>NC_139569.1:36199994-37399994 GCF_965112155.1 Podarcis liolepis
GGCCCTCTGCCTGGTTCCCTGTAACCTCACTTCTCGCAGAGAGGGAACCGCCAGAAGGCCCTCGGCGCTGGACCTCAGCATCCGGGCAGAATGATGGGGGTGGAGACGCTCCTTCAGGTATACTGGGCCAAGGTCATTTAGGGCTTTAAAGGTCAGCACCAACACTTTGAATTGTGCTCGGAAATGTACTGGGAGCCAGTGTACTGGGAGCCAAGGGGTAATATAGGCACACAATTTTTCTACCACCCCTATGCCATTGCATGCTGCCATTTATTCTTCCAAAGCAAAAGGGTCTGTTGGGTTCAAGCCTCTCTCTTCTCTTCCATTGTCTCTCTGTGTGTGTTTGTGCATATGCGCACGCATGCACCCAGGTGTGCATGTTTTAATTTGAGGATTTTCACCCAAAATTATAATGAAACGCTGCACACATCAAAGCTATACAACAGCTACTAAACTGTGCAATCATCTGCATTTATATTCAGAAATACTGGTAAGTCCCCTTTAATTTTATGGAAGTTACACATCAGGCTTACTGTTGGGGTGTTAAAAAAAATATTGCTAATATCCTGAAGCTTCACCATTGAGTTGAAGGGAGAAGCACGTGAATAAGGGCCAAATGTTATATGGGAAATCTATTCTCTTGTTTTTACTTAATAGATGCTGCAAGGATATTAAGGCAGGAACTTTGAATTTTTTTTGCCCCATCTCCCTGAATGTTGACCAGGAAAATTGTTAAACACACCCTTCCCCCATTGCCATTGCTCTGATCTCCATTCGGGGCACCCCATGGTTGCTTTTACAAATAAAGTCAAGAGGTCTAATCACAGGGATTTCATGCCTAACATTCTGTAGTTTTGGCGGGCCTAAAGTATTGGGAATCAGTGACATCCCAAGGGAGTTAAGACTAGGGGTCATGAAAGATTCCAAATACCATCCCTGCATGGTCTTATAATTGTTATAAATGCATTCAGAAAAAGCAAAACATACCGGTATTATATGAAAAACGATCTGTTCCAAGAGGAAGTAAATACAGTACAAAGCTGCACATTAGAAAACACAATTTAACTGTTTTTTAAAGCACAGTATATAAAATGGGGGGGTATTGGTTTGGTTTGGTTTTATTATGTATTTTGTATTCTCCCTTTGTATTTTTCTGTTGTGAACCACTTTAGGATCTTCAGATGAAAGGCAGTATATAAATTAAATTAAATATTAAAGTATCATCAGCATCATTATGCAAGCAAACAAAAAGCATAGGTGTACTTTATCTTGAAAAACTGTAGATTCAATAATTAAGAAAGTTGTTTTTAATGTTGTAACCCTCCCTGGGACCTCAGGGTGAAGGGCATGTAATTAATTAATTAATAAATTAATTAATCAATAAATATGGACCCCGTTTGACAGCAACCATGACCAGTCTCATGTAGAAAGAGGCACTGGAGTTTTTCATTCAGCTGCTACACAGCTTCTGACAGCTGTTAATAGATGCTGGAGTTTCTCTGCATTTCACATTTTTTCATTTAGTTAGAATGGGTGGGGGAATTTGTGGTCCTCCATCTCCCATCAGTCCCAACTAACATGGTCAACAGTCAGAGATGAGGGGAGCTGAGGTCCAGCAACATCTGGGAGCAGTGGCGTAGCGTGGGGGTGCAGGGGGGCCGGCCGCACTGGGCGCAACATCTGGGGGGGCACTCACACTCGCAGCTCTCTGCCCCTACCTGGCTCACTCACTCTCTCTCACTGCAGTGCTGGCTGTGCGAATCTGATCCGAGCCGCTGGGTCGCCGCCCACTGTGGAGGGGGTGGGTGCCAGGCATGCGGTGCGGAGAGAGAGCGAGGGACTATCTGGGGGAGGGACAGTGCAGCGGCTGCCCAGCGCAGTGCTGAGCGTGGGAGAGAACCACACCAGACCAGACCAGGCAGCAGCAAGAAGAAGCTGGCAGCGGCGGCAGGTTAGGGGTTAGGCGGCGCAAATTACTTACCTTGCCCTGGGTTAGGGGGCGCAAATTACTTGCCTTGCCCCAGGTGCTGACAACCCACGCTACGCCGCTGTCTGGGAGGCCACAAAAGTCCTCCACCCTGAGTTGTATCCACTGAAGCACTAAGTGAAAGGCGCTTAGTAGTGGCACACTCGTCCCAATAGTGAAATGCTTTGTGCCAGCAGATCACTGTTGTGCAAGAGAATGCACAAGCAGATGGCTGGTAATTTTGCTGCACGATACGTTGCACAGTCTGGTGCGCAATGCATTTCCACTCACGCAACTGCTATGTTGGATTCCTCTCTTGCACAACTTCTAAACTCAGCTATCCACTAGTAAAAGAGCTATTGTGCTAGCGGACTCAGGGAGTCGAATCCAGTCTTTGCCATCTTCATCTGTTGTCACTGCTACAACAACCAGTAGGAGCCAGTATGGTAGAGAAGAGGTTCAGAGCCACCGATACTGGGCATCATGGCAGCTTACCTGGACAGGGCTGGGGCAGGACAGAGCAGTGGTAAGGTGAGAGCTGAACTAGAGTCAATCCAGCACTCCTGTCTGGGCACCCACACAGACCCAAGCTTGTTGCCAGCCTGTCCCACTCCACCAGGTAAACTGCAGCAACAGGAGAGAAGCTCCATTGCACCACACTGGTTACTATTGATGGTGACAGTGATGATGAATTAATGGAGTCTATCTGAACCCAGCTCCTGCTCACCTAGCAGTTCGAAAGCATGTCAAAGTGCAAGTAGATAAATAGGTACTGCTCCGGCGGGAAGGTAAACGGCGTTTCCATGCGCTGCTCTGGTTCGCCAGAAGCGGCTTAATCCTGCTGACCACATGACCCAGAAGCTGTCTACGGACAAACGCTGGCTCCCTCGGCCTATAGAGGGAGATGAGCGCGCAACCCCAGAATCGTCTGTGAATGGACCTAATGGTCAGGGGTCCCTTTATCTTTACTATCTGAACACAATATTATTATTGTTGTTGTTGTTGTTGTTGTTGTTTATTTGTTTGTTTGTTTGTTTTTAAAAAAATCTATCCCCTCCAAGGACAGCATACAATAATAAACAACAATCACAGAGCACAGTAAGAGGGAAAGGTAAATCATGAAACCAACTCACAAAATAAGGACCGATAAGGACTATTGGAGCATATATCTGGGGTGAATCAAGCAGGAGAAGAGATTCACTTTTATCCTGACCTGAATGCACAAATTCCTCACGTGGCCCTTATTTCTGGGCAGAGTCTGAATGAGAAAAGGAACTGGAAAGTTGTGTGCATCGTGACCCTGCTGGCCTCCTGGCCCTCTGGGCTGTTTCTCTGTGCTGCAATGTTGTTATTCTAGGATGAGGAAATGGGGCTTGGATCCAGCCGTGCTGTGGAAGCAGGAGATGTTCAGACTTCAAAGTAAACAACCTTTATATATATACACAGACACACAAACACACAGTGAGATATAATGAAGTATTTGCATGGCCTAGGCACAGTCCCTCCTTCCCAAGACACACACTACCAAGAACTCATCTACCACAATTGGGTGTGATGAACATCTAGGGATGGGGAAGAACTTCGGTTCCATTCACATATAGGAGTGAACTTACTTAATTTGCACTTTGGGTTGCTAGGGGGAGTTATTTGTTTGTTTAAGTCCTCCTGAAAATTCATCAGCATTTTCATACAAATTTATCATAGTATGCACATTTTGCAATGCTTTAAGTTATCATTACATTATTCCACAATGTTCCACAATGCAAATTGAGGGAAGAAGAAACTCAATGATTATGTATCACTTGCCAACTGAAAACAAGAGCAAATACTGGTTATATTTGTTGGTTTGATTTCTGCTCTGCACATAGGACAAATAAGCAAATATTTGCAATTTCCAGCCCCCTTTCCATCAAAATTCTCCTATATCCTTAACAGGCAGATCAGCCCCACCTGGCATTTCTGCCCCAATTGCTCATCCCAAAAGCAAATGGCCTACAGTCCGTCCTTTCCCGAACGCTGCTCCTTCTCAATGAACTATTCCTGCTTTGATCTCAGAGGCACAAGCCTCTCTGATAGGCACTGGGCTGAAGCTGTTTTCTCTCTCACTGTCTGATATCTACAAGAGGCTTTATCTGTCAAGACAGTCTGTCTCCTGGTTACGAACAAGGAGACCTTGTCTAAAAAGGATGGGCATCGCATTGCTTTGCATCAAAGGTCACACTCAGAAGGTACAATGAGCTGGAGCCACAGACTTCTGGGCACTTCTAACTTGGCCCAACATCTATTTTTGCCACCTGGGTGCATAACTTGTGTTGCCTGTTTCCCTGAGTGATAGCAATATCTACGAGCAGCAGCTTTGGTCTTGGTGCAGGAAAATTAATTGGCATTTTAGTTCGAAATTCTCCTTATATACACAGTTTTGTATATTTTTGCCTATGAGATGCATTTTTGCAAAGCAATTTCCCTTAAATGAAATATACTTTCATATGCTATTTACACTTATATGCATTTTAATGCAGACTTTACCCCCGTATATGTATTTTTATTCACATTACTTGGCTGGAGAACTGCACTGCAAAATTCGGAGAAGTGTGAATTTCTAAGGACAGCTGTGTTTCGGTTCACGTATTGTTTTGGAAAATGTGAATTGGGTAGGGTCACCTTTAAAAGCAAACTGAATCAAATTTCTCCAACAGCCATAATTTATTTATTCATAAGATTTCTTGCCCACTCTTCACCACACGTTTACCCAAATATAATCATACAATTAGAAACAAATTAAAACAGTTACAATGATAAAAACAAGTAAATTCGTTCCAATGAAAAGAGAACAGCAGAGATTCAGCAAAAGAGGTGGGCCCCACACACCACAAAATACCTTAACTGCCAAACACCCAGGTAAACAGGTGCTTCTTCTTTAGCAAACAGCAGAAACTATTCAATCTTTGTGGGAATTCAGGAGCCGGTGGAATGCCAATACTGATGGGGCCCCTCCTATTTCAGCAGGGAGGGTCCTGAGTGTCAAAGGTCAGGGTAAAGAGATGTTGCTTCAGCATATGATGAATGTTATACAATGAAGGCACCAGATGCATCTCTAAGTGTGTGTTTCTGGTAGGATTCCACACCTTACGGGCTGCCACAGAGAAAACCTTCTCCCAGGCCACCATTCCACATTAGGGCATGTTGAATTTTTCAGCTCTCATGTGAGTATACATGAGAAATGTGAAGGCTGCAGCAGAGGCCAAGAAGCAAGTCAACTGATGTCCAAGATCAATTCAAAGCGAGAAGAAGTGTTTGGACTTGATATCCCGCCTTTCACTTCCCTTAAGGAGTCTCAAAGCAGTCAGTGTGGTGTAGTGGTTAAGAGCGGTAGTCTCGTAATCTGGGGAACCGGGTTCGCGTCTCCGCTCCTCCACATGCAGCTGCTGGGTGACCTTGGGCTAGTCACACTTCTTTGAAGTCTCTCAGCCCCATTCACCTCACAGAGTGTTTGTTGTGGGGGAGGAAGGGAAAGGAGAATGTTAGCCGCTTTGAGACTCCTTAAAGGGAGTGAAAGGCGGGATATCAAATCCAAACTCTTCTTCTCGCTTTGAATTGATCTTCTTCTAACAATCTAACAATCTCTTTTCCCTTCCTTCCCCACAACAAACACTCCATGAGGTGAGTGAGGTTGTGAGACTTCAGAGAAGTGTGACTGGCCCAAGGTCACCCAGCAGCTGCATGTGGAGGAGCAGAGAAGTGAACCCAGTTCACCAGATTACAAGTCCACCGCTCTTAACAACTACACCACGCTGGCTCTCAAGACTCGATGAAACTTCTTATTAACTGATGTCATTACTTTCTAATGTAGTTTTATGTTTACAATGTAATATTGTATGCTAAATCTGGTTTATGCAGAGAAACTTTTTTTTTTTGGTGGCATTGCCTGACATTTTCAGGAGGTAAAATTTGAATTATTTGGTTTTCCAAGAAAACCAAACGTTTTCTTCATAAAATGTAGATTAGCCAAGCTAAATGTTGTCCAATCATAAAAATCATAGCAGATTTGAATTCCTCACAAAAATGTATTTTTAAGAGCCCCCCCCCCCTGAAGAAATTTGCAAAAAAAAAAAAACCACCGGTTTCTGAGGGTGGCAGAACTACCATGAGGTCCCCCTCTGCCAATCTTAACACCTGAGAGGGTTGGTCGTGATGGAGGTGGTCTTTTGGAAATTTGAGGCCCAAGTTGTTTAGGGCTTTAAACAACCTTGAAGTGGGTCCCAAAACAAACTAATAACCAGTGCAGCTGTTTTGAAACAAGGGTTATTTGAGCTCTGAATGGAACTCCAGCTAGCAATCTGGCTGATGGGTTTTGGACCAGTTGAGCTTTCCAAAGCATCTTTAAAGCATCAAGCCCAAACAGCTGGGTCCAGCTCTGGGTTTGAGTGGAGGCACTGACAAAGTCATCATCCTGCATTGCTATACCCTCCCACCCTTCAGGATTACCTGCTGGGTGTGGGAAGTGAGAAACAGTTGCTGCACAGCCAGTTGTGCTAGACAGCTGTGAGCTGTGAGCTGTTTTAATTATTCAGAAAGCCCCCCATATACTTGTTGGTCCTGCCATGCATCTGGGCCCCTGGCAACTGCCCAAGAATGCCAGTTCTGAACCAGGTCCCAAAAGAAGAATGATTTCTTACCCTGCTCCAGCTGGCCAATGACAGTGAGGGCAGCCATCTTTCCCAAGAACACCCCTGGGCACAGTGCTATATCATGATATAACATTGTTCCCATTAGGACATTCTGTCAAGGCAGCTAAGGGGAGGCAAAATGCTGTCTGAAGCAGTGACAGATTTATTTATTTTTAAATGTGTGGGGCATCTACCACCTTCTCTTTGAAGACAGGACCCCAGAAAGTTATTATGACTCCCCCCCTTCCCCGTAAAGATCAATATCTGTGAGCGTTTTTCTGTCCACACTCACCTCTCTGAAACTTCCAGAACTTACTGGGCCTGAATAGTTCAGCCTAGCCAACATGGTGCCCTCCCGATGTTGTGGACTGGAGCCGTGGCAAATGGACAGGGATGCTGGGATTTGTAGTCCCAAACATCTGGATTTGGGGCGCAAGTTTTATTCCTGAGTTGGAAAAGGTTAAGGCAAGGATGGAGAATGTGTCAAAGAAGGATAGAACTTTTTTATGTATGCTACAGCAGCAGCAAGAATTCTCATCGCAAAGCATTGGAAGACACAAGACCTACCCACCTTGGAAGAATGGCAGATGCAACTAATAGACTATATGGAGATGGCGGAAATGTCTGGCAGAATCTGAGACCAGGGAGAAGAGTCGGTGGAAGAAGATTGGAGGAAATTTAAAATTTATTTGCAGAAATATTGTAAAATTTTTGAATGTTGAGGACATTGAAAAGAATTGCAGGGGTTCTAGCAACAAGAAAATATAAGATTGGATTAATAATAGACAGATTAATAGGACATGAATTTGCTGAACCAACTTCTAAAAGGGATACAAAAGTGGGAGACGTGAGGAAGTCAGGAAAATAAGTTAACTAAAGAGGAGAAATCAAGAAAGAGGGAATTTTTGTCTTTTTTATACGTGTTTTTTCCTATTTCTTTTTGTGTGTTTAATATATGTATTTTTGTATTTTATAACTTTGTATTTTTTGTGCTTTTTTGCTTTTTCTATCTTTCTAAACCTTTTATTGTCAAAACTTAATAAAATATTATTTTTTAAAAAAGAAAAAAAAGAGAATGTCGCTGGACTCCAACACTCATCATCCCTGAGTACTGACCATGGTGGGCTGGTGCTGATGGGTGTTGGATTCCAACAGCTTCCCCATTCCTGGATTAAGGTCCTAGGCATCTCAGGTCCAGCATAACCAGGGGAAGGGCCATAATTCAGTGGCAGAACAGAAGGTCCCGGGTTCCATCCCCGACAACTCCAGGTAAGAGTGGGAGAGGCCTGTCTAAAACTCTGGAGAACTTCTTCCAGTCAGTGTAGGCAGAACTGAGATAGATGCAGCAATGGTCTGACTTGATATAAGGCCCTGTCCTCCGCTCCTAATCTTTCTGGGCGCGTGAATATCTTTGGAATATATCGCACATGCAAAACCATGGACGCATCATCTCTTTTCCCGCTCCCACGTGGCTTAATAAAAAGAAATTGCTTGGCAAGAGCTTAGGACGATAGATGTTTAAACACTTAATAGGCATTAAAACCTGATCTGGGAAAAGCTGGATAGCAGAAAGGAGAAGGAGACTGGCGATTGTATCTGTTACATGGTTCTGTTAGTATTGGATTAAGGAGCTTTCTAACTAGGCGCCAGAAGAAAGGAGTGTGTTTGGGGTTGGGAAAAGGGCAACAACTTGACCAGAACCCAAATGGAGCAGCTTACTAGCTCGCGAAGTAGATTTGCAGCTTCTTGAAATTAAGGTCAGTAGGTGAGTAGCGGGACTAGGATAGCCTTGGACACATCATCCCTCCACAAAAAGGAATCACATCCCCCCCCCCATTACATCTAAGTAGGATGCTGTTGTGTGAAACACCATAGATATTGGAGATGCTGACTGATAAAATGTATGTGTTTGGGGAGGGGGTGGAGCATCTGTTGGGGAAACCCAGCCAGATGGGTAGGGTATTATTATTATTATTATTATTATTATTATTATTATTATTATTTGCTTTTTTTGCAGAGGGTCTCAGGTTCAACTCCCCAGCATCTCCAGGTAGGGGCAGTAGTAGGGTTGACATATTTCAAAAAGGTGAAAATCTGGACAGAAAAGTTGTTGATCTTTTTTCTTTGGGGTGGGGGGTTGTTGAGCTTTCATTCTATTCCCCCCCCCTTTTGAGCTGATTTTGAGGGAAATCGCCAAAAACAATGCCGACATGGGTTTTTCCTGGATGTTTCACCAATTTCCGCCCAGACACTGTTTCCGATGGCCAATTGCTGGTTGTGTCCATGAAATTCCAGACGTATGGCAACCCTAGGCAGTAGACAAGCCTGTCTGAAATCCAGGAGAGCTGGGCCAGTGTTCTTGCTGTGTACACATCATCTATTTATAGCACATTTATAGCACATTTCCACCTGAAAAATGTAGGATGGGGTACATAAGTAGCAGTCAAGTACAACATTCCTTGTTTTCCTAGAGTGGACATGCAAGGGGATGTTTGGTCCAGTCAGTCAAAACATTCTGTTTCTTCCTGGGCTAGAGCATCCTTCCTTTTGCATGTGACTAGAGGTGGGTGTGACCTTACCTGTCCAGGTAGCAAAAAGGACAAGGTACGAAGCCATCTTCCTCCCTTTGAGCTTCTCCATCATTGAAGAACTTTTTAGCTAGAGATGCTCTGTTGGCTTTCTGCCAACAGAGGACAAAGGGACTATCTCCATATGGGATAGGCTCACATGTATATACTTTGTAACGAAGTCTGCCTTCAGGGATCCAACTGTGAACTGATGATGTGAGTAAACTTCTTTCATATACTTTACACAAGATTCTGGTGTGTATATTCATTTAAGGGGGAAATAAGGGAACTTACCAGGAATCTAATACTGAGAGGCTTAAACAAGCCTGCAACCACCTACCTGCTGTGAGTTTAAAAGGGGAATGTAAAACTCTGCTAAGTTACAGAACTTGCTAGCACACGTTAGGAAGGATATTAATAAACAATATATCCTCTCCTTCCTCCCTGAACATTCCTACAGAATTCTGGGAAGCGTAGTTTACCCCTCACATGGCTATAATTCCCAGCATCCTTAAAAACTGCAGTTCCCAGGACTCGTGTGGGTGGGAGGAAAATGTGCTTTAAATGTGTGTCCATGACGGGTCCAGCTGCAGATGTCTTTGGCAAGCTCGTGGATGTCTGGAGACCGCAAGAAGGGAGAGGCCTTGATGGGACACCCATTGCTACATTCACCAAGCATGAAATCATTCCTAGTCGGGAGTACCGGTCTCCTGGGGAGGGCATGTTCATCATTGTTCCTTATTCCTTCCAACAATATGTAAAGTGCTTGTTGTTGTTGTTTTACACCCCCTAAAATAAATCAGCTAATTGGTTTGTTAACGAGCTTGCGGTGATTAAGATCTCATGGGTGCCTGGGCACCACCAGGTTGCTATGGCGGCTCCTTCCTGGAATGTCGTTTCTTTGCTAGAAAGCATTCCGGTGAGAATCTGTGGGGAGGATGGTGTGTTTAGGGTAATATATGTTGCAAGGAAGGAGATGGAGTCCAGGCCTCCGTCCTCTCTTTAAGAACATGGGCAGAACTCTTGTATAAAACAGCCCAAATGTCTCACAGATAAAGGAAGGAAATATATAGTATTAGATACAGACAAGTGGTTCCATCGAAGGGACAAGTCTGTTTTTAATTATCTTGTGGGAGGCTTTTTTTTATATGTGTGATTTGTAATTTTTATTCTGAACCCACCCTTAAATGCTCGTGTCAGAGCCAAAAGGTGGAGTTTTTTAGGTCACCTCCAGTATTTTGCAAGAGGGATTGTAGCAGATACCGGAAATGTGGGTTTGTGCAATTGAAATGAATGAAAGCACTCTGCTGCCCTAGTGTAAGAAACCCTTTTTATTTTTTTTATTTTTGTAAAAGGGGGTGGGAGGACTTATTGCAGTTAGGAAAGTGAAGGGAAGATGGACTGAAAAGTGTGGGATGGAGGAATGATTGCAAGGAGGCATATAAAGAGCCCACAAGCAAATCTGGATGGATGCTCATCCTATGACTCTCCCATAAAGAAAACTGCCAAGGTGGGATGGCCTAGTTGGTAGAGCATGAGACTCTTAATCTCTGGGTTGTGGGTTCAAGCTCCACCTTGGGCAAAAGATTTCATCATTGCAGGGGGCTGGACTAGATGACCCTCCTGTTCCATTCCAACTCTACAATTCTATGATTCTATTATTCTAAATCAGAACAAATGCTCAATGAAAATTAGACATAGCCCGACTTCCACATGCAAGCAAATCAGGATGAATACTCAATAAACTGGTAGTCTGGAAGAGACTTTACAAGTGCAAACTGCAACTAAATGTTGCTGTATATCCTTGCTCCCTAAGAGGAGTGCTTCCATATTAGGGTTGAGGTTGCCAGCTTGCGAGGCCATCCTCCAGCAATACTGTAAATTGTTAGGGGGCCCAGGCAAGCCCGTTCATCCTTCCCCTCCCGCTTCAGTTTTCCATTTTTCTTTTCCAGCTGATGTGTAACATTCCGCAGCTCAACATTCCATATTAAACTGAAAAACCTTTCCTGAATACAGTGGTTAAATACTTAATTCGCTCTGGAGGTCTGTTCTTAACCTGAAACTGTTCTTAACCTGAAGCACCACTTTAGCTAATGGGGCCACCTGCTGCCGCTGTGCCGCCAGAGAACGATTTCTGTTCTCATCCTGAAGCAAAGTTCTTAACCTGAGGTACTATTTCTGGGTTAGCGGAGTCTGTAACCTGAAGCGTATGTAACCCGAGGTACCACTGTATTGTAGAAGAAACCCCTTGCTTCCTTGATCAAAGGGAACTCTCAAAGTGTTTTAAGGTGTAGATATAATTATACAAATACATCACAGAAAAATATAGGCTTGTCGCCAATGTTAGTCCTACTCAGAGTAGGCCCAGAGTAGAAATTAATAGATCTGCCATGTCCATTAACCCAGATGGGTTTACTCTGAGTAGGACTAACATTGTATACAGCCCAGTGTGTTTTAATATCAAAACTCATTATTTATTCCTGAACAATACATCTTGGATTTCTGTTTTTCTGTAATGTACGTGAAACTGAATTTCTACCCCATCTTTACACTGAGTATTGCAGTGATTCTAATTTTACAGGCACACATATGGATAGAAGAATGTGTCACAATCAGCACTGTAGATGAGTCTAAACAATGCCATATGCTGACTGAGCAATAGTCACAATTCTTATTATTCCATTAAAGGTTCCACTCCCCCTCATTTCTTTGGCTCTGTTTTAACACTACAAATCAAGGCAGAACTTAAAGATACAATCAATACATTTTAAGGAGTCAGATTCAAATAGCAAATTCAGTTTAAGATGTAACTTCCGCTGTGCTCAGATGGGTTTACAGCCAGATTAGTGACAATAGGATTGCAGCCTAATCATCCAAACTTCCTTTTGTGCCACGCTTTCTGGGCACAAGTTTGGGATTTCCAGGTCCATGACAAAGAAAACCTGAGTCCTGTTTACTCCGATTCAGCTATAAAATGTGGGTTTTCCTGGGGAAAGGGGCGGGAGAAAATAAAACCACTTGGACACAGAAATCCCAAACCTTTGCCTAGAAATGAGGCACAAAGGAAATTTTGAATGAGCCCTGTGTGATCCTATACATGTTGACTCAAAAAACTAGCTCCATTGAATTCAATGGAACTTACTCCGAGGTAAGTGTGTGTATAAGATTGCAGTCTCATGTTAACATCTTATCATAGCTGTCAACATTTTCCTTTTTTTAAGGGAAATTCCCTTATTCCAAATAGGATTCCTCGCAAGAAAAGGGAAAAGTTGACAGCTATGGATCTTATTAACTTTAATTCAGGCTAAAATGTTTGATGGGCAAAAGCCTTTAAACCAAAAAATCATAATACAGTGGTACCTCAGGTTAAGTACTTGATTCGTTCTGAAGGTCCGTTCTTAACCTGAAACTGTTCTCAACCTGAGTTACCACTTTAGCTAATGGGGCCTCCTGCTGCCGCCGCGCCGCTGGAGCACGATTTCTGTTCTCATCCTGAAGCAAAGTTCTTAACCCGAGGTACTATTTCTGAGTTAGCGGAGTCTGTAACCTGAAGCGTATGTAACCTGAAGCGTATGTAACCCGAGGTACCACTGTACTTCTGATGCATTGTACTTTGTTTACGCCTTGTTTCCTGGAGCAGGATTTGGGCATATGGGATGCCTTGGGTCATATCTGCTCATAGCTGTCAACCGTCCCTTATTTGGTGGAAAAGTCCCTTATCCCAGCGCTGTGTCCCACTGCTGTCCCTTATTGATGATGTCCCTTAAACTTCCGGGGTTTCAAAGGAAGCAGCTCCTCTCCCTTCTTCCCTCCCTGCCGGCCAGGGAGGAGGGAAGCTCCAACTGTGTTGCTTGGCTGCGTTGCTCACCCAATAAGAAGTCTAAGAATGACTGGGGGATGGAGCTTGCATGCCTTGTGCCGATCAAATCGGCCGCGTTGCCTGGGGACTCGCCTTTGCTCAGCGCTTCCCAGCGGAGAGGTGACGGTGCTTTTCCTTGATGCATTCCCTTTGCCGGGTTGCTGCGCTGTGGGAACCACCGCTTGAGGCTTCGTTTGGCTGCTGGCTGGGCTTTCTGCCTTTGGCTCAGAGGGGCTCAGAAGTTGAACATACCTGTGCTCTGAAAATCCCATATTTTGGCTGCTGATCCCTTATTTTTGAGGCTGCTGGTCCCTTATTTTCAAATCTGTAAGTTGACAGCTATGTATCTGCTTCAGCCCCACAGAGTTATGGGTGTCTCATTGTGGGAACCAATGCACTTCTGTAGTGTGGTTAGGAACGAATGGCTGCTTCTAGGGGAAGCTCTCAGTTAATACCCAGCAGAGCACGACTCCGCTGTTTTTCTCAGCTGCTTTCCCACCTTCCCAAGCCGCACCTCAACAAAACGTATTTTGCTTTTGAAGAGTTGTGGGCCAGGGCCTCCTTCTCCCCCTACGCCACTGCCCTTGCAACCCCCTTGCTGTTTTTCGGAAGTGCCGCTTGCCCTGGCAGCATCTTCTGTCACGGGTACGGTGTTTCCAGAGCCTCGGAGACACTGAGTCACCTGCTCCATTGTTCCAGGTCAAAGGAAAAAGCTGTCTGGTGTGATGCGTGTGGCGATGGGGCAGCAATGGCTCCCGAGAGGCCCAAGGAATGTGCTGAGGTGTATGCAGCCTTCTCTCCTTTTCCTGGAAATACCGCTGAGGGAGGATGCATAATCACAATGCCTGTTTGCTGCCAAGCATCACAAATCTCTCTTGCCAAGGGATTGGCTGAGCTGACAGGGTGTCGCAGACAAAGGAGGACTGGGATTGGTTGGAGAGCAGGGATGGAGAACCTCTATCAGCCTTCCAGGGGTCACGTGACAATGGCCAGCCCAACCACATCTCTATACTGGGCAGAGTGGTTGGGCAATTAGGCATAGGATGGTGACGGCCTCAGACACATTTAAAATCCAAACATACTCCATTTTGATATAATGTATTAGAGGGTAATATAGGGACGCGGGTGGCGCTGTGGTCTAAACCATATGTATATCACATTTTTATACCCTGCGTATTTTCACACTTCGTCTTGCACTTTATTATTTCCCCATTTTTACATCTTCATTTCTGTGTTGCTAATTGTAAATATTTACTCAAACCCTGCTAGTGATTCTACTTCTTTACAGTTTTGAAAAGGCTTCCAGGTTCTAATCTTGGCATCTTCAGGTATCTCTATTAAAGAGCCTTGTCCAAATCCTGGAGAACCACTGCCAGTCAGTGTAGGCAATATTCATCTAGATAGACCAATGACCAGACTCCGCATAAGGCAGCTTGCTACATTTCCCCCTTTTGACTTTAGGCTTCATTTTCCTCTTTACTACCACTCTGAACTATTGACCCTCCCATGAACTGTTAACCTTTCTGGTTAGAACAGACCCTTTCAAAAAGAAAACATGCGTTTTGGAACAGAGCGCCATCATTCACGTTCCTTCCTTCATAGTTTCACATCCCACCTTTAAATTCCTTCCCCTCCCCACGCACAATTAAAACAATAATATAGAATAATATAGAATTTAAATGTTGCAGTGAGTTCAATAATAACAGCGGTGATATCTCCAGAGGCATCCCTAACCTAGAGAGAACGAACGGGCAAAACGCATTCCAAAATATATAGCAGATTTGTTCTGATTTGGTTATGGCGAGGTTATACAACAATAAGCATTCACACTGGGTTCATTCTGTTTTGTTTAACATAAGAAGAGTCTGCTGGATCAGGCCAAGGACTCATTTGGTCCAGTATCCTGTTCCTACAGTGACCAGATGCCTGTGAGAAGCACGACCAGAGTCCAAGACACTCTTCTCTCTTGTAGGTCTCAAGAACTGGTTTTCAGAAACATTACTGCCTTCCACTAAAGAGGCGCAGTATAGCCATCATGGTGAGTAGCTATGGATCGCCTTGTCCTCCATGAATATGCCTCATCCTCTTTTGAAGCCATCCCAGTTGGTGGAAATCGCTGCCTCCTCTGGGAGCGAGTTCCATAACTTAACTGTGCGCTGCATGGAGCTGTACTTTCTTTTACCTGTTCTGGATTTTCCAACACTTCGCTTCAATGTATGTCCATGAGTTATTGCTTGCAGGGTGTTTCTACATCGGCCCATTAATCAGTCACTTATCCCACATTTTTCAGTCCGTTTCTCCATCGCTTTCCCAACTGCAGGAGCGTGTGTGTGTGTGTGTGTGTGTGTGTTTAAGAAGACTTGTTAAACTATGGTGGCAGAGCACTTGAATCCACATTAATTAATTAATAATAATAATAATAATAAATTTTGATTTATACCACGCCCTTCCCGGTTCAAAAACCGGGCTAACAACAAAGTTAAAACACTTAATTGTAAAAGCAACATAAAATACAGTATAAAAACATGAATAACAATAAAATTCAAAAATCAATTTAGGGGAAATAAGCAATTAGATAATCCCCAGGGCTAGCTGGCTGAATTGGTCCTACTTGGGCCAGCGAGGAGGCCAGGGGAGAATTAGCTGTGGGATCTCAGAGCGGGTAATCTTCATAAAAGGGGAGGGGGAGGGAAGAGAAGGGAAATAAAAGATCAGGCTGAATTCAAATTAAAGACCAGGTGGAATAGCTCTGTTTTACAGGCTCGACGGAAAGAGGTTAAATCCTGAAGGGTCCTAGTCTCATGGGACAGAGCATTTCACCAGGTCGGAGCCATCACTGAAAAGGCCCTGGCCCTGGTGGAGGATAGTCTGAATTCCTTAGGGCCCGGGACCTCTAAGCTATGGTTATTCATGGACCTTAAGGTCCTCTGCAGGGCATACCAGGAGAGGCGGTCCCGTAAATACGAGGGCCCTAAGCCACAAAGGGCTTTAAAGGTCAAAACCAGCACCTTGAACCTGACCCTATACTCCACCAGGAGCCATGAACACAAATTTTCCAGTATGCACTGGAATCTCTCCCACAAAACAGTGACTGTCTGGAGGCACCCTTTAGAAGAAAACAATTCCCCCCCCCCCCTATTCAGTGCTGGCTGAGAAGCCAACTTAAAGGAATCCATCCAAGTCAACAGCTTATAGTTCAAGAAGTCTTTCCTTAACTGGGAGACTTGTAAACAATGTAAGGCAACAGACCCTATTGAATTGTACTGTCCTTCACGGAAAGGTTCTGTTTCTTTAGTCGCTGGTTCCTGCTCCCGCTGCAGTTTCCGAGACAATCAGGACCTGTGTCCACTTGCCAGCTGGAACTGGGTCAGACTGACCAAGCCTTTAAAACCAGCCCAAGGTTTCTACATGAAGAGATCTGAGGGTTCACATCTGAGAAAGCATTGGTCTTGCATGCTGCAAGGTGTAGTAGTAGGTAGGGCTGCTGATAAAGACTCCAGCTGAAACCCTGGAGAGTTGCTGTAGATGCTGCTGGATCAAATGGGCCAAGGGTCTCATATAGGCAGCTTCCTATGTTTGGAAAGACCGGCACCCTTAGATGCGGAAGCCCTTAATTCCTCACATTCAGGGATTCTCTCTAGTTACTCAGCGAGGAGGGCAAGCTATGCACTTTGCAAAATGCTTGCAGGTGCTTAAAAGCATCCACTACCAGCATAGCACCCACAAACTTTATCTGAGGAGAGAGAAAAGTGAGGTGGTGAACTGCAAAAAATGTTGAAAATAACTTTCGTTTTAAAAAACCCAGAAGCTTTTCTATTAGGAATTTTAGGTACCGGCATTCCAAACGAGCAGAAAAGACTTTTTATGTATGTGATAGTAGTCACACGGATGCTACTAGCCCAGAGATGGAAAGAAGAAAGAGTCTCTACCGGAGAGGAATGGCAAACTAAGCTGATGGACTATGCTGAAATATCAAAGCTGACTGGAAAGCGCAGGAACCAAGAGGACAAAAACTTTTTAAAAAGAATGGGGGGGGATTATAATTTACTTAGGAGACCACTGTAAACAGATGAAAACATTGGCAGGATTTTAATATCAGTTGTAATGTAACAGGTATTATGGATAATATGGATGAAAACAAAATATAGATTAGGAAATAATATGTAGCTTAAAATGTTCACATTAGGACACATGGAAGAGATGGTCGTGAGATTCAGAGAAATCTCTTTATACATATATGCATTTGGTACTGTTATAAACTCATATTTGTAAAACCAAATAAAAATAAATTCAAAAGAATTAAAGAAATAAAAAAGGGAGGTGGGTGGATGCTTTCCCCATGTAGGAATGAGCTACACATCCCAGCATTCCTGACAGAAAAATGATGCTGTTTCCTGGGATGTGTCATCCTAGTTCCTTGTGGGAATAAACTATCTGGGTATCTGCTGCGGCCAGCTCCCTCAGGTAAGGTTTGTTAGTCCTAGTGTGGGCAGGCAGTCTAGGATTGGGGCCAGCAAGGTTAAACCAGGGCTCTGCTCACCTTGACTCCACTCAAGTGAGGAGTCAAAACAGGGGTGGTCACTTTTGTGAGCACCCCTATTTGATACCTCAAACCCCCCCCCCATCTCTAGCTGGTGTCCGCATTTACACACCACATTCTTCCAAGGAGATTGCGGAGGATAAATGAATTTGTTTCGTTTATTTAGTTATTTAATCATTGTGACTGTTATGTAGTGACTGGCCCAAGGTCAGCCAGTGAGTTTCATGGCTGAGTGTGAATTTGAACCCTGGTCTATCAGGTCCTAGTCTAATAACTCTAACAACTACCCCACAGTAGTGCTCAATATTTATTCATTGCATCTGTTAGCGCTACTTTAAAGGTAAAGGGACCCCTGACCATTAGGTCCAGTCGTGGCCGACGCTGGGGTTGCGGTGCTCATCTCACTTTATTGGCCAAGGGAGCCGACGTACAGCTTCTGGGTCATGTGGCCAGCATGATTAAGCCGCTTCTGGCGAACCAGAGCAGTGCACGGAAACGCCATTTACCTTCCTGCCAGAGCGGTACCTATTTATCTACTTGCCCTTTGACGTGCTTTCAAACTGCCAGGTTGGCAGGAGCAGGGACCGAGCAATGGGAGCTCACCCCATCACGGGGATTCAAACTGCTGACCTTCTGATCGGCAAGTCCTAGGCTCTGTGGTTTAACCCACAGCGCCACCCGCGTCCCTCACATACACACAAAGGACCCAAAGTGATTTAAGAACAAAGTCAAAGACAAACAGGTGAGATCGACTGAAAGACAACATACAAATTAAAATCCCTGAAGTGCTTATCCTGAGGTAAAACTGGACAGAGTCTCTCAGCCTATCCTATCAGGGATCCAGCGTTGACTGGTTTCCACCAAGCTGTCCATGCAATTAGTGAAATGGCCAGGAAACCACAGAGTAGCTTTTTCAGAAACACGAGAGCCGATGTAGGTTCAAATCTCTAGTTAGCCACAAAACTTAGTGGCTGTCCTTGGGCCACTTAATATCTCCCACATTTCACACCACACATGGCTGTTATGAGGACCGAAAGGAGAACATATCTGCTGCCTTGATCTCTACAGATGACTGGTGGAATAAACATTTTCATGACCTTGATTGCTTTGGGGAAATGGTCTTGTAGCGATGCTCTAAAGCAGGCATAGGCAAACTCCGGGCCTCCAGATGTTTGGGACTACAATTCCCATCATCCCTAGCTAACAGGACCAGTGGTCAGGGATGATGGGAATTGTAGTCCCAAACATCTGGAGGCCCGGAGTTTGCCTATGCCTGCTCTAAAGAAAACTGAAGCACTGATCAGCTTCTCCCCCACCCCCAAAAAAACCCACCCTTTGGTGCTATGCTTGCAGCCAGGAATTTCCTGGTCGCAGGAGACGAGGATGCCCATCTTCTGATGTTTCCTGACCAGCTGTCTTCCAGGCACCCAGCAGAACAAGCATGCTGATAGCCAGGAGTTAAAGACAATGTTTGTCTCTGCAGCGTGACCTACAGTGTGAGGGGGGCTCCCATCGATTTCCTGCCTCTACATCCTGAAGCTGTTATCAGCAACTGCTCCCCAGAAAAAAATGTCGGAAGGATGCTTGTGGCAAAAGGCAGAGGTGCCAGGAAAATCTTGCTATAATCCATTCCTTTATAACCATGGGGCCTGGAGAACATCAAAGTGTCAAGGTATTGTGAGCGAGTTATGTGCATCTCTGGAGACTCGCAGGCTGAAGCCGATGTGTTTGAAATCGCTGGAATGGGGAACATCATTGTACCATTAACTTCTACTGTTGTTTAAACAAACCTCCAGTTAAATGCACAAAGAGAAAAAGGAGATTTACACAGTGCTTTGCCGAATTGCTAAAAATGCTTCACAAGGGCAAAATATCTGTACTCCTGATTACATCCCTGTAAAGTAGGCTATAATCTACCGTAGAGAACACCAGTTTGGCAAAGGTTGATCTATTCCATGCTGCAGATGAAGCTTAAGATTACGTGGTAAATCGATGGCTAAGGTTTGAATTTGTAACTTCACTGCTCAGATTCTAAAACACTACTCTATCATGTGGCGTCGTCTGGTTCACATAACTGATTAAGGCTGTGGTTCTGTGCATGCTTACCTGGCAGTAAACTCTACTGGAAGCAAAGGGACTTACTCCTGAGCAGACAGGCATAGGTGGTTGAAGAATGTGCTTTGGTCCAGAATTTCATGTGAAGCAATATGCAAATTGAAACACATAGCCATTATTTTAAATGGGCATGTCTCCAAATTTTGTTATGCAGCTCTCCAACCAAATAATGTGTATGAAAGGGCAGTGGCGTAGCGTGGGGGGTGCAGGGGGGCCGGCTGCACCGGGCGCAACATCTGGGGGTTAGGGTTATGGGGCGCAAATCCACGGGTTAGGGGGCGCAAATTACTTGCCTTGCCCCGGGTGCTGACAACCCACGCTACGCCACTGTGAAAGGGTGCATATTAGGGGAAATTGTGCATGCATTCATGAAAAAAGCATATAAAAATGCATAATGAAGGCAAATTTGCATGCAAAAAATGCCAGCAATTGCAAAAAGAAATTGCTTGCAAAAATGTGTATATCAGGGGAAATCATTTGTAGACGTGTGAGAAAAAGTTTGCACTAAAATCACTTTTCATTATGACCTTTAAAAAATTGCAACATTTATGTATACTGGATATATTTTGTATAAATATATTTTGTAATGTTAATATTAATATTTAAAATGCAATGTGGAAATGTGGCAAACGGAACTCAACACTGGAAAAATGTGAGCCTGAGAGAAAATGGACTGGTTCATCCAGTCCTAACAGTAACATAATTTAGTTTTATAACTTGCAATAATCTCACACTTCAATGGATCGTTCAGGATCCTCAGGAGAAAAGCCACTTTCTCCAAGAGTTGCATTAAGTAAGTGTATGAAATTTTTAATTCATGCATTGATCAGTCAAAAGCCAGATAGCTATTCAGCTTTCTTTTTAAAATAAAATATAAAATTAATGAGCTGACAGTCCTATTTATAATTGTGGAGTGGGATCACAGGGCAAGGTTTTAGCCGATTTGGCAAGGCTGTTGCCCTGTCTTGGCACAGACTTTTATTATATCCGTGCCTGTCTCGGATAGCGGCCAGGGGCTGAGGAATTTACTAGAAGCTGGGAGGCAATTAAGAGCTGATCCATCCTCCCTCTGGGACTGGCACCTAAAAACCTTTGATTGTTAAACAGCTGCAGTTTGAGCCCTTCCTTTGGGGGCTCACACTTTCCCATGCATAGGGGAGAGAGAAGCAGCTCAGGCCCAGATGAGCTGGGAGCGGTTGCCAAATGAGAGCATCTGTGGGGCATGGCTAAGGCACAAAAGCTTATGAGCCGCTTGGTCACAAAAAGCAGAGAGAGAGAGAGACAGACAGAGAGAGAGAGAGAGAGAGAGAGAGAGAGAGAGAGAGAGAGAGAGTGAGAAAAGAACCAACTCCCAATATTCTTCAAACGAGCCCCTTTTCTCTCTTTGAAATGGCTCACAAACCCTGAGAACAGGGGGCATTTGTTCAGCTGCCCTGGAAATAGGCTCAGATTCTCCCACCCTGGGTGATACAATCTGCCTATAGAGGCATCATCCTGTGGACAGTTTCCCTGCAAAGTGAACAGGCGTCTAAATAGCTCTTTCGGCAGCCAAGAGGGATGTTCTTTCTCACAGAATTTCAATCTTGCCCTTCTTGTGGATCGGAACCACCATTTAAAGGGTAATAATAATAATAATAATAATAATAATAATAATAATTTGTTTATACCCCGCCCATCAAACATTAAAAGCTTCCCTAAACAGGGCTGCCTTCAGATGTCTTCTAAAAGTCTGGTAGTTGTTGTTCTCTTTGACATCTGGTGGGAGGGTGTTCCACAGGGCGGTGGGTGCCACTACCGAGAAGGCCCTCTGCCTGGTTCCCTGTAACTTGGCTTCTCGCAGCGAGGGAACTGCCAGAAGGCCCTCAGCACCAGGGCTGGATGATGGGGGTGGAGATGCTCCTTCAGGTATACTGGACCAAGGCCGTTTAGGGCTTTAAAGGTCAGCACCAACACTTTGAATTGTGCTCAGAAACATACTGGGAGCCAATGTAGGGTAAGGGAGGACACCCTGGCAGAGCACTTGATGGAGATGCTCTCCCTCCATGGTTGGAAGAGGCAACAGTGCTTCTGAATGCCGTTGGCGGAAATCGCAGGGGGGCTGTGTCCTCTAGCACTCAGGTCTGCTTGCGGGTTTCCCACAGGCATCTCGGTGGCAACTGTGAAAGCAGGATGCTGGAGTAGATGGGCTGCTGACCTCATCCAGAAGGCTCTTAAGTTCTGCACATGTTCTGCACATAAGGTCCTAGTTTGGATCTCCAACATCTCCCATTAAAAGGATCTCAGGCAACAGGTAGTGGGAAAGACTTCTATGTGGGACCCTGGGGAGCCACCACTAGTAAGAGTCGATTATGATGATGGGCTAGATGAACAAATGCAAAGGGGCAGAAGGTCCCAGGTTTAACCCTGGCATCTCCAGGTAGACCAGAGGGAGAGTTGGGAGAGATGCAGCCCATCAGCATAGACAATACTGAACTAGATGGACCAGTTGTCTGGCTCAGTATAATGTAACTTTCTATGTCAAGTGTGGGGAACCTTTGGTTTTCGGGTTGTTGCTGGCCATTAGCAGCAGCATCTGGAGGTCCAACAGTTCCCTACACCTGTTCTTAGCCTAACCAGGTGCTTCCTGCTCCCACATTGCTTGCCGCTTGCTCTGGGCCCAGTCTGCACAGCTACCCAGGAGTGCCCAAGGCAAGTGATGGATTCTTCTGCAGCTCTTTGTTCCGGTCACTTGTCTGTATGGGCAAGAAGTGGGCAGGCAGTAAGCACAAGGAAAAGGTGGAGAAGCAGCAACAGCAGCATAGCCAGGAGTCTCCAAGGGCAGAGTTCGCTGCAACCACAGTCTCCGTAGTCATGCTACCAAACACAAAGGTGAGATTTCATGGTTGTGTGCAAGAGGTGTGAATAAAACCATTCACACAGCATCTAAACTGAGTACAGTGGTCCCTTGGTTCTCAAACTTAATTTGTCCCGGGAGTCCGCTTGACTCCTGAAATGTAAGCTTTCAGAATATTTAAAATTAGCCAGACTGACAGATATAATAAGACAAAAACCAAAAAGTGAAGTGAAAAGGGGAGTGCCTAAATGAATACCTTAAAAGCCAAGGTTCGGGGACAGAAATCTGGCTGAGTCTGGCATAACCTTGTGAAGTGAAAGGATAAGAAAGAGAGATTTATATCTAGATGCTAGGATAGAGATGATAAGGAGAACAGGATGATACAATGAGAGGTAAAGAAGGTGCTGTGGTATTGGTGGAAGTCAATGTTTGTTTTTCTTTTTAGTGTTTATATTATTAACTTGTATGATATGGATTTGGGTTTTTGTATGCTGGTTTTTGTGTTTTGCTATTTTTTGATATTTTTCGTGTTGTTGTTGTGTGGAAAATACTAATAAAATTTATTATTTAAAAAATGTAAAACAAACCTGTTCGAAAACCAAGGTGTGGCTTCCGATAGGCTGCAGGAGCGTCCTGCACTCAAGCGGAAGCCGCGGAAGCAGTGTCGGACATTCAGCTTCTGAAAAATGTTTGCAAACCGAAAGACTCACTTCTGGGTTTGTGGCATTTGGGAGCCAATTTGCTCAGGAGCCAAGCCGTTTGAGTACCAAGATACCACTGTATAACCCCCCCAAGAAATAAGCATGATGTCACTTAACAAACAAACAAACCAGGAGGTACCTTATAACACCTTTGTTCTCGTCTGCAGGATCACATTGTGTCCTCTGCCCACTTCCACTATTCTGTTGCATACTGTTGAAAGCTCTTTGCTGCTTCCTCAATAGAGAACACTCTGTATTTAGGAAGCTGTCCAAGATTTCAGCTAGGAATCTTTTCCCAGCCTTACCTGGAGGTGGTGGGGATTGAACCTGGGGGCCCCTGGAAAGTATGTGCTCTGCCACAGAGCTACAGACCTTCCCAAGCAGGGAAGCCATTCACTCTGCAATAACCTGGCACTCCACTGCCTGATATGCCAAGAGAGTTGTTTGTTCTTACGGTTGAAAAAAAGACCAGAAGATTCCTACAATAAGTTGTCAGCCGTTCCCACCATTCATCATCAGCTGCATTGTGCGAGAAATCACAGGCTGAGCTTTGCATTGTACCTTGGAGCTCTTAGCTATTGTGGGGTTGGGAAGGACCCTGGGGGTCATTGTCCAATGCAGGAGTCTGGCAGCCGCAGCATCCCTGCTGCCTCTGATTAAATGCCTCCACTAAGAACATAAGAACCTGTTGCATCAGACCAATGGCCCATCACGTCCAGCCAGTGGCGTAGCGTGGGGGGTGCAGGGGGGCCCGGCCGCACCAGGCGCAACATCTGGGGGTTAGGGTTAGGGGGCACAAATCCACGGGCTAGGGGGCACAAATTACTTGCCTTGCCCCGGGTGCTGACAACCCACGCTACGCCACTGCGTCCAGCATCCACTTCTCACAGTGCCCAACTAGATGCTTGTGGGTAAATGCTCAAGCAGAACCCAGGCACAAGAGCATTCTTCTCTCCTGTGGCTTCCAGCAACTGGTATTCGGAAACTTCTTTCTTCTTCGGCAATCACTCGTGGCCAAGTAAGATTGTCTTCCATGTCTTAACAGTGTGTTTGCAAGTGACTGTGGAGGCCAATTCTGGATCCGCGCATCCTTCCACAGTGGGAACATAGGTTTCCGGGTGGGAGTTGATCCCAGTAAGGATTTGCCAAACATGCCTTCCTCTTGGCTCATTTCTCCCTTTCATTTTGAGTTCGTGCTTTTTGAAAGTCCATGAAGTCTTTGGTAGAGGCTATTCTCCAATTGGAGCACTCACAGGCCAGTGTTTTGCAGTTTTCAGTGTTTATACATTTTTTATATATTTGCCTTGAGAGCGTTTTTAAACCTCTTTTGCTGTCCACAGGCATTACGCTTTCCATTCTCAAGTTGGGAATAGAGCAGTTGCTTTGGAAGATGATAATCATGTATCCGAACAAGACCATTGTTGTTGTGACAACATTACTGCCTCCACCAGTGGAGTCTATCACCTTCTAGGGTAATGGACTCCATAGCTGGTACCATGGTGATCATAAGATAATTATTCTCATATTTAGCCGAAACCTGCTTTTTTGCAATTTCCACGCACCAATCCTATCCTACTCTTTAGGGCTGGGTTGGGGAAGCCTGGTGTATCTATGCAAACATACAGGTTGAGAATAGGTGGAATTGCATGGCAGTAAACATGCCAGATCTCCATTAGCTTCCTAGGTTGAACACCATCGTCATCATGATTTCTTGTAGCAGGTATGGTGGACTTCAATCAGGGTCCCAATTTGTCTCATGTTTTCCCCAAACCTTGCCCCACATCCATCATCATATGTGAGTCTTGACAGCAAGGCTTCTAGGATCAGCTGTGTTGTGAAAGTGGTTTAGCAATTCATTGCTCTTAATGGGGACCTCTGGAACTTTTAGCTCTCTTGGGGGAATAGGGGTCTCCTAGCACCTCTCAGTGTCCTTAACAAACTATAGATCCCAGAATCCTTTGGGAGAAGTCATATGACTGTTTAAAGTGGTACAGTACTACTTTAAATGTATGGTGTCAACATGTCATGTAGTTGGTTTAAAATAGCATGACCATCCAAAGGAAAATAGGGCTTCAGAAAACCCAAAAGGAAATGCCACAAGATGTGACAATGGCCAAAGGCATAAAATCAATGGCTTTAATGACCAGGGTGTGGTGTGAAGGCACATGAGACCACCACGTTGCTGAAACTAAACCAACCTAAGTGTGGTCTGCACCTGGGAATCGTATGCCACCATGGAAGAAAGGTGGGATATAAATGTGAGAAAATAAATCACAAATAAAGGGAGATTAGGCAAATGCATGGGTGAATAGTCTATCCATGGCTACTGGTCATGATAAACAGCGGAGACTGGTCCATGAAGGTAAAAAGGTCCACCGAGGCCACCAGTCCTGGGAGGTGGCTTTGGCTATCTGCTTCTTCCTCCTTAGTCTCGGTTTTGCCATTGTGGAACTCAGCAGTAAAGCAGAATGAGTTTTTCCCCCCCTGCCATTGTCTCTGGCGCCACCTACTGTTAGCCTCCCTCCTTTACACCCTCCCAGTCCCAATAGGCACCAGCCACCATTGGTGGTGGTTATGCATTGCCTCCTGTATCAGAGGCAGAAAACTGATAATGAGAGTGAAAATTTGCTGAATACCGGTTGATACAGACAAGGAAATATTTATTGCCTCAGTGCTCTGCTTATTATGGGCTTCCCAAGAGGTGTTTGGTTGGCCACTGTTTGGGACAGGACCCTGCATTAATCCCTCATCATCTTCTTATGATGATGATGTAGTCCTCTCCACCGGCAGCTCATGCCTTTTCTCCTTTGCACATAAATAATCAAAGCCTTCTGGGCATCTCTAACACATCACCAGCTTTTCTTTTTTGGAGCTTGCTTAGCCAACCCTCCCCAAAGGAATGTCTCTCTTGAGCTCACGCTTTGACTTAAGAGTCTGGTTCCCAGCAGCACCAGACGTCACCATCCCATCCGCCGTGCGACCTGCAGCTGGAACAAGTTGCAGCTGTAATCTAAGACCTCAAAATACGACATTGGAAGGCTGGCATGATGCACCCGGGAAGCATTTGTGGATCAGGAAGCAAGTGCAGCCAGTAGGGTAGGGGTGGGGCCTGCATTTATCCAGCAAGCCAGATCTTTACCTTCCCTACCTTCCATGACTCAAGCTTGACAGCTGGGCAGGGCTGCTCACCGGTCCATCATCTGACACAATGGCTCCAGGTGACCCATTTTCACTTGAAACCCTACGTGCAAAGGAACAACTGATCATTGGTACCTCTATGCCATTCACAGAGCTGCAATTCCCAGTGATTTAAGCATAAATCCTGTTTCCCCCCCAAGGGAACTCTGGGGACTGTAGCTCTCTGAAGGAAACAGGTGGTCTCCTAACAAACCTCAGCACCCTTTAAAAGAAAATTCTAGCTCCCAGGAAGAGGGGACTGAAGTGGTATCATAATGCTTTAGATGTATGGTGCAAATGTGATTCACTCTCTCTCTCTCTCTCTCTCTCTCTCACACACACACACACACACACACACACACACACACACACACATGTAGGGGGGGGAGGGATGGAAGCGCCAAAAGGAGAGGAAAGTAGGAGGGATAATATAAACAGCCTTGCCAGATGCATTGAGCTCTCCCACCCCACTCAATAGGTTATCAGTTTCCTCCTCAGTGGAGACAGTGGAATTGCCAGAGCCAAACCCAGACTGGGCCTGTGTGGGCCAGAGATGTAATTGTTTTGTGCTGATGTGGGGCACTTTTTGAGTACACACCACCACCTGTATTGCACAGGCCAGACTCGGGCGGTTACTTGTGCATTGTCAAGTAACAAGAGCACAATAGACCAGAGTTTTGCATAAAATGTGAGTTTATATATGTATTAGTGCAAATTTAGAAAAAATGTAACTTGAAGGCAATATATGCCCCCATGTTGTGGGGGGGGGGTGACCACATGAGCTGGCTGCTGGGAATCTTCTTCATCTGCTGTCCGGGTGCTGCTCGTAGGCAACTTCAAGGCACCTGATGGTCTCCCTGATGTCTTTAAAACTCAAAATGGGCAGTCCCTCAAATAGAGGCAGTCTTTCCAATTGAAGACTGTCCTTTGATTGACCTTCCAAGAGAAGACCATCCTCTGCAGGTAGGGCGCATGGCTAGCCTCAGCCAGATGTGCTCTGAACAGGTTTGCTCCAAGCACAGAGCACTGCAGAGTGAGCAGGCAACAGCACATGGGGAAATGACTGACAGAGAAGATCTATAGCTGATCTGCCATGGTGCAACACAATGGATGGGACTCCCTCTTATAGGCCGGCACAGATGTAATGCAATCTGCCTCTTAACCATGTTTAAGACATCAGAGACAAGCCATAGGATTATGCACACCCTAGTCCTGCCTCCCTGACACCAGCCTTAACCAGGGTTAACATTTATATTAGGACAAGTCTTCACCAGGGTACCTATTGACCTTGGTTCTGCAACTAGCTTCAGAACCCTGGTTTACAATGTCAATATATTCCTCAACCAGTCATGATAAGCAAAGGGGATTTGTGCTTGAGCAAAGTCAGCCGGGCAAAGAATGCATACTAATCGGTGGCCTCATTCCCAAACCCTTAACCACGGCGAAGGAATGGCTACCCAGTGCATCTGCTTCATGTGAAGAGTCAGTTCAGCTCATTGGGATCCGCCTTATCTTGCAGCAGGGCATCTTCAGATTTGGGCTCCTTTCTGATTGGCTGTCACTCTTTCCAAGCACTGGATGTTGTTATGCTTGCACTAATATAGCACCAGAAGCATGAAGTTGGAAGACCTCCTTGTCCATTGGCCTTGAGGGCTGTGTGTAGCCCTTCGGTTGCGTATTAGAGCACCTGGGTTACTTTCTACACACATGCATACACCCCTCTCCCTCCTCCCACTAGGGAAGAAGCATCACCCAAGTGCAAGGACATTTTCCAGCCAGGCAAATATACTAAGGAGGGAGAACAGGGCTAGTGAGAGGCTTGATGTGGGGGTGTCTCATGGACCAGACAGAAAGGCTTGGAGGGGCCCATTCGGGCTCCCAGGGCCAAGGTTCTCCACTGCTGACTTAATACCATTGGCCACCTGAAGACAACTTTCATTGTCCATCTCTTTCATCTGTACAGTAGGCCAGGAACTTAACAGTATTATCTCTCACCCCCAACTCTGCCTCCCTCTCCCCCATCCATTGGTTCTGCCTGGGATTCCATGTGTTGAAAGAGACATCAAAAAGCAAGTGTTCTTAAAGTTTGTTTTAATACTGAGAGTCTTTACTTAGGGACTGTGTCTTGCTGAGAAGCCATAGCGGATACCCTCAGAATTTCCTATGGCTTACAAAAAAAACCTGTGCTCTGGGTTAATTGCTTCCAGATCCCAGACGGTGGCCCTACTTGAAGCCCCTCTTATTAGGTTTGTCTTACCGAAAGCCATGTGTTCCCCCAGCCGCCACCACACAGACCCCTTCCAAAAGGGACATTCCACATTTGTTTTTGTTTTAAAATGCTGTCCTTCCTTCCTTGACACAGCTTCTCAGAGCCCCGCTTCTTCACAGGGCCTCTGCCAAACGTGGTCTCCAAAAGAGAGAAGCAATTAGGGGAAGCTGTTGCGTTAGTCGCAAGGAGAGGGGCCTAGTGGGTTTAACAAACAACAGCAACAACAACAGTGCCGTGTCTTTTTCAGTATGCAAAAACTGGAGGGTTGGAGAAAGGTTAGACTACTGCCAAAACAGCCCCAGCAAAGTTTGAGTAATACTTTACAAATCTGTGAGTTCACCCCGTCTCCAATCTTTTAGCATCCTGAGAAAAATTTATCAAGGGAACAGGTAAACTGGGAACAGGGCTATGTGGATTTCATGCAGTGACTTCCATTGCTGGAGGAAAAGCAAGCTGCTAGTCCCTCATGGCTTTGAAAACGAACTTGGGAAAGTGTGAGCAACCGCGTGGTTACATGTGAGGAGCCGAGAGGGGCGGAGGCCTCTGTTTCCAGGAATTAGGGGCATTATGGGCTTCTCTGTGACTTGTGAAAGCAGAATAAATTACGCTAAACTTCAACTTATCTTGCAAAAACTTAGAACTTTGAAACCCTGGTTTTTTTGGTCTGATGTTCTGATCGTGTTTTGAAAAATAATGATGCAAGGGAGTATATATACAACACTGCCTGTGACCTACATCGTACCTAGGCTATTAAACTTGCATCTTAGACCAGCCATTGGTTCCTCCAAAGAATTCTGGGAAATGTGGCTCTGGGAAGCTGCTAAGCATTTTCCGTTACAGTCGCCCCACACCTTGAAGCACAGTTTCCAGGGCTCCCTGGAGAGAGGGCAAGGACTGTTTGAACCAGTTTGTGTGCACGCCGATGTCGCCAGGAGGGAATCAACCATGCATGGGGTAGGGCTTACAAAAGCAAGAGCCCAGACAATCAACAGTGGCTCTTAAAGTGCAGTGCAAGGGACCCGCAAGAAGGGGCCGTGGTGATGCAAACAAAGTAAGCCAATCCCTGAAGGAGCCAGCTTGTCAATCGTTCTTCAAAAGCAAAAGATGAGGGGGAGATAGAAGACAAGCAGAGGGTCGAGGAGGTAACAAGGCCCCCGGACCATGATAGCTGCTGGCTCTACAAAAAATGGTGTTCCCAGTGCTTAACACAGGGCATAGGATTTTTTATCAATTGGAACTAGGAGTAGTGGATTTGGGAACAGAAAGCGCCACAGGTCCGGGGATGCAGGGGGCAGGAGACAAAGTGGGTGGGGAAGTCAGTCTGGCTCTCTGCTTCACGGCCTCCATGGTCAGGGGTGTGGGGGCTACTCATCACAGCCCAGAAGCTCCACTCGCAAGGTGATGCGGTTGTGCCAGGATTCGGGGAGGATGCGCACAAAGCGGGTGTAGAAGGGAACGTCAAACACATTCTTCTTGTGCGAGTTGTTGTCGTAGTTGCCTTGGAATATCTGTGCCAGTGAAGAGAAAGAAGAATGGTTAGAAAACACAAGAGCGGGAAGGAAGCAGGCCGGCTGACCTCGCAGGGCTGTAAGCAAGGGTTACCCTTTCTTGATTCTTCAGCATTTTAGTGTGAACTTCTCTTTTAATACACACACACACCCTTGGCTAATGTACCCTTTGTTGCAAGCAATTTCTCCTGATATAATGCTGCATTCTACGTTTCTTTTCACTAAAGTATTCATTTTTAAGCCCTGAAAAATGTCGGGGAACTGCGTCGCAAATTTCGGATAAGTGCAGATTTTGAAGGGTGGCTGTTTTTTTGGTTCTCATCTTGTCCTGGAGAGTGCAGATTTGATAAGATTTGGCCTTAAATGCAAACTGAATTGAATTTCTCTCCTATTCCTCAGTGAGGATGGGAGTGGTTTCTAAAACACAGAGGATGCAAAATTCCCCAAGCCTACCTTGGTGGCGTTTGTCCTGCTATCCTTGTAAAGAGTCCAGGACTTCCCATCTTCACTATAGGCCACTTTGTAGGCGGCAACATACTGAATGTGCCCAAAGTCACGAGCTCCTTGCGTAATGATCCCTGTCACCTTCTTCTCGGCCCCAAGATCGATCTGCAGGGAAACAAGGACAATGTTTAATTTGTGAAAAGGAAGAAGAAAAGAAGGGCCCAGACTCAGGTGAGGCCACCTTCCCTGGAAACCTTTTAACCCCAATGCACAAGTTCTTAACCCATCCAAGGTTGAAAACTCCTCTTAAGACTCGGAAGATGTGCAGAAAAAGCATCCAAACCTGGGGGCAAGTTTGCATACAACTGAGGGCTCATCCAGACTTCCTTTTGTGCCACGTGTGGGATGTGACATCACTGTAGCAGTCAAATAAAACACTTCCTGTTTGCCCAGAGTGGACACACAGGGGGATGTTACTCCAGCCAGGAGGACTTCCTGTCCCACCTGGTCTGGAGCATCCTCTGTGTGTGACTAGATAGATGGGCGTGACCCTGTGAAACCCTGTAAAAGGGCCAGTCACACAGCCATCTTCCTCTTTTGCTGCTCTCTTCTGATACTGATGCTTTTGCTGTCTGCTGGCTCCCAGCCAGCAGCACATGGGCTCATTCCTATATGGGATGAACTGAAAAACTCTTCTGTAACTACAAGCTAAAGCTTGCCTTCAGGATAATACTGTGAACTGAATGTGAGTAAACTTTAAAAGAGGATTAGACAAATTCACGGAGGACAAGTCTATCAATGGCTACTAGCCATGGTGGTTATCTTCCAGGCACTGAATATAAGGTGCTGGGAATCACAGGTGAGCAGGATGCTGTTGTGCTCATTCCCAGCTTCCAGGTTTGTTTGAGGAATCCGGTCGGCCACTGTGAGGGCAGAGGGATGAGCTAGATGGGCCACTGGCAGGCTCCTCTTATGCCACACATTCAAGTGCCCAGTCTTCACCCTTGCACTGCCCTTCCACCCCTCCTTCCTGCATAGGAGCAGCAAGGCCTTACCTGAAGCCACTCGTCCTGTTTGCTGCGGAGGGCAGCCCAAGCGTTGCTCTTGCCCGTCTTGTCCAGGCGGGCATAGTGCGGGTGCCAAGTGAATGCATCGATGCCCCATGTCTTGTAAACGCTGGAGGCTGTGATCTGCTGGTCGCTGATGAAGTGGGATTTCATGCCCAGCGGCTCCGAGCAACCTGCCATGTTGAAATACACTGTAACACAACAGTTTACACAGACACAGTGAAAGGGAAGAGACCGGAAGCAACAGATGCTCAAAAGAAAACAAAATTAAGCACCATCAGACAGACAGAAACACACACACACATTTTCCCCAAGGCAGCAGCTTTCAAAACTTCCCATGCTGACCCATCAGCCTAGATCCCCCCACGTAGAAACATGCCTGCCACAGAAACTCCCATGTGTTGCGAAGATTCTGGGGAAGGTTCTAAGGCAGAATTCTGCAACCTGCATCCCTGTGCTCTGAACATCAGCAGTGGTGAAGGGCTGATGGATGCTTCAAACCAACTTGTCCACCATTAGGGATCTCACTAAAAGCAAGTCTTGCAGCTTCCCGGAAACTGTTTTAAAAACAAGGAACCAAAGCACAGATGGAAACACAAAGGCAAGGGCGACGGGAGGAAGCCAACCCAAAAGATGGAATCCCAATGATGTCCACAAATATTTACAAGTCACTTTGAGGGTGCAAGAGCTGGGCATCTAACATGTAATCTTTCAAGTGTTGCTGGATGACACCTCCTGTTGCCTCAATGGTCAGGGAATGATAGGAGCTGCAGTCCAGGAATATTTAGAGCATCAAAGGTTAGCCACCCTGGTTTTTACCCAATAATGGTGTAATTCCATTCCGATTTCATCAGTGGATATTCCTCAATAATTATCCTTCAGATTTCCCACTTCTCTGAATTCTGTGATACGCTTCTCAAGTCACAACACACACCCAAATGCTGTTCTAGGATAAAATATTTGAGATGCATACTCAGAGCAAAGATGTTTAATTGGTGTTTTGTGATTAAATGATAATTTTTTAAGTACATATTTTTTAAGTCATGGGTTAATGCGGAGGGTGGGAAGAGCTGTGGCTCATTGTTAAGAACATATGTATTGCATGCAAAAAGTTCCACATTCAATCTCTGGCATGTCCGGGAAGGACTCGGAAAGACCCAGGAGAGGTATTGCCGGTCTGTGTGGGCAATACTGAGTTCTGTCACCCTCCACCAACATTTCAGCTGTAAGGTCCTCAGGGCAGGGGCCAGTCTGGGTTTCGTGGCACTGCTCAGCAAAGCACCGAGCAAATTTACAATACTACATCAGAGCTGTGACAGTAAGAAGCAGGAAAAACAGTCAGCTGGCCTATAATTCTGAGCACCACCAGAGGGTGTCACTGTACAGTCGTACCTTGGTTTTCAAACAGAATGCCTTCCGGGAGCCCGTTTGACTCCCGGAACCATTCGAAAACCAAGGCAGGGCTTCTGATTGGCTGTCTTGCAGCCAATCGGAAGCCATGCTGGATGTTCGGCTTCCGAAATTCGTTCGAAAACCAGAACACACACTTCTGGTTTTTGATCATTCAGGAGCCGAAATGTACGAGTACCAAGGCATTCGGTAACCAATGTACGATTGTAATTATAGATGCAGAGGAGGAGGAAGAAAGAGAAAGAGCCCCAAAGTCTCGATGTGGGCAGTGGTGCAAGTCGAGCCATTTTAGACTTTGGGCTTCCGCCTGCCACTTGAAAATGCTAATATGCGTTACTTCATCTATTCTGGAAACGCGTTAAGCCATATTCCCAAAAGTGAAAATCCAAACAAAGTTGTTGGAGGGCGGGCGAAGTTGATGACCTTTCTCTGGGAACATGTCCCAAAAAAAAAAGAGCTTTGGAGCTTTTGGGGGATTTTTAAAGGAATTTTTCTTTAAAAATCGCTCCAGTTGCCATACATCCGGGTTTTCTTATATATATATATACATTTTTATTGAGTTTTTTTACATATCATTTCCAACATTCATTTAACATAACTTCTTATCTTATACAATATTGCAGACTTCCATCAACACCTCTGATGATTTTCCATTCTCTATCACTTATTCTGCATTTCTTAATTTCTCTATTACTCTTAATTATCATTAACTAATAATTCTCCTCATAGTCTTTCTTGCAATATTTCAAATAGTCCTCCTTACAGAACTTCTTGCAGTCCTACTAGCGTAATCTCATACATCCAGGTTTTCCAGGACATTTTGCCGACTTGGTAAAAATCCACCCAGATGCCATTTTGACAGTCCAGTTCCCGGACGTATGGCAGCCCTAGTTAAGCCAACCCTCCTGGATTGGGGAGCCCACCTGTTCATTCTATTGTGGGGACCCCGGGCGTTTGCCCATATGTCCCGCCCTGACAGCACCACTGCAATAGGGAGGCCTCCTGGCCTAGACAACAGGACCCAACAACCAAGACTCCATCACTGCTAGGGAAGCCAAAGAAAGCCTAGTCCTACCAGGCCAGTCCTCACCAAGTGGCCGCTTCCAAGATCAAATTGGAAATGACTATTTTGAGCAAAGCCCAACAGTGGAGATCCATGTGGTTGGAAGGGACCACAAGGATTATCTGGTCCAACCCCCTGCAACGCAGGAATATTGTTGCCCAACACGGGACTCAAACCCACAACCCTGAGATTAAGAGTCTCATGCTCTACCAACTGAGCTATCCCAGAGAGAGTTTGTCCCATAAAGAGGAGACAGAACAATGCATCAAACCCCAGCCAGGCAGATGCATATTTAAAGTTCAGAAGTGAGGACTGCGTATCAAGTCTAGTCTTTTCTTAGCTTCCCAGCAGCTTGGAGAAAGATTCTCAGTTCCCCTCTCCGTGGCCCAAACAAAGCCAGATGAAAAATATGATGCAAACAGCAAGAAATCATGCAAAAACAGGCCTTTTTTAAGTGCAAAATCTGGGCTGCCTCTGCACAGAAATGTTAAACGTTTCTTTACAGAGCAGACAGAGCTGGCAATTATCCACAGTACCCAAGTGGCCAATCTGAGAGTCCCAGTTTTCACAGTTAAGTGCCAACAGATTTTGGAAATTAGAGGTCAGCAAAGGCAACTGCTTCAACCCTGAGGAATTCCCCCAGGGCAATTTGGGTGACCTGCTATGGGGACGGGGGTGAAATTCAATTCGGTTCACATTTTAATGTGAGCATACCTGGTTTGCCTTTTCCAAAGCAACATGCAAACCAAATATACAGCTATCCTTGGAAAGTTTGCATTTTTCCAAATTTTGAAATGCAGTTCTCCACAGACAAGTAACGTAGGCAAAACATCCATATGTCAGGTTAAAGGATGAAAATACATTAGTGAAAATAACATACCAAAATGCATTGTATTAGAAGAGATGGCTTTGCAAAAATGTACATATTGGGGGAAATTGACAATGAAAAGCCAATGAATTTTCATGAGGACCTTTTCTTTTTTAAAAACAAAGTTCACAAAGCGATGTGCAAATGTGGAGAACTGAACTTAGAATTGGAAAAATGAGAAACTGAGAGAAACCAACATTGACCTATACCCCCATCCCTAGACCTACAGTGACATTTTGGCTTACCCAAACCAGATTAAGGAAAAAGAATTCCAACATGGAGGAAAGGACGGTGAAGTCAAATTCTCCAGGGTGCTGCTGCCCTCTGATTGTCCATGCAAGAAAGTCCACCACCACCAAGACATTTAGGCCACATTCGCACCATGCGTTTAAAGTACTCTGTGACTACTCGAAACAGTCACAGCTTCCCTCAAAGAATTTTGGGAGCTGTGGTTTGTTGTGGGTACTGATTTATTTGGAGACACCTATTCCCCTCACATGGGACGCAGGTGGCACTGTGGGTTAAACCACAGAGCCTAGGACTTGCTGATCAGAAGCTCAGCGGTTCGAATCCCCGCGACGGGGTGAGCTCCCGTTGCTCGGTCCCTGCTCCTGCCAACCTAGCAGTTCAAAAGCACGTCAAAGTGCAAGTAGATAAATAGGTACCGCTCCGGCAGGAAGGTAAATGGCGTTTCCGTGCGCTGCTCTGGTTTGCCAGAAGCGCCTTAGGCATGCTGGCCACATGACCCGGAAGCTGTACGCCGGCTCCCTCGGCCAATAAAGCGAGATGAGCGCCGCAACCCCAGAGTCGGTCACGACTGGACCTAATGGTCAGAGGTCCCTTTACCCCTTTACCATTACCTATTCCCCTCACAGAGCTATGATTCCCATAATTCCCTGGGAAGAGGGACTTGCTGTTAAACCACTCCTGGTTCCCAGAATCCTTTGGGGGAAGCCATGAGTGGCATTGCAGTACTTTAAACGTACGGTGCCAGTGGCCTTAGACCAATGGGAAGCATTTACCATTCATTTCGCAGCCGACCAGCTCAAAGCGCAGAGTGCAGGCTCTACGGCAGATCACAGGGTAGATGCGGAGGTACTGGGCTGTTACCGGAGGATTGAAGAGGTTGGTCACTGTGTCTTCATAGTCTGAGTTGCCAGTGTAAACCTGCCAGGAGAGAGGGCAACGGTGAAAGGATGAGACCTTAGGAACAGAGTTGATGGTCTAGAGCAGGGATAGTCAACCTTTTCATAGCTACCGCCCACTAATGCATCTTTCTTGATGGTAAAATTTCCTTACCACCCACCAGTGCTTGATGGAAGGAGGATTCCGCTTGTGACGTAGAACCCCCTATCGCCAACCTAGAATCCTGAAATGCCCACTAGTGGGTGGTAGGAACCAGGATGATAACCCCTGGTCTAGAGTCACATCTGCTCTCTAAAGAGGACATCTTCTTAGGCAGCTACTTCGAAGAGGCAGCATGGCAGAATGGTTAGAATGCTGGCACTTTTTGACAGAGATCATGAGCTCAAATCCAGCTCTCCCTTCTAGCAGGTTTGTTGCGATTATAAACGTGTGGTGACCTGCATCTATGCAAACTATCCTGAACTCAATGGAGGAAAGTTGAAATAGCAACAGAAACTCTGTAGCTCAGTGGCATTGGCCTTACACGCAGATGGTGTTGCCAGTTGGTGCAGACAATACAGAGCTAGATGTATCAAGGGATGCGGGTGACACTGTGGTCTAAACCACTGAGCCTCTTGGGCTTGCCAATCGTAAGGTCAGCAGTTCAAATCCCCGCAACAGGATGAGCTCCCATTGCTCTGCCCCAGCTCTTGCCAACCTAGCAGTTCGAAAGCACGCCAGCGCAAGTAGATAAATAGGTACCACTGCAGCGGGAAGATAAACAGCATTTCCATGCATTCTGGTTTCCGTCACTGTGTTCCATTGCACCGGAAGCAGTTTAGTCATGCTGGCCACATGACCCGGAAAGTTGTCTGTGGACAAACGCAGGCTCCCTTGGCCTGAAAACGAGATGAGCGCTGCAACCCCAGAGTCGCCTTTGACTGGACTTAACTGTCCAGGGGTCCTTTACCTTTACCTTTAGATGTGTCAATGGTCCGACTCAGTTTAAGGCAGCTCCCTATGTTCTTTCTACTTCTACTACAGAGTTTAGAGCTTGCAGGAATAACAGAGGGAGCCAATATATAGGAGAAGGAAAACTCTGGTCCTAAACCTCTGTTGTCTTGCGGGATACCAACTCAAACAGTTCTGCTAGCTCACAAAACAAACTTGCTGTAAGTATAATCAGAACAGCTTAAACCAGCTATTTAATTGGGGTGAGGTGGGGGCTGTTCGTGTGCTGGGACCCCCCCCCCCACACCAACTCCCCCCCCCTTTCATGCAGAAGCTAAATCAACTCTTATGTACCTTTATCAGGCTTCCACTGGGACAAGAGAAAACGTTTAAGGTGGGGTGGGGAAGGGTGGGTCTGAGGAATGGCTACTATGCAATGTGTTTCTGATTATCGCGCTTAGGGGGGCTTTGTCGGTGCTTGCAGAAAAACTCAAAGAACTTCTGGACTTCCAAATATTCAGCATAGCCTCCTCAACACCTGCACGGGGACAAGTAAGGACCTACCAGGCTCAGCACAGTGAATTAAGCATCATTAGTATTCTCTGAGAAGAGCTAAAATGTTTCTTCTTCCATGGTTGGGAGAGGCTGGAATTGCAGCAATCTAAAGGAAACAGGGAGGGCAGGGCAGCAGAGCCCTCAAGGCACACCTGCCAATTTCAGTTTGTCTCAGTCCCCCCCCCCCCCAAATCTTAAATTCAGTTCTCCACCTTAGTTCGCAAAAGGCAACTTTTAAGTCCTCATGGAAAAACTCCTGCCGCTCATAAGATTCCTTGCAACACCATTTGACAAGCTCAGATATGTTTCAATCACAGTGGATTCTTCTACGATTGCAACTAAAAATGTATGCTGTGCTCAAAACTGTTCCTTTTTTGTAGCAAAAGGTGATGCGCTTCAATGGAAAAGACGGCTTTAGGAGAGAGGAAGCCCATTTTTTTCTAAGCAAGACATTTGTACAATGCACTGCCCATCTCGCAAGGCCCTCCTACAGTCCAGCTTATGAACCCAGGCCATTTTTTGTGCGCAATTTTGCCTAACTAATGCATCCGATGCTAGAAGAAGAAGAAGAAGAGTTTGGATTTGATATCCCGCCTTTCACTCCCTTTAAGGAGTCTCAAAGCGGCTAACATTCTCCTTTCCCTTCCTCCCCCACAACAAACACTCTGTGAGGTGAGTGGGTCTGAGAGACTTCAGAGAAGTGTGACTGGCCCAAGGTCACCCAGCAGCTGCATGTGGAAGAGCGGAGACGCGAACCCGGTTCCCCAGATTACGAGACTACCGCTCTTAACCACTACACCACACTGGCTAGTCATGGTAAGAGCACTTTTTTGAAATCAAAAGGGCATTACTAACCTACGTCCATTCATTTCAATGGGTCTACTCGGAGTACGGCTAGCATGGGAGTCACCCCACTGTTTTTAGTTTACTAAAAGTAAGTAAAATACACATGCTAAATTTAATCATTCTCTAGGGCAAGAGTTTGGAGGGGGGTTAGGCTGAGGGCCAGATCCCCTCATGGACAACCTTCTGGAGGCCACATACAGGGGGGCAATGGGAGAAGGGCCGGAGGGGGGGAAATGGGCAAGGAAACTGATGTGTCCTTTGTACATCAGGAGCTCTGTGGGAAATTCAAGCAACTGCCACTCTGCGCAAGTCAAAATCAGTTTTGTGGGTCATGGGGCAGGCATCAGCATCCGAAGCAACTACAAAAAGCGACTGCGGGATGGTGCCAAGCCTAACAACAAAGGCACTGTTTTAGTGGCCTACCTTGGGAGGCTGCTGTTAAGAAAAACAAGGTAATGTATTTTATAAAGCACTTCAGCATCGTTCAGGGGTACAGGTGGCGCTGTGGTCTAAACCACTGAGCCTCTTGGGCTTGCCGATCGGAAGGTCGGCGGTTTGAATGCCTGCAACAGTGAGCTCCCGTTGCTCTGTCCCAGCTTCTGCCAACCTAGCAGTTTGAAAGCACACCCGTGCAAGTAGATAAATAGGTATCACTGCAACGGGAAGTTAAACGGTATTTCCATGCATTCTGGTTTCCATCACGGTGTTCCATTGCACCGGAAGCAGTTTAGTCACGCTGGCCACATGACCCGAAAATCTGGCTCCCTCGGCCTGAAAGCGAGATGAGTGCCGCAACCCCATAGTCACTTTTGACTGGTCTTAACCATCCAGGAGTCCTTTACCGTTACCATCTTACCATCCACTTTTTTTTTTTTGTTTCCCCACCTCTCAGGCACAGCTGCAGCACCTGCCCCGTTTGCTCACCTTGTCATGATCTTGCTCCTCATCCTTAATGTACATAAACTCGCGCCCGTCGAGGCTGTAGGCTACTTTGTAGGCCCGGACATATTCCAGGCGGCCTACGCGGCGTGCACCTTGCGTGGCAAGGCCAGAGATCCTCATCTTCCTCATCAGGTTGACCTGGGGTGAGGAAAAGCAGGCAGAAACTGGATAAACATCTCTGTATGTATGTGTGTGTGTTTGTGTGACTCAACACTAATCAGATGTTTTGTGTGTGGCTTATTTGCCCAACAGCATGCTGGGAGTCACAAAAACAAGCACAGCACATTGAAGCACCCATTTCTCTTTTTACCCCCACCCATATCTATTTATTTAATTTATATCCATTTATATCCCTCCCAAAGGAGCCTTAAAACATCAGCCTTAAAAACAATGAAAGCAACACAATCCAAGCTATGCTTATTAGACTTATTGGTCACTTGTAACCTAAGAAGGTATCAAAGCAACTTGCATTAAAATACATTACACCATAAAAAGGAAGTCGCATTAATGTTTCTGTAATTCAAACAAGCTGCCTCAACAGTAACAGCACATTCACCATTATTACATAATCGACTCAGTCTATCAAAGGCCTGTTTCCACCTGGCCCTCCCAGTTTGAGCAAATGCTCCTTGCTTAGTTTTTGGCCTCCCACGTTTCGAAGCCCACCATTACCTGAATCCAAGGGCTCCTGTCATAGTTACTGGAGGTCCAGGCATTCACAATCCCCTTGTTGTTGAGGCGGGCAAGCTCTGGACCCCAGCGCTGCAGGCCAAGGAACCCGTAGTGCACTGAAGAGGCGGCGAGCTGTGTGTTCGAAATGGCTCCTGACTCCATGCCGAGAAAATTTGCACATCCTGGAGAGGGTCACCAAGACCATAGGGAGGAGGGCAGGGAAAGGGGGAGAGAAGACACTGAAACCATCACATATTGCTTCCCTGTTAATACCTGCCTCCACTTCCCTCCCCAGCTTCTTCCACTGTGTCAGCTTTTCGACTGTAAGCTCCTTGGGGCAGGAACCTGCCTCTTGCACTCTGCAAAACAACACACACACACACACACACACACACACACACACACAGCGAGAGAGAGTTGGCACCCTGCAAACAACACCACAGAGAGAATTGCCACATCAAAAGAGTAGGAGAGCATCAGACTTTTTGGCTGTGAAGTATTTATCATTCTATATGAAGCAAAGTGGTACTTCAAAGTCCCAAGCAGAGACTGTTCTGTGCTTTTATAGAATTTTATTCAGATCTGCATGCACTCAATTCATTCCATACCGTGTTATTTTATTTTAACATTTGTTAAACAAGAAGAACATCCCCTCCCTTTTTAAGAAGCATGTTGCAACCTGCCAGGGAAACATGGCATTATAAGTTTGTTTATGATGTTGCCTTGTGTTACTTTTCATATGGTTCAAACTTTGGTCCTTGGGATGGCTGGATAGCTATATACAAATAAATGTATATAATTTAATCTCGCACACATACATATGCCATCTTCGGCTGCTGGAGAACCTGGGGGCCTGCAAGATCCCTGATCTCTGACCGGAGGTGGGTGCAAGCTCTGGTTCAACCTCAAAGGAATGCTGTTCTCAAGCCAATGGCTCCTGCTCCCTATTTCTAGCAAAGAAGCCCTCAAGGAGATGGGAGGGGAAATATCTTTGTGGGGTTATTCAGAATAATGTGTTTTTCTAGTTCTTATCTCCCTTCAAGTGTCTAATTTGTTTATGCAATAAAAGTGTCACCAAGAAGCAGAACATCATGAAAATAAGTCCTAGAGGAGTTTTTGGGGGACTGAGACTCTCAATCACTTCATGCTTAAATTAAGTTAAGCAGAGAAGACAATTACGTGTTAATTATCTCTGACGTGTAAATGTGAGGGAAGTTCACGAGAACTGGGCAGGCATAGCTTGAGCGGGAACCCAAGTTTAAAAGAGAGTAAGGAACAGTGGGGAATACTCAAGCGGCTTTCTTGTAGGGATGGTTGAATCTGTAAATGTCATTTTGTCTTTTTTCCCCCAGTCTTGCAATCTTCCCCTCTCCCCCAAATAATGCATTTCCCCCAACATACATTTCTGAAAGCACTTTTGCTTCATATGAATTTTGCAAGCCGTTTCCCCCTACATGTAGAATTTGCATGCATTATTTTCTCTAATACAGACGCAATTTTTGTGTACACATTTCCCCCCAAGGTACACATTCTTGCGCATACGCTTTGGTTGGAAAAGTGAAGAAGTGAACATTGCGAAGGATAGCTGCATTTTGGTTCCTGCACTGATCTGGAAAGGGTAAAATCAGTCAGAAGAATTCGTCTTTCATTCTACTGCATAGTGCTAGTGTAGGGCATTGCACAGGTAGGTCATGTGTGTGTGTGTGTGTGTGTGTCTACACACACAAACACACACACACACATATATAAATTATATTTATTTCTTTTTATTTGCACTGCAAGAGATTAGAGCTTAGTTGGAAGCCATGACTGCTTCACAATGCAGAGGGCACCTTAGCTCACTATTGGCTTATAGAATTTTGCAAGATTTCTGCATGTATACAGGTGATAACGCTCAATGCAGAAACTGGGTTATCCATGGGCATAATTTTATTTTACGTATACACAATCTTCTATATATTTCTGAATACAAGATGCTGGTGTAATGGTGTTTTTTTAAAAAAAGAAAGAAACAGACTAGGAGCGGGCTCAAATCCCATCCCAGCCATGAAGCTCTGAGCCACTTGGGAGTCTTCTCAGCCTAACCTACCTCACAGAATAAACTCGAGGGTGGGAAGATAATCAGTGCATCTTGCCTTGAGCTCTTCGAACAAATATCAGTGTAAGCAAATAAACTTCAGTTCATCAACCTGTTGGCAAGCTTCCCCAGGGTCTTCCAGCCGCTAGTTTTCAGAAGCAGACTATTGGGCTGGATCACAAATGGGAGACACCCCACCCCACCCCTGATCTTGATGGATCCCAACTCTCAACAGCCCAACCAGCAAGGCCAATGGTCATTGATGTTGCAAGTTCTAGCCCAACAACATTTGCAGGACCAATGATTCACCAGCTGTGCTCTAAATGGATCTTGGTCATTTCATCACTACCACCCTCCACACCCGTCACGGAGCAGGAACTTACGGAGTTGGCAGGATTTCCCCAGGTAGGGCGGCATGCACTTGCAGGCATAGTCCCCACTGAGATCCAAGCAGGTTCCTCCATTCTTACAGGGCTGCGAAGAGCATTCGTTCATGTCTACAGCCAAAAGGAAAGAAGAATTGAGTTGATCGCCCCCAATGCAGCCAAATCAGGATCCCCGTTTCACTAAATACCCATGCATTTGATGGCTTAAGAATATTGTTCCTAGCAACTTCAAGATTGCTGGATGGAAGCATGCTTCAAATTGTAATTGCTGCTAGAATGTTTTGGTCCGTTTTAGAATTGGCTTGATGTGTTTTTCTCTTGTATATCTATTTGCCTTCCTGCCCTCCTTGGGGAGGAAGGGCAGGATATAAACTCTATAAATGAAAAGAAAACCATAAAAGAAAGCTTTGTTGCATTTGTCAGCCATGTCTTAAGACTGCAAATATCTGAAGGTCATTTGTGGCCAAACAGAAGATAAGGCAGGGTACCACTGTACTTTTCCTATCTTCGATGCTACTTTGAGTTGCCAAAAGACAGATAAATTGTGATTTTCTTTGTGGAACAGCTGTAACAGTTACCGGCTGAAGCTGTATCTGCCATCAACAACAGACTCGCAGAGAAGAGTACGGAGTATGAACAGCGAGTATAGTGCACTGGTTAGAATGTCAGGCTAGGACATGCAGGACCAGGGTTCAAATCCCCACTCTGCCAGGAAGCTAACAGGGTGAGCCTGAGCCACAGATGCAACATCTCACCCTTCATTGCCTCGCAGGGTTGTTGTGAGGGTGAAGGGGGGGGGGGAGAAGGGACAGAATTGCCAGACACAGGAAGAACAAGGATATAGTTTGAGTGCCTCACTTGTACGTCTAATAAATCATTTATTGGTCAACACAAATAGAAGTTATTAATACTGCAGCTGTTGTATAAGGGATTATTATTTTGACCAGAATGTAATTGAAATTAATAAGATTTTGGAATACAGAAATAAAGAGGGAAAGGGAGATATAAATGTAAAATCTGGCCTACTATAAACATGGATGTAATTGCAAGAGGAGGTTGTTGCCCTGCTTGGGGGCGTTCCTAGAGGCACTGCTGGAAACAGGGTACCAGACTGATGGGCCATTTGCTCCAAGCCAGCGCGAGCTGCTCTTCCGTTTGCAGCTGCAACTTTCCCAAAGACACATCTCACACTCACTGTTTTCGCAGTGTTTGCCTTCATAGCCTGAAGGGCACTTGCAAAGGTATTCGGTGAAGACGTCACCCCTGTTGGGAACCACCTGGCACTCGCCCCCATTCTGGCAGGGGTTTGGGTGGCAGGCACCTGAAAACAAGTGGTGCAGAAGGAGAAATTAGATGCAAACAAGAACATCTCACAGCCCCTGCTAGATTTAACTATGCAAGAGGAGGCCGACAAACCACCACCTTCAGAGTTATCAGCGCGCCCAACACACATGCAATTTCATTAGAAATCTGGTTGGCCGCTGTTAGAACAGGGTGATGGACTAGATGAGCTACTAGCTTGATCCAGCAAGACACTCCTTATGTTCTAAAGAAATCATGTATGTCAGAGCAGCTGATGGTTTGCAAATGGCAATCGGGATGTGAATATCCTTTCCCAACAAATGAGATGTGCATGTCATTAGCATTGCAAAATATATTCTGAAGTGCAACGGAATAACAATAGCATAATTAGCAGGACTGATGTGCTTGCACTTGTTTTAACTCCGCCATTGTTGCAGTAAGCATTTGGGGTCCCAAGGTGGAGAGATTTTGAGACCACTGCAGAACTTGTGTCAGGAGTCAGATCAGTCCCTTATCCAATGCCTTATCTACCGTATTTTTCGCTCTATAAGATGCACTTTTCCCCTCCTAAAAAGGGGAAATGTGTGTGTGTCTTATGGAGCGAATGCAGGCTGCGCAGCTATCGCTGAAGCCAGAAGAGCAAGAGCGCAGCAATCCCTCTTGCTCTCCTAGCTTCAGGGATAGCCACACAAAGGCTCGGGAGCGCAGCGGGAGCGCTCCTGCCTCTTCGCTCAAGAGGCTTTGCATTGCTTTCTTGTTTCTTGTTTCCCTCCTCTAAAAACCAGGTGTGTCTTATAGAGCAAAGAATAAGGTATTCTGCGATTTAGTCATGCTGGCCACCATGACCTGGAAAGCTGTCTGCAGACAAACACCAGCTCCCTCAGCCTGAAAGCCACAACACCATAGTCGCCTTTGACTGGACTTCACCATGCAGGGGTCCTTTTACCTTTTTTACCTATCCAGCATTTTCCTCTCTGGGCTCCTCCAAGCAACTTCACTACTGAGCACTCATCCTGAGTTGGTTTTACTCTTTTTAGAGCTTGTGTTGTATTCCATTTTCATTATGCACATCGTTTTGATGGCTTAATGGTAGCCTATAAATCTGTATTAATAATCATCATAAACCATCCTCTGCTTGCTTAAGTTCTAACGATAAACCCCACGCTCCGAACACCACATTTACCTTTCTCGGTTTCATTGCAATCAACCCCAGTAAAGCCTTCTGCACAGATACAGAAGAAAGGAGATTCGGTGATGCCGGTCAGGCAAGTTCCTCCGTTCTGACACTTGTTCTCTTCACAGAAGTCACCTGGAAAACCAAGGGAGTGAATCAGTGCAAGGCAGCAGCTTTGTAGTGAAGGTCCCTCTTCCCCACCACTTCTGAATCATAAATACCAACGGGGGTCAGCATGCTGATTTGTCTGAGGTTCCCATTTCCAATTTTGTCCAGGAGTGGGGGAGGGGTCACAGAAAACATACAGTGGTACCTCGGGTTACATACGCTTCAGGTTACAGACTCCGCTAACCCAGAAACAGTGCTTCAGGTTAGGAACTTTGCTTCAGGATGAGAACAGAAATCGTGCTCCGGCGGTGCAGCAGCAGCAGGAGGCCCCATTAGCTAAAGCGGTACCTCAGGTTAAGAACAATTTCAGGTTAAGAACAGACCTCCAGAACGAATTAAGTACTTAACCCGAGGTACCACTGTATTTGGAGAGGGGCCACAGCTCAATGGTACAGCATGTGCTATGAAATAGAACAAAAATAATCCCCAGAAACCATTTTTATCCTGCCTGTTTTTCTAGGGATTATTTAAAGGGGGGAGCATCCTCATAGGCGTCGGAAACCTTTGGGCACCCAGACGCAGCTGAACTACAACTCCCATCAGGCACGCCAACACCTAGGGGCTGAAGTAGTTCTGTGGGGGCCATTTTTGGGGGGGGAGGGTCCTCTCAATGTTCAGAGGGAGTTTGGCTCATCGCGACATCACGTTGGGCCCCCTCAATCGTCTTGAGAAGATGGCGCCTCTGACTCCCATCATCTTTGGCAACTGGCAATGCTTGCTGGGGCTGACAGGAGTTCAGCAACAAGTAGAACCCTGGTCCAACTGCACTGGCTACCAATTAGTTTCTGGGCCCAATTCAAAGTGCTGGTTTTGACCTATAAAGCCTTAAATGGCTCAGGACCGCAATACCTCAAGGACCACCTCTTCCCATTTGAGATCATCTTCTGAGGCCCTTCTTTCTGTGCCCCCTCCTTGAGAGGTTCGGAGGGTGACAACACGAGAACGGGGCCTTCTCTGCGGTGGCTCCCCGTCTGTGGAATGCTCCCCCCAAAGAAGGTTGCCTGGAGCCTTCATTATACACCTTTAGGCGCCAGGCAAAAATGTTCCTTTTTAACCAGGCCTTTGATTGCTCTGATTGACATCCTATGCCCTTTTAAAAAGTGGCTCTTTGGGGGGGGGCGTTATTGGGTTGTTCTTTTTATTCTGATTATGTAAGTTGTGGTTTTTATGTTTATCTTTTCTCTGAACCACCCTGAGACTTCCGGGTATGGGGTAGTATATAAATTCAATAAAATAACAGCAACAATAACAATAACTAGGTCAAATGTTTCCCACACTTGGTGTAGCAGCAAATTCCATAGTTAACTATGCGCTCTGTGGAGAAGTACTTGTGTATACTTAAGTACATTAGAATAGCCTGCTGAATTAGGTCCATCTATTCCAGCATCCTGTTTCCACAGACGCCAAACAGATGCCTAGGGAAGCTATGTCGAAGCACTGGCTGGCTTCACAGTTTTTCATGCATCGTGATTTTTGCACAGCACACACACGCACATGATGATTCGTAACATATTGCCAGGTCAAAAATTATGAAACCGGTATCACAATATGGACTTCAAACCGGTTTTGGGCGATGTATTGATATATTGCCTAGCTCTAGTCATCATTGTGATAGGAATTTTATGGTCTTAGATATATGGTAATGTTCATAAGCGTACCAATCAAGCACGTACATAGATCAGCACAGGAAGACCGACCTGGAACCATTTTCATTCCTAAACTGAGCAAATGTTTTCTCTGCACAGTCAAAGTGGGAAACCTCCCATTGTCTTTTTCCTCACAAATCCTGTCTTAAGGGCACATTTAAGATATGAATAGGGTGTGAGCCTGTGACCTGGCCCAGGAACTAAGTATTTATCATTACAAAAGACTGGCCAGGCTGCCCAGGCAATCCAATCAAGTAACCTGCCAGGCAGGAGATAAACAAGGACAGGAGAAAAACAACATTCAAATTTCTGTTTAGACCGCCTTTTCTGTGATGTAGGTATGATGTATCTGAGGGGTGGTCTTAGGTTACACCCCTTCTGTGATGTATGTATGATGTTTCTGGGGGTGGTCTTGATCTACAGGGTGGCAATTTCAAAAGTCTTTATAAGGCCTTGCGCGCCATTTTTCTGGGTTCCTCCTCTCTCCTGCGGGTGAGGGGAGCACCCTGTTGCAACAGATCAATAAAGATCAAGCTTACTAGCTGCTTTGCTTCTCAATATTCTCTCTGTCTGGCCTCTGTTATTCTCTCCTACCAATAGGGAACCTATGTAAGGACTCTATATGAGCTCTTGGATACCCCATAAGGGAAAAGGGCAATTTTTGTTTACAACATCATCTTGCAGAAGGGAATCCCACAGTTTAACTATGCACGGAGAGAAGAAGTACTTTCTCTTTGAAGAATTCCTTTTGTTTTGCCTCTTCTGAATCTCCCGCTGTAGAGGACCCAAGGCAGATCGTCCAAAAATAGCCTCCAGGCTCCTTGTTTGCTGGGGTAGGGCTTTAACGTCCATGGCAGACAGATTTCATTAGCTTAAGCTACTCCTCCCAGCATTATTGCTCGTAAGTCTTTTTATAGCAGAAGTCCCTGGGGTTAATCTCACTTCCTAACACTCTGCTCCTCCAACAGGCTAAGAAGAAACCCGGCTCCAAACTGTGTTCAGAGGTGCATGGGCAGCTCTCACAGCCCAGCCTGGGAAGGGAAAATAAAAAAAGCAACAGAGCTCAGGCACTGCCTGTGTTGTCGCCCTGGCTGGTGCCAGATGACCTCATCTTCCATCAATGCGCTGCCACGAGCCACAGCCAGGGAGGAAGGGATGGCCATAGGAATCTGAGATGTTGCTTCCGATCTGACTTGCTCCCAAACAGACAGGAGTACTTAGCTGCCCTCTGTGTCTCTCTGCCCTGCCTTTTGGACAATTAATGCAACTGAGAGCCGGGTTCACATGGAGTGGAGTGGCCAAGTTACTACAAAACAACAACAACACTGAGCGTCTTCAGTGGAAGTAGGTGGCTGAACAGAAATGCTTTGGCAATCAGCAGGGATGTGTGAATGCCAGAGTTTTGCAAAAGGATAAGAAAAAGAATTCAGAATCCAGGTTCTCAGTGAACCTCTGAGTTGTACTGAATTAACTTTTACTCAGAGTTCCAGGGGTCAGCAAACTTTTTCAGCAGGGGGCCAGTCCACTGTCCTTCAAACCATGTGGTGGGCTGGACCATATTTTGAAAGGGGGGGAATGAATTAATTCATATGCCCCACGAATAACCCAGAGATGCATTTTAAATAAAAGGACACATTCTGCTCATGTAAAAACAAGCTGATTCCTGGACCATCCACGGGCCGGATTTAGAAGGCAATTGGGCCAGATCCGGCCCCCAGGCCTTAGTTTCTCTACGCATTTAATTGACTCATCAAACTTAATGGGCATTCATTTCAATTGGTCTAAAAAAGTTAGTTGAATACAACCCCAAGTTTTCATTTAAAAACAACCCACCACCACCACCAAGTTTCTAACCCTTAAAAGGCTGGGAAAATAATATTTGGCTGTACAGTGGTACCTCAGGTTACATACGCTTCAGGTTACATACGCTTCAGGTTACAGACTCCGCTAACCCAGAAATAGTGCTTCAGATTAAGAACTTTGCTTCAGGGTGAGAACTGAAATCGTGCTCCAGCGGTGCAGCGGCAGCAGGAGGCCCCATTAGCTAAAGTGGTGCTTCAGGTTAAGAACAGTTTCAGGTTAAGAACAGACCTCAGGAACGAATTAAGTACTTAACCTGAGGTACCACTGTATTGAGGATGGGCAGCGTCCCAGAAGTTTCAGAAGCCAAGTAGAGGTGATTTCAGAACATGGCATTCTGGGACAGATGCCAGGGCCACAGCAGGAGAGCTGTTAACGCCTGCTCTGGGGCTGCCTTTAAGGGAGGGTAAATTCATGCCCCAGTGCTTCAAGCAATCCTGCATCTGGGGTTGGTGGGAGCTAGAGTTCAACAACAACCAGATCTGCCTTCCCCAATTTGCTTTGGACTCCAATGCCCATCAGCCCTAAGCCAGCCTTGTCATGGTCAGGGATGATGAGAGCTTTCATCCAAAACACCTGGAGGACCAGTGTTAGAAACCCAGACAGGTATATAAGCTAACAACCGTTGGGTCACCCCAACGGAATGTCTAGGCGCCATTCCACCAGGATGAAGTTTTTCATTGTTGTTGTTGTTAGTCATTTAATTTCTATAGCACTTTATATTTTAAAGTAAAAATTTCAAAGCAGTTCACAACACATTAAAATATCAAATAAAACAATCCAGAATAAAGCAAACTCAAGCGTCAAGGAAAACAATGTGGGGAGCAACTTTTAAGACTATCCGCAAGCTGTTCAGCAAAATTGGAGCATGTGTGATTACACAGCTTCCAAACTTGTCCATCATGATACTTTGTGAATTGCCTGCCTCAAACCGCCATCCATAGTCAGACACATTTAATTTCCCTGTCCAGACACTTTAACTACCCCTGTCTCCTTCTCCCTCCCAGATCTGTTCTTCTTGCTCTTGCCCAAATTCTCTGATAAGCAAAAGACCCCCATTTGACAGTTCCCGTCTTCTACTGATGAGCAACTTCCTCCAACCCAGTTACAGAGCACTTGACACATTCTCAGCCCACTGAGGGGTTTCTCAGATTCCTGGCTACATCTTCAGAGGTGGCTGCTCGGGTAAAATACAGTCCGAACACTGCTGTTCTGTCCACCTTTTGGTTTAATAATGTATAATTTGACATGAGCTTCATTCACAAAGCACGGTTTCCCATTCATAAAACATATTATCTCTCATGAAAAGGTTATGAATTGAGCTTCTCTGGGCGGGGTGGGGGGTGTGCAGCATTCACCCTCAAATTACAGCAGAACCAATTAATTTCCCTGGTGTGTTCCTAATAGGACAGGCATTAAGTAGGTCTCTGCACAGCTCTGCAAGCCGCTTACTATTTCAAGGAAGAGGCTAGAGCAGAGGAGAAAGTCGACAGCGTGCAAAGGAAAAAGTGAGTTTTAAAGGGCGACTCTCCTGTCTGTGAACTCCTGCTACAATTTCTGTGACAATGGAACTCCAAGTCAAAAGGCGGGATATAAATACCTTAATAATAAAATAACATCTTCATTCCAGGACGCTGTATTTTTACAGTTGCTTTTATACTTGTAATTTTGATGTCTGCCTTTATTTGTTTGTGGACTGCCTAAGCAGTTCTTCTGGAAATGAAAGTGGTATATAAACCCTTTTAATCATTAACATCTGAAGCTAGACAGGCCAGTGACCTGACTTGGTATAACATGGTTTTTGAAGTCTCTACAAGTCTCAGGTTCAATCCCAAACAATTCCAATTAGAAAGGACAGGTAACAGGCAATTGTCATAGGAGAGAGAGTTGCACCAGAAATCCTTCAGAGCTGCTGCCAATCTGAGTATGCGTTATTATTTCTTTTATTTATTATTGACATGTCTAAGCAGCGCCAGAGCGAGAGGTCTCTGGGCAGTGGTGTAGATAAAAATGGCTTAAAATCTCATGTGCCCCCTCCATGGGAGATCTGGACAAAAACAGGGCCTTTTTAGTGGTGGTTCCCCACTCACAGAATGCTCTCCTGAAGGATGCTTGCCTGGCGCCATCATTACATATTTTAGGTGCCAGGCTTTTCTGCTAGGTCTTGGGCGAGTGGGATGTTTTAATCCTGCCTTGTAAAAATACAGTTGATTAAAATTTTGTTTTTGTTTTATGCTTTTTGTAATAATAATTTATAAAGGGACTGGTAAATTTAAAAAGCAACAACTATAATATAAAGCAGAGTAGATTGTACTAGCCTAGGTGAACAAGAAGCCTGATCTGGTACAAGGCAGTGTCATATCCTACATGTAGTCTGTTCCTTTTGAATTATGGTGCTGGAGGAGACTCTTGAGAGTCCCATGGGCTGCAAGAAGATTAAACCTATCCATTCTGAAGGAAATCAGCCCTGAGTGCTCACTGGAAGGACAGATCCTGAAGCTGAGGCTCCAATACTTTGGCCACCTCATGAGAAGGGAAGACTCCCTGGAAAAGACCCTGATGTTGGGAAAGATGGAGGGCACAAGGAGAAGGGGACGACAGAGGACGAGATGGGTGGACAGTGTTCTCGAAGCTACAAACATGAGTCTGACCAAACTGCGGGAGGCAGTGGAAGACAGGAGTGCCTGGTGTGCTCTGGTCCATGGGGTCACAAAGAGTTGGATACGACTAAACAACCAAGGGTCCTCTTTAGGGAGTCCCTGCAGAATAAAAAGGTTGCTCCCAGACCCATTGGTGCTCCTTTATATTCTTTTCCTTTCCCCCATTCTGACTGCAGGCTAAGAATGTTTGTGTCCTTTGATTAGCTACTGTTTAAAAACCAGCTTCATTCCATTTGGCCCTGATAAACAAACCAGCAAACAATGGAAAGGGGGAAACATATCTTCTGGCTGGGATAAGAAACTATTGTCTGCTTGCAGAGGGAAGGATTGCCTAATGATTAAAAGAATACTATGTGTCTGCATCGGGACTGTTGGGTCAGAACCAATTCCCAATTATCACTTCACTCACTGTCACGAGGCAAGGAAATCGGATGAGAAACACAATAATGCCCCCATGTGTGAGAACCATGTGTCTGTTTCCCAGAATCAGAAGTGTCTGGGGATAAACAGGATTCCTTTAAGGCTAGAGAAGAGGGGAAAGTAGACAGCGTGCAAAGGAAAAAGTGAGTTTTAAAGGGCGACTCTCCTGTCTGTGAACTCCTGCTACAATTTCTGTGACAATGGAACTCCAAGTCAAAAGGTGGGATATAAATACCTTAATAATAAAATAATATTTTCATTCCATTCATCTTGCCTGGAACTGGAATAGCCCCAATTCCTGTTGCCCACCTCTCCCTTATGTTTCATGACCCCCAAATAAAAGCCCAAATCATTCCTAGAGAGTTTTGATTCGTTGGGAAGAGTAGCATTTTCTGTACGCTTGACTCTAAATCGCTTGGCAGAAGGAATGAGAATTATTTTTGCAGGGGCATCACTGATTGAAGGTGGCTTAGGTCACATTCACACCATACATTTAAAGAACATTTTACGCCCACATCTTCCTTCAAAGAACCCTGGGAATTGCAGTTTATCCCTTGCAGAACTACAATTCCCAACAACCTTGACAGGCTACAGTTCCAAGGATTATTTTGGGGAAGCAATATACTTTAAATACCCTGGTGGGCCTGATAGTAAAGTAAAGGGTAAAGGGACCCCTGACCATTAGGTCCAGTCGTGACCAACTCTGGGTTTGTGGTGCTCATCTCGCTTTATTGGCTGAGGGAGCCGGTGTACAGCAGGACTAAGCTGCTTCTGGCAAACCAGAGCAGCGCACAGAAACGCTGTTTACCTTCCCGCTGGAGCGGTACCTATTTATCTACTTGCACTTTGACATGCTTTTGAACTGTTAGGTTGGCAGGAGCAGGGACCAAGCAACGGGAGCTCACCCCGTCGCGGGGATTCGAACCACCGACCTTCTAATCAGCAAGTCCTAGGCTCTGTGGTTTAACCCACAGCGCCACCCACATCCCATATGCCAAATATCAGAGGCTGGTCCCCTATTCACCCCTATATTTTGGGGTTGGCAAGTGTGGCGAGTGAGTGGGGGACCTTTATCACCAGTGAAGGGGGCTGGATGGCCCAGAGGTTGCCAGATGCGGAACTTAAGTTAGAATTTTTAAAAGGAATGAGGACAAGAGGACAGATTGCACCAACAGCAGAATCCACTGGGATTTTCATTCATGCAGAATCCAGTCTAATCCCTTTTCAGCTACATACATCTCTGCACCTCCACCGTCCTGAGTTCCGGGTTGTTGTTTTTTTCCTCCTCCAACAAAGACTTAGAAGTGCTGACTCTGCCCTAAAGTGCTAACAAGAGGAGGCAGATAATGCTTAGCTCACTGTTGGGTTCAGGCCCGTACCCATCACAGCCCTGCAGTAAGCATTTAAGCAGTCTCCTCCCCACTGTCACCATCAATCAGAAATATAAATATGCTGTGTTCTCTTCTCCAGCAGTTGCCTTAGGAACCAGGTAAAACCGTCGGAAGAAAAAATCCCCGATTCTGACCACACAAAGGAGCATTGCCAAGTGTGGGAAGAGATGTTACAAGGAACATATGCCCTCAACTTCCTCATTCTATTGCTAACTTGTTTTTTTATCCTGCACTCCTTTCAAGATCGGCATACTGCACATGATTCCTTCCCATGAACGCATGTTCTGTCCTCACAGCAACCCTGTTAGGTAGGATAGGCTAAGAGGGAGCTGTTGGCCAACAGTCTGTTAATGAGGTTCAGGGCCAAGTAGGATTCAACCCCAAGTCTCCCTGACCCAAGTCCAACAGCCTACCCACTAGAAAAGGGGTGAGCAAAATTCAGGCTTGGAGAATATGCTTTGTTGTCGTTTTTACTATGTACCCAAGGTCCACCCATGGGAAACTGGAGCAAAAGAACTGCATATAAAATTAAATAATTCTGAGCCCAAGTGTTTGCTCCAAGTACCAAAACCGAATGGAGCTCACAGTCCTTGCAAACAAAAAATCCCAAGTTTCCTTTCAGCAGTGTTAATCGGGAGTCATTTGGTTGCTATTAGTACTATAAGCAATTAGGAATCTGACTCCTTGCGGATGAGGTGATCACCAGCCACTATCCTATCCACAGCCTTGTCTGCACTACACATTAAAGCTGTATCATACCACTTTAATTGGTCGTGGCTTCCCCCAAAGAACCCTGGGAAGTGTAGTTTGCTGAGGGTGCCGAGTCATTAGAAGATCCCCTATTCAGTTAGCAGAACTACCATTTCCAGAGTGCTTTAACAACCAGTCCCTCTTCTCAGGGAACTCTGAGACTTGTAGCTTTGAGAATGGAACTAACAAACTACAGTTCCCAGGATTCTTTGGGGGAAATCACAACTGTTAAAGTGATAAGATAATGCTTTAAATGCATACTGCAGATGGGGCCCAGATCTCCCCTCGCCCCATCGCTGTACTATATTATGTTGGCTGTTCAAGGCCTATTTACCATGGATAGGGCGTAAGAAAAAATATGATGCTTACATCCCAATCCTGAAAGCAATTGTTTGGAATTACTTTTCAAAGAGCTTACTAGGGAAGAGGCACAGTTCAGTGGTAGTGCATCTGCTCTGCAAGCAGAAGGTTGCTGGTTCAATCCCCAGCAACTCTATGTATGGCTGAAACCCTGGAGAAGCTGCCAACCAGAGTAGACAATTCTGAGCTAGATGAGCCAATGATCTGACTCCACCTAAGACAGCTTCCTGTGTCCCTATGTACTTATTTGTTTATATTCCACTGTTTCTTCAGGGAGTTCAATACACTGCATCTTCACAACAGCCCTGAGAGGTAGGTTAGGCTATGAGAAAGCAACTGGCCTAATGTCATCCAGGGCGCACTTTGGAAAGAGGAGATTTTTCATACTCAAGGCAACTGAGAGTACCTCCATGGTGAGCAGAAAAGGAGTTGAATTATTTTGCAAGAAGTAGTAGTTTTTAATTTCAGACCATCACTTTGGCCCAACTTACACATAAAACTAAACCAAAGCAAGGCTTAGTGCAAGCAAGCAGGTTCCCTGACTGAAGGGAACTTTTGTTTTTATTGTGTATTTCATGTTTTCATATTGTGATTTTATGTTGCAACCTGAGACCTGCGGGTATAGTGCAGTATACAAATTTAATGAATAACCAATAAATAAATAAAAGATCACTGTGACAATACTCCTCCCCAATGCCGCTGCCCTACAAGGGACGAAGCCATGGTTTGGCATATTGTTAAAACCCAGACTTATGGTTTGTCTACCCTAGATAAAGTGGTAAGCCAGGAACACACCTTGGTTAAAGTGCATGGTTTGTCTGGAGCAAGACAAACCATGGGGCCAAGGTCTGTATGCAACATTAAGCCAAACCATGGTGCCTTTAAAGCTATAGGAGCCTCAGTATGGAGGTGCATATCTAGGTAAAACTTCCAGACAGCAGCTTCCAAGTAAGATTAACCCTTGTGAGGGGCCACTGCTCAGAGGTAGGGCTGGGAGAGACTTCTGCCTCAAAGTCCAGAGAACCATTGCCAGCCAGTGTTGACAAAACTGAGCTAGACAGAGCAATGATCTGACCGGTTATGGAAGCAGCTTCCTACGTCCCTAAGCTCCTTTCGGAAATGAGTCACTGCACTGATCCAGTGTCTTCCACATCCCCACAAAAGCCTACCGACATCTTGCCCACAAGCACCCAAAAAGACCCTTGGGAGATTTATTAGGAAGTCCCTTTAACCAAACATGCACACGTACCTGGAAATAGGTCGGTATAGAAGGAGAACAAATATACATCTCCAGCACCAAGTTTTAAGAAAAGAGGTTACTTATCCCCAAAACTACCCTGAAAGCCTAGAGCAGGCCCCCTTAGGCTCTCCTTTCACTTTGATTTCCACAGACCAATTCCCGTGGGAAAATATGGTGCCTATTTTCCCACATTGCAAAATGTTAGTCTGATGATCCCCAAATCAAGTCAAGGTTCAGAGGGTGGGGGAAGAGAGCACAGCCTTACTCTTTGTGTTGATCCCACTAGCTATTGTTTGTAAAATGTTACTGAGGAACGATACAGATAGGCTAAAACTGGGCGAGTCAGAGGCTTGTGGATTTCACTAGCTCCCTTTCCCTTTCCCTTCCCCCACCGTTTCCCTCCACAATTTGAACACAGGGTCTGCTTCTCTAAACTTCATAACCAGGTCTTCGTCTTAGAGCTTGCCAAGGCTAAATGCCCCAAACACAGGCAGGGAGGAGGAGAACCATAAAAATAAAGCCAGGACTTAGCGCCGCCCGCCGCCCCTGGCGAATCCATCATTGCGCACAGAACTTCTCGAGCATGTACAGAGCGCTTTTGCCTAACCCTAACCAAACCGCATTCCAACCCAACGCGTAAACAACGCGCTTGTGCGTTCGGCTGATCTTTTCAAATGGGCATTTCGAGATTTCACGGCGCTTTAACGCGAGTTTCGTGGAAGGATTTGGTCGGCAGCGAAGGAATAAATCGAGAGGGGCTGGGCTGACAAACGGATTTAAAGCCAGGGCAGCTTCGCCTTCGAGGCGCCCCGCGCGCAATTTAAGAAGGGCTCCCCACCCACCACCTCCAGTAGCCAAAAACCAGGCAGGGAAGCGAGAGAAGGGAAGGGAAAATCAGCGCTGCCTACTCACCGCTGACAGCAACCAGCAGACAGAAGGCGAGGAGAGGCCCCAGCAGGAGCTGCGAGGAGCTGGGTCCCTTCATGGTGCGTCGTTCCCCTGCGGGGCTGGGCTGGGCTGAGCGCGCCTCCCGTCCCGTCTCGTCCTGCTCCGCTCAAGCTCAGCAAGTTCTGCCGCCTGTTTGTGTTCCTGCTCCGCACAGGCGAATGACTCAGTGCAGCCCAAGGCAGCGAGCGAGCCCGCCCCCTCTTTCCCTTAAGGCTCAGCCTGCCAATTACGCCCCGCCGCCACGTGCTCCGGCTGTCGAGCCAATGGCAAGCGGCGTCGGAAGGAGCAGGAGCAACAGCAGCGCAAAGGAAAGCCGTTTGGCCCATTTGGAGGGATGGGTGAGCGGACCGGGATGGGCTGCTGGGCGCCTAGACGCCAACATTTGGCTAAGCGCAGTCGTGCTTGAAATAGGTTTACCACCTTTGTTCTGGTATAATACAGGACAGGGTAGGGTGGGGGGAGCCCCCGATTTATTTATTTTCCATCTGATGCGAAGTGACTTCAAAGCAAACCATTATGATCTATTTTTTTTAATTAAATAGTTTTCATTTGATTTTACAAATTTGTTCACATTCCAAATCACAAATAATAAAAATTACACAAGATTCTTCCGAATCTTGAGACTTCCCTCCTCCCCTACATGGGTGCTTTAGTTAACCTTTAGTTAACCTTTTCAGCTACATATTATAAGTCATCTAATTTTTCGGTTCTCCATTGTGTCCAAAGTCTGTGTAACATTACTTGAGTTATTTAAGACCGGCTAAAGAGTTCAAATGCTTACAGTGGTCTCTCAAGTATAGTACAGTGGTACCTCGGGTTACATACGATTCAGGTTATAGACTCTTCAGGTTACAGACTCCGCTAGCCCAGAAATAGTACCTCAGGTTAAGAACTTTGCTTCAGGATGAGAACAAAAATCATGCTCCGGCAGCGGGAGGCCCCATTAGCTAAAGTGGTGCTTCAGGTTAAGAACAGTTTCAGGTTAAGAACGGACCTCCAGGACGAATTAAGTACTTAACCCGAGGTACCACTGTATAAATTTTCCCCATTCTTTGTTGAAGTTTTGAACCTTTGTTGAAGTTTCTGATTTTCCCGGTCATTTTTGCCATCTTTGCATAGTCCAACAACTTGGTCTGCCATTCTGCTCTGGTAGGGACCTTATTGTCTTTCCAACTGCAATAGAAAGGCATTATGATCTATTGCAGCCTAACAGGACGGCCCCTCCGGAATTTGTCACACACGTACAGGCACACACATGAATTTGTAGATCTGTCTATGCTTGGTTACCCAGAACTTAAATACACTCTTTCAAACACGTGCATTTGGAGAGGATCCCTAACTTGGCAGGGAGAGAGAGAGAGAGAGAGAGAGAAGACTTGAAATACAGGACAAAGGTGCACCAATACAGGATGCAGCATTTTACATCAAATTATGGGACAATAGTGTATTTATACAGAACAGGTAACAACCCTACTTAGGTTTGCCATGGCACCTTATAATACTAGCATTAATTATAATACGTTATAATAGTACTGGGACGCGGGTGGCGCTACAGAAGTTTGGTGGTTCACATCCCCATGACAGGGTGAGCTCCTGTTGCTCGGTCCCTGCTCCTGCCAACCTAGCAGTTCAAAAGCACGTCAAAGTGCAAGTAGATAAATAGGTACCGCTCCAGCGGGAAGGTAAACAGCGTTTCCGTGCGCTGCTCTGGTTCGACAGAAGTGGCTTAGTCATGCTGGCCACATGACCCAGTAGCTGTACGCCGGTTCCCTCGGCCAATAAAGCGAGATGAGCGCCGCAACCAGAGTCATCCACGACTGGACCTAATGGTCAGGGGTCCCTTTACCCTTTACCTATAATACCACTATGCTGTAGTGTTTAGAGTGTCAGACTAGGACCTAGGAGACCAGGGTTCAAATATCCACTTGGCCACAAAGTTCACTGGGTGACCTAAGGCCAGTTGCCAGTTGCTCACCTAACTGACAAGGTTGTTGTTGGGATTAAATGAGGAGGGGGGAGAGGAACACCCAAGCCAGCTTTTTGGAGTGTTGCAGGAATTTATGTAAAGGGGGGGGGTTGCCCCTCCAGCAGATATCATGCAGATATCATACACACACACCCTGACTACCAAAATCAACACAATCACTTCAGCAAATGTCCCCACAAAACACTTTGTCCCAGTTTTTCCTTTCTCTATTCAAAGCACCTCTGTTGCACATTAGCAAACGTAACAATTCGGAATAACAGATACAATCTTGCTTAAAATGTATATAGGAAGTGCAGTGTAAGCGATGGAAGTTAATCAATGAAATTTTATTAATATTTTCATATTGAGATATTTGCAGAATAAATTTGGAAGAAATTCTTCCAACTTTTCTTCTTTTCTCTCTCTATTTTTTCCTCTTTTTTTCTTTATATATATGTGTGTGTGTGCTTATCTGAAATATATATGTATGTATGTATTTGCAATATTTTGCTTATATTTTGTAATAATTATGTTAAATAAATTAATTTGTTTTTTAAAAAACCAAATGTAACTATTCACTGATAAATGTATCTACATCCTGGCTCACTGGGAAAACTTTAGAAAGTCATATAAAATCTCTCCAGTATGGATTTGCACCATTCTGACTTTGTTCTGTTCAGGAATGGAATGGCTTGCGAAGGAAGGAGGCTGGGATGTGGGCAGCCATAATCCCTGAAACCTGGGATCACGTGCACAGCAGCCTCTTGCACAAGAGATAATCACTGGCATCCTGGCAAATGGGTGTCAGACAGGCAGTCATCCCACGGACAATGGCAAACCATCCAGGAATGGATTAGGTTCTTGGTTAGGACAAAGAGATGTGATTAACTTGGCCTCGGAAACCAGGAACTTCTTTTGTCTTACTTGATGGGTGTGAGGTGGAGGTCAAGGGAAGGATGGGGACAAACCTGATGCTCAGGTTTCTGTCACCAGACCCTCCCAAGCTGTGATGTATTTGTGGTGGTGTGGGTATCTTTGTAAAACTGATAAAAGTGGGAACCATCCTTTGTTCTGGGCTTCTTTCTGCTTTTCCCATGTGGTGGGTGGAAGGCCTGTTGCAATGGTCTTTTGAATAAAGACCAGGCCTACTGGCTGCTGCTTTGCTCCTCTATTCCTGGCTGGTGTCTTTGTTTGGTAATCCAAGTGAGCCCAGGGATTTTCCTTTAACAGGAGGAAAGGGGAAGATAGAAATTCAATAGCAAATAAATAAAATGGAAAATGTATATAGGAAATGCAGTGTAAGCGATGGAAGTCAATCAATGAAATTGTATTACTATTTTCATATTGAGATATTTGTAGAATAAACTTGGAAGGAATTCTTCCAACTTTTCTTCTTTTTTCCTCTTTATTTCTTCTTTTGTTTCTTTTTCATATATATGAGCTTATTTGAAATATATACGCATGTATGTATTTGTAATATTTTGCTTATATTTTGTAACAATTACGTTAAATAAACAATACAACTATTTTTAAAAAACAAAGAAATAAATAAGGTGGGGCCTCCAGGGTCATTGGATCAAGTTGAATGGTGGAAGATTCAGGAGAGACAAAAGGAAATAATTCTGTTTAATTTGCTCCCACAATATGCAGTGATGGGCGCTGATTTGGATGGCTTTAAAAGGGGATTAGACACATACAGTGGTACCTCGATTTAAGTACTTAATTCGTTCTGGAGGTCCGTACTTAACCTGAAACTGTTCTTAACCTGAAGCACCACTTTAGCTAATGGGGCCTCCTGCTGCCGCTGCGCCGCCGGAGCACAATTTCTGTTCTTATCCTGAAGCAAAGTTGTTAACCTGAAGCACTATTTCTGGGTTAGCGGAGTCTGTAACCTGAAGCGTATGTAACCCGAAGCATATGTAACCCGAGGTACCGCTGTAGTTAGAAGATCAGGCTGGAATCATTATCAGCCATGATAGTGTACTGCTTTCCACATTCAAAGGAAGCCTGCCCCTGAATACAAGGGAGGAGTGTGCTTTTGTGTTCACGTCCGTCTTCGGGTTTTCCACAGGCATCTGGCTGGCTGGCCACTGTGAGAACAGGATACCAGGATACTGGATTAGAAGTGGATTCGGTCTACTGAAGCATTTTAGGTTCATTTTATATTCTTATTTTCATCCCAAGGACCTGATCTCCCAACACTCACAAAGAGACTCGAGCTGAAAAGCGTACCTTGGGAGTTTCCCTTCCATGCATGCGACTTTTGAATTCCATTTTTCGATTATGCACATAGCCTGTTTCAAAATGTTGGTGTGCAAACTGTATTTTAGCCTTGTCATAGGGTGATAAAAAAACTGCACACTAGTTTTTGATCACAATCACTCACTGTTTGTTGAACAGGGCAGTTGAGGGTAACAACTAGGCACAACGGCGCATACCCTCCCTGCAAATAATTGGGAATGGATGCTCAATAAACAGCCGAGGATGTATATAACCTCCCTACAAGCTTTGTGCAAACAAATTGGAATGAATGCTCAATGAACCAGTGGTCTGGAAGTGACCAGAGAGAGAAAGGAGTGGCAAGGTGAGAGAAAAGGGGGTGGCCTGGCCACACACAACGGTCTTTGGTTCTGTCCCCATCCACATTGAGTTCTACCCTGTCCTGCTTTCGTCTTTGGTGTCCTGCCCCAAAAATATTGCCCCCAAGGAAATACGACCCTCACCAGGAGAAAAAATACCGTATTTTTTGCTCTATAAGACGCACTTTTTCCCTCCTAAAAAGTAAGGGGAAACGTGTGTGCGTCTTATGGAGCGAATACAGGCTGCGCAGCTATCCCAGAAGCCAGAACAGCAAGAGGGATCTTTGTTTTCGCTGCGCAGTGATCCCCCTTGTTGTTCTGGCTTCTGGGATAGCTTCATGAAGCCTCCTCAGGGCAATGTGGTGTAGTGGTTAAGAGTGATAGACTCGTAATCTGGGGAACCGGGTTCGCGTCTCCGCTCCTCCACATGCAGCTGCTGGGTGACCTTGGGCTAGTCACACTTCTTTGAAGTCTCTCAGCCTCACTCACTTCACTGAGTGTTTGTTGTGAGGGAGGAAGGGAAAGGAGAATGTTAGCCACTTTGAGACTCCTTTGGGTAGTGATAAAGCAGGATAGCAAATCCAAACTCTTCTTCCCCCTGCCCTGAAGAGGCTTTGCGCTGCGCAATGATCCCTCTTGCTGTTCTGGCTTCTGGGATTCAGAATATTTTCCCCCTTGTTTTCCTGCTTCAAAAACTAGGTGCGTCCTATGGTCTGGTGTGTCTTATAGAGTGAAAAATACAATAAGTTGTCCATCCCTGGACTGGTGACTTGGCTGCTTTTTTCAGCTTTGTCAGGAGACAAACGCATCACAATCATATATTTGAGGAAATTAAATTAGAAGAGCTTGCCAACATCTGGAAAAAGTCCCTGGCTACTGGTGGTTTACAGCGCACACAGTTCTTGGCATGCCCTTTTTTGCCCTTTGATCATGTATGGCTCAATGACTTTCACTCTGCTTTTCTATTTCCCCAAGGGTATTTCCAAACCCATGACCCACATCTCTTAAAAATAAAATTAAAATTGGCACATTTTACTCTCACAGCCTGAAACATGTTTGTGTGTTTTAGCTTATTCTGTCAGGTTGATAATAATAATATTAATTTATTATTTATACCCCACCTGTCAGGGAACTGCCATCAGTGGCACAGGAGAAGGAGAGGGTCTCTGAGTCTGCAGGGGAAGGTCCCAGCGGTAGAGGGAGACTCAGCTGGGAAGAAGGGGAAGAGAATGAGTGTAACACCAGGGATCCAGGAGAGCAACGGGACAGGGAGGTGCAGGGGCTCCAGGACTCTTCATTGGAAGTTAGCAAGGAGAGCCCAAGCACCCCGCTGCCCACGCCCACCCGGCGCAGGAGACTCCCGCGCAGTGAGAGGCGGCGACGATTGGGCGTCAAACAGCTCTTATGTTGGCAGCGCTTTAAGAAACGCCCACAGACAGATTCTACGAGTGACTAAGAGCAGCCACGCTAAGATGGGCTGTGCAGTCCGGAGGGTTTAACCAGGCAATCAAATGCTCAAACGGAGCAGGATTATGCACGAGTAACTCCCAACCCATTATACCACCCATCTGGCTGAGTTTCCCCAGCCACTCTGGGCGGCTCCCAATCAAATGTTAAAAACAGTACAGCGTTAAATATTAAAAACTTCCCTAAACAGAGCTGCTTTCAGATATCTTTTAAAGATAGGATAGCCGCTTATTTCCTTGACATCTGGTGGGAGGGTGTTCCACAGGGTGGGCGCCACTACCAAGAAGACCCTCTGTCTGGTTCCCTGTAACCTCACAATGAGGGACCCACTCTCAGAGGTGAAAAACTAAAAAAATCTAATACAGTGGTACCTCGGGTTACATACGCTTCAGGTTACATATGCTTCAGGTTACAGACTCCGCTTACCCAGAAATAGTACCTTGGGTTAAGAACTTTGCTTCAGGATGAGAACAGAAACCGTGCTCCGGTGGTGCGGCAGCAGCAGGAGGCCCCATTAGCTAAAGTGGTGCTTCAGGTTAAGAACAGTTTCAGGTTAAGAATGGACCTCCGGAACGAATTAAGTAAACCTGAGGCACCATTGTACATGAAACAGGGGTAGCTACAGGGGGCTAGCTGGGGTTTTTGCCCCAGATGAAACCTCCAGAGGCTCCTAGACTGTGTATGCATGTACACAAATGTTCATGTGGTGGGGAGTGCCAAACTGGGTCTTTGGCCCAGCTGAAATAAAGCCTAGTTTTGCCCCTGCCTAAGATCTTTACACAATTCATTAGCCTGCTGCATACCATACCAAAAACAGACAAACAAACCCGTCTGTTTCATTTCCGGTTACCTTCTCATGTTATCCAGGATTTATCTGGATATCTACCGCCCTGTCAGCCAGCTTTTCCGAGCAAGAGACGGAAGGCCCAAAGAATGACTAGTGTTTGCCATGATAAATAGAGATAAAGACAATGGTTCCTTTCCCAATATCCCTTTCGGCTTATGACTTCCATGATGGCATCAGCTGCTAATGCAACACTTATTCTTGAGCGCCTCACTATCAAAGCCCATCCAGCCACCAAAATGGAGGCTATAGATAAAACCAAGGACTAACCAGAATTCACAACAGCACACATGACATTGCACACTGGGTTAAGTGATACAGTCCTTGATCAGTTGATAACTATTAGATCTTGGTGGATTCATTGTGTAAGCAGGCCACTATCAGTTCATGTGTTTTTTCGTTTCCTTGATATTGCTATCTGACATTGTTTCGATGATTGGTCTGTTGTATTTATCATGCTTTTGTTGCATCTTTCTTTATATGGATAAGGTGTTCATTGCTTGCGAAACCTTTGAGCGGTACAGTGGTACCTCAGGTTACATACACTTCAGGTTACATACTCCACTAACCCAGAAATAGTGCTTCAGGTTAAGAACTTTGCTTCAGGTTGAGAACAGAAATTGTGCTCCTGTGGTGCGGCAGCAGCAGGAGGCCCCATTAGCTAAAGTGGTGCTTCAGGTTAAGAACAGTTTCAGGTTAAGTACGGACCTCCGGGACGAATTAAGTACTTAACCCGAGGTACCACTGTATATAACTATAACATGGCATGGCATTTCTGCGCTTATTGCTTCTAAATATAATATATCAGGCCCCATCTGCACTATACCCTCAAAGCAGTATCATACCACTTTCAACAGTCATGCCTTTCCCGAAAGCAGTGTTCCCCCAACCTTGGGTCTCCAGCTGTTTTTTGGACTACAGCTTCCATCATAACTAGCTAGCCAGAGACCAGTGGCTATGGATGATGGGAATTGTAGTCCAAATGCAGCTGACGATCCGAGTTTGGGAAGCAGTGCCCTAAAGCATCCCTGATAGTTTGCTAAAGGTGCTGAGAGAGTTGTTAGGAGATCCATATTCCCCTCACAGGGCTTTTCCTTGGACTAACAATGAACCCAGCATGCATAACTTACCAACCCTCACTTCCCATAGAATTAAGTGCAAAATAATTCAGAGTATACTGTAACAGAAGAGGAGCTTGCGGGCTCAGTATTCTGTTATTACAGCGGCCAAAAATATGCCCATGAGAAACTCCGATACAGGACCTGAGTACAACTGCGCTGTCCCTACTTCGGATTCCCAGCAATTGGTATTCAGAAGCATGCTGCCTCCAAAAGCAGAGTTAGAACATAGCCTTTATGGCTAATAACTATTGACATACCCTCCAACATTTCTCCAATGAAAATAAGGGCGTACCATTCCATAATGATAAATTTACCCCACATATCTTACTGGGTTGCCCCAGTCACCCTGGGCAGCTTCCAACATACAGTGGTACCTTGGTTCTCAAACGTAATCCGTTCCGGAAGTCCATTCCAAAACCAAAGCGTTCCAAAACCAAGGCGCGCTTTCCCATAGAAAGTAATGCAAAAGGGATTAATCCGTTCCAGACTTTTAAAGACAACGCCTGAAACAGCAATTTAACATGAATTTTACTATCTAACATGAATTTAACTATCAAAAACCTCTCAGAAACGAGAGTCTACCGCCTTCCGAGTCCTTCCCATTGTCAAGCAGCTCTTGCTGCCAGAAAGTTCTTCCTGAACTTTAGTCAGAATCTCCTTTTTGTAGCTTGAAGCCATGGCTTCAGGTCCTGAGGGCCTCTGGAGCAGGAGAAAACCAGCCTCCTCTTTCTTCCCTGTGAATGTGCCCTTGTGATATTGACAGGGCTGCATGGTGTGGCTCTCCTATCAATGTCCCGAGAGACAGAGAGCAAAATGTTTCTCTCTCCCCTTTCCCCACCCTACACAGAATTGCAAGGGGTCAGTGCATCTGGTTGGTAAGAAGATGGTTGGAGTTTGGAGCCCAGCCAGGGCTGGCTGTGGGCAGGATCCTTGCATTGCCGGGGGTTGGACTAGATGACCCTTGGAATCCCTTCCAACTCTACCATGCTATGATTCCATCAAGCAGCTAAAGGAATGGGCAGGGGAGCAAGATGCGGAAGAAGGGGAGGTACAACCACACACCCCAACAGCAACCTCTGGCCTGACCCACGGTGGCCTCATCCCAGCACACTTTCACTCCCCTGGTGTTATTTTTCTTAATTCAGCTGCCTGACAACCCAGCAGCCTGGCGCCTGCTTCCCTGCTTATGTCACAAAGTGCTGCTTTGCAAGCAAGCCCTATATTGCCCTGCAAGAGGGATGCCTGTCAGATGATGGTGAGAGACTTACCGAGACAAGTCATGATGTGAAAGAACTGTGAAGGTAAGAGGAGCTCCGATGCCCAGAGGAGAGGAGTGGCATAGAATAATTATTATTATTATTATTATTATTATTATTATTATTATTAGCCTCATCCATCTTGGCTTGACTTGACTTATCCACAGCTGTTGACAGCTTGGCAGGTCCTCAGCTGTGGTCCCCAGATGATATTTTCTGTTGTGAAGAACTGGTTGCTTACAAGGTTGAACCATATGGCCTTTTGATGCCTCTTAACCAGCCATAGGCAAACTCGGCCCTCCAGATGTTTTGGGACTACAACTCCCATCATCCCTGACCACTGGTCCTGTTAGCTAGGGATGATGGGAGTTGTAGTCCCAAAACATCTGGAGGGCCGAGTTTGCCTATGCCTGCTCTTAACTCTAAGGCACATGCCACACCTGTAAGTCATGGGGTCATTCCCTTAAAATGTCAACCTATTTTGGTATTATTTGTTTGCACCACCACTGTGTGTGACCCTCGATAAAGAGGTTCCTGCCCCGAGGGGCTAACAATCTATAATTTGACACAGGGAGGGAACAGGGGAGGGTTGAGGTCCAGGGTGGAACCTGAGTCCTCCTGGGAGACACAATAAACCAGGGTCTCTGAGTTTAGACTTTGGGATTACCAGACATTTCCCATCTGTAACCTCTTCCTCTGTTTTTGCAATATGGCAGTTAAGGTGATGCTATTAGAATTCCTAAGAGAATGTCAAGCAGGGAGGGAGGGGGAAGAGAGAGAGTGGAATTCTGGTGGAGATGGAAGGTTGGAGGAGGCTTGGAAAGGGAGTGTGAATGTGGGGGGGGGAGGCAAGTGAGAGTCAGTTGAGAGCGGTGGGTTCTAGAAGGGGGGCACTTGGTGGGGGACCTGAAGCTGGCCTGGCCTTAGGATCAGTAGTCCAGCTGACATTGCTAGGGGCACATGGCTAAGAGAGGCTCTGCCAGCTGCCCGGGAACAGAGGTAAAGGTAAAGGGACCCCTGACCATTAGGTCCAGTCGTGGCCGACTCTGGGGTTGCGGCGCTCATCTCACTTTATTGGCCGAGGGTGCCGACGTACAGCTTCCAGGTCATATGGCCAGCATGACTCAGCCACTTCTGGCAAACCAGAGCAGTGCACGGAAACGCCGTTTACCTTCCCCCTGGAGCGGTACGTATTTATCTACTTGCACTTTGATGTGCTTTCAAACTGCTAGGTTGGCAGGAGCAGGGACCGGGCAACGGGAGCTCACCCCGTCATGGGGATTTGAACTGTCGACCTTCTGATCGGCAAGTCCTAAGCTCTGTGGTTTAACCCACAGTGCCACCCGCTGTCCCAGGAACAGAATTCCCTCCATTTAGATGAGCCACAGAGCCAGGGCTTGGCTTGTACTGCAGATGCCCAGATGCCTCGCACCACCCCCTCCAAGCACCTGAGAAGCAGCTTTACAAACTGTTTTCCCAGACATTTCCCATTTCTAACCTCTTCCTCTGTTTTTATTTTATTTTCTGCCTCCCAGAAAATAGACAAACTAAGGCCTGGGGGTCGGATGCGGCCCATTTGCCTTCTAAATCCGGCCCGTAGATGGTCTGGGAATCTGTGTGTTTTTACATGAGTAGAATGTGTCCTTTTATTTAAAATGCATCTCTGGGTTATTTGTGGGGCCTGCCTGGTGTTTTTACATGAGTAGAATGTGTCCTTTTATTTAATATGCATCTCTGGGTTATTTGTGGGGCATAGGAATTCGTTCATTTTTTTCTCTCTAAAATATAGTCCGGCCCCCCACAAGGTCTGAGGGACAGTGGACTGGCCCCCTGTTGAAAAAGTTTGCTGACCCCTGTCCTAGGACAAGCAGGCCACATAGGCAGCTGTGGATAGCGAAAGAAGGTGAGACCGCAATCAAAGTTGTGGTATGTTAATTCCATGGGGAATCTGTTATGTATTCAGACTGGCTGCAGTTCTCACTCTGGGCCACCAGTATGCAAATGAAGGATTGAGAGTTGCTTTCATCAATTGGGTAGTTTGTTGGAACTAGTTACTGTTACAAGTTATTGAGCATTATGTAAGGCAGCCAGCTTCACTGTTGTTCAGAGAGACTCATAGTAGTGCTAACTGCTGTAATAAAGAGCTGTTGCTTAAAAGAGCTGTGTCTGTCACCCATCTTTCCCACTATACAACATAATCCATTCCCCACATGTGCCAGGAGGTCGTGGTGCCAACCTGAGTGAAACAGGGGTGGGGGGGTGGGGGGAGAAAATAATTGGGGGAGGGCCCATGGGAACCCGTTCCCCTAGAGTAGATGCTTAAGAATACAATGTCCTTCTTCTTTCCCACGGCTATGGTTTGGGAGAGCAGCTTAAGTCTCCAGCCAAGCAGCAGCAGCCCAGCGGTACCAGGTGGAAACCCAGCATTTGCAGGTATGCTGTGGTCTTCTGTGACTCTTCTATTGCTGCGGATGGGGATTGCCATTTCTTCATGCCAGCAATGGGACAGCCACTTCTCTTCCTCCCTGGCTATTGCCTTGGGGAACAGCCCCCCCCCCAGGAGCTGTCTCCATGGCTATGGCTTCAGACCTGCAGGAATCAATACCAGCCTACTAGTCCAAACCTAAATATTTTGGGAAATATAGTTTTCCATGTTTGGGATTCAATTTAAGCATATAGCTGTCCAGGACCTCCTAGATCTCAAACAAGGGCACGTTGCACTTATTCTTGCCATCTTCTTCTTCAATTCTTTAGAAATGCTGCCCCCAAAACATTAACACCAGAGCCAGGTTGAGAAATCTTACGAAATCCCCAAAGTTGACAGAAATATAATGCCTTTCAGGTTCTTTCTTTGCCTTCTTAGTCCATATTTCTTCTAATTTCTGCATCCCATGAAAACGTCCTTCCTGAGATTCTAGCCAAAACCAACCGGGGGTCTCAGTTACCGTAATGAACCTTAGAATAAAATAGATGCATATATTTATGTGGAAGTCCTCCAACCAATCAGACTAACTAAGCTTGTTTCTTCCTTAGGAGAGAGGCACGCCGGAACAAAGGAAGAAAGGCTCACAGTTCAGGTAGGTGGAAATGCCAATTGAGTGCCCCATATTATAGGAATGCTTCCTTCCCATGTCCCCCACCCTCATGCGACAGACTGGTGCTAGCACGGCTGGGAGCCAGGCGCCTGCTGATGTCTCTGTTTTCTTTGTCGCAAGGAAGCCTTTCCCCAACATCTACTTTGTTCTGGCGAAATCCCTGGAGAGACATGACGACCCTCAGGTATGGGGGCAGGGGGAAGGAAGGGGTCCTTGTGAAACGCCTTTGGGGGGGTCATAGGAACACCCTCTTCACCTGTGGCTTCCAGGAAGTGTTTTTCAGAAGCATTTCTCCCTCCAACTGGGGAGGATGAGCATAACCTTCATGGCTAGTTGCCTTGCATAACCCTCTGCGCCATGCAATTGTCTCACCCTCCTTGAAAGCCACCTCATCCAAGATGCTCTTGTGGGGCATCTGATTCTCCTTGGCTTCCTTATTCCTGCAAGGAGGTGGCTCTTGAGAGATCGGCAGTGCGAGCTTGTTTACTCTCCTTACAATGTTCCACCTGGTTCGCAATTGCACGTGTACATTATTCCTTGACAATGACAGAAAGCCTGGAACTTTCGCACATCTAATTTGTATGCATTTGGCTTTGTGTTCTTGGCCCCAAAATCTAAAGAATCAAAATGGGGGGCAGAAAGGCAGGTGTCCGAAACTTTGGCAATCCCACCCAGCCCTGAACTCCATGTGTTTTGACCCTATGAGATTCTGGTTGGAGGCGCGATCTCCGGAACATAACCCCTATGAAAGTGGCAGGCTTCCTCTTGAGAGCATCCACCACGCCGGACATTCAAAGGCCTCTTCTACCACTTTCATGGTCTTGGCTTCCACCAAGGAATTCTGGGAATTGTCGTTTGTCAAGGACCTACTATTCTCAACAGCTACCATTCCCAGCACCCTGAACACACTACAGGATTGCCAGGATTCTCCATGACTGTGAAAGTGGAGACAGAAGCCTTTAAACAGCAGCGAGGTAACCACTGTATATAAAAAACATAATAAAACATTAAACATTTTTTTAAAAAAACTTCCCTATACAGGATTGCCTTCAAATGGCTATGGGGTTGGAAAACTCCATACCCTCTGTAATGGGTATGGGGCTGCTCGTGCGTAAGTTGCCGCCTCTCCTGGCTATGTTGCCTTGTTAAACCTTTCTGTCTGGACAGCCCTTCAATTCGTGGCTGCCTCAGTCGCTAGCAGAATCCGTCAGTGGGCGTTTCTTAAACCCCTTCCAACATAAAAGTTGTTTGACTCCCAGTCTCCTCCTACTCTCTCTGCGTGGAAGTCTTCTGCGCAGGGAGGGCGTGGGTAGTGGAGGACCCGTGCTCTCCCCGCTGGTGTCCAGTGAAGAGTCCTGGAGCCCTCTCGCCGATTCCCCCATCTGCCCCCCTTTATCCCTGGTGTAACGTTGATTTGCTTCCCCATCTGCGGAGCTGCCTCTCTCCCTGCTGGGCCCTTCTCCAGCATCATTTGAGAGCCTTCCCTCCGCCTCAGGCTCCGATGTCAGTTCCCTGACACCCTCCAACATTTCTCCAATGAAAATAGGGACATCCTAAAGTGGGACATTCTGGGATCAAATCAGAAACCGGGACGGCTTCTCTAAATCAGGGACATCCCTGGAAAATAGGGACACTTGGAGGATCTGTACTGATAGGCTTATCATCTTCCAAAAATTGATCCAGTCCTCTTTTAAAGCCCCCAAAGTTGGTGGCCCTCACTATTTCTTGTGAGAGCGAATGCTGACAGTTTGTCAGCAGCCCTGGAGAGCAAACTTGGGCCAGTGTTCACACTGTACATTTAAAGCACTATGATACTACAATTCTCAGAGTGGTTCATCAATTGATCCGTGTTTCCAAGGAACACTGGAAATTGGAGCTCTGGGAGGGGAATAGAAGCCTCCAAACAACTCCCAGCACCCTTAACAAGGCACAGTTCCCAGAATTCTGTGGGGGAAGCCATGACAGTTAAAAGTGGCACCATAGTATGGTGTGCATGTGGCCTCTGACTCTGTCTGTGTGTACAGATAAGATAGTACAACCCACCCTGGATATCCCTGCTTTTATTCATTGACAGAGTCCGGTTCCCTTGCACATTATCCTCACACTCTTCACTCCCAGTGCTACTGAAGCTGAGTCATGCGTGAGGAATGCCAGGACTTCAGTGGGAGGAGTTGGGTCTCCCGGACCCAACAATCTAAGAGATTAAAGAAGCCTCTCCTGCCAATTGCAAGGGGAAGTAAGAAGTCGGAGACGATGCTGTGCCAGTTGGATAGGCCTATGTCTATCAATGCCAATTTCAGCAGGTGATGGAGGAGAGAGACCTTTGTACAGCACAAAGTCCTTTTCTTATTTCTCTCCCCTGCAAAGAACACAAAGGAAAAGGAGAACATTACAGCTTGGGAAGAAAGGGGAAGTACAGTGATTCTTTCCCCCACCCTAGCATACCCTCCAACATGACACTGCCCCAAACCGGGACACCATTTTCCTGTTGTTAAAACTGTTAACGGAGAAATCTGAGGGCTCCCTTGGACAAAAAAACAAGGACACCAGCCAGGAATACCAGAGCAAAACAGCAGCCAGTAGGCTTGGTCTTTATTGAAGGCTGTCGCTACAGGACTCCCACCTGCCACCAGGTGAAACAAGATGGAAGCCCAGAACAAAAGAAGACCCCAACTTTTATTAGCTACTAATCCCCCAAACTACACCCCTAAAACTACATCACTACATCATTGATACATCACAAAAAGGAGGGGTTGAGGGAGGAGTTGTGGAGGTAACCTGAGTATTCTGCCACCTGGCTGGTTCCTCCTTTCCCCCTCCCCATGAGTACTTTCCAGAGGACAAAGGGGAATTTGCAGTTTCCTGCCCCCAGAGGGAAGAGGTGATCACTGTCCTTTGTTCCAGTCCGTGCTGAATCCACTCCCATATGCAGGTCCTTTGTGAGTGTGATGGTCTTCTGTCTAGGACCATCAAGGTTGGCATGCCAACTGGGCAGGTTTGGTACGCTTGAGAGGTTATGCCTGCCCTGTATCAAACCTTCACCATTTTGTAGTCCTTCCTTCATGGAGTAAAATAAAAGTGGAACAGTCAAGATCCGATGTATGGTTGATTTTCTATGAATTTATAACAGAGGCGTTGCGTATGTCGTGTGTGTGAGAGAGTGTGTGTGTGTTGGGTTTGTACAAATTGAATGATGGGGGGGGTTCCTGGGACACTGTGCAGGTCATGTGACCGAGATCATGACCCTGAAAAAAGCACTTTGGTGGGGCATGGTGTCAAAAAAATGCACGTTTTGGTGCACCACGCAAAATCACTGCCCCGAAAAATGGGGGAGGGGCAAGATTGCAGCGCAAAATCGCAGCACCTAAAATGGCTGCCGTGCTCTCATGAAAAAAACCAGGATGTACTGAGACAGTGGGGAGGGGAGGAGGTATGCCCTACTGCAGTAAGCTGTGGGCCAGAGGGCAACTGGCTACCTGGTTGGGGAATTAGCATCCAGCTTGTGGGTGCTGGCAGAGAAAAGAACCCACAGGAATCCATGCCCTATTCAGAGTTGTGGGCAGAGGTATTCTTGGCACTGAATATAAAAGTTGTCTAACAGGAAACAGGGCATGATGTGGGGCGATCTATGCAGGGATGGCGTCAGCAGCCAGAATTACCCTCGGACAAATGCCTAAGCCCTAGCACCTCACCCGGACCCCACTGATGCTGATTCTCATGACTCCTTTAATTCAGCTGTCCCTAGCCCATGGACTTATCTGGTAACAGTAGCTGGGCCTGGGAAGCTGTCTGCTACAGTATTTGAAATTCCCCACAATGCTTTGGACTGCCAAGCGCAGAGGAATTATAAGAAATCATCATTTGGCCTTGAAGAGTCCTCTCGTTATGTCGGGGTGCTATTATTATTATTATTTTATTATTATTATTATTATTATTATTATTATTATTAAAGATTTTCTTGATTTACAAAAGTGTGTGCAATGTCCCTCTCTCGTATTCCCCCCCCCCCATGTAACATTTTTACAAATCAGTTTCATTTGTTGAGACATAAAGAAGAAAGGGGAGGGGAAGGTGGAGGGGGGGAAGATGGGTGGGGGTGGGGTCAGGTGGCGATGTTTCTATTTTACTTACTATATGTAGGGTTTGGTGTCAGCGTTGCTTGTGCAGGTTCTTTGCTGTTCAGAAAAATTAACCGATAAACTGAAACTTACACGGGGACAAATAGAAGAAGACACCTTCACCCCGGTATGGCGCCCCTTTATCACATACACAGCCCAACAAGACAATGACAAAAACCCACCAACAGCATACAAATCAATATGGTCGGGGCGGTGTTGTTGAGGGAAAACAGCTTTGTGGGTCAAACTGGGCTGATTCCACCTGGGAGCTAGGTTTTTAGGGCACACGCCAGTCGTCTTTGGTCAGGGGTTTGTGTACAGTTTCCTTTGTTGTGTTGGAGAACAGCCTAGAACAGGCATCCCCAACCTGCGGCCCTCCAGATGTTTTGGCCTACAACTCCCATGATCCCTAGCTAACAGGACCAGTGATCAGGGATGATGGGAATTTTAGTCCAAAACATCTGGAGGGCCAAAGGTTGGGGATGCCTGGACTAGAAGGAGCTGCAGTTGTTGACAGTTCAGCATCTTTGTTGAGCAGGGAAGGGACCAGAAATACAGATTGTTGCAATAACCACTGGCAAGGAGACAAAGCCATTTTGTGCCATTTTTATAAAACCGCAAACCCTGAAACGTTTTCCCTAAGCCAAAGACGTGGTGTAAAATTCAACCCTCTCCTTCCTGAATGTTACCAGGCTAATGTTGCCATCAGCACAGGACAAAGGTCCAGGGCTCCATTCATACCCTCCAACATTTTAATCTCAGAATCTGGGACATGGCCCCGCCCCCACACATAAGTCACATGACCCTTGCAATATCATAGAGCCTCAAAACACGAGTTCTGGAGCTCTATGATTGGGTGCTTTTGGATACTCACAGAGTCCAAAACCGGGATGTCCCAATTTTATTGGGGCAGTTGACAGGTATGCCCATTCAGCACATGTAAGGCAAAAAATATTTTAAAAATATTTTTTTTTAATTAAAAATGGGAAGGGGTGATGTTAAAGGTGAAATGCCAAGCAGAGCCTAATAATAATCTGCTGCCTAAAAATCTAGAGCTAGATCTATCCATTGCAAATTAAAGGAAAGGGTTTTACAAAAGGATCCATCTGCACTGTCTTTAAAGCAGCATCGTAGCACTTTAAGCAGTTGTGGCTTTCCCCAAAGAATTATGGGACCTGTAGTTTGTTAAGGGCGCTAAGAGTTCTGTAGGAGACCCCTATTCCCCTCACAGAGCTACCTGGAAAGCAGACAAGCCCTGTTGTCATAGTCTGCAGTCTGTCTCCTCTCTTCTCTTGCTTCTGGGTAGACAACAGAAAAGGCTAAGGAGTATTGCAGCAGGGTATGGATTTGATCCTGAGGCCTCCAGTTGCCGATTCCCTAGCCCGGCGCATAGCATAAAGCAGCGATTGTGCAGAAAAGGAAGCCAGAGAATGTGGGTGAATGTTTGTCAGCTGCCCTGTAGAGTGGTGTTTACACTCCAACAGTTATTGCAGGGTGAGCTCTAATAAAACAGACCATCTATTATTGGAAAAGTGTCCTTTCCCTCTCTTCTCTCTCTTGGGGGCACAGATGCTAGATTGAGATAAACAAATCACTTTTAAGCATGGAGCAAATGGAGTTTTGTTTTGTATTTAATGACAGGCAGATGCCAAATAAGGACATTGTTCAACAATCTCCAAGAAAATGGGACTGTAGTGGAGCAAACAGAGGGATCCCGCTGTTCCCAGGGATAATAACGGAGGCAAGCTCTGTTCAAGTGACCAGGAGGAGAAAAAAGGAAATTGTTTTTGTGTGTGGTGGGAATTGGACTGGGAGAGAAATATGGCTTGTTGGCAAGTATAGATAGATATAGAACCAGTGGAAATTTTTGCTTCTACTTGACTCCTAACCATTTTTTCACAGGCCAGCTAAAACATCAACATAGGAGAAATCTATTTTTGTCCTGGTGGATTAAGCAATGAACAATAACTCTATGTTCCCTTTTTGAAGTACTTTCAGACAGTTTTGATCTAGGGCTATTAAGAGACTTTGGAGCCCAGGTGCTCTAACCAAAGTGTTCGATTTGCTCCCTTTTGTTGCATTTGCTTGCAACATCTGGCACTTCTGTGGGTGCTTAAGGAAACTCAGATAATTTGCAGTTGGTTTGTTAGGCTACAGCATCAGGTGCCCAGCCAGTTCCCATGCCATTTGACTGGCGTGTCATGTTTTTGTTTTGATTCCAGGTTCCAATCTGAGCAGCGGTTAAGGCTGCAAAAAGAAGGCTTGCCTTATAGTGATGTGGGAACAGAGGTCTTGTGCAGCCCTGGAGCTGCAGTTGTGGTAGAGGATCTGAGGCCCAAATACTCCTCAAGCATCTCTACTGGAGCTCTTCCCCTGTGGCACTCAACCTTCCCAGCCCACTACACTGTCCCAAGCTATCCACCTCATATTGTTGTTTAGTCGTGTCCGACTCTTCGTGACCCCATGGACCAGAGCACGCCAGGCACTCCTGTCTTCCACTGCCTCCCACAGTTTGCTCAAACTCATGCTGGTAGCTTCGAGAACACTGTCCAACCATCTCGTCCTCTGTTGTCCCCTTGTGCCCTCCATCTTTCCCAACATCGGGGTCCTTTCCAGGGAGTCTTCTCTTCTCATGAGGTGGCCAGAGTATTGGAGTCTCAGCTTCACGATCTGTCCTTCCAGTGAGCACTCAGGGCTGATTTCCTTCAGAATGGATAGGTTTGATCATAACAGCCGTGTGACCCCCAACTTTCTCCTCCCCTCTCTGCGCCGAAGACTACTGCGCAGAACGGGCGCTGGCAAAGGGGGACTCACCTCCCCTCCGCTTTGCTCAGGCTCGGTGTTGAGGCTCTCAATAGCATCTTCTGATCCTTGCACCCCCTCCCCACTGGAGGTGTGGCTTCCCTCCTTGCCAGAGGAAGAACTACTTGGCAAGATCTTCGGAGACTCCCTGTAACACAGCTGCCCTTCCACCTCTCGCCTCTGAGCTGATGGCAGTTCCTTGACACCTGATATCAGTTAAGATGAAAAGCTGGTTAGAAATACACTAACTGGCCAGTTCTTGAGGCTACACACTATATCTTAAAAAGCATATTCTACCCCTTAAATGATTTTGGCATGGTAGTTCTTCCCAGCAAGCAAGTTCTTCCCAGCAAGCCTTAACGAACTACAGCGTCCAAAATTCTTTGTGGCAAAAGATGTGCTTCAAATGTGCTTTAAATATATGGTGCATACACAGCTCATCAAGGCCCCCCAAATTTAAGTTTTCAGATGGTAAATATAAGAATGGCAAGTCACTCTAGAATTTCCTTTGTGCTGTGCTTCTTCCAGGCTTTTCTCATTCAAGTGATCTGAATTAATAAATAATGCCTCAACTAGGCAACATCGCCTTTCTTCATTTGGTTACCATTTAAATCATCTTGCCGCTTGACCTCTCCTGCATTCAGATTCTCTAAAGCCCACGTGGCCCCATTATCTCTCTCCCTAGCAATCTTCCCCTCACCCTCCCCGCTTGGTTGCCGCCAATCTGACCTACAATGCTTAAGCAGACTAGGTCACACCGCAGTACAACGAGGTCTACATTTTATAACTCATTTATCTGAGCTCCAAGGAGATTTGCCATGGCCTTCAAATTAAGCCTCCAGCAGCTATGTATGTGCTTGTGACATGGTGGGGGAGGAGAAGCTGCAATTTCCCAACAGTCTCAAAAAAGATTAAGTCCTATGCCTGCTACTAATCCTTCGGCCGGGACAATCAAAGCCCGCACTCAATGGCTGGTATCTCTTTCGAGGGACCAGCTACGCATCCTAGCCAGCTACGCATCCTGGGCACTAAAAATAACCAGGTACCACAAGCAACAAGTGCCAGGAGGATAAAAGTTTAACAATGGCATTGTATGGGATGTGGAGCCAGTAGCATACAGTGGTACCTCAGGTTAAGTACTTAATTCGTTCTGGAGGTCCGTCCTTAACCTGAAACTGTTCTTAACCTGAAGCACCACTTTAGCTAATGGGGCCTCCTGCTGCCTCCGGGCCGCCGGAGCCCAATTTCTGTTCTCATCCTGAAGCAAAGTTCTTAACCCGAGGTAATATTTCTGGGTTAGCGGAGTCTGTAACCTGAAGTGTATTTAACCTGAAGCGTATGCAACCCGAGGTACCACTGTAGAGGCAAATTCAGAAGTCCAGGGTCTGTTCCAGACATAGGTGCCAACTCCCTGGAGGCCTTGTGTTCCTGAGCACCCACAAAATTCCCCATGAAGGGGCCGGGCACCCACAAATTTGGGTGCCAGGGCAATGCACACTGCATGGCATCCATGGCCCTGGGCACCTACAGTCGCGGGGCCAATGTGGCACTCCTGCTTCAAGATAGTCACACCATGCCCCTCACAGCGCCACGAGTCCTCCTAAGATTATACAGTGGTACAGTGGTGCCCCGCAAGATGAATGCCTCGCAAGACGGAAAACCCGCTAGACGAAAGAATTTTCCGTTTTTGAGCTGCTTCGCAAGACGATTTTCCCTATGGGCTTGCTTTGCAAGACGAAAACGTCTTGCGAGTGTTCCGATTTTTTTTCGCTCCGCCCTTTTTTCTAAGCCGCTAAGCCGCTAACAGCCTTTTAGCCGCTAATCCGCTAAGCCTTTAATAGCCGCTAAGCCATTAATAGCCGCTAAACCGCTAATAGCGCTAATCCGCTAATAGGGTTGCTTCGCAAGACGAAAAAACCGCTAGACGAAGAGACTCGTGGAACGGATTAATTTCGTCTTGCGAGGCACCACTGTACCTCGGGTTAAGTACTTAATTCGTTCCGGAGGTCCATTCTTAACCTGAAACTGCTCTTAATCTGAAGCACCACTTTAGCTAATGGGACTTCCTGCTGCTGCCTTGCTGCCAGAGCACAATTTCTGTTCTCATCCTGAAGCAAAGTTCTTAACCCGAGGTACTATTTCTGGGTTAGCGGAGTATGTAACTTGAAGCGTATGTAACCTGAAGCATATGTAACCCGAGGTACCACTGTACAAGAATCTTATAATTATGCAACAATAATAATTAGGGAGGCTCCAATACTTTGACCACCTCATGAGAAGAGAAGACTCCCTGGAAAAGACCCTGATGCTGGGAAAGATGGAGGGCACAAGGAGAAGGGGACGACAGAGGACGAGATGGTTGGGCAGTGTTCTCGAAGCTACCAGCATGAGTTTGACCAAACTGTGGGAGGCAGTGGAAGACAGGAGTGCCTGGCGTGCTCTGGTCCATGGGGTCACGAAGAGTCGGACACGACTAAACGACTAAACAACAATAATTAGGGATGCACTGCAATGATCAATGCAGATCTCCATGTGTTGCAGTATCATACCACTTTAAACAGTCACGCCTTCCCCTCAACAATGTTGGTGAGTGTAGTTTGTTAAGGGTGCTGAGAATTGTTAGGAGATCCCCCATTCCCCTCACAAAGTTACATTTCTCAGAGTGGTTTAACAATCACTTGTCACAGGGTATTATGGGAATTGTACCACGGTGAATTGTACCATCTGCACCATCAATTTAAAGCAGGCTTCCTCAACCTTGGCCCTCCAGATGTTTTGAAACTACATTTCCCATCATCCCTGACCACTGGTCCGGCTAGCTAGGGATCATGGGAGTTGTAGGCCAAAAACATCTGGAGGGCCGAGGCTGAGGAAGCCTGCTTTAAATTGATGGTGCAGATGAGGCAGCTTCCTGTGTTCCTTTTGGCTCTGCCTGCGATTGGCTCTAGCTCCATCTACTGTTTGGCCTCCCTGTCTTCCACCCTACCAGGTTCCACTGACTCCCAGCTACTGTTCCACCATTGATGTGACTTGACCAAAACTAAGAAGATACCCAGCTTGACTCCAGCACTGGACTTCTTTACAATGCCATAAAACAGCGGTCACAGCCTTTTTGTTTAAAAAAGAGGGTAGGGGAATCTGGGAAGAGCACCTCTTTCTCCTTCTCTCCAGTCTTAACCTCAAAACTGGAGAAGAAAATGCGAGCAAACGTTTGAAAAGCCAGATGGAGATGGGAAGCTCCCCAATAGTTCCACACACATTCCTTCCTCCGCAACACATGGAGTATTCTGTGAGCTTTAGAGGAAGTAGTCACCCGAACATAGCTGTACTGGGGAAATATTTCCGAGAAGAAAGGCAAGAATGCTTGGGTAATAAGCTTTCATTTGACATTCTGAGCAGATTTAATGCAGAGGAAATGATATGGCTCAATAATCTGATTCAAATTCCTGTTATTCTTTTTTTAAAAAATAAATAAATCATTTTTATTAATTTTCCAAATACAAAAAATACAGAAAAGAAGAAAATAGAGGGAGGGAAGAAAAATACAGAAATATCAAGAAATTCCACAGACCAGACCAAAGCATAGCTGTCAAGTGTCCCTTATTTGAAGGGACAGTCCCTTATTCCAGCGCCATGTCCCGCTGCTGTCCCTTATTGATGGATGTCCCTTAAATGTCCCTTAAATGATGTCCCTTAAATTTCAAAGGAAGCAGCTCCTCTCTCTCCCTCCCTGCCGGCCACAGAGGAGGGAGGCTCCAGCTGTGTTGCTTGGCTGTGTTGCTCACCCAATAAGAAGTCTAAGTACGACTGGGGGGTGGAGCTTGCATGCCTTGTGTGTGGTTAGTTAATGCAAGCTGAGGGGTTTTTTGAATGCTGGACGCCATTTTGTTGCACGTGCTGCTGCAAACTTTGCAGTGCAAAGCCAGGCCGGGGAGCCATCTTAAGTTGAGGCTGCATAGGCCTTGTGGTGCATGTGATTCAGATTCTATTCAGTTGAACCTCTGGTTACAAAGTTGGTTGGACAGTGTTCTCGAAGCTACCAGCGTGAGTTTGACCAGACTGCAGGAGGACAGGAAGACTGGAGTGCCTGGAACAGGTGAGGCTGCAGGTTCCTTATTTTGGCTGCTGGTCCCTTATTTTCAAGGCTGCTGGTCCCTTATTTTCAAATCTGTAAGTTGACAGCTATGGACCAAAGATCCCGCCCCCTTTCCCACCCACCACCTTAACTTATACTTATAACAAATTTTAAACTAAAATATGACTTCCTTCCATCAATGCTTGACCTTATTTTACACTCTTATCTTTATTGTTGTGTTGGTTTTTTTTTTATTTCTCCCCCCCCCCATGTAAGTTTTGTGTAAGCAAATTAGGATGAATACTCAATAAATAGGTCATCTGCAGGCCCCCTCCCTTGGATTTCCACAGGCACTCTTCAAATAGGAGCAGCAGCAAGCAGAAGACCACCAACCCACGTCAGTGTGTGAATCTTATAGATACTTGTATGTCCCCATCCCCTTGTCCCACCATGGAGCATAAAGCAACTTGAGTTGGTAGCTGTAGATAGGAGAAGAAAGGGGCTAAGCATCTCCTTCCCCAGCACCACTCCCCCAGTCCTATCCGCCTTGCCCTTCCAAACTCATGCACCACAACTGTTTCAAATTTCAAAAATGCCCACAAGAGATCTGATCATAGTTTACCAGCATCTCTCATCCGGTGTGGCTCTTCAAGGTCATAACCAAACAGGGAGCTGGAATCGTATGCGGCCCAACCCTCCTGCAATTGAGTGGGATATGACAAAGCCAGCAACTCAGATTGTGCCCAGAAGGCAATAGGGACCGAGTGGAAACTCTGAAATAGCCATTCCCCAGCTGGTTTCAAGCTAAATCCTCCCCCCCCCCCGTAGATTCCCATCTGCAGCTTCATAAAATCACATATTTTGCAGGGCACTGAAACCGCAATTGATTCTGGCTTGCCGGAGCCCCATATTCAGGAAAGGCTTTGCCAGTGGCTCATTCTTCCTTCTTTATGACTACTCCTTTCCTTGAACGGAAAGGAAAATCCCCTCAAATAATCAAGCCCTCTCGAGCCAGCCATGTGCCCTAAATGAAAGCCATGTGTGGACTGTCACCAGCAGACGTCTCCCAGTGGGGCTCAAGCCCCTGAGGCTCTGACGCTTGTTATGCTGAGGTTAGGGGTGGGGGAGAAATTTGATTCAGTTTGTGTTTACAGGCAAGCCTACCTAATTTACCTAATTTTCAAAACAGTGTATAAGCTGAAACACAGCTTTGCTTAAAAACTTGCATTCCCCCCCCCCCCCGGACTTTTGCAGCCAAAAAATAATATTCTAGGGGAAGCTGCCAGGAGCAGACAGCAATAAAACACCCAGTGTCTTTAAAGTTAACTATTTATTCAAATAAACCAAAACAGCACAGGCTCCGTGATCACAGCAACCCGTCCTGGTAGGTCTTGCCCCAATGAGGCAGCTGAGAGGATTGAAGGTCTCTGCCTTCCCGCCACTCTCCAAGGCTCTTTCCCTGGTTCCTTCACCAGCAGCCTACGGCTCTTTCGCCTTGCATCTCATTGCTCAGTTTGCCCTCTTCATTTATCGGTGTGTTCTGGGAGACCAGGGGGGAGGGGAACTGGTCACATCAGGAGGCTGGCTTCTTCAGCAGCCTGCCTCCACGCTGCCTCTTGACCCACGTCTGCTGCTGCCTCTGATTCTGGAGTGCTCTCTGCCACAGCCTCTTCCTGCTCACTAAACCTGGCCACCTCTTCAGCTTCCGACACCTCCTCCCAATCTGCCCCCTTTTCTCCCTCTGACCACTCATCGCCATCCCACCACCAATCTCCTGGATCTGAGCCTTCTTTCCCCAGGGGTTCCCTTGGGGATTCCCCAGCTGGTGGCGCTGTGGTCTAAACCACTGAGCCTCCTGGGCTTGCCAATCAGAAGGTCGGCGGTTCGAATCCCTGCAACAGAGTGAGCTGCTGTTGCTCTGTCCTAGCTCCTGCCAACCTAGCAGTTCGAAAGCATGCCAATTCAAGTAGATAAATAGGTACCACTGTGGCGGAAAGGTAAATGGCATTTCCATGTGCTCTGGCTTCCGTCACACTGCTTGTTGCTCCAGAAGCGGTTTAGTCATGCTGGCCACATGACCCGGAAAGCTGTCTGCGGACAAATGCCGGCTCTCTCAGCCTGAAAGCGAGATGAGCGCAGCAACCCCATAGTCGCCTTTGACTGGACTTAACCATCAAGGGGTCCTTTATCTTTATCTTTACCTTCCCCGTCTGCTGCCTCAAACCACTCCTCTGCATCCAGCCAGTCCATGACGGTAGCATGTGCACAAAAATGCACATATTCGTGGAAATAGCACACAAACAAAGCATGACAATTGGCAACACTGCTTTGCAAAAATGTGTATATCAGAGAAAATGACATGAAAATGTGCCCATCAGGAGAATTTTGCACTAAAATGCTCGTGGTTTTTTTATTTACCTGTCTAAACGGTTCATGCACCTGCATTGGTTTGTGGTCTACATGATGCAGGGACTGCGAGCCTTCCTTGCTGCTGCAGCTGTTTAAGCAGTGCCTGCAGAAAGCCAAGAGAGGGGATCCTGCTGCAGATAACCTATTTATTGTGTACTCATTCTGATTTGCTTACACAAAGCTTGCATGGAAGAAGAGGGGAGAAATTCTGTTTTCATTTAAGGGAGAATCTACCAGCTCCACACTTATGCAAACTACAAGGCAGTCATCCTCCGAAATACACACTTCCCTAAATTTTGCAGTGCAGTTCTCCAACCATGTAATGTGTATTAAAATGCCAGGACTCAGTGTCTATATATGAATTCATGTATTAGTGAAAATAATATACAAGATGCATTGCGTCGGGGAAAGCAGTGGTTGCCAAAATGTGTGGAACAGGCAAAATTGCATATCAAAATGTGGATATTGGAAGACATTTGTGCTAAAAGGGAAATGAATTTTAAAAAATTAAGAATTGCAAACTGAGGAGGGAATGTGGAGAACTGAATTAAAGATGGGAAAAATGAGAAATTGAGAGAGACAAAGCTTATGACACATTTCAGAAGATGGTATGTGTGCGTCTCAGTGTGTAAGGAAATGTACAGGATGTTTTCCATAGGCAGGAAAACTATAGTGTGCCATGTAAGCAATTAACAGAAATCCCCTTTCTTTCTACACTTCAAGTTGAGAAGGGATGTTTATAACTCCATTACACTCCTGTATGGCTCAGTTTGTCCCCCACCTTTCAACCGAGTAATCCTGGCCACTTCTTATCATAATTGCCCCCTAGCAGTGGTGTAGTGGCAAATTTTGAAACACAGGGGCTTGTAATGACAGCCTACACAGCTGGGCCCCCACAAAGGCATATCCACAGGCACCAGACCGAAGCTGTCAGCCTAAACCTTTTTATTTCCAACTTACGGTACTTTCAAATGACGATGGTTAAATCTGAAATGCAAAGGCAGTAGTTACAAAAACTACATGTCCTTTCCTTTCTCTCTAGTGTGTATGTACCCTGAGTGTGCAGCACAGCTGTCAACCGTCCCTTATTTGGCGGGAAACTCCCTTATCCCAGCGCCATGTCCCGCTGCTGTCCCTTATTGATGATGTCCCTTAAATTTCCTGGGTTTCATGCTCGCCCGGCTCGGGAGAGAAGCAGCGGCTTGGGGTCCTCCACCGTGAGAGAGAGCACACGCACGAGCTGCCGCGTCTCTGTCTCTCCCTTTTCCTCCTCAGGGGCGCATTGTGAGGAGACGGGTGGCGGCGGGCAGGCAGGCAGCCCCTCTCTTGCGAGACTTCCACCGCGCTGCCAGGGGAAGCCGGAGGCGGCAGCTGAGGAGGCAGCCTGAAGGAGGAGGAAGAGGAGCAGATGGGGAGGGACGTAGAAGGGTGGCACTTCAGGGCCGCCACCGCGCTGCAACCGCCTCATGCTGGGCTTGCGGGTGGCGTGGGTGAGAGTCTCCCTCCCTCCCTCCCTCCCTCTCGGGTGGGGAAGGGCCGAGGGAACTCCTCGCACCAGGACGACAGCAGCCCCGAAGTGCTGCTTAGCATAACCTCTAGCCAGTGCAGCATCTTAATGCAGTGATTTCCCCCTCTGCATCCCTTTCATAACTCTATTTTTATAAATCATATGTCCATCCATAGTTCAAATTTTTACTACAAGTTTTCTGTCAGTCCTACCAATGTATGTAACTCTTGACAATAGCTTTTCAAATAAATTATGAACTTTCCCCATTCTTTATTAAAGAGGTCCTCTTCCTGGTTTCTAATTCTGCCTGTAAGCTTTGCCATCTCGACGTCGTTCATCAGTTTTGTCTGCCACTCTTCTTTGGTCGGAGTTGTAGACCCTTAGGATCATCTAGTCCAACCCCCTGCAAAACACAGTCAGTCGCAGCAAAATCAGCATAGCTTCATCAGTGCTGGATTTATGTATAAGCTAAGCAAAATCCCTTATTTTGGCTGCTGATCCCTTATTTTCGAGGCTGCTGGTCCCTTATTTTCAAATCTGTAAGTTGACAGCTATGGTGTGCAGGCTTGACTTACTTACCTGAGTTGCTAAGGCTACTTATTGCACAGCCTCCCCCCCCCCATGCATTCACTCTCTGTTTGGGCATGCATATTACTTGACGGATAGTCCTTTCAAGGATGGTGTTTCAGGAGAGGTGTTTATTGTTGCTCTTCATGGATGCAAGGATTTCCCCCTCCCAGCACCCATACAGTATTGCTGGCAACATGCTCCAAGGTCATGAAATGCTGACTGACCTTTGGGAAAAAAAAGAAGAAGAGTTTGGATTTGATATCCCGCTTTATCACTACCCCAAGGAGTCTCAAAGCGGCTCACATTCTCCATTCCCTTCCTCCCCCACAACAAACACTCTGTGAGGTGAGTGGGGCTGAGAGACTTCAGAGAAGTGTGACTGGCCCAAGGTCACCCAACAGCTGCATGTGGAGGAGCAGGGAAGTGAACCCGGTTCACCAGATTACGAGTCTACAAATCTTAACCACTACACCACACCGGCTCCCAGGTGGGAACCAGGAAATGAAATGGAGTATCCTGCAGGAAGACAGCTGACTGGAACCCTGAACACAAGCACTCCCCCACAGTGCAACGTTTTACAAGTCCCAATTGTAGTAGAAGAAGCAGCAGCAGCAGCAACAACAAAAATAAATAACTAAATAAAATTCGCATATAAAGAGCATCTCTCAAATATCAGAAGTTTGGAAACTTGTTCTAAAATAAATAAATGTCTCCAGCACTGTATCAAGGCTTCCTTTTTCTCACTATTTGTTCTAGATAATTAAGCACAAAGATTGACTTATCTGAAGTTCCTGGTGTGATAGTATGACAACTAACAAAAGTAGCATCTCCAAATCAGTGATGATTCCTTCTCAGCCAAGTACCTATATAGTCATATGGGAAAAGATTAGTGTGAATCATAGAAAAACCAACAGCAATTCTGGGAATTAAGATTCCCTATGAGATTGTGGGCCATTGTGGAAATATGGCTATGTGCACATTAGCAACATAAAATGCAGTGCAGTTGTCTTCCCAGTTGCATTTCAAGTCATTTTTTATTTTACTTTTTATGTTGCCCAGAGAGAAGACAGTGGTGTCTCCGTCTAATGCACATTGCCAGTTTCCCTGCACAGAAGTCCTTCCTATTCAATGAAATTGCCAGTTGCGCACAGTGCCAGATTTATGTATAAGCTAAAGCAGTTATAGCTTAGGGCAGGGATAGGCAACCTAAGGCCCATGTAATGGGTCCATAAATTACCATTTATAGCATATAAAAGGTAAAGGGACCCCTGATGATTAGGTCCACTCGTGACCGGCTCTGGGGTTGCGGCGCTCATCTCGCTTTACTGACTGAGGGAGCGGGCGTACAGCTTCCAGGTCATGTGGCCAGTATGACTAAGCTGCTTCTGGCAAACCAGAGAAGCACACGGAAATGCCGTTTACCTTCCCACCAGAACGGCACCTATTTATCTACTTGCACTGGTATGCTTTTGAACTGCTAGGTTGGCAGGAGCAGGGACCAAGCAACGAGAGCTCACCCCGTTGCCGGGATTTGAACCGCCAACCTTCTGATCAGCGAGTCCTAGGCTCTGTGGTTTAACCCACAGCACCACCCGCATCCCATTTATAGCATATATTCAACACAAAAAACAGCGACAATTTGTTGTTGGCAAAGGACAGCTGGACATATAAAGGGCCCCATTATCTTCCGTAGCTTAGGGCCTCATCAAACCTAAATCCGGCCCTGTCTGCGCATGAGCAAGAGGTGTCTCGAAAGCACATGCCACATCTTAAACGCAGCTTACCTTTTCAAATCAGATGGAAGCTGGTTTAAGGGTAAATGCAGAAAAACAGCAGCATTTCTTTAAAAGCTGCAGGATACATATGGACTGTGGCTACACCGTATGTATACACGGCTTCAAATATCAGAGGTGGGAGCGCACTGGAGCCAAAGTAAATTTGCAATGTGCGCACAGCCAAAGAAGGGTAAAGATGGCATAGCAGGGTTGGCGACTCCCCACCCTCACCTGCCCCGGGTCCTCTTTCTGTGCCTTTAATTTGCAAACATTGCATCTCTGTGCTGTGAAAGGTATTGTCGGGTTATTTCTGCAGCGCAAGGTGTTGTGAAAGGACGAAGGACCAGGCAATGTGCAAAGCATCTGCCTCCCACACCCTGCTTCTTTGGGTGCTTCCAGACAGGGGCTTCACCTGCAAACAGGTCACTGGGATAGATCTCTGGTGTGGGGCAGATAAAGCCGCAGCTGCAAAAGGAACAATTGGGAGCGCTAGAATTCATAGAATCATAGAGGGACCCTTAGGATCATCTAGTCCAGCCCCCTGCAGTGTGGCAGTATCAGTGGCGTGTGGTGAAATTTTCCATAGGGGAATAGGGCCAGAGGTGGCAGCATGCGAGGGTGATTGGACAGGATGACATCCTGACATTTCGCCCTCCCTAAGCCAGGCAGAAGCTTTCTGGGCTTTGGGGAGGAGGTGCCAGGCTTTAACACTTTAATACTTTAATTTACCGGGAACATTTAGGGGGCTAGCTTAGTCCACTGATCGCACACCACTAAGGAATATGCAGCTGTCCCTTACAGGGATCAAACTTGCAACCTTGGCATTAATAGTATCATGCTCTAACCAACTGAGCTATCAATTACAATTCAACAGCAAAGGCAGGTCGGCTGGGATCAATCCTTAGTATTTTCCCAGATGGTGCGAATCGAGACAGGAATCCTGAAAGGCAGAGCATTTAGAAAAGGCAGAGCATTTAGTTAGAAGAAACATGGGCGTAATGCTCACCCTGTTTTCCTACGCTCTTTTCTCTTCTTTCATCTCTCATATTTCCTGTATCGTTGCTTGTCTTCCTCTCCTCTTTTTCTTCTGTTTGCTTTTCTTTCCCCCTCTGCTACTGCTTGCATTTTGTTTCTTTTACTTCTCGTTTTCCTGCTTCCTGCTTCCATCCCTGGTTGCTCCTTCCCAGGCCCTCCAGTACATCCTTCTCCTTTAAACTTGTGAGCGGCTGATACACATCCGATGGATGAAACAAGAAGCCGTGTCCCGAATGTCAGTCTCAGTCTGCCGCTCATCTTTAGGGAAATTTTTAATGTTTGATGTTTCATCGTGTTTTTAATATTCTGTTGGGAGCTGCCCAGAGTGGCTGGGAAAACCCAGCCAGATGGGTGGGGTATAAATAAATATATTATTATTATTATTATTATTATTATTATTATTATTATTATTATTGAAATGTATGGAGCAACAGTGGTTCCAAAGGTTGCACAGCACAATCCCCAAATCCCCGCGACAGGGTGAACTCCCATTGCTCGGTCCCTGCTCCTGCCAACCTAGCAGTTCGAAAGCATGTCAAAGTGCAAGTAGATAAGGAGATACAGTGGTACCTCGGGTTACAGACGCTTCAGGTTACAGACAATTCAGGTTACAGACTCTGCTAACCCAGAAATAGTACCTCGGGTTAAGAACTTTGCTTCAGGATGAGAACAGAAATTGTGCTCGGGCGGCGCAGTGGCAGCGGGAGGCCCCATTAGCTAAAGTGGTGCTTCAGGTTAAGAACAGTTTCAGGTTAAGAACGGACCTCCAGAACGAATGAAGTTCTTAACCCGAGGTACCACTGTAAGTAGTGCAAGTAGATAAATAGGTACCGCTCCGTCGGGAAGGTAAACGGTGTTTCCATGCGCTGCTCTGGTTCGCCAGAAGCGGCTTAGTCATGCTGGCCACATGACCCGGAAGCTGTACGCCGGCTCCCTCAGCCAATAAAGCGAGATGAGCGCCGCAACCCCAGAGTCGTTCACGACTGGACCTAATGGTCAGGGGTCCCTTTACCTTTAAGTTAGAAATATGTATTTGTTTTATTTATTTTTTACATTTACACAGTGCCTTTTCCTTAAAAAAAATGTTTAGGGGTACTCTCATTTTGACTCAATAAAATCACCATTTTATAGTTCACATCGGGGGAAATAAATACAGTAAATGGACAAAAGTACAAAGGTTCACAAAATATTTAGGGGTATGCGCCCCTCCCCAGAAAAAAAGCACTGCATTTATATCTCAACTTTCCTCAAGGAGCTCAAGGTGGTGTACGTAGGTCTCCTCCTCCCCCTTTTATGCTCACAACAACCCTGTGAGGTAGGTTGGGCTGAGGGGCGGGTCGCCTGGTGAGCTTCGTGGCTGAGTGGAGATTCATTGGCAGTGAACATGTTTCGGTGGCTGGACTAGATGATCCTCAGGATCATTTCTTGCAATTCTATGATTCCATGTTGGTTGCCTAACAATAGAACAGGAAGTATCATATCTCCCACTGCTGGGCTGGTATCTCAAGTCTAGACTAGAAAAGGGATCAATGATTGGATCTCCCACCTCATCCAAATTTTGATAAAAAGCAGTTGTGAAATGCAAGAGGAGGGATATGGATTGGGACTTTGGCGCTGGGGGAGAGGGAGTTTAACCCATTTCTCCAAAGCAGTTTTTCCTATGAAAATTGCCCCACAAAACTGGCAGGGGGTTTTTGCCCTGTTAAAAGAAAATATACCCATCACCGCTCCCGTAAAATGAAAGTGACAAGAGTATGAATTATGGATCTCTGTTCTCTCACCAACTTTGTTAGTTTTTAAGGCAGTAGTTTCCAAAGGTGTTTTTTTTAAAAAACAACAACAACACCCTCATAATTGCTTATTGGGATGAAAAATTGCCACGAGATAATATATTTATTTATATTTATGTTTAGTCATTTGAAGTACAGTGGTAACTTTGAAAAGACGTCATTTAAAGATTTAAACTCCAACATCAGAAAAGTGGTTCCCCTCCTGTTTGCAGGAGAGGAGGGGAGAAGTCTGAGCATTAGTTACCTGCAAGAAAAGGGGAAAGTAAAGATATATCCGCTGCCTCAAAACCCTGGGAACGGACTGCCTTTGACAGGGAAGCTGATCAGTGGGAGGACTGTCAGTACGTTAAAAGTAAAGAAGTCTCTGAAAGATACACTGTTTTAAGACTGCTCCTGATTATAAAGTAACTTTCAAGGGTACTGAAACTGTGGCTTTTAAGGGATAAGGGGGACATATAAGGACTATATTTGTTTTAAAAAAGAGTTACAAAGTGAAGCTGGAAGTGTGTCCCCCTAGAGGAGACTTGGTTGCAACAACAATTAAGCCACTAAGTAACTAAGCCATTGGAAAATTCCTTTTCAAAACAAATCTACGAGGCGTGAGACTGACCTTGAGTTTGCATGAGAGTGTTATGGCAAGTGAGAAGGAAAAAGTAACCAGGTCTGGTAGACCAGTGTTTCCCAACCTTTTTTGGGCAACGGCACACCTGTTTAATGAAAAAAATCTCGCGGCACACCACCATTACAGCCCCGTGATGTCAGCGCGCAGCGTCACGCCGGGAGGGACGCACGAAAGTGAAAGTTTTTTCCCTCCCCCTTGCCAGGGAACCTCCAAGCTTTGGGGGTGGGAGGAGGCAGCAGAGCGAGGGACTGAGGGACGGCGGCAACTGAGGCGGCGGCGGCTGTTGTGGTGGCGGCGGCGATAGCGGGCGGAGGAGGGGGCGGCGGCGGGGCTTGAGGAGCCATCGCCGGGAGTTGCTGCTGCTGCTGTTGCTGCTGCTGCCCGGACATGCCGGCCTCCTCCTCCTCCGCTGTCTCGCGCTCCTCCCTTTTGCACGCGCTGCCCCGCCGCTCGGCACCACCACCGCGGAGCCGCCCCCGGCTCGACGCGGATCCTCGCCGCCGCCGCCTCTCACCGCCCGACTCGCCCGCCTCCCTCCCACGGCACACCAGCCAACGTCTCACGGCACACTAGTGTGCCGCGGAACACCGGTTGGGAAACACTGTGGTAGACAATACAAGGCTGACATTACACATCAGCGAAGGGCTTCAATTTCTGGTGCAGCAGGCACAGCAGGAGCAGCTGCTTTGCAAGAATGAATGAACGAATCTTTATCTTGCCAGATAATTTTCAGCAGTTTCGGACAGAAGTTTAAGAGAGTAGATTGGATTGGTTTTACAAAGCCTTTCCTAATATATACTCTTGGGGTTTTGTTCCATTCAGATTTTCAAGGAACACAGCAAGCTGTTCTGCAAAAGCTTCCAGTGCAACTTTACTTGTGGCTAACAAACAATGATCCTCAGTAGGAGCTCAATTTGGAATCACCTTAACAAAACCTTTGCCTCTTGGCTCCTTCCTGCGATAGATATGTTGATGAACATGCAACACATTTTTTTTACAGATAGGTAGCCGTGTTGGTCTGCCATAGTCAAAATAAAAAATTCCTTCCAGTAGCACCTTAAAGACCAACTAAGTTAGTTCTTGGTATGAGCTTTCGTGTGCATGCACACTTCTTCAGATACACTGAAACAGAAGTTGCCAGACCCTTCTATATAGTGAGAAGGTGGGGAGGGGTATTACTCAGAAGGGTGGTGGGAATGGGAGATTGGCAGATAGCTGAGATGAGCCTCTTGACGACTCTTAACGACTGTAATAGGTCTTACAGGAAAAGGCAAGGGGTGAGAAGGTGAGAAATGGCTTAGTCATGTATAATGAGATAAGAATCCAATGTCTTTGTTCAGACCAGGTCTCTCCATGGTTTTAAGTTTGGTAATGAGTTGCAATTCAGCAGCTTCTCTTTCCAGTCTATTTCTGAAATTCCTTTGTAGTAAAACAGCTACTTTGAGATCTTGTATAGAATGTCCTGGGAGATTGAAGTGTTCTCCTACTGGTTTCTCTGTTTTGTGATTCTTGTGATTTTTTTTGAATGACTGAGCGGCTCTGAGATCAAAGTCCCCCCCCCCCCAAGAGGTAGCCTTTGTCTTCAAAATGCTCATTTATCATTGTCATTGCATGTAGGTTCCTCCTCTTTTGCCCCAGTAGATGAATGTGGGGTGTTTGTGTGGAGAGAAAACCAAGTGTGTTATTTTTTGTAAATTACCCAGTTAATTTTCCAGTTTGCTTCACACAATTTCCTGAAATTGACTTCTGAAAAGCTAATTGCGTGCTTAGTATGCATTAATAACCAGTCAGGTGACTTTAAATCTGTTCCAGGAGTCCGTTCGACTCCCAAAACTGTTGGAAAACCAAGGCACTGCTTCTGTTTGGCTGCAGGAGCTTCCTACACTCAATCGGAATCTGCGAAAGCCGCGTTGGACGTTCGGCTTCTGAAAAACGTTCGCAAACCGGAACACTCACTTCCAGGTTTGCAGCATTTGGGATCTGATTTGTTCGGGAGCCAAGCCGTTCAACTACCAAGGTACCACTGTAATAATGAATTGATGGTGATGGTGATAATGATGGAAATTTTAATTTCAATTATTTCTCCCGGCAGCCAGTTTAGTATCGAGAGAGCTGGTAGAAATGCAGGATTGTACAAATTTTCAGTAGCGTATTGGGCTTCAAATGTGCAGGCTGTTCTAGAATCGGTCCAGACCTAGTGGCAAAGTACAAAGAATGCAAACAGCGTATTGATATCTCACTACAAATAAAAAAAAACCAAGACCAGCGAAGTCTTGCATAGAAGGGAAATCACTGAGTCACCAGCATTTCCTGTGCCACAGTGCCCCCTAGCACTTGTGCATGGTATTTTGTACATTATTAACTGGGCTTACCAATTTTAATTATAGATGCTCGCAGTTCTTTGAGCGTGGGTTGTAGGACTTGGTATTCATGCCTGACTTCCAGTTTCCTCTCCAAATATTTGCCAAATGTTACCCAGTGGCGGTTCTAGGATATCTGACACCAACAAGGAGTGCTAACGGTGGACTAATTTCAAGGAAAGCACTAATTTGCCAAAAGAGAGTCTTGTGATACTTTTAAATACTAGCAATGATCATCCTCATTATTATATCATTATTATGTTTGTTGCCCACCCTTCGCCATAGGCAGCGTTATAATTTAAAACACAGTATTAAAAAGAGTTTATAAACAAATTACAGCCGCAGAAATAGGGCGGGTCCTGAAATCACACACCTTGGGTGTCAAACGGACAGGGCAAAGAGGCGAATCTTCAGCATTTGCTAAAAACTGTATAGTGAAGGTGACTCTGTAGGGAGGGAATTCCACAACTTAGGGGGTGCCACAGATAATGCCCTCTCCTGGGCTGCTGCCACCCTGAGCTTCTGAGGTTGGTGGAACTACCAATTATGGTGCAAGCTTTCATGGATTAGAGTTCGCAGACGCATGAAGTGTCATCCTCATTTGGCTTATTCTATTTCACAAACATACTGTAAGCAGTAGCCTGAGCTAGAAAAGAAAATGATGTACAGCCTCATTTATAAAGCATAAGTTTTTGTGCACATACTCAAGTAAGCAAGAATTACAATTCATCACTAATTTCATATGAGCTCCTGAGAATCTTAATTTCCCCTCCCTTCAACATCATACTTTCACTGTGATCTGGGAATACCCACCTACCTGCCACCCCGGTAACAGGTTGAACAGGGGCTCTTTAGAATCTAAGAGCCCTGCTGGATCAGACAAAATAATTTGATTTTACTTTTTTAAGGAAATGAATGTTGCGGGTGTCGTCTGGAGCCAGTGCTGCAGCTGTCTTCGCAGGGTCCTTAAATACCACATTTTTCACTCTATAAGACACACTTTTTCCCTCCTAAAAAGTAAGGGGAAATGTGTGTGCGTCTTATGGAGCGAATGCAGGCTGCACAGCTATCCCAGAAGCCAGAACAGCAAGAGGGATCGCTGCGCTCCCTCTTGCTGTTCTAGCTTCTGGCTTAGCCTGGCTCTGTCCCTTCCCCCACCTCCCGGAAAAGCCCCCAAGAACCGCGCTCCCTTTAAAGAGCCGTGTGGAGCGTGTGTGCGGCACTTGGGGGCTTTTCCCCAAAGAGGGAGAAAGGCAACCTGTCAATGATGGGCTGCCCTTCTCCCTCCTCGAGGAAAAGCCCGCAAGCACTGCACACACGCTCCACACGGCTCATGAAAGGGAGTGCTGAGCAGAGCCTGGGATGCATACAGGCTTTGATCAGCGCTCCCTTTAAATAATTTTTTCCCCTTGCATTCCCCCTCTAAAAACTAGGTGCATCTTATGGTCATGTGCGTCTTATGGAGCAAGAAATACGGTATATAGAGCCTAACCCCTGCCAGATACTGACACTCCTTTGCCCAATATTCTCTGTGTTAAGAGAAAAAATGGCACACACAAATTGAGGAGGTGAAAGAGAATTAATTTGGGATCTGCGCTCGGTTTAGTTCCAGGAAAGGGCAGAACGAAACTGCTATGTTAGCCCCGTATTGCTATAGACGCATTCTTATTTGGCACAATGCTTAAGACTAGGAGATATCCACAGAGCATTCAGACTCGAGAGCCAGCTCCTGTTTGCTAAATCTACCTTTCCTTACTTTGAAGCATTTACACCACCTCCTCCATGCATGCCTACTACCCAAACCATTAATCATGCTCACGCACATTGCCCATCTTTAAAAGCAAGCCTCTGCATTTTTTTAATAGAACTCGCAGTGTGTCATTATGCTGTGTGTTACACCCACAAATGCATGCATGAACTTGCTTGCATGGAATCGCTACTTAAAGGAATACAGGATGTGGTTGGTTTTGCAGTGTAATTATTATTATTATTACTATTATCAATCAAATCACCTTCTATCTACACAATCATCTCAAGGTTATGTACATTAAAAACACGACCACAGAGCTTGAGGAACTTATAGTAAATTTATGTTGGTGTTTCCTGAGAGCTGGAAGAAGTTTGCTTCTGAATTAAAATTAAAGCATAAAAAGAACCCAGTATCCAGATGCATACTGCACCTGACAGCAGGGAAAGAACGTGCCTGTCAGAGTTCGTAGCCCCTGAAAGTCTTATCCACCACGAATTTGTCTAATCCTCTTTCAAATCCATCCTACCTCAGCCTTCTGCTTCAAAGCTGCCTTATTGATTAGGCCACACAACAGCTCTAAAGAAGGTGGCTTTGTTTATTTGATTTGTGGATATCAAGTCAATCACAGCCCTCATTTCTCTCCCTCTCTCTTCTTAATTTTAAAATAACCTTTATTATACAACAATTTACATATAACTTAGACAGTACATACAATACATACAACAACATAGAAACACCATAGACACTAACGTACAATTTCTCATCAAACAAAACACCCTTTTTAACTTCCAATTCACCTCATCGTACTTTTTACATTTTGTTAATCTATATGCATTTCGTTATTATTTAGCTTTCCCATTATTTGTCAAGAAAATTTTATATGCTTTCTCTATCTTTCAAAATTCAATCTAGGTCTGTCAGGAGATTTGCATTATCACAATAATTTTAAAGGTACAGTGGTACCTTGGGTTAAGTACTTAATTCGTTCTGGAGGTCCGTTCTTAACCTGAAACTGTTCTTAATCTGAAGCACCACTTTAGTTAATGGGGCCTCTGCTGCTGCCGCTGCGCCACCGGAGCACGATTTCTGTTCTCATCCTGAAGCAAAGTTCTTAACCCGAGGTACTATTTCTGGGTTAGCGGAGTCTGTAACCTGAAGCGTATGTAACCCGAGGTACCACTGTATTCTTCAAATATTATCCAGTCTTTTCTAACTTTCTGATTTGAATTTCCTCTCATTCTCCCGGTCATTTTTGCGAGTTGTAAATACTCTATCATTTCCGCTTGCTAGTCTGTTTTGGTGGGGATACTGTTGCTTTTCCAATTCTTTGCTATCAAAATCCTAGCCGCTACGGTACATGAAGAGGGTTTTAAAATTTATCTTGATTCACATGGATTTTTCCCCCACAGCCCTCATTTCTCAGTGGCTGAGGTCTTTGTAAATGCATGTTTGCAGAACACATGTTAAATTAACAGTGGTTCTGGGTGTTCCTCTCAGGGTTGGGCTGAAAGCAAACAATATTTCTTTGTATTGCAAATACGACTGCAAAGCAAGCAAACAATGGTAACCAGGAGGAGACAACTGTGGGAAGGTGGGGACCGTCAGTCCTCACAACTGCCGGGATGTGTTGCTGAACCCACTAGGCCTAGCATCAGGAGTTGACCTTGTTTCATTGAATAAAGAGTTAACTTCATTGATGCTGTGTGATTTATCGCTGGCCCACTCCTGGCACTTGCTCCTGATAGCGGATGAGGGAGCAGCAGCCACGCCTGAGCAGAGCACCTGTGGCCTTGGCTGCCCTGAGAGGGGCCGAGGCAGCAGGTAGGTGGGCAAGGGAGAGAGGAAGCAGCGGGTCTGGTGGCAGCAATCAGGTCCTCCTCCCCATGTGGCTGCTCCTTTGCCTTCGCCACACAGCAGCCTCTTTTTTAAAAAAACAAACCTGGGTGTCATGGGGGGAATCTTTGTGTGGGTGAGGTGGGTGCCTTTGTGGGTGTTTTGAGGTAGGGGAGCGGTTCATGACTCCATTTGTTCTTACTCCTTGTGGCACTTTAAATTTTAACCCACTTCCACCACCACTTTGTAATAATAATACAGTGGTACCTCGGGTTACATACGCTTCAGGTTACAGACTCCGCTAACCTAGAAATAGTACCTCGGGTTAAGAACTTTGCTTCAGGATGAGAACAGAAATCGTGCTTTGGCGGCGCGGCAGCAGCAGGAGGCCTCATTAGCTAAAGTGGTGCTTCAGGTTAAGAACAGTTTCAGATTAAGAACAGACCTCCAGGACGAATTAAGTTCTTAACCCGAGGTACCACTGTAGTAATAATATATTATTTACAGTCATACCTCAGGTTACAGATGCTTCAGGTTGCGTTGTTTCAGGTTATGGACCGCCGAAACCCAGAAGTACAGGAACGGGTTACTTCCGGGTTTCGGCAGTCGCGCATGCGCAGAAGCGCCGAATCGCAACCCATGCCGCTGCGGGTTGCAAACGTGCATCCTGCACAGATCACGTTCGCAACCCGAGTGTCCACTGTATGCATGTATGTATGTATGTATACATACCCCGCCCATCTGGCTGGATGTCCCCAGCCACTCTGGGCGGCTCCCAACAGAATATTAAAAACACGATAAGTAAATCAAACATTAAAAGCTTCCCTAAACAGGGCTGCCTTCAGATGTTTTCTAAAAGTCCGGTAGTTCTTTATTTCCTTGACATCTGATGAGAGGGCGTTCTACAGGGCAGGTGCCACTACCAAGACGGCCCTCTGCCTGGTTCCCTGTAACCTCACTTCTCGCAGTGCGGGAACCGCCAGAAGGCCCTCGGAGCTGGACCTCAGTGTCTGGGCTGAATGATGATGCCAATGCGCACCCAAAGATAGGGGGAGGGGGAATTCAACATTGTTCCAAGCATTTCAGCTTGCTACATGGAATGACCACATCCCCGTCTGCCCCGTGCACCGATCTGGGGTTTCTCCTGGCTCAGCAGATCCAGTTTTCCGGGGTGCTGAGAAAGGTTAGAAGGAAAAGCTCCTTTTCCCAAGTGGAAGCCCATCAGCTGACGGGACCCATTAGTTGAATCCCACCCAGGAATTTGTTGCTGTCATGTGTGGTTTGGACCTGAGCTGTGGTTCAGCATAACATAGCAAGGCATTTCCATTTTCTCGTATTAAGAACCTGAAAATGTCCCTCCCCCCTTTTACAGAACCCCCTGTATCATTCAAGCTTCTGTAGCACCACTGCAGTGGTTGGTGTTTTGCTTTGGAGGTTGTATGTCCAGTCCCTGTAGCTGAACAAATAAAGGGGCTGGCCGTGTCTCCACTGTACGACTTGTGGCACCAGTGGAGAATTGAGTTTGTAAAGGGCATGAACATGGTAGAGAGAGAAAAAGCTTTGCCTAAGGGAAAGGAGCATGCAGTAGAGTCATCATAATCTAAATATATATTTAGGAAAGGAGCCTATTTTCTTTCGACAAAAGTGAAAGAATGCCCGGAGCAAAATGTAAAGGTTGTTGTTCTATTTCCTCCCTCTCTGTTGGGTTTAATTAAGCGCCGAATTAAAACTGTAAAGCAAACACAAATTGAGGGGTTTTCTTTTTAAATGAAACGGGAGCTTGCTCACTGGATGGGGGGGGGGGGACCCCTCATGCTGCTCTGGCAGTGATAGGGATGTAGACTAGAATGTCCCTATTTTCATCTGAGGAGTGTTGGAGGGTATGCTGTCTAGTCTAAGGTTACCAGATATTTTTTTCAATGAATCCGGGGACACTTTTCAACTTCCTGCTAAATAGGTGAATTTTGTCAGGGGACTGATTTGCAAATCCGGGGATGTCTGGTAACCTTAATCCAGTCACCACTGTTGAAGTAAGATTCAGCCACGAGTTCAGTTATCTTGTGTACGTAGAACAGGGAGTGCCACCTTGGATGGCTGTAAAAGGGGATTAGAGAAATGTATGGAGGAAAAGGCTATTGATGACTACTGTCCATGATGGCAACGCTCTGCCTCCACAGTTGGAGGCAATGCTTCTGAATACCAGTTGCTGGAGAAGAGAGGACTCTTGTGCTTGGGTCCTGTTTGCTGGTTTCCCACAGGCATCTGATTAGCCACTATGAGAACAGGATGCTGGGACTAGATGGGCCATTGACCAGATCATAGCTGTCAAGCGTCCCTTATTTGGTGGGAAAGTCCCTTATCCCAGCGCTGTGTCCCACTGCTGTCCCTTATTGATGATGTCCCTTAAATTTCCCGGGTTTTAAAGGAAGCAGCTCCTCTCCCTCCCTCCCTGCCGGCCAGGGAGGAGGGAGGCTCCAATTGTGTTACTTGGCTGTCTTGCTCACCCAATAAGGAGTCTAAGAACGACTGGGGGGTGGAGCTTGCAGGCCTTGTGCCGATCAAATCGGCCGCGTTGCCTGGGGACTCGCCTTTGCTCAGCGCTTCCCGGAGGAGAGGTGACGGTGGTTTTCCTTGCTGCATCCCCTTTGCCAGGTTGCTGTGCTATGGGAACCACCACTTGAGGCTTCGTTTGGCTGCTGGTTGACTAAAATCCCTTATTTTGGCTGCTGATCCCTTCTTTTCAAGGCTGCTGGTCCCTTATTTTCAAATCTGTAAGTTGACAGCTATGGACCAGATCCAGCAGGCTCTTCTTATGTTTGCCAAGCTGATACCCGTCTCCAGAGGTTTTGGACTATAACTCCCTCTATGCTTGCTGGGGCGGATGGGAGGTATAGTCCAAAACATCATGAGGGCACTAGGTTGGCAAAGGTACCTGTGTCAGGAGTGAGCCGACAGTAAATCACACTGTGCAATTTGGAGTTAACTCTTTATTAGCATGAACATGACCTGCACAGACTTAGAGGAGTGTCGGGCCAACTGAACACAGCAGCTCTTCCCTGGTAGGTCTTGCCCCCTGATAGTTCTTGCCCCATGGATCAGTTGCTGAGACTAAAAGGCCCTGCCTCCCCACAGCCATCTAAGTCCTCTCCTCTCCAGGGTTTTTCCCAATCAGAGACTGCGCCTGCGTGAAACCAACCTCTCCCTCACTCTTTTCATGCCTCTCTTCATTCTGGGAGGCCAGTGGGGAAGAGAGCTTATTGCAGCAGAAGTGGAATGCACCCATGACTCTTCACCAGCCTAACTCATCTCTGCCTCTTTACGTCCCTCCTCCCACTCGCCTACTTCAGATTCTGCTTATGATTCTGGACTTCTCTCTGTCACAGGCTTTCCCAGCTCAATAAAGCCTGTTACCTCTTCAGCTTTCAACACCTCATCTTCTCCCTTGGACCACTCATCATTGTCCCACCACCACTCCCTGGGCTCTGAGCCTTCTTTCCTTGATGGTTCCCCAGCTGGTTCCTCCCACCATTCCTTTCTGTCCAACCAGTCCATGACAGTACTCTAGGCAGAGTCAGGCATATCTATGCTCAATTACTTCATTAAGCAGGCTTACATGTTCCAAATTACCATGGGACCAGGCTACATGTTTTAAATTTAGCCATTTCTTCCTTATGGCTTTGTTCCATTCCTCCATGGTGACTCAGAATCTTTGGGACTTAGTCACCTTGATAGACGTACTAGCCTTTGGAAAATGTGACTACATTATTACAAACTTGTTTTTATAAATTACGCTTTCAGCAAATGCACACAAAAAACCCCCAACACAGTAGTGAAGGAAGGATATTTTTACAGAACTATGTCAAACACCCAGGATACTAATATAGTCAGAATTAATGTAGAATAGTACTGTTGAGACTTACATAATTTAGGACCAAGTCACCATTTTAAACTTGGACAACAGGGCTGCCTCAGACATTGACTATGGGGAAAGATTGTAGCTCAGGGTGGTAGAACATGTGGTTTAGATTCAATCCTTGGCATTTCTAGTTTAAAGTATCAGGGTTAAGGGTGCTGAAAGTTGTGAGGATTCTCTGCACAAAGTGGTGCCAGACACACCTCTGTGAGGAAGGAATTATACAACTTAAGGGCTGCAACACAGAATGCCCTCTCCTGAGGATGGTGAAACTACCAAGAGGGTCCCCTCTGCTGATCTTAACACCCAAGAGAGTCTGTAGGCAAGAAGGCAGGTTTTAAGACATTTGGAGCATAAGTTGATTAGAGCTTTATACACTAATGTCAGCACCCAGAATTGGGCTCAGGAACAAACTGGCAACCAATGCAATTAAAACTTATGAGTTCTAAATGGATCCCTAGCTAGGGTTGCCATATTTTTAGTTGACTTGCCTAAGATTCAGGACAAAGTGCTGCCTTTCAGACGTCAATTCCACCTTTTGAAATCCCGGTAATGTCCGGATGTATGGCAGCCCTGACCTCAGCCAGTAATCTGACTGCTGCATTTTGGACCTGTTGAAGTTTCCAAGTCATCTTCGACGGCAGCCCCACATATAAAGCAACAATTGCTGTCTCCTTTTACACCTTCTGTGACAGTGCATTACAGCACAGGTGCCAGTCAATCAGTGCCATCTATAGTTTCTGCTGCAAACTGGCAGAAAAGGATTTCCTGAGCTCAGGTCCAAAGATATTGCTTCCGCAATAGTTTGTATGCCCAAATAATGTACTTAATAGTCACATGGATCCTCTGCAGGGGCTGTCTCTGGGTATGAATTCTAATAGAAAAGAGAGTCATTTATAGAGGAGAGTTGGGAACTCCTATGTCTGGCTTGGCACAGGGTCCCCATATCTTCTACCCTAGCCATGGAATATGCAGACTAGAATAAGTATTATTTTTGGTCTATTTTTGCTTTTGCTGGTGGCTGTTATTACAGCTACCAGCTGCAGTTTGGACTAATCTACCAAACTGAATAAATGTTTACACTTGGTCCTCAAGCCATTTTGGAGCACTTCCACTAAATTCAGTAGGACCATTCTGAAATAAGTGGGAGGACTGCAGCCGCTGCTATCAAGAGGCAGCAATGAGAACATATGACTCAATTATTCTGTAAGCACATGAGAATCCAAGACACACAAAGGAGCTGTCACGTTGAATCAGCAAGTGCCACCTTTGGCAGTCGCTATGAAGGTCTAGTATAGCAATCGCATGCACATGATAATTTGAAGGCCAGGCAAATGTTAAGCAAACCATTATTTCTATATTCAGGGTCCAAATGTGAGTGTCAGTGCTTTGGTGCCAAAATGTCACCATCCACACACAAGAGGGAAATATTAGCAGGCTCATGGAAAGCCCATGTTTGCAGATGTGCACATACAACCCCCCCCAAAAAAAACAGAGAACACCTAATGGGGAGGGAAACCCCAAAATAGCTCAGAGGATAGCTTAGGTTTGCTAAGTGTCCATACAATGCTGACTGACGGTTGGAGTGAAACAGTCTAACTAGAAGGGGAAATGCAATGCAGTAGCCATCGACTAGCCGGCAGGAATGCTCCAGCATGCAATGTTCCATTGAAGGTATCACTTATAATAATACATTTTTAAAAGATGTAACATTTGGTATTTTTATAAGGAAGATATGTGGATCACTGAAACTGAGTTATGCTTTAAACACTTGAAAATAGTGCCTTCTCTTTCGCCACCTTTCCACTTTAAATTGCCCCCTTTTCTAAAAATAAAACTTGTGCACAATGTGTACTTTGCCCTTTAGGAGGAAGCTCATCGACCTTTGGCTAATCATAGTTTCTCAGCTGCCCGTACCTCGCAGGGTTGCTGTGAGGATCAAATAAAAGAACACAGTATGCTTAGCACAGAGCTCACTGGAATGAAGTCTGGATGCAAATGTGATGAACAATTATTTTATTAGTGCAAGCTCACCATCAACCAGCTTTAAAGCATCTAAGAGACCTCATTTTAGTGGGGAATAAATAAATAAAGCCTAAATGGCTGCAGTTGGGATTTTTATAAAATTATTTGCTGTCTTTTTCTCTCCTCTTCCCCCAGTTCTTTCCTTCTTTATTAATGATAGCAATAATAGGAAACACTCAGATCTGTAGCTAATTCCTATTTGTTGTGGAGAACATCCCCCCCCAATGTTGTTATTCATGACTTTTCTTTAGTGCTCAAAAAGGATTGCATGTGTGTAACTGCAAAGAAGAGAAGACTACTAATTTCTGGTAAGCTGAGTATGAAGAATTTTCAGTCGCTGCCCAAATATTTAGGATAGAAATTCCTAATGCATGCGACTGTAGCATTCTTTGAAAGGCACCAGCTCTTTCTTCATCCAAGAATAGCTGATGGAAAGGAAGATTTAGAGGTTAAAGCGTAGAAGCATGAATCAGACCAATATATCTCTCACCAGCTGCATGCCTGCTTTTATTTCTCTCCTTGGAGGGGTTTGTAAAAGAAAAAAGTCATCCCTGGTCATCCTTTTTAACTATGTTCACTATGGCTGCAATGGGAATAAGTCATGCCTAGTGAGTGAATTGTAAGTGCAGATGTATTACAGGACAAGGGAATCACAGGACAGGGACAAGGACACAATCATGGCATGCCCTTGTCTCTCTCAAAATAGTTTTCGTTTTAATGCCCACTTGTATTTTTTGACATGGCTTGTCACATGGAGTATGTCACTTGGGACACACGGGGGGGGGGAGAGATAGGCAGGGCCAGCTCTTTGTGGTAGCCCGCAGCCAAATGTTTGTACTGAAACAGGAACTGCAAAGGCAGCTTTCCGATCTCATTGGCAGTCTGTGCACAGCAGCTGCCTTCCTCCTTTCATATCTTCTGCATGCAGCACGGGCCTGCACACTTGGATGAATAATGAAAGGGGCTGTTGCTCACTCTGTTTGGACCAGCCTCTCTGCGCAGCCTATAGGCTGGCTTTGCACACAGAGGAGGAGAATGAATGGCATTGGACATGGGGCCTGTTCATAAACACATGAGCTGCCACGTGCAGAGGCTAAGACTGCACTTAAAGAGACCCGCAGGATGAATCATAGGGCATCACAAAAGGATCTGTGGAACTCCACCCTCTCTCCAGACAGTGTAGGCAACCACTTGAGAAAAGGTCAATAAATGGCTAGAGTTTTACAGAGTGCTATTTAGGGATGAGCAAATATGCCACGTTCAGTTCCTCTCAGTTTGCCATTTTCCCCCAATCTTGAATTAGTTCCACGCATTTCCGCATCAGTTTGTGATTCTTTAAAAAGCAATCATAAAAAAATTCATCAGCATTTTAGTGCAAATTCCTCTTAATACAGTATGCACGTTTTTGTATGCAATTTTGCGTAATATAACTATCTTTACAAAGCAACATTGCTGATATTATGCATTTCCTATGTTATTTTCACTAACGGAACATTTTTGAATTTTGTTTGATTTCACTGGAAAGCTGCGCCAATCCATTTATTCTGGGAAAGCTGGCACTTTCCCTGTGGGGAGGAAACAAGTTGTGCACAGGCCAATATAAATTCTGAGGGGTAAACATGGCTTGCCTAACATTACAAGCTTTTCCAAGCCAGGCGAAGGCCTTCCTATTTGCCCGTTTTTCAGACTGCCCCGTTGTTTTCAACACCACACAGAAAGCTGCCTTGGCCCATGTTGCTCAGTATTGATCGGCATCAGCCCCACCTGAAAACTAAACCTGGCACCCCTTTGCATGCAAAGCACCTGCTCCCATAGTTGAGCTAGGGCTCCTTTCTGTTCTATACAATATTTTGAGCTTTTGAAGTTTTTGGCTCTTTTATTTTTTGTATGTATGTTACTCTCTTGGAAAGGGAAGGCAATGAATAAATATTATGAATGAATGAGACAGCCTGAGGCAAAAGAACTGAGGCAGCATCTTCCACCTGAGGTAAAAATTAAAAAAACAAAAAACCCAACACCCACCCCGCCCCTTTCCCGCTCATTCCCTCTTTCCCCTCAGCGCGACGCAACGCTCAGGCACGCGTCACTTCTCCACCCATCCCTGACTGACACCCCTCCTGGCCCAATGGCGCCTCGTGTCTCCGCCCAACTGCGTCATAAGGAACCAATGGGCATCCTCCTCCTCTTCCTCTTCTTCCCCGGACTGCTGCGGGGAGGGCAGGGCGGCGTCGGCGTCGTTGCTGCTACCGCCGCCGCTGCCGCCGGCGCCGCCGCCCTGACAACCTCCAGGCCCTCCTCTTCCCACCCCCTTCTCTTTTCCAGTTCCCACTCGGACGAAAGGCCGGCTTCCGACAGCCAATCCGGCGCCGGCTGAAGGTGGAGAGTGGCAGGCGCGGGCGCCAATGGAGTGACAAAGGCGGCGGCTGAGGAGAGGGAGCGGGAGGGGGTAAGCCGGGAGCCCGAACCAGGCGCGGGTGTGTGGCGGTGTATCTCCATGGGAGTCGCAGTCAAGACAGAAGAGAGCGCGAGAGCCCGGACCGGGCCTACGCAGGTGAGGCTGCGGCGTGAGGTGCGCTGGGGGAAGGGGGGCGGGCACGAAGAAGGGGGAAGGGATGTCTGTTATGTGGGGGGGGGGGGGCTGAGGCAATCTCCCAAATTGGGCGGCGACCAATAGACAATCTGCGGGGAGGATGTGGTGGCACTATTAGTCCCCTCGCCCTTCTTCCACTTGGACCGGGGGGGGGGGAGATGCGGGAGGCCTAGGCACCTTCGCACCTGCCTAATGTGGCGGAAAGGAGCAGGTGATGGGTGGGGAGGAGCGCGGCTGGTGGGCTTCTGTCGATTCCCCCCCCTCGCACCCCCCCATTTTGCCACCCAAAGCGGCGACAACGTGGGGGGGGGCGGGGTTGGCTTTGTGACCTTGGCCCAGAGGCCTCCCTCCTTTCCCAGCCATGCCCGGGCTGCCCATCCATCATCATCACCCTCTGCAGGGAAAGGCAGGCCCCTTCTTCCCCCCCATAACAACCACCTAAATTCCTGCTGTCGATTTCTCCTATTCTCCTTTCCAGCTTCTATTTCTCCTCCTCCACCTCCCTCCTCAAACTGTTCGTTTAATTTAATTTTAAAGACATTTTTAATTAGATGTTTCATATACACACACAGAGAGAGAGCGAGAGCCGTAGCATCTTATGTGGGCTTCTCCCTCTCAATCGCTCTCTTTCTCTCATCGGTTTTCCACAAGCATTTGGTTGGTCGCTATGAGGATAGCATGCTAGGCTAGATGGGCCACGAGCCTGATCCAGCAGGGTGGTTTTTAGGTTCTCTCCTCTCCAACCCCCCCCCCAGCCACACACAATTATTTTGTTACTGTTCCATCTCTTTGAGTATTACTTTAATAATGGGGTGTAGAAAGTAGCCTAAACAAAAAATACTGGCTCCAGTGGCGTCCCTTTAGCTTTCCTCTCTCTGCACGTTAAAATCAGCAGGTCCGTCACTTCAAAACTGGGGAAAGAGGGAGAACTTTTAGTATCGGGGCTGTGTGTTTTAAAAACAGCCCCCCCCCCCGCTCCATCAGAATAAAGGTCTATTTAGTAAGCAAAGCCTGGAGGCAAGGGTCCTCCTCTGTTGAATAACAGGGGTTGCCTGTGCCCCAGCAAATGTAGTGAAGAGGTACAACGATTACTCCAAGGTTAAGTTGTAAAAGAAGGTGGTTTCATCTTAACAGCATTTTATGTGGTTTTTCTTTATCACAATGGAAATGCTCTTGAGAAATGATAGGGTCTACAACTCAAGAATTGTAACCGAGTCTGCTTTTTTTCTTCCTAAATGGTCTGTAATAGTGATGGCTGAGGTTCTGCCCTTTACCAACTGTTTCCTCTTTCACCTCTTACAAAGGCTCTTGTTTGTTTTATGGTTTGGTTTCATGGGCTACGCCCCACCTATCATACCCATTGTTGTTTCACGTTACTGCATGGGTTTAACATAACATGAAGTATTACTAGACTCGGTTTATCCTCTTCTTACATTATGGACTGGGTAGGGGGTTGAGGTGAGTTTTCACATCTCTCTCCTTTTCTCCTATTCCCCAATATTTTTGTGTGTGCAAGGGCAGCAACATTTACTGCCTAGGTTCAGCATCTTTTTCCTACTGAGTAAAAATTATTCTCCCTAATTTTTCTTTCAAATATGCTTCCCTTCCTGTCGTCTTGTTTATTACTTTCTGGTCCAAACTATGGTTATCCAAGTGCTAGTCACCTCTATCCTTTGAGCCATGTGTTGCTTCTGCTTTGGGAGATTTCACTGAACTAGCCCACTGTTTCTCCTAGTGTCATTCTCTACTTCCTGCTGTTTCTGAATTGTACCCAAGACAGACTTCCTATTATATATTGACTGGTGATTATGATCTTCTGTGCAATGCATACATGTTTGCCCGTATCCAGCCAGCAAAATGGTGCTCCACCAGGCGTGCTTCAGAATTTCATTGACATTAGTTGTTATCCCCTCTCTACAAGTATATGTTGCCAGAGGGAATAATGACAAATGTCAATGAAATTCTGAAGCAAGAAGCCGGGAAGGGCACTGTTTTGCAGGTGGAATGTGAGGTAATGTATAGCCATTTGTCTTCCTATTCCTGAATCTTATCTATTCCACACTTGTCTTATAGCTAGGCTTTATAGGTTGGTTACTTAATTTAAAGACAGTTTATAAAGTTAGTTGCTCCAGTCACCTGGGAGTTTTTATTATTTTGATTAATTGAAGTTGTTATAAGCCATAGAATAGATGAGATTACACTGATAGAATAAGACTTATTCTAAAATAATCCATGCACAAGAAGACTAAAAGGGGGCATTTCCCTCTCCCTTTTGCTTTTGCTCTTTTGTGTTATACACTTATACTGATTATAACTGATAATTATACTGAAGCCTTTCAGCAATTTACCATGCTCTAGATCCATTATTTCTGTTTGGAGTGAGTGGTGGAATTACTGTATAGACTGTTTCTGTATCCCGCTTTAGATTTCACCCAATTGCTGTTTTGTCAATGACAATCTTGTCAGCTTTGCATGAAGAAATGAAAAGTACTGTAAATCTTGTATTGTGTCCCTTAAGGGTATTAAATACAACTGTACGTATTCTGTAATATGTAGCAGTTAAAACAAATAGCTGGCAGGGCTTGTCACCCAGTGGTATATACATGTTCTGTATAGGCACTCATAAGTTGTCTCATACAGAAAAGTGAGATGCAGAGATGCAGTGACAAAGGCCAGAGCGGGTGCTGGCTTTGAGTGGCAACAAATTTGGTTTCTCTGATCCTTCTGAGACTTCTTCGGCCATAAAGACCAAATGTCTCCTGCTGAATATGTGTCTTGTGATTCTTGATAATGCTTTATTGTGCTTATATTCACTCTGGGCCTTGCCATCTTGCTATTTGCTTGATTTATCTGTTACTTTTTTATGATATTTATTAAAGTTTCAGAAAAGATTACAAAAGTAAGAAAAAAAGGAAAAAAGAGAATACAAAATACAGAAAAATAAAAACAATTAAAAACAAATCAATCTTTCCATGTCTTGTCTTTCATTTACTTGTTTCCCTGACCTCCTCACACCTCCCTTTTTTGTATTCCAGTTCAGTTAGTTAATTCAGCAAATCCTTTCCCTCTTTGTTTTTATCTTAATCCTTTATCTTAATATATTATAACTTTAGATTCTCACCTATTAACAATCCATTTTTACATACTCCTTTGTAACATTGCTGCTAAGACCACTTAACTTCATTCCGACATCAATCTAATATTCATTAATTTTGCAGTATTTCTGTAAATAGTCTTTAAATTTCTTCCAGTCTTCTTCCACCGACTCTTCTCCCTGGTCTCGGATTCTGCCAGTCATTTCCGCCAGTTCCATATAGTCCATCACCTTCATCTGCCATTCTTCCAGGGTGGGTAGATCTTGTGTCTTCCAATACTTTGCAATAAGTATTTTTGCTGCTGTTGTAGCATACATAAAGAAAGTTCTATCCTTCTTTAACACCAATTGGCCAACCATGCCCAGGAGAAAGGCCTCTGGTTTCTTCAGAAAGGTATATTTAAATACCTTTTTCATTTCATTATAGATCATCTCTCAGAAAGCCTTAATCCTTGGGCACGTCCACCAAAGGTGAAAGAATGTACCTTCCGTTTCTTCACATTTCCAACATTTATTATCGGGCAAATGATAAATTTTTGCAAGCTTGACTGGTGTCATGTACCACCTGTATATCATTTTCATAATATTCTCTCTTAAGGCATTACATGCCGTAAACTTCATACCTGTGGTCCATAACTGTTCCCAGTCAGCCATCATTATGTTATGTCCAACATCTTGTGCCCATTTAATCATAGCAGATTTCACCGTTTCATCCTGAGTATTCCATTTCAACAGCAAGTTATACATCTTTGACAAAATCTTGGTTTTGGGATCTAACAGTTCTGTTTCCAATTTTGATTTTTCCACCTGGAAGCCAATTTTCTTGTCCAAATTATATGCCTCCATTATCTGGTAATAATGAAGCCAATCTCGCACTTTATTTTTTACTTTTTCAAAACTCTGGAATTTCAATTTGTCTCCCTCCTGTTCCAAAATTTCCCAATATTTCGGCCATTTGGCCTTCATATTGAGCTTTTTCTGAGCCTTCGCTTCCATCGGTGACAACCACCTTGGGGTTTTATTTTCAAGTAGGTCCTTATATCTTATCCAGACATTAAACAGTGCTTTCCTGACAATATGATTCTTAAATGCTTTGTGTGCTTTGACCTTATCGTACCACAAATATGCATGCCATCCAAATACATTATTAAAACCTTCTAAATCCAAAATGTCTGTGTTTTCAAGAAGCAGCCATTCTTTCAACCAGCAAAAAGCTGCTGATTCATAATAAAGTTTAAAGTCTGGCAGGGCAAATCCACCTCTTTCCTTTGCATCCGTTAGTATTTTAAATTTTATTCTGGGCTTCTTGCCCTGCCAGACAAATCTAGAAATATCTCTCTGCCACTTCTTGAAGCACTCCATTTTATCCAAAAATTGCAATGTTTGAAACAACATTCTAGGCAATACATTCATTTTTATCGCAGCAATACGGCCTAGCAGTGAATGCTTCAAATTTGACCAGATTTCTAAATCTTTTTTCACTTCAGTCCAGCATTTTTCATAATTGTCTTTAAAGAGATTCCCATTTTTAGCTGTCATGTTAATCCCCAGGTATTTCACTTTCTTGACCACTGTTAAACCTGTATCATTCTGAAACCTCTCTCTCTCAATCGCTGTTAAATTTTTCTCTAAAACCTTTGTTCTTAACTTATTCAGTTTAAAACCTGCAACCTGACCAAATTCTTGAATCAGTTCCAAAACTCTTTTGGTACTAGATTCTGGCTCCTGTAATGTCAATACTAAGTCATCTGCAAAAGCTCTCAATTTGTACTGTTTAGCTCCGACTTGTATACCTTTAACCAATTGGTCCCTTCTAATCATATTCAGCAGGACCTCCAGGACCGATATAAAAAGCAATGGGGAGATTGGGCAACCTTGTCGTGTCCCTTTTTCTATCTTAAATTCCTCCGTCACCACGCTATTAACAATTAATTTTGCCTTTTCAGAATAAATTGCACTTACACCATTTCCAAAGCCTTGACCTACCCCCATCCCCTGTAGATTCTTCTTCATAAAACTCCAAGAAATATTGTCAAAAGCTTTCTCCGCGTCCACAAATGTCAAAACTGCCTTGGTATTAATATTCACTTGTAATTTTTCTAAAATATTGATTATGTTTCTTATATTATCAGACAAGTGTCTACTCAGGAGAAAGCCTGCTTGATCTTTATGAATCTCTTCCACTAACACCTTTTTTAGTCTTTTAGCCAAGATGTCTGCAAAAAAAATTATAATCCACATTAAGCAATGATATGGGGCGGTAGTTCTTAAGCTGCGTCTTTTCAGTCTCTGTTTTCGGTATAAGTGTGATATACGCTTCCTTCCACAACTCTGGTGCCCTTTTCCCATCCATTATTTCATTACAGACTTCCTTTAAAGGTTGTACTAGCCATTCTCCTAAGGATCTGTAATATCTAGAAGTCAGTCCATCCAGTCCTGGAGATTTTCCTAATTGCATATTCCGAATGGCACCTTCTACCTCCTGTTCAGTTATTTTATAGTTCATCAATTTATCTGTTACATTTTATAAATGATGTTAGCTGTTTTGGGACTTTGGTTGAAAAATGGGATATAAATCTGCTAAATACCTAAATATGTACTTGCATATTTTTTCTGTGTATCTGAGTCAATTTAAAACTGTCAAGAAAGATCTATAATGTTTTGTATGAGTTCTGAAATATGTTCTGTGTATCTGTAGTAGTACTTTGATAAATGTACTACTACTTTGATAAATGTACTACTAGTTGGATCGTCACCTAAAAGATTTAGGTGATGGTCCAACTAAGATTTACTCAGAGTAGACCTATTGATTCTCCTTGCCCTTTAATTGGTCTCTTAGTATTAGTATATCATTCAGTACCCATAACATTGTCAAAGGATCATACTCCATAAATCAGAAGTTATGTTTAGACAATTCCTGCTTTTTCATTATTCAAGTTACAGACAGCAACTGCAAGCAGTCAACCTTTCTTGGACTTAAAAGAAACCCTCTTCTGAGAGTTATCTTGCAGTGTTGCTTCTGTTTAAGCAAACAGCATGGGTGTTTATCTCTTCCTCTTAGAGTTCTGACACTCAAAACCGCTCATATAATAAAAAGCATATCTGATATATTACTGGATCCATGTCTTCTTCACAGCGAATATTTTGCCCACAATATCACTTTGTCCCTCCCTTATAGGGACCCACCCAATTCTTCTGATTGCAAATTGCTTTAACTGATTTTAATATTTTATACTATTACAGTACTCCATTTGTTTTAAAATTCATGTTCTACTCTTTTCTTTCTAAACTGTGTCATGTCATGCCATTATAACATTATCATTATAACAGAGTTTGGATCAGTCTGCTTTTATAAAGTCCTTCACTCTCCTGGGCAGATACTTTCATGTCTTAAGGCAGCTGAGACAAACAATCAAATAATCATCTAAGCATTCTAGTAATTGTGTAGGAAGTTTTGAGCTATTTTGGAAGATAAGTTTTTATTGTGGAATTATAGATTCATAAAGGCTTTGTTTGGTAGTTAGATTCCATTATTGAAATAGAGAGGGCTTTCCCTTTGTTGGGAAAGGCGCTAAATGTGAAATTGCTTATTATTATACTTTGAAGGTGCTGGCTGGCTATGAATTAATGTTTATCTTTCAGCTTGGTTTATATCATTCTCTCAAAGTTTTCTTCTCATCCTGAATACTGTGTAATCTTAAATTACTATGACATTTCATAGAAGAAATAATTTTGGAGATCTAGGAGTGGAAACTTTGGGTTGTGCAGTAGAGATTACCAGAGCTCTTACATAGGAGAAGCAGGGTATTTTTGTCTTTTTTTTTTTTAAAAAAAGTGTGGCTTAAAATTAGTTGCAAATAAACTCATGCTGATAACTGGCATGTAAAAAATAAATGAGAACTATTTAGCATCACTGTTGGTGACCTGTTTGGCCTTGTGACTAATAATATTTACAGTTTAATTATACAGTAGGACATTTGGAACTTCCTGTCATTTAGCACTAAAAAAATGCAGATCACGTACTTGTCAGAATTATGTAACAGTTCAGCAATGAATGATTATATTCCAAAGTTCACTTTCTTTTGAGAACATTCTGTAGGCCTTAAAATGTATATAGAATGAAATATTACTCATCATCAAACCAGTATTCAGAACTGCAATGGGGAAGTTAAATTGTATAGCAGCTTGTTTAGCTCAGCAAATGTTTCCAGCGACTGCAATTGAAAATGAAGAAGGGGCTGAAGTAGATAAGTCCATCTTCTGGCAAGCAGAAGATCTCTTCTAATACTAGTTTCATGTGCAGCATTGGAAAAATGTGTAGGTCATAGTCTTTGGAGCTTTTAGTTGGAGAGGGAAGGCAGGTGAGAAGCACATGATAATGGTTTATAAAATTTGTGAAGACAGTGGATAGAGATTATTTTAATAAAGTTGAAAGATTTGAGATTCAGAACAGTCAATAGGAAGTACTTCATAGGTAAGGGTACCCCTGACCATTAGGTCCAGTCACGGATGACTCGGGGGTTGCCCGCTCATCTCGCTCTATAGGCCGAAGGAGCCGGCATTTGTCCACAGACAGCTTCAAGGTCATGTGGCCAGCATGACTAAGCCACTTCTGGCGAACCAGAGCAGAGCACGGGAACGCCGTTTACCTTCCCGCTGGAGCAGTACCTATTTATCTACTTGCACTTTGACGTGCTTTCAAATTGCTAGGTGGGCAGGAGCAGGGACCGAGGAAAGGGAGCTCACCCTGTTGTGGGGATTCGAACTGCCAACCTTCTGATTGGCAAGCCCTAGGCTCTGTGGTTTAGAGCACAGTGCCACCCGCTTCATACTTGCGCATAATTAAACTATGGAGTTGGCTTTTGCAAGATGTGGTGATGGCCATCAACTTAGATGGCTTTAAAAGGGTATTAGACAAATTTATGGAGGATAAGGCTATCAGTGATTATGGCACACATCCAGGATTAGAGATAGCATGTCCCTAGTTGCTGGGGAATATAATGCTATTGCCATCGTGTTCTGCTTTGTGGGTGTCTCAAATGCAGCTGCTTGGCCATGCAGAAAAACAGGATGCTTTACTTACTAGATAGGGTCATTCATAGCACAAGCAAATAGGCAGTGGTGAAAGCTGCAAGCAGATGGGCTTCCTGAGGACATATTACCTAAGAGTCTCCCAAAATTGAGAGCCAATGCTGACTATGAAGCTGCTGATTGCTTATATGGAGTTTAAAGGAATGAGAAGTGAGAGATCTTAATAACAGATCTTCCACAAACTGCATTTAATTTGACCCTCATTGTATTCTCTGAGGTGTAGAATCATGAACTGAAGAATGTAAGCACTAGTTAAAGATAGAAATGTATGTGGAATTCAAACTTGTAGTGGATTAGTCTTTGCATGTCTTCAGTAACTTTCAAAGTGAAATGTACATCTTTTTGAAATAGGTTGCAGATTTCCAAACCTTAGATATTAGGTTGTAGATTTCTGTAGTGCTTTGGCATATAAATGCTTTCATTAACATCAGTAACTGGTGATCTCTATTTTTGCTTTTGACTGTACATTAAATGCTTTATCCATCCAGTCCAAAACAGTAGACCTTTATCATACCTTTGTATGATATACCTTTATAGCACCTTGAGAATAAAATACTTTGCACATTGCTTCTTTATCAAAAACCCAGCTAGAGACTATGCTAATTCCAATTTATACAGATGGAGATCTGAACTTAGATAGTGATCTTGTGCAATATTAGTGAGCAGTGACCTCAGATGTTTCAAATCTGAAACTCTGTCCCTCATACTGGGTCACTTGCACAATCCTTGAAAATACAAAGTCCATATATTAATAATCTCTTTCCTCTTGATAATGAAAAAATGTTGAATAAAATCCCCTTCATATCCTATTTTCCTGATGGAGAAAATTATTTACTTTTCTGATACCTGACAGTTTATGCAAACACACATGGACTATGCCCCGAGCAACTGCGTTTCTGAACCCTGGTACCTTTGGCGGAGACGAGTGGGGATGGCATATGAGTTAAGAGTGTTCCACCCTGAATTGTAAGAAGTAGCTCTTATAAATGATGAAAGAACTGCTGTGAGCTCAAATTCCAATTCTTTGAACAGTCTTTCCCTTCCTTTTGTTAGCTTTTGAAAAGGGCATTGGGTAAGGAGAAAATGTTGAGCTGGTTGTAAGTACTGCTGTCTTCTTGGAGGAACTAGATTAACAAATAGAAGAGAGTGCTAAAGGTCTTTTTTAGATTATTTGATTTTCACTCCTCTTCCTTCCTTTCTCCTGTCCCCTTCCACCTTTTCTCTAGATGAGCACAGTTGTGATTTGGGTATACTGTATTATAGACTGGCCCTAAAATTCCCCCTCCCATGCTTCTGACACAGCTTTGTTACTGGTAACTGCTTCCTCTCTTTGTCTGTTCCTAGAATGTTTAAAGAAGAGTCTGGATGTAGCAACAGCTCACTGGGGGATTCTGACTTTCCCATTGTGGTGCTTCCTAGTAGAGTTGGCTATGACATTAGGTAATGAATTGGTCATATGGAGAATAATAGAGAAAGAGCTCTTGTGAAGCCTCAAAGGCACTAATCTTTTTCAAAGATCTTGGGTGCTTTGGCACCTGAAACCTTTCACAAAGGTTCTCCCCTTTGAGGACTCACAAGAGCCCTTTCTCACTTACCCTCCTCAATGTAAAATGCATTGCTATTGGAAAGCATCACAATGGGGGAATACAGAAACCCCCAGAGTGAATGAGATGTCACTATGCCTAGCCACCTCTCCTTTTAAACATCCTAGGAGCAGACTAAAGAGGAATCTGTCAAAGGTAACTTAAGCTACATTAGAGACAACTAAACTGGTGATAATTAATGCTCATGGACATTAGCCTATTCCAAATTGGTGCCCTCCTGATATTTAGAACAGCTCACATCAGTTTCAAGTTAGAGGGCACCAGGTTGGGGAGGGCTGGTTTAACACACACTGCCTTTTGCTTCCCAATTTCTACCGAGCAGTCAGACTTGAAGCTACAGCTCCTGGATTCCTGCTGTCTAATTTCTAGAATGCTTCCTTGTTAAAGACTCAATGTTCACCCAGCTCTCATGTCTGGGAGTCTGCTCTCCTAAGAGCATAAAAGCCTTGGTGGAGCAGACCAAATGCTCATCTGGTTCAGCATTCTGTTCCCATAGTGGCCAACCAGATGGCTATGGAAAACCCACAATTAGCACTCTCTCTACTTGTGCTCACCCGCAACCTCTAATATTGAAGGTAGCACATAGCCCTCATGGCTAGTAGCTGTTGAGAAGCTTGTCCTTCCCAGTCCTAAATAATGCACACTTGTGAATTCACCACTGTTAACTCGTCTTGGAGAGGCAGCACCCATTCTGAACTTAAATGTCCTTATTAGCACTTGGCCTTCTTTGCCAGTTTAGTTGTTTGGTTAGTAAACATAGGGAATGAAAGGCATGCATTTGATACTTGTGGACTTCTCTGCTTTGTCAGGTAAGTAGACTCCAATTTATTTTTAGTACTGTATCAGTGCCCATTGGAAGTACTCTCAGTACATTTGATAACAGGCTCTGCCATTTATACCTTTGAAGGATACAGAACATATTCCAGTTTTGAAATTTGAATTATTTAGCTTATTAAAGAGGTGAATGACACTACAGCCATATTCCTTCCTGCCTTTTCCCTGGGTGCGGCAAGGGTGTATGCTCTACTTCTGCAAACATTCCCTTTAAATGTCAAGAGCTTGATTGGAGTTTGAGTTATTACTAACTTCCTTTGCTTTAGGCTGGTTTAGTTTCTTCTAGAGTATTTAATTGCTAGCACAGGGTGTTGCATTTGATCTTATCTCATTAGTTCCACCCTCCAATCTTTCCTTCATAGGGATATTCTACAAAGCATTATAATATCTATATGTTTCTGCTTTTATATTCTTCTACGGCAGGCTTCCTCAGACTCGGCCCTCCAGATGTTTTGAGACTACGATTCCCATCACCCCTGATCACTGGTCCTGCTAGCTAGGGATCATGGGAGTTGTAGGCCAAAAACATCTGGAGGGCCGAGTTTGAGGAAGCCTGTTCTACAGTATTGCCTCAGTTCCTGTGATTACGCACACCAAAGGTTTTATCCATTGTAACAGCCATCACTTCAACCATCTTTCATCCAGCAGATATTTTGCACAGTTTTGCATTAGCATTGACTTCAATATAGACTTTCTTTGAGTTTTCTTCAGGTAAAACGTTGCTGCTGTCAGATATGTGTTGGGGCAGCTGATATTGAACAATACAAGTTTTGCTAATGTTAGAGGAATTCAGGTTGAACAACTTTTTATAGTTTATAGGTACAAAAGTTTTTATTGTCAGCTTAATTTTGACTCAGGCAGATGTACAACCTTGTTCTCCTATGTAGCATAAATATTATACAGGACTATATCTCGTGGCACCAGTATTGCTGATTATGCCAGCTTTTATCGGCTTTTTGTTGTATAAAATGGGAATCTACTACTGTTACATAGATTATATGTATATATAAATCTGTTACATAGATGTAACATACTGTTACATAGATGTAACATACTGTTACATAGATTATATGTATATATAAATCTATGTATAGATTATATATTCTGCTATGCTGTTGTCTTTGCAATATGGTTTTGCCAAAACATGGAAGCAAATCATATTCACAGATTCATATGGTGGGCTACTGCACATGATTAGCTCTCTTCAACTTCAGGTGGCCCCTGGGTAGCTGGCTTGCATGAAGTGGACCTATGACAGCTATCCTCTTGTGTTCTAGATGGGTTGTGCTCTGAGCCTGTTGTGACTTTTGCTGTGTTATTATTGCCAGTAAAATAACATTCAGTTTGTCTCTTATTTTATAGGTTAACCTTGATCTGAACAACATATTTGCTTAGATGATTCCCGAGTCTCCTGCATTTAAGAATAAGTGGCACACAGCAGAAGGTGGGTTTTATGTGATTGAATGCATTATTTGAGAGTTGTCAAGGACTACTCTCAACATCCTGCAAATTATTGCTAAACAGAGTGCTGCTATTTTGGTATGTAATCTAGCAATGCTTTTTCTGCTGGTCTCAGTTGTGGCCGAGTCTATCGTGCCAAAATTGTTGTTGAGGTTTTATTATATGGAGGAAGCTTAGGTTGCCCGGGAGCATATGTATTGGCTCCTAACAAGTCCAGATCAGCTAACCAGTTAGTTAAGCTTTCAATAGAGGTGTAGCAAAACCTCTTACTTGAGATAAGGCATCTCCAGCCCCATTTCTTGCACTCTTGCCATATGAAGAACCAGGTAGTCCATATAAGACAAATTAATTTCATCTTGCTTTGCAATTACTTCTGCCTCCCTTGATTCACAATAGTCAAGCATAGATTTGTGGACCAAACCTGACAAAGGAGTTCCAGACAATTTATCTAAAGCACTACGGGTCTGTGTTTTTGTGGCAACTGTATTAAAACTGTTAAAACTGCAGAGTCCTTCGTCGCAGTGAGCTTTTAAAAAGCATTCCTTACCAGTTGAATGCTAAATGCTACACTCCCAGTGCCTGTCCTCCAATTAAAATATATTGCTTTTAAGCCCACGTAAAAGTAAAAGCAGATATGCTCCTTGCCTGTATAATGCAATTAACATTAGTGGTTGAGCCAACTGACTTTAAAACTATTCAAAATAACAAATTAAAACAGACCACAGAGCTCAAGGACAAGCAGCCTTACTCATTGCCATGTTCACGTGGACTTTTGTAGCTTGTTAGTTCTGGGGAAACTCTTAAAAGCTTCAATGAGAGAAACTGCAGTAACAAATTGAGCTTAGTAATAACAGATGGTTGTGTTTTTCACTAACATTATATTCATTTTACAAGCCCACCATTCATCATAATGATCCCAGGGTGGGATACAACATAAAAAGCAACATAAAACACAGTGGGCTATTGCAGTGACGTTAACCATTACCATAACATGTCATCAGATTGTTGGATAAAAATTACAATGCAATTTTTACTAGTCCAGCAAGCCATGTAATTGGCCACATAACCTCAGCACTTACATAAGCCTTAGATCTAGAGGGTAGCCCCCACTTGTGGTCCCATCAGTGGACATGGCCTTTTTGCTGGCGATGTAGGATAGGTACATCTCTGTGGCTGCAGCCTCATAGCAGAACTCCTTTGTGGTAGGGTTGTGATTGTCCCTTAGATCATAATTATTACACTGTTCCTAAGGACCCCACTTGTTTATCCAGGAAAGAATGGGGCCAATGAATACCTTTTCTGTTGTACTTGTGAGTTCTGTGTCTTAAATTGTATTACTGATATTATTTTGTGTTGTGTTTTTAAAATTGCTTTATGTATATTCTGCATTGCGTTTTTAAGGTTGCAATTTGTTTGTATTCTTTGCTTATTTATACTCTTCCTTGGGCTCTTAAGGTAGGTAGAATGGGATAGAAATTCAAGGTTATCCAACCATGTTTATGTGGCAAGTTTGTCAAGGAATGGCTGTAGCTGGCAAACCAGCTGGTGCTGACAATAGACACTCCTTGCCATTGACAGCTGCACAAGTCATCTCCTGCATGGATGCATTTGCTTCTACTCCTCCATGATTCAGCATCTTTGTGTAACTTCTCTTGCGATTCTTGTATCTTGTTTCAGTTAGCTGATTTTGTTTTTAGAATAGGCACCAGAATTGTTCCTTTGTATCATTTGCTTGGATAGGAGCTTTATCAATACTGGCAGAGTCATCAAACAACATTTAGACAGCATTTGGGGGGGGGGGGTTGGAATAAATATCCTAATTCTAAACACTGTCTACAGAATTATAGACACTGTCAAAGCAGCTGACTGATAATTCTGTCATGCAGTTGTTCTTTGGAGTGTCTAATCTTTAATTGGTAATATAGAGATAAAAATCAAGATAAGGATTGTCAACCAAGAACAGAAATCTCTGCTTTGTCAAAATGTTCTGGTGTAGAGTCTAGAGATTTATTGTGTATGTACACATAGCTCTTAAGCTAAACTGGATAATCTGTTCTGTGTGAGCCTGCCCTGATCTGGGCTTTTTATGAATGTTTTTTATACATGAAAGCATTTCTAACAACACTGTTCCATGGCACCGCTTTGTAAGCATGTCTCAGTTGCTGAAAATAGATTTCTGAGCTTTATTTTTCTTTCATAGATTTCAAGATGAATTCCTTAATGGAAACCCCTGAGCTGCCGGCAGTATTCGATGGGGTGAAGTTGGCTGCTGTTGCTGCTGTTCTTTACATTATTGTCCGCTGCTTGAATCTGAAGAGCCCAACTGCCCCTCCAGATCTCATATACCAAGACACTCCTTTGTCCCGCTTTCTACTCAAGTCATGCTCTCTTCTAACCAAAGAGTGAGTATCCAATGAATATATGAATGTTTAGGTGTCCAAATGCAAAAATTCATACATAAGAAGGGAATTATTTACAAATGGGAAGAGATCTTTTATTGGGATTAGAATGGAACATTTTTGTGCAAATATTAAGAACATAAAGGCTTATGTGAATGAAACATTTCTATCTTTGGAAAGTTGTGTATCGTATAGAGGTGTTGGATTTAAGAGAGCGAGGCTGACTGCATCCTGTTGTTGAGTTCACACTTGGTAACAAGCCTGGGTTTGTTGCCATATAACATGTGGAAAGAACCTATTTTGCTTGATCAAACTCCAAGGCCCATCTAGTCCAGTTTTCCATTTTTTACGGACAACCACATGTCTCTGGTGATCATAAGCAGGGCAATTAAGGTAATGACACCCCCCTATTCAGTCTTCAGATCTAGTATGGGGAATGATAGTGCTCCTGTACTTTTTGGAGCTATCAGTCTAGCATCAGGAAGTGTTATTTGCTGAAATGACCAGGTCATTGCTATGTCCTTAGTTGAAGTTGTTTTGTAGCAATTTTGTTGAGTTGGACTAATACCCATTTGCAGTGAGATCTTTGGTTTGGAGAAATAGTATTAAAACAATATTACTTACTGTCAAACCTCAAAAACTACCAAAATAATTCATCAAATCTACTTTCGTTGGGGGAGGCAGGAAATTTCATGGCAGTAATGCATTAAGCCACCTATCTGTACCTGCAGATACTGCACAAAGGTGAATGAACAATCCACATTTTAATCTACTGTGACTCCTCCATGATAGGCAAAGAATCTTTGAGGAGTAGATGGAAAGTCTGGTCTATAGCAAAATACCATTTTTATTTTAAGGTTTTGAGATCACTATTCAATGTATTAATTTTCTTTTTGCTTTGTGTTGATGGATATTTGTCTTTTATTTTTGGTGTGTTAAAGTGAATATATATTATTTTTAAATGAAATTGTGCGCAGCGGGAGGCCCCATTAGTGAAAGTGCACCTCAGGATAAGAATGGTTTCAGCTTAAGAACAGACCTCTGGAACGAATGAAGTTTGTAACCAGAGGTACAGTGGTGCCCCGCAACACGAATGCCTCGCAAGACGAAAAACTTGCTAGACGAAAGGGTTTTTCGGTTTTTGCGTTGCTTTGCTAGACGAATTTCCCTATGGGTTTGCTTCGCAAGATGAAAACGTCTTGCGAGTTTGTTCGCTTTTTTCTTAAAGCCACTTGAAGAGGCGCAGTTGCGACGGACCGTGCTTCGCAAGATGAAAAACATTGCAAGACGAAAAGACTCACGGAACGAATTAATTTCGTCTTGCGAGGCACCACTGTACCACTGTAATAGCAGCAATCTCTGCATCTGTATCTGCCACAACTCTGCTTTGATGCAAATGTACAGCAAACCCCTTTTCTATTATAGAGATATGTCCACTGTTACATCTCCTTACTGGTTGAGTTTCATTGAAAGAAGGCAGCAAATACAAAGGAAGAACCTCTCAGAGAAACTTGTTATTGAATCCAGTAGTATAGAATTTCATACTTCATGGCTTCCTGTGGATTATCAGAGCTGAATATAATTATACATATATAATTATGTAGCTAAATAAACTATTGGTTAAATCATTAATGTAAAATTATGTTTGATATGTGTGGGAAGCAATAGCTTTATAGAAAGTTTCCTACCATTATGATACAAAAATCTGAAAGATTTTTATACAGGTAAACTATTGCAAGTCTGTCTTGTTTAAATGTGAATATAAACTAAATGTTGGATTGGAAAATGAATATGTATTAAAACAGCAGAGCAGTAAAAACAGATTTCAGGGAAAAAAGTGTCAGGTGCCTCTCCATAGGAAATAGAGCTTTCCAGAAATGAGGCCTTTTCATATACTGCATTGCTACCTGATCTAAACAGTTTTGGGGTTTTTTTGGGGTTTTTTTGCCATTATAATCTGAGTGGGTTGAAGGAAAACCACCTTCAACCATCTGAATTTGCTGTACTGTATAGCCAAATACTTGTCATACACTTGTGTAGAAAAGCCCCTCCCCTTCTCTCATTCTGACTTGGTTCTGATGTAAAGCAGAAGTATGATTTTGTTTTAATGTCTAGACCAGAGCTGGTCCACAAACTGGTTGTTTGGGGCTGGCAAGCAGCTCAAAAATAAGGTAGAAAACAAAATGTTAATAAATTTTGTTTAACGTTAATTAAACAAAATTAAATGTCCACAATTAATATAACTAAGTAAGATTTGATAATTACTGGACAGATTTGAGCAGTTTGTTTTATTTACACCAGGTGGAATGCAAATATTCATATCTGAGGAATGAACAAATTGGTTCTTAATTTACACTAATTTAGAGGAAGCATTGTATATATTTGGGAGAGACATTTATTTTAGTCAGACTACAAACTGTAGGGCGAGCATAGATTCAGATTGTTAAACGGTCTGATTTGAATTTTTAAAATCCTATTCAAAATTTTAAAATCTTAATTTTTTAATTTAAACAATTATTTTTATCACTGAGACTTGGTAATGTCTGCATTTGAAGGCTCGTTAATAGTTTAGTGAGCATGTTAATTTTTTTTGTTTTGTTTTTTTAATCTACTTGGGTGTAAGCATTGAACACAGAGGAACTTTCTTCTTGAGAAACGTGCAAGATTGGGTTCCAGTTAACCAAGTAAAAAACTGCTGTTAAACCCTGTACAAAATGCATGGAATCTTAATTACTGTGTTCCTTGGGATATTCCAAGGACCTTACTGAGGCTTAAGGGATTTTGCATGCCTCTTCTAGTTTGATCTCCTGATTTTAAAGGACTGCTGGAACAAGTGAGTAAAAACTCACACAGGTCAAACTGTAATTTCTGTTTTAATCAAGTTAGCTTGTGTAGGAACTGGACTCCTGAAAGGAGCGTAAAATAATGACAACACAGCACAGTTGATGAGGTTTAACTTCACTTTCCACCTGACCAGCATTTGTAGTAATTTTTGAGTTTTTGTTCTCTTTCCCCCAAAATCATTCAGCAGTAGTGAACACTTGCCATGGGGTGGCAAGGTCAGCAGGACTGCAAGCAGCACATGATAAAGTGTTTTAATCCTCTTGCCATAGTACATAGCACAATACATCTGTGTTCAACCTGCATAAAATATTTTAATGGATAATGGGCCAAGCTGAGCTTTTTACATTCTATATTAAGGTAAAGTGTGCAATTGGGTAGAAAGGCAAAGCACAATTTTAACAAGCAAGTAAAAATGGCTTTTGCTTGCTTGCTTTTGGATCAGCTCTCAGGGTGATAGGGAATACATGTTGCAGGCTAGACAGTTGGTTTCCTGTGCTGAGATGGTGTAATACTGAAAAGCAAGATTTTATTAAACTTGTAACATTTCCATGTACATGATCTTGAGAGGCTTGTTGACTGCTAGAGGAATGTGATTTGGAAAGCAAAATACTAACACTCAAACAAAAAGACTATTCCATACATTTGCATCACTAGTGCTTTGGTTATGGGCACTTGGCCTTGGGAAACATTGCACAGACTCATCATTATTCCCAACGTTCCTATGAAACTCCTTGTAGTTGGATGTGAATTACAGTGGTACCTCGGGTTACATACACTTTAGGTTACATACGCTTCAGGTTACAAACTCCGCTAGCCCAGAAATAGTACCTCGGGTTAAGAACTTTGCTTCAGGATGAGAACAGAAATCGTGCTCCGGCGGTGTGGCAGCAGCAGGAGGCCCCATTAGCTAAAGTGGTGCTTCAGGTTAAGAACAGTTTCAGGTTAACGAATTAAGTACTTAACCTGAGGTACCACTGTAAATTGCACGTTGGGGGCCTCTTGAAAGGCCCTTAGATATTAATACCATGGAATGGTGGCAAAAGAGGATTGATCCAAAGTCTGCCAGGAGTACAATAGAAACTGCTCACTGATAAACCACTCCCCAAGTGACAGTGTTATCTGTTATCAAATGTAATTGTGTGCAGCTATGCACCGTTTCTGTGTTTCTCACCAGCATAATGCATGTTTGAACTGTGAGTAACTGCACTGCAAATACACCTTTATTAGGAGAACAGTCATGAAGGAGAAGAAGCTGTATATTAGGCTGCTAAATGCTTTGCTTCATAAAGGAAGTGTAGAGTTTGGTGAAACTCTTGAGCCATATAAATGTATTGTGTTTGTGGTTGGTGAGAAAAACAGGAAAAGGTAGTTCCCGCTGTGAAATTTTTGCAAGAACTACTTTGTGAGAACACTGCTGTGGAGCAAGTCAGTGGTGGTAAGACAACTAAGTCATTTTTAGAGTGGTCCCACTGATATCAGTGGTTTAATCAAAACACTTAGAACCAGTGACAATTAAAGTTAAGATTTTTTTTCTAAAAGTTGCCATCAGCCTAGGGTGTCCTTCTGTAACCTATGTTTCTACAGTGTGCAGCATAGTTAATATTTATTTATATGTTTCCCCCCTCTTAAACTGTTTCAGCTTGGCAATAATTCTGGATCAGTAATAACTTTAATGTGAGAGCCTGTAGCACTAGAAGCCCAGGACAAAAGCCCAATTCTAGGCACCATCATTTGTTTGCTTATTTATTTATTTATTATTCTGAATCCTGCCTTCCTTCCATTTCGGAACCCAAGGCAGCATCTATATGGTTCCAAGGCAATTACTGACCTGACCCAGACCTAATTAGCTTCAGCATGGTAGAGTATAAGTAGCACAGTATCAACAAGATCTTGTAGCTGATGGCGGTCTTCTTAATTTGGTAAATGCGCGCTGTGCCCCAACTAAAGTTTGCTCATAGCAGATCTTTTAATTCAGTCATGTCCATTAGTGTCATTGGGTCAACTTTGATTATGACTAAATTTGGATAAAACTTTGGGTTGCTCAAATTTGGCTAATGATAATTCTACCTTAACATTTTTTTTTAAAGATTCTGGCATATTCTTAAGCAGCATCTTAACAACACTCTCTTAGTAAAGTTTCCAAACTTCGAAGTCTTGTCATATGCCTATAATGGGAACAAGTAATTTAAATGCTAGTGCAGCTCATTAATCTGAAGATCTTGTGAAATGCTCTTACTGTTGTCCACAGGAAACTAGGAGCATCTCTGGCATTCTTTTGAGAGTAGCATGACTATAAGCAGCACAATTGCATGAATGCAGTGCTGTTTACTAGAGCAAGAAGAGGAACTTTGTGTAGAAACTGAAGCTAAATGGCTGTGTACATATGTTCTACTTACATATAATCAACATGACTTATGTATCATTTGCACTACCGTTGTAGGAGCTGCCACGATACTGGTCTATATATTTTGGAATTATTAACCACAAGGCTGTTAAGAGCATTTAGAACACCAGTTTAGGACAGCTAACTGCATAATGGAAATTTCTTTTTTTCCAGTCTGCTAAAAAACCACCAACTATCTGTATTTCCACTGCTGGTGTTTAATTTCTAATTAGACCATACTGATGACCTTTCATGAATAATTCTATTAGCAACACCAAACATTGCACAGGATATGAAAGATGTATGAATGTGTTTGAACAAATTGGATAGGATTGCAGTGCTAGTCAATTGACTACCTGTTATTTGATTACTGTCAAAGATTCCAAAAAATCACAAAGTCTGTGTGACTGATAGCCCCCTTTTTCGTTGTATCATGCTGTCCTCTGATAGCAATACATTGAGGGCCCTTTTGCTTTACCTACAAGACTCAGTAAAGCTATTGTCTAATTTTAAAGGGGGGCAGGCACCTCTGCACTGCAACTCTTGTGTTTCCTGTATTTATTTATTAAATTTGTATTCCCCCCTTCATCAGTAGATCTCAGGGCAGTTGACAACATGCTTTCCTTTAGTGAACTACAAACTTTTTCTATGTTCCTAAGCAATACTGACTGGCTGTCCTCTTAAGAATGTTTACGTTATTGGGAATCAGTTATTGATTAATGCTCCTGCATTTGCAACAATACTAGTGTGTGTATGTGGTACAGTGTGACCTAGCTGCAGCTCTGCAATAATTTCAGTATGCCTACCTGCCCTCTTCCAAATTAAGCCATGTGGCCAACTTTTCCCACTGGCAATATGCTATAAATACAGCCGTGTCTAATCAGAAGTAAGATTCAAGAGAAAGCATAAATCAAGCATGCACATGTTGCAAATGACCCAGACTTGGGGCTATCACTGAAACCATTTCATTTGCCCTGGGGTCATGTAGAAGGGATTGGGCTCTGATGTTTTCTAGAGCCATAGTATCTCTTGTAGTTTTCATATTCCTCTCTCTTCTAATAAATCTGTGCTTCAATATTTGGCTATTGTTTGACTGTTCAGGTTACTGATTTATTTATTTATTGGAGCAGGTGCATGCACATGTGTTTTACTGGTCAAATGTTGACCTGATCTCTCTTCATAATGGGTTCCCAGGCCTTGTAGGGCTTAGGACGCAATAAGTATTGGAGCACCTCTCCACATAAGAAGGGAAGAGGGCTGTTTCTCTTATGAGCTCCAGGTTAAGGAATGTTGTCCCCTACGATGACTGTCTGGTGCTTATGTTAGCAACTTTTCAGCACCAAGATCATGTTTTCGCCAGGCATTTGATAGAATGTGCTGTTTTGGTCCATTGCTTGTGTATTACTGGGAATTACTGAGAATCAGTTGCTGACAGTCAGTTGCTGTAGAACAATGTGTAGTGACATTCTAATGCTGTTACTTTTCTGTGTTTTGTATTTTTGCTCCAAATTAGTGATAGCTGCTCAGTTTTAAATTTTATTGAGTTTTATTCTGTTGTGAGTCACCTAGAGACTCTTGACAGGTGGCAGGTAAAATCCAATGTATAAGCACATAATAAGTATAAGCACATAATTTAGACATTCATTATACTTTTATGTTGGGAGTCAGGTTCTGATGAGCTCACCAGTGTCAGGCATGATTGTTCTGTGTACAGTAGAAAGCTTGCTTTCCCCCATTTTGATATGCTCATGACCTCTGTATTGGTACCAAGGACATACTTCTTTTGAGTAATGAACTAGGTTTCCTGATATGCATTGAAAAGGTCCCTCCTGTCTGGCAGCTTTGTATTGCTCACCTACTGATTTAGATTGGTGTTCCTAAAGCAGATAAAGTTATCATCTTTATATCTTTATCTCCCCACCCCCACCAAGTTTCTTCTTCAGTACACCAGCAAGCATAAATCCGAGATAAAAGGCCATCTGCTTTGGCACCAGGCCGTACCACCTTCCTGATAAGCATAGTACAGATGTTCTCTTCTTCTTTGAAAGGAAATGCTTTTGTAAGCATTCTGTAGCTAGTGTTTATCAGAAGTCACTAAATTATACCTGATACCAGATCAATAGGTTGGGGGCTCCAGTTCTATATCTGTTGGCCAATGCACTTACCAAGCAGCTGCTCCTTATTTTTACCCCTGCACATCACAAAATACTACTCTAGGAAGGAAGTGCCCTTGTTTCAATAGCAGATCTGCTGTCCTAAAGCAAATAAATGCATTTGTTTTCTTTGTAGGTACATTCCACCTCTGATCTGGGGAAAGAGTGGGCACATTCAGACTGCCCTCTATGGAAAGATGGGGAGAGTAAGATCACCGCATCCTTATGGACTTCGCAAGTACCTCACAATGTCAGATGGTGCAACAGCAACTTTTGACCTCTTTGAACCACTGGCTGAAAACTGCATTAGAGGTGAGATAACAGCTGTTGTGGGTTTTTTATTAGAAGTTTGAGTAAATGTGGGGGAAATACACTACTATTTTTGGCTACCATTGGCAGGCTAGGGAGCCACTGCTTTCACAACTCTGGGACATGTTTAGGTGGTTGTAAGCTTCTGCAGCTAGTGCTGTTATGAATCATGTACCAAAAAATCAGTTTTTACAACCAAGTGATAAGATACAAGGTTTATGGCCTAGATTTCCCGTTGAGTTAATGGGCATGAAATGCTATTCCTCTGACCCATAAATAACATAATGCTTAGGATTAAGGTCTCTAAACAGGCTGTTTTGCCTGTAGGACTTTTCTCTTGTGTATATGGGCTTAATCACATCTGGAACGTGTGTGTGTGTTTAAAAACAATATATCAAAATTTAGTGAGTAATGACATGTCTTTCTGAAGGTGAGGTATAAGGGGCCGTTGATTCTGCTTGTTTTGAAATGTTGCTCTAGTGCATAGGAAGCTGCTGCTAAATATTCTAAGAATTTCACTCTCAAATGTGGAATTGTACCAGATGCTGGAGGGTTGATTCTTACTACCAAGCATTGTTTCCCAATGTAGATAGCAATGTGATGAGCTGTAGAGCTGTTCTCAGCAGTTGATTTCTCGGCAACTATGATTTGATCTTTAAAAGAAGGAAGCATTGCTGACCAAATTGATATTTTTCAGTGTATAAATCTGGACCCTTTATTTAGTCAACAGACGTGCCAAAACAAACAATTCCTTCTCTTATAAAGTTATTTCTAGTTAGCCTCAAAGACCTTCAGTTTTAATCAGATACATTACCTCAAGGTTCTTCATGAAGAGTTTCAAAATAATGTACGGAAACTGATAGAAATCCTCTCTCTCAGTGACATCGTTTGGAGTGACATCTGTAGTAAAGTGTTAAAATAAACTCCTCTCAGTCAGGTGAAAGAACTTAGATGAACAAACTCTGAAATTGTGCAGGGCATATTGTGTATTTCCCTTGATGATATAAACATAGCATATAAAACATCACTACAGATTGAACAAACTGTATGCATCAGGAGCAAAAATTGCTTTGTTGTGAAATAAATGTGTTTTGTCTTTGTGGAATATGAAACCGGTATAACTAGCATGTATTCTTTTGCTTTTGCTTTAAAACTTGCCTCTCCCGACCTTTTTCATTGTGCAGAAGATATCACAATGGTAATTTGCCCAGGAATAGCCAATCACAGTGAGAAGCAGTACATCCGCACCTTTGTTGACTATTCCCAGAAGAATGGCTATCGATGTGCTGTGCTAAACCACCTTGGAGCTCTGCCAACTATTGAGTTGACTTCACCACGCATGTTTACTTATGGTAAATATTGGCTCTTTCATCTTAACCTTTCAGAGTTACTTTACAACTGGACAAATTCCTCTAATGTCAAAGCACACTAGATGGTGCCTTCTGAAGCTTGAAAGTGTTGTCTGTGATAAAACCTCCTCCTTTTTGCTAATTCCCAAGCAGGATGACTTACTTGCTCAATTTAAAAAAAAAACAAAACAGTATTCAAAGTAGCAGCTATTACTTGTGCTAAGTCTGCATTAATTTTGTTTCCAAAGGTTGATTCCTAAAACCCCTCTCTTTACAGTACACTATATTGGGAAACATTGGGAAGGGAAAGTAGTAGGGACAAGATGACTTGCTGAGATAATACCATGATCACCTTGCCAATGTTTTGCCATATATAATGCTTCACAATGGGATGACCATGAGATAGCAATTGAAGATGCAACCACTATAGCATTACCAGCTTCCCAGCGTCTGTGTGTCCAGTACATTCATCCACCTAGAATCTATTTACTCAGTTTCTCTTTGCCAGAAAAGTAATTGATGTGTAACTTTTCAAGATAGCTTTAGAGAGCAGGTGAGCATAAAGCTGATATCTATTAAAGGAGAGTGGGGATCTCTTTAGCTGATGTAGGCCTGTTGGCTCTTGTCACATCTTGTATCTCAGTGCTTGTGATTAGAATATCAAGCCTCCAGGGTGCGGTCTACTGCATGGATGCTCTTTAATAACCATAGTCTATTACCACCCTCAGGAGATAATTCTGGAGTGTTGTTGCGCAACCCAAAATGTTGTTGTAAAGCTCTGCACCGCCCCTCCTTCCTATGGGAGTTATGTTCTTTGAGGCTTAGGTATGGTGTTCATAAACAAGGCTTGAAAAACATTTTCAAGAATGAAGATGCAGCCTCCCTACCAAAAAAAAGTGCTGTGCAATGTCTCTCCTCCCCAAAGTATTAAATATCAAGCTGTGACACATGTATCCTCTCAGGGGCTGGGAAATCAACTCAGTACCTGCTGAGCATATTTCAGGCTGAGCATGCCCAGCCACGGAGCTGCATCTGGTCCAACCCTAGCCACCCTATCCTCTTGTTCTTTTTGGGAAGACATCCTCTGAAAGGAAAGAGATGAAGTGCATCCAAAACCTTAGTATAGGGTTGCCATATTCCCAAATTACAGTCCGATTTTTAAAAATTGCAATCTGATTCCCGGACATGTGGCACCCCTACTTTAGTGCAAAGCTAAGCACCCTTTCCTCTCCCAGAAAAGAAGGCATGCAGGGAAAACGCAAATGAGGCTGCTATATTCTAAGTTTGGGAAGCATGCTGCTTCATAGTTGTGGGAAGGTAAAAGAAAGTAAGATGGTGATAGAGCTGCTGCAGCCCCAAGAGAGCTAATGGGAGAAGGGGGTGAGAGCCGAAGAGAAACTGCATCTGTAGCCAAGGGTCCAATATGAAGCTCACTGTCCAACCAATGTCTGAAATGTTTTGCCAAGATCCCCATCTCCCCATATTCTGTGACCCTCCAGAATATGGAGGTGAGAAGCATGCCAGTAACTTTTTGTGCCCACCTTAAGGGCTGCCAGAGTGTCTCAGAAACCCATGTTATGTTACTTAGCTGGAACACAACATAGTCCTGTTTCAGTCACTGCAAGCAAGCCCTGGGGATCAGCGTGGTATTGGTATTAAGGCTTCTTGGTGCTGTCCCTAACTCTAAAAAAATCCTGAAGGGTTATAATGTCTCTGAGGGCTGTAGCTCAGAGGTAGAGCATCTACTTTGCATGCAGAATGTCTGGGATTCAGTCCTTATAATCTCCAAGAAGAGTTAGGAGAGACTCCATCTTAAACCATGGAGAGCCATTGTAAGTCATTGCAGACCATACAGAGCTAGATGGACCCCATTGATCGGTATAAGGCAGCTTCCTAGGTTCCTGTAAATGTTTTTGAAGGAGTGGCCATTGACAGTAGAAAATAATAGCCAGGCCATGTTGGCACAGGAGTGCTATGTGTATGAATACAGTCTTCAGTTCCCAAAAGTTTGTACAAATCCCTGCACATGAAGGATTACAGTCAAATGCACAAATTAGACTTAATCGCTGAATAGCTGCTGGAAATCTGGACTGTGAGCAGCAATTTGTGTGTTTTTTTTTTGCAGGGAGGGGGATACTTTACAGATTTCTCTCCCAGTTTACAGTTGGAAGAAATGACAGTGTGTGTAGTATTTTTAGTTACAGCTTTTGGCTGGAACCTGATGACTGCTGAACAGAGAATGAAATATTTTGAAAAACTTGCTATGATCCTTTAAGGGGGGGGGGGAGTTTTCTGCTGTAGCCGGCAGTTAGAGGCTCTGCTCATATGGCAGTAAAAAAGGGAATAAAAAGGTTCTTTAGAAGAGCAGGGTGGGTGTATTCTCCCTCTGTATGATCTTCTGGAATATCACTGTATATGTGCAAAAATGCCCATTGTGATTCAATAATGAACAATGATGTTAGAAATGTTGTCTCTTGAAGTGCATATGTGAGCTCTAGGGGAAGATTGGGACTTTAGATGCATCTGTGATATGTTATGTTTATTTTTTTTTTGCTGTTCTACAGGTTGCACATGGGAATTTGGAGCCATGGTGAACTACATCAGGAAAACTTATCCTCAGTCCAAGCTGGTTGTTGTGGGCTTCAGCCTTGGTGGAAACATAGTGTGCAAATATCTGGGGGAGAACCAGACTAACCAAGAGGGTGTATTGTGCTGTGTCAGCGTATGTCAAGGGTACAGTGCACTGAGGTAAGCTTGGTCTTGTAGAACAGGAGAAACTTATGGTAAATGCCTAAGGAAATAATCTGCTGGTCATGGAGATATGATACAGATACCAAAAGCTTTCTTTGGGGTTCAGGGGCATAAAAACTTTAGTTGTGTGAAGTTTTGTTGCTAAACTGTGTTTTGAACTTTTTGCACAAAAAAGGGAACTGGGAACTTACAGCAAATTTCATCATTAAAATTGCTGTTGGCATATTCAGTTGCTGTACGCATTTAGTTGAGAGCAAAGGGTGCAAACCATTTCCACATATACCCAGCCTATTGATTTGTACTCTTTTATTCATTATTAGCAGTCTCTTTTGAAGCTTTGTCATGGCCAAATTTTTTGAGATCTAGTGCCAGTGGGAAGAATATTAGGCACACCCTTCCCTCCTGCTGTTCTTTTGTTCAGAGTCACAGTCTCCCAAAACTACTTTGGCTCTGTGTATTTCCAGTGTTGAACTGAGGCTCCAAACAGGATGTATAGTAGTGTCCATGTGTGCACACAGGAGCTACATATATCCCAAGAGATCAAAAGTGACATTTTAAAAAGGACCTTAAAGATGTTTGCTTTGTGCTACTTAGAAGCACAGCACTATTATATTATATTATATTATATTATATTATATTATATTATATTATATTATATTATATTATATTATATTATATTATATTATATTATATTATATTATATTATATTATATTATATTATATTATATTATATTATATTATATTCTGCCCTATACCCGGAGGTCTCAGGGTGGTTCACAGAACAAAATCAAAATATAAAACCACAAAATACATAATCAAAATGAAAACAACAACCCAATAACCCCCTCCCTCCCCCCCAAACCCAAACATTTTAAAAGGACATAGGATGTCAGTCAAATCAACCAAAGGCCTGGTTAAAAAGGAAAGTTTTTGCCTGGCACCTAAAGTTATATAATGAAGGCACCAGGTGAACTTCCCTGGGGAGCGCATTCTACAGATGGGGAGCCACCGTAGAGAAGGCCTGTTCTCATGTTGCCACCCTCTGGACTTCTCAAGGAGGAGACACACAAAGAAGGGCGTCAGGGGATGATCTCAAGGTCCGGGTAGGTTCATATGGGAAGAGATGGTCCTTGAGGTATTGCGGTCCTGAGCCGTTCAAGGCTTTACAGGTCAAAACCAGCACTTTGAATTGGGCCCGGAAACAATTGGTAGCCAGTGAAGTCAGACCAGGATTGGTGTAGTATGCTCAAGCCATCTTGCTCCGGTGAGCAACCTGGCAGCTGAATTCCGCACTAGCTGAAGTTTTTGAAACGTCTTCAGAGGCAGCCCTACGTATAACGCATTGCAGTAATTCAACCTTGAGGTTACCACAGCATAGACAACAGTAGTTAGGCTATCCCTGTCCAGATAGGAGTGTAGGTGGGCCACCAGCTGAAGCTGATGGACAGCACTCTGGGCCACTGAGGCCACCTGAGCCTCGAGCAACAGCAAAGGATCCAGGAGTACCCCAAAGCAATGAACCTGCTCCTTCAGAGGAAGTGTAACCCCATCAAGAACAGGCGATCTCCACCCATCTGGTCTAGGGAACCACCCACTAACAGTGCCTCAGTCTTATCTGGATTGAGTTTCAGTTTTTTGGCTCTCATCCAGTCCATTACCAAGGCAAGACACTAGTCCAGCACTTCCACTGCCTCACCTGCAGTTGTAAAGCAGAAATAAAGCAGAGTGTCATCGGCATACTGCTGACAATGTACTCCAAACCTCTGGATAACCCCACCCAGCGGTTTTACGTGGATGTGAAGGTTCCACGGGGCTGAAAAGCATTCCCCAAGCAACACCCTCTGGGAAGTAGGACTGGAACCACCGCAAAGTGGTGCCACCCAACCCCTAGTTCAGACAGTTGCTTCAGAAGGACACCATGGTCAATGGTATCGAAAGTATTATAAAGCCAGATTACACTGGAATATTGAAAGATAGAGTCTTATATTCTTGCCAGTCTCCAAATGATGAGTAGAGGTTTAGGAAGGGAATTTCTTGGTGTTCTTTCAGATCTGATTAGATATTTGTACATTTACAGTAATGTTAATTCAGGCAGAGTATGTAGCAACCATGCTTTTTATAGTTCTGTGCGCTGAGGGCAGTGTATTCTGAAAGAAAGGTTAAAAATCGTTTGACCTAACCTTGATGAGCTCTGGTGTATTTTAAGGTCAAAACCCAAGGGGAGGGTACTGTTCTAAAAAAACAACAACCAATAATTTATTTCGTCACCCACTTGCACAAATGGATTTAGAGTTGGAAGCCTTCCCTAGAATGACATTTAGTATGCAAAGTTCTGCTTATTAGGAAATAAATGCCATTGAAATCCATTAGTTGCAGTACTATAGCTGCAACTGTACTTTAACTAAAGGATGTTGTATCTGAACGTAAATACTACACAGGAGGCCCTTCTGGTTGGAGAAAGTGTCAAGCAAGCTAAGGAAATGGCAACCTCCATATTAATAGAAGACATAGCAATTCAGCTCTGGTTCCAAACTGGACAACAAAGGATCCCTTTATATTTAAGACTGTGCAGCTGCAGAAATCTTGTGGCAGGATTAAATTTTTTAAGCAAGAGGATTAGAAATTGGAACAACATAAGCTTAATACACCGTGTCTTCTCTCCTCCCCATCTCTAAAATATTTGTCAAACTTTGTTTGAACCTGAGAAAAATGTGAGGATACTGCATGTAACTGCAAGATAGATTTTAGACTTTTACAAATTGCTTCACAAGACTGTGCCACCTTTGGCATGTGTACACATTCAGAGACTGCTATTTTAAAAGGGAGGTGGGTATTGTGCAAAAACCTCTCATTCTTATAAAGTACTAGTTGCTCTGTCTGTGTTTTCCTTACTTAGTTAACATTGTTTTTTTAAAAAAATAGCAGTTTCAAATACAGTTTTGAGTTCATCTGTCCATGCTCTGTCAATTTTTGTAACGCATGTTTGAAATTACCTGTTGAGACAACATAGAACAACCCATCTCTTCCTGGAAAGTTCTGTTTTGCAAGCTGTTGGCTGTTTTGTGCTCCAGTTTCTAATGCTTTTGTTCCCCCTGCTGGCTGAATCCTTTAATGACACATTTCTCTTATGCATTACTGTGCGTTTGAAAAAGGAAAAAGCTGATTCCTTTTGAAGGTGTGATAGCTTATAGGTGGCCCCTTGAAGTGAATCAAATTAGTTATGTGGAAATGCTGCCATGTATTTGCAGAGTACTTTTTGTTGCTGTGACCCTGGAAGCTTGCTTTTCCAGCTTTTAATTAATTTGCCCCATGTCATATCTTTAGGGCACAGGAAACCTTCATGCAGTGGGATCAGTGTCGGAGATTTTACAACTTCCTCATGGCAGACAACTTGAAGAAAATCATATTGTCTCACAGGTACAAAATGATGCTCTTTATATTCTAAATGGGCCTCTGTGTCAGCTGATAATGTGCAGTACCATAAATTGTTCTTATGTGTCACCAAGTTGAGCAGGGTACCAACAAAATTAATTCTCCTCTGGATCAGTAGCTACTGAAGAACCATGTGCATTAGTAACCTTACTTTCAGAAACATCTTACTTAAGAAAGTCTGTGACACTTTGGCTGTGCTTGGGGAAAGGGTGTGAAATTACAATAACTGGTTGTTTGAACAGTTCCAGGTTAGCAGTAGTCAAAGCTTATAACTGTAGTTGCTGTATTGCTTCCTGTTTAAGCCAGTATGGAAAAACAGCTTTAAGAGACTCTAATTATGTATAGGATATAGAACCCCATTAATTCATCCCAGATAACTAAATATTATGACAACTTAACTAAATATATTAATCTTCCTGTTAAAAGAGCTCTTAGTTGTAAGCATGAGCAACCTTTAGCAGGTTTGAAGGACGGCTTGTTTTTCTCCATAATGGATCTTTTGTGCTCTAAGGCCAACCCTCAAACCAAACTTCCTTTTGCACATTTTCTGTTCCACCTCTGCTTTTCGGAGAACATGATCATGCATCTGATCCATAGTCTACAGCACACACCCTCTTGCATTGTTCTCACCAATGCTGACAGGGCTATTGCTTAGTAATGTAATTGCCCACAGGACCTAGTGCAGGGGGTGCTAACCTCTGGCCCAGGGGCCTCATTCAGTCCCCCAAGCAGATTTTTCAGCCCCTGAAGACCCCACTGCTTTTTGCAGCAACATAAAGGTGGAAATAAATTCCAGCATTGGGATGGGCAGAGAGATTTCTTCTTTCAAGGATACCAAGGTGGCATACGTGGTTGTGCGCATGCACACACACTGCCATTTTATTTTTCAGCCACACTGTGAGAAAAATGAGACTGAGATGTCTGGCCCAAGTTAAGTCAACACCAGCAAGCTTCATGGCTGAGCAGGACATTGAACTGGGATCTACTGCTCTAAGGCCAACTTCCTGACTACTGCAGTACACTGATTCTTAAGCACTTCTGACCTTGGCTCAATTTTACTACTACTACTACTACTACTAATTATTATTATTATTATTATTATTATTATTATTATTATTATTATTATTATTATTAATACCCTGCCCATCTGGCTGGGTTTCCCCAGCCACTCTGGGCAGCTCCCAACAAAGTGTTAAAAACACGATAAAACATCAAACATTAAAAACTTCCCTAAACAGGGCTGCCTTCAGATGTCTTCTAAAAGCCAGATAGTTGTTTGTTTATTTCCTTGACATCTGATGGGAGAGTGTTCCACAGGGTGGGTGCCACTACCAAGAAGGCCCTCTGCCTGGTTCCCTGTAACCTCACTTCTCGCAGTGAGGGAACCTCCAGAAGGCCCTCGGAGGTGGACCTCAGTGTCTGGGCTGAACGATGGGGGACGCTCCTTCAGGTATACTGTTTGTATCTGCACCAGTTTCTGCACCAGTGTCAAAATCTGTGCCAGTATCAAGTCTTCAGGGCTGAACAAAACTGCCTTTTGTATTTTCTTCACACGGGACAGATTCAGAATTGTATTGGAGATGACAGTAACATGGATCTTAAGATCTGTGTCAACATAAAGCAATTTATGGAGTAACCTTCAGATCAGCAGTAAACCCAATAGAGTAGGTTCTCTAATAGTTACAGTATGTCTGTGTTTCATAGTCACTCACTTCATTCTCTACGTTTCAGACACACCTTGTTTGCTGAGAGCCCTAAAAAGCCTCATAGTTTATTAGAGTCAGACTTGAGCAGACTTCACACAGCAACATCCCTTATGCAGATTGATGACAGTATCATGAGGTATGGACATCAAGAAGCACATTTGGTAACTCTCCCCTGTCATTTAGACCTTCCTGAAATGCAAGCTGCTGTTATCATCTTTGTGCATATAACTCCCAATTCTTTCTAGATCTTATTGTTTACAGGTTTGTCTTGCCTCTTGTTCGTTAGACTTTTAAAAATGAATTTACCATGCTGTAAATAGCAAAGCTGTTGAGTGAGTGAAATTAGGGTGCAGGGTGACGAATCAGACTATGCAGCTGAGGTTCTACAGTGTTTCTGTGAAACATATCTTCAGCCAGTACTAGAAATCTTTTCTGAATGGTTAGAAAACAGTGATCCTTGTCATCTAATTCCTTTGGCAAATTCCAATAATTTGAGTTACTCGGTGGTGCTACAGAAACACCTGAGGGGTGCTGGTAAAAGTTCATCAGAATAGAGCTATTTTGTTTGAAGTACCAATGCCCCCAAATGCTAGCACCACTGCTGAATCACTTTCAGGTATGGTATAGATGGAAAATGAAGCCGGTCTGAACGAAATGTGTATTTTAGATTTGTAGTTGTATCAAATTCTTCATATACTGATTTGCCAGTAGCCATTGGCATAACAAAAAGTTGTGATTCCTTATGATCAGTGCTTACCACTTTCTACATATTGTGTTACATAGCTGAACTTCTGTCATGGAGTTTCAAGGGTAGGTTTTCCAGTAGAAACTAGATAAAGCCTTTGTTGGTTAGCCTTAGTTTCCCCTACACCCTGTAGTGATATGGCAAGAAATCAACCCTGTCCTCAGAGGACACCCTCCTTTTTTGGCTGCACACTTGTTCCTCAGTAAAACTTGCATTCCCAAATAGGCGGACTAGGAGTTGCTATACCTCCTATGTGTGTTTCCTTGCTTGTTTTTGCTTGCTTCTGTTACTTCATCCAAGGAGTCCTGGAATGTATTGTACACAAATAATTCGTAGGATGCCCTGTTTATGACTCATGACCACTACAAATAATATTTAGGGTGGCTGGGAGTTATATGAACATCAACATTACGTTCTACTAGTTAGGTAGGGGATTGACTTTTGTTCTTAGAAGAACTTGGGAGCCTGATGTTGCATCTAAAGAGGGGCTAGTAATATAATTAGTTTTAACTTCCTTAACTTAGGGGTTCTGCAGTTAAATCGGAAAGGATGTTTCCAGTGTATTTGATATGGCTACGTGTGTGTACACTCCTTTCCACATATTTGTCTTACTGCTTCCTTGCCTGGTATTTTGTTCCCTAGCTAATTGTTTACTAAGTAGCCACATTCTTCTTTTGATGCTTTTTTCCTGCAGGACAGTCAGTCTTGGGGAATGGAATTTAGATATTAAATCTAAGAACAAGAGGAACATATAAATAGTTCCATATTCTTTGGATGTTTCACTAGTTAGTTCTTTTGAAAGCCGAAGCAGAATGTTGGCTTTAACTTGTATAGAAGTAATCATTTCAAGTGTCTTATTTGGAGAACTATTGTAATCCTTTGCATAAGAATTAGAAGAAAATATGTGTGATTCTATAACAAGAAAATCTCTAAATGCTTAAGCTTTCTTTTTACTGTGTCTCAGGAAGTTCCATGGCTACAGCACCTTAAAGGAATACTATGAACAGGAGAGCTGCCTGCATTACTTGCAGAAAGTAAGTTGATATGATATTGTTATTCTAGTTTTTGACATGCACCACTTATGTCAGTATGAGATTTGAGGTGAGATGGAGAACGTCCCCATGTGCTTCTAGCCAAATTTATAGCACATGTTGCTGAATAGTAGTTCTAATCAAAAGGCTTTATGTGGGGTCATCATAAATGAGCAATAATTTTCCTTGCCTTGGAAAGTATGCTTATTTGTGGTATGGTCAGCAAGTGGAAATATGCATATCTGAAATTTTCACAACCAGTTTATTATCTTTTGAAGAGACTAAAGCTCCTCTATCTTATGATCGGGTACTTGGAGACCAACATTTCTTACAGAATCTATTTATCTATTGTTTTTCTGTAAGGCAATTTCTGATTAACTTCTATGGAATAGGCTAAATATGCTGTCATTAGTGCTCCCCCCCAATTCTGTTGCCGTTTTCCCTAAATTTAGAAAGCAGCAGATGTCTGTCACTGGAAATATTAAATTTAAGTCACCGTAGCCAATTCTACACTCTTGAGTTTTATACTAGTTCAAAAATTTTTTCCACCTATAGGAAAACAGTGAATTGGTTTTGCCTCAAACCCAGCACTGCAGAAGATATGCTATTGACTGCTGCTTGTAGTAATAAAAGCTTTCTGTGACAGAAATCACTCACACTGGTGCTAAGGAGCCCCTCCATCAATTTTAAATGTGTATTATCTGAACAGTGGTGTTTCTGCAGGTTCAGGGCACCTACAGCACTTGATGTACTCAATTGTGACTTCATAACTAGACTACAAACAAGATTGTGTTCCACAACAGAATTCTTTTTTTTAAATCTGCAGATCTTTGTTCCCCTCTTGCTGGTTAATGCTGCTGATGACCCTCTGGTGCACGATAGTCTCTTATCAATACCAAAAGCCCTCTCAGGTGAGCTGAAAGCTTCAGTAAATAGATTTCTGCAAGGCAGTGTAGCGTTGTGATAACCTAAAGATAGCCTTGGAGGGCAGAAGGCATGTTTGTTTTTCCAGACAAACTTGTAACCTATGCATGTGTCTCATATAGCACCATAATGTGCATATTCTTTACAGAGTCCAAAAGGATAGGCCCCTTCCCCATGGAGTTTTCAACCTAAAATTTGACACTAAAGGAGCCGTAGATGAGGGTAATGGGATATCTTACTTTCTAGAAGGATCAGTGGGAAATACCCAGCACAGACTTGATTTCATGTAGCTTGCATCTTGACTAATGCAACTGCCTTATAACTGGAGTATCATGCCTACCTGGAACACAGGTGGCTGTATATACATTTTCCAGCCAAAATAATACAGTAGAGTATAAGGGACGCTGGTGGCGCTGTGGTCTAAACCACAGAGCATAGGGCTTGCCAGTCAGAAGGTCGGTGGTTTGAATCCCCGCAATGGGGTGATCTCCCGTTGCTCGGTCCCTGCTCCTGCCAACCTAGCACGTCAAAGTGCAAGCAGAGAAATAAGTACCGTTCCGGCAGGAAGGTAAATGGCTTTACCGTGTGCTGCTCTGGTTCACCAGAAGCGGCTTGGTCATGCTGGCCACATGACCCGGAAGCTATACGCCGGCTCCCTCGGCCAGTAAAGCGAGATGAGCGCCACAACCCCAGAGTCGTCTGTGACTGGGCCTAATGGTCAGGGGTCCCTTTACCTTTTATACCTTAAACCTGAGGTTTTACTGGACAGAGTACTGTACTTTGGTAAGATGTAGATCCTGTTGAATTCTAAACTTTGTTTTTTCACTCTTGCAGAAAAGCGGGAGAATGTCATGTTTGTTTTGCCATTGCATGGAGGTCACCTGGGTTTTTTTGAGGGTGCAGTACTCTTTCCTGAACCCCTCACCTGGATGGATAAGCTTGTGGTCCAATATGCCAATGCCATCTGTCAGTGGGAGAAGAATAAATCACAATGCTCCGATACGGAACAATCATCTGGCCAAGAATAAACAGTTCCAAAGACTTCAGGTTGTTTCACCTTTAATCCCCATCTTCTGGAACTCTTAATCTCTTCTGCTTTTCCAGACCTAACTTCTGAACACGTTGAACTTGGGCATTGACCATAGTGTTTCATGCCAAAGTAGAGCTACGGCCAGAGAGGCTAATGACTGGCACTGAGCAAGTTGGGAGTATATTTGATCATTTGCAGTACAGTTGTGTATTGGAAGAACTGATGCACTGTATTGGTGGGTTGCCATCTATAGCTTGCTTCAAGGTTCTGAAACAAGTGCAACAAAAGAACATTTTTGAAATTAGCAAGAAGTTTTGATGCTCTTGACCATCTGTTCACACTTTCACTGATAGAAACTGAAACAAAAAAACCCATTTCTGGTTTTTGCAAAACTTGTCTAGCAGTCAGTGATGTGCGTTAGGAGTTACAGTCTGTTTGTGGTTGCATTTTTTCCCTCCCCACCTGGGGGGAGACATCTATATCTATCTGTAGAGGAAATCAGTCGTAGTTCGCTCTGCAAGTCATCGGAAAGGCTGTCCACAAAACAAGGGGAAAGCTGAAAGAATTTTGAGTTTCCGGAATTGCATCCCTTTGAGAAGGGGGGTGGGGGGGGGGGCTTGCCCTTTCTGATTAATGCACTTCGAGGGTTTAGATTGCTTTGAAAGTGTTTGATGTGTAATCAGCACTACAGTTGCTCCAGAATTCTGGAGTGATGGCTGGGTGTGTACAGTCACATTTTGCTTTTTGTTGAGACTTGGCTCAAAGATGGCTTCTGGGTTGATCAGTCCAGTGGATTCCCTGTTGTGTTACTACTCGAGACTAAACAAGTAGCCTTGTGATACTTGCCTTTTCTAGTATAAAGAATTTTTATTTTGACACAAGACATTTGTGTGCTCTTAACCCAGGCCTTTTAATACGGTCTCTGAATGGAAGCCACTTGCTATCAGTTTGTAGGTGGCCCTTTTTTGTGTTTTGTTTTCTAGAGTACTTCTTAGCAAATCTGTATGTATACTCTTAGGAACTTTGTGTGTGTGTGAAAGAGAGAATATAATATCCATCTATGCTTTTTTTTTTTTTTTTTTTTTTTTGGTCTTGCCCACATTTCATGTCTGCTAGGGAAGAACATAATAGATAAATAAATTAAATCCCCAGACTTCTAAAGCGTTGAACTGGCTATTTTCAGTCAGTATGCCTTGCCTTAGAGGAGATGGGGATTTGGTGTCTACAATACTAAAATGCTTAAAAGGAAGAAAAAAAAGTTCTGTATCTAATGCATCTACAGTTACTAGGTTATATAGGACAATCTGATGAGTCCAGTGTTCTGACTTGTCTTTCAGAGCAAAGACATCAACAGAAAATTGGTGAATGATGCATTAGGCTGAGTTACAGTAAAAAGGTGGTTTTTTTTACTGCCACACAATAGAGAGACATATTTCTTCACTGAGCTACAGAGTTTCCACCCTGGAAGAAAAATATTCAGCCATATATGTATTAATAAGACTTTTTAAAAATCTGATATTTAGATTACTTTTCTATTAAGACAGTGGAACATTGTAGTAAGACACTGATTCCCTTCAGAATTGTCAGCTCACTGTTGCCTCCTTGTGGTCCCTTTCACCTCTTTTTGCAGGAGTTCTCATGCACCCCATTTTCCATAACAGTTAGCACTTTATTGTTTAATCCTTTTTGATTTTGTTTCTCAAGGCACTTTAATTATAGTGTGATTTTTTTAAAAACATGGATAGGAATCCTTTCTGAACTTGGATGCTTCATAGAACATATCCTGGAGCAGCTTAGAAATTCAGAAAGGTGTATGTTGAGTTTTCGGGGGTTATTCTATTCTCTTCTAGTTTTATTTATTGAGCAATAATTAGCTACTGTAGCAGAGGTGCAGTTCTCACATCAGGAATAAAAACTCCTTCAGCCTTAGTTCAGCAACCTTGACATGTCTGGCAAGCTGTGTAGAACTCATGTTCTACCCCCTCAAATCTGAGGGCGTGACCAAGCCTAGCAAGGCATGATTTGGCCAGTGCTTATGGCTCTTTCCTTTTCCTCGAAGAGTTGGCTCTCCATTCTTTTTCAGCCTATTTGTATGTTATTCTTTGGATTTTTCTTCTATATCCATAAACTGCCAAAATCCTACGTAAACCCTAGTGTGCGGATGAAATTATAGGTGCATAAGCAGTGCAGGTCACTATCTAGAGTCTCCTTTCTGTTTGAGTGGAAGTAGATGTTGAAATCATTTTTAGTTACTGCAAATATATATTGGAAGTGAATGTAGCTTCTTTACCCCCACTTAAAATTTAGAAAGTTAGCTATGAGAGTGTCTGTTTCACATCAGTCTCCACAATATTAGTTTTTTCCTCTTTAGTGTGCAGCTGTTTTGCCAAAAAGAGTTTGCCTAGCAGCACATAAGCATAGAAGCTCCTCTAGCCCTGCCACTGAGAGCCATCTTTCTCATCTGCCCCACTTCTGGTTTCTCTTTAGATCATATAAATCTCATCTGCCCCACTTCTTAGCAAATAGGTACTAAATAGCGGAATTTAACACTACCATTGACTTCTACCCAAGTAAGACATTTTTGATGCATTTAAAAGGGAAACTGCATTTTTCACAAAGGAAAGGCTTTTATTACCTTCTCCTGCTTGAAGGCGGATGTGAGGATGCAATTATTTGTAAAGGGCCCTTCAGCTATGGAACTAGTTTTGCACCTGAACAAGAAGATGAGTTGATGCCTGCTTTTGATGGCACTCCAGTGTTCATATTTAGGCATTCTTAAGCTTCAGTACTCAGGGATCACATGGCAATGCACCTATGTAATACAGCCTTTTCAAAGAAGATCACTTCAGTGGTTAAAATTCTTTTAAATGGAGGAGAGCATGAACCACTCTTGTCTAAAACCATCAAACCCTTGAAAATCATTAGCGCTCTTGTGAAATGTTAGAAGGGATCCCTTTTCCCTACACACACACACACACACACACACACACACACACACACACACACAAAATGTGGAGCTGTTACAGAGTCTTTAGTTCTCACTAACATGGCCATATAGAAATTTGGAAACCTATTTTGCCCCAGAACACTGCCAGTGAGACCATAAAATTTAGGTTCTCAGTCTGCTTGATAGACACACTTGGGGATACACTTAATGCTCCCCACCCCCCAGAAAAAAACCCCAGTAGGGGAAAGAACGAGTTAACTTGATCCAACAGGAGGAAGTGGCTTTACAAATTCCATTTTAAAAATATATGTGATTCTGACTTTCAGTTAGTATTTTCCAGTAAATCTGTGATTCTGCTGTAATGCATCTCCCTGCTTATCAGTAGGCTAGACTTCAGCCCCCCCCCCAAAAAAAAGATATTACATGGAAACAAACAAACAAAAATAAGGAAGCATCCAGTACACTAACATTTCTTCCATCCCATTATTTTTGCCAGTAAATTTGAACTTGGTGATGCTTTCTGTGTTACGATTTGCTGTTTGTAACTGTGCACAGGAGCTCACCAGATCTTGTTACTTAAAAAAACAACAACAACAGCACACCTCTTCAGACCTTTCTGTTTGAGGTGATCTGTTGCATTCAATTGGTTTGCCACGTGGTAAGAGCTGCCATGTTCAATTATTTTCAAAGCAGATTTCATCAGATGAAAGCATAAAGCAGCTCTTCACTGATAACATCTGCAGCTTTCTGTAAGCTGTGCATCTATTTCAACATTCATATCTTCACTGTTTTGTTGATGCCTGCACTAAAGTGGCCTGGTTGTGGGTGAAATGCTTGTATTCCAGACATTCATGGACTCTTAAGGTTGGGCACCTTTTTAAGATTGGCTTCGGTCTTTTTGTGAAGGCTTATATTACTTAGGTAGCAGGCCATGTTTACAACTCTCTCTTTTTTTGTCCCAGACTCATGCTGAAAGTGTTTGGTATATTCTTTTCTAAAAGGGCATGCCCTACATTCAGTTATACAGAGGTTAGCAGTTTTCTTCCAATTGTATTGTCATTGGCCTTTGAGTTTTCTTCCAGAATAGAAACTTCCAACTCCCTGTCTGGGGACTCTTATCATAGGAAAGCATCTCTACAAGGAGAGGTCCAGGGGTGTATCACTGAGTAGTCTTGACAAGAGTAATAATAGCCAACAAGATGGTTGTAAAGTATCTGAAACACACCACCGGCCCCCTCCCATATATCAGTTGCCTAAGCAATCCTCCTTAGCTACATGTTATGCAGACCTCTTAGTCGCACACCAGGCACACTTATTGCCAGTGATATAAATGAGGGCGAAAAGTAGCCTTCTGGTAGTGTACTGAGCAAGGTCTCCATTGAAAAGGGGTGGTGGGTGCCATGCAACGCTGCTGGAGTTTTGTGGCCTTCGTACTATTCTAACATCTTGTTTCGCTGTCTCCACATGTTCCTTATCTGGAATTGTTTTCTTTTTAAAATCTCCTTTGCCTTGAAGCGCCTCTGGTTTGGTTGCTTGACAAAATGAGTTGAAATCAGCCGGGTGGAATGCGGGGGCAGTGGGATCTTTCCCCCCCTTTTTTAATCAAAAACTGTACTGTATCTCATTGAAGCATCTGGTGTTCTGTTCTTTTTGCTGGTTACATTAAAGGGCACAACCATGAAAGGGCAGCATTTATAAAGCTGGAACTGAGAATTGGTATTCCCCCCCCCCCCCGCTTTTTTCCATTTTGCAACCAGAGCAACCATCCCTATTTCCTCCATGCAAGACATTTCCTCAGTTTCTGGGACCACCAACCTTCCGCACTTTTGCTGGTTCAAATCCTTGTAGAGTAAGCCATTGTTTCAAAATTCCTGAGATGGGGATTCACTGTTTTTCAGCTTTTTTTTTTTTTTGCAACTTGCAGGAGTTATTCTTTTGCTATATGCAGCAGAATCTCTGCTTGTACCAAACAGCCTTTTCCAGAATTGAAGTAGGTTCAGTTCCAGATCAGTGGCTGATAAAAGCCTATGCAGACATCACGGCTTAATTTGTGTGGCTGTTTCGTACTGGGAACCTCAAGAACTTAATCTGCCATTGAGATTCATCAGTGTAGTGTGTTAGAATCTGTGAGTCTGTCCGTTCAAGTTATTTCATCGCAGCTATTTCGATTGCATTTGATAGTTAATTCATAGATTTGTTCTGACAGCCTTTCACCTTATTTAAGAAAGCACAACTTTAAAAGATAAACACCCCATTTTTCTCCTGAACACACAGAGGAATATCCGAACACCTCAGGAAGCTAGACCTGTACCTGTGCGCTCTTTGATTTCTGTCACTGCAGCTGCCTTATCGGAGTGAGTTGAGTGTTTGGTTTTTTAGGGGGTTTTGTTTTTTTTTAAGAAAATGTCTCTTGAACCTCAGTTTTTTTCGTTTTTTTCTTTTTTGGTAATTTTTGCTTCCAGACAGACATTTTGGAAAACATCACTTTCACATTCCTAATTCCTTTGGAAACAAAAATGCTGCCCTGAACAGGTTTCATGTGTGTAAGTGACTCTCATGGTTGCTGGTTCCTTTCTTGTCTCTTAGGAACCAGTTGCTGCTGAGATGAAAATTTGCAACTAGCAATGCAATTTTTCTAAATCTGCTAACGTTTCAAGTTATTAAAAGTGTGTCCTTGATCTTTTTTTCTTAATTTTTTTTTGTTCTGTGTGTGATAAACAGAGTCATGCAGAACAGAGTAATTTTGTTATATTTGATTCAATGGAATTTCTTTGCTTAAAAAAATAAAGAACTTATTTGAGTTCAGAACACGTTGTTTTGTCTGTCATTGGTTTCAACTAGCATAGGAGGTACAAAATGGAAGTGATATTATGACAACTATTCAGGGTGGATTGATTTTAAATCATAATTTTAAACCAGCAAGGGGGCGGGGAAACTGATCTGCAAGGAAATCTGACTACTAAACCAAGTTTAGTTTACAGCCAAGTAGAGTATTAGTTACAGTTTCATTCCTATACCCAGGCCTTGAAGCTCTTTGTCACACAGTATACAGTGGTTTAAGAACACCTTAGTTTATGAACAACTTGGATTAAGAATGCTGCAAACCAGGAAGTTGGTGTTTTGGTTTGTGAACTTTGCCTTGGACTAAGAACATGTTTCACTTCCTGTTGAGTGTGTTCCATTTGTAAATTGAGTCCCCCGCTGCTATGGGAAAGATCACCTTGGTTTAAGAATGCTTTGGTTTAAGAACGGACTTGCAAAATGGATTAAGTTTGTAAACCAAGGTACCACTGTACATTGTGCATGCTTTCCTTAAATAGATAGCAATGAAAATCCCATACAAGCTCTTTCTACAAGCAGCTTCCATAACATCTGTGAGGTTGGGTGTGAGAATTTAGGAACCTGTGCACTGGACAAGTCTTCTTTCCACACTTGCTCATTTCTGTTTTTCTATGCCTTGGCTAGCCCAACCCTTGCAGAACCAGCAGCAAACAAAAATGACTGCTATGTGTCTATGATTAGCATTTTCCTTTCATTTGCCACTTGGTTTTTGTGAGGATTGAACTGGCCAGAGCACAGCAAAAGAGAAAAATCTGGGAGTCACTGGGCAGACTAAGAACAGTTTGTTTCCATCTAACAAAAATGAAAATGTCTGTGCATGGCACAGCAGATATTTAAGTATACATATTTTGAGAAATAATCACATTGATTCTTCATTTACATGGAAAAGCCTCTTAACTTGCAATGTATCTAGTGGAAGCATCGCTACCCCTACAGTTAATCTTTGAACTGAGTCAACTGTACTGGTAACATGCTTATATCCAGATTTAATATTAACCTAGTTATTTAAGAGAAAAGAAGCCTAGAGAAAGAGACCTGGGGGGGAGGAAGTACAGCATTGCAGAGATGCACAATGCTTCAGTTCACAAATTGATCTGAAATGACCATCCAGATTTGGGGCTTGTGGCTTCTAGTCAACAACACACAACAAACTGGCTTTTTGTACTGCAGCCTACTTAAGCCCCCAGAAATTCTAGGAACCAAGCTGTATATGACCCACAAAATCATGTGCTGCTCTTGGTGGGCTCTGTCACAGCAGACTGCAGGTCTGCATTGCTTACTCTAAATTCCCCGCATTTGGGAAAACATCAAGTCAAAGGTAGTGGTGCAGCTGGAACTCCTTTCTATAACTTGCTGATTTTTGTGATCCAGGGGGAAATGCTTATTCCGTATACTAGTTATATGGGTGGTGGAGTGATGGGTGCTTCTTTTATTTCTTTGGGAAACCTTAACCTGACTTAACATGGGTGAATTCATCAGAAAGAGTGGCAAAGGGACACTTGATTCCATCCACATCCCTTGCTCCACCTAAGTCTGACCGAACCCAAAGGGTGCTCATCAATGGTTCCTCTTCATCCTGGAGAACAGTGACTAGTGGGGTGCCACAGGGTTCTGTATTGGGCCCGGTCTTATTCAACATCTTTATCAACGACTTGGATGATGGACTCAAGGGCATCCTGATCAAATTTGCAGATGACACCAAACTGGGAGGGGTGGCTAACACCCCAGAGGACAGGATCACACTTCAAAACGACCTTGACAGATTAGAGAACTGGGCCAAAACAAACAAGATGAATTTTAACAGGGAGAAATGTAAAGTATTGCACTTGGGCAAAAAAAAATGAGAGGCACAAATACAAGATGGGTGACACCTAGCTTGAGAGCAGTACATGTGAAAAGGATCTAGGAGTCTTGGTTGACCACAAACTTGACCTGAGCCAACAGTGTGACACGGCAGCTAAAAAAGCCAATGCAATTCTGGGCCTCATCAATAGGAGTATAGCATCTAGATCAAGGGAAGTAATAGTGCCACTGTATTCTGCTCTGGTCAGACCTCACCTGGAGTACTGTGTCCAGTTCTTGGCACCACAGTTCAAGAAGGACACTGACAAACTGGAACGTGTCCAGAGGAGGGCAACCAAAATGGTCAAAGGCCTGGAAACGATGCCTTATGAGGAACGGCTAAGGGAGCTGGGCATGTTTAGCCTGGAGAAGAGGAGGTTAAGGGGAGATATGATAGCCATGTTCAAATATATAAAAGGATGTCACATAGAGGAGGGAGAAAGGTTGTCTTCTGCTGCTCCAGAGAAGCGGACACGGAGCAATGGAGCCAAACTACAAGAAAGAAGATTCCACCTAAACATTAGGAAGAACTTCCTGACAGTAAGAGCTGTTTGACAGTGGAATTTGCTGCCAAGGAGTGTGGTGGAGTCTCCTACTTTGGAGGTCCTTAAGCAGAGGCTTGAGAACCATATGTCAGGAGTGCTCTGATGGTGTTTCCTGCTTGGCAGGGGGTTGGACTCGATGGCCCTTGTGGTCTCTTCCAACTCTATGATTCTATTCTATGATTCTAAGTCATATTAATGCCTCTGGGTAGGGTGAGATTGTGATGCTGAAGTCGGTAGCTCAACCAGCTTCCACCCCACCCTCCACTCTGAAAGACCCCCGTCTTCTCTGCAGCATCAGAGTAGATATCCTGTTTGGCTTGAGTGGGAGCCAGTGGTCTAATGAATGCACCTCTTGTAGGCTTCTTCGGAGCTTTTTCTGTTTCAGAGGGACCCCTGCTGGTTTGCTTTACAAATCAAACAGTCCTGGTATTTATCTCTAGGAAGAGGAAGAAGAGAGAGGTGGGGAATGCTGTAGATCTAATTTCATAGAACAAGGAAGAGAACCTACTTCTCTTTGGGTAAGCATGTCTGCTTTCCAGCACTGCTGGTGCCTCTTGCCTTAATGAGCAAAAAGGGGAGTATGTATGAAGCAAGAATGAATGAAATTGGTCAACTGATCATATCACTATATACCCTCATCTGAAATTTAGTATTCAGAGAATACAGCGGGTCAGTGTGCAGTAAAAATGAAAAATCTGGCTGAGGCAACAGTAAACCTTGCCACAGATTTGTTGCTGGGCGCCTGTGACATGCGTACGATGTGCTCCAACCCCCCCCCCCCGACTTGGGTGCAAGACAGCGCCTCTGTCTGGGGCCTTGGAAACCAGCATGGAGGACCAACAAAGACTATGGAAATGAAGAAGTAAAACAAGATGGGGGAACTTTTTTCCAACCTGAGGATTACATTTTCTTCTGGGCAACCTTCTGGGGCCCACATGCCATTGGTGGTCAGGGCCAGAGGCAAAAATGGGCAAAGCAATGAATGAATGTCTTTTATACCATAGACTAGTTTCTAAACACATTCCCCTTTGGCCTCATCCAGGCAAGCAAGAAGCATTTTCAGAGTTCAAGGATATGTTCCAGCCAGGCAAAAACCCTCAGGGAAGATGCAAAGCAGGGCTGTTGAGGGCTGTGGCTGGTGAGAGTCTTAAGAGCCAGATACAGAGGCCTGAAAGGCTGTATTTTGGCCCTCAAGCCTCTGGACCTCCATATGTAAAGTAAATCAAACTCGTGATTGCGGGGGCGGGGGGATAACTTTGTGGGTGTCTTTTCTAGGAAGAAGAAGAGTTTGGATTTGATATCCTGCTTTATCACCACGCTAAGGAGTCTCAAAGCGGCTAACAATCTCCTTTCCCTTCCTCCCCCACAACAAACACTCTGTGAGGTGAGTGGGGCTGAGAGACGTCAAAGAAGTGTGACTGGCCCAAGGTCACCCAGCAGCTGCATGTGGAGGAGCGGAGACGCGAACCCAGTTCACCAGATTACGAGTCTATCGCTCTTAACCACTACACCACACTGGCCTGGAGCGTTTTCTGATGGTGAAGCCACTTCATTGTCTCCACAAACCTCAAAGCACATTCATTGATACAATTTCCAATGAGCTATTTCTGGGTCTTTTGCTAAAGTTGCTTTCAAAATGTTGAAGACATATGTTGAAGGCATGTCTCCTCTCCCAGTGGCTGCCATTTCCCCTCTTTCACCTTTTGCCCAGGGGTGATAGAGAGGGATCTCTCTCTCTCTCTCTCTCTCTCTCTCTCTCTCTCTCTCTCTCTCTGTGTGTGTGTGTGTGTGTGTTTGTGTGTGCTGTGATTCGAGGAAGTGCAGAAAACTGTCGGAATGTGGGATCACCCACAGAATCCAGCTTCCTAAGAATTTAAGCTTTTAATTCCTTTAAACAACAACAACAGCAGCTTTTTTAGGAGCATACACTTGAACATTTTGATCAATGCCTTCTGAAATCTTTGAAGCCGGAGGAATTGCACATTAGGATTTCTAGTGGTTGGCGTATGGGGCCTTAATGCCTGGCATGGCTGCTAGGAACGCAAAGCGTGTAAAATAGTACAAATTTACTGAAAATATTCTGCAAAAAATTCAACCGTAAGTAATCCTCACAGGCCGCACAACTGGGCTTCTCAGAGAATTTTGGTTTCTCCAAAGCACAGAGAAACTCGGCGAATGTTGCTTTTTGTGACTCACAAATGAAGAATAACACCCTTGCTGCTGTTGGTTTTTTTTATTCTGTATTGAAAACAGTCCTTGGCTTGTGTGCTGTTGCAGTAATGGACTGTGGCTGTGCCATTTGCACTGCCTTTGTGACAGCTTTGTCTGTTTCCTCTTTCCTTAGCCACTTGCCCCCCAATCCAGCGACACCTGGGCTCTAAAATACATAGCTATATGTGGGTGCCCACTTTCTCCCCACCATTATAGGGCAAGCCAGTAAATCTATGAAGGCAAATCTCAACTACTTGACTACCTGAGTGCTTGGTCAACAAAGCTTGTACTGCCTCATCTAGAATGTCCCCACCACAGACCATCTCTCTCTCTTTCTCCTTCCTTCCCCCTCTCTTTCATTCCGCTTGCTTGTTTTTCCTGGGTGGGGTGAGGTAATAAAAGGAAAAAGGATTATTCTTGAGAGAAATGGCAGGGGACTTTTCATTGCTCTACTGCCATCTGGTGACAAAGAATAAGACAGAGTGGCAAAGCAATGTACACCCAGATTTTATGGCCACGACAGATCTTTCAACCAATGCTACGTTTAACAGGATGGCTGGGAGACACCTCTGCGCCCTATCTTCTATGCCAAGATGCTGCTATTTAAAGAGCTGTGTCTTCAGCATCAGGTCGGGTCCCAAAAAGCAGCTCCGCGGTGACTTTGCCGTCGTATTTGGGCAGATTGCCCCCAAAATCTGCTGGCAGGATATCGGCATCGATCTCTCGGTAGAAGGTGTCGAGTTCGTCGCCATGCACAAACACCTGGGTGTGAAAAGGAAGGCAGAAAGGTTGAGCTGAGAGATGCTGTGTAACTGGGGGCAGAGCTCAGCTATTTCAGCTATTATGTGATATATAACAGTGGACGCTGGTGGCGCTGTGGGTTAAACCGCAGAGCCTAGGACTTGCCGATCAGAAGGTCGGCAGTTCGAATCCCCACAATGGGGTGAGCTCCCATTGCTTGGTCCCTGCTCCTGCCAACCTAGCAGTTCGAATGCACCTCAAAGTGCAAGTAGATAAATAGGTACCACTCCGGTGGGAAAGTAAATGGCGTTTCCGTGCGCTGCTCTGGTTCGCCAGAAGCGGCTTAGTCATGCTGGCCACATGACCCGGAAGCTGTACGCCGGCTCCCTCGGCCAATAAAGCGAGATGAGCTCTGCAACCCCAGAGTCGGCCACGACTGGACCTAATGGTCAGGGGTCCCTTTACTTTACTTATGATTCTATAATGATTTGAAATATATGTTTAAAATAACCTTGGCTTTAAAAAAACAACCTGAAGCTTTCCTTTTAGGAATTATAGGTGCCAAAATCCCAAAGGAGAAGAAAAGACTATGTAAGTGACCACAGCTGCGCAGATGTTATTGGCCCAGAGATGGAAATAAGATAAAGTCTTCTACCAGAGAAGAATGGCAGATGAAGTTGATCGACTATGCCGAAATGGCTAAAATGACTGGAAAAATCGGAAATCAGGGAAACCAAAATTTTAATAAGGAATGCGGGAAATTTATAACTTATCTTAAGGACCATTGTAAACAGCTAAAATCGTTAGCAGGATTGGAATATCACTTGTAGCTTAATGGTGAATTTTAGACACAATGGAGAGGTAAAAGATTTGGATCATCATAAAAGATGCAGGAGGAAATGATTAATAATAGGACCCACACAGGGAGGAGGGAAGTCCAGGAGATTCATTGGAATCATATTTTTATGTTCTATGTTCGATATATGACTATCATTTTAATCTGAAAAACCAAATAAAGTATGCATGCATGCATGCATGCATGTAGGTAAAAAAGAGAGATTCTCAGCTATCATTTCAAAAGAGAAACATGTTTCTAGCCCATATGACTGAGCGGCTGGATATCAACAAGTGATGCAAAATCATAACACCAGGCGTTTGCTACCCTTGCAAACAGCGGCTAGGTGTGGGGAAACCTTTGGCCCTCCAGATGTTGCTGTACTACAGCTCCCATCATCCCTGACCATTGACCGTGCTTGCTGGGGCTGATAGGAGTTGCAGGCAGTGTGGTGTAGCAGTTAGCGTGTCAGGCTAGAATGCGGGAGACCAGGGTTCAAATCCCCACTGGGCCATGATGCTCCCTGGGTGGGGGTGACCTGGATCAGTCACTGCCTCTCGGCCTACCTTACATAACAGGGTGGTTGTGGGGATTAAATGAGGAGGGGAAGAACTATGTACACCACCTTTTGCTCGTGGAGAAACATGTGAGATACGAAAATTATTGTTTTATCAATAATAGATCAGCAGCAACTGCAGGGCCAAAAGGTCTCCACGCCTGCAGTTCCTGGCAGAAGATGCCCAATCCCAGTAACCTCTCATTTCTGGTCGGGCATGCTTGCATTCCTTGACTGACAATGCTGTATTCGTCTTCTCATTGCTCCTTACCCTTCTGCGGCATAACTCACCCTTTCCAGCAGTTTGTTTTTCAGGAACGGTTTCACCACGTTGTAGGTTGTGGTGAAGTACCACGGCTGGTGGATGAAGTGGACGGCCTTGAAACGAGCTGGGAAAGAATCCTAGGGATTTCCAAAAAGAGCACATGGTTAAGGCAGCCAGCCGCAAAAAAAGAATAATACAGTGGTACCTCTGGTTGCAAACGGGATCCGTTCCGGAGGGCCGCTCGCAACATGGGCAGAACACAACCTGCGTCTGCCCATGCCGCGATTTACCGCTTCTGTGCATGCGTGTGACGTCATTTTGCGCGTCTGCACATGCGCGAGCGACAAAACCCGGAAGTAACCCTTTCCGGCACTTCTGGGTCACTGCAGGACGCAACCTGAAAACACGCAACCTGAAGCAAACATAACATAAGGTATGACTGTAGTGCAAAGATGAGACAGAGCAGCTAGGCAGAGGGGACTTTTATTGCTTCAAAAGCCTGATTTCCCCTTTTTGGATGGGTGGAGGAAGCGAAGCAGTTCCAGTAAACCACCACTAAGGGCTGTGTTCTTTGTATGGATGTAAAGGGCAGGGATGAAGCACTTTGTGTCCAGGGGCCAAATACTCCATCCAGTGTTTTGGACTCTTTGGCCAGTCATACCCCTCACTCAAGCACTTTTCCCCCTGGCTTGAATGTGTCTCTGAACTGTGATAATGGCTGTGTAGACACCATGAATTTAAAGCACATTTTCCCGCCAAGGAATCCTGGGAACTAGTTTTGCTATGGGTCCCGGCAACTGTAGCTCTGTGAGGGGTAAAACTACAGCTCCCAGGATTCTTGGGGAAGGCGTACAGTGGTACCTCAGGTTAAGAACTTAATTCATTCTGGAGTTCCATTCTTAACCTGAAACTCTTCTTAACCTAAGGTACCACTTTAGCTAATGGGGCTTCCCGCTGCTGCTGCGCCGCCGGCGTGTGATTTCTGTTCTCACCCTGAAGCAAAGTTCTTAACCCAAGGTACTATTTCTGGGTTAGCAGAGACTGTAACCTGAAGTGTCTGTAACCTGAAGCATCTGTAACCCGAGGTACCACTGTACTTCTAATCTCTGGTCTGTACACACAACATCTCTTGCTTGATGGGATGTAGGGTAGAAATGGGAAAGGTGTCAACTGTTGAGTGGCTGGAATGTGCAAAAAGTTATCGAGTTTTCATCCATCATAGAATTGTAGAATTGGAAGAGGCCCCAAGAGTCATATAATTCAACCCCCTGCAATGCAGGAATCTCAGCTAAAGCATCCATGACAGAAACAGCAATCTGGAAGACCAGAGGAAATACTTCACACATTTTTGAGCTAAAGGGCAAAAGTGTTCAGGGGTCAGCAAACTTTTTCAGCAGGGGGCCGGTCCACTGTCCCTCAGACCTTGTGGGGAGCTGGACTATATTTTTGTGGGGGGGTGAACGAATTCCTATGCCCCACAAATAACCCAGAGATGCGTTTTAAATAAAAGGACACAATCTACTCATGTAAAAACATGCTGATTCCCGGACTGTCCGCGGGCCAGATTTGGAGGGCGATTGGGTCGGATCCAGCCCCCGGGCCTTAGTTTGCCTACCTATGGTTTAGGTACAAAACCAGTCCATGTTCTTTTCCTTTTTGTTAAAGCTGAAAATGCGGGGAGGACAGTTCATCCAGTGGTAAGGAGGGGCATCTGCCTCCCCTTGCCCTCTCCATCCACTCCCAAAACTCTGCCTGAAGCACTGATTCCTCTCCTTGAGTAACACCAATGCAGGTATGGGATGATCATTTACTTCTTTCCGCGATGACTTGGCTCGCCTTATCTGACCCTCCTTTGCTCAAGAAGCAGCCACGCCAAGTCACGCGGCACAGCTGCAACTCCCTGCTTGGCGCCCATCCACAGGATCGTGCCCTTCCCCAAGCCGCTCAGAGAGACACTGGCCAGGTGAGGCTCCAACCAGGTATTGGCACCTGGGGAGCACCGGGCATCTAGTGCTCTCGTGCCTCTGGCCTTGTTTACCACTGGCATGCAGTCCCTGGGAGTTACAGATAGGTAGCCGTGTTGGTCTGCCATAGTCAAAATAAAAAAATTCCTTCCAGTAGCACCTTAAAGACCAACTAAGTTAGTTCTTGGTATGAGCTTTCGTGTGCATGCACACTTCTTCAGGTATCTGAAGAAGTGTGCATGCACACGAAAGCTCATACCAAGAACTAACTTAGTTGGTCTTTAAGGTGCTACTGGAAGGAATTTTTTTATTTAGTCCCTGGGAGGTTTTCCATAATAGGATGCAGCGCATGGGTTCAAAAAGCACCACCACCAAGTATAGGACATAGGAAGATATGTTCCTTTGACCGTGCTCTAGATGCCTCTACCTTCTCCTTAACAGGAACTGTTCACTAACGTGTTCCTGGCTTTTTAGTTCATTCTTTTAGCCAGATCTGGATGCTTTCCTGTTACAGATCTCTTCTCCTGCCTGAAATTTAGCCAAAGGGCCAAATCGCACCATCACGCTCATCAGATTGATAAGTGATGACTTGCATGGGGCCGTGAAGGACCATAGCCCTTTCTCTCCAGCACCTCAAATGTTCCTGTGAATGTTTCTGGTTGTGGCTACATCATCTTTTTGTTCCCGTTCCGAGCACCAATAAGCAGCAGACTTTCATCACTCAGTTGCCTACATGCCTACATAGAGGAAGTACCGTATTTTTCGTTCTATAAGACACACTTTTCCCCCTCCAAAAAATAAGGGGAAATGTGTGTGCGTCTTATGGAGCGAATGCAGGCTCCATGGCTTCAGCAAAAGCAACTCGAAGCCTCCGAAGCACAGCAGGAACGCTCCCGCCATGCTCCCGAGGCTTTGTGTTGCTTTCGCTGAAGCCTGGAGAGCGAGAGGGGTCGGTGCGCACTGATCCCTCTTGCTCTCCTGGCTTCGCTTTGCTGGAGAGGTGCTGCGCAGCTTTCCCTCTCTGCGCAGCGCCCCTTCAGCGTAGCGGGAGGAGAAATGGAAGGGGCTCAGTTTCTCCTGCCGCTTCGCTGAAGGAGCGCTGCGCAGAGAGGGAGAGAATTTTTTTTTTTTTTTGTTCTCCCCCTCTAGAACTAGGAGCGTCCTATGGTTGGGTGCGTCCTATAGAGTGAAAAATATGGTACTTCGTAGGTGAAAGGACTTTGGCTGCAGTGGCAAGCTGGCAAAAAGGAAATTGCTGCCACCTGAATGAATTTTGCATGGGGGAATATACTGTACAGGGGCAAGGCTGTAGACTGGACAAGAGTCGAAATCAGTAGAAGGCAGCTTCCTATGTTTCTACAAAGGAACTGTCCAGGGTTGGTTGACATCATTGATGACACACAATGGTCATGTGATATGCTGTTTGCCCCCTGGTTCTAGGAATGCCTCTTGCATAACCGGTAATCTATTGGGTCCAGGTTGTCTTCACTGCTTTCTAGGGAGGGCAGTGAGGCAGACTCACCTGCAGCATGTCCACCATTTTCTTCAGTTCGGATGGTTTAATGCCAGAGGCCTGCTGCATGGTGAACCCATTAAAGTTCTCAATGATGCAGAAGCCATTGATTTGCGTCTCCTCGTTCTCTAGCAGCTTCTCTAGGATCACACAGTAGGCGCGAAGAATCTGGATCAAAACACATGGGGACAGGAGCTTATGTCCAGAACTCTGGTCAAGTTGATGGATTTCCTTCCTCCCATGCCCTGGGAAACAGGCAACCTTTCTGTACATTGCTGCTGAAGTCAGTATTTATTTTGTTAATTAAATCTCTATGCCTCCTTTCATCCGAGGATCACAGGGCAGTTTACAATAGAAACACACACACACACACACACACACACACGCAAAACAATAACAATAACAACATAGTAACAAACAAAAACAATACCCACCCCCAAAGCCCAAATGATGCTCCATCTTACAGAATGCAGAGCAGATGTGGAGAAACTTTGCCCCTCCAGCTGGGGGCAGAGTTCAGCTATCTGAGATTCTCAGCTTTCATTTAAAAAGCTAAGTATGTTTCTAGCCCATATGACTGAGTGGTTAGGATATCTACGCTAACCTTAAAAACAGTCAACAACTGATGCAAAAGCATCACACTAGGAGTTTGCAACCCCTGCAAGCAGCAGCCAGGTGTGAGAAACCTTTAGCCCTCCAGATGTTGCTGAATTTAGCACTTGCATTGTCCCCAGCTATTGGCCATGCTTGGTGGTGCTATTGAGAATTCAGCAACATCTAGAGGACCAAAGGTTCCCCACGCCTGTCCCTAAAGACCCTGAAACACCTTGATGAGAAGTAGTAACTTGCAGCAGGAACGGGGAATGTTCTTGTATCGACGGTTGTTTTCCCTTGGGGATAATCTTTCAGGAGCATCCTTGCACTAGCGAGAGGTGCTCCCTCCTTGTCTAGTCAGTCACCAGAAGCATGACTGCCCTTGCTAGAGGGCTGAAATACCGTATTTTTTGCACCATAACACTCACTTTTTTCCTCCTAGAAGGTAAGGGGAAATGTCTGTGCGTGTTATGGAGGGAATGCCTACGGGTGGCATGCCTACAGATTTTCCTCCTCTAAAAACTACGTGCGTGTTATGGTCGGGTGCGTGTTATAGAGCGAAAAATACGGTAGTTGCGAGAGGGCTTCCACCACCACCACCTTCCATTGCTCCAGGAGTCGGATTCTAACACAAAAAGAAAATAGTCCTGCACAGATATGAAGCACCTATCACATCAGGCCATTGTTCACTACCAAGCATCCCAAACCAGGAGGTGGGTCAAATATACAAGAAAAGAATGAGACATTCTGGTGTCTTATTTAGTTGCTGTGTATGCTTGTACAAACTTCCACACTTTACTCTCCAGGTGCCGTTGAACTCCCAACTCACATCAGCTCCAACGAGCATGGCTAGTGGTCAGGGATGGTGGGAGATGCAGTCCAGGGGTGAATAACCTCAGACCTGGGGCCAGTTGTGGCCCTCTGGGTTTCTCTTTCTGGCCCATGGAACTCTGCAAAGGCCACACCCATCACTAGCCCACCACTGGCCCCACTTCCACCCCACCACTGGCCCTTGGAAGGTTGGCTAGAAGGGAATGTGCCCCTCATGGTGGAAAAGGTCCCCCACTCACTATTGTAGCTCAGTAACATACGGAGGCCACAGGTTACCCCTCCCAGTGGTAAGCATTGGTAGTTTAATAGTGGGGGGGGGAGGGAGCACAGGTGCTTGCAGTGTAGGACCTCTGCTCAGAGATGCTCACCTCATCAAAGGTGATCTCCTCGTAATCCCAATTCTCAATGTTGAACAGCAGCACCACCCGTCCATACTTGTCCCTGTTGGCCAAGATGCCTGGGTAGCCAGCCTCAATGGTGCTGCGCACAGCCTCGGGAGTCAGGTTTTCAAAGAGCTCTGGATACTGCTGGCGGAAGTTGACATAACCTGGTGTGAGGGGGAAGAAAGATGGAAATGATGAGCATGGGAAGAGAGACTGAAGCATTGAGCTAGATTAGGAATGGGTGAAGCTGTGGCCCTCCTGATGATGATGTTTTATTATTTATACTCCACCCATCTGGCTGGGTTCTGCCAGCCACTCTGGGTGGCTTCCAGCTCATATAAAAACATAATAAAACATAATAAAAAATCATCCCCAGCTAGCATGGCCAATGGTCAGGGATGATGGAAGTGGCAGTCTAGCAACATCTGGAGGCCCACTAGTTCCCCGTCCTTGCAAATGTTCCCCATCCTTGCAAGGAGTCTGTGTGCTTAAATGGTGGGGCTATCAGGGCAGAATTTCAGGTCAGAAGCTCAGGACCTCACAGAAGGAGAAGGAGGAGGGTCAGCTAACATAGCAGTGATGTCTCATCACATATTGAGGTAAGTAATGAAACCAGGCAAAGATCTCAAAGGAAGGTCAGTCGCTTGGTGGTAATGTGTCTGCTTTGCCTGCAGAAGGTTACAGGTTCAATGCTCGACAGCTCCTGGTAGGTCTGAGAAAGAACCCTGGAGAGCTGCTGCCAGTCAGGGTAGACTAGGGTGAGGGAAACTATGGAAGTTTTGCAGTCAAATCTAACAATGCATATTTTTGCTAGTTGGCACATGAAGGGGTTAAGACCATAGAGCTGTGTTGCTGATAGGCAGACTCAGACCATAGAAACGTAATTGGTAGAGAATGCTCTGTGTGATGTCATTAACCCTCCTCTCCTGGGAGGGAAGGAGCAAATAAGTATTTCCTGTTCCTTTCCCCTCCCCCCCTCTCTTCAACTAGCTATGGGAGCAACCATCTCTCCACTTGTTCCTGTATAAGGCACATGCCTGAAGTTGTTTTGGCTGTAAATACAAGTATTTTACCTGCATTAGTTTTTACTTCTGTTGCTGGTAAGGATGAATGCTTGACTGTGAGTAAACTATACATTTTAAACTTGCTTTTCAGTTTGGAGCCTGTTTCTTTGATAAACAGGGAAACAAAAGGGAGACATCAGCCTAACGACTAATTCCTGTGCTTCCAATTATACTTGCTCAGATGGGAGTTATAAACTCCACTGAGAGGGCTTTCTCTCGTGGGAGTATCTGCAAAAGCCCTGTATTTTGGAAAAAGGCTTGTAGCCCCATTTTCTCTTTGTCTCAACCCACATACATGGGCCTGCAGAGGGATCAAAGATAGTTAATGCATCCCCTCACCTACCTAATAAAACCCATCAGTAACCAGTGCGTTTCTGATGTTGTTGGACTCCATCTCCCATCAACCCAACATGGCCAATGATCAGTGATGAAGGGATCTGTAATCCAACACTGAGGGATGGGGAGGACAGGTTCCCCATTCCTGGTGCAGACAGTACTGAGCTAGATGGACCAAACATATCACACAGTACAAGGCAGCTTCCGATAAGCCCACTCCCACTGCCCCCCCCCCAATAATACCATGAAGTGCAAACTCTGGAATTGTACTTGGGACAGTACTTGGGATGCGGGTGGTGCTGTGGGTTAAACCACAGAGCCTAGGGCTTGCTGATCAGAAGGTTGGTGGTTCGAATCCCCGTGATGGGGTGAGCTCCCGTTGTTTGGTCCCTGCTCCTGCCAACCTAGCAGTTCAAAAGCACGTCAAAGTGCAAATATATAAATCGGTACCGCTCTGGCGGGAAGGTAAACGGCGTTTCCGTGCACTGCTCTGGTTCGCCAGAAGCGGCTTAGTCATTCTGGCACATGACCCGGAAGCTGTACGCCGGCTCCCTCAGCCAATAAAGCGAGATGAGCACTGCAACCCCAGAGTCGGTCATGACTGGACCTAAAGGTCAGGGGTCCCTTTACCTTTACCTTTTACCACAGTACTTAAAACTTGTTGCTTCAGGACTCAGGAACCTAACTAGGTTTATTTATTTTTTCATCCCCCACCCGCCCATCTACATTCCTTCTCAGTAAAAACTAAATCATTCTGCCTCCTTATTTTTCTCATGCTTGTTTACCAACAAGGGGATGATCAACCCAGATTTCCATTCTGCAGGGGGCAGGAATAGCAGGGGTAGTAACTTGTTTCACTTGTTTCCTGTTAAGAGCCATCAGGCGTGAAATGGGGAAGCGTAGCTTGGGGCGCTTAAATAAAAACGGGCAAAAATCCTTCCCTTGTTCCTCATCTCCGTCGCTAGTTTTGTTAATTACTGCCCTGTTGCATAAACAAAGGGAGCTCTGAAATAGAGCCAAGCAAATATTTTTCTTCTTCTCCAGCATAATCTCTCCAGTTTGCCAGTAAAATCCCTCTCAGAGAGAGAAGGGGGGGGGACACACAATACAGTGGTACCTCAGGTTAAGTACTTAATTCGTTCCGGAGGTCCATTCTTAACCTGAAACTGTTCTTAACCTGAAGACCACTTTAGCTAATGGGGCCTCCTGCTGCTGCCATGCCGCCGGAGCCCGATTTCTGTTCTTATCCTGAAGCAAAGTTCTTAACATGAAGCACTATTTCTGGGTTAGCGGAGTCTGTAACCTGAAGCGTATGCAACCTGAAGCGTATGTAACCTGAGGTACCACTATAAGGTAACAATACACAGCGGAAGCACCCAAACGGAGAAAAACCTCTTCCTACAACCTAACTTTGGGTTTTGCTGGCAATTAAAGGTGTTGCCCCCACACTCCTCCTTTTTTCTTTTTAATAGGCTAGATAAATAAGCCAATATCACCTGCCCACTCCCTATGCTACCCTAAGGAAGGATGACTACAGCATACCAACAAGATTTGACTGGGTCTGTTTGCATGCCAAAAATCCCCACCTTTAATCAGATCATAAGACCTGCTGATGTCAAATTTACGGGCTCGGATGAAACGCAGGAAGAAAGCATCATCTTTTCCTTTCACTTTCTCAGCCACCACCTTGCAGATGTCCTCTCCTCCTTTGGCTTTCTCCTGCACCAGTTCCCGCAGCTCTTTCACAGCCAGCTCGCGCTTCTCCAGGGTCTCGTTCAGTTCGTCCTTGGCCTGTGGAGGAGAAGAGAAGCCGGACAGTGTCTCAATGGTAGAAGATGTCACAGGAATGGGACAATACCTGCTTTCCCTTCTCTCCCACGCAAAATAGCACTTGTGTGCTCATATTCATGGAAGTGTTCTCCTAAACAGAAACATGTTCGCTAGCTGTGGCCATTGGTCTCATGATACCGTATCTGGCATGGCCCTCGGTGCTCAACCAGTTATTTGTTCTTGCCCTAAACCTAATGCTGTAGGTTTCAAAATTCCTTCCATCGCTGAGCCCTATTCTATATCAACTTGTCTTCTAAGCAACACCAGAACATCTGCCATACAAGCCCAGAACACAGCAAAGGATTCTGGCCTATGTTGTTAATATTTCTATGGAGTGTCGGCCAGGTCTGTTGACTATCACCATTGCCCTCTGAAACCAGAGTATATATAGAACAACACACCTAGCATTCCACTTGTGGTTGTACTATTCAGGAAGAAAATTGGTGGCAGTGAACTAAAATGGCTTTTGTCTGCTATTGCTAGGCAACTCACTGAGGAGCCACCAAAGGAAATACTTTTGCAGACAACTGTCCCAATGTATTTTGGCATACCAAGCAGTAAAATAGCAAGGAATGTCCCAGCTCACTTTAATTAGTTTTCACTGTAGAATCCAAGTGCTGTCATTTCACATAGCTGGTATGAACAAAATCGTATCATTTTCTGGATATTAAGTGGGCTGGTTCACAGATCCTATATTGAGCAGCAGGTTAAACTAAAAGGCCTCCAAGATACCACTCAACTCTAAACTTCTATGGGCATTCCATACTTTTCTTTTTACATTTAATCCAGATTTCCTCCATTAATTAAAAAGTGACCCATTATATACCCACAGTTGCCACTGGTATGGAAGAAAGGGCATTCACAAAGTAAAGGTAAAGGTAAAGACCCCTGGATAGTTAAGTCCAGTCAAAGGCAACTATGGAGTGAGGTGCTCATCTCTGCTTTCAGGTTGAGGGAGCTGCCATTTGTCCGCAGACAGCTCTTCCGGAGCATGTGGCCAGCATGACTAAACCACTTCTGGCACATGGAACACTGTGACGAAACGCCGTTTACCTTCCCGCCGCAGTGGTACCTATTTATCTAATTGCACTGGTGTGCTTTCGAACTGCTAGGATGGCAGAAGCTGGGACTGAGCAATGGGAGCTCACTCCTTCACGGGGATTTGAACCTCCAATCAGCAAGCCCAAGAGGCTCAGTGGTTTAGACCACAGTGCCACCCGCGTCCCCAGTGAAGGAGACTATAATGTGATTGATAGCATTTCCACCAAATAAGTATATTGACCCTTAGATATGCCTACAGGACTCCCGTGAAGGCTATATAAATTATGTTGGTATACAGATTCCAATCATTTCAGGCCCTGTGCATTATATTTATTGTCAAACGATCAATGTGAGCTTAGAAAAATATCTTACAAAAATACCTTCCAATCAGCAATGTGAGCTTGGAAAAATATCTTCCAAAAATACTTTCTGATCAGCAAGCCCAAGAGGTTCAGTTGTTTAGACCACAGCGCCACCCACGTCCCTGGCATTCACAAATAATCCCTTGGCAACCTCAAAAGTAAGGTGAGTGTGACCAAAAAAACCATGCACTGAGCGCCCTGAGCACTTCCTCTCCCCCTTGATCATTTTCATAACGCAATTTATTTTCTCATTAATTGATGGAGAATGGTAAAAATGCAAGAGTGGGATTTTCAGCACAGCAGTAGGAAACCCTGAGAAAGACATGGCTTTGGTCTGACCTAACAGGACTTATGCTCTTAATTAGCGACTTCTGCCTTTGATACAATTGTATGTAGGAAATTAAACAATGGACACATTGCAGCCCTTTGATGATTCTTGCATAAAGCAGCCACCACACTGGGCCTCCCTGTAGGGTTGTCTCTGCCTCTACATCAATGGCAGCATCAAACCTGGAGCGCCATTTCTTTGTGCTTTTCAAGGGAGAACAAGGTAACCGCCGTAACAACTGTTAGGACTGCCAGTGATGGACCTGGGCTGTGGTTCATCTCTGTGGCTCAGAGCCTAGCAGAAGCCCTGGTGGACCCAGGACGCATGCGTGTCTGTGTGTGTTCCCCTTTGTCTTCCCCCCTGCTATGACCCTCTGGTCTCCACTGAATATTACATGACATGAACAGAGGCGTACTGGTTAAATTGCAGTGGAACAGCCATGCAAAACATGGGCAAACTTCAAAGAAGGGTCCCTGATACAGGCCTTGAAGGATTCTTAGCTAGCCCTGTTGGCAGGGAGACGAGGCATAAAAATTCAGTTTCTGTTTTCTCAGGAAGGTAAGGCAACAGTCTCACAATGGACCACCGCTCACCTTGACATCACTAAAACCTCTTGTTCTCTCTCTCACGCACAGCTACGTAAGTAGTTAGTTTTTGAAAGGTTAATTAGCCACGTTGAGCTCCATGAACAGGCCACCCTCTGGAATCATTAACAGCTCTCAGTCTTTGGCCTTCCCTCTCCACCCTGCCCAGCGATGCTCACCTTTTGCAAGGTATAGTCAGGGATTTTCTCACACTTCCCAAAGACGCGGCCATGGTCCTTGGTGGTCAGCCTCTCGAGTTTGGAACGCAAGGCTTGCTCCTCCTCAGAAACGATCCTGAATGTGCCAGTCTAGGGGTGAAAGCACAAGGGGGAAATGAACTCCTGACTTAAAACATCCCCATCATGTCAACTGCTCATGCAAGAACTGACAAAACTTGCATAATACTTGGCACTCTATGTAAAAAATATTGACTCTAAAAGGAGAAGACCTGTGAATATTTTTGCAGCAGGGTCCTTACAGTACTGTATAATAATAATAATAATAATAATAATAATAATAATAATAATATTTGTACCCTGCCCATCTGACTGGGTTTCCCCAGCCATTCTGGGCAGCTTCCAGCATATACAAAAACATATCAAAACATTAAATGTTAAAAACTTCCCTATACAGGGCTGCCTTCAGATGTCTTCTAAAGGTGGACCCAATCAGCATGAAAGGAGAGTTTTTTCACCACTGTATACCCAAAGCAGAACATTTAGGAACTGAAAACATAGTGTTTTCTCTTTCCAGAGTTTGGTGCCCAAGTTCTGTTAAGTACAATCGAACTTCATGGAAGACACAGCGTAAGACACTCAGAAAGAAGATAGTGGAGCATTCCAAATCATTTTTGCCCATGTACCCGCACAGAAAATTGTCGATCTATCTGAAAGGCAACTCATGGAGATTTGAATTGATCGTTGCAATGCATCCTTAATTATTATTATTGTGCAATATTACTATATAAACATAGAAGGCTGCATAATGTTTGAAGGGGTGTGACTGACAGGGGAGATGGGTTTAACTATCATGACCCTGCGTGACTGAATTTGCCACTACACTACTGGCTGTAGATCAGTGGCAAAGTGCGTACTTTGCATCTAGAAGGTTTTGGGCTGAATCCGGGGACTGGTGGCAGGGTGACGATGAGTGGTCAGAGGAAGAAGAGGGAGAAGACTGGGAGGAGGAGGTGTCAGAAGTAGAAGAGGTAACAGGGTTTAGTGAGCAGGGGAAATCTGTGGCAGATAGAAGTACAGAATTGGAAGCAGGGGTGGATGCAGAGAGGAGGGAGGCCAAGAGGCAGAGATGAGTCAGGCTGGGTGTCTTCTCCTCCTGCTGTGACAAGCTCCCCTGCCCCCTTGTCTCCCAGGATTAGAAGAGGTGTGAACAGGGAGGAGCAGAGACAGGCACATCGGTGGAGTCTCAGATTGCTTGGGAAAGACCTGAGGAAGGTGGAGATTTAGGCAACTGCCTCATAGGGGCAAAACCCACTGAGAAGAGTCGCTGCCCTCATTAGGCCTGGCATTCCTGGGCAGGTCTTATTTCTTCTGAATCACTTACTCTGTGTGATTTATTCCTGATACCTGCTCCTGACATTATGCATCTTAGAGGCAGAGTTCCCCAGTTGCCTGTTACTGTTCATCTACCTTTTCCTTTCATCTGGGCTGAAGCAAGACAGAAGCAGGTGTTTATTGTGGGCTCAACGCTGCTCACAAATGTAAGGTTTTTGCAGTGTGCCCACGCAATGGCATCAGCATAAAAATGCCAGTCCAGATTTGCCCTATCCATGGAATATCTTTCCATTGCTTTGGATGGACTAAGATGCTTTGGAAGGCCTTTCCCCCAAAACTGCAGCATATAAATATTCAACAACATTTTCACATGGTAGGCAGCTTCCTGGATGCAGCCACTATTTGTCCCATGTGGCAAAGCCAAAGTGACATTGTCATCAGTGCTGGTCTCAGCATTGGTAGCGGCCTGAGGGTGTAGAAGACTGATGCTAGCCCTGCTGAGAGCAGGGATGAATCAAGATCTCCTTAATCTAAGCCCGGTTAGAATCAGGAAAAGGGAACAAATGGAATGGAACAAACAGAATCTGTACTCACCACTGAAGTCATGTTGTCGTTTTCCTAATCCACGCAACCACTGAAAAGAGAGAATGAGGATTGTCAGGCTAACATCACCAGGAGGCAACACACTGACACCTGTTGCAGTTCACTCTCTGGTTCAGAGAGATCTGGCAACTTTCCGCAGCTGAGGATCCTTCAGAATCCCAAGTCCGCCTTGAGGGTTCTAGAGGAGACCTAGTGAGGCTGTCCGCAGGAAGTCCCAGCCTCTTCTCATTACCAGGAACTTAATTTTCAGATAACATTGCTGGGCTGCCTCCTTTAATTATGTCTTATACAGTCCCCAAAGTTTACTTTCTCTCTTAGGTTGCTAAAGGCTTCCAGCTGCTAGCCTTTGTTGGTTGTGGAACTTCCCAATTATATGGCTTTTACTACTCCTCCTGTTTGTTTGAGTCTTTATCTACTGATAAGGGTGGGGCCAACATCCCTATCCTATCACCACGTCAGCTAATGTCCTGATTGCCTTTGTTTATCCTTGGCCATGATGAGTACATGAGTACAAGACTAGCTAGCAGGACCAGTAGTCAGGGATGATGGGACATACAGGAAGTCCTATTAAACTTGGTGGCAGTAAACATGCATTGGAACTGGCTGTTTTGTCTTATTTCAGTGCCAGCGCAATATGCAGAAGGTCTTGGGTCCACTCCCTGACATCTCCAGTTAGCAAGGGATGGGAGAGACCAGTTTCTGCCCTGGAGAGCAGCTGCCTGTCAGACTTGGAGGTGAAGGGCCAGATGAACAAAGGATATGCCCTGGTATAATGCAGCTTTTAAGTTCCTGTGTTCATAGATGGGTTTCCTACATACGAGACTACATGAACAGGCTACCGGTAACTTGTTGCACAAGATTGTGCGATCTCTTGCACCACGAGTTTCTGCTAGTGCAACTGTTGCACTGGAGAGATAGCACAGGACAGGATAGTACGCACCCCGGAAATGATCTCTTTCAGCTTCTGCCTTCTGGAAGAAGGTATAGGGTTATAAAGGCCAGGACTAGCCGCCTGAGAAACAGTTTCTACACAAATGCTATTCTGGTTCTAAACACAGCATAAGGAATCTCTATAGTATATTGTATTTTAAAATGGGGTTTCAGAGTTTTTAGGGGTTTTTGAATGTTTTATGTAGTTTTTCAGTTTCATTGTTCTGTATGGGACAATGACAATAAAGATATCGTATCGTATCGTATTGATTCCTCCGTTGTGCAACACTGAAACTCGTCCATCTGCTAGCTCAACAGCCCTGGACACAGCTCACAGAGTTCGAACGGGTACATAGCGGTTGTCTAGTCCAACCCCATGCAATGCCGAATCTGCAATATAGGGTTCCAAGCAGAGAATCCCTGACATGTAGACATCTAGTCCTTGCTGAAACACATCCAGTTGTTTTTAACGGCTGGGCTGCGTTTGCTGTGATTTGAAGCAGTATTAAACCTGCAGCACCTATACTCTCCCAACCAACTTTAACAAGAAGGGTTGCAGCGGCAGAATCTAAGCTGAAAAAAAGAATCTCGAAATACTCACCAGGGAGGTGAAACAGTTCCAAGAAGGTCAGTGTGCAATCCAGGCAGAATCACCGTAGTGAATAAATTGAACATGCAACAGGCAGCAAAGAATTGAGAAAAGGCTGAAGTGCAACAAGAGGAAACCCAGGCAAAAGCTTTGTAGAGTCACCGGGCTGGGATTAGACCATCACAAGGCATCGCTCGCAAGAGCTCTCTAATTAGGTCAGCACAAACCAGGCGAGGGACCCCATTAAAAAATTACAAAAGGCCGGCGAGGAGGGGGCGGGGGAGAGAGAGAGCAAGTGGTCTTGGCTCACAGAAGTTCATGGCGGGGAGGCTGGCAGCATTCTGGGGCCGATTAGCCAAGTATAAAAGCTTCTTATTGTATAACTGGGCCACACTCATTAGTGTAACATGCAGGGTGGAAGGAAGGGCTTTGGGGGACATTGCAGAGGGAGGGAAGGAGGGAAGAGGGTCCATAACTTCAGCGGGGAAGGGCTGTAGCTCAGGAGCAGAGCACATGTTTTGCATGCAGAAGGTCGCAGGTTCAATCCCTGGCATCTCTAGTTAAGCAAAAGTGGGAAAGGCTTCTGCTTTGGAGAGCCAATGTCCGCCAGGATGTCCACCAGCCTAGATGGACAAATATAGGCCCCATCTACACAATATGTTTAAAGTAGCATCATGCCACTTTAAATAGTCATGGCTTCCCCCAGAGCAGCCTGGGAGCTGTATAGTGGAGTAGGACAGCTGGGGGGGGGGGAATCACATGTGCCCCTTTGGTTTCAGATAGTACATGGGTAGATGAGTCTGTTAAAAGTGGTATGACACTGCTTTAAATGTACAGTGCAGATGAGGTCTTATTTAAGGTAAAGGTAAAGGGACCCCTGACCATTACGTCCAGTCGTGGCCGAATCTGGGGTTGCAGCGCTCATCTCGCTTTATTGGATGAGGGAACCGGCATACAGCTTCCGGGTCATGTGGCCAGCATGCCTAAGCCGCTTCTGGAGAATCAGAGCAGCGCACGGAAACGCCGTTTACCTTACTGCCAGAGCGGTACCTATTTATCTACTTGCACTTTGACGTGCTTTCGAACTGCTAGGTTGGCAGGAACAGGGACCAAGCAACGGGAGCTCATCCCATTGTGGGGATTCGAACCGCTGACCTTCTGATTGGCAAGTCCTAGGCTCTGTGGTTTAACCCACAGTGCCACCTAGGGCAAGTTAAAAAGCCGTTCTCTGATGTACATTTAAACAATGGGTTGCATCCAGTGCCAGCCCTACTGAGAGGAACCAGAACTGGTGGATTCATTCATCCCTAGTGTAGCAGCAGGCCATGCTGAAATTCCCTCTTCTATGGGTCAATGCCAAACCAGGCATTTAACGTCACCATACTTTGGCCCCTAGGTTCAATTTCAAGGGTGTTCCAGGCTGCTGCTATTTTGGGGTGGGATTCAGTCACGCACTGACAAATTCAGGTTGTGCAAATCAGGTTCTTCACCGCCTTGTGTGATGAACCCCAATGGTGGAGGCGGCCTTGGCTCACCCCTAGTTCTCGTGAAACCCTATAGGAGCTCCTGAGTTGTTGCAAGATGGGACATGGCTGGCCGCCCAGAATATACACCTTTTTACCGCAGGTTCATCCCAGCCACCCTCCCTTCTTGTTTGCCCATTACTGTGGACTTGGTTGGTTTCTGGTCCAGAAAGGAATTTTGATCCCAACTGCAATTTGTCTCTTAATTGGGAGGTTTTCGCTTTTCCCTTAGTCAAGGACAAAATGTTTCTTGTTAGGTGTTAGTCTCTTCCTTGAAATTCCTGGGAGTTTACCTTAGTGAAGACCTCACTTGGAAAAACAATATAACTCAGGTGGTTAGGAAGGCCCAACAGAGACTCCATTTCCTCAGGGTCTTGCGAAAGAACAATGTTAAATAACAATTGATGACCTCCTTCTACCGGTCCACAATAGAAAGTGTCCTCTCATATTGTATCACATTGTGGTATGTTGGCTTGACAGCCATGGACAGAAAGTCTTTACAGAGGGTGGTGAATACAGCACATGATATCATGGGCTGTCCCCTGAGCCCGCTAGATGACATCGCAAGGGATCGTTGTCTTAGGAGAGTGAGAAAAATTCTCAGGGACGATTCACACCCTGGCCAGCACCTCTTTAATCTTCTACCCTCGGGAAGGAGATATAGAAGTATAATCAGTCGTAGCAACAGGCTAAAAAAATAGTTTCTATCCGTGGGCTGTTAGGCTGCTGAATGGAAAATAATATAGTGCAACTGACTTTTGGGGTTGGTGCGTTGTGCAACAAGCACACAGAGTGCAATGAGATTGAGTGTATTGGGGCTTGGTTAATTTCATTGTACACAGGTTGTACATTGACAATAAAGGTATTAAATATTACATATTCTTGTCAAAACTGATGGAAAATGGAATCAGGCAGGCAGGGGCGGAGCTAGCTGCACCCAGGGTCGAGCCTAGCCACCCGCGGGGTGGGGTGAGTGTCCCAGGGGGGCGGCGATGTCACCCCCTCCTCAGGGATGACACCTGGGACAGACCACACCCACAGCACCCCCCTTCCTCTGCCAGTGCAGGTAGGCAGGATCTGCTTAAGACAAACCCTCATACGTAGGGTTGCCATATTTCAATAAGTAGAATTCCTGACTACCCCAGAAATAGTGATTTTAAGCTTTTTGAGCTGTTTCTCATGCTTTTTCCATTGCATACGTCCGGGTTTCCCCTTACATTTTGCCGATTCTGCAAAATTCCTCCCCAACGCCATTTTTACACCTGGAAACCAGGACATGTCAGGAATTTTCCTAACATATGGCAAGCCTACTCATACAGGGTCTTGTGGGGTTGCACTATAGGCTGCAGCCTGGCTTGATGTTATTTTTTTATTTGCTTTTTAAAAAAATAGTTTAACAACAACAGCCGCAAAAAAATGCAAACGTAACTTGATTCTGTGTTTCCTTTCCTTTTGTTATATATGTGCCCTTTGCTGTTGTTATTCTTTGTATTGTCATTTGTTTTAAAGGGCATTTCATGTTGCCATTTTAGATTGCTGTGGGAACTCAAGGAGAAGGGTGCACAATAAACAGAAATATTATAAATAAATGGTACTGTGCACGATTTCTTCAAAATGTGGTAAGCCAGCTCTGCTGTGTTTGGGTGGGTGGGTGGGTGGGGGGGCTCCTGCTTATTTTGTTGAATGCATCCCTGGACTTCTGTCCTATTCTGGCAGCACCACTGGTACAGAGTCTCTTTCTATGTAACCAGAACAGAAGACTCTGCTGAATTCTGACAGAAGAGAATAGGACAAAGTGTATATCTTCACTGGCAGTAAAGACAGCAGTGATTATCAACGGTTACTTTTGCCTTCCTCTTTCAGTCCAGAGAGCGTCACACCAAAGGGGGCTTCCCAGGGGGCACAGTGGCAAAACAGATGGTGCAACGCTATGGGGAGCTTATGCCGGGCATGTTTTGTAACTGTGTTGAGGTTTTTATTTTTATTTTTATATATAGTTACATATTTGAACGAAGTAATAATAATAAATAAAGAAAAATAAATATGAACACCCCACCCCTGAGACCATTCCATTGTAACTATCTAACCTCCCAAAATTTCAACACCTCTTGCGATGCTTTAACCCCTTTCTGTTTTAACAGTACAAATTCTACAAATGCCTCCCATATTTCCTCAAAACCATTTATCCTGCATATTCCCCGTCTTACCTTAATAGTAAAGGTAAAGGGACCCCTGACTACTAGGTCCAGTCGTGACCGACTCTGGGGTTGCAGCGCTCATCTCGCTTTATCGGCCGAGGGAGCTGGCGTACAGGTCATGTGGCCAGCATGACTAAGCCGCTTCTAGTGAACCAGAGCAGCGCACGGAAACGCTGTTTACCTTCCCGCCAGAGTGGTACCTATTCATCTACCGTATTTTTCGCCCCATAGGACGCACGTTTCCCCCTCCAAAAATGAAGGGGAAATGTGTGTGCGTCCTATGGGGTGAATGCAGACCTTCGCTGAAGCCTGGAGAGTGAGAGGGGTCGGTGCGCACCGATGCCTCTAGCTCTCCAGGCAGCTATCCGCAAGCCTTGCAAGCCCGGTGGGAGTTCCTGCGGGCTCACAAGGCTTGCGGGCAGCAGCCTGCAGCCCAAAGCACGGGGCGCCCTCCGGAGGGTGCCCCCTGCTTCGGGCGGGTGTCCGCAAGCCTCACGCGCCCGGCGGGAGGTTCCGCTGGGCGCGCGAGGCTTGGGGCGGCAGCCTGCAGCCCGAAGCACGGGGAGCCCAAAGCGGTGCAAGGCTTGGGGCTGCAGCCGCGGCTGGGGGGGGGAAATAATTTTTTTTATTCATTCCCCCCCCAAAAAACGAGGTGCGTCCTATGGGCCGGTGCGCCCTATGGGACGAAAAATACGGTACTTGGACTTTGAGTGCTTTTGAACTGCTAGGTTGGCAGAAGCAGGGACCAAGCAACGGGAGTTCACCCCGTCGCGGGGATTCGAACCACCGACCTTCTGAACGGCAAGTCCTAGGCTCTGTGGTTTAACCCACAGCGCCACCCGTGTCCCGTCTTACCTTAATAGCACATGTTAACTTATCATTAACAGCTATATCCCACACCTCTTTATACCATTCTTCCATTTTATATTCACCTTGCCCCTTCCACTTCCTAGCTGTAAAAATTCATGCAGCTGTCAATAAATTTGTGAGAAAGTCCTTCGTAGCCCGCGAACCTTCCACCCCCACATATGTTGAGATTTAAGGATTTGAATTCCATTATCGCCAGAACCGTGGTTGGAAATGAGTTCCCACTGTGAGACAGGGAGAAAGGGGGAGAAAAGAGGTACAGGACTATTTATTGGTGGAGCTGTGTGAACAAGGCATGGATGGGGTTCAGCCAAAAGCCACTCAGATTCCCCCCCCCCCAAAAAACATAATGATTTAGCATCTAGAGATTTGAAACTCGTATGAATTACCGTATTTTTCGCAGTATAAGACGGACCAGACCACAAGACGCACCTAGTTTTTGGAGGAGGAAAACAACAACAAAAATATTCTGAATCTCAGAAGCCAGAACAACAAGAGGGATCGCTGCGCAGCGAAAGCAGCGATCCCTCTTGCTGTTCTGGCTTCTGGGATAGCTGCGCAGCCTGCATTCGCTCCATAAGACGCACATACATTTCCCCTTACTTTTTAGGAGGGGAAAAGTGAGTCTTATAGAGCAAAAAATACGGTATATTAGCACACCGTGCTCGCAAAGCAACTGTTAAGCAACTGCATGTTTGAACCAGTCTTCAGGGCTGCTGCTTCACTCAACCAACTTGGAAGGGTGTTTTGTTTTGTTTTGTCTAAAATAAATTGGTGCAAACTCTTTTAGCACGTGAAGATACGATGGATTGGATACAGGGGAATGAAGCAAACTGGTTACTGGCTTCCAGTGCTGTTGCAAGTACAGTATATAATCCACATTTGGGCACCTCCCCCCAATATAACCTAGATGGGTACAGTAGCAAAAAGTGAAAAATTGCTCCTTAGTCTAAAATTACCTAATTGCGCCACTGATAGCTTCTGTTCTCTTGTGTTAGCTCTCATCTGTGAACAGTTCAGGCTTTTGTGGAAAGCTTCAGAAATAAGCCGGTGTGTTTGCAACAAGAAAGGCCACTTAGGTTAATCTCTGCTTCCTTTTAAACATAGGTTGAAATCTCCTCATGGAACAAAGGCTTCCCCTTGTTGCTGGGTACTTAGGGGTTTTGTACAAAATGATCCAAGCCACGCGTGAGGCAAGAAAGAAATCCAGGAAAAGGCCAACCTGCAAGAAGTGTTACCCTCACTCTGATTTGGTTTCATGATGGTGATATTATTATTATTATCATCCTTCCTGGCAAGTCTTGAATGGGCTTTCTGTCCGAACTCTTGGCAGTGAAGAAAAGTCACTCAAGGGTTAAGGCTGCACGGGACAACAGCAACTGGAACAAATGTTATGTAAATGAAATGTTAAAAAAAATAAAATCAGATTGTTTTGCAGAGAGAGGTTGGATGAGGTCAGGGCAGAAGCAGATTCCCAGGTCTTGCTGATGTGACCCTCATTTGGGATGGTGGAAGAGAGAATATGACAGAAGGACTATGGGTTGCTTTCAACTAACGTATACTCAGAGTAGAGCCACTAAGATAAGCAGCCATTTGGGTCCATTAATTTAAGTGGGCCTATTCTGGGCGGCTGAATACAACACTGTACAATGGTACCTCGGGTTACATACGCTTCAGGTTACATACGCTTCAGGTTACACACTCCGCTAACCCAGAAATAGTGCTTCAGGTAAAGAACTTTGCTTCAGGATAAGAACAGAAATCGGGCTCCGGTGGCGCGGCGGCAGCAACAGGAGGCCCCATTAACTGAAGTGGTGCTTCAGGTTAAGAACAGTTTCAGGTTAAGAACGGACCTCCAGAACAAATTAAGTACTTAACCCGAGGTACCACTGCATACTCCACTGCCATCAGCAGAACCTACTGGATGACACCCATCGCCCAATCTAGTCCAGTCCCCTTATAAAGCCATCCACGTCAGTGACCATCCCTGCCTGTATCCAGTAGGAGTGAGTTCCATAGTTTAATTACGTGCAGTGCTAAGAAGTATAGTGGTACCTTGGTTCTCAAACGCCTTGGTACTCAAACAAGTTGGAACCCAAACACTGCAAACCTGGAAGTGTTCCGGTTTGCAAACATTTTTCATAAGTTGAACGTGCTCCGTTTTTAATGCCACACTTAAATTTTGAGTGCCACACTTACGTTTTAAGTGTTACGCTGGCGTCTGTCTGTTTTTGCTATTTATTTTGTGTTTCTGTTTTTGCGGATTTTTGTTTTTGTGACTGTGTGGAACCCAGTTCAGCTACTGATTGATTGATTGTGTGACTGCAGTACATTGTTTATTGCTTTCATTTTATGGATCAGTGGTCTCGTTAGATAGTAAAATTCATGTTAAATTGCTGTTTTAGGGGTGGTTTTTAAAAGTCTGGAATGGATTAATCTATTTTGCATTACTTTCCATGGGAAAATGCACCTTGGTTTTGGAACGCTTTGGTTTTGGAACAGACTTCCAGAACGTATTAAGTTTGAGAACCAAGGTACCATTGTAATTTCTTTTATCTGTCCTGAATCTTCCAGCATTCAGCTTCACCCGATGATTTCTTGTGTTCAGAGGGAGAAACACTTTTCTCTATCCATGCATAATTGTATAAAAAGTACCAAAAACTTGCTAAAAGCAAGAAGCTCCGAGCACTGCAACCGTTCTTCATAGGAGAGTCTCTCTGGGCTTTTATTTAGTGAGCACCCCTTTTATGTAGCTTCTGTCCCTGTCCCCACCGTTTTCGTAAATCGGCAGGCAGCAAGCAAGCCTCGAACGCGCGATCTTCCCAGTACCGCGCCGGCCACCCTACGCGCTGCGCCACAGCACCATCCGGGGACTTAGCTTGCAGCGCGGGGGGTAGGGTGGGGAGAACAACGGCGAAGCGGAGGCGGCGCATGGGTTGCCTAGGGAAACGGAAGCTGTTCAGAGAGGGGCGGGACTCCGTTGCCGGGGCAACGCTGACGAAGTTCCAGGCGAGAAATTCGGCGCTCGGGGAAGTTTTGAAGGAAGGTGAGGCCGGGAAGCAGCGCCTGAGGCAAAACAGAGAAGAGGGTCGGCAGCGGGAGGGGGCGCGGACGTAAGAGGGTCACGTGGCCGAAGGTGGGTCACGAGGTGAGCGGTGATTGTTGGTCATTAGCCAAAAAAAAAAAAAATGACAAGTATTTTTTTTGGGGGGGGGGCTTCCTTTGAGCCAGGTTAGAAAAAAAGGGGGAAGGTGAAACTGTGTCTCTGAGCATGTGGAGAGTGCCTCTTTTGTTTATAACGGTTTCTGTACCAATTTTTCCCCCTACAGGGAGCTCAAAGTGGCATAAATGATTCCCACTCCCTATATTTCCAGTTTTGTCAGCGTAACAAGTCTGTGAGGTAGGTTTGGCTGAGCGTTGAAATTGGCCTATTGAGCTTTATGTATGTGTGTTGAAACAAGAGTCTTCCTAGTTGGCTGCACCATCATGGATACACCTGTGTCACCCCAGATAAGAAAGCTTGGTAGAAGATGTGAAAAGAAACCCAGCCGTTGCAGCAAAGTTGTGGCAAGTGGCTGTACGTTTGAATACTTTCCCACTCGCTGCAGTCATACAAAAATACAAAGATAGCCCCAGCGTGTCATTAAGGAGTCATCCAAACTTCAGTTCCACCCCACCCCAACCTATATAATGCGCTTTTTTTATTGGATTCAAACACATCCCCGCTTGTAGTGCAGAGTGGTGCAGTCCACAAAAAGCTGTACAGTTTGAGGCTGCTATTTGCATCAATTTACCTTTCAAGGCCTTAGATACAATCTGAGTTTCCTCTGTTTGTTTCTGTAGGTTAAAACTCTTTTGCTAATTTTACAGATCACAAGTTTTTTTGTTTTGTTTCGCCAGCTCTATTAACAATGGACCAGAAAATCCTGACCTTGGCGGCAGATGAAAAAGCTGAGCAACTTCAGGCATGCCTGCAAAGCCTGAAAGAAAATGAGGTGAGCTGTTGTGATTCTCACAGCATTTCAGTTGGGGGTGTGTGTGTGGATCCACTGATAGTGCCCTTGTTTGGGGCTGATTGTAAAGAGGGAAAGAGAATCTGTGGTCCTATGTATGCAGCTGAACTCGCAACTCCCATCAACCCAAAACACATGGAGAACCACTCCTATCCCTTCATTTGGACATTGCTCATTCTCTTCAGTGTATTGTTTCACCATCATGGCTTCCATGATCAGTAGTTTTGTGTCCAAATTGTGAGGCATCCATATATAGTACCTTCATGCACCTTTATTCATAGTTTGCTAATTGCACGAGTTGCAAGTTGCTAGATATTTGTATTTATTCCTGTTGTATTTCCGTTTCCTTCTACTAACTCATAGCTGTGGGAAGTCCCGTGCATTTGGGGAAATGGTAAAAATTGTGGTGACTGTCAGTGGGCAGCTATGCATCTGCCGTATGCCCAGGTTCTGCAACTTTTGCATTCTGCACTATGCAGTATCTGGAACTAAAACAGAATCTCATGCAATTTGTATGTTTTTATACGTCTCCCTCCTCCTGCAATGTTACCTCCTGTACAGTTTTATGACAGCTAGATAATGTCGTTTTGCTTACATTTTTCATCATTGTGTTAAGGTTGCCAAGTCTCCTGCCTTTTACTAACTACTAATGACATCTATATCCAATGCGTTTCTTGCTCCTCTTAGAAATCATAGGCAAGTGGATTGCCACTTCCAGTTTTTCATGGCCTTCAAGTGTTACTGTAGTACTGTATATAATTCACAAAAATATTTTTGGGTGCATGCATTCCTCTGTGGTTCTCCCTTTTCATGAACATGGTGTATTTTAACTGCATGTCAGGCTATCTAGTAACAGGCCATTCATCTAGTCATCTATGATGAGTGGAGGTTGCTTCCAGGTGACCAGGCATGGAGAACTGAAAAAAGTTTAGGGTTAGGCAGCCACAAATGATTAATGTAAGTATGTAGGCTAGTAAATATTTTGGATGTATCTGCAAGGCCGTATTAAGAGGACGGTAAATTTATGTGCCTTAGTGATGATTGTATGGAAATTAGTACCTGGTTACACACAGTGTTTCTATTATCATTGGATGTAGAAGCTTAAAGTGATGATAAATGAATCTTGTGCTTCCCCCCTCTTCTTGCTGCAGTTGAAAGGCTTAATCACAAAGCAGGCTTTGAAGGGAAAGGAGATTGGTGCCCTCCTGAGAGGAATCTTCAAAGGTACCACACAATGAGTTGTGATAGACTGATCTATGAATCCTTTTTTTTACCCAACTGTTCCATGTATGACATTGATATCTTACAGTTCAATCCTAATCATGTCTACTCAGAAGCAAGTCCTGTTGAATTGGGTTAGGATTGCAGCCTTAAGCAAGTACTTGAGTGTGGCTGTAATCCTATGTTCATTTACTTGGAAGTAAACTCAGCTGATGTCAGTGGGACTTGCTACTGAACAGAGAAATATGGGACTGTGCTGTAAAGAATCTTCTAGATTTTATTTTTTTTAAGAGACACGCTGTGGACCAACTGAATGAAGTGGTCCCCAGACCACAGTTTGGGAACCCTTGTTCTAGACAGTATTGCTTGCAGGTGGGGAGAGTTCTTTTGAACTTGTCCCAGCAGTTGGGTTTCCACTTAAATGTGCCAGTGTTAAGTAATTCCATGTGGACACAACTGATGTTTATTTGTGAACAAGATACAAAGATATAGACTACGAAAGGGGATATTTTAATTTGGAGCTTCTGTTAATAAAGGAATTTGGGAGTCATGCAGAACCCTTTAGCTGTTTAAATTGCACAGAAGAAAGTGAGTAAATGGTCAGAAAAATTATTGAGAGTGTTGGTGAAGTCTAGGCCATCAGCTGCTCTTTTATCTCTTGTAAGAGCTGTCTTAAAATGTTTGCTCAAGTAACTTCTTTATTGTTTTTGTTTCCCTTGGAAATTCCACTCCAGGTTCTCCTTGCTTCCAACAGACGGGCGTTGTTAGGAGGCTCAGCGTTTATAAGCATTGTGTCCAGTTGGTGGAGTCGGGGGATCTGCATGTGGAAGTTGCATCTGAAATTATACGGCTGCTTATGTTAGAGGTAGGAATGGAGTTATCAAGACTGGTTTCTCCAGATCTACAAAGTGAAATGGAGATGATGGTTCCCTTCCACTTCTAGATTCCACGCTTAAATTACATTGCGGTCATCTCCTGAGAATCCTGACCCTATGCATGTTGCGGAACATGCATGTTATCTAGTGGGGCTGATTTTCAAGACACTACGTGTGATTGCAGCTTTAGAGAGCAATCCTTAACTATTAAGAAGGGTAGGTAAGGAAAAGGCTATTTGATATTGTGGGCCTCCTTCTCTGCAGATGGAGGAGTCCACAGTGTGGTGGAAGAAAGCGGTGCTGTGGTCACTGACTTGCCACCAATGTTCTGTGTGTGGTGGAGCCACGAATGGGGACACATTGTGGGAGGCTGTGATTTTTCCAGATCCAAAGCCTCCTTGTTCCCCAGACACGGATTCTATACACATACGCACACGCCATTACTCTGTCCATCTCCTTGGTGATGAAATCATTTCTAGGTCATAGGTTTCCTCCTGGTGTTACACCTGTGCGTTTGACAACAGTTCAGCACAGTGTAATTTTGTAAGTGAGGCTTCTCCTACCACTTAGGTCTATCACAGGAAAGTTTTAATCTGCTCAGTTTCTGTGATTGAAGTACAGGATCGGGACCCCACTGCACGTGTGCATATTTAACATGATCAAAGGTAGCCAATCACCCATTCCCTCTCCCCTCCCTCTCATTATATATAAGGGTCTGATGACTTCTGTTTCAGTGTATCTGAAGAAGTGTGCATGCACATGAGAGCTTATACCTGTAATGGGAATTGGGGTTGCTTGTGCGTAAACTGCAAACTGCTCCAAGCTGGTTGTATAGCTAAACCTTTCCCTGGTTTGACAGCCCTTACAACGCGACTGTCTCAGTCACTGGCAGAATCCGTCAGTGGGCGTTTCCTAAACTTCTTCCAACATAAAAATTCCTTGACTCCAAGTCTCCTCCTAGATTCTCTGCGCAGAAGCTTTCTGCGCAGCGTGGGCGTGCCAAGCAGAGGTCCTGTGCTCTCTCCGCTGATCTCACTGGAAGAGTCTCGGAGCCTCCCCTCCGCAGTACTCTCAGCCTCCCCTTTCTCCCTGGTGTCCCCTGGATTTCCTTCCCCAGCGGAAGCTCTCTCTCTCTCTCCTTGCTAGTTCCCTCCCCTGCATCATTGGAGAGTCTTACCTCTCCTCTTGCCTCTGATGGCAGTTCCCTGACATACCTAAAACTACTCAGTTGGTCTGTAAGGTGCTACATTATAATTTTTAAATTCTTTTGGAAGGATTCTTTTAAAGACTTTCTTAGATCATATAACTTTTTTGAAGACTTGATTCTTTTAAAGGAGTTTTTAGGTTTTCAAGAAGAGTCTTTTTAACTATCTTTTTAAAGAATTGTTTTAATTTATTTTGACTATAGCAGACCAACACGGCTACCTACTTGAATCTATGATCAAAGGTAGTTTGTATAGTTAGAACATTCTAAGCCTTCAGGTTCTTATTGGCTAATGTGTCATGTAATAAATAAGTGATACTGTTCATTTCCTTTCACCCGAGGAAAGACATCCCAGTGTGTTCATGCAACAACTATTTCTAATGCAGCTTTCACTGGCAACTTGAGATTGCATTTTTAAAATACTTTCGTTATTTTAGTCTGGACCCCTCCCCCCTTGGTGCATATTTTCATATGCATCTTCCCATATCTTGTCCCTCATTTTTCAGGCTCATGAGCTGCCAGGTTCTGCATTGGCTGACCTGGCAACTTCGTTTGTTGAAGCTATCAAAGGTGGCATCTTGCTCAGTGGCAGGTCTTTGGAGCTTTTCCCTACAGTTTTGACTGCACTAGCGACAGCTAAAGAGACGCTGGTTTATGGGGCAGGTAAGCCCTATCCCTTCTTTCTTCCTTGTTTTCATTTGACTAGCAACTCGTTCTAAGTGCTCTTGTACTGTGTGCTTTCCCACCCCTTTTCAGGTGAGCTGAGTGGGGAAGAGTTTAAGAAACAGCTGATCAATACACTTTGTTCCAGCAGGTAGGCATGTCTTCAGCAGGTCATGTACAGTTCTGTGCTTGCCTTTAGAATTGTTCAGAATGCACCAGTTTTATGTAAGCAACTCTTTGCTATGTTTTATCCAGTCAAATGTTAAACTCTGCTGCTGCTTTTTATTGGTGTTCACTTGACTTCCACCAAAATGGTGAGTTGCAACAACATAAAAATGCAATAGCAAAACCAGTTAAAACATTTTACATTCAAAAGAACAGGGTTGGTCCTAAATATATTTTTAGGTGTCAAAGACCAGGGTAAAGAAGTGTGTCTGCATCGTATGAGAAAAGCCAGGCACAACTCTTTGGGGAGGAAATTCCACGGCTTAGAGGTTGCCACAGAGAATTGCCTCTCCTGGGCTGCCACCACTGAACTTCTGAGGGTGGCAGAATAACAAAGAAGGCTCCTTCTGCCAGTCTTAACACCCAAGAGGGTCTGTAAGGAAGGAGGTAGTCCTTTCAGATATTTAGGGCCTAAGTTTTTAGGGCTTTGAACACCGACATGAGGACCGTGAATCACGTCTGGAAATGAACTGGCAACCTGTACAGGGTTGTTGCTTTCTTTTTTTGGAAAGGGGGGGGGCAGTTATATGTGTTCTAACTAGGACCCCAGCCAGTAATCTGGCTATTGAAGTTTCTGAGTCATCTTCAAGGGCAGCTATTGCAATAAATCCAACTGTAGGTGCACTGGGGCAGACATCTCTCTCACCACCCCTTTATTTCACAAACTGTCATGTGTAACACAACTATCCCTGCTGGAAGTATTTTTTGTTAGTACTTTATTTTCTGTTTTCAAACCTTCTGATTGATTTTTATATGGGCAGGTGGAGTCCTCAACATGTGATACATCTCTCCTCCATGTTCAGGTAGCCTCTCTACCATTTTTTATTTTCTTTTTTCATTGCTGACTTGGGGAGCACTTACAGAGGTGAGGGGAGAGCAGTGTCACTAGGCATGTCAGTCATAATCCATGCTTGCACTTTGGAAGAAGTTCTAGTTGGCCAAGTGTTTCCTAAGTGGGAAAGGTTCTTGATCCAAGGCTGATTTCTGGGATATACCATTTGGGGGCCAGTGTAGTGGAGACAGTATCAGACATGGAGCATGGAGACTTGGATTAAAATCCCCACTTAACCATGAATGATTGTGGGCCAGTCTCAACCTAACCTGCCACACAGGATTGTTGTGAAGATAACTTGAGGGGTGGGGCTGCCTTGAGCCCCTTGGAGGAAAGTTGGGCTATGAATGTAAATCATAAATAATACTTGCTGGTTTTTGTACCGTGGTGTCTGTGGACCCAGAGGCTTCTCTGCTGATGTTTTGGACTGATGTTTGGGTAGATGATCTGGACTGGCTTTCATCTTTACTCTGCAGGGACATCCCACTGAGTGCAGAAGAGCTGCAGTTTGTGGTGGAAAAGGTCTTAAGGATGTTCTCTCAGTTGGACCTCCAAGAAATCCCTCCTTTAGTTTATCAGCTTCTGTTGCTTTCTGCAAAGGTAAGCTTTTAGGAAAATTTGACCAGGCTCCGCAAATCTCAAAACCTGGACCCTGCAACTGACATGCAGTAGGTTCTGTGGATGACTCAGGTCAGATAATGATGATGATGATAACAACAACAATAAGTAATAATACTAATAATTATTATTTATACCCTACTCATCTGGCTAGGTGATTTCCAGTACATATAAAAACATTATCTAACATTAAACATTAACAACTTCCAATTCAGCCCAGCATTGCCTAGTCTGATTGTTAGAAGTTTTTCAGGGTCCTGGGAAGAGCTCTCCTGGTACCTGGTCCTTTTAACTGGAGATGCCAGAAAGTTTTGATCTGATACCTTCTGCATCCAAACATGCACTGCACTACTGAGACACAATCTCGCTCCAAATGTTTGTATGAATGTTTATTGTTACTGTGCTTTATTACTGTAATACTGTGGTGCACTTTCTGTTTACTTTGTCTCGTGATCTTTCAGGGCAGCAAGAAAAACATTTTGGAGGGGATAATCAGCTTTTTCAATCAGATGGATAAAAAGCAAAAAGAAGAGCAGGGAAATTCAGAGTGAGTCCCCTCTTATATTCTCATTTTTTTGCCCTGATATTTGTTACTCTCTTTTCCCTGTAAGGACACCTTCGATTCTGGGGCAAATGTGTTGTCTTAGTTTCTCTGTGCCACAACTGTCTTTCTATATTTGGCTTCTCTGTGACTGATGCTTTTCAGATCAATGGACCTTGAAGAAGCCACAGTGCCCCTGGACCAACTTCGCCATGTGGAAGGCACCGTCATTCTGCATATCGTGCTGGCTATTACTCTGGACCAGGATTTGGGAAAAGAGCTAATAAAATACTTAAAGGTATATCAAATGCATAATGTTGATGCTGAGGATGTCGCTGATATGCCAGATATTGGTAGCATTAATCTGTTTATGCCAATGTTAGATATAACATTGATAACTGTTGATAGCAATCTTCTAGGACTGAGCTCACCCCATGGGACATTGTTCTGACGTAAGCTAATTGTGGCTTGAAATGCCAGTCACTCCTAGAATTCTGTGATGTCTTACCTGCTTTCATTTTTTTTCAACTGGGTGAAATGCTTGCTGGCTTTGGCACTGTGTTCCTGGTTTTTTTAAGCCACACTTCTTTATATCTGATTTATAGGGAGCTGTGGTGTGTAATGTCATCTTACCACATTAAACAATTGCATTGATGAAACTGGCAGTTGAAATGGGGTGTGTGGCTCTGTGGGTCTGATGCTTGTTCCCAGGTTAATAAATTATGACTTATTAAATCAGGAATGTTACATCCAAATGGAGGCCCCTCTTTTGCAGAAAGAGAGACACAAAAATCAAAGTAATCTAGCAGCCCTGCTTATGTTAACCCAACCACATGGACCTAGTGGCTGGACTTGTGTCCTCTTTTTGGCTCTTTCTCCCTGCAAGACAAAGAGAAAGGGGTAGAAGGGAGATTCAGAATTCAGCTCTGCAGCATTTATACAGCTGTGGGAGCAAAACAGTCCCAAGCACTGCATTTATAGCAGAGCAGTTTCTCAAAGAGGACTGTGTTAGGGAGGCTATCTGCAAGATGGTCTTTTTTCCTGTAAAAAGGAGAGTGAAAGACTTTACACAGGCTTGAACCAACTCTGCTGCCTAACCATCCCCATCTTTTGTTGAAGTTTTGGAGAGAAAAGTATTTGGGGCACAAGGATCCAGAGGGGCTTTGGGAAGGCTGTGATGGCTTCTGCCATCCAAGTGCAAACTTGGCTTTTGACTTTTGTTTAGAAGAGCTGGACATTCAGCCAAAGCTGAGAACTATGTGTCTGAATAACTAAGCCAATGCTAGCTGTTGCAGAAAACACTGAGCTACATGAATCAGTGGTCTGAGTCACTATAAGACAGCTCGATGTGGAATAAATTACATGGTGAAACAGATTCAGTGACATAGCTGCCAAGCTTAGTCCGCTGAGACAAGAGGAACACTCATGTTCGTTATTGGTCTAACGTCCATTCTAACTATAGTTTTAAATAAAAAATGAAACATTTACTTTATAAATCTCTCTCTCTCTCTCTCTCTCTCTCTCTCTCTCACACACACACACACACACACACAGAGTATATATATAATCATCTCATGATAAATATGAAGCCCTCTAACTTTCTCCATTTGCTTGATGCTTTGTAGACTGAGCAACAAGGGGATCTTAGCAAGGTCTTGTGTCCCTTCAGCATAACCATTCTGCTCTCAGTGACCAGAATACACCGATTTGAAGACCAGGTATGTCTTTCCCTGCTAGCGCTTGACTACATCAGTGAGCCTGATAGAGAATATTTAGGGGGGCTGATGGAGCTTTTAGTTGGCAGGTTTGTTCACGCGATGTTTGGTTCTGGCTGGGACTCTCAGTGGTGGAAATTGGACAAGCGTAATCTCTCATGCCCACTCAACTTTTGTGCTTTAGGTCTTTGACTTTTTGAAATCTTCAGTTATGAGGAGCTTCAAGGACAAGCAGTTTCTTCAGGGCTCTAAGTTCCTGCAGGAATTGGCTCCTCAAAACTATGACATATCTGCCGTGGTTTTGGAAGTTGTGGCAAACAGGTGAGTTTCTGCAGTCTACCAATGTAGAACTTGATGGACAAATTTCTCACCGTTTCTCTACTCTCTCCTCAACCCCTGGCATTATTCTTCAATAGTAATGCACACATTTAGTAAGTGGGGAGATGTGCCCATGCCCAAGAACGTACATAAAAAGAATCTGCTTATGCCCATCTGGTTCAGCAACCTATTCTTACAGTGGTGAACCATATGCATATGCAAAGCCCGTAAGCAAATGAATAAAAAGTAAATGTTCTTTTAAAGTTGCTGTCTCCCTCTCCCTTCTTTTAATGACTCCATCCAGTGTGTTTGGTTGGGATCATGTGACTCGGGGCCTGGTGGATCTTGGATTCATCCTGATGGACTCCTATGGGCCAAAAAGAACTTTGGGAGGCAAAGTCATGGAAACGAACCACGGCCTTTCTAAAACTCCAGCCCAGCAAGCTTGTAAGTTGGGAACTGATCTCCTATTGGAAGCCTTCAAGGTAAGGAGATGCCATTATAGGGAAACAGCTGTGATTTATATTATCTTCTCCAGTTCTTTGATAACATTTCAAGCATTGTTGAATCTTTCAGTTAAAATTGGAGCCACACCTTTCTTCCTTAAATCCAAAAATGTTTACTTTTACACCATATAAGAGAAGGAATTGCACACCCCTTGTACGTTCCTGCACAAGTCACAGTTCTGAGCACAACTTATGATTAGGCTGAGCTAAGCACACAGTAATGATATGCACACTGTAATAGGTATGAGTTACTCGTGCGTAAACTGGTGCCTTTCTCGGTTAATTTGCCTTGTTAAACCTTTCTGACTGCACAGCCCCTTCTCATCGTGGCTGCCTCAGTCACTGGCAGAATCCGTCAGTGGGCGTTTCTTGAACCTCTTCCAACATAAAAGTTGTTTGACACCCAGTCTCCTCCTCCTCTCACTGCGCGGGAGTCTTCTGCGCAGGGAAGGCGTGGGTAGCGGAGGACCTGGGCTCTCCTCACTGATGTCCAGTGAAGAGTCCTGGAGCCCACTCTCCAATTCCCCCGTCTGCCCCCCTTTATCCCTGGTGTTGCGCTGATTGGCTTCCCCCTCTACTGAGCTGTTTCTCCCCCTGCTGCTGGGTCCTTCGCCAGCAGAATCTGGGAGCCTCCCCTTTGCCTCTCGGTCTAATGCCAGTTCCTGACACACACATTTTGAGGTTGGCTAGCTGCCTTTGTCTGCACCAAAAGTGACTGATCCATCATCCTTTGCTGGAGGGACATTAATTCGGGTGAGGGTCTTTCCTTCCACTTGCTCCATAGTTAGGGCTATGTTAGTCATAGCAGCAATATTGGAGTAAACTTTTTTAAATCTGCAAGTCTGGCTACAGCCTCAAAAGTCGACCTATGACTGAATTTTAGTGTCCTGTCTGCTTTCAGGTCCATGAACCGATCAGAAGTGAAATACTGGAACAGGTCCTGAACAGAGTCATCACAAATGCAGGCTCCCCTATAAGCCACTTCTTAGGTAACTGTGAAATGAGCAAAGGGGGCACATTATTGCAAGGGAAATCTCATGATCTCATGTCTGCACAGTTCGATAAAACAGCTTTTTGATTTCTTTTCTCCCTCAACTTCAGAAGGGAGTGGTGCTCCATCTGTTTTCCAGAGCCATAAAATACCATGACGGAAACCAGAGCGCAAGGAAATGCTGTTTAGCTTCCCACCGCAGTGGTACCTATTTATCTACTTGCACTGGTGTGCTTTCAAACTGCTAGGTTGGCAGGAGCTGTGTCAGACCAATGGGAACTCACCCAGTCGCAGGGATTCGAACCGCCGACCTTCCGATCGGCAAGCCCAAGAGGCTCAGTGGTTTAGACACTCTCTCATGTACCTTATTGTTATTATATGTTTTGTTGTTTTTGAAAAACTATACCAGTCTTTCCATTTACAGAAAGGGAGTTTATGCAAAGAAAGTCCAAGGGAGTTTATGCAAAGGAAATCACACCAGATTGCTGCCAAACCTAAAAACCAGTGGTTTGTAGCAGTTGTAGTCAAAATGCAGTTTATTCCCAATTAGAGCCCCAGTTGCATACAAAGTTATTTTCCCACACCCATTTTATCCTCATAACAACCCTGCGATGTAGGTTAGGTTGAGAGATGGAGACTGACTCTCGTTTGCTAACTGAGCTTCCTGGCTGATTAGGGCTTTGAACACGAGTCTTTTTGGTCTTTGTCTGAAATACTTAGTGTCTGGCCCTCAATCCTTAGTGAGTACATATTTGAAGAAGTCAGTTGTATGACCTCTTATCTTTCAATGTTCTACATTTTTTGGAAGTTGACTTCATAATTTGTGCAGTTGTCTTTTCTTGATCTGTGAACCTACGAATCAAATGCACTTCTTTTTCTGTCCCTGGTTCTTGACACCTTGGCCTTCTCTTTCTCTTATTGAAGGCTGCAGCTCTCCTTGTTACCGTTTTCTCTTTCAGATCTGTTGTCCGGTATTATCCTGTCTGCCCCACTCATCCTTCAGCAGTCTTCTTCAAAAGTCGCAGAAGCCTTTGATCATTTGTCATTCTTGCCTCTTGACACAGTACAAGGGTTGCTTAAGGCCGTCCAGGTAAAGTTCTTTTATACTGGTCAGTTTTCAGCTCAAAAAGTCCTCAAAATATCTTACGAAAGAGTGCAGCATATTAAAAAAAAAGACTTCAAAATATATTACTACTCTTAAATTCATTCATTAAAATATCTTTTTATCCCTTCTTTCCATCTAAAACAAATCCTTGAGACACCTTGCAATCTCATCCGTATATTTAAAAATCAATAAAAGATGGAAAGGGCATGGGATATAAAGTTAATGTATCAGAGATCAAAGAACTCAGCAGGCCAGACAATTGCTAGAAAACTGATGTTTCTGCATAGTGGCATAAAGTTGTTGTGGAGAATGTGGGACAGGTTCCCTTTGACAAGGCATTCTAAGGTCTAGGTGATGCTTTCACCTGTATGCCAACCAAACGCTACACTCAGGTCTTGCTTGTGGGCTTCCCGTTTATTTCTTGCAGTTCTCTTGCGGCTCATAGATTGGGAATGACTGACGTGGCTCATTGATTAGGCTGATACAATGTCCTCCTCACCCTTCTCTTCTTGGCCTTCCTGCTGCTGCTCCTTTAGTGAAACTGCAGAACACTTGGTTTAATGCGTTCTTTTTTTCTCCCAGCCCCTGCTGAAAATTAGCATGTCCATGAGGGACTCTCTGATCCTTGTTCTTCGCAAATCAATGTTTTCTGGGTAAGTTGCCATTTTTTATGCTTTCAAAGTAAATAGACATCTATGGAGTTCCTTGGTTTCCCTACCCCCACCCCTCACTGCTTTTATCACATAAACAACACATGTGGAAAGGAGGGTGTAACCTGAGGAGAGTCCCAAGAGCCAGATGGGGTCGCCAGGAGTGCTATACGCTCCAAATTCTGCATGCGTTAGTTTTTTTACCCAAGGGCTTACCCACAACTCCATTTGCCCTGTCTCTCCCCACCCCCTGACTGGAAAACCCAGTCTTTAGCGCTGAATCAGAGCAAACAGCAACTGGGTTTTCTGCAGATTGCTGTTTGTTCTGATTTAGCACAAAAGAGTAGGTTTTCTGCTTGGACCCATGACTTTCTAGGCACAGGACAAGTGTGGGCAAGCCCTTTCCTGAAGCCTTGGGGGAATTAGTTTCTCCACGACATGAAAAATGAACCAAAGTTCATCATGCTTGGTTGATAGAAATAATTATTTATAATGGGTCCCAGTAATAAAATGTCCAGCATGAACAAGGTAGGGAGGACAGGGCACCCCAGAATTCTCAGAAGAAGCATCCATGGGTGTCCTTAATTGTTCTCCCTTGCCTCTGTTTCCATCACAGGCAGCTGGAGGCCCGTAAGTCAGCAGTTGCTGGGTTTCTGCTCCTTTTAAAGAATTTTAAGGTTCTGGGTAGCTTGACCTCCTCCCAGTGCAGCCAGGCAATTGGTGCGAGTCAGGTAAGCAGCCAGCAGCTTCCCAAAGGTCCTGTGCAGCCCCAGGCACATAGGATTGTGGCTTCAGTCATAATAAACCGGAGATGATTTCTCATGACTCTGTTACTGCCTTCTAGGTCCAGGTGGATGTTCATACCCGCTATAACGCAGCAGCCAATGAGGCCTTTTGCCTAGAAATCCTGGGCAGTTTGAGGCGATGCTTAAGTCAGCAGGCTGATGTCAGATTCATGCTCTATGAGGTAAGGAGGATCCTTTTGGCCGTGGTTCCACATAATTTCTTTGGTTCAAGCAGTGTCGAGGTTGTGGATTAATGTCAGCATCTGCAGGCCTTTGGGAAGCTGGTTCCTGGTCTTCTGTAAGTGTTTGTGTGCTGGTGTGTTGTAGCGCTCTAGTTGTATAATACCCTTCCACACCTCTGCTGTGCTTCATGGCAGTGCGATGGGACCTGATTTGGTTTTGTGTTTTATATTGTGAGGATCAGTTTTTGCTTCTGAGCATAGTGGCAGGCAGCAGAGGCAACATGGTTGTCTTCCATTGCCTACAGTGATGAAAATTGCCTGTGAGTGTTTTTAAGGCTCTATTATTATTATTTTAACCTTTTTTTCCCTCTCAGGGTTTTTATGATGTCCTGCGGAGAAACTCCCAACTGAGTAATTCCATTCTGGAGATGCTGCTGTCTCAGGTATATGGCAAGATCAAAACATTGCAGGCTTGGTTCAGACAGTATGACAAACCATAGTTTGGTATTGCATGTCCCAGCCCCAGGCTCACATGCTCTCTTCTCCCCAGTCTTCCCCTCCCTGTGTGATCTTGGCTTCTCGGTCAAGTCAGGCCTTTATTGTGCATAGCCAAGGGCCATTACCAATCTTAGTTTCTGATTCTGGTTTCAAATTCAGGTTTATAGGGAAAGCACAAACCAGAGCATCCTGGTTCGGACAAAATGGCAGCCTTAGACCCGGAAGGTTTTTCTGTTACCATTTTTTGTTAGTTTTTAAGATGCCATAGGACACTTCATTGCTTTTGCTATCTGGTGGGGTAGCAGAGTTTACACAGCAAGAGGAGGTAACTCATAAGATGAAGTGAAGACGTGCATCAACTTAGAATCTTATCCTTCTCTCTCTTATTTTTTTAAAACTGCTGCTTATACCTGCGTTTCTGGCTGCCACCGTTGGGAAATGTACAGTCATTGATGGTTTAACCAGGGATGGAGAACCTTTCCATAGACCTCATTCCCTCATTGGCAACGTTCTCAGGGCTGCAAGCTTGTGACGGGCAGAGTAAGAAGTAAAAAGGGGGTGGGACCAGGGGCAAAAGTGGGCAGAGCAACAGAAGTGACTCTTAAGGTAGACACTGTGTGTGTTTGCTCTCCATCCTTCATCCATGCAAGCAAGAGGTATTATCACAGATCAGGGACTCGTTCCAGCTAGGCAAAATCATTCAAAGTGGGTGCAAAGCATTGTCAGTGGAGGTTGTGGCCTGGGGAGAGTCCTGGGGCTCAGGTAGAGAGGTGGCCAGAGAGCTACATTTGGCCCCTGGGCCTGGGGTTCTCCAACTCTGCTTCAAAGCACCTGAAACTCAATACAAGTATTAGAAGCCCCATGGTGGTGGGGAAAATAAAATGAATGGAAGGTCAGTAAGCAGTGCATCAGTTTCCTAAGAGAGAAGGCAAATGCACATATCTTGAGCAATGCACTTGAGATGTGGATTCATGCTTCCCCCTCCTTTTTGGACAGATGTACAAACTCCCAAACTTGGGAGTAAGCTGTCTCTCCTGTTTCCAGGTGAAGCTGTCTGTGCAGAAGGTTAATTGGCTTCCCTTTGTGTCAATCATAAAGACACTTCCTTTCCACCTCCCTCTCTCGCTGCCCAGAGCATTGCTTTAAGTTTAAAAACAAAGGAGCATAGAATTGGTGATTGGTTGTTTTTTAACTATTTAAATAGAAAAAACATGTCAGGCACCTGGGGGGGATGCTGGTTTAAATGGGAGCAGGGGGTAGTGGGAGGAGAGGGTTGAAAATCTGTACTAATGTATATTTGAGCCAGGTATGTATGTCAGTGGATTTTGCACACGGTGGTGGAAAAAAAACTATTCCTGTTCCCGGGCAGAGAAGTGTGGGTAGGAAGTATGTATCTGTTTTCACCCTAGTTCAGCAATCCTAAGCTAGGGAAGATTTATTTCTTCTTTCTAACTTTAATTCAGATGCTTAGCCTTTCTCCCCGGTTCCCTCTCCTGCCTAGCAGCAAAGTGGGATGATTCTCACTTGTAAAATGTTGTTCCTTATTTATTGTGGCAGATAAAGCGGTATTATGAGCCAGAACCTGACCTGCTGCCCCCGTTAAAACTAGAGGGATGCATCCTGGCTCAGAGAGACCAAATCTTCCTGCAAGAACCTTTGGTGAGAGCGTTGAAGGATTGAGTCACTTGGATAATGGCTGTTAAAAGTTTGTTTTCAGTTCCACTGATATCTGGAGCTTGTAACTAGCATCTTTCAAAGGAAAGTGCCAGCATATTTCTCATAAATTAAGAACTGGCACCACTACAGACGCCACATAATACGCATTCCATATTTGTAAGAACTTGATCACTTCGTGTGGCAGCACCTGAACTTTGGAACTTCTTGCCTATTGAGATCAAGCAGGTGCCATCACTGTACTCTTTTTGGCACCTACTAGACAAGGGACGCAGGTGGTGCTGTGGGTTAAACCACAGAGCCTAGGACTTGCCTATCAGAAGGTTGGCAGTTCGAATCCCCGTGACGGGGTGAGCTCCCGTTGCTTGGTCCCTGCTCCTGCCAACCTAGCAATTCGAAAGCACGTCAAAGTGCAAGCAGATAAATAGGTAAGGTAAACGGCGTTTCCATGTGCTGCTCTGGTTCATCAGAATCGGCTTTGTCATGCTGGCCACATGACCCGGAAGCTGTACGCTGGCTCCCTCGGCCAATAAAACGAGATGAGCGCCGCAACCCCAGAGTCAGCCACGACTGGACCTAATGGTCAGGGGTCCCTTTACCTTTAGACAAGCCTAACCAGATGCTTAGAAAGTTGGGGTAATTTTAATCCGTTTCAGTATTTTTACTTTTGTATGTTTTTAAAGTACGGTTGTGATTTTTTCCTCCATTTTATTGTTTTATCTTTTTTGTAAACCACTTTGAGGTTTGTTCTTTCTTAACAAGCAATATATAAATTTATTAAATAAAATAAATAAATAAACTGCAGGTCCTTTTATCTTAAACAATGCATTACTCTGCACTGCTTTGGAAGAAAAGCTTCCAGAGCGGTTAGCAGCTGCCAGGCCTGAATCAGAAGCACAAGGGAGGAGGCTGGGGGAGGGTTAAAGGCCCACCCGCACTATTAGTGAAATGGCGTGAATGGTGTCCTGTCCAGCTTGGCCCTGGCAGAACAGATTACTGTATAGCAGAAGTTTTCAACCTTTTTTGGGTCCACGGCTTGATCAACTCCATTCTTTCTGCAGCACCCCTGTGGGGCTCAGAAGTCCAGTTATGTCACCCCTTGCCTGCAGAGCTGGCAGCCTCTTGCCCTTTTTCAAACATCCTCCCTTGTGGAGGGTTCCCTCAGCCTCCTCTCCCCTCTCCTTGGTCTCCCAGAGGCACCATTTGCACGTGGAGCTTCTAGCCAGGACTGCTGCAATAAACAGCTGTACAAGCCTTTGGGATGCAGAGATGCAAGAGGACATCAGAGTAGGGAGGGAAAGAAAGAAAGAGGGACAGAGGCCAGTGTTGCCCGCACCACCCCTGGCCATCATTCAAGGCACCCCAGGGTGCCACAGCACACTGGTTGAAAACCACTGCTGTATAGTATTAACCCCTCTGTGCATTAATTTGACTTAAGCATGGTGGTTATATGAAGCTGGTATCTGTTGCAAGAACATTTTCCTGAGGAGGGAGGAGGCATCTGAGCAACCTGCATGACCATTAATGATTGATGCTGCAATTTCCTTCAGGCTCACTTACTCTGCTGTATTCAGCATTGTCTGACCTGGTATAAGAGCACCTTAAGCCTGCGCCGACAGGCTGAGGAAGAAGAAGAACAAGAACAAGAAGAAGATGATGATGATAATAAGGGTCTCCAGCAAGACTTGGAGGAGATGCTGGAGTCGATCACACGGCGAATGATCAAGAGTGAATTAGAAGATTTTGAACTGGTAAGTTAGGAACAGGAAGGGAGAAGACTGCTCCTTTCTTTCTTTCTTTCTTTCTTTCTTTCTTTCTGCAAAGTCCTGGAGATGAGATTTTAATTTCTTTGCTTTTTATGCTCAGGATAAGTCGGCAGACTTCTCTCAGTCTACAGGAGTGGGCTTGAAGAACAATATCTACGCTATTTTAGTGATGGGCGTCTGTGAGGTCCTGATTGAGTACAACTTTAGCATAGGGAATTTCAGGTAAGGAATGAAATTATCCTCCCTCCCTCTGCCCTCCACCAGCATCTACGCATACAGCCAGCAGGACTTCCCAGCTGCAAACTGCATGGGATAGATCTTGCAAGTTCAACACAATTCCTGATAGCAGAAATAGTGAGAAAACCTAGATGGTCTTGTTGAGCTCAACACTTGGGCCCTTGACTAAGTCTCTGGAGGTTCTGGGTTCAGGTGACTGCCAGTGGTGTTAATCCCAGCTCTCCTCATGTAGTAGTGGTCCTTTAATCCCAGTAGGATGGAAATTAGTTCAGACGTTACTTTGTCCTATCCTCCCTCAATTTCTTTTAAAACAGCTTTGCAAATGGGTCCAACTAAGTTACCTGTCCATTCTAGTGAATGACTAATATCTGCATGTTTGTCTGTGTCTTTCATGAGTGAAACATGAAATAAAAATACCTAGGTTCTGTTTTGAAATCGTTTGTCTCATAGTTTTTTGCATTTTTATTTCTGCAATGTGTGTCGCAGCAAGAGCAAGTTTGAAGATGTTCTGGGCCTGTTCAAGTGCTATACCAAACTTTGTGAAATCCTGAAAGAGAAAGCTGGGAAGAACAAACCCACTTCGGCAAATAAAATTGCCCGCAGCTTCCTTTCCATGGGCTTTGTGTGCACGTTACTTACAAGTCTCTTCAGGTAAGGGCCTGTGTTTCAAGGCACATTCATCTAGGGTATCTAGAAATTTTGTATCTCTCTTGATACCTGATTGTGCTTTTACCCAATCTTAGTGGTAGCTTAAGTCACCTGAGATTACACCACTTTCTCCTCTGGCTCCATCCCTGATTCCTTTTTTGCCATGTTGACAACCATTGAGAATTTGCTTTCTTCTGATGCCCCAGGGACTGTTCCCAGAACCACGAGGAGAGCTTGGCCGTTCTCCGCTCCAGCAGTGAGTTCATGCGCTATGCTGTCAGTGTGGCCTTGCAGAAAGTACAGCAGTTGGAGGAGACGGGACAAACAGATGGGCCTGATGGGCAGAACAGAGATAAGATGTTCCAGAACCTCTGTAGAATCACTCGGTGAGTCCCATGGCCTGAAGACTTTGGTGTGGTATTAGTAAAGGGTACCTCTTAAATATCTCAAGCTCTTACATATTAAAAAATGGAGAAAGAAAACAAAGAGGAGTTTGAAACTAAGTGTTGGGATTCTGAGCAAGTAGCCTCTTGGTCTTTGAGGCCACTGAGCAGCAGACTTCTGTAGTAGTTAGTTAAGTCAAACTGTTTTGTACAGTTTTTGCAATATTGTAAACAATATCATATAGAGGTTTCCAATAATAAATTCAGCTCTGTAATACAGGCAGAAGATACTGCCATCATAAAGTGTATCTAGGCAAGAAGAATATGCATCCTGAATATTTTTTATCCTTCTGGCTTGAGAGAATCCCCAAGGCAAGAGAAATGAGCTGTTTCTTGAAGCTGCCTGTCTTAGGTATGCCGGTGGTTCCCAATGATAGCAAGCAAACCTGAACAGATGTTCATCTGCCATGCCTCCCCTGACTCTGCTCTTCCTCAGGGACAGTGGGGGCAAAGGGAAGTTAAGAGTCCATCAGGCATTTCTGCTGTTACTCCCAGTCCTCAGCACTCTTGACTGTTGGAGGCAATGCAGAGGCAGTGATTCTTAAAATCATCTCCCCTACCCTCTTGCTGATGTTGCTGACTCCCACAGAAGCCAGGGGTGTGTGGAGGTAGGCTTCTAGGCTTAATAGCAACCAGATGTTTTCCATCTCTCTGGGGCAGGAATTCTTTGCCTAAGTTGTGTCCACCCACGCCGCTCTGCTCTTTCTCAACGGCAGTAGGGGCGGAATGAAGTCCAGGGGAAGACATACATTTTTCTGGGTTCTCTACCCAAATTCACCAGCTACAATGGTGAATGATACACTAGTGGAGGGATGCCAGGTTCCCTGCGCAGACTGCAGCATGTTAAGTACACAACTGCCAACCCCAATGGCTATGTTCTGCCTCCACCGTCAGAGGCAGTGACGCTTCTGAATATCAGTTGCTGGAAACCACATGAGGGGAGAATGCTCTTGCACTCAGCTCTTGCTTGCAGGCTTCCCATAGGCTGGCCGCTGTGAGAATGGAATGCTGGACTAGGTGGACTCCTGGCCAGTTCTTACTGGGATCACATTGTGCCACTGAAGACTGAGGAAGTCCTAGCCATAATGAAGGACTTGTCATAAGATGTCATAAGATGCACCCATTCAGCAGGGTGCAGCTTGTCAGCTATATATAGTGGACGACCAGGGATTTGATTTTCATTCTGTTTTTGCTGCCTGCCTGAGATGACAGAAACCTGAGAAATTATCAAGCAGCTGGCATGCCCAGTGTGTGGCTTGCTGGCTGTGCATGGTTTTGTTGGCCACAAACTGTGCAAGCCTGACTTTGACTGTACAGTGGTACCTCGGGTTAAGAACTTAATTCGTTCCGGAGGTCCATTCTTTTTTTTTTAATATATATTTTATTCAGGATTTTCTTGTTTTACAAAAGTGTAGTGCCTCGTATTTTTTTTCCCATGTAACATTTTTACAAATCCGTTTCATTTGTTGAGGCATTAGGGGGAGAAGAAAAGAAAAAAGAAAAAAGAAAGGGGGGGTGGAGAGAGGGAAGATGGATAGGGGTGGGGTCGGGTGGCGGTGTTTCTATTATGTTTAATGTATGTAGAGTTTGGTGTCAGCGTTGCTTGTGTTGTTCACTTGTGTTCCTTTGGTGGTGAGAGAGGTTGGGGTTGGCCTAGGGTGTGATTGTTTGCTTGTGATTGGCTGTGGTGATCTTTGTTTTCGTGTGTGGGTGAGGTGGGTGGGTGTTTTGGATCAGGTTAGCCATATTGATTTGTATGCTGTTGGTGGATTATTGTCACTGTCCTGTTGGGCTGTGTATGTGATAAAGGGGAGCCATACGGGGGTGAAGGCATCTTCTTCTGTTTGTCCCCGTGTCAGTTTCAGTTTATTAGTTAATTTTTCTAGTAGGGCTGTTTCCCATACTATTTGGTACCATTGGTCCATGCTTACTCCTGACAGGTCTCTCCAGTGTCTGGTTATGGTCGGAGGTCCATTCTTAACCTGAAACTGTTCTTAACCTGAGACACCACTTTAGCTAATGGGACCTCCTGCTGCCGCTGCGCAGTCGTCGTGCGATTTCTGTTCTTATCTTGAAGCAAAGTTCTTAACCCGAGGTACTATTTCTGGGTTAGTGGAGTCTGTAACCTGAAGCGTCTGTAACCCAAGGTACCACTGTACTAACTTTGACAGTACTGAGCAAGAGGTGCATGTAAGAGATGACTTGACGTGAACTTCTGCTCCCACCCTCCTCTGCATGCATGAATAGAGAGTTAAGCACAGTAATAGCGGATGAGTAGTTTGGGTACAAGAGTTGGCTGTTCCTAGTCATCACACATGGCCATTAAGCCTGCCTTAAATCACCCCCTACTTTCCCCCTTTCCCCAAAGAGTCCTGCTGTGGAGATACACCTCAATCCCAACCGCAGCTGAAGAATCAGGCAAGAAGGAGAAGGGCAAGAGCATCTCACTGTTGTGCTTGGAGGGTTTGCTGCGGATCTTTAACACCGTGCAACAGCTGTATCCAGCAAAGATCCCACAGTTTCTGCAGGCACTGGGTAAGCATTAAGGCTCATTTTCTGCTGAATTGTCAGTGAAGGGGCTGGAAGTGTCATTGGAACACTCCTGCGGAATGCTCTTTCTGTAAAGATTCTGCAGGCTCCTTCTTTGTTAACCTCTGGGTGTCTACTAAACACTTTTCTATGCTGCCAAGCTTATGCAGACAATTAATAAATCTATCTTTTGTCATAGTGAGCTGATGATCTGTGAATTTAAGTTTTTGCATGGTGTTTTTATTGTATATGCATATAAAATTATTGTAGACTACTGATATTTTTTAAAGAAACTGCAGCATACAAGTATTTTTATAAATATAAACAAATATACTGCCGGCCACTGCTTTTCAAAGTAATGATAATCTCCATGTGCATAGCTGTGATGAATTCTCTCTCCTGACCTCAGCTTCTACCTTGTTGCCATTCTCCCTCCTCCTTTTTTTCCTTTTTGCCAGATATTGCAAACGAAGATGCGGAAGAAGACGGAGACGTTAACGTCACTGAGAAAGCAGCCTTTCAGATTCGACAGTTTCAGGTGAACTGCAGAAAGGTGATGTTAGGGTTGAACTGCTTGAAGGGATGGATCGACTCTTGTTCAGGAGGATGCAGGCAGAGATACTGGGCCTGTGCTCTCAGTTTGCTGCTTACAATTTGCAAAGCCATTGGAGCAGATCTAGGAAAGGAGCATCTCCTACTTAGGGAACTGCTTAAGAATACTTGGATAGGAACAGAAAGTTTGAGTCTCAAAAAGTGTTCACCCCACCTTCCTCCCCTCCTTTCATTGGTTTCCTACATTTGTTGTTTGCTCATGCAATCTATTTTCCTTTCTCCCTCCTTCTCAGAGGTCATTAGTGAACCAGCTCAGCAACGCTGACGATGACTTCAGCAGCAAGGAAGCACTTCTGTTAATCAACATCCTTGCAACTCTTTCCAAACTGTTGGAGCCCTCCTCCCTCCAGGTATATACTGCAGAGTGATGCCACTGGTCTGATCCATCAGCCGTTCCTCATGTTTAAGCTGGTCTCTGTGTTACATGTGGACCAGCCCTCAGTCCAATCTATCTGATTAAACTCTTGCTTTTAATACGTATCATTTACTTATTATCTCTTAACTCTTCTGATCTGCCTTTCAACCCACATTGAAAACAGCTCTCATGGTGGCTTTACAACAACATAAACACTAATAATTCTGTACCGAGTAAAGTCACCCTCTCTCTTCTTGTGCAGTTCATGCAGCTGTTATCCTGGACAGTCAAGATTTGCAAGGAAACTAGCCTAGGTAAGATTTCTGACCAGGTAAGACTTCGTTCCCCTGCCTTAGGCCTTATGACATCTGCAGCTTAGGTCATCAAATGAAATGTAGCATCCAGGTTTAAAGAAAGGGATAAATAAATTAATGGGAGATAAGGTACCCAAAGTTGTTTGACAGAAGTTCAGGCCACTAAACATCTTCATGCGACCCAATGCAAGTGCAACACTGCTTGATTTCCTTGCCATGATTAGGTTGCATCCTGTGGGTTCACATTCTCTTCTTTCTCTCTCCCTTCCTTACTTACCATTTTTGGAGCTGTGGTCAGCATTATGCCTGTTTCGGTGTTTTTGACAAAAGCAGCACTAAATAGCACTTTTTGGCCCTGGTTACGGGATGCAGGTGGCGCTGTGGGTTAAACCACAGAGCCTAGGACTTGCCGATCAGAAGGTCGGCGGTTCAAATCCCCGTGACGGGGTGAGCTCCCGTTGCTCAGTCCCTGCTCCTGCCAACCTAGCAGTTCAAAAGCACGTCAAAGTGCAAGTAGATAAATAGGTACCGCTCCGGCGGGAAGGTAAACGGCGTTTCCATGTGCTGCTCTGGTTCGCCAGAAGCGGCTTAGTCATGCTGGCCACATGACCCGGAAGCTGTCCGCGGACAAACACCGGCTCCCTCGGCCTATAGAGCGAGATGAGCACGCAACCCCAGAGTCGGTCACAACTGGACCTAATGGTCAGGGGTCCCTTTACCCTTTACCTTTAGCCCTGGTTAGTGAAAATTATGATAGAGTGCGAGTATGCTAACTTTAATTTGCTTTGAACATGAGAAAAGCAGATTAAGCAGTGTTAGATTTGCAGAAGGCCTGTTAAGAGATGGAAGGCTGGGCTGGGTTGGTTGTTGGCCTGACCCAGTAGACCAGCCATGGTGTCTCCAAAGCTGACTTGTGTTTTCGCTCTCCACAGATGACGCCCCTTGCTGCAAGGGCTTGCTAGCCCTGCTCTTCAGTCTGCATGTTCTCATCAAGAGCCCAGGCAGTGTATTGCGTGAGCTTGCCCAGGATATCCATGCTCAGCTTGGGGACATAGACCAGGTAACATATCAGTTGGGCCTTTTAGACTGAGCTGATCAGTCTGCATGCATTTGCCAATGCAGAGCTTGTGCGCTTGTTCTGTATCCACAAATCCCCTACCTGGATATAGCTGTTGAAAGAACGTAGAATCAGGCTGGTGTAGTGGTTAGAGTGTTAGACCAGAGAAATTTGGGTTCAAATTCCCATTTAGAGACCAAGCTCACTTGAGTGACACTGAACCAGTGACTATTATCCTATCCTACATCGTGGGGTTGTTGTGAAGATAAAAAGGAATGGTGGAATAATAATAATAATAATAAAAGATAGGTATCTAAATTACTGTTTGTTTCATCTTTTTAATCCCCCACTCTCTACCCAGGATATTGAAATGGAGCACCAGTCCCACTTTGCTATTGTGAATGCCAAGACAGCAGCTCCTACAGCTTGTGTGAGTTGGTGTAAAAACGAAACAAAAAACACAACACAAAACTAGGTTCAAATTTAATGAAAAGTGATACATAAATGTGACAAGTAAATTCTACTTGGCAATTTCCTATGGCTGCAAGGCACATTGTGCTATCCAAAGCAATTTCTTTCTCTCTTAGAGCCAGTGTGGTGTAGTGGTTAAGTGCGATAGACTCGTAATCTGGGGAACCAGGTTCGCGTCTCTGCTCCTCCGCATGGAGCTGCTGGGTGACCTTGGGCTAGCCACACTTCTCTGGTCTCTCAGCCCCACTCACCTCACAGAGTGTTTGTTGTGGGGGAGGAAGGGAAAGGAGAATGTTAGCCGCTTTGAGACTCCTTCGGGAAGTGATAAAGCGGGCTATCAAATCCAAACTCTTCTTCTCTTCTTAGTTACTAATTTTGAGTCGAGCAGAGAAGGTCCTCGAAGAGGTGGATTGGCTGATCAATAAGATGAAGAGTCATTTGGGACTGGAGGCAGCAGGTAAGAAAAAGAACAGTAGTTCTCAAATGGTGTCCTATTGGGTTGTCTCTTGTTAAGAAATATGAACAGCTCAGCTGACGATTCCCACTCTCATCCTTATTGTCAAGTCAAGAAAAAGCAACACAGGATCAGGGACAAAAGGCCTTTTGGCACAGTTTTTAGGAAAAGACCCAAGAGAAACAAGTTTTCATACGACAAAAAACAGTCCATCTGTCCCAAACATGGTCAACTCTGTGAAATTGTTTGAATTAAGCTCAGGAAAAAATTGTTAATCAGTACAGATGACAGCCACATTCTAGACCAACTGAAATTTCCAAACTGAATTCAAGGACAACACCAAGTAGAGCTTGTTCCAGTAGTGACCAGGATATGATGATCAAGGCCAGCATCTCAAGGAAAAGACACATAAATCAAAGCTGTAAGAAGTGAACTTAATGGATGCTGCTGCTATTTGACCAACCAGGAACTGGGCTTGAACTTGGAACACGTTTAAACTGTGTACCTGATTTTTAAAGGGGAGTGCACACCCATTCAAACAGGCTATGTGACTATTTCTAGATCTCAAGGACCTTTGTCTTTGTGGTTTTTACGAAGCTTTTTCCTTCCTTTTGTAGAAGATGCCTCTCAAGCAACAAACCCAACCCAGCCTCTGGAAAAGGCAATCATTCTTCAGCTTGGGACTTTGTTAACTGCATACCATGAGCTGGTACAAACAGCCTTGCCTCCAGGAAGCTGTGTGGACACACTGCTCAGGAGTGTCAGCAAGATGTACACCACTCTTACAAGCCTTGTAAAATATGTGAGTGCTCTTGACCCGAGGCATGAGGTTTGGGTTTGAGGGCCTGATCATCATCTTTCCCTAAGCCCAACTTAGCCTGGATGCCTAAAAACTGATGATGGGCTACTCTCAGGTAGCCAGTAGTGCATAGATCATGCAAGTTTGTTTCTAAAATGTATAACCTGCTATCTAGCCTGACTAATTCTTATGGTGCTTTACGTTAGCCTACTTGGGCAGAAAATCCCTGTGGAAGGGCACCACTGCTAAGAACATCCTGACTCTTAATAAATTGCTACCTGCCAAATTTCAGTTGAGGGGGTCGCCAAAAGTATTATTTCTCTAGGATCTCTGCTGCTGATCTTACACAACACAAATGCTAACAACAGGCAAGGATGCCCAGACCATTTGCATTCTGCAGCAGGGAGTTCCTGTGGCTCATATACCATGTCCTCTTGCATTGCTTTTTTTTTAGTATCTCCAAGTGTGCCGAACCACAACATGGGCGATTCCAGGACGGCTAGAAAAGCTGGTGGGTGTTACGTGATCCTGTACAATGCCTGTTAGTAGGTGCTGAATAAATGTTTTCTGCTTTAATTCTGAAGAAAATTATTGAAATAAGTGGCATTATCTTCTCTAGGTTAGACTCTCTGGCTCCCACTTGACCCCCCAGTGTTATGCCTTCATCACATATGTGCAGGTAAGCCAAAAATTTGAATTTCCCATTTCACACTCCCAATCCCAAACAGTGCATCTACTAACCTAGGGGAAAACAGCATTTACATATGCTGACGGCACAGGAGGCATCAACCTTGCTGAAGCCAAGTGGGTTTGGGTCTGGTCAGTGCCTAGATGGGCCCATACCTGTGCTTGCTGCCTTGAGGTTCATTTAAAGAGACTGCTCTGTTTTGGTGAAAGCTGTGATGCTGAGGAAGCTAAATTCTGTACCCGGCACAATTTCCTATGCTCTCAGCATAAATAGCCCTGCTCATAAATGCAGAGAATGTTGTTATCAGTGGCAAGACAGGAAAATGAGAATCCTAACAATAATAGAAAAGAATGGAATGTATTCTTTTTTTTTTTTTTTTATAAAATTTTTATTGGTTTTACAAAATTTTAAAAAGACAAACAAACACTAAGAGAAACAAACAAACACGCATAGTTTCAAACATATTTTCATATAAACCTCTTTTCTTGGACTTCCCCATACCCCCCCTCTCTGCATCCCAATGTCCATACTTCAACTAGCAACTCCCAATTGTTGCTTTCAAATCTCTGTCATCTTAGTCCTTTTTTTTTCATATTCTAACCTTATATCCCTGTACCCCTTTGTTTCTGAAAACCACAACATTTTTAACATTCGTTAAGTTTATAGTGGTCCTTAAGATAACTTTTAAATTTTCTCCAGTCTTCTTCCACCGTCTCTTTTCGTTGATCACGGATTCTGCCTGTCATCTCGGCCAGTGTCATATAGTCCATCACTTTCATCTGCCATTCTTCCAGAGTGGGTAAATCTTGTGTCTTCCAGTACTTTGCGATAAGTATTCTTGCTGCTGTTGTAGCATACATAAAGAAAGTTCTGTCCTTCTTTGTCACCAATTGGCCGACAATGCCCAAGAGGAAGGCCTCTGGCTTTTTAGGAAAGGTGCATTTAAGTACCTTTTTCATTTCATTATAGATCATTTCCCAGAAGGCCTTAATCTTCGGGCATGTCCACCAAAGGTGATAAAAGGTACCTTCAGTCTCTTTACACTTCCAACATTTATTATCAGGCAAATGATAGATTTTTGCCAGCTTGACTGGGGTCATGTACCACCTGTATACCATTTTCATAATGTTTTCCTTTAAGGCATTGCATGCCGTAAATTTAATACCGGTGTTCCATAACCACTCCCAGTCAGCTGACATAATGTTATGTCCAACATCCTGAGCCCACTTAATCATAGCCGATTTAACTGTTTCTTCCTGTGTGTTCCATTTCAACAGCAAGTTGTACATTCTAGATAAGTTCTTAGTATTGGGTTCTAACAGTTCAGTTTCTAATTTTGATTTTTCCACCTGGAAGCCAATTTTCCTGTCCTGTTTAAAAAATTCCATTATTTGACGATATTGGAACCAATTTTCTACTTTATGCTTCAGTTTCTCCTGACTTTGTAGTTTGAACTTATCTCCATCCTGTTCTAAGATTTCCCAATATTTCGGCCATCCGACCTCCATATTGAGTTTCTTCACTGCTTTAGCCTCCACTGGTGACACCCATCTAGGGGTTTTATTTTCCAATAGATCTTTGTATCTTATCCAAACATTAATCAATGCTTTCCTAACAATGTGATTTTTGAAAGCACTATTGACTTTGTCATACCAAAGATATGCATGCCAACCAAAGGCATTATTGAAACCTTCCAGATCCAAAATGTCCGTGTTCTCGAGGAGCATCCATTCTTTCAGCCAGCAAAAAGCTGCAGCCTCATAGTACAATTTTAGGTCCGGCAGGGCAAAACCCCCTCTTTCTTTAGCATCTGTCAATATCTTAAATTTAATTCGGGGCTTTTTGCCCTGCCAGACAAATTTCGAAATATCTTTGTGCCACCTCTTAAAACATTCCATCTTGTCGAGAATCTGCAAGGTCTGAAACAAAAATAACATTCTAGGCAATACATTCATTTTAATTACTGCAATTCGGCCTAGCATTGACAATTTCAAATTTGACCATGTTTCTAGATCTTTTTTAATTTCTGACCAACATTTTTCATAGTTATCCTTATACAAATTCGCGTTCTTAGATGTTAAGTAAACCCCTAGGTATTTCACCTTCTTTACCACAGTCAAACCTGTTTCCTCTTGAAATTTCTCCTTTTCCATATCTGTTAAGTTTTTCCCTAAAACTTTAGTTTTTTGCTTGTTCAACTTAAATCCAGCTACCTGGCCAAACTGTTGTATTATTTCTAAAACCCTTTTCGTACTAGTGTTTGGCTCTTGCAAAGTCAATACTAAGTCATCTGCAAACGCTCTTAACTTATAATGTTTAGCTCCGACCTGCACACCTTTGACCTGCTGGTCATTTCTTATCATGTTCAGCAACACCTCCAGAACTGAGATGAAAAGTAATGGGGAAATCGGGCACCCCTGTCGTGTTCCTTTTTCTATCTTAAGTTCCTCAGTCACAACATTGTTTACAATCAGCTTAGCTTTTTGTTCAGAATATATTGCAGCCATACCATTCTCAAAACCCTGGCCTACCCCCATCCCATGAAGATTCTTCCTCATAAAACTCCAAGAAATATTGTCAAAGGCTTTCTCCGCATCCACAAAAATCAATACTGCTTTAGTGTTTATATTCACCTCTAGCTTTTCCAGAATGTCTATTACATTCCTTACATTGTCTGCCAGGTGTCTTTTAGGGAGAAAGCCTGCTTGGTCCTTATGAATCTTCTCCATCAAAACTCTTTTAAATCTTTTTGCCAAAATGTCTGCAAAAATTTTGTAATCCACATTAAGGAGTGATATTGGGCGGTAGTTCTTAAGTTGGGTCTTTTCAGTCTCTGACTTTGGTATGAGTGAAATATATGCCTCTTTCCACGATTCAGGCGCCCTTTTTCCCTCAAGAATCTCATTACACACTTCTCTTAATGGTTGAGTCAACCATTCCTTCAGCGATTTGTAGTATCTAGAAGTCAGTCCATCTGGTCCCGGAGATTTGCCCAATTGCATATTCTGAATGGCAGCCTCTATCTCTTGTTCTGAGATTCTCTGGTTCAAATCCATCTTGCTTTGATGGGAGATTTTTTGTAATCCATATTTTCCAAGGAATTTATCTATATCTTCTTCATTTTGGGGGCCTTGAGTGTAGAGTTTTTTGAAATAACTTAAAAAGCAGTTTCTAATTTCATTAGGTTTAGATATATTCTTTCCATCCACCTCTAGGCTTGTAACTGTATTTAGTTTCTGCCTTTTCTTCAGTTGCCATGCCAGAAGTTTACCACATTTATTTGCTGATTCAAAGGTTTTTTGCTTCATTTGCTTTATCTTCCATTCAATCTCTTGGTTCATCAATTCCATATATTGTGTTTGATATAGTTTGATTTCTCTTAGAATGTCCTGAGATTTTGGTTTTGTTCTTAATTTTCTCTCTCCTTCCTTTATCATTTCCAAAATCTTCTCTTTTTTCTCATTTTGTTTTTTCCTCTTTATTGAATTTTGTTGAATCAAAAATCCCCTCATAACCGCTTTACTTGCATCCCAGATCACTCTTTTCTCCACGTCGGTCCTCTGAATGGAATGTATTCTTCTGACTAGACCAAGTCGTGTTTTAAATCTGGGAGGTACTGATATGGTGAATTTTAGCACTATCCTACTCTTACTCTGTGTTCTGTGCAGCAAAAAGCTGCAGACTACAGAACTGTCCTGCCCTTATTTAACGAAGGTGTGGTATGGATGAGGGGCTCAGTATTTCCTGCAAAGATGGATTACGATTGCAAAAAATGACTTCTTCAGAGTGAGGACTATGGAAAGGTCAATGGGAAGACCAGAACTGGAGTAGCAAGAAGGGAGAGGAGGATAGGTCTGGATTAAACCTAAATATAAATTCAGCAATGAACACTCCCTGTAAAAGGGGCTTTCTCTTTTTATGAATTGCTCCAACATTTTATACCAGCTTGTTAACCCTATAATACAGAAACTCAATCCCCTATCTTTACATGCCAAGCAACTTCTCCTTTCAGAATATCCAGAGTGAAACCTTGAGCATGGCAGGAGAAAAGAAAAAGAAGAAAAAGGAGAAGACAACAGCTGAGGTGTCCACCGTCATGGTGAGGATGGTTATTTCTGCCCAGAAATACACTGGACCCTTAGTTATTTAATTGAGTTTCAATGGGATGTACTTAAAGCCTTAAGTCTCTGCTCCTTCAGTAGCAGAGGATGGCAGCCTAAACTACCACTGAATACTCACAGGTGCAGTTTGAATTGTGGAGGACAGATAAACTTGCACAAAGCCTTGAATAGCTATGTTTTTCAAGTCAGTTTTGTCGCTCAGGGTTTAATCAAATTCAGAGCATCTATATCTCCTTAGCATTTGGTTCCCTAATCATGTGGATAATACTCACCCTGAAATGATATTAAAAATATTTGAAAGGCCTACATAGCTATTTACTGTGAGATCCTGTAATTGTGCTGCCACTGTATTTAATACACTTCAATGCTTTCCTTCCCTCTGTAGGCCAAAGTGTTGCGGGAATCCAAGCCAATTCCTAACTTGATTTTTGCCATAGAACAATATGAGAATTTTCTGATCCATCTCTCAAAAAAGTCAAAGGTAACATTCTAGTCTAAGAATGTAGCTGCAACTTTCAGGCACACCTTGGCAACTTCTTAGGATAGCTCAGCTGGTAGAGCATTAGACTCTTAATCTTAGGGTCATGGGGCCACACTGGGCCAAGAGATTCCTGAATTGCAGGTGGTTGGACTAGATGTCCCCCATGGTCCCTCCCAACTCTGATTCCATGAAAATTATGCAAGTTAACAGGAAATTGAAATTGAATTATTATTTTTATTGACACTTAAAAAGCTAAGCAGTTCAAATGAAGGACTGTCCTTGCTGAATAGACTACTCATTTATCAGATACATTTTGTATATGTAATTGGTAATCTTTATCAAATACTTTTGTGCAATGAGTCACGTCTGTTAGAACCCAAGATGAAACCCAGAAAGGCCTGTGTCTACCGTTTGCAAGGAATACAGACAAAAAGAATAAAAGTAATGTTTGTAATAATTAGTAATCTTTTCTGTAAATAGACAAATACCTTCTGTGCTCCAAAGTGCTGTTCATCAGGGATATAGATCTTAGAATAAGGGACACCTGCTCCTTTATGTATCCAATATTTATGATATTGATTCGGTATGGTCTGAGTCACTTTTGGCACAAAAAAGTACATGTTTTCACTAACTTTTTGAGCCTTGACACTGTGATTTTTACTACTGATATCTTACTATTTGTGTTCTGTGATTTTCAGTATGTAAATGGCTTTGAGGTAACTTGTGATGAAAAGTTGTGGATAAACTTGGGTTTTTTTTGCTTCTATATTTAAGTTTTCATAAGCTATGCCTATAGGTGGTGCAAGCTTTCACTCTGACTACCCCTTGGGCTGCTTGCTGCAGGTCAACCTGATGCAATATATGAAACTGAGCACCTCCCGGGACTTCCGTATCAATGTGTCTACTTTGGAGAACGCTCTACAGGAACAAAATGCTGAAGATAGGGAGAATGAGCCAGCCAATGACCAGGTCAGTAGTAGACATTCTAAAAAGATGCAATCTATTTTCTGCCAATATAAATGTAAATCTGTACTTCCAAAGTGCCTTCTATGAAATTCATATGAAGCTTAGTCAGTTGTATGCTAATGGTAAATACCCATTTCTGTACAATGGCAACTTGTTTTGAAGTGTGGGGAATATCCCTTTGCATCATCCTGACTACTCAATTTCACCACTGAGTCTCAGCAGCCTCTGTGGGGGGTGAGGAAGACACATGAATGCTAATGAGATGACAAAAATGAAGAACATGACACTTTTCTAGCAGAAGTTAATTTTCAGAGGTGTTTTTCAGAGTAAAAATTGCTTTAAACAGCAGGTTTTAAAATTGTGTTTCAGTAACTCAGGACTCCTCTGGCGCATTTACTAATAGCCTGTTTTCATCTCTTTTAGAGCACTGCATCTACCCAATCCAACACCAGCCAGGAACCCAAAACTAAGAGGCGACGTAAAAAATAAGAGCTGCCTTGGTCATTCCCAAGTGACTACTCTAGCTTGGTTCTGCTTGCCCTGTGAAGCATTAATGGAGAAAGATGAATGTCTCATTTTTAAGACGGGCTTTAATTAGGTTTCTGCTTGCCATACGAATGACATGCAATTCTCTGAATGCTTGTACCACAACAGGCTACTGAATAACCATCCTGGCACAGCCCAGTTAAAGTGCAATCTGTCCTTCTGGATGTTCTGTCAGTGATTCACCTTTGCAGCTGTAGCCTGTTTTAATGATAGCCCTGAAGTCTTCTCCCTCTTCTCAGTGAAAAAGTGCAAATCACAGGGAGTGGGCAGGTCTCCTTGCTTAAGCTGCTTCTGGGAGGATTCACTGAGCTGGTAGGTTTCCCGTCAGTTGAAGTCTTGCACCCTATTTTTGTTTCTGCAATGACCCTTTGGTTATTTTGAGAAGTTGATATATATCAAGAGCATCACCTGAAATAAATTAAATAGTCATGTTTACACCCCCCAGCCACATAACAGATACTGAAAACCACTTTGAGATCTACTTGTTGGTCTTGAAATAGCTAGCAAGCTGGGAAGGGAATAGAACAAGTAATCAACACCACTGTTTATTCCAAAACTACTGATATTACAAGAGAATGGTGGAGAATATTCCTAAATCTAGGACTGACCGCCATTTTTCTAAAATGCATTTTCCCTAAAAGATTTGCTTTAAAGGATTCCTGCCAGAGCTTAATTTAATAAAATACATGAACCCTTCTCCTGCAGTGGTTTCTTCACAAGCTGTCATAGTTGGAACAAAATTGCCATTGCAGCTCAATAATTAACAAGCTTTAGTTATAAGTTGTTTAAACACTCATTAATTCACGCCAATTAAAAAGTGATTATGTCAAGTGCTGAGCATAATTACTACTTGTGAGACAAGATTTCATCTTGAAGTGTTTGTAAGCACTCTGTTATTTACACTGTACCTTTGCACTATTTCCAGTCAGTGGCTGGATAACAAGCCTAGAGCTGATGGAGTGAGAACAAGCAATATGGGAAAGCCAGATGTTGCAGAACGGCTTCCCTATGCAAATGTATCAAAGCATAATAAAATGTTACATTGGGCAAAGAAACAAAGACTGACTGGGACATCCCACAGGTATTGTGAAGATGGACTCTCTCCTTTCTGTGGGAAACTAAGGCTGCTGTGCATACTTGTTGTTGTTTAGTCGTTTAGTCGTGTCCGACTCTTCGTGACCCCATGGACCAGAGCACGCCAGGCACTTCTGTCCTCCACTGCCTCTCGAAGTTTGATCAAACTCATGCTGGTAGCTTCAAGAACACCATCCAACCATCTCGTCCTCTTTTGTCCCCTTCTCCTTGTGCCCTCCATCTTTCCCAACATCAGGGTCTTTTCCAGGGAGTCTTCTCTTCTCATGAGGTGGCCAAAGTATTGGCGCCTCAGCTTCACGATCTGTCCTTCCAGTGAGCGCTCAGGGCTGATTTCCTTCAGAACGAATAGGTTTGATCTTCTTGCAGTCCATGGGACTCTCAAGAGTCTCCTCCAACACCATAATTCAAAAGCATCAATTCTTCGGCGATCAGCCTTCTTTATGGTCCAGCTCTCACTTCCATACATCACTACTGGGAAAACCATGGCTTTTACTATACGGACCTTTGTTGGCAAGGTGCATACTTACCTAAGTATAAGTTTCAGTGAATTGAGTGAGGTTTTCTGCTGGGTAAGTCTTTCTACTTGCACAAAAATGTAAGGTGTTATCATATTGCAGTTCTTGTGGCAGCAACACAAACAACATCATGACAACAGCAGGTGAGGTGAGTGAGCAGGCAGGTGGCCCAGGAAGGCCTTTCCATGTTCCCTGTGTCACCGCTGCCTACTTGCATGTGGACACACACACATACAACAAGGAAGCCCGAGATCTAAATGAGTGAGTAGCCTGGCTGAATGAGGGCTGCTTGTCATTAAGGGAATGAGCCTTGCAACAGTGATGGTGCTTGTGTAAACAAGAGGGGTAGCAGAGCAACAAAAGCAGGAGTGGCAGCCCCAGTGCTACAGAAGCAGATAGGGATCTATTTGGTCACTCTTCGTCCCATAGCGAAGGGAACATGCAAGTGCAAGCCTGACTCCTGGACTCACTCAGAGGACAAATTCTGGAGAAAGGAGATCCAAGCACAGCCTTGTTGAACTGGAAGGCTCTAAAAGGACATTTACAAGTTTTTGGCCAAAACCATGCACTGGGGATGGTCTAGTTAGCACATAAAACCATGGCTTAGTGCAAATGAACAGTCATGGGTTCCCAAAGCGCAGATCATGGCTGTTGTGCTCATGCCAGTCTTGCTGCTGTGCTTCCCGTATTGCATCTGAAGCCAGTCTTGTGGTTTGCCTCACTCTAGACAAACTGGTTCATCCAGAATGAGAGACAAGCTACCCTTCGCTGGGAAGTAGCACAGCAACTATGATCTTCATTCCAGGAACTCACTCACTGGTGCTGAACCATGGTTTGGCTTAGTGTTATATGCAAAGTGGATCAATATATATATATGGCGCTCCTGGTTTATATGGCTATTCCAATGAGTAGACATAAATTATTATTCAGTAGTAGCACAACAACAGGATTCAGATAATATTTCTGTGAGAAAAGGAGGTGCTAGCTTCTCTAGAATTAAGAAAGTGGCACAATACTCACCCTGGGGAATATTGTATCTTCTTTCCATCCCTGTTGGGTTAGATGGAGTGACACAATCCATCGTCACCTCTTTCCTTAAGCACCGATCAATGTCCACAGCACTAAAGAAGGCCACTGATTGAGGCAGATCTTGAATACCCAGTTTATATGAAAACATGCACCTGAAAATACAAGCAATGCAAGTAGTACAGATTTAGGAAATTCTTCTGAAAGGTGTCAGCTTTCAGTTATCACATCAACTACAGGCACAAATCCTCACATGTTTTTACAATTCTTTTTTAAAGACAAACAAACTCAAACTCACCTGAGTGCAGTAGTGCTCTCTCTACTTGTGATTGCCAGCAGCTGATATTCAGAGGCATAATGCCTTGGACAGTTAGCACTTTTCCCCCAGCCAGAACTCACAGGAACATGAGGCAAGGACAGGAGTGACACACCAATGAAGGATAGTCTATAAAAGCTGGTCATGTGGTTCCTCACATCTCCCATGTGGAGATGGACACCTCGTTCACTCAACCCAGAAAAAGTATTTATTGCAAGGATTTGGACAGCCCCACAACCCCAAATTTGATACTATGTCTTCTCTATGTAGTTGCTTTCCCAAGTGCTTAATATATTTGCTCTCAGCCATGGAAGGTAGGCTAGTATTATAAGAAATCTGTCAGGCAATCCGTTATTTTCCAGCTGAACAGATATCCTGAACATTGGCCTGTGGAATGCCATGACAAAAATGGTGCTTACCGTGTAAGGAGGTTCGTGATCTGCAGGGCGAGAGCTGCCCGGTAGCGATCCTCACTTTGCACCAGGTATCGCACTTCGTCATGGATGCTGATACAAAACCGCCCATCAATGTTGAACTCTTCAAGGAGCCATTTCATTGACACAAGCATCAGGTGCAGGTAATCTACAGCCGAGCTCTGGACCACCCAGTTTATTCTGCTGGTTATAAACTGGAAGAGAGAGATACTGTTTTCTATTGTAAACCTCTTGCTTTTCTTGTTGGCTGCCTGCATCTTGAAAAGCATGACCAGCGTATCAATGTACACAACCACTGAAAACTATTGAGCCCTGATCTTTACTGCACAATATATGAATTTGCCAAACACATTTTTAAGGTGGCTTGGAGCTTGCACTGCTCATAGAGTTACAATGAAAGCACTTGGCATGGAAAAGACAACTTGTTGCAAACACTTGATCCACGACATAGCTTGCTACGCTACCTACAGATAACCAAAAAGCACAACCACCTTGCAAATACAGTGGTACCTCGAGTTACAAACACCTCAGGTTATAAACACTTCAGGTTACAAATTCCGCTAATCTGGAAGAGTTACCTCGAGTTGAGAACTTTGCCCCAGGATGAGAACGGAAATCGTGTACCAGCGGTGCAGCGGCAGCAAGAGGCCCCATTAGCGAAAGCACGCCTCTGGTTAAGAACAGTTTCAGGTTAAGAACGGATCTCCGGAACGAATTAAGTTCGTAACTAGAGGTATCACTGTAACTTTTAAGACTTACAATACTAGGTGTACAATTTCTACTATCCAACCTCCTGCAAATACGTGTTGCTTTTTTGTTGTTATGTAATAAATTACTAACCCTTGTAGATCTCCCCTGCCTGGTTGTCTAGTGGTGATTTTTACTCACTGCAGGCAGTGAAATCCCGCATTACAGCTCTTGCTCTTCTTGGGAAGGCTGCCAGAATCATTCTCAGCCTTTCTCCACAATCATAGACCTGGAAAGGAATGCACCCCACCCCCCGCCTTCAGCATGCACAATCACATGTACATGAATATTGGCATGCTCTGTGTGGCATGAAGCACACCATGGGAAAATGCCCAACAGCAAGAGTTTTAGCTGCATGCTCTGCTTCATACAGGCAGCTGGAGAATTTAAATGAAATACTGTTGCTACATGTTGCTGGTCATTGGCTGGATACTTCCATCTTCCCTTTCCCATTCTCCTAATACCACCTTTGCAGTGAAAACCCTTGCAATGCAAGCTGGGCAAATTACTTCTGCCACCAAAACACGCTGTAATGAAGCAAGGGCTGGAATTCAGAGTCAAGAGGTCAGAGTCAAGAGGGTTCCCTCTCACCTCGCCCTTGACAGCAGCTGGCTCCAATGCTCTGCTGATGTGGCAGCCCAGCACAGGGGTGCGAGGAGATTCTGACATGGCAATGCTTTCCAGTTTATTGAACATTTCAGACTCTGTCCCACTGGCCCACACTCGTCGGTTCACCACATCCCACTTTTTCCTTCGAGACCTGCAATATGAAGAACATAAGAGCTGAACAAGTCATTCAGCAACAGACTTCTGTTTAGGGATTTGTCAAGGTGCAGGTACCAGGGTGCATGGATTGTGCTTACTCCGTCACCAGCTACCCGCTTCCTGACATTTTTCTCTGCAGCATGGAAAATGCAGCTGGAACTCCAGCCCACCTATTTCTTCTCCATTAGACATCTCTCTTTCTCCCACCTACACTGCAGAAGTTTTGTAGCAGTCTCTATTTCTAGGCCTCACAAATTAAAGCCACCACCCAAAATATAAACCCTGGGTCCTGTACCACTAAGTGCTTAGAGTGGAGAAAGAAAAATTCAAGTTAATCAAAAGCAAGGCATTAAAGCCCAGTGATCGAGCTGCTCAGATAAATGCCTTGTCTCTAGCAGGCAGGGGATGGGGCAGAGGGAGGGACTCCTCCCTATGGGTGCTTCAAGCTTGCCTACCGTATTTTTTACTCTATAAGTAAGGGGAGATGTGTGTGCGTCTTATGGAGCGAATGCAGATGGGAGGCTCTGCTCAGTGCTCCCTTTAAAGAGCCCCATGGAGCGTGTGTGCAGCTCTTGGGGGCTTTTCCCCGAGGAGGAAGAAGGGCTGCCCTTCTCCCTCCTTGGGGAAAAGCCCCCAAGAGCCGCACACACGCTCCATGCACTCTTTAAAGGGAGCGTGGCTCTTGGGGGAGCCTTCATCCCTCTGCCCTGAAGAGGCTTCGCATGGCTATCCCAGAAGCCAGAACAGTAAGAGGCTATCTCAGAAGCCAGATTCCTCTTGCTGTTCTGGCTTCTGGGATTCCGAATATTTTTTCCCCTGTTTTCCTCCTCCAAAAACTTGGTGTCTTATAGAGCAAAAAATACGGTAATCTGCACAAACTGTGCCTTGACCATGAATGGGAACAGATAATCTGTTTTGGGTTACTCTCCTTTAGTAAGAGAGAACGTCAAAAATTATCTCTAAAAGTTCATCATCTTCTGGAGAAAAGGCCATGGCTGTTCACAACCCAGTTATGTTATGGTATCACATAAACCCGCAAAGCACCAGAGACTTTTCTGAAATCCAAAGGAGGACTGAATAGCTACAGCACATATGCCACCCCACCACGGGGGGCGGGGAGGACATTATGTGGTGATAGGAGGGATAGGCTTCAGCTTCTCAAGGATTTCCATTTTCCAAAACACATTTGTTACCCTTTGGCTAAGAGTGCTTGGTGATACTCAGAAGCCACAAGGATGGCTAAATAATTTTTCCAGTGGGCAGGCTTCAGTGGCCCACATAACCTTTTGCCTTTGTCTGTGACCAGCAGGAGACGGAACTGAGTAAAATGGAGCAGAAGCATGTACAGTGGTATCTCGGGTAACAGACGCTTCAGTTTACAGACTCCACTAACCCACTAACCACTTAACCTCTGGTTAAGAACTTTGCTTCAGGATGAGAACAGAAATCGCGCAGCGGCAGCGGGAGGCCCCATTAGCTAAAGTGGTGCTTCAGGTTAAGAACAGTTTCAGGTTAAGAACAGACCTCCAAAATGAATTAAGTTCTTAACCCGAGGTACCACTGTAGATTTTTGTGGTATGGAGTTTAGATGACCATGGCACAGAATATTGATTTTTAAAAAAGTTTTATTGTACTTTAGTGCCAACTGCCCTGGCTCAGCTCAAGCATAACGTTCCAATAGAAAACACCTTACCATTTTCCTGCTTCTCTCTTTATCTTCCGCACATCTTCCAGGGACACAGAACCACCCTCTTCCCTTTCTACGGGGATGCCAAGCTCTTTCACCAGCCATTCCCCTTCCTCGGACAGATAGCAGCTGCAAGAGGAGAATGGAATAAGAAACCACAGGAGTTGGGAGGGACCCAAAACTGCCAACACAAAACACCCCCAAAGTCCAAACTAAGTAGGACCTTCAGCATGGCAGTTCAGGCAATAGTTCAAGTTGGAGCCAAACAGGAACTTAGAGTGAGCAAATAGCCTTGGGGGTAAACTGTTTAGAGCTAAGTCACATGATCTGGGAAAGAAACAGCCCCACTCTCCTCACACAATATCCTCTTATCCTGAAAAAGTTGGTGTCATTAGCAAACTTGGCCTCCCCACTGCTTACTTCTAATTCCAGATCATTTATGAACAAAAGCACAGGTCCCAGTACCAATTCTTGGGGGGACTCCACTTTCTACATCTCTCCATTTTGAGAACTGTCCATTCATTCCCAAGCTCTGCTTCCTATTCTTTAACCAGTGACTGATCCACAAGAGGACCTGTCCTCTTATCCCATACTGCACCAAAAGCTGTTTGAAAGTCCAAGTATGCAATGTCTACTTGACCATCGCTATGTTCACTGACATTCTCAAAGACACGGGAAATACTAATGAGACTGGACTTACCCTAAGGCACCACCAGAAAAGAGCCATTTCCCTCAATGAGACGGAATGGTTCTTTCCAGATATAAAAACTGCAGGCAGTAGTATTTTTAATCACTTTTTTGTTGTTTAAAAAATACACTGCCCAATTACAATGAGTTGTTTTAATTAATCAAAGGTTTTTTTAAATCAAGGTTGCAGAAATTACTACAGAGCACGAACATGATACTATCCAATCAGAGGTGGGCTCTTACCGCCGAATCCCTTTTGTAGCAACATACAACTGGCGAGCCTTTTCACTGGCCTGTTGCTGTGTCAGGCGATGGTTGAACTGCATGAGGAGGCGCTCTGCAAAGGGCTGCCCTGCCCCATAGATGCGCCCATAGTTGAACACTTTGGCATGTTCTCGGCTGATCCCCACTGTGGAGGCCGTCTTGCTGTGCAAGTCTGTGGCATTGCTCTTCTTCCCCTGAAGGGTCATCCAGCCAAAAGCCGTGCTGCCTTTGGTGGAGAAAGAAGGGGTTAGTGTGGTCCTGAAGAGGGTGTGATAAAAGAGACCTTGGAGTGAAACGGGGCCAGTTGTATCTCCGTAATTCTGTACAGGAACAAAATATGGCACTGGATACAAAATGGAGCTCAGAACCTCAGATGTCAATTAAAAACAAGTTTGTAGTCCTTATGGTTGCCTAGATACCATAATGCACACTGTCGGACAAGGGTACTTAAGCCCTGGGGGATGCCCCACTGTTGCTCCAACTGTTCAGCCAGGGCACAAGCTTGGAAAAAATGCCAGCTACGTAGCTGCCAGAAGTGTGTGTGCATGTGTATTCTGTGCACCTTAGGAGCTTCTGTAAGTGTCTGCTTTTGTCAATAAAGAATTAAACCGCCAGCCATTTGTCCTCCTTGGCTGAGTGAGCTTAGGACACAAATATATGGTAGTCTCTAGACCCCTATAAATTATTTTAAAGAGATATGTTGGTCTGAAGAAGGCAAAAAGTGGAATTTCTAATACAGTGGTGCCTCGCAAGACGAAAAGAATCCGTTCTGTGATTCTCTTCGTCTAGCGGTTTTTTCGTCTTGCGAAGGAAGCCCATTGACGGATTAGTGGATTAGCGCTATTAGCGGCTTATCGGATCAGCTGATAAGCGGCTTAGCGGCTTAGAAAAGGGGGGGGAAAGGAAAAAACCCCCGCAGGAACTCGCAAGACATTTTCGTCTTGCAAAGCAAGCCCATAGGAGATTTGTTTTGCGAAGCACCTCCAAAACGGAAAACTCTTTCGTCTAGCGAGTTTTCCGTCTTGCGAGGCATTCATCTTGCGGGGCACCACTGTATGTAGTTTACATACCGTACTGTAAAAATTTACAATAAAAAACTGTATTTCAAAAACACAGCATTAGCTATGATAGCTAAACAGAGCTTTCACATTCCCAGGCAGTACGTATACCCCTGACTATCAGCTGCTGAAGGAACAGACAGGGAAGGGCCGTTGTGAGTGGAAACGCTCACCATGCATGCCAGCAAAATGAGCTTCTCCCAAGACAGCTGCTATCCAAAGTTCCTGGGAATCCACATCAGCTCCAACCAGATGGTAGCCAGAAGGGGCCTGGACCATAGCTTTCAACTCACTGCCCACCCTGTCAGTCTGCAAGACACAGAGAACATAAGAAGATTCCTGCTAGATCAAACCAAAGACCCACCTAGTCCATCATTGTGTTCACACAGTGGCTAAGCAGGCCCAGAGTGCAACAGCACTCTCCTGCTCATGGATATATTATTACAGAATCTTCTAGTTACAGCAGTGATAGCCCGAGCTCGTAATTGGAAATCCATGCTCCAAAAATCAAAATAGCTAATGAACTAATTGGACTTTGTAGTAATGAATAAACGAACCGATAAATTATGTTTGCCAGAATGGCTTCTCTATTCCTGTAAATTAGCCAAAGGTGTCTATTTCTTATAGACTGGAATTCTCATTATGGACAAGCAAAGCAGGATGGACGTATCTTTGGGCAACTGTATTTCAGTTTCTCTCTCTCAGTAAGCATAAAAAGCATTAGAAAATCCATACATACTCTGGCATTACTGGCTGTCAACCAGGTGGGCTCCACAGCTCGGCGAGTTATTGTCCCGGCAGTTACCACCTGTGGCAGGATGGCTCCATAGCTATTCTCCTCGTCATAGTCTGGGTGCCTACAGAAACATCAGGGCGAGCCCATTTCATATAACATGAGGAAGCCAGCCTTGCTAGTGATCAAGTAGCTACTTGACAGGAACAGCTAAGACTGCAGGTAAACCGACACATCCTACAGAGGCGAAGGGTTCTAAAAGATTTTGCTGGAGTAGCTGCTAAGCAGCTGTTCATGAACATTCATCACTCTTAACTGGCTGTTACTCTTCAGGTAATATACATCTCTGACATTTGCTTGAAACCCAATAACCTGGTGGAGATTCTTGAGAGAACGCAGAACTTATTCCAAGTCATACAACTAGCCCATCTAGACTTATGGAATAAGTGGCATGCAAATCTGGTTAAATAAACCAGACTCAGCAGGCAAGTCCTTTGTGAGCCAGAAGTAGAAATGTATCCTGCAATTACTCCAGTATCTGGGATAAAGCCCCCCTCCCATGCTCAATAGAAAAACATGGATGGCAATCTGTCGGATTCTTTAACTGTGGTTCCTGTATTGCAGGGGGCTGGACTAGATTGCCCTTGTGGTCCCTTCCAACCCTACCATTCTATGATTCTTTGAATATCAGCTGCTCTCCCAAAACAGAATCCTTTTACTTTCACAGTCCAGATAATTTACAGCATGGCTACACATTACACTTGCCAGGGGAGAGCAGCCTGAATGTGCAGAAACTGTCTGCTGAGAGCTCAAAAGATTCTCCACCAACAGGCAGCAAAAGCTGGAGGCGATACAGATCAGATAGCAAAACAGGGCTGCTATTTTTCTGCAGGAGCTGGAAAAGGGAGGAACAGGGAAAACTGAGAGGTAGTACAACAGAAATCAACAAAAACGCTGCTTCTGAGAGCAGCCAGCTTTGCAACTTGCTAGTCTGATTTGTAAGACTGAAGATCTTTGAAGAAAGAGCAGAAAAACAGAAGTTTGGAACCTAGACACACCACCTACTTCTAGAGATCAGAAGAGACTTGTGAATGCACCACAAATTATATTGTGTTGTTTGTTGTTGTTGTTGTTGTTGTTGTTGTTGTTGTTGTTGTTGTTGTTGTTGTTGTTGTTGTTGTTGTTGTAAGTCACTTTGGTAACTAAATTTGGCTGAAATAAAAGGGAAAAAATGACATCTCTGTATGTGTACCTGGTCACAGATCGAGGCAGCTCCCCTTTCTTCAACCACACCACCATCTGGGAACTGACAAAACAAAAGGGAAACAAACTTCAGAAAGCAAACAGCAGAAGCTAAAGAACTAATGTCTTGCATTGGTCCTTGTCTCCTTGCCTGGCCACACCTAGTCTCAAGCCCTTAGCAGGCCATAAAAGGAATAATTGAGCTGAGCTAGTGTTTTATCCAGGGCTCAACAAGCCCAGTAATAAGACTGAACTATACCAAGCACACACACCCCAAAAACCTCCCTCCCCATAGCACTTAGCAAATTGAAGATGACTCAGGGGAGGGGCTCCTCTCTTGTTGCAAAGATTAAAATTTAAAGGTTGGAGTAAAGTATACAAACTGAATGGTTCATGGCACAAGAAGCACATTTACCTCGGTACTGAAAGAAGAACTTGAATTATCACCATACAGCATGGGAGCAGGGATTAAAGTGTCATGCAGTTCTGCAGACTGGTAATTTAATTCAAAGGAAGTCACCCCTCACCTGATTCTTTTGTGAGCATTTCTCCAAAAGGAGATCTTCTTGTTGATTTCAAGAGCTTGTGTCCCTTCTGTGGCCCCTATGCCAGCTTTCAGGGTGCCATCCTCCATTTTGGGCAAAAAATCCTTAGCAAATGGGCTTCCAACGTTGTTTTCATTCCCATCCTTTTAACAGCAGGAGATGGAAGTTTGCTTTAGCTTAAGGTATCGGTTATAAAACGGGATTAGCCAGCATAAAACCCTCCTCCCTACTACATATGAAGTTGCCTTACAGAAACCCTTAACGGTCCAGTCCAGCAGCTTCTATTCTGACCAGCAGCAACTCCGATAACTGGATTATGACCTCCTTAACACTTGTGAAATGTTAAAGAAGCAATGCCTTGGAGCATGGGTAAGATGCATTTCCTTTCCCAAGGAACAATCCTTAACACCAGTCAGAACATCTGGCAATAGGAATAAAGACTTCTAGGTCACAAACTGCATTTTCCAGGCCGATTTGAACACTTGGCACCTCTTGCACATACTTTGTTCTATTCAGGAAAGAAATATTACATTTCCAATAGAATTTAATAAGAGGCTTCATTTCAGTGGCAAAGGTGCATAGCCTTGAGAGGTCTATAAAACCATAACTACACTCTTATTCCCCCCCCCCCCACTACAAGGATATTAGAAAAAAGAAAAATAATCAAGTGGGAAAAATTTAGTGAATACTCAAGGGGGTGGGGGAATGTTCCCTGTGTGGTGTTTAACAGCCTCCATATATCACAGACACTTTGTTGCATATATACTTTAATGCAGTTCAATTAACTGAACTCGAGAAAATTATCAATTTATTTCTATATACAAGAAATTCCTGCTCACCTTGTGAGGTAGCCTGAAAAACCAGCACCCAGGGATATTGACCTCATTGTAAGGACCATTGCCATGGTGATAATCAGGATGACTCTTTGAATGGTCCAGCTCATCCTGTTGGCAAACCAATGTAGGGTTAGTTGGACCTGAATGTACAAGGATGTACATGAAAACAAAATAGACAACTCAAGATGTAGGAATGCCCCACCTCATAAAGGCAAACCAAAAAGTTTTAGAGAAGCATTCTTGATTAGATATCTGAATGATGTTTTTACCATCCATGCCAGCAGGGCCTCAACCACCTCTGTCATATTTAAGAGGAACAGTCACCAGAAAGTTGGGAAAATAGATCCCTCTCAATCTTTCTAGGAACTCTTGATGATGCTCTCAAAATTCTGCAATGCCTGATGCCACCGATTTGCTATGGTTCCTCCCCTCCCATTATACCTAAGATCAGGGTTGCTGGAGTAGACAAAGGGTTTGGGGCATTTGGGAACGCTCTTCCTACTACCTCCCCAATCAGACGAGCCCCTCATTCAGGCTTTTGCCCAGCACTCCCAAGATTCACTACTCAAAGCACACAGGTTTAGGCAATACATGAGTACAGATTTCCCCCCAATTACTGTTTTTCTCTCAAGGAGGTATACCATTACCTCACTAAATTGCTTGGTTACAGGATCTGAATCCATCTCCATCTCCGCACGGCTGAGCTCTTCAACCTGGCATGAGGGAAAGAGATCTCTTTAATAGCTAAGCTCATTCTCCCCTCCCACATCTACTCATTTTCCTGATCCCCATCTGACCAAGAAGGTCTTTCCCAAGTGAGGAAAACAAAAACTCTTCGCGTGTAGAAACCTAGCTTAGTTTCATCCTTGACATGCTTGCTTTCTTTATCCAGTGAGTTTTCTTTTTAATATGGAGAAAAATCACTTATGCAATGCCTTTACCTGAAATTGTACAGTTTAGCAAGAACTGCGCCGCATAATTCTACTGATCATGTATCACAGCTGTGAGACACACAATTTGTACCTTATGCCAGAAAGTGCTATTTTCTGTTAACATGAGCTCTTCTTCCAGCGTGGTGTCCAGTGAGATAGGTTGCTCTTTGCCTTTCTCCTTGCAGTGTTCCTGGTACAGATGCTCAATAACCCTACAGTTAAGGGGAAAGTAGTTTTGCTTTCACTGAATTCAGCAAATTATCCTGTTTCTTGATCCCATTTGCAAAGCAATGCTAAACTTTGCCATAAGAATGTTACCTGACAAGGAGATTGGTGCACTGGGCCTGCTCACTTTAATGAAAGTAGTTTTTCATTGAAGGATGTTGAGCACTTCACACCTTTACTCATTTGCAAATATCAGACCTAAAAATAGCTTTCCTTTTTGCAAGTGGCTATAGTTCAGCCATACAGAAGTGAGATGCTCCTATGCCGACATTTCTACACCCAGACAAGCAAGAGGCACTATTGCCATTCATGAACAAATTCCACTCAAGCAAAACAACTGGAGGATGGAGTGGCCTGGAGGGCCAGACAGAGGCCTGGAATTTGGTCCCCCAGTCCTGAAGTTCCCCACCCCTGGTTTACAAGGCCTAGCTCTTACATGTCATTCTCCAGGGCTAGGGAACATTCCTTACGTCTCACTGCAATTCACTGTGGGGCTGAAAGAAGACAAGGAGGAAAGGAGGAAGAAGAAAGAGCTGTGTGTGGTGGAGGCCCCTATACCCATCTTTTGGACCCCCTGGGAAACTCAACAAATCTGCTATACCCAGAACTGCGTGTGCTGAGTGCAGCTGAATGGGACACAGCTGTAGGCAGCCTGAGGAAGTACCATCTACCTTGGGCCTGCTCAAAAAAAGCAAATTTTGCATTACGGCTCCTGAGATCAAAGAGTATGTTTTCATCTATTTCAGGAGACAACTGGATGTCATTTTGAATCAAGATGGCAGACTGAAACTTTTGCACTGATTTTAGCCACTGATTTCAAAACTGAACTCTTCCCACCCCATTTCTTTGAACTGGAAAGCATCACAAAACAATGAATAAAATGGAGTGATGTGTGGACAATCCAGTATAAATCCACAATTTACTGCATAAATATATGTTGTAGAACACACCCTAAAAAATCCACCTGGACGGTCCCTGAAAGGTACCAAAGTGAATAAATGAAGCTCTCTCCTGCTGAGAGCACCTTCTCTGCTTGTCTTTGGAGGCAACTGCTTAGGTCGGAAGCAGATTAAAATCATCACACCTGCAGGGTACAACAAATGGGCTACAAAAGGAGGTGAATCTCCTGGAGAACCATGCATGCAACTGCATTTGCTCACCTTCATCCTTTTTCTAAAACGTGCCTCTCACAATTCTCCCCTCTTTTGGGTTCCAAGTATAGCTCTGGTGGCAGAGACCCAGTAGTGCTTTATTCACCAAGCATAATCAACAATTCTCCCCTCTTTTGTTACCTTTGTGTCCTACCTCTTCCTTTTCTGCCTTCCACTGCAAACTCAACAATTTTAAACTATAAGCTCCTTAGGGTAAGGACCTACAGTGGTGCCCCGCAAGACGAAAAACGCGCAAGACGAAAGAGTTTTCCGTTTTTTGAATCGTTCCGCAAGACGAATTTCCCTATGGGCTTGCTTCGCAAGACGAAACGTCTTGCGAGTTCTTGCAAGTTTGTTTCCTTTTTCTTAAAGCCGCTAAGCCGTTAATAGCCACTAAGCCGCTAATAGCCGTGCTTCACAAGACGAAAAAACTGCAAGGCGAAGAGACTCGCGGAACGGATTAATTTCGTCTTGCACGGCACCACTGTATCTTTTTTCTGTGACTGTATGATGCAATGCATACACTGATTGCACTGCATCAAATATTATTACTAGCAACAATTATAGACCATGGCAGCTTTTCACCCCAGAATGCACTTCTTACCTGAAGGGGCAAGTAGGCAAGTCAGCATCTGGAGTCCCCTCTGGCAGGTTGTCACTCCTCCCTGGCACCAGGTAACCCCAGCCGTATTTCTCAGAGTAGTGCAATGGAAAGCCATCCCAGGTGAGCCTCATGAGCTTTGGGGTCACTCTCATCTGAAGGCTGATAAGGCTGGGCCCAGGCACCCAGCTGGGATCATCCAGTCTCTGGCACAGCTTACGATACCACCTATGCAAGGGGAGAGTAGACCACAAAGTCAACATAAAGCTTTCCTCAATAATGCTAGATAATTGGTTGTTCAGATTAAATTTTATACCAAATTGCTCAAAGGCCTTCACCAAGGAGCTGTATGGAAATTCATTAAATAATAATTACATCTCCTGTCAGAGTTGATTTTACACAGTTTAACAAAAGCTACCTGCTCTGTCACTGATGCTTCCAGGTGGCCTGCTCCTTTTTTAAAGTACAGAACTTTTCCAATCGAGCTGCTAATGGGAGACTCTGGTTGCTGACTCTCTTCTCAATACATTATAATCTGAACGGCACTGACTCAGTTTGAATACATAGAAGCATGTCTCATTGTAGGAAATTAATTATAGGGGGGGGGGGCTTCCATTCTACAATGCTATGCTTCGTTAGCAGCAGTAGTAAACTTTTTTCAGGCTGAGGGCTGCACTGGCTTATGGCCAACCCTTGGGGGGAGGGGTTAAGTGTGAAACTGGGTGTGTCCAGTGTAAGAAGTGGGTGTGGCAAGAGCTGCCATTCAAAAAGCTGCCTTCTGAGACTTTCCCACCAGCCATTCTACACTATTGAAAATAATTATTCATCATTCATTATTAAATTTAATCATTTTTAAAAGAGGCTGAATTTGGGAAGACTTGGGGATCATAAAATACTTTTGTGAGGGTTGGATATGGGTTGTAAGTTAGCCACCCGTAATCTTCACTATACTACATAGGCCTGTGACCTTGCCAACGGAATTCTGTATGTTCACAGCAAACGGAATACTTCAGACAAATAAGTGGTTGTTTGACCAATCGTCTTGTAAATCAAACTGTTCTAACTTTTAGACAAAAAACATCCATAGGAATGTTAACAATTTATTTTACTCTTTTTTAAATGCCAACTGTAATGTAGGTCTACTTCTCAGGAACGTGGGTAAATCTATGTCTAAGCTGCACACTTCTGATAACAGATGGAGGCTCTCGTGGGCAAATGCTCCATATAAAAAAAATCCATGCACATACAAAACTAACATATTAGAAGCCTAAACTGGAATCCTTCTTCCTGACAAAGAGATGAACAAAAGGTCCTAGGAGGGTCACTGTCTACAACTTCCCTTTAGTAACGCACCCTGGATGGCCAGGCAGGTGCTGAATTCTCTTTGGCTGCAAAGCTACAGTCCCCTTCAGACGGTCCAAGCACAATCGGCTCTCAGGGAGTTGCTGTTCTTCCTCTTCAGTTGGAGGTCCCGGATCTGTTTCCATGATACAACAAATCAGGAAGGAATTATTTTTTCAATAAGTACAGTTGTTGACAAGGCTGTTTTATAACTACAGTACATATTACATCAAAAGGCTTAAGAATCTACGTGGATACAGTTATTTGGTGGCCTGCAAAGCCTATAATCCAATGCAGAATTTGACAGCTAGCAAATTTCTAAAACTCTTAATGGCCAAGAGGAATTCAAATACAGTGCTTAATGCACAGTAGCCTAGGGAAGAGTAGAAATGTAACTTTAATGGTCAGGAGAGAAATGTTTTCTTGCTGAAACGTGTCAGCTCTGTAGCACTCCATAGTTCTTATGTTCCTCCACTGCCTCTATATTGCACTCCAAACACCTGTGTATTCCATATTTATCCTCCAAGACTGTAATTAAGAAATAAATAAAAATGCAACACCACAGACACCCTTTTTAAAACAGCACCTCTGGGATCTCAGGACTTTTTAAGATTCTCTGGTAATACTATCGTACTTTGAAATCACTTGAGAGCTGGATGCAAAACATTCTGCCTGCAATACACACACGCTGAGGTACGTATTTCAGGCTCGTAAATAAGATTTTAAAAGATGCTTGCTCCTACCCAATTGCAAAGACAGCTTAGCGGAACGGATCTGGATCAAGGGTAGATTATATGCTTTGGATCCAAGAGGTAACAGGTTCAACCCCTAGTGTCACCAGGTCGACTGGAAAGAACCCAAGAGAGCTATTGCCAATCCGTACAGACAATGCTAAACCAGATAGACAAAAGATCTCATTCCATCTAAGGTATATTCTTTCCAGTGGCGTAGCGTGGGGGGTGCAGGGGGGGGGGCGGCCGCACCGGGTGCAACATCTGGGGGTTAGGGTTAGGGGGCGCAAATCCACAGGTTAGGGGGCACAAATCCATGGGTTAGGGGGCGCAAATTACTTGCCTTGCCCCGGGTGCTGACAACCCACGCTACGCCACTGATTCTTTCTCTCTCTCTCTGATTAAGATTTAGGAGAGAAAGATTACAACTGCCAGTAGACAGTAGCTGTGTGCTAGCAAGCTAGTAGTTAATTATGACGATGCTCTTACCTTCCTGCCACTCTAGCATGGAGGCTTTTTCCACCGCTTTGGGCAATTCATCATTACTATCTTCATTCTTCTTCTTCCCAATTTTCTTCTTCTTTTGCTTAAATTCCTGGAGATCCCACTCTAGATCCCACAACCAGGGATCACATTTGTACCTGTTTTGATACATCAGACCAACCACCACAGGTTAATTTGAAGAATACTTTTTTCAATTTCCATCAGTGAGATGGGTCTACAAACTCCTGTTTATTTACAGCAAGGGAGAGGAGCTGAAAGGGTACTTTTCTCCACCATGTCATAGCAACAACTTCACAGTTTATCTAGAAGCACTCACTGCTGAAACAAATTCCTTTACTAAGTAGTAGTCTGCTTAATGAAACAGTATTGCATTTCACAAAACCCGCAGTCTCAATTCTATCTTAACCTTGCAGTCTTTTTTTAGGGGAATTGCCCCACCCCCACGCATACTACAGATTTTAATGCCAGAACTAAATGTCAGCTGAAACTGTGGTCTGAGAACCCAGTTCTCCAACTGCAAAGATGAGGGGGAGATGTGGCAGATGTGCGTACATTCTAAATCTTCCACATTTCCCCTTTTCATCTTCTGTCCTGGTCTACCTCCTCAGCTGAGTTTCCCTGAGGTGTAGCAAGCATGCAATTGGGACCCCAACCAGAGGGAGGGTTGAGTGATGCATCCTCCTTCCAGCTCTGTTGCTGCTTCATAGTGTTCTCTCCTGCCACTGCTTAATGGAGAACCAGGTCTTCACCAATTATGAAGCTCTGGCTTAAGCAGCAGTGCACTGTAACAGTGATTATGATAATACCCCCACCTTTCCTCATGAAGCAGCTGGCAGGCATTGTCAGCTAGGTTCATCAAGGATTTCTTCATCTCCTTTTGCAGCTCTTCATAAGTGACCTGAGCTTCATCCAGGTACCTCTCCCAGTTCTGATTGACAGGAAGGTAGGAGACTCCCATTTCCAGCATCCCTGCAAATGTGACAGGATGGGGACACCTAACCAAGAAACAGAAAAGGGGGGGGGGGAGAATAACAGAGTGGAGCCAGAATGTTGGAAGCAACTGGACTAAGCTATGTAAACTAGACATCTGTTGACCTTAGTATACAATGGAAGCAGATCGTAAGAGCCTGTCGCACTATGCATGACCAACGGACAGAACCAAGGATGGATCCATGTAGATGAAAGGCTGAGGCCACATTGCTAGGAACAAGGTCCAATAGCTGAGAGCACTGATCTGGGTAACAGATGGACCCCTTCACTCTCTCTTATATGTGCATGGATGTCATTAATTCCAATGAAGCCAATTAAGTTCTGGAATTGGGGCACTCTTTTTTTTACAGCAAAGTCAAAAGTGTACTCTTTACTCCTGACATTGGGCAGTCCGCAAGGACAGATTGCCCACAAGGGCTATTCCTCCCACCTGGCGGAATGAGATTCCACAAGAGACAAAACATTTTGTGCTTACTCCCACCCCCAAGGTTTTTGTATTGTACAAGCTTTCCCCTCACATTCTCTCTGCCCATCACAACAGATGTTTTATTTAATATGACAATCTAGTACAGTGGTACTTCGGGTTATAGACACTTCAGGTTACAGACTCCGCTAACCCAGAAATAGTACCTCAGGTTAAGAACTTTGCTTCAGGATGAGAACGGAAATCACACGGCGGCGGTGTGGCGGCAGCGGAAGGCCCCATTAGCTAAAGTGGTACCTCAGCTTAAGAACAGTTTCAGGTTAAGAACGGATCTCCAGAACAAATTAAATTCTTAACCTGAGGTACCACTGTACATTGTTTGATGTAACTCACAGAATTATTTGGCTCAGTTTTCCAACATGCATTGTAAATTCTGGTTAACTATTATCTGTGTTTCTTTCACTGAGAAATTTTGTATATGCACTTGTACCACTTCTGAAGAGTTACCACAACTGAAGAGTTGGGGAGATACTGCTTCTTGTTTCTTTCTCGCAAAATTGTAACACTGGTTGATTTGTACTGATACTTTACCACCACGCTGAACCTTGCAAGTTTTATCTGTATATAAAGAAAGGTGAGACCAGAATCCCTAGCAAGATAAAGTGTAAAGGGGTTTATTGATAATCTAACACCATCTTGTCCCTAAGATGCTTCTGACATACAAAGGCAACCTAACACTATTGGCTAACCCAGAGCAAGCTATCTCATAAATGGACACACCATAAAAAAGAATTCCACATTTCAGAACCTCCCACCACAAATACTCACCTTTCCAAGAAGAGAGGAAGCTGCTCCTGGAATACTTCATAAGTAGCCTGGACATCAAGTGCACAATATCTCATCAGGTCCTTGGAAGGGAGACAGAGAGAATAGAGGGAATGGGAGAATAAATTATGTACACCTGTATCAAAAGCCACATATTACTAAGTCACACCATTGGTCAGTCTATCCTAGTATTCTCCTCTGACTGGCAAAAGCGCTCCAGACTGAAATCATACATATTTCCCAGGTATACCAAGACCCTTTCCTTCACACTATAGATGCCAGACTTTAAACATGGAACATTCTACATGCAAAGAATATGCTCTACAACTGAGCAGTGGTCTCCTGATTCCTTCCCTTAAAAAGCACCATCCCATAGATTATCTCCCTACCTGGAAGTTATTCCTGATGTCATTCATGCTCCCTTTGACAAAGAGTTCCCGGGCTTCTTTCTCCAGTGGCTGGCCTCCAACATATAAGGCATGCACATCTACTAGATTGTTGATGCTACTAATGTTCACCCAGTCCCAGGAGGCAACCTGCAAGGTAGTAAGGCAGCAGAGTAATGGCTAACTAGTCCACAAACCCCCAAAATGCCTACTTTTGGATGGAAAGCACTTAAAAACATTTAAGAAACCATCAGATTGGGTCCTCAATCTATAGAAATAAGACTTCCATTATGATTAGTTCTAACCCTCAGAATGAAACAGAACATCTACACAGTCCAGGATCTTTACAAGAATGGCAAGTCCTATGAGACCTTGTCTACACATGTGAATGAGGCGGCAGAAGGTTGAGATGGAATCTTGAACTGCATTACTGCAGAGAAATACTGCATTTTTCGCTCTATAAGACGCACCAGACCACAAGACGCACCTAGTTTTTGGAGGAGGAAAAGAAAAGAAAAATTCTGAAAGCAGCAATCCCTCTTGCTGTTCTGGCTTCTGGGATAGCTGCGCAGCCTGCATTCACTCCATAAGACGCACACACATTTCCCCTTACTTTTTAGGAGGGAAAAAGTGAGTCTTATAGAGCAAAAAATGGTAATTCCAGTTTTGAATGATCCTCTACTGTACATAAGAAAAAATCCTTCCTGCCAAGAGAAAAAATAGCACAGTAGCGAGAAAGGTTCTATCCTAGTACTTTGTCAACCATGTCTGTTTTCTATTTATGTATTTTTAAAAAATATATAGGTGACTATTTAAAAATATGATCATTCTGTCTAAAGTAAAGCCATCTATTATACCATCTCAGCCCTCCACCACCTCATTCTGATGTATCTGTAGATCAGACTTACTGTGGCATCCATACAGAAATATAGCTATAGTTTGGAAGGCCTTTATCGGAGGATTGCCTATGAAACAATGACAATGCAAGAGGCAACAGAAGTCCATATTACTTAACAAAACTTTTCACACATCTAGGATGTTGCCAATCTCCTCCATGCTGGCTCTGCACTTCTCCCCTCTACTACCAATTCAGAATGCTTTTGCCAAAAAAAATTCTCCCAACTGTCTATGGTGATCTCTGTCAGTCTTCTACTAAAAACCCCATGGTGGTGGAACTGCATTTTGCAACTTTAGTAAGAGACAAAATTGTACACATTAAGACATGCAATTATGAGGAAAGGAGGGCAATTAGTTATTTTGGAAGAGAGAAATAAAGTGTTCAGTCCCAGCTAATGTAACCTCAGGTATAAAAATGACATCTCAATCTACCTCTTTCTCCACTCCTCTCATAGGACAGAGTATTAAAAACCAGTTATTCAAGTGTGATGCATGTATGAAATACAGATAGCACTTTAGTTCTGCAAAGTGCTTTCCAACCATCATTACATTCTCACAACAATCCAACAAGGCCAGACATTCTCATTCCCATGTTATATATAAGTATGATTTGATCAAGGTTGCTGAATGTAGAGCCAGAAAGGACTGACACCCAAAACAAAAAAATAGTTTAAAAAAACTAAAACTGGGTTTGAAAGGAGTTTTACTTCTCAATGTGTACATACACATTTATCTTTGTTTTACTGTCACCTCTAGACAAATTGGATTTGTTAGTTTGCGAAACAATATAAAATCCTAAAAATCTGTTTACCGGAGACCAAAGAGGAGCTAGCACCCAGCCACAAGCAGTAATCCTTCTTCCAAACTACCTTCTGCTCTTTGGGGGGGGGGGGGGGACATCTCCAGTTCAATATACACTGGAGTACATTACAATCTTATCTAGTGCTGCCGCTTTGCAAGCCCTATAGATATAAATTGGGGCGGCTTTGTGAATAAAAGGAGGGATTAGCATGCAACTCCTCTGTGCCTTTCCAACTCACCTCAGGGCCATCAGTTTTACTCCGTGTTTTCTTGATATGCTGCTGCACCTGTTGCTGCCCTCTTCTCTTGCCATGTTTTGCTGCCATCCAAAGGCTGCGTTGGAATCCTGTTAGCCCGGAGATGGCCATGTGCATACTCATGGTGTCCAGGAAACGCATCCGGGAGCCCTGAAATATTTGTTTTAATGTCACAAACACTGCAAGAGTCATACATGGCAAACCAAAAAAATAACATGGTATAGCTCTTGTTATATGCTAAAGACACCTCTTTAGGTTTATCCTACGGCATCTAGGATATATGCTATGAAGGCCAACCCTCTTCTTCCTATTGTAAATTATTTTAACTAGTTTTAAAGTTACAGGTATATTTTTATATTGTTATAGCCTGCCTTGGGACCTCATGGTGAAGTGCAAGTAGGAAATCCAGTAAGCAACAACAATAGTGAGGCAGCCTGGAGGATAAAAGAGTATTACATAGAACTTGCTATGATGTATGTTCAGGAGCAGGTCAACTGTGGGTCAAGTTCAGCATCATGTCTTACCAACAAAAGCCATATAGATACCTCAGGAAGGGATCACAGGCAGGGTGTGATGCCAAGATTCAAACTCAGAGTTCACAATTTAACTACCCTGCTATCAGGTGAAATTCTAGCCAAACGGCTCGTACCCAAACTATACATTCTATCTCCACCCTGAGGATTTGAAATTCTGACTGCAGCTTCTCACCTGCAGGGGGGGAGCAGGGGGGGAAGGGTGGTGCTTAACCCTTCCCTCTTCTGCCTCTTTCCACCTGCAACTCCTTCTCACAACCACTTTTTCTCCAGCTAGGATTCCAGACTCATACATCTGATCCAAAGAGGAGCTTGAAACCTTGCTGGAGAGAAAAGCGGCAGGTGAATGAAGCATTAATCACCCCTCTTCCTCGGACCATGGTCATTGGAATGTGAATGTATGGGTATCGGAATGTGAATTCGACCTGGCAGGGCCCCCTGAGAAAATTGATGACAGACTGGCAGGCCTGTGGAAATCAACGGACAGATTGTGGGAATGTTCTGTACTGAGGTGTGGAAATGGCGTCTGTCCTTTATGTGATATGGCTCTTGGAGAGAGTAAAATCCACACAGGATATGTTTGTTTTCAACCCGCTTGTGAAGATTATCAGAGATCACAAAGAAAGGAATATATGATAACAACAAGAAGATGAGGAAAATAACAAAGAGACTATCTGGACAGAACTGTGTAATTAAAGCAGCAGCAAGAGTGATGTTTGGATCCCTTTCGGAGCTCGAAGTATGGGTACCCCCAACAAAATTTTAAAAATTTGGCTGTATAATTAGGAATTAATGTGATTTGATTGGCCTGTTAATAAAAATTATTTTTTTAAAAAATCACCCCTCCTCCTCATGTATGGATTTACCCTTGCAAATAGTACCCTCCTGACAGCAGTTTGCAGAGAAGCAATGGCTGGGTTTTAAAAATACAAGGCAATAGCAGAACACGTAGCTCTATCATTGGACAAACAACCAACAAGGACAGCTGCTTTGTTTGCAACTGCAGCATCAAAGATTCACAAGGACTTTGTAATAAAATAAACACCTAGCTAACTGCTGCGGGGAAAATTTTGCTTCAATACAGATCTGCTATTTGATCTGCTAAACTTCATTTCTACAAGTATTTATTTGAATCTTGTTTGTTGTGCAATTTTCTAAGTTATGGCTCATGGCTATGATAGCAACTGAATTGATACATGTTACCACAAACATCTAGCCTTCAGCCACCAATAACAGCTTGCATACAAGAAAAGATTGGAAGACAAAGATGACTTACCTGAATCAGGTACTGTTCTTTGATGTGTGCACGGTCAAAAGAGACATTGTGACCCACTACCAGCCTCTCTTGCCAATCCTGCTTGGCAAGGCTGCTGCTCGTTTCCAGAGGGATGAGATCTGACAGAGTCAACTGGCTGGACCAGGTGTACCGTTCCTCTAACAGTCGCTTGCTACACCATGAGTACCTGGGGAGCAAACACAACCAGCTGTGTGAACTAAAGCACTCTTTCCAGGGCACGATAGAACACCTGAACCCACCTTCATTTCTTTCTAGATCTAAAAATTTAGTAATTTCAGAAAGAACGCTGCAGCATTGCACTCATTTTAACATCCATATCAATTTCATTTTTTGGGGAAAAAATGTCACAATCCTAAGAAGATTTACTACAGAACGAATCTTGTTGAACTTAGTGGGAGATGCTCAGGAGCCAGCACACGTAAGATCACACTACAGGAGCACCTACCTTTTAAAACAACTTTGATTTTAACACCTGTGCTTTAGGGGAGGGTCCCCTGCTGTGTGTAAAGCTTGTCCAAACCAAATGGGCATATTCACACAGATGACTAACCATGTAGAGCAGTGTCCAAATAGATCAAGTTCCCAGCAGCTATCACACTGCCAGAGAAGACAAGGACATGGTCATATTAAGAACCTAACATCAAGAATTTGGTGCCTCTTGTTTGGCTCTTCCCTCCCAAAATCCTTTTTTGCTTTCATGCTACGTCTTTGTAATCATAGGGGCAAATAATGTGTTATTTTATTAATTTTTAAGTTGCTTTGTGGGCTTTTCCAACTGAAGAGCAGGGTGAAAACACTTTGAATCACCACCACCAGCATTTATTTATTTTATTTTAAAATTTTAATTTAACATGGGCCACATATTGTATATGTGTACTGAAGGGATAGCTAAACTAGGATTCATAAGATGAAGTTCAAGAAAACAAGGAAAATACAGCCCCTTTTCCAATTCTCACTTTGCTTTGAAGAAGTTTAGGAGGTGAGAGTTCCAGTGTTCTAATTTAACACATCTCTGACCGTCCCACAGCATCTGTGCACAACCCACACATCTGGTTAAGAATTTTGTGAGTCAACAAAGAGGGCTTCCTCCAAATATATAATGGAAGGTCACACAACCCCCTCCCCCAATACAACATTAATTGTCTCTTCATAAGCACAGTTTCTTGTTCTTGCTCTTTTACAGAAGCCCAGGAAACTCTTGGTGGAAACATTTATTCTCTTCTGGCACTCTTTCAACAACAGAACCCCAGAAGAAAAGATAGCAGCATGATGTATAAGCGGGAGGGGGGTTTCAGCCCAAGGGCCACATTTCTCTCTGGACAAACTTCTGAGGGCCACATGCCAGTGGTGGGTGGAACCAAAGGCAAACACTGGCAGAGCAACAAATACAAATTGTACTTATGTACCATAAGCTAATTACAGGAAAGCAAGAAACATTATCCAAGTGCAAGGACACATTTCAATCATTCAAAAAAAAGGGGGGGGATATGAAGCAGGGCCAGGGAGCGGTGTAGCCTTCAAGGGCCAGAAAGAGACCTAGAGGGCTGCATGGAACTGAGGCTCTCCAGCCTTGCCCTATGGTATGAGACCTGGAACTGAATAAGAACAGGAAGAAGTGGTCTGTTAGAAAGATGTGAGATGCTGATTGATCAGGGGCCTTTGGCCAAAAAGTGGTATATAGGAATAAAACAATGAGCAGTGAAAAAAGTATTTTGGGACACTGGGGACAGAAGCAGTGGGACACTGACTAGGTCATGTTGTTGTTGCCTAATAGGTTCTATTTTTACACAAAGTTTGTAGGAACAAAAACTTTCACCCTTCTACCAGAGCTGTTGGCATCTTACCAGGCATTTGAGGAAACAGCTACTGCAAGCGTAGGGCACTGGCCTGCATTCATGCACACTTCCACATCAAACACCAAGGCCCGCTCATCAGGGAAATCAACAGCTGTCTTCTCCCCACTGGGTCCATATCGTGTCCACCCAGCTTTCCAAGCCCACTCCTGGGGCACTGGTGGGATCCCAAACTGAAGAAGTTCCTTAGCAGCTTCCAGATATTGGAGGCTCTGCTTCTGTGCCAAGATGCGGAAGTGTTCATCGATGTTGGCCCCATACAACTGGGGCAGCTGCAATTCCACATCAGGAAGAGTAGTTGTCTCTTTGCCCCACAAGTCATGCTTCTGCAAGTGTGCCACACTCTTCTGGATGTCTTCCTCTGAATATTCAATCTGGGCACCCCGGAAAATCTGCTCATGAAGATGCTTAGAAAGCATCTGGATGCCAAGTGGATTGATGCGTTGCTGTTTGGGGACAGAACCAGTATCTTGTGCCATCTCCTCCTGAACCAGGCGGCTGGCAGAAGAACCCGAGGACCACCTCTGTATTCCCCGTAATCCAAAGGGACCTGTATTCCACACCAAGCGCTTCATCTTCACTAGAAATGAGCAGCATGGAGGATACAGAAGATCTATCAGGAGACAAAAAGTATTAACAGAATTGAGGTTTCGTGTGGAATTTTTGCCATCTTCCTGCCCAAGATGCTGGACACATAGTGTTTAAAGTTGTGAAGCGCCTAGACAAGTGTTCCAGATTCAGACAAAGGATTCAAAACCTCACTCATCCACAAAGCTTGCAAAATGACTTTGGTCAAATCACTATCTTTCAGTCAGACTGACTTCCCAAGGTTCTTGTGAGGGTAAATAAGGATATGTATAGGAATGGAAGATGAGCCTGCTGGATCAGGGCAACCGCCAATCTAGCCCAGAATCCTGTTCTCAAAGTGGCCAGCCAGATATCTCTGGGAAGGCTACAAGAGCACTCTCCTCTCCCCTGGTTTCTAGCGACTGGTGTTCAGAAGCATTGCTATCTCCAGCTGTGGAGGCAGAGCATAGTCATCATGGCCACTAGCCATGGAGAGCCACCATGAATTGGTCTCATCCTGTTGTAAAGCCAACCAAGTTGGTGGCTATCACTACCTTCTGTGGGAGAGCTCCCTAGTTTTAACTATGTGCCACGTAAATAAATACGGGTGTCCCGAGCCCTCTGGAGGGTGAAATAGAAAAGCAGTCCATAATATCTGTGACTGCTAAGAGCAGCCCCTTCCAAAACTACAATTCTATGAAAACAATGATGATTATACTTGTCTTCTTGAGATGATGATGAGAACAATCATCATCATCCTGACAGTAAGAGCTGTTCAACAGTGGAATTTGCTGCCAAGGAGTGTGGTGGAGTCTCCTTCTTTGGAGGTCTTTAAGCAGAGGCTTGACAACCATATGTCAGGAGTGCTCTGATGGTGTTTCCTGCTTGGCAGGGGGTTGGACTCGATGGCCCTTGTGGTCTCTTCCAGCTCTATGATTCTATGATCAATAATTTTAGTATATGCCACCCATCTAACTGGGTTGCCCCAGCCACTCTGGGTGGCTCCCGACTGAATATTAAAAACACAGTAAAAACACCACCAACACCACTTTGGACACCAAACGTCCAGAGGGCATAAGACAATATTTCTGATTCCCAAATTCCCACCCCCCTTCCAAAAAAGAAAGAGAGAGACATATATCTACAGATTATCTCAAAATTTACCTACCCCCTCAGTTTAGCTTCTTTTCCATGCCACCCAAAGGAGTTAATATTTATTCTCCTCACCAGCCCCCCAACCCAAAAGGGGCGCCCACAAATTATCCCCTTCCCTAAATTGGGCTATTTTACCCCCTCCCCCCAAATGGGCTGCCCCTCCTCACAAAAATAGGGTGGTGGTGGGGGAAGAAGCTATACAGCACCACCACCACCAGCCCCCACCGCCCGCCCCCTTTCGTGGGTACACGAAGCACCCAAAACACCATGAGGTGATTTTTGCCCACGACCCCAAACTCCGCCCCGCCCCAGAGCTCACGAGGCGAACCTTCCGCCGGCGCGCGACTGGAGTGAGCTCGCCCGACACGGGGGGGGGTTATTATATGGAAGCTACCAAAGTGTCCTTTCGCGTCTTAAACACAGCCCAAATATTGAGAGAACAAGTAGAAAATAGAGAAAGCAATGAATTTGCCTCAGACACAGGCTGTGCTGGTTTTGTTTCCCACCCACCTCCACTTTCTTCCTTCCCTCTCCCCCCTTGACACTCGCTAGGAAATGGTATCTTCCAGAATGTTTCAGAACCAGCTCCCGGCTTCTCAACTTCCTATAGGTCTAGCGGAGACCCTGTCTCCAGCGCGGCCGCGTGGCCTAATGGATAAGGCGTCTGACTTCGGATCAGAAGATTGCAGGTTCGAGTCCTGCCGCGGTCGAGAGGGCTTGCAGGTTCGCCACTGAGTAGGAGGGACTTAGTGGCAAAATTGTATTTTTGCTGCTTTTATGCAGCACCGATTTCTGTGCAGATACAGTATATATATTTTTTCACCATCTTGGCAACAATCACTGGCTTCCGTAATTAAGCAATCACCTTGTTCTCCTCCGCTAACATTTGGTGCCTTTGCATTTTCGCTGTTGCCCCAATAAGCGCCGTTGGACTCAGTCGGGGTTATTTCTGAGCAGACACGATTGCGCTGGAAGTGTTCGTGCGCTCAACAAGGCTCGCAACTCCGTAACAGTTTACGACTCTGCATGTGTTTGTGGGAAAGTGTGGCAAGGCGTGTAAACAGCCTGCAGGCAAATCAGGATGAATGCTCAGTGTCGCCTGACCTTCCTTGCAAACAAATCAGGAAAAATGCTCAATAAAGACTGGATATAACCTAGCCTCTGCCTAAGCTTTGTGCAAGTAAATCAGGATGCGTAGTCGTCTGAATTGCACATAGTCTGAAATTAAGGGGTGCTTACGGTAAGTTTTGTTGCACCAGGAAGTATTTCCCCTATTGTGCACCAGGTGGCAGTGTTGTCTGCTTCTTAATAATAAAAACACTAAGTTGGTATTTTACACTCTCTGCTAACTTTCAAGCTACAGAAACCTGAGGAATCCTTCTATAAGAAAGCATTTGCTGGCCCTTATGCTGTTCGTGATGATGGGTCTGTTATAAGGTAGGCTCTCCAAAGTGGGCAGCGACATTGCCCTGCTGGCCTGGCCAACGCTCCCTGCGGACAATGTGCCCTAGAACCCTTTGCAAAGCTGATGTGAAAAGCATTACCCTGAAAGCTGAAAGTTTGGAAGCCACTGTCCATGTCTGTTCTCATCTAAGCTGAGAAGTTGGTGGAGGCATCAAGGGGTTCTCTATGTCTATCTGTGTTCTCTTTCTAGGGTGTGTGTTTGCTGCTTTTTCTTTTTTTCAAATAATTTTATTGGTTTTCCAAAAATTTTATACATACATACATACATACATACATACATACATCTTAACTGTACTTGATCCAATCTTAGTAACATTGTTAAGTGACTTCCTCAAAACCCCCTGGCTGAATTTCAGTGTATATCATTGTAACAGTTTTCCAAAACCAATTTTCTCATAAAATTAACTTAATCACTTAACATCTTTGTTTTCATTTTGACTTTAAACATATTATTCTCTAACATCACATAATTAAATCCTAAGCCTATCTGATATTTGCACATTTTTCCAATTAAGTTATCTTAGCATATTTAACGAAATAGTCTTTGAATTTCATCCATTCCTCCTGGTACTCCTCCTCCTCCTGGTCGCAGACTCTTCCAGTCAGGTTGGCTAGCTCCGAAAAGTCCATCATCTTCATCTGCCATTCCTCCACTGTTGGGACTTCTGTGATTTCCAATTCTTAGCTAACAAAATTCTAGCTGCAGTTGTGGCATACAGAAACAATCTAACATCTTTTTGGGGCAATTCCAAACCTATTATTCCAAGAAGAAAGGCCTCTAGTTTCTTAATAAATCTATATTTCAACATTTTTTTCCCAATTCATTATAAATCTTCTCCCAGCAGTCTTTCACCTTGGGGCAGGTCCACCACATATGATAAAAGGTACCCTCTTTTTCTTTACATTTCCAACATAGATTATCACTATTATGATATATCTTTGCTAATTTTACAGGAGTTAAGTACCATCTATACATCATTTTCATAATATTTACCTTTAACACCGTACATGCAGTGAACTTGACCCCTTTCCTCCAGGGTGTGTGTTTGCTGCTTCTGCCAATAAGGTATATGAATGACCATGACTGTTTGCTCGGTTCCCTCCTGCTTATTGGAGAGTCCTTCAAGCTTCCTGCAAACAGCTCCAAGCATCACCTCCATCACCACCCCCTTGGTTAATTAACCCTTCAATTACAAAAGGAATGATCCCAGCTGTTGCACTTCCAGCTTATCCCCATCACCTGAAACAAGCCTTACTTCCTAGCAAGTGTGTTTAGGATTAGAACTCAGTAGGTGATGGGGGCAAAAATATAATCCATTGGCTTGCCTCTTATTGGCTGTGGCTCCACCGTTGCCTTACTAGTCAGGACTAGAATAGCCAATAGGCAGGCTAAATAGGTGCTTTTTTGTGCTTTTAAGCATGGAAATAGCAATCATAGGGAAAATCAGAACTTACTACACACTCTTCCTCTATTTTTCTCTTCTCTTTTTATTACTTAGTAAGGAGTGCCATGTGCTGCCCAGATATTTTTAGAAACCAAATAATATTGCAATTTTTAAATAAATACAGTGGTACCTCGGGTTAAGAACGTAATTCGTTCCGGAGGCCTGTTCTTAACCTGAAACTGTTCTTAACCTGAAGCACCACTTTAGATAATGGGGCCTCCTGCTGCCACTGCACGATTTCTGTTCTCATCCTAAAGCAAAGTTTTTAACACGAGGTAATATTTCTGGGTTAGCGGAGTCTGTAACCTGAAGCGTCTGTAACCTGAAGCGTCTGTAACCTGAGGTACCACTGTAGTGCAGTTTGTACATTTGGACCCATCATGCCAAAAACTGGGTGGAGTAAACCGGAAGTCGTGTTTTGGTCTGTCTTCTTGATTCAAAATGGTGTGTGGGATCCAAGCGCCGGTGAAAACTTCTGCCCCCATCTTAGGAATCTTTTGTGCAAAGTTTGGCGATATTGATATATCAAGGGATGGTCGAACCTTTGCCAAAAAATAGGCAAAGACAAGCCAAAGTTCCATTTCAGTGTGCCATCTTGATTCAAAATTGCACCTGGCACTTAAACATTGAGGAAGACTGCCACCTCGGAAAGCAGCATGCTGAGTTTGGTGATGAGATCTCAGGAGGTGTCTGAACATGTAGAGAACAAGCAAATGGACAGTCAGATAAACTGTTTTCTGGAATATATAGTGCTGTTGATCCTGAACTAAACCAGGAGGTGTCCTACTAACATAGACTGAAGTATTGCTAATAAATCCAAACTTGTCATGTGCTGCAATAAATCTAGGCTTTTATTATTTTATTTATTATACAGTGGTACCTCTGGTTACATACACTTTAGGTTACATATGCTTCAGGTTACAGACTCCGCTAACCCAGAAATAGTGCTTCAGGTTAAGAACTTTGCTTCAGGATGAGAACAGAAATTGTGCTCCGGTGGCGCAGCGGCAGCAGGAGGCCCCATTAGCTAAAGTAGTGCTTCAGGTTAAGAACAGTTTCAGGTTAAGAACAGACCTCCGGAACGAATTAAGTACTTAACCCGAGGTACCACTGTATTTGATTCATTCATACACATGCACACATGTGCGCGGACACACACATAAAAATAGTGTATATTGTGTAAGATGTTTGTTTGTTTGAATTACATGTGGGGGCACCATGATCTTTTCAGTGTTAAGGGCTTCTAAAAGTGTTACTTTGTCCCTTGCGATGGGCAACAGCCACCACTAAAGAACAGGCCTTCTCAGACATTCGCAGAGGCCCAACCTTTGAGACCCCTAGTTGTCATTGGGGGGAGGGGGGCAGATGGCACATCAAAACAAAATAGGGCACCCAAAAATATTGAGTGGTTTCTACAGTGATCTGATGGGAACATGTTCATCACAGTCTAATCTTGTGCCCTCAGATCTGATACATCTTTATTAATATTTATGAGCATTCTAAACTCTCTAATATGACAAAATCTATATCGGTTGCCTTTTACTAAGCCACAGCTCTTATTTGCTTAAACTGAGGCCATGTACGTATTAGTGGCTTGAAACACAGTGAGGTCATTTCCCCCTTTCAATCCACTTTCTTACATTGCTGTACACACTGGAGAGGGGTAAAATATGTCTTCGCCCGAGGCACCTCACCTCATTGGCTTCCCCATTCCAAACGCCAGTTCACGGAAGCTGTCTTCTGCACATGTGCAATGGCTCTTTCCAATGTACACACCTCAGCTTAGCTGAGGCTTCCATTTTCTAATTGGCTGGGAGCTGGTTTGAGGGAAAACACATCCAAGAGGAGTATTTCTCAAGAAACTACTGACTACAGATGAATTGTGGCTAATGCCATGTATATACTGCTTCAAGACTGTGTCACGTTTTTCACCCAATTCACATAAATACTTAACATCTATTTAAATTTGTAAAACAACAACAACAACTTTCAGCCTCAGGCTCAGGACAAAGCCCAACTGGTTCTGGTCCTGTTTAGATTAACCAGGCTGTTCAAGAAAGAAGCTGGAAGCGAGCCTTTAGCCCAGGGGTCAGCAAACTTTTTCAGCAGGGGGGGTGGTCCACTGTCCCTCAGACCTTGTGGGTCTTTTTCTTTTGAAGAAAAAAAAAAGAACAAATTCCTATGCCCCATAAATAACCCAGAGATGCATTTTAAATAAAAGCACACATTCTACTCATGTAAAAACATGCTGATTCCTGGGCTGGATTTAGAAGGCAATTGGGCCGGATCCGGCCCCCGGGCCTTAGTTTGCCTACCTATGCTTCAGCCTCTGACTGTGACAAGTGGGGTTAAAAGTGAGATATTATTATGAGCCATTATTGGCTTATAACGATGTTACGATCCAACGTATGTTCCAATAACCATCCGTAATGGTTGTGTAGTTAATGCCTTAGGCTTGTTCCTGGAGGAATGCCTTCAAATAGACACTCCTGATAATGAGATGGCAAGCTTCCAGTAAACAGCTGGGCTGGGTCCCTTTCCTGGCTTTTAAAGTGGTTTAAATAACAATTCCTAGATATTGGGAGCTGCGGGGGGGGGGGGGGCTGCAGGAAGGACGGGCCTGCTTCTCCATTCTTCAGTGCTGTTGTGGAGACCCGCAACCATAAATCTCAGCAACACAGTTTGGTAAAACTTGTCATTTCCCCCACTTCTGGGTGCTCGTGAGTCTAAAAAGATCATCTGGGATTCCATGATGTTTCGTGATCTCGGCCTCCTTTCGTAGGGGCAGGTCAGGGCAAAGAAGGAACGAGAACAACTACAGTGGTACCTTGGGTTAAGAACCTAATTCGTTCTGGAGGTCCGTTCTTAACCTGAAACTGTCCTTAACCTGAGGTACCACTTTAGCTAATGGGACCTCCCGCTGCTGCCGTGCTGCTGCTGCACGATTTATGTTCTCATCCTGAAGCAAAGTTCTTAACCTGAGGTACTACTTCCAGGTTAGCGGAGTCTGTAACCTGAAGCGTCTGTAACCCGAGGTACCACTGTATAGTTGACCTAACCCACCGCACCCCCCCCCCATAGATGCCTGTCTGGAATACAGTGGTACCTCGGGTTACATATGCTTCAGGTTACAGACTCCGCTAACCCAGAAATAGTGCTTCAGGTTAAGAACTTTGCTTCAGGATGAGAACAGAAATAGTGCTCTGATGGCGCGGCAGCAGCAGGAGGCCCCATTAGCTAAAGTGGTGCTTCAGGTTAAGAACAGTTTCAGGTTAAGTATGGACCTCCAGAACGAATTAAGTACTTAACCCGAGGTACCACTGTATTGTGTGTCCCCCTCCCCTTTCTCTCTCTGAGAGGGATTTCCGTGCGCTGCTCTGGTTCGCCAGAAGCGGCTTAGTCATGCTGGCCACATGACCCGGAAGCTGCACGCCGGGTCCCTTGGCCAATAAAGCGAGACGAGTGCCGCAACCCCAGAGTCGGTCATGACTGGACCTAATGGTCAGGGGTCCCTTTACCTTTACCTAACAGCTCTCCACATCCTTAACAAACTACAGTTCCCAGAATTCTTTGTGTGAGAAGGGGAAGCAATGGTTGTTTAAGCAGTATAAGATGGCTTTAAACGAGCAGGTGTTTCTGAGCTGGATATAAATGGCCCGTATACTTCTCCAGTGTGTTCTGGCCTTGAACTGGGACCTCCCTTCTGTCATATTTCACCAGTCCCCTACCCTTGTACATTTCACCTTTGTAAGCCTTGTAGCGGCACCCCTCCCTTCATTATTTTATGGAAATGAGGGCTGGTCCATCTGTGAAGCAGACTGAGGCAGCTGCCACAGGCAGCGGAATCCGAGGTGCACCTCTGCAAGCACGCCCCCTGCTGCCAGAGAGGAGAAGCAGATTAGGACTGGGCGATAATCAGGTTTTCAGCATCGTGATGTATCGTCAGTGAAACATCACGATGTAGTGATACACCACGATGTTGGAAAGGAAGGAGCATTGGCCCCAGTCTCTTGAGGCTCTGGAGTGAAGTCTTTTTAATTGTATATATTGCTTGTTTTATGTTGCTATGGTCGTTGGCTAATGCGAATAAAGTTTATCTATCTATCTATCTGGAGTGAAGCTGCCATCACTCCCGCTGCCACCAGTGCCTGGCACAGCGGTGAAGGAAGTAGCCCACCTGCTCGGTCGGAGAAGAAAGTTAAGGCGCCGGCCAGTAGGCAATCCCCACCTGCGATATACCGCCGGGTCCAAGCGCCATCTTCACCTGGCTCTCAAACCAGTCTTGGAGAATGTATCGATATATCGACCAGGCCTAAAGCAGATCTTTCAAGATATTGCTGGCACTCAGATGCCCAGCTGCACAACCCAGGTTAGTGAGGCTTCGGTGGGGATGGCAATGGGTGGCGAATAGCGGGTAGCACATTTACATGGTGGCACCTTCCCATTTTGGCTCAGGCAACAGAATGGCATGGGTCCCCTATGTCAGCCACCTTGGGGGGAAATAATTGTCTGAAAAGCAGGGTTGAAAAACAGGTAACAAATAATTTGAAGCCAGACCAGCACACATTTCTTTACTTTTTAAAATGTCTTTCTATTCCACTTTCTTAAAACAACAACAACAACAAATCTCCAAGCGGTTTGCAAAAATAACCAAAACCCAATAAAATGGCATAGTTAAAAACAGCATTATAGAAACAAAAGTGGATAAAATATAGTTCATAAATAACAAAAGGCCAATCTTACAGATCAGGGAAAGTCAAGGTGAAAAAAGGATAAGAATAAATCTGAAGCAGCAGTTTGGTGTAGTAGTTAGAGGGACTCGTGATAGGACCTGGAAGACCAGGGTTCAAATCTCCTCTCAGCCATGATGCCCACTTGGGCCAGTCACGCACTCTCAACCTACCTCACAGGGTTCTTGTGAGGATAAAATGGGGTATCCTGTAGCGTCCGGTGCCATGAATAAAATGTCCAAGCCAGGGATGATTCTTTCAGATATTGCTGGACTACAACTCCCATCATCCCTGACGATTGGCCACAGGCTGGGACTGTTGAGTTGAAGTCTGACAGCCATTGGGCGGGGGGCACAGGTTCCCCACTGCTGATTGACATGATCCATTTAGACTATGGTTACCAGGCATCCTCGTTTTCTGGGAACAGTCCCTGGATTTACAAATCTGTCCTCAGACAAAATCCGTCCCCAGAATGTCTCCAGATTTCATTTCATGTCCCCAGATTTATATTTTAAGTGTTGTAGATTTATTAGTAGGGAATGAATGTTGTGTGATTGTTTCAACGGCACAAGACACATCATATGGAGACTTCCGGCGAGGCAAAATGGCGGGCACCATGGCAGTGAGCAGCTCCTGAAGCCAGCCAGAGCCATCTGCACTACCAGGCTGGCTCCGGGCTGCTGAGACTGCTGCCACTGCTACAGAGGAACCAGGGATGCCTGGCACGTCAACTGGGGAAACCACTGACCCCCCCTCCCGCCCCGTGACCCAATTTGAGCCGGGAGCGAGAGTGTCCAGCCAGCCAGTCGACTGCCCAGCAGCGCTCCGGGGCCAGGAAAAACCCCAGAGCCAACGCAGGGAGAAGGAGGAGAGGAGAAGGAGAAGGAAGAGAGAGAAAGAAGGAGAAAAAAGAGGGGAGCCCCAATCTTGTTGCACCACTGCCACTGAGGAGAAGAGGTAGGAGAGCACCGGGAGGGCAAGGACATGTGGATGAGCCCAGGCCCGATCCGAGCCTTCTCCACAGTGGCTAGCGCTCCAAGAGAGCAGGGCCCAAAGGAAGGCCGTGCAACAGAGGAGACCACAGAAGAGAATATATTAATTCTCTTTTTAAAAAAATAAATAAATAAAAATTTTCTTTAAAAAAAAAAGTGTCCCTGGATTCTTTGAAAAAAATCTGGTAACCTTAATTTAGACCAGAGGTTTTCAGCCTTTTTGAGTCCATGGCTCCCCTGACCACGACATTCTTTCTGCAGCACCCCTGTGGGGCTCAGGAGCCCAGTTATGTCTCCCTTGCCTGCAGAGCTGGCAGCCTCTTGCCCTTTTTCAAACCCCCTCCCTTGGTGAGGGTTCCCTCAGCCTCCTCTCCCCTGTCTTTGGGAGTCCTCTGGGCAGCAGCTGCTGTTGCCCCTGGTCTCTGAGCTGCCCCATGGCCCACCCCAAAGAGAGGTGCCTCCTCACACTGTCCCACAGTGGGCTGGAAAGAAGATATCCCCAGCCTTAATGGTCCAACAGGTGTCCAAAGGTGAACACCTTACCTTGGAAGGCAGAAGTGGCAGCAGTGGGCACTGCCAGGCCTGCCAGGAGGAAAGGCTCCCCTTCAACACTGGGCATTGAGCTCCCAGGCAGGCCTTGCACACAGCAAGCACAAGAAAGGCTAGCACAGTGCTTGCTTGCCTGCCTGCCTGCCTGCCTGCCTGGCCTCCTACTTCTCTTCTGTCCATTCCCAAAAGCAAGGGCTGGCAGACTGGCTGGCTGGCTGGACTCCCTCACCCACTTGCTTGCTGGCAACCAGCAACACTCCCCCGCCAGCCCCAGAGGCACCATTCACCTGGATATCTTGTAGCCGGGGCTGCTGCAACAAACAGCTATGCAAGCCTTTGGGAGGCAGAGACACAAGAGGGCGGAGGAGCGAGGGAAGGAAAGAGGGACGGAGGCCAGTGTTGCCCACGGCACCCCAACCATCATTCAAGGCACCCTAGGGTGCCACGACACACTTAGCAAGCAACAGTGGAGCCTCCTCCCTTACACACACAGTGAAAATAGTGGTACAGCAGATCTTACTATTTATTTATTCCGCAACATTTACATACCACTTGATTGTAAGAAAACCGCAAAATGCTTTACAAAGAGGAATAGAACAATAAAATGATCAGTTAAAAGAAGATGAAAAACAGGTACTGCAAACATTTATAAAATCAATTAAAGTCAATGATAAGCTAAAGACGCAGGTTAAGACGCACACCAACGTTCTCCATGTCTGGATAGATAAAATAGCAAGTGCCAGATTCAACGTTCTCCCTTCTGCCTTACTTCAGGGCAGATTTGAGGGTAAACCATATACAGCACGGGTCTGCCCTTGTGGCTCGTTGGAAGTTGAAACTGCTCTACATGTACTATTACGTTGTCGTCTTTATGAGGATATACGTTTGACTTTTATTACACCTGTTTTGCAAAAGTCCAGGAAAGAATTGGAACTCCATAGTTTAAAACTACTGCTAGAGGATAAGAATCCCAAGACTACATTAAATGTAGCCAAATTCTGTGTGTCTGCAATCAATCGCAGGAAGCAAGTGGTACCCCATAATGACCAAACCCCCAAATGTTAACTACAGGGAGCACGCTAATAATCAATTTTAATTTTTATATTTAAATCCTTGTTATACTCATATTGTCTTTTGTATTTCTGATATTTTTATGATCTGTGATATTGTGTGTGTTGACGCTGGTCTGTGACCGTATTAATAAATTCAATTCAAGTGCCTTAAAAAGTACAGTGAAGACTCCTGCCTGATGTCAATAGGCAGGGAGCTCCAAGGTGTAAATGCTGCTATACTAAAAGATCAATTTATTGTGAATGCAGAACAAGTATTATGTGACACCAGATCCACAGATTACTACCTCTAGTGGGTCACTTTTGACCATAGGAGCCAACTCCTAGACGCTGAGGGGGCTTCTGCCCCCCCAATAAAATATCTGAGAAGGCTGCCCCCCCAAATGTTGATGGGCATTGCCATTGAAATGGTGTCTGTACACTGCATCATGTGATCAGTTATGCAGGCTTACCTGCCCACCCCCAATATTTTGTTCAAGTTGGAAGCCCTGCTTTTGCACTTTGCAGGATCTTGTAGTGCTTCAATATGTTTAACTTCACGCAAGAGAGCAAGTCAAGAAATATATACGTTTAGACTCATAATTGCATCTTGTTTTTCAGCCTTCAGTTGTGTCTTGAAACTGTTCTTGGTTATTATCTGCCCTTCACCAGGCGGCCCTAGGAGAGGTTACAGAAATCTAAAAGGCAGCATTAAAGACAGTATAAAACAAATTGAACCCATGACTAGAGCAAAGGCACAAACTTGGCAGGCGTTTTGTTTCCTACAGCCAACCTTGGCCAACCTGGTGCCCTTCAGATGTTCTGGACTGCAACTCTCAACAGCCGCAGAAAGCACAACTGGTGATCAAAGATTTAAGAGAGAAAGTGGCTTGGTCCTGTTCTGACCACACAGAGCAGGAGAGGGAAATTTTTTGCCAGCCCTAAAATTAAAAGGGAATAATTACAGGAAGCTTTCATACCCTGCTCAAATGGCCATCACTGATCTCACTCTCTAGTCTAGTGCATTAAAGAAAGAACATGCAAACACACACACAAAAACCCAATCAAACTACTTGGACACAATCCAGCCATAGTTAAAGCATTTTCTTTAAAAATGCTTTGATTTCAAGTGACAGAACACCAATCAGCTACTTCCACTGAGACTTAAATATGCTTAACTTTGGCTGAATTATATCCTCTGCTAAGAACAAAAGATACTTGGCATTGCAACTACATGAGGGCAGCTGAAAATGGATGCCAGGGTGTTATGGCTCTCCAAATACACAATGGCATTATATCTTTATAGCTTTATATCTTTTCCTTAGAGAGAGAAATAATAATATATACATATGTTGTGTGTGTACTATATACACTTCTAATTCAATGAGAGATGAAATCACTTCATTCCCACCCCCCCATCCTTGGATTTCTACTCTTATGCCACTGGTTCTATAGCTTTATTGATCACAATTGTTCCCATATGAACTCATTTCCTTCCTTCCTTCCTTCCTTCCTTCCTTCCTTCCTTCCTTCCTTCCCTTGGGTTGTAGGATTTCCTTAACAGATCAGTTTGTTGAATTAGGATTCTTCCATGCTCTCTCTCATGCAAAAATGCTCGCTTGTGTAGGAAACAAGGCAGAGGTCGCGCAAGGAAAGGAAGCTGGCACGATTTCTGAAAAGACCCCTTTTGGCAAGGACCTGGGCTTCTCCTAGGCGTTTTTGTAAGTGAATGATAACAGTATCTTCGAATGACTCCTTTCTAGAGTAATGACACGGGCATTTCTGAAGGGGTTTGCTCTGAAGCAAGGGAAAAGGAAAGAAGCAGACTCAAAATGCTTTCCCTCCAGCGAGAAAGAGCTCGGCTTCCTTACGAAGGAAGGCAGATTTCAGGCTTGTGGGATCTACTTTGAAACACAAACTGAAACCCTTTGATGCGCCAATTGGCGCCTGGTGCAAAAGACCAGGAATTTGTTCTGAAGACCAGAACTGAACTGAACTCATACCAAAACTCATTCTTGGTTACCCCAAGTATCGCAGCAGCGTTATTTAGCGGATAGGGTCGTTTTGTTGCTGCTCTTGTTAAGTCATAGGGAGTCAGAAATCCTTGCCGATCTACTGCGAAACACTCAGATATCTACCAGGAGATGCAGCAGATCGACCTTCTGCCCAACCCTGCCTTAGGAAGAGGGGGCTTAGCTGCGTATATATTTAGGGAAGAATGAATTCTGTTGAACCAACCCTCTCCAGAAATCCCAAATATTGGCACACCAGGCAGACAGAAAATCCTGAACAATTGCGGGTGGAAAATAGCTTTCTCTGTTCAGATGAGACACAGGGAACCCCAAGAAGCTGCCATCTGGTTCAGTGTTGTCCACACTGGTTGGCAGCGGCTCTCCAGGGTTTCAGGCAAGGGGTCTCCTACCCCATCGGGGACTGAACGTGGGTCCTGGGACCTTCTGTAAGCAAAGCCTTCTCTCCGCCACTCAGCTACGGCCTTTGCCAGTTAAAAGACATACAATGAGGTACCAGGTTTGTTTGCAAAGCATATTCATAATGACGAGGTGGAGACGGGTGGGAGACGATGGTGTTCCCTTATAACGTTTAGTATTTCTGGGGAAAAACGACTGTGATCCCTGCACTTTGCAGCGCGCATGGAGACGGGGTTATTTCTTTGCAAACAGGCATAGGATTGGGACCAGCATGGCTATGATGTCTCCCAGTGGTCCCAAATTTCGGGCACATATACAGCTGCAGGAAAGTAGTGTCGGGGTGGGAGGTGGGGGAGCGAATTTATTTGTGAACCAGGATTTTCAAACAAGCAATCCGGCCCTCCGCGCAATAAAACGGACCCTTCGCTTCTCACGTGTAAATGGGATTAACTGGCGTGGTGCAGTTTGAACCCGGGGTAGGTTAGTATGGCTTGAAGTCCATACTGCAGTTTTGACGCCTGCGTCACTGCCTCTCCCGCTATATAAAGGGATTTTGAGAAGTCCCATTCCTTCCGGAACGCTTCCTTTTTTTGAGGGGGGGGGGAGAGAAAAGATCTCCAAAAGGTCAACATGAAAAGATTGTCACGAAAACAGAATGGAAGCGAGTCTGTCGATTTATTTTATTTTATTTTTATTTGTTCTATTCGGGCCCCCCCCTCCTAGAAAAATCCTCTTTTCTTGAGGAGGTAAAGGGAAACGAAAGGAATCCATATGAGCATCGGAATGCCCTTTTAGTGTGTGTGGTTATGGATAGTTTTGTGGCGGGAGTGAATCCTTTGGCATCAAATTCTCGCAGGTCAAAAGCATTGTGCTTTAAGGAAAATGCAAAAATATATATGAAGCATTCCACCGGAAACACTGTAATCTAGTGTGATTTATTCAGGAAAGTGCGTGTGGAACCCGTTGGAGCCTTCAGTGACGATGAGTAGCAAATAAGAAATTCGTGGGGAAATTTCCGTTTCCAGATTTTCTTAAGCGAGCCAGCAAGTGTTAAAAAACCAACAAACCTCTTAGCCTGATCGTCGGGTGGTGGGGAAAGGCAAACCCAGGTTTTATAATAGCATTAGGATGGCATTGCAATGCAAAAGCTTCAACTTTAGCCCATAAAATATGGTGGGTGTTTTGGGACAGAGTGGCGGGGAGAAAGTTAGGAGCAAAAAGATAGAATGCATATTTTTCTGGAGTAACATCTACAAAGCTGGGCGACGCAAAGCCGTGCAATTCTCAAAAGGGCCGCTAGGGGCCGCCCTTGCTCACCGCAGACCTGGCAGAGCAGCTGCCAATCAAAACAGCTTCGGATACTTCGAAAAATATATAACACTCCTAAAACAAAAAATCGTCATTCACCTTTTAAAACCGATGTTGGCAGGAAGGGTCCTAAAATTAAATGTCGCACATCTGTGCATTGCCAGCCTCCTTATATATTTAGCAGGTTTTGTCCTACTCCCATCAGATTCTCGATGGAATAATATTTTAGGGGATATAAATGTAAATGCATAGCTTTAATTAAATAGGCGAACTCTGTGAATATGCCGTGGGTTTTTGTTTTCACGTGTCTGAGTGTTTCACTGTGGGTGCATGCATTGGCGTATGATTTATTTATTTATTTACATATATAAATATTATAAACGTCAGAGGAAAACTTGGCTTAGAGACGCAAGAGTCGTGCTGCCATGTTTATTGCGTAGGCACCTCGTCCCACGATATTGCAAACTGATATACTCTCTAAAATATAGGAGGAAGAGCATTTTAAGCCAAAGAGTAAACATACAAACAAAATATGTATTTATTGAACGCCCGTCTTTTCATACAATCTACAAGCAGAATTTTGCTTCGGTTAAAATACACCGGAAGGCTCATCTCTTTCCTGGGTTATCGATTTCGTCTTAGTGGATGAATGTTCCAGAAAACTGTAGAGGCGGGGAGCGTAAATGTTGTCTTTTTTAAAACAACAACAACAACAAAAATTACAAATTCACGAATTTATTCTGTTTAAATTATTTTTTGTTTGCAAAACCGGTGGTGCCTGGAGCGAAGCAACCGGATTCTCACGCCACCTCCGGTTCCTTTTTTTCTCCAGCATCCTTTTGCCTGGAAATAATGTATAAAAGAAAGAAAAGTGCGCTTTTAAAAACTGAAAATCTTCCGGCGTCACAATGGAATTTCCACTTCTTGCGGGAAACCGTTTAGATACTGACAATGTTCCAAATCTGCGGGGTGTGTAATCGTGCAGTTTCTCTTCCTCCCCGCTCCTCAATATTTACCTTTTAAAAAAACAACCCCCCCAAAACACACACACACACACACACACACACACACACACACAAGCCAGACTGTGCGGGGTTAGAATTTAGACATGACCATCTCTAGGGATGTGTGTGTGCGTGTTAGAAAAACAAATTCGGTTTCTATCTCCATAAATTTCATAAGGTTCGCTCCAGAAATCCATTTCTTAAGTGAAATGCTATTAGAAGTCATTAATTAATTAATTAATTGGGAAATATTAATCGAGGTCGAACATTTAACCCCGAAGTAGTCACCACTAGGAAAATAATCTTCCAGGAAAAGGGAGGTTTCTTTTTTCTTTCTTTCTCCCCCCCCCCCCCCCAGAAAACAAACAAGGCGGGCATGGGGGGGGGGAACGACGACGACGACGACGAAGACGACACCCAGCCCTGGAGAGAAGTAAACAAGCATATTACCTTAACGTGATTGCAATAAACAGGCCAGACAATTGACAGAAAAGGGAATTTGTTTAACCTCTCCTGCCCTTTCTCATTGAAACAAACCGGTCCCTTTTTGTTCCCGGGCGGCTTCAGAGGGAAGAGAACAGAATCCGGAGGTCAGGGGTTAAGAGCTTCGCCCATTCTCCTTGCTTTTATTTCCCTGCCCTTTTTCACTCAGGGGATCATCTTAAAAAAAAAAAGGGGGGTGAGGAAGGTCGCTTGATGACCCAGAAGTGTCCCTAGACATTCCATTACAGGATATGTGGATCTGGATAAGCCAAAGGATCCGATCTGTCAGGGGAGGGAGACCGAATCTTACCTTTCTAGGTCGGGGGAAGGAGGCAAAGAGACCTCCCAGACCATGCTAGGATGTTGCTGGTGGTATATTATATTTGGCACCCAACTTCTCGAGCTCTTGATTTCATAGCTCCGAGCTTGGTTTAATTCTCTCGGTTGCAGCCCACGTCCGTTCCACCCAACTCTTCTAGAAGCCCTTTGGCAGGAGAAGCCGGGCAGGAAAGGTTTATGGAATAAAGGAAGATGAAGAAATGGGCCAGGGCAGGGCGCGATGGAAAAGCATTCCGGGCAAAATTGAGGTCTATGAAGTCTCATTGATTTCAGAGAGAGAGAGAGAGATCCGTTTCGACGATCACAAGCACCAGAGACAGTTTTGAACTTTGGGTTGGATCGAGTCCCAACGTTTCGGTTCTGTTCTGCTTCTTCTTGAGAGTATAGTACATAAAGCCAAGCTATTTGAGAACACTCAAAATACAACCCAAAATTTCAAACGGCGTTGCTCTGATGTTTCTTTAAATATATATATATATATATAGAGAGAGAGCATGATACTTGCAAAACAGAACGGGAGAAGGGTGGGTTTTTTTGAGGGGGGGTTATATTAATAAAAGCGATAAGAAAAGCGATCACACATCCACAATGTGGATATTCAGTTGCTCTATTGCGTGTGCATGGCTATTGCAATTTTGTCCATTCCTAACGCGGAGACTACGTTCGGCTCCATTCGCGTCTCAGGGAGTTCACATGAACATTGCTTCGTCAAGTACTGGAAATCTATATTAGTCAACTTTCCCTGGTTTGCAAGGAGGGTGTGTGTGTGTGTTAGGTGGGGAAGTGGCAGAGGCGAAAGGCTGGACTTTGACAGCTTCGTGTTGAAAAGTTGTTCCAGTGTAGAAACTGAAGTATTTTGATTGCAACAGCAACGGGATATTATAAACTGGCCTCTTACACCCGCACGTGTGTGCGTGTGATAGTCACTGTCCAAAATGCGGCGACTGTTGCTACACACGAGCACGTGCTTTCTCGCACACATTTACACAGGCGTGAGAAAAATAAAACCAATCATGTATCGTCACTGTCAGTCACTTAGTCACACGTACACGCCAACAGATAGATGCACACACACACAAACACACACACAGGCGTGTTATAAAAACAACAACAACAATTATACGAATGTAAATCGACAGTCCCTGTAATACATACACACCAATAGGTGTGCCTCCTTCCATCCAAACTATTGGCGTGTTTATAAGGCAGGTTGTGTGTGTGTGTGTGTGTGTGTGTGTGTGTGTGTGTAACTTAGACCGACCTGTCTTTTTCTCCAGCCGTCTATCTCATCTGCCGTTCTTTATGGACACTGTTTTCACACAAACACACGCGAGCGCGAATAATGGAACTGGGTGCGTAAGGGAAACGGGGCTGAGTGAGGACGCAGACCTCAGATCAGAAAACTGCCGGTCGTCTCTCCCTTCCTCCGAACCGGGCTCCCCATCCGTTTATGGTGTGCACGCATCCCTTCCCCCGGTTCCGTCACCCCAGTCGTGAGGATAGTGTGCTCTGCCCGTGGGCAGAAATGCCCAGATAGCGCGCAGCGCGGAGGGAGCCTGAGCCCGTGGGGAAACTCTGGACTACTGGAAAGGGGGAGCGGAGGTTAGGGGGCAGGCAGGGGGCTGTGGATTTCTTCGCGTTAGCAGCGCCCCAACCGGGACAGGCGACCGCGAGCTCCGGAAGGCGGGGGCGGCCACAGAAGAAGCCTCGCTCCGAATCTTGCTCCGCAATCCAGTCCAGCGGAGCGTGTGGACGCCGCCTCGCTCGCTTCGCCAAAACTCGGTTGGCAGGGCTGGAACGAGAACGGGGCAGCTTTCTCGAGGTGGTTCTTCAGTCTAGGCTACTAGGAGGGCTGGAATAAACCCCTCGATGGACGGAGACTCCCGCCTCTCTCTTCTCTCTCTCTCGAGGTGGGGCAAAGAGAGAAACCCCCATCCTTGAGAGTTTCCCCCACCTAGTTCCCCTCTTCGCCTTTTGGGACCCACGCCGCCTCTTCTTCCTGCCTTTTCGAGGACTTGGGATTCCTCTCCCTTTTCTCCTTCCAAACTTTCCCCCAAGTCTGCGGACCCTCCATCCTTCTATCGCCCCTCTCCGCCCACCCCAAATATTTCATCGATGTTCCCCATCACTCACCCAACCTCTGCCTCTCTTCCTTCCTCAGCACAAGTCTGTAAGTTATTTCTCTCCCCCATTTATTCTGATAATGAAAGGAAAAAGAGCGACGAGGCTTGTTATTATAGATATTCATATATTTATTAGGCGAGCATCCACAGCCAGGAGCCTCGGAGGAAAGGAGGCGCCGGGGGCTTTTTATAGGTGACGTATAGACCTACGTGGGGTGCTCTGGCCCCACATGGCCCCTGCTTACAGGCTTCCCACATCCTAAAATGACATTTCCCCGCAGTCCTCCTCGTCCTCCCGCCTCCCTCTGAGGTGAGGAGGGAAGAGGGGCGGTGGGGGGAAATCAGCCTTCGTTGTTCTGCTCGGGAGACGAGCGACGGAGCTTCAGTTGCACAGAGAGACACAGAGACGGAGGAGCGCAGGGAGGGAGCTCTAAAAAGGACCCTCCATTTGTGGGAGGGGGAACGCTCAGGGGAACCCCCCCTCCCAGGAAGAGAGATCGAGAGCTGAGATCCAGCAAAGTGGACGGGGTCGCCAACTCCTCTCCTGCAAGGTAAGGTTATCGCGGTTCCTATTGCGTGGCGTTTGCTTAAGACACAGTAGAGAGAAAATGACTCTTCATTTCTTTCTTTTTAGAAGGGTTATTGGCTAAGGAGCTGCGGAGATTTTGGGGGTGTTTCGCGGGGTACAGAAGAAGGCTAAATTTTCAACCTGGAATATAAATGATGATGGCGGGGTTGGGGGGGGGGCTTTCCCCACCACAACAAATCACAAGTCCTGTAGTGGAATTTCTGACCTTTTACTGTCTGAAATTGACTTGGGCTGCCGCAGTGGCCCCGGACACGTGTCTTCCTTCCTTCCGTTGAAGGAGTCTTAGGATTTAGAGGAGGGTGTGTGGAATACACACACGCGCGCGCTTGTGTGTTTGTGCATGCGCGGGTGTGCGTGAGTGTGAAACACAAGCCATTCTAAGGTTGTTGACTGACTCTGTCTGGATTGTCAAGAAGAGTTTTCTGGATCCTGACTCTGGGCAACTCATTGGCACATTTTTGTCGGCCACTTCTAGGGGTTTTTTTTAGGAAGGGGAAGGATGCCCCTCTCCGTCTCTCACTCTCCAGATGAAGGCCAGCTGAAGCTCTCTTAGGCAAAAACTTATTATCTGTGTGTTTGCGAGTGGGGAGAGACTTTACAGCACCTTGTATGCAGGAAGGAGAAGGGACAATATAGTAATTTCCTCCTTTAGGATTTTGATTGATTGATGGAAAAAAAGAGTATAGACCCGCTTTTAAAATTGGGATGTAAGGTATATATGGGAGCCCTTTCCCTCAGCTCCATATGAACTCTCCGTTGCTTCGCATGGAGCAAAGGGAAAGGCGAGGGACAGCAATTCGTTGTTTGTTTGTTTTTTAAGGCTGGGAGTAATATTTGCACACCGTTAATCCGGATCGCAGTCCAATATTCTCCTTTTCACACAAGGGGGGACATGGAGGAAACGTTCATTCACTCGTATGGGCGCTAGGGAAAGAGGTTGGGGACTGAGAGGGTTTGGTTGACCGTGAGAAGCAGATAACTTGTGAATTTTCTCCCCATCGTCCTCAGAGATGTTAGTCTGGTGGTAGTAGATTCCTGGCGCACTAGATAACGTAGTGGGCTGGAACAGCTCTGCCCTGGACCCTGTGTGGATGTGTATAGAAACTATGATATATTAGTTGGATATTATCCTTCCTTTTGTGAGTTTAGCAGAGTACACCCCTTGCAGGAAAAATAGGAAGACTGCACACCCAGCCCTGACTTTATGACTTTCTTATCTGTTATGTGTGCTTGTGTGTCTATATCAATATCTAAATAGATTACACACACACACAATCCCAAAGCGAATTGTTTCCTGCAACGCTCAACTATTCCTTCTCGGAAAGCACAGAGCAGTTTTACAAGCAAAGGTCGACCCACACAGACACATACACACACGCCGACTCCTCGGGCTCGAGGTCCCCGGTGGTGTGCGCCTTTAAACACACCCAGACACACAGCACACACCCGCCGCACCATGGTCACCATTGGAAAGTTGCCTTGGCAGAAACTTCACTCAATAGGGCGACAATGGAGCCCCCGGGGCGGGCGGGACAAAAGGGGTTGGAAGTAGTTGAACTGCCAGGCACGTCCACCCCCCGGGTGCTTGAATTAAAAAAGAAGAAGGAGAAGGAGGAGAAAAAGAAATAATGAATGAGAGAGAGGGAGAGAGAGAAAGAAAAATGAAAGAAAAGAAATGTACGGGGGGAAGAGGGAGGGGGAAGCTAGAGAGGGACTTTTCTTTGCGCTGGTGAGAAAATACTCCGGGCAAAAAGTTGGTCCGGCGTCTTCATTTCAGCGCCAACGGAGCAAAGCTAATTCAATAGGAAACGCGAAGGTTTCCAAATAAAGAAGCGCTGTTAATGTGAAAAGTTCGTCTCTGGCGAATTAATTGTTAGGGCAAATAAACTCAGCCACGGAGAGACGGCAGTAGGTCGGGAAGGGGATTATTACTATTATTTTCTCTTAACTGCTGGTTGACGTTTCCTCTGCAGTTACGCAATGATTTTTCAGTGCTCGTCCTTTCGCGGAGAGAGTTTAAATCTAACCCACACAACGCTATCTCAGATACTTCCGGGGGAAAGGAAGGATGTCATTTGCTGTTGTTGCTTTTATTTTATTTTATTTTAAAAAAATATTTATTTATTATTTTTTTTAAAAAATAAAATACGACCCTTTGTCATAAAGCAAAATGAGACAGAAATCGTGGCAGGGCCTGGTGTTTTCCAAGAGAGCGCCGTGATACTCGGAGCATCTTCTAAATGGGAATTTGTATTTTCCTGTTCAGAAATCCGAAGCGATCAGCAAGATTTTTGTAGCTATCCCATCTATTGTATAGCTGCCTCTTCCGAAGTTTGGTTACTGCTAGCGAAGGTTTGAATACCTGTTCTTGTGGTTTCAACGTTTTATACCATAGCGCCTCTTTATTATCCCGTGTTGTGTGATCGTATATTTATATATCTATCTATACATACATAAATACATACATACATACACATATATATGCATATATATGTATATATGTATATGCATGTGTGTATATATATATATATATACACACACACAGATTGAGTCTACAGTCCAAGTTGGGAAATATTAATGGCCCAGAGAAAAGAGTTGCAGAAGCAACGGTTGGTTAAATAATAATAATAATTTTTTAAGCGAAGCATACTGAAAAATGCAGATTATTTTTTGTGTGAATATGGAAAATAAATTCATTACATAACAGAAGGCTGAGCAGGAAGGAGAAACAAGACGTTTGGAGATAAAATAATAATAACAGGTGTACAGTGCTAGCTTAGACAGGTCTACTCAGAAGTAAGTCCTATGAAGTGGGCCTTATGACCAGATAAGTGGCTATAGGAGTGCAGCTGCAATTACTATAAAAAAGGGAGGGGATCCAAATACATAAATAAATAAGACAGCGACTAGAGCTGCTCGAGGCTAATGAAAGCACGGCGCGGGGGGAGACGTGGAATCAAGAAGAGAGAGAGAGAAGAGAACCAAAACGGGAAGGAACTGATTTAAGGCTCCAAATGCTCGAATTCCAATTCAGATGTCCACACGCCCACATTCACCTAAGCACAGCACCGCCTCGCACCGTCGGTTTTATTGGGGGTGGGGTGGGGTGTCGTCTGTTCCAGCGCAACACTGGAATGGCCCGCAAGGGGTTAAACTGATTGCTCATGAACTTGGCCTGTCTGTCTGTCTGGATTTTGATGGATGGGGTAGACCCCGCTGGCAAGTTCAGGCGGCAAGACCTCCCCCGCGGCTTCGGCGGTCCTGGGAAGCAGACGACAGAGGGAGAGGGCGGGGGAAGGGGAGGGGGAGGGGGGCGAGGGAGGGGAGGGGGAGACTTCACTTCCCCGTTACTCCCCCTCGCTTTACTACCGCAGCTTCCCACCCTTCTACCTCGCTGCAGAGGAGGGCGAAGTTGCCCGATCTCGGATAGAGAGCTGCTCTTTCCTTGGCCTCTTCAAGGCCCCTAATTCTCTTGGAATGGGATGGAGAGACAGGTAGAGGGGGAAGGTGGATCCACGCGATGGAAGGAGAAAGCAGGCTGGGAGAAAGCGGGGCTGGGTTTCAGCATTTGGACAGCGCCCGAGGCACGGTACCCACGGTGGGCGAAGAGGGGCATGGAGCGAGAGGCAAGCGCAGAAAGCGGGGGGCCAGTAGAGAAGAGGGTCTCTAGGGCGACCCCCTTCCTCCCTGGCTTTCAGATCCCACCGTGGGGGGGGGGTGAAGTTGGGGAGGGGGCCTCTCTGGGTTTGAAAATGTGGGGTGGGGAAAGAGGTTTTCCTAGAATCCAGGTGCAAACCCAACGTGCCCGCGAGCTGTTCCTCTGGCTTGCTCTATCTGCCCATCTGTTTACCGACCTATGGCGCGCACTCCATCTATCATCAGGAGAATTAACAGACAGACAGACAGACAGACAGGATGTATGGGTGGCTATAAAGGCAACAAGGAGGGGAAGGGAGAGAGGGTCACCTAACCACTATCACAAAAATATCAGTTATGTCAAAGAGGCTATGATCATTATCCTTCCTGCTCCAAGACTTTTTCTCCTACTCAATCCCCCATCCCAAGATTCCGAAAGACTTGGGGGTTTGCTCAGCAAACCCCATTACCCCCCTTCCACAATACCTCCTCTCAACGCCCTGCAAAGAATGCGGCAGAACCAACCTCCCCTCAAAAAAAAACCGCCTCTTTTACCTGCCCAGAATTCCACCCCGTTGGTCATTCCCCTATCCAGGAGGGTTTGAGGACTGGTGGGGGGCTGGTGGGGCAGGTGGGCGGGTATAGTGTTGGTTTTCTTCTTCTAAGCCTGCCTGAGCTGTTTTCAAAAGGCCGTCCTTATGCAAGCCTATCAGAATGGACTCCCTCTCCCCCTCCCCGCCCCACCACAAGCCACTTTCCCTTTTTAATTGGAGCTCCACCGGAGTCTTAATTACAGGCTGAGAGAGGGAGGGCAGGCTGAGATTTCGGCTCGGTGGAGAAGCCTGGCCAAGCGCCCCCTCCCCTCCCCCTCCTCCTCGCCTCTCCTCCTCCTCCTCCTCCTCCAGCCGCCCCTGATTGGCTCGAGTAAGACGCTGCTGCTCTGACGTCACCCAGCCTGCCAGCAGACCAGGCTTTCTTGGAAAACGACCAGAGCTTTTGGAGCTAAGAGGAGCTGGCTGGGCGCGCGGAAGGAAGCCCAGCGAGAGGCGCCCTCCTTCTCTTAAATCCCCCCTCCTCCCCACCCCTCTCTCCGCTCCCTCAGAGCCAGAAGGGGGAAAGGGGGGCCGGCCAGGAGGCCCACACAGCGAGACTGAAGCCGTGGATCATCCTCGGCTGGGAAATAAGCTACGCAGCAGCTCCAATCGCCTTTCGCCCCATCTTCTTCTCCTTTTTATTATTATTGTTCTTGTTATTTTCTTGGCCACGGATTTCTTCTGCCTGCCTGCCTGCCTCCTCCATCACCCGTGCTTGGAGCTGCCGCGTGTAAGTGCTGATCTTGCTTGCTCTTCGCCGAGAATCCTGCCTGCCTGTCTTTCTTTTCTCTCGCTCCCCCACAACCACGGGGGAAGGCGTTAAAGGCTGTGGGTTTTTGGGCCCACCATCGTAGAAAAGAGAGATGGGGAATCGGTTGGGTTAGAGGCGGTGGAGACGGCTATGGAGTGATGGCGCTGCTCGCCTTTGAAATAGTGTCTGGCGTGAGGTGGGGGGGGGCGTTCAGGGGGGTGCTGGCGTTTTGAGGGGGGTGGGGGGCAGAAGGGGAACGGATTTGGGAACGATCGAGGGTGCCGGGGGACGAAAGAAATATCTCTCCCCCCTTCTGTAAGAGAAAGTTGATCTTCCTTTGCTGCTTTGAATAAGCAAACGAGGCAAAGAAGGAAAGGAAGACGAGCACGTGTGAATTGCAGGTTTGGGGAAGGGAAGTAAGACCGTGGGAACGCGGGGAAGAGAGAAGAAGGCGCTCGGGAGGAAGGAAGAGGGTGTCGGGAGAAGTCCTCCCAGGCCTTCCTTGGTTGCAGCTTTGGATCTTGACAAAGCCGGGTCTGCGTGCGAGTGTGTTTTTGCTCCCACCCGCTGGAAAAAGCTTTAAATAGGTAGGCATCCATGGCTTTGGGAAGTAGCCGGGCTCTTGGGATGTTGCGCACGTGAAGGCGAGGGGAGCCAAAGGAAGCAGGGGTGGGTGGAATTGTTCGAGGCTGCGATCCCCTTACACGCTGCGCGCCGTGCGTGATTACTGGCTCCCGAGTAAAGCTTGCTTGGATTGTACTTGCGCGCCGATGGATCGGGTAGCTGCGTTACGCTGCCGTTGAGGAGCGTGGTGGCGGTGGCGTCTTCCCGCAGTCCCAGATTAAAGGCATCCCCTGATAGCATATGGGTTGTAACCAATGCTAGTCCTGCTGGGTGTGTAGAGCCCTTAAAGTGAGTGAGGATGAACTAACTGAGGCCCATTGCTTTCAATGGGTCTACTCTGAGTAAAGCTACGTTAGCTACCACCCTTTGCCAAGTCAAGGCATTCCGAGAGTCTACTGTGCGTCTGTCTGTCTTCGGTTCTTGGGCTGTTGGAACTCAGAGTGTTGCGAGGAGGCCTTGAAGTTCATCGCCAGCATTTAATAACAACACTAACAGAAGAAAGTAATAACTGCACTAACACTAGCGATGATGGTGCTGGTAAATAATAATTATATTAAATAATTATTAAATAATAATTATATTAATAATGCATCTTTTTGGTGTCTTTGTCCCGAATCCACCACCCGAGGCAGCTGCCTCAGTCGGCCCACTGTTGGGGACGGCCTTAAGTTTCAGGCTTGTATTCCACATTTATGGATTTGTTTCCAAGATGCGCTGTAGAAACGAGGGGAGGAGTTGTTGGTTTCTTGGACATTCACATAGTTACTGAGGTGCTCTGAGCTGGTCCTTACCAAACCTTAAAAAAGATATCGATCCACTTCTCCCCAATGCTCGCTCTTGTAAAAGCCACTTCTGAGACTATTATTTACGCGGAGGGCATTAGAAAGATTCTTCACCCACCAGTTATTTCAAAAGGCTTTGTTCTTTTCGAAGGGCCCGTGGGTTTGTGGTGAGCGTGTGCGATTTGCATGGGATGGTTAATATTGCAAATTCTCTTAACAAACAAAATGGGTTCTGTAGTGTTTCGATGCCCATGGCGCAAAATATTTATATAAGAGTATATATATATAAGAGTAACGGATTTCAAGACACGTGTGAAATATCCCAGGCTTACAGTGGATATTTTTTGAGAGAATGATAATGATAACCACAACAACAATTACACTTTTTACATGATGTCTGGCCTTGGAAACACAGTTAGAGAGCATCCCATTTAGAAGCATTGCTTACTGTACATTACCGAAAGGAGGACAGCCACTAAGAATGAATCATTTAATTTGCTGTTATTGGAGGCAGAAACCCTAACTAACGTTGAGGGTGGGGGCGGCGGAACTGGGATATATTTTCTATCGCAAGTTACAGCCGCTGCATTGATACCTAGGTAGCAGCGAATGCTTGTGCGTCTGGATTTATTGCCTTTGCTTAACTTTCATTTTAATAGGTATCATTTCTCCTTCCTTACCTTTCTTTTCTTCCTCTTATTTTTCAGAGTCCATTAAAATAATAATAGTGAATTAGAACGATTTACACCGATTAGGCCTCAGCCTTGAGCGTGTGCCTGGGGATATAGCATATGATATTTTAAGTTGCGCCCCTCAAAACAGGCCAGGCGTTCAAAGGACGTGCATTCCTGTCTAGATCACGGTCCCCTCACTCCCCGACGCTTGTTTGGAAGGCAGTATAAAGAGAAAAACAAACACACTCTGCCCCTCCTCTCTCCCTCAGCTTTCCCCTCCGTTTCTGGAGCGGCCGCGTATACACCGCTCATGATGGGACTCTTAATTACTCGGCAAAGCGAGGCTTCCCAGTTCACCGCCCTTACTTTTCCCCCAACCAGCCCGCTTCTTATTTCTCCAAAAATACCCCCCTCCGAACCCTTCGGGATCTGCGGTGCGAAGTTGGCAAAGAGAGAGGTGAGGGGACCCAGCACAAACCAGGAGATTCACCTGACTGAGTCCACCGAGCAAAGAAGCGTGTATGTGGTTATTCGAGATTGGCTAAAAATAACTTTCCCCTAATTAAAGAAGACCTGACGTCAGACATGCTCAGGCGTAAAAAAAAAGGGGGAAGGCCTCGAGAGATGATGTGTGTAGTTTTCTTCTTTCTTTCTTTCTTTCTTTCTTTCTTTCTTTCTTTCTTTCTTGGAGAAGAGGAGAGCAGGAGGGCTTCTTTAATTTTGAATGTCTTGGAAAGCGAGTGCCGTGAGGTTGGGGCTACGATTCTTTCTAGCTGGCTGGTTGGGAGCCTTTTTTAAAATGCTCATCTCAGTAAAACCAGGCACCATTTCTCTCTCTCTCTCTCTCTCTCTCTCTCTCTGTGTGTGTGTTATGATTTTGCAACGCTAAAAAAGAAACTACTCTGGTGTGCGTCTCTCTCTGTGTTGTGCTTTTGGGCGTTGAAGTAACGACACGGTGTGGAACACAGTCAGCCTAGGGGGGTTGTGTAAGCATGCTGGAGGGAGGGAGGGAGAGGGGTGGAATGGAGAAATATCACTGGGGAAATCTGGCCGCCGCCATGTGAGCGTGGTAGCTGCCGAGCCTGCTCCCCCTGCGAGCCTGCGGCCCCGGCGACTGCGAGCTCGGCCTGCCTTTTCTGCACCAGCGCACCGACAGACAGACAGCCGTGTTACATGGCTCCCTGTTGGGACTTCCACGCGATTTCCTCCCTCCCCTCCCCACGCCTCCCTCTCCCCGCCACCCTTAAATCCCCACATTTAAAGCATTCCTTTGCAGGAGCACAAAGCTGTTAGAAGGGAGCGAAAGCTTTTGCTCCCTAGGCCCATTTCACAGCTATAGGGATGGGGAGCATTTCTCCTGAATGGTACCCCAGTATTGGGAAGATCTGACCCGTCCAGTCTTCCAACACGGACCCGTTCACTTCAGAGCAGCCACGTTGGCTGCGGTGGGGCACATTCCCAGAAAGTGGGGTTGTAGATTCTTTCCTCTCTCCCCTTCTCTTCGCCCTCATTTTCATCCCTGTATCTCCTCTCCGCCTTCCACCCATTGGTCTCCTCTTGGGCTGGATGAAGACACATTCTTCACCTCCCAGAATTGGGCTCAGCTACGCGTCTGAGGTGTAGGAGAGATTTTGAAAGATGCCTTTTGGATTTAGTGGCGCCCTTGAAATCTTCTCCCATCTACTACTCCTAGGTAGGGGATGGCGGTGACATGGCTGCAGCCAGGACACTCTGTCTTTGTACTGAGGCTTGATGGATCCGAGTTGGGCCTTGTTAGATTGACACCCTGCAGTCTACCAAAGTCTTGGAGGCCAGGGAAAAGAAAGAAAGTCTACAGCCCTCTTCGGGAAGGTTGGCAACCACCTTAAATGCAATCCTTATAAAACAACCAATAACTGTGACTTGTTATTTCAATTAGAGTCGAATTGCATCTAGCTTTGATGATCTGGTGGAAGAGCGAACGAGTCTGAATCGATTTGTTAGAATGGAATCCTATACATTTCTAATCAGAAGTACATCCCCCAAGTTCAGTGGGGCTTACTCCCAGATAAGTGGGTTTAGGGGTGCAGTTTCAGTCTTTAAGATGGCACCAGACCCTCTGCAACAACAGACTAAGAGCGTTGACACCCCTCTGGAAGTTTTCTTCATCTTTTATAATTTCCGAGGAGGGGAAAAATATTTATTTAATAGGGGACTGTTCATTTTCCATCCGTTACAAATAGCTCTAGCCAGAGGCGGATTATACCTAGATTAGAATTTCTTTTTTTAAGGTTGGGGGAGAATTTTTTATTATGTAACCTGATGCACGATTTTGCTATTTGTTTACTGTCCCTTACCAGAAAATTTCCCATTGTATTAGAAAGGAGGGAGCGGAGGGGGCATTAAGGAGATTTTATTTTATTTTGCAAGAGGCGAGCGGGTGAGAGATGGTGAACAGATGATGCAAATATGTGGCGGCAACGAAGGCACGTTCAGGGAAGCTAGCTTCCAGCACCTTGGCCAGTGCCTTCGCCCTCGGATTTAAGCAACGCTTCATTCTTGGGCAGCCGGTGGAGAAGTAGGGAATTGTGTTCCGCGGCAGAGTTAGTCCCCAACCGCATTTTCCCATCCGGAGACCCGAGGGAGGAGACCTCTCACTGGGGTTGCGGGAAGGCTGGCGTGCTCCCAGTTTCCAAAAGCCTCTCGGAGGATCTGTAACGCGAGACAGCACCAGGAGGTTAGGCCTAAGGTTGCTGGCAAGACTATCCGGGGCTTGGCCAGAGCTAGCCTACCTGCTGAATGATGGTGGGGGTTTGAAAGGAAAGTGCTGGACAGAAATGGGGCAGGAACGACTGCTTGGCCAGGCTGGCTAGTAGCTTGGCACCAGGCAAAAGCGGATCCGGTCGCCTCTTGCGTTCCTTGGTTCCTTTCCTTCTTCGTGTTCCGTGGATTCGAAGCCCCCCTCTGGAAATAGTGGTTTGATCCAGGGATTATTTGATTTATTTAGATTATATTTAAATTCCTTATTTCCTTCCCTTCATCTCTCCCTCCCCTCTTTTTACCCGTCGTTCACCACCTCTCTCTGTCTTATCAATATTCTATCTATCCATCCACACATATCTTCTTTCTTTCTTTATTTCCAACACCCACCCACTCAGCTAACAAATCTGTTTTATCCGGATTCAACGCACACGTAAAACAGCCATTCCCCATAGAGGAGAGATCCTGTGGCATTTAGCATCGATTTGAAACATACCGTTCAACTGCACGGGCAGATGCATAGAATATTGACTAGAGGAGACAAGTCAATGTGACGCGCACACACATTTAATGGCAACGACAACGTTTTAGATTTAGCTTGCTTGCAGAGGGGTAGCCATGTCTGTCGGTTGCAGCAAAAACAGTCTTGTAGTACCTTAAAGGCTAAGACACTCTGACTGTGGCAGAACCTGTCGGTTCTGGATTTAGGTTATCGAATCGTCTGCCTAGCTTGCAAGCTACCTGTGTGATGGGGGCGGGGGGCAGAAATCAGCTCGTCCAAGTGGCTTCTGCGTATTTGCGCACAGAGAAATAATGAATGCAAGGATTTTCCTTGCATGTTTTACGGTCATCCTGTTCAGGCGCTAGAGGAAATATCGCGCGCTTGGCCTTGAGATGCCTGCTTCTGTTTTCCACGCAGGAGGAGAAGCAGCAACAACAGTACAGGCAGAAACGAGCGGCGCGTTTCTACAAGGCCAGATTGGAGGGGGGGGGGGAAGCCTCGTTTTATTCCGAGAAGGGGAACCGGTGACCTTCCAGATCCTTCCTGGACTACCTTTCCCATCTTCCCTGACCACTTTCCACACGATGCCTGGCGCAATGCGAGTTGGGGTTCAGTAACACCCGGGTGTGTGTGTGTGTGTGTGTGTGTTTCACCAGTTCCCCATCCTTGATTCAATCGCAAACCCTAGAATGAATGTCGGTGGAACCCAGAACATCATTCCGAACGCCTTTTCGCTAGAAATCTTCGGAACTTGATGGGCCTTCCCTTCCCTTCGCTTGCAACCCACACGGAAAATAAAATAAATTGAGAGAGCATCATCCACACGCCCCTCCCCACCACTGCACCGCATATTTCGCTCCTGCAAAGGTGCCGGGCCCTGCGGGCAACATACGTGGACTCAGGCGGAAAGGTTTTATATTTTCACGGAAACATGTAAGGGGAGGCGCAGAACATTAAGACTCTATACAGAAGTGTGAGCATTTGGGAAATGGCGTTCGAGAAGGTGGAATTTTGGGGATGGGTACTAAGCGGAGGGACCTACTAGCCAGCCACGGATAATCATCCTTTACTAAAGAGAACCACACCTCCTTCTTTTTGGAAAATCTACAGTAATTCCCTCTGGACCTGGGGAGAGGATCAGTAATATTTGGATTTTGTTTGAAAACCCCAAATTCTCAATGTTCAGTATCTTTCCCCCGCTTTCCCACCAGTCTTCTAGTCCAGGGAAATCTAATTCAAGATTAGTCCTTTAAAACAATCTGTCTTGCAAATACACTGGATTAGGCCGTGGGAGGAGGGGAGGGAGCTGCAGATCTGCTTCTGATCCGAAGTCAGATCCCATTCACTGCTTTCACTCCGGTTTGATCCACACGTTCTCAGTCCTACCCAATCAGATCCTTTCAAACGGCAACACGCGTGTACCATTCGCCCGGTGGGGTGGAGCGGTGTTTTTAAAGCGTGTTTGTTCCGAGTCAAAATTAAAAGAAAACGGAGGGTGGGGGAGAGTGAAGGAGCCTAATTTTCCTCCAAGAAATGGTGGGGAGAATGGAGGCGGAGGGCGTCGTCCCTGAAATCTAATCCCACCGTTCATTCAAAGGTTCTGGAATTAGAACACCGGACCTCGTGGACCTCCTCCGAAATTACGATTTATTGACAAAGTCAGGATTTTCGGTGGATACCTGTTCCGCTGACTTAGTTTCAATCTAAGTGTTTCGGTTTAAGTGACCTACGGAATGGTCTGAGAGCCCCTTAAGGTCCCTTTTCCATTGTACCTGGAAGGCGGTGTGTAAAGATTTTGCCTGGGGGTATTCAGAGAACTCTAGTGTTTCCTTAGAGCTTCAGTCCTAACATTACTTGGAAGTAAGTTTTGATGAAATCAAAGGAATTTACTTCCGAGGCCGTTTATTAAACTAGCCATTAGCCTTGTAGCTAATTTTTTTTTAATTAAAAAAAATCTTTATAGGGGGAAAAATCACGCGAGAATGTTGATTTAATGTTGATTTAATTTTTGAAGTAGTATAAGCTATTAGATCATATCCATTGGTGCTTTGTGCAGGTCAAGAGCCCGGAGATAAGAAAGACCCCCTTACCCAATATAATCTATCTAATTATTAGATTGCTATATGTGTGTGCGTGCGTGCGCGCCTGCATAGCGATAGGAAAACAGGAAAGACAGCCTTTGAAAATGGTTAAAAGCAGGGATCTATGTCACCCTCCTAAACATTCTAAAAAAGAATCCAAAAAGGCTGGATTGCTTTTGGGAATGCGCGCTAGAATGGAATCCAGTGTGTGGGGAATCTTGTTGATCTCTCTCGCCCTAGTGGCATAAGGGTGAGCCTAGTGCCTGGATATCAGCCGGTTTGGACTTGCAATCCTAAACCCACTCACTTCATAACAGCGCAACTCTAAGCATTTCTATCCAGAGGCAAGTTGATATCCTCAGAAGTAAGTCCTGTGGAATTCAAGCGGGGTTTTTGGTTACAGGAAAATGGGATTAAGGGTCGAAACCTAAATATCCGGGAACAGAGTGAGATTTACCTCTGGGTAAATAGGCGCAGGATTGTGGAGGCAGTTAGATCCCTCCGCCTTCTGAGATTAGCAGCAATCTAGAATTCCATGCAGGGAATGTGATCTGGAGGTGAAGCTAGAAGTCTTTTTAGGCGTGGATAGCTCAATCGGTTGAGCACGAGATTCTTAATCTTAGAGTCGTGAGTTCGAGCCCCGCGTTGGGCAAAAGATTCCTGCATTGCAGGGGGTTGGACAATATGACCCTCGTGGTCCCTTCCAACTCTATAATTCCAGGATTCTGTGGAAAATGTGTCACGTATAACTTGGTGCATTAAGATCAGTAACCTGCTGTGATTTAAACTGCAGCCCTCCGCCTGCACTTACCTGCAAGTAAGTCTCATTGAGCTAAAAAAAGGCCTGCCTTCTGAGTAGACGTGTATAGGAGTTCCACTGAAAATGTGCTTGGCGTTGGCCTGCTGGATGTTACCTTTATTTCGGAATAAAGGGTGGATCCGAGGCTGTTGATTCGCTATTCTAGAATTCCTTAGGTGCTGCTCCCTTGCCCAGGCTTCTAACCTTCCCCTTCATTCTCTGCTCGTTTTCAATCAAACATGCTTCGCGTTGCATTTCCGGATCTGATCTCGGTTTGGGGACCGTTTGGAAACCGATAGGAGGAGAGATTGTGTCTGATGCCGGTTCAGACAGTAATCGCTTCTAATGCCTGTATTGTTTGATCTGTGAGCACGTTGCCTATCGCTCGTTGTCGATCGCTCCAGTGTGTTAAAACGCGTTGAGGAGCGAGGCGTTGGTGCTGAAGGTGAGGCGGGTGTCTTCCACACGCAGCAGATCAAAGCAAAGACGCGTTAGGAGAAGAAGAAAGGGATAAAACCATTTATTTATTTTAATCATCTCGCCTCCTAATTCTGGGTGGTGCTTATTTGATAGAGTGCTGGAGCCAAGGGCGTGTTGCAATGTGTGTGCATTGTAAGTGAGAGGCTGGAGGCCGTAGAAAAATACGAGATAATTCATATTTCGTAACTGGGGCACTTGTTTTCCATTTTCAATTCTTCTAGGGAAAAATGCATCGTTCAGAGGAGAAAATATACTGAACGATTAGGCTCCCCAAACTCAGCTCCCCACACATTTTTGCCATTCCCGTGTTTGTTTCAAGAGGGAAACTGTCTCTGCTTTAATTTTAATTTATTTATTTATAATTTTTTTTTAAAAAAAATGTGTTGGGAGACAGGAATCCAGACAACATTAAACACTTTACATTTGGGGGGTTTTTCAACAGGAGAGATGTATTGGCTGGGGTTTGGGTATTCTTTTTACTAAAAGTAAAAATAAAATCCCACAAAACTCGTTGGAACTTAATCTCAAGCATGACTGCTGTCCTACGCGTTCCAGCCTAAGAAGAAGAAGCCCCCTCCCCATGCTAATAGCTCAATGTGATGATTTAAACATCTATGGGATAGGGGCCATAATCGGGCACGTTTGCTGCAGCCCTTAGCAAGTGTCTAAATCTCTCCCAATGAACTCAAGGGAACTTCATAGGGCTTAACTTTCGCTGGATCGGGCCCTGGGACGTGAGAAGGGCTCCTCTTTCGTGCTGCGGAGTGCAAGAATCCTCTCCATCCCCAGTGATTTTAAAATGATCTGATTTCACCCCCCCCCAAGAGTCTGCAAAATCCCAGGCCTCCCCCACGCCCCACCTCCCAACAAAGTGGTGTTAGATCGCCCTTAGTCAAGGGGCTGACCGCTCGTTCAGATCTTAATTTGCGTCACCCAGGGTTTAGACTGGAAGCGCCCATTGAACAAAATCAAGACCCCCCCCCACGCACGCAGTGGGTTTCTTTGAGCCCCCCAGAAAAGAGGAAATGTGCGTTGCAGGAAGCCCCGTTCACTTCAGTGGGGCTGGCTGCCAAGTGAAATGGCACAAGGTTGTGTTGCAGGCCTTAACTCAAGCAGGGAGAGAGGGCTGGGGTTTCGTATGGCAGACTTCAAAGAAATATTGTTGCCTAAAAGGAAAGGGGCGGAACGTGTGTTGGGTGGGGAGGCGTGGGAGGGAAAGAGCAAAAGAGGCGGGAAGGAGAGGTGATTTGAATGCGAGGCCGCCCATTGGCTACCAGCCCTGTTGACGTCACTTCCCAAAGAAGGGTGTTTAGCATCAGAAAAGGAGTATAGAACTTGGTCAGTAGAAAGAGGGCGAGACATCAGCCCAATATCTCAGGGTGTGATTTGAATGTAAACCAGCTGCTTCCCCGCAAGGGAAATGCCTCATTTCAGATAGTCAGAACGCAGCAATGGGTGACTTCTGCCAGCCATAACCTGCAGAGCAGGTCCTTCTCCCGCTTTTCCTTCTTAAATGAGTGCAACGCTGCTCTTTTTCTTCTCTCGTCTTCCAAAAAAGTTTCACTTTCTTTTATCTCTTTCTCTCTCCTCCTTTTTTTTGCTTTCTCGATGGCAGATCGAAGATCCAAACCTCGCCACTCTTGTTTTTTCTTCTGCTACCCCCGCCAAGTTGAGCCCAGCTTTATGAGGAGGGGGAAAAAAAAAGAAAAGAGATAGAGAGAAAAAGTGGAGGGGAGGAGAGCAAGAAGACGCCTCGGAAGAGGGAGGGCTGTTTCTGTCTTTGGTTATCTAGCTGTATGAGTGTTATCAAGCCATCATAAAGCTAGATAACCGAAAGTAGAAATGACTTCCAAAGACTTCTGGGAGCTGGGAGGCGAAGAGGAGCAGCTCGGAAGAAGAAGAAGGAGGAAAAGTCCGGAGAGCTGGAGACAAGGGGGAAGAAAACGAAGCCAAAAGATCAAGATTCTCAGGGAATGAAGTTGTCTGCGGCTGCTGGCGTTTGAGAAATGCTCCCCGCGTTGCTTCAATACAGGTATCCTCCTATATATGATTGCTGCTTTATGTTTCTTTCTAATGTGCTTGTTGTTTTAGGAGTTTTAATGATGATTCACTCTTTTTTCCTGCCCTCAGCAATTGTGTGTGTGCGTGCATGCAAATAGCCAGAAACCAAACCGGAGCAGGCTTGTGAGAACCTTGGGGGGGGGGGGCAAGTGGGAGGTAGCAGAAAACACAAATGATCCAAATAGATGTGTGTATGTGTGCACGCAGATATATATGGCCTGAAGTGAATTTGCAAGACTTGTAGATGCACCCCAAACTATTAAGACAGTGCAAAGTGTGAGGAGGAAGAGGCTGCTGTGTGTGTGTGTGTGTGAAGCAGCGAGTGTGCCTGAACTCTTTTGCAACAATGCCCCTTGATCAAATTAATCTATGTAGAAAGCCTATTAGCATTTGGAATTTCTCTCAAGCACACTACACGCCCCCCCCCGCTTTTTCCAGGCTCTTCCTTGGTTTGGGTTTGTTACAGGCCTTTCCCCCAAAACTCTGCCCCCTCTGTGAGGTCAAGTTCTTGATAATTTGATCACTTTTCACGGGCTTTGGCAGCTGCTTTTGTGTGGAGTTGGGGGTCTCTGTGCAGAGTGAAGTGGAGCAGAAATGAAGGGAGAGTTTCTTGAATAGAAGGGGCCTGGTTTCTAGGGCCAGACTTTAACATTGAGACTCTGCCTGCATATAAACTACCTGTTTTAACTGCTGAGACTTTTCTGTCTCTCTCTCTCGCCGACAACCCCCCCCCCATTCCCACTCTCACCACCACCACCACCTCCCCTCCTCCAAGTTGCCTGAATGGTTAACATTCATAAAGGATTCTTTACCTCCACTGCAAACCCCAGAGTTGAAACATAATATGTATTACAATGTCTAGCAAATAAAAAAGCAATTGGGGAAATCTGCATTCCGTTCCCATGGCAACGCAAAGCACAGCGCTAGCTCGGCCTAGTCTCTCACTCCTGGCACATTTTAGCCGCCAATTTGAGGCAAATAAGTGCTTTTTGCCTGATTTGGTTGGAAGCAACTCTCGGTGTGTCCCCCCCCCCCGCCAACCTTAAACCATGGAAAACAATTCACAAAAGATCACTATAATTCTTTCTTTCAGGAGCTGACTCCCTAGTTGGTGGATGTTGTTGACAGTCATTCCTCCCCACCACCACCACCAACAGAAAAACATCAACAATGTTTAGAAAGGTCCAGGGAATAGAGCTCTCCCCATTTCCTCCCCCCCCCCCACTGAGGGTTTGATACATTGCTTAGTATTACTAATCAATTAATTTAATTAAGTAGGTGTGTTAATTACTCACCTTTCAGTTGAAGGTCTCAGAGCAGGTTACCTAGTTTAAAAGAAAAAAACACAACCCAGTAAAATATAATATGCAAATGGCACAACCTGGCACAATTTGTTTATTTATTGCATCTACCTATCTATCATCTATCAGTCTATCTATCTATCTATCTATCTATCTATCTATCTATCTATCTATCTATCTATCTCTCTATCTCCCCTTTCTGCAAAGGCACCCAAGGCAGTTTAACACTTTAAAATACTAAAACAAAATATAAATCTGGACCTGTGACTTGTGGTGTGGAATAGGATGGGGGCACGGTTGTCTCATTGCAGCAGGCCGCAATCTAGCCTTTGCCTGCCTCCCTTGCTCTTATCTTCCTTCCCACAGGGCTGTTGGTGCTGGTTGGTGTTCCCATCATAACCAGTACAGATAAGCAACAATTTAATTCCTCAGACCTTAACAGCAACAGCTTCTCAATTTGTGGGACGCAAGCCATTGGGGCGGCATAAAGTATGCAGGGGTTCCTTCCTTTCTCCATCACCAGTTATGAACTTGGTTGTGTGTGTGTGCATTTGAGAGAGACAAAGACATGTATCTGGAACAAGGAAGCTTAGGTAGAGGTACTATTTTGCTCTTATAAGACTAGCCAAGTCAGGGCATTCATCCATCCAGCTCATCATGGTCTATGCTAGAGGTAGCCGGCATGGTGCCCTCCACATGTTGGGTTAAACTCCCATCAGTCCCAGCCAGCAATGCCAATGATCAGGGATGATGGGAGTTGCAGTCCAATGACAATGGCCATCACCATGTTGACTGCCCCCAGTCTACCCTGACTGGCAGAAAATCTTCAGGGTTTCAGACTGGGTCTTTTCTTAGGTCTACTTGCAGAGGCTGCCAATTGTGCCCAGGACTGTCTGTGTTGTGCTCTACTGCTGAGCTAAATGTCTTCCCTTGTTGTTTTAGTGTTTCCCTGGTTGCGTAGCTTTTAGGCATAAGCAGAGGTGCTCCTGTTGTACTCTTATAATGACAAAGTGGGGTTTGCTCCTCCAAATCCCCAGTTCTTGCACACATGGAAGCTGAAGTCCTCATGACTATGTGCAAAGATTTTTGCACATCCTCCCAAATGGGTGTTGAATTGGGAGGGCCAGAAATGAGTTGAAATTTAGTAAAAGTCAGAGTTTATTCTCTCCGCCCCCCAAAGCACTGCTTTACAACCAGTGCCTTAAAACCTGGTTGCACTACCCTTGGGATATGTAAAGATGTAATATGGTTCCACTGAGCATGTACAGAGTGATTCCCCCCTCCCCAAAACCGAATAACCACCAAATCTAACACATCTATGTTTGTGAAGTGCGTTGGAGAGCAGGAACCAAGCTGCCTAGACATGTAAGGCATAGGCTTATAGGAATGTGTGATTATGGAAGAAATTAAACATTCATTTGATCCATCTCATGCAGTATTCAGTTCCTTGCAGAAAGCAGCTTTATGCCATGAGGACATTCACAAGTTAGGCATGAGAGTGATGGTGGAAAGGCCATAGCTTAATGATAGCACACATGTTCCCAGGTTGCCAGCTCAGTTCTTCCGGATCTCCCTAACAGAGTTGTGAAAGTCTCCTAGCTAGAACCCTGGAAAGCTCCTGCAAGTACAGTAGATAACACTGAGATGGATGGACAAATGATTTGACTTTGTATAAGGCAGCTCCCTAAGTCCTCCCCTGCTGTTTATCACCACATTTGTTCTTCTGGGCTGGAACATCATAATAATCAGCCCCTTAACCTAACAGTTGTCAGGTGGTCTGTCTGTGATGAAATGGTTTAGTTCTTATTCTTAAAGCCACCCCAATAAGCGAATTACACACCATGCTTTATTCACTTTAGGAATAAATTGGGGGCATACTGAATTTGACCAGGAAAGTGGAATTAGAGAGGGTCGTACCACTGTATAAGGATTTGCTTATCTGTAACTTTTCAATATTCATACCACACTTGCATCCCGAGAGTGTGCATGTTTACTCAGAAGTAATTCTGCCTTGGTTCAGTGCAATTTACTCCCAAATAAGTTTGCCTGATAATACAACCTGTGTCTAATTCTTTGCAGTCGGTGCAAAAAACCCCCTGTGCACTTAGTGTTCCCTTTAATGTTTAGGACGGCCTTGCAAAACTGCTTGAATCAAGGTGGTTTTATTGTATCTATAGAACTCAAAGAGAAACAAAGGCACTACAGTGGTACCTCAGGTTACATACACTTCAGGTTATATACGCTTCAGGTTACAGACTCCGCTAACCCAGAAATAGTGCTTCAGGTTAAGAACTTTGCTTCAGAATGAGAACAGAAATTGTGCTCCAGCAGCGCGGCGGCAGCAGGAGGCCCCATTAACTAAAGCGGTGCTTCAGGTTAAGAACAGTTTCAGGTTAAGAGCAGACCTCTGAAACGAATTAAGTACTTAACCCGAGGTACCACTGTATAAGCATACATACAAAGGTGTGCTAGGTCTAGAATATTGCAGATTGTGCACATTGGATACTTTAGTACATTTTGCACATTTTGCTGTGGCTGTAGGTGTTCCCATCTTCTTAAAGAGTCAGGCATTTTCTCTCCATTGCTATGCTGCTGGAGAAGAATCTTGATCGGAGCAAAAAAGTAGATTTTACCAAAAGTAGCCTACCATTTATAGGAAATCTGAGTGGGTTTCGCTAATGGTTGCACTCTTGTACTTTTTCCCTGTCAGTATAGAGCCCAAAGTAAATGGAGGGGGAGGAATGGAACTCTGTTCCAGCTTTGTTAATAGTGCTTAACTTTTAAATGGTCTGAATTACTACTGAGCCGTTCCAGCTGAACTCTGTGGGGCTTGCTTCTGATTATGATTCTTAAGATCATGCTGTACGCTCAATTGAACAGAACAGGAAGGAGTTAAACCTTGTTCTTGCCAGTACATCCTATGTGGCTTTTAAAAAAAAAAAACTTGGAAGCAATAACCACAATGTTCAGTGGTACTTACTCTTAAGTAGAGCTGGGTGAGGAATTTGATTTTCTGTGAAATCTGATGCATATTAATATGAATGAACGGATTGGAATGTTAATTATCTCTTGGATTCTGTGCTTCTCTGAATTTTGTGATACATTTCCTGGCTCAAATGTAGCAAAATGTATCAACTAGGGTATTTTGGATAAAATACATGTAGGTGTATATTGAAATGCATATTGAAATACCTTTTTAAAACTATTTTTATTGCAGAATTTTTTTACAAAAATGCAAAAGGGGGACAGGGCAAACTTACGAATCAACACACATGAAATTGGCTTGAAACAGACAGCTCCATCCAATCCTACTCTCTGCTAAACATATTTAGGATGCAGTTTGTCTCCCACTGAAACATATGGAAGTTAGAAGAATGGAATGGTAGTGCTTAATTTTGGTTGGATTGGGCATTTTTTAACAGCTTCATTTCTTGTGCAGAAAATATTTTCAGGAAGTATTGTTTTAGAATATTCTGTGCTATTCTTCAAGATCTTGATTGGATTCACATTGGCGATTTTTTTTGAACGAGATTTGGATAGGTACTACCCAACAAGATTAGCTGGAGTGGTTACTTGACTGAATGCATAGAAAGATAGTTCTTGGAATCTATTCTTTGAATGAGTGGCTGCTTTTGGAATTCATGCAACAGAAAGATTGGCCCTCATTTAGTTTAGATCTGATTCGGTAATAGATCTGCTGAATCTGAATGTCAGTGTCACTGTATTTGACTTATAGTATCATGGGTTTTAACGTAAGTAATTTCACTGGAAGTTGGCTGTTTCTTAATTTATGATAACTGTTCATTTTTTAGCTCTTTCTCTGACTATTGTGGACTAGTTATCAGTCAGTAGTGCCTATTGTTTTTTGGATGGGTGTATTTACTTCCAGTATTCTGATCTATTAAAAATATACACCTTACCATTTATCAAGCATTTAAGGAGTTGATTGTTTCAAATTACTTTTCTTTGATGCACCAGGCAGTATTTACGTTGATGCATTTTTAAAGACTACTGAGCACCTTCAGGTTCATCACTTGATGCCTGAAAAATTAGGACATGGGTAGGCAAACTAAGGTCTGGGGGCTGGATCTGGCCCAATCACCTTCTAAATCCAGCCCGTGGATGGTCCAGGAATCAAGAGTAGAATGTGCCCTTTTATTTAAAATGCATCTCTGGGTTATTTGTGGGGCCTGCCTGGGGTTTTTACATGAGTAGAATGTGTGCTTTTATTTAAATTGCATCTCTGGGTTATTTGTGCGGCATAGGAATTTGTTCATTCCCCCCCCCCCAAAAAATATATAGTCCAGCCCCCCACAAGATCTGAGGGACGGTGGACCGGCCCCCTGCTGAAAAAGTTTGCTGACCCCTGGATTAGGAGATGACTGGAACATGTAATAAGGCAGCTGTCACTAAGTGGTAGAGCCTGGAAAAGATGCCTTATGAGGAACGGCTTATGAGAAAAGGCCTGGAAACGATGCCTTATGAGGAACGGCTAAGGGAGCTGGGCATGTTTAGCCTGGAGAAGAGGAGGTTAAGGGGTGATATGATAGCCATGTTCAAATATATAAAAGGATGTCACATAGAGGAGGGAGAAAGGTTGTTTTCTGCTGCTCCAGACAAGCGTACACGGAGCAATGGAGCCAAACTACAAGAAAGAAGATTCCACCTAAACATTAGGAAGAACTTCCTGACAGTAAGAGCTGTTCGACAGTGGAATTGGCTGCCAAGGAGTGTGGTGGAGTCTCCTTCTTTGGAGGTCTTTAAGCAGAGGCTTGACAACCATATGTCAGGAGTGCTCTGATGGTGTTTCCTGCTTGGCAGGGGGTTGGACTCGATGGCCCTTGTGGTCTATTCCAACTCTATGATTCTATGATTCTATGATTCTATTCTACATCTCCTTTGCATGCAGAAGATCTCAGGTTCAATCCCTTGCATCTCTAGGTGGGGCTTGGAATGTCCCCTGTCTGAAACCCTGGAGAGCTGCAATAAAGAGGTAGATGGGCCAACGGCCTGATTAGAAAACAGCTTTCTTTGTAATGCTTTCCAATGGGTCTGGTTGACATTCAACTGCTAGCCACCCAGAGCCAAGCATTCAACTTACCTGTGTGAGTTAGTCCTTTGTGGATAAAGTTGATACTGAAGAAGGGAGATGTGGCCTATGTTTGGCAGATGCTCAAAATCCATCTGCTTGGTTTCAAATATTTGTTCTTGATGTGGGACAACCTGAGGCCAAAATCTTTGCATACTCTGAAGAACATCTAGGGAAGGACTGTAGATCAGTGGTGGAGCATCTGCTGTGTCTGCAGGACACCCCAGATTTGATCCTTGGCATCTCCAAATGGGACTGGGAATGTCGGCTGTCTGAAATCCAGGAGGGCCTTTGCTCTGTCAGTGTAGATAGTATAGAAAGACAGTATTGACCAATGGCCCAACCTGATGTTTAAGGCAGTCTCCTATTTACCTTGCAAGTTGTTTTGCAGGTGAAAAGTCACACCAAGCTAAGTGGCCAGTATCCAAATAAAGGCCTTTTGTTCATTTTTAGAGCACATCCATTTATATGATGCTTTTGTATTTGGACCCCACCTTTTTTTCTATGATGGAACTCAAGCTGGTATGAATGGGGCTCCTGGGCAGTCTCTCCTCCAAATACAGCCCAGACCCAGACCTGCTTAGCTTTCAGCAATGTTATTGCCTCTTAAGACCATGTACTGGGACTTACCTGTCTTTCAAAGAGGTAAGGAGAAGACTAAGGCAATTCACAACTGAAAGAGGGGAATAAGAAGAGCAAATGGTTTCATTTAGCTCTTTAACCAACATGTTCCCAAAAGAGAAAGATGGAAGAAGCCAAAGGAGCGGGGAGTGGTCTTGCATTCGAATCCTGCTTATGGGTTTCTCACAGGAAGGAGTGCTTTACCCAGTACCAACCAACCTAGGCTTTTAATATCCTCAGAGGAGGCCCGGCTAGTAGTGCCCCTAGTGAGTATGGCCTGGAGGACCACTATATGAAGTAGAGCCTTTTTAGTGGTGGCACCGCAGTTCTGGAACACCTTCCTTGTTTAATCAGGCTGTCCCACAGATTATTTTAGGTTAGGTAACACCTTAAGGCCTAATATGTTCCATCAGGCCTTTGGGACATAACGGGAGTAGAATTGTTAGCTACTCTGGGATTTTATGAGTGCAAAGGTGGGGCATAAGAAATAAGATAATAATCATCTTAATTGCCCACCAAGAGCACGTTCCACAATCTGGTGCAGCAATAAAACTGCTAGTGTGTTTGGAAAGCTAAGCAGGGTCTGGTATGGTTTCAAATTGGTTGGGGTACTGCGTGTTGAGATTACTGCATTGCAGAGGGTTGGACTAGATGACCCTTGGGGTCCCTTCCAACTCTACAGTTCTGTGATATACTAGGATATAAATTAATTTTATCCCCTTGAGTCCATGAAGTCATGGCTGCAATCTTAGGCATCCTTACTTGGGAATAAGTCTAATTTTTAACCTAGTGGGATGCACTTCTGAATATACATGCACAGAAATGCTTTGCAAATCTGCTTAAATAATTTGTCTGCCTGGGGTTGAGGATCAGGCCATAGGTTTGCAGCTGGCTATAGACAAGTGAGTGTAAGGAGCCAGCCACAAAAATAACATGCAAAATGTGTGGGAAGGTGGAGCTTCGGGTCTGGAGGCTGAATATGGCCCTTCAGATCTCTCCATCTGGCCCTTGGGACTCTCTCCGGGGCGCCCCCCTCCCCATTCACACCCTCTTTGGGCCTACTGCATATTCTTCTTGAGTGCTTTTGCAAGGCTGGAATGAACTGCTTCTCTAGATGGAAATAATAATAATAATAATAATAATAATAATAATAATAATAATACCCGCCCATCTGGCTGGGTTTCCAGAGTAAGATGTGTTTAGAAACTGGACAAAGGCAAAATTTACAGTCATTGCTCTGTCCACTTTTGTTTCTGGCCCTGTGCTTCGCTGCTACGTGGCCCCTGGAATGCTGTCCTTAATGGAATGTGGCCCTCAGGATGAAAACAGTTAATAATTCCTGAATTTGAGAATGCTACTGTGTTAAATCGTAGACTCACCAACGCAAAGGAAAAACTTGTAAGGAGTTTATTTTTGTTTGTTCTAATGAGAAGTCATTGTACAATATATGTACCCCCTTTTTTTTTTAAGACTGGAAAAAATTAGCAATGGTGCTAATTCCACAGGAAGCCTCCCAGGAAAAAGGGCTCTGTGAGTTTGAATGCTTGAAAGCATAAAGGCCTGGAATTAGACTATCATTTAAGGAAGCGTTACTAATCCAAAATTACAGCAGCAATTCTGTGATTTGTCGGGGTCCCACATGCATTGCCGGGATGAAAAGGTGTGGATTTTCCAGAAATGGAGCTCAGCTGTAGCACATAGTCTTGGGAAGATGAGAATGAATTATTTCTTTCCTCACGCTGTAGGGAGATGAGAACGAAGGTGCCATTTACGCAACCAGTTTTTGTTCTTTCCAAACCATGTGGAATAGCATTCTGGACACAGCCCCGGAGTGTGATGCAAAGGCCAACGAAAAGCCATTGGGAGGGATCACTTTCTGTGTAATAATGTTATACAGTGAGGCTCTTAGTTTTTTAAAATCTGTATATAAATAATATATCCGTAGAGTCCTTGTGTACGTGTTGGACAGCACCCAGTCGACTTCCTATTCTTAAGCCCCACTAAAAAAAAATTTGGATTTGATATCCCGCTTTATCACTACCTGAAGGAGTCTCAAAGCAGCTAACATACTCCTTTCCCTTCCTTGCCCACAACAAACACTCTGTGAGGTGAGTGGGGCTGAGAGACTTCAGAGAAGTGTGACTGGCCCAAGGTCACCCAGCAGCTGCATGTGGAGGAGCGGAGATGCGAACCCGGTTCCCCAGATTACGAGTCTATCGCTCTTAACCACTATACCACACTGGCCCCACAGCGGCATGGCTTTCAGAGCTGCAACTTGAGCTGCCCTGAATATTCTTGCACTTTCAAATTACCCTACACCAGAGGTGGGGAACGTTTTCCTGGCCCCAAGGGTCTTTTTCTAGCGGTGCTAGGGGCCAGAGGCAAAAGTGGGAGGAGCTACATGTGCAATTTCCTCTTTTGTACAGTAGTCCAGTTTCTACATATACTGCTGTCTCCATTCAGACAAGCAAGAGGCATGGTCAGAGTCCAAGGACACTTTCCAGGCATTCGAAAATGGGGCCAGTGGGGAGAGTCTCAAGGGCCAGACAGAGAGGCATCTGGCCCCTGGGTCACCCGTGGCCTCGAAATGAGCATATTTGATGTGACCAAATAAAATACTTGTGTGCATGGCATCTTTCCCACTTCATAGAATTGTGGAGCTGGAAGGAAGTGCCATCTAGTCCAACCCTCTACAATACTGTACAGTGGTGCCCCGCAAGACGAATGCCTCGCAAGACGGAAAACTTGCTAGACGAAAGAGTTTTCCGTTTTGGAGGTGCTTCGCAAAACGAATTTCCTATGGGCTTGCTTCGCAAGACGACAATGTATTGCGAGTTCCTGCTGGTTTTTTCCCCTCCCCCCCCTTTCTAAGCCTCTAAGCCGCTTATCAGCTGATCCGATCAGCAGATAAGCCGCTAAAAGCCGCTAATAGCGCTAATCCGCCAATCCATCAATGGGCTTGCTTCGCAAGACGAAAAAACTGCTAGACGAAGAGAATCACAGAACGGATTCTTTTAGTCTTGTGAGGCACCACTGTACAGGAATTTCGATTGAAGCATCCCAGACAGATGGTCACCCTACCTCTGTTTAAAAGCTTCTGATGAAGAAGAGCCCACCATAGAGCAGTGGAACATTTCTTAGCTTCCTTACTTCATCTTGCCTTCCCTTTAGATTATACAACCTTTCCCTCCCACTTTTCCCTTTCTGTCTTGCCTTTTGAGGTGATTTTGTCTATAAGTGCCTGTGACATTGCTTTGCCCACGTAGCGTTGTGTCTCCGTCGACAAGACCATGTTTGTTTGTGTGTTACATTTACAGTGGTACCTCGGGTTAAGAACTTAATTCGTTCTGGAGGTCCGTTCTTAACCTGAAACTGTTCTTAACCTGAAGCACCACTTTAGCTAATGGGGCCTCCCGCTGCTGCCACGCCATGGCTGCAAGATTTCTGTTCTCATCCTGAAGCAAAGTTCTTAACCTGAGGTACTATTTCTGGGCTAGCGGAGTCTGTAACCTGAAGGGTCTGTAACCTGAGGTACCACTGTAGATCTCGCATTTCCTCCAAGGTGCTTGAGGTTCTCCTTGCACCCACAGGAACCTAGGAAGCTGCCTTGTGCCAAAAGACCATTGGTCCATCTACCTCAGTGGATGGGCAGCAGCTCTCTCGGATTATGATCTCCCCCACCTCTATCTGGAGATGCTCAGGACTGAACCTAGAACGTTCTGCATTCAAGGCGGATGTTTTGCCGCTGTGTTGAAGCACTGGAAAGGATATGAGAACAGCTGGTGTGGATGCCGAATTTCGTTGCATGTGAACTGCATGCTTATCATGGGCCACTAACAAGTGTGGCAGCTGGGCGTATTTGACTAGAGAGACGGTTTGTGTGTGTCAGGGGAGGCAGCATGCACAAACGTGATATCATCACTTGGCAGCAACTGTTATGTTAGGCTGTAGCAAAAGAGAGAAGAGAAGGCATGCCGGCCCAGTCCATCAACACAGCTAAGATCAGGAACTTTTGCCTCTCCCTTTCATTAAAAATTTTCACCACAACTTGGCTTTAGGAAAACTTTAAACTAAAAACTTGTACCTGAACCTGCTCATTTTTCTCCCTCCCAAACCATTTTCCTTTTCTGTTGTGGCCTTGTACCTGGGTTTCTTATTTCTCCCTCCCTCCCAAACCATTTTATCTTTTGTCTCATGAACTCTTACTTGAAGACCTGCAGCAAAATGTTTAAATTTCCCCCACTGAATAATATTGTGTTAGAGGCGATACAATTTGAAAACACAGTTGCGGGTGTTAGATCTGCACATGCAGAGCATCACTTGGTGGTACATGTAGTTGCGAGCTTTTGACTTGTTGGCAAGGGACCACATTTTAATCTGTGGGGTTGTAAAATCAGGCCACATTTGGTTCTTCACATTTGGTTCTGTGGTGTTACTTGATGGGAAGAAAAGAAAAACATGAATGGTGCTTTTCTTTCTAACAGTAATTTAGTAATTACTGTAACAGTAATTTCTTTTGTTTTTTCAGTGTGTCAAAAGTGCCTGTTTGAGGTTTGCAAATTTAACCAAGGTCAAATTTATTTGGTTGTAGCCAGCTGAATGGCAGATGTCTGGTCAACTCCAATGAAATTTATATAGCACTTACCAAGTGTTCAAAGCGCCTCACCTGAGCTTCATAATATTTGCAACACCTCTGCAAAGTTGATCAGATCAGCTGGTTTTTAGCTCAGAGCATTCATTTACTGCTTTCTGAGCAAACAAGCTGCCAACATGATTTTTGAAGTGCATGTATGTGTGGTATATATCATTATAACACATTATGCATGCATGCATGCACAAAATATCTAAGTGCATAAATAAACATATATTTCATTAGTAAATTGTATTCAGTGCACAAAAATTGTATTATTTGTAATGTGTCAGTATTGCCACAAAAACTGCCCTCACTGCAGTAGAGGGGTGAGGCTATGAAAAAGGAACTTTTAAAAAGCCAATCTTGTACATTTTGTAGCAGAGGTGAGACTAAAAAACTGTGGATTTTCTGGTGTACTGTTCATCTCATAGCTATTTTGTAGTATGTTAGGAGAAATTCACACACCAAATGCAAATGATTTTTTATGAACATTCTTTTTTAAAATAATAATGGCAAATTGCTGCAAAATGTGGAGAACTGAATTTAAGATTGGGAAAAATATAAAGAAATTGAGAAAATAAAAATGGACAGATATTTCCAACCATAAGTGGGGCTTGAGTTGATTGTTTTCTCTCTGCCTACCCTACCTCAGAGGGTTGTTATGGAGGTGAAATAGAGAAGGACTATATATTTGCTCTTTAAGCAAAGGTGAAATAAGAAGGTTGTGTTGTTACACTACACTCATTTTTTTAAAAAAAATCAGTTGGCTGTAGGGATGGACAAATCTGTCAGTTATGTGAGTTTCTCATTTTTCCAGTCTTTAAGTCCCGTTCACTCTTATTTCCTCAGCAGTATTTTTTTTAAGTCTGCATGAAAATTTGTATGCATTCTCATGCATGTTTCTCCTAATAGACACATTTTTTTTGCATGCCATTTTGTCTTAATGTATGCATTTTTTGCAAGCCATTTATCCTACTATAATGCAGATACGTTTTCACTGTTATACACATTTTGGGGGTGCGCTATCCCTTAATATAAGCGCCTTAATGCATTTTTCTGGTTAGAGAAGCACATCACAATGTTCAGAGATTTGCGAATCGCTGCCCTGGACTCCATTGGGAGGAAGGGTGGGGTAAAAACTAAAGGAAGTAAAATAAAATAAGAATCTGAACGATAGTTCTGGTTCAGTTTATTGCATGTTGGTCCACGATGTGTTAACTAGGTAGGTTTGTGTTAAAATGTGAAATGGATGAATTTGTCCCCCACCCCCCCAAATCCTTAATTGGCATTTCTACTTTGAACATGACTTTCTCTCCCCCCCTTCATTGTGATCAAACTGAATTACACGTCCGTGTTTCTCTCTGTGTGCCTGTAGAATGTATTGCACCCCCCCCCCCAGAAGGGGAAAACCCCGCCGACCCTGACAAATTTGCGTGTCAGTTGATCTCACCTGATCTTCAATGGCTTCCTTTCTCTTCAGCAGAAATCACAATTGTTATAGTTGATGGCTATATTGATTGCCTTGCTTTTGGCTTAGTTAGGGGCAAGTGAGCCTCGACAGCTCGGAGAACAGGAGGGGGAGAGGGGAGAGATTTTCGACAAAGTCTTGGTCAGTTGGTCTCTTAGAAACAGGAGCCGCTGTTCCTATAGAAGAGAGATGTTCCATTCACCTTGGCCCTGCCTTAAGCACCACTCTTAAGTGGGCCTTGCACATTCACATCCAGGCTCCTTGAAACCATTGAGACTGCAGCCATTTGAAAAGAAGGCCTAGCCTTCAATGGTAGGACCTTGGGCCATTCTAATTGGTTTTGGTTCAAGGGGCTACTGGATTTGTGAAAAGCCCATGGGCAGCTTTCCCACGCCATTCTCCAAGCAAGTGGAGGATGGAGGAGGGTGCTAACAAGGCTTGCAGGGGATGGTGGCAGCTTAGAGATGGAGAATGGAAAGGCAGGAGCGCCATATAGGGTGAATTGAAGCCTCTCTTTTTTTTTGCTGGCAAAGCAATTTATTCACTCATCTAGGGATGCGGGTGGCGCTGTGGGTTAAACCACAGAGCCTAGGGCTTGCTGATCAGAAGGTCGGCGGTTTAAATCCCCGCGACGGGGTGAGCTCCCGTTGCTCGGTCCCTGCTCCTGCCAACCTAGCAGTTCGAAAGCACATCAAAGTGCAAGTAGATAAATAGGTACCGCTCTGGCGGGAAGGTAAACGGCATTTCCATGTGCTGCTCTGGTTTGCCAGAAGCAGCTTAGTCATGCTGGCCACATGACCCAGAAGCTGTACGCCGGCTCCCTCGGCCAATAAAGCGAGATGAGTGCCGCAACCCCAGAGTTGGCCACGACTGGACCTAATGGTCAGGGGTCCCTTTACCTTTACCTTATTAAATGTCTATCCTGTCCTTCTTCCAAGGAGATGGATGCAACATACGTGGTTCTACCTCTTCATCCTTCCGCTTGTTCTCACACCAACCTTGTGAGGTAGGGTTTGCTAAGAGGTGGTAGCAGTGAGCTTTGTGTCCAAGGGTAGATCTGGAATCTCCAAGGCGCTAGTCCCTAATCACTAGCTACGTCGGAGGATAGCACTGCAATAAAATCCCATGGCAATTGCCTGTTCTTTGTATAATTATCCCTGATGTAATTGCTTCCTGTGTGCTCTGGTCTGCCTGTCGGTCTGCCTGCCTCTCATTATTAACATGCTGTGTATTGTGATCTCTTCTTCCTTTGAGGACCAGCTTTTACATGTATCAGAAACAAGCAGGAAAGCATTCCCCCCCCCCCGCCCCCGGACTGGACAATGTGAGTTGTTTGGGAGTGGGTGGGGGAATCACTTTTTAAAAAAATTATTCCCCACTTCAGCAAAGCATGCACGAACCAGCTAAGTCACAGGAAAAGACTAGACCTATTCTTTCTCCGTATTGTGCTTGTTTTTGATGTGTGGTGCAGTGTATGTAAGAACCCCTTTTGCTGTAGTAGAATGTTCACAGACACAGCTGCCCCCCTGCAGCCTGAAGTGGTACGGTCCAGGAAAAGCTTCACTCCTTATAAATCCATAGAATGTGTAGACTGGCTCTTATTGGCTAGCTGCTCTCATTTTGCTTTAGTTCAGGTAGTTTGTGGAGGCTGTTGGGTGGGTGGGTGAGAATAAAGCTCAGGAGCCAACACCCACCTGTGCATATGATGAACTGCCAAGTGCTGAATCTTGAGTACGGATTCTTGCAACTAGGAGCTCCACTTGCTTTAGGAAGACTTGAATTTGGATGCTTGCTTGCCACAAGCGCAATTTGCTGTGCCTTTTTCTTTTCTTTTTAATAAGCAGCACTCTGGAGCTTGTGCGTGGCCTTGTGTTTCCTGGTTGTGAACCGACCCCTTAGTTAGCTGTGTAATAATAATAATAATAATAATAATAATAATAATAATAATAATACAGTGGTACCTCGGGTTAAGAACTTAATTCGTTCTGGAGGTCCGTTCTTAACCTGAAACTGTTCTTAACCTGAGGTACCACTTTAGCTAATGGGGCCTCCCGCTGCCACCACACGATTTCTGTTCTCATCCTGAGGTAAAGTTCTTAACCCGAGGTACTATTTCTGGGTTAGCGGAGTCTGTAACCTGAAGCGTATGTAACCTGAGGTACCACTGTAATGGCACTTAGCATTTTAGATGAAGATTTAGAATCTTAAGCCTCATATAAATGTTAAGTACCATTATTATTACTGTGCTAGCTAAGGGGTCTGTTCACATGCGTGTTTTAATTTGTCCAAGGTACTTCACTTACATTATCTGGGTAATCCTTAGAATAGCTCTGTATGATGGGTCACTCTTGTTAGGAAAATAGGGAGTAGCCTTATACTGAGTTAGGCCATTGGTCCAACTACTCAATGTTCATCTAACTTAAGCGGCAGTGGCTCTGCAAGGTTTCAGGCAGGGAGCCTTCCTCAGTCTCACCGGGAGATGCCTTCTGCATGCAGAGCAGTTGCTCAGCCACTGAGCTGTAAACCTCCACTTCTTCCCATTTTAATTTGTTCAATGAGGAGACTGAGAATGAAATTTGCTAGCTTGTGAGTTGGTGGCAGAAACCTCCTTGGTTCACAACTCAGCCTCACTATAGAGATGTAGTTCACCTGGGCAAAACCAGTGTTTCCGCTCTAGAAAAAGGTTTGAACCCAAGATGTTTTCATTCCAGGTGTCCACCAAATCATGCCTCTCTCCAGTACCCATTCTGCTGCTGCTGCTACTATTATTATTAAATTTCTATACTGCATAATATATGAAAATATCTCCAAGTGGTATACAAAAAACTGAAGCAACAGTAGACAACTTAAACAAAATATTGCAAAAACAAATACCTATAAAAATGTTACCTTAATACACAGTTACTAATATATATATATAAATAAATATTGATTCCTTTTGACACACCCTTCCTCTCAGCCTCTGGGCTCTCTCTCCAGGCCCAAACAAACTCAGCTTACCCACAAAAGTCTCACAATGTGAACAGTCCCTGGAAACAGTGGACATCACCCTAGCCTGTTACTCTAGACCAGCTTTTTATGGTTTCTCTCCTGTATGAATTTTTAAAATGTGAGATTCCAGTCACCTTGAAATGTAAATCTGGCAACCCCTAATGCAGGGCATCTTTGATGTAGGTGGTACCAGAGCTCTTTTTCAGCTGGAACTCGCCGGACCTCAGTTCCGGCACCTCTCAGGCGGGTGCCATTGCCTTTTTAAGAGTATGAAGAGTTCATGGTGAGTTCCAGCACCTATTTTTCTAGGGGGGAAAAAAAGAACTGGGCAGTACCATCTTTTGGAAGTGGGTGAAATAGGCCTTTGCTCATTTTGTGCCCACATGAAGTGTTCATGTTGATGCACTCTGGTGACATGATAAGGAAAATATGCAACTAGTTTGTTATGACTTGATTCATTTTTTCACTTTACTTCTGAGGGGAAATAGCAATAAACTTTATTGAGCCACAGTGATGGTACGTGGATATTGATGGGTTGTATCAAGCTAAGTTCTACTTGTAGCAGACCCGTTGAAATTAAGGGAACTAGAATAGGGCCCTGCGGGACTTGATATCTTTCCGCAGGGCTTGCAAGACAGAGCTGTTCCACCAGGCCTTTGGCCAAGGCACAGTCTGACCTCCTCCTTTGGTGATCCTCATAGAACTCTGGCCCAGTGGTTGCCATTCATTTGATTTTGAATTGATTTTAGAATACTGTGTTACTTTTATTGTTGTTAGCCACTCAGAGCCCGGCTTTACTGGGGAGGGCAGGATATAAATAAAATTTTATTATTTATTATTATTATGTCCACTAATGGACCAGCTATGAGTAGGACCAGTATTGAATACAACTCTCCAGCATGAAAGTTCTCTTCTTCCTGTTGATGATGCTTTTAAAGGGTTGGTGTACTATCTAGTTTTTCTTGTCTGTATTAAGAACTAACCCCCTGATTAAAGCTTTGCAAAAAGCCCAGGGATCCATTCTTGCACGTGTATGCCTTCATAGGACTCTGCAGAGGGCAATTGGCAGCTTTTGTCATGAATTTCCATTCTGATGCGTGTGTCTCATTGCAAGGTGCAGCCTCTGCCTTGGGATTAGTGTGGTTACTCTCCTCTGTGGAATTTCCTCAAGTGAAACTGAGAAAGAAGTCCCATAGCTCACTGGCAGAGCACATGCTGTGTCTTCATGTGAGAAAAGTCCTGGGTTCAGTCCCTAGAATTATAAGTTGAAAGAATCTCTGGTGACAGAACCTTGGATCGCTGCTTCCAAGATACACAGTGTTGGGCTATGTGAAATAGTAAGTTTATATCTCACATCCAGAAAGACAGTCCCCCTTCAGAAATGTATCTTCACTGGGCCATTTAGACTTTTGTAACTGGGGAATTGATTGAAAACCGGACAGGAAAAGGAGGATGGCTTATTGCATACAATAAAGACAGATGAAAGATTCACACCCTGTGCTAAACTGACTGATGGTCTGGCTTGCTATGAAGCTTCATGTATTGTTCACGAAAGGTAGGTTTCTTTCTTGATGTTTCCTGCAAAAGTTTGAACGCGTACAGAAGAGTACAGTGAAACATTTTAAACTTTCCTTACACAAAGGATGGTGGCTCGCAGACAGTGCAGGTGTGATTTAGCTTGTGTGGTGAGAGATTCTGGGCCCCTTTGTCTCGGAGCCGTTTCTCAGGCGAAGCTCTCTTTTGCATGATTTATTTACACCCTGCTGTTCAAACTAATTTTGTAAAGCGGCTTAGCATTACAAGAAACATGGCAACAATAATATACTGTATTAAAAATTAAATAATGCACTAAAAATACACACCGTTTTTTTAATTTCAAAAAAAGCAGCAGAGCACCGATTGTGCTGCTCAGAAAACCCTCCAGGTGTCCTTTTTATTGTGAATTCATGATGATTTGCACTCAGGCTCCTGTCAAAGTGGCCATATGCAATACTGCTTTCAAAGCAGTTTGTGCCCACAAAAGTTTTGGGGTGACGATGCTGTTTCAGTCCATATTTTGTCATTTCTTGCTGAAATCCCGTAACTTGTTTGGAGCTTTTAGTTTTGCTTGTCCTGCTTTTGTTGGGCTGTGGTCACTCTGGAGAGCAGTAGTAATGTGTTCTCAATGGGGAAGCATTGCAGAATTGCTAACAACTAATAAAGTAGAATAAATGCACCACTAATAACACACTATTGTTGTGTCAAGAACATGGTGCACTTGCGATAAATCACTAATCTAGATTGGTCTTTTGTTATCTATCTAAACACCTTCAGAAATAAAAACATATTCAAATGGCATCTAAAAATGGTAGGGAAGGGGATTGCTGGATCTTCCCAGGGAGAGATTTCCACAACTGTGGTGCCACCACTGAGAAGTTCCTATCTCAGTTGGATCTTTGCCAATTATAGGCTAAGAAGCTGGACCTCTGAAGCCAATCTTGAAGCACTGGTTTGAATGTAAAATGAGGAAGTATGCATATATATATATATATATATATATATATATATATATATGCAGGTTTTGGTGTCTTCGGGTGTCTTCCCGTGTAAGAGTTGGGGTGTCTAGGCGACGTTTCGACGAGGTCTCACTCGTCATCTTCAGGCTGGTGCTTGAGACCTCGTCGAAACGTCGCCTAGACACCCCAACTCTTACACGGGAAGACACCCGAAGACACCAAAACCTGCATTCCTGTACCCGTGAAAATCTACGAAAGCAAATATATATATATATATATATATATTGCTGCACAGACACTTTAAATTAATATGTTGTCATGAATGCTCAAAATTGGCGAATACCAACGTTTTCAGATTAATTTTGCAAAACTCAGATATACGTAACTGAATGTTAAAAGGCACCTACAGTCAATGTGATTGCAGCATATTAGTGTTGACTTGTGTATATGTGACAATCAGGGTTATACATCTTACTTCTGGGCATTCTCAGAATTTACCTGTGATTATCAACATTTGCAGGGGAATGTGAATAGGCACCAAGTTGTGAAATGCACGGTGTGTATATGGTTATATATTTATATAAAACCAGGGCTGCAAGTTTGGGCTGCTTAATCAATGTGATTAATCAGCCAATGCTGTAATTACAGTTCAAAGTTTCTACTTCTCACTCGTCGAGGCTGACGTGAAAGCACGGGCTCTGTGGCTCAGGTTTCTTGAAAGCCAGCCACTGGTGAGTCTGCCCACGCTTTGACCGCCTGCTCCTTAGACCAGATTTGATGAAATAGATGCTTCACATTTCCCCTTCCATTTTACGTCCAAACCTGGCAGATAGTTTTCCTGTGAAGGTAAAACACCCGTGTTTTCTTCTGACAATAGGCTTTGTGGCAACACTGCAATAGGGAATGCTTTGAATTCTAAAATTCAATGAAAAATAAAATATCAAATGTAAGCAATGGCCATCACTTCTTAAAAAAAGAAAGAAGCATTGGCGGTTTTGTATCGTTCTGGAGGTCTGTTCTTAACCTGAAACTGTTCTTAAGCTGAAGCACCGCTTTAGCTAATGGAGCCTCCTGCTGGTGCACCTCTAGAGCACGATTTCTGTTCTCATCCTGAAGCAAAGTTCTTAATATGAAGCACTATTTCTGGGTTAGCGGAGTTTGTAACCTGAAGCGTATGTAACCTGAGGTACCACTGTACCCTCATTTTCAAAAGCAGATTGCTGTGTGAGCTCAAAGTTCTCTTTCTCTTCCCCTGCCCCAATTGGGTACACAAAACTGGTTGTGCGATTTGTTAAATTGCAGCTAGCGACTGCAGATGCTTAACTGTCATCCACACTTCAATGCAGGGATGGGGAACCAGTGGCCCTCAAGATATTGCTGGACTCCCATTGTCCCTGACAACTCCCATTGTCCCTGATGCTTGGCCGTGTTGGAAAGGCATGGAAGTTGAAGGAAAGGGGAAGAATAAGCAGTGGATACAAGATGCTGAAGGAAGGGCAAGGCTGAGTTCAGGGGATTTTGGGATCAGTGGCAGAGAGTCTGCTTTGAATGCAAAAGGTATTCAGTTCAATCCTCTTGAGGAAGGACTGAGAGAGACCCCTATATAAAATCCTTCGAAACTGCTGACTGCCAGTGTAGAAAATACTGAGCTAGGAGGACCAATGGACTGAGTTGATGTAAGGCTCTGTTCCTCTGACGCTCAAGGATTTTGATCTCTGAAAAGTCCTTTGGGAGCTGACCTGATCCAGGGTTCCTGGATTTGTATGAAGTATGGAATGGAATTATCCTTTGGACTTTTGTGACACAGTTCTTGGCTGGGAACATTCCAAAATGGTTTGCAAAGATTTATTTTAGGATGTTTTTAGAAATGCTTACTTTGCGATAAAATTCCTATTTGAACACTTGTTTTTAAACACATGTGAATACTGTTTTTTTGTGGCAATAGGGGGAAGGATTGCAGACTTTATGCTGAAATGGGACAGGAGGGCATTTGGAATATAGATGTTTGAAACTGACATGGATTGGGAATAGAGTGGCCTATCAATTCCTATTGTAGGCTAGTATCTAAAGATTGCCGCATCTCACCCCCCAAGGGTCCTATTGTGCTTTTAAGAATTGCGGCTTCCACTGTTGCTGCAGCATTGTACTGTAGTTTGTCCATCTTAAAGAAGGAATAAGGGCAGTGGGGATAGGATGCCGTGTGTCACAAAACTTAATTCCTTTGCTTTAGGCTTCTAATGTGAATAGAAATGCATATGACTTAGATACCTCACATCCAAATGAATGTACATTGCATTTAGTTTAGAGGTGTACAGAAATGGTGTTGGTCCGGCATAGGCAAACTCATCCCTCCAGATGTTTTGGGACTACAACTCCCATCATCCCTAGCAAACAGGACACTAGCGGTCAGGGATGATGGGAGTTGTAGTCCCAAAACATCTGGAAGGCTGAGTTTGCCTATGTCTGGTGTTGGTGATAGGTATTGCTGGGCACCAGCCAAGGCTCATGGCTTTGAAAGGGGCCAGTGCTGATCTCTAGAACCCCTTACTCTGTTGTTTTTCCACTTGCTATTGCCCCCTGCTCTGGGGGGTTCAAGGAACCGTAGCCAGCAGCCACTGCTTGCTTACTCACCTGCCCTTTCTCTGGGAGCACTGGTGGGGATTAGGCAGCAACAGCAGAAGGGAGAAGAGTGGGTCATATTAAGGACATCCTGTCCAAAGTCTCTCCTCTCCCCAGCTTGGAACACCACAGGCACGAACCTCACTGGTGTTAGAATTCAGCCAGGCACCAGGCGTGTTTTGTGACTGGAGCAGGTCCAGTTGAGACCACTTGGAAATCTATGGTTGCCAGTTTGGTGACTGGAGAAAGCAAAATGTCACTTAGAGGAGGACTTGAAATATTTTCCTCGAAGCTCTCGTTTGTTTTATTCTGGAATGCTTTATTTGAAGTTTTAATGTGTTGTAAACCACTTTGAGCTTTGCTCTTTAAAATATAAAGCGGCATAGCGATGAAATCATCCTCATCATCATCTCCATTGCAAACAACAGACAACAATAACCTAGGTTTAATGTGCCATTGGCGATTAGATTATATATCTGAGTTTTTAACAATGACCTCACCACCTTGAAAATTCCTAATCCAAGATACACTCACTAGACAATTACTCATCTCTTAGTTAATGGAGGAAAAACTCAGTGGGTCTTTTAAAACTTCTTGGTCAATAGATGAGCAAGCTGGCAAAAATGCCAGGAAGTTTCTGACTTGTGATGCTGAAATATCATCATTGACCTGACCAAAGAGCTCTGATATTTTTCTTCTTCTTAGAGCTCAGCTCTGTTTCTCCTTTCAGGGAAAGTTTGGCTGCAGATGGCTTACCCAGTGCAGATTCTTGTGATTGGGGCATACGGTAATATAGGTGTAAAAGTCCTGTATAAAGATGGTGCAGACACCTGAATTTGTATGCCATTTTGAAGGGCCCAGTGCATTAGTATAGGGGTCCCCAACCTATGTGGGACCAGGGACATATTTGGGGGAATATAAGAAACCATAAACTACTCATTCCAAGAAGAAAACCTAGTGAGGCTGAGAAGTTGCTTCCATTCCAAACCATTTTCACCCCCACCAAAAAAACCAAGTAAAATGTGGATGAGAAAGGAGCAGGCAATCCCCCCCCTCCAATAGCTCCTCAGATGACCAGAAAACCAATTTTTGAAAATTGAGATGGGGAAGGAAGCATGGTGAACCCCATGAGGGATATCTGAGAGTGCTGTGTTGCCCATGGACACCATATTGGGGGTCCCCAGCACTAGGCTATAGTTGCTACTGTGGCACCTTTCCTTGATGTACGTTCATGCTTTTATTAATGGGGTTGTTTTTGCATATGGTGACAAGAAAACCCCGTTGTAGGCTAAAAAATGATCCCTTTTTAAACTGCTGTTCTATATTTCTCTCCCCCTCCCCATTCCCCACCCAGATAGTTGTCAAAGATTTGTTTTTGCTTTCAAAAGCTCTTTGCATCTCTGGCTAAGAGATGTTGAAAGGTGTGTTTTGATGCATGCCTACAGATGAAAGATACGCACCATTTTTTGGTAGCAAACTGGACCTTGTGTCTATTTGAATACATATTCAGATCCTTCCCCCCACCCTTTTCTTAGTTATTTATAATGTACTGACATCAATGGATTTTTATTGGCACACGAGTACTTCAGTTGTTGCCGCTGCAAAAATCCAGCTTTTTGAAGTGGGGGAGAAAATGACTTGAGCCTTCTGTGTTTATGATGACTTGGTAAATCGGGGGTGGGGGTGGGGAGCCCTGGAGATGTTGCTGGATTCTCCACCCCTCTTGTAAATCATTTTTATCCTGATATCCTGCTCATCCCTCAACAGTCTCCAGTAGGATTCTAAATGAATTAAATAGGTTTTTTTTTAATTGATCAACTGTTATTTAGCTGATTAAAAAAAATTCTATATGTACCTTTTTTGATATATTGACAGCTGGGGTAACGTAATAATTTAACAAACAATGCCTGCCTCTTCATGTAGTAGCTATTATTTTCTTTTTATTTCCCCGCATGGTAACACAGCTGACCCCAAAACAGCCCTAAAACGTAAACAAGCATGCCCCCATCTTAGTCTCACTGAACAAAAGGTCCCTTGACTGACAAATCGACTTAGGTTTAAGTTGATTGACCTACCAAGTTAAAAGTTTGCCAACCTGATTTCCAGATAGGGAGTAAATAAGACCCTTGTGAATCCAAATTTCACATGACCTTTGTGGTGTGGGTATTTCAGAGCCAAAAGGAGGCTATCCTCCATATATGGGCACACACCCTTGTTGATATTATCTATGCATGAACATAGAGGTGCACTCAATGGCACACACCTGCTCAGAAATCAGTTCAATAATTAGGCTGCGCAAGAGGGGCACGCCTTTGTCTGTGATGCTCTGTCTGTGATGCAGGCAATAAACGTCTGTTCTCACCCTGCATTCTGTTAATGAGATAGAGACAGGTAAGCATCACACATCTCAACTTCCTTGCCTTCAGCTACATCAATGAAACAGTGACAAGCTATTAATGGGAGGTGATGGGCCGAGTGCTAATTAGTGCTTCTCCTTCTCTCTTTCCCCTCCACCCAACTTTTAGTAACCCTGTGCACCGAGATCTTTCTCACAGTCTCTCCCTTAAGCTTGCTGTCCTTTGTTTTCAAGTAGTTCATATAAAACAGATGAGCAGAGGGATTTTTTGGGGGCATGGGTGGGTGTGTCTGAACGGTATATCGCCGTGCAAACCTACATGTGCTTATTCAGAGGTAAATCCCAATGAGTTCAATAGGACTGAAAGCCCAGTTAAGTGCGTATAGCAACTGTCAACATCCAGGTGCTCTCCAGATGTTGGACTACATTTCCCATCATCCTTGACCTTTGACCCTGCTGATTCGGGCTGTAGTCCAAAACAGCCGGAGGGCATCAGGTTGGAAGAAGACCAGTAATGCAAAACAAGGAGCCATCTTATACCAGGTCAGCCTAGTTGTCTATCTAGGTCTAGTCGTTGATAGACCCTCTTCTCCATGAATTCATTCATTCTTTGTTAAAAATGCTAACTAGTGGAGGCTGCTACTTCTTTTATGGTTGTGAGTTCAATGGCTTTGTGTCCCATTCTGGGGGATGCAGTTTAAGGAGGATGCAGACAAGCTGATATGGGTTCAGAGGAGGGCAGTGAAGATGGCCAGGAGCATGGAAAAGAAGTCATGGGATGAAAGGCTGAAAAACTGAACATGATTACTCTGACGAAGGGAAGACTGGAGGGACATAAAAACATCCATCAAATCCGTGAAGGGCTGTCACATAGAATACTTGTTTTCAGCTACCCTGGTGCAGAGGAGTAGGCCAAACAAGCTTATGTTACAGAAATGTGGATTTGGGTAGGAGACATTTCTTAACTCAGGGATGGGGAACCCCAGGCCTGGGGGCCACTCTCTATCTGGCCCTTGAGACTCTCCCCAAACCATGCACCCTTTTATCTCAACGCCACTCCCCTCACCAGCTCTGCTTTGCACCCTCCTTGAGTGTTTTTGCCTGGAGGGGGCATGTCCTCGGACTCTGATAATGTTTCTTGCTTGCCTAGGTGAAGGTTAGAGTGAGTGTGTGGGCTGAGTCAATTAGCATTTGTTCCTCCACCCAGTTTTTCTCCTGGCCCCACCTACCACTGGCATGTGGTCCCTGAAAGTTTACCTGGAAGGGAATACGGCCTTTGAGCTGAAGCGCTTTCCCACCCCTGTCTTAACTGCACAAGCAGTTTGACAATGGGACCGATGACCTAGAGAGGTCATAGGGTCTCCCTCCCTGGGTGCCTTCAACCAGAATCTGGACACCCACCCATTGTGGGTGCACAAGCTCTTGACTTCCTGTATCAAGCAAGGGGTTAGTTAGATGGAATTGCATACAAGGCCCTTTCCAACTCTAGGAGTCTGCGTCTCATATGAAGGTGCACTTCCCTGCAGCAATAGTAGTGAACCACTGGTCCTCCTGCCATTCTTGGGCTCCAACTTCCATCAGCACCAGCCATCAAGATCAGGGATGATAGGATGTGTATACCAATGTCATCTGAAGGGCCACAGATTCCTTTTCACTGGTCTACACTGACTGGATTTGTCAGTCTAGGTTAACCCCCCCCCCCGGCATCAAATATTGCGTTGTCATTTATAATGGTGGTATTTAAAATTCTTAAGACACTGTGATATATCTGATAAGCGGTGGTATATTTACACACACACATTTTAATCAGAAACATGCATTTCTATAGGGCTTGTTTTACTATGAGTAGGGTTTCAAACTTGATTGTTGATGTCCATCCAGCAGTGCAGACAGAGCATTTTTAGACTCTAGGCTTGGTTATCGTTTGTTTCTTCCCCTTACACAGTAATGTGTTTTACTTGCTCACTTCAAAATGTGGCAAGCCAGCCCAGCTACTTTTGGGGGCCTTTCTGCTTATTCCACTTTTGGGGGCCACCTGCCTCCAAAGTCCTGCCCTGATGGCAGCAGTGTGCCTACCCCCTCCCAGAAATGAGGTTTGCAGGGTTCCTTGTATGAGAGGAATTAAACCAGATGAAGGCTGTGATATGGAAATGCCCCTTTATGCTGTGATGCACGTTACAGGCAGTTACAGTCGTGTTTGCTGTGAGCAGAGGGCATTTCCCTGCAGCAAGCTCATTGGCGTCGCGCGGTCAGGTGTGTGTCTTTAAACACCCATGTGCAGAGCCACAACCCTGTGGGACCTTCCGAAGTTCATGGACGTTTTAAGGATGCACACCCAACCATTCACGCTTTCGTTGCAGCAAATGCCAACGCATTCATCAGGGCAAGCACAGACGTGGATCATTGCTAGGGACTTGGGGCATCTGAAAGAGTAGCCAGCCAAGGTATTGCATAGTGACCGATTCATCTCCACGACTGAATGGCTGTTGTCTAGTTCCTCTCTTCTTCTTTGTCCATCTCTCTCTCTCTCTCTCCCCTCCCTCCCTTGGACCCCGTTTTTCGTGCTTGCTTTGGCAGAGGGGTTGCCTTGCTAGCTCTTCAAATGCAAACAGTTATTTTGTTTGTTTTTCAGACAGTTGTGGTGCTTTGTAGGCACACGGAATGGAGCGAGGCGGGTGGGCAAAGGGTGGCCGGCGGGGGGGGGGGATACGAGAGAAGGACTCATTCACATTAGCGGAGTTCTTATTAAAGCCGGGTGCGCAGTGGCCAGTTGCTCGCCACAAAACCATATGCTGCTTCCCAGACATAAATCCCATGCAGGAACAAAGCCTTCTGTACCTTGGGCCACAGTTTGCTCTCCCTCCCTCTCCACTCTCTCATGCCGGAGGTTTCCTAGTGCCAGGGAGATATGATAATTCTCATGGAGAGAGAGGGAGGGAGAGAGAGGGAGGGAGGATAAAAATGCCTTTGCTCTTTGTGTCTGTTTAATTCAATGCGAATCCCCAGCCCTGGACATCATGAATGGTGGCTTTGTATTGGCCTTTCCTAAGCCTCAACCGCCAAGTCTCCCTCCCTCCCTGGCCTCCCCCTTGTTTCCCACCATTGGATGCCGATTAACAAACTAAATTATTTTCCCTCCCTAATGATGTTTTCCCACTTTGCACATGGGGTGGATGGATCTGGTGGGGGAAGGAAAAGCTTCTTGCAAAAGGAGATGCTAACCCAGCCAGAGAAAAGGAGCTGGGAAAGGAAGGCGCAGGATTAAAGAGCTTGTGTGTGTGTGTGTGTGTGTGTGTGGTGGAAAATGTGCTTAATGGTGAGGAATTTTGTTTTGTTTTATTTTTTGCTTTTTCTAGCGTTCCTTCTAATTACATGAAGCAAAATGGGGGTACACTGGCCTGGTTCACAAGGCACCCTGAGCCGAACCTTGACTTAGCGACACCAATGCTGAGCTAAACCAAGGTCAACCTGCTGTTTCTTGAGCCAACATCAAACATTGGTTACAGCTTGTAGTAAGCAAGGGTTGCCACACTTTCAAAGAGTCAAAACAAAAGTTGTTGAGCCTTTTTGGGGACAAAGTTGTTCAGCTTTTTTGGGGGGGGATTTGCCAACAACATACGCCCAACATATTTGAAGCTTTTTTGGGGGAAAATTTGCCAACAACATACGCCCAACATTTTCAAGTGATTTTCAGAAATTCTGCCCGGACGCTGTTTCCAACAGACGATTCCCAGATATGTCTGGGGAATTCTGGGCGCGTGGCAGCCCTACAAGGAGAGAGCTTAACTGTGATTCCTGGTTTGGACTTTGGGTTGATGGGAGCACAAAGGTCTGGCGAGGAACAAAGCAGCTGCAAGTTTTTCCCTGGAAACCGACACGATATGGCTGAGCCACAGTTTAGCATGCTGTGTGAACCAGCTCACTGTTGCAATGTACTGGTGAGGAGTCCATGGCTTAAATTTTATCTCAGCCCATAAGTTGAGCTCGTTGCATGGCCTTAGGCAAGCTAACATGTTTTCAGCCTCTCCCCCCCACCCTATTTCAGGATGACACCACCCTACAGGGCTGTTGTAAAGGGTCTTTAATCTGAGCTTTACTTCGTAGTTCTGTTACTTTGGTTTATTCCATTTGTTCATTGCTTCACACAGCTTAAAAAGTGATTTATAAGGACATTATAAGGATGACGGAAGTCTTAACATATGGATTTTTTTTATGTTACCTTTTTGTATTTGATGTGATCTGTTTTGTGGTTTTTTTTGTTCTCTTTGTGGTGAAGTGACTTAATATGTAAAAGAATAAAGATTAAAATGCCCAAAAAACAAAGAGTTCTTCACGACTGAGTGGGGATTCAAACCAAGGTCTCCCAGCACTCTAAACATTGTGCCACGCTGGCATTAAGGGACATGCTAGATTGTATAATTTCACCTGTGTGGGTGATTGTATATTATTTTTTAATGTTCCCCTGTGGAAAAGAAAACCTCCCTGTATTTAATAGACTAGAATATGGTACACCGGAAAACGTGAGACTAACTGGTTACAATGTCCAAGGTAGAGTGTGTCATATTTCCACCTCTGGTCTGAAATGGCACCATTTGGAATTCTGCCACCTCATATTGTTTAATGCATAGATAAGCTCCTAGGTCCTAGCTCTACAACTGACAGTATGAAATAGTAAAAATCTGAGTGGTTTGTTGTTGTTTTTTGGGGGGGAGGTGCCATCGCAGACTGTAATACTTCAGACTGCAATGTGAATATATCCAATGCACACTGCATATTGGATAATAAAATACCATGTTAGGGAGAAGGTTGGATGGATTATGCTCACTTTCAGTAAGCACAGAGTTCTGTTTTTTGTGAGAGAGCAATCAAACGTCTGACATCTCCCATTCCATCTTGAACCCACACACCTACAGCTTAAAGTGGTGTAGTTCAGCAATGACTTTACTACTTGATTCTGTCAAATGAGTATAAACTGGAAACCAGCCTACCAAACGGAGACCTCAAATTCCTTATTTTAAGGCCTGCATAGATCATCCGAAAACTAAATTCTCTTTCGGCGTCCATTTTTCTGTGAATGACAAGCAGTAATTACTTGACATCCATCCAGACGTGTGGGAGCCTTTCTCTAATTGAGATGAATTTTTTTCTTCTTCTTCCTTAATCAGACGTGACTGAGAGTTCATGACTTGGGATGCGGTGACACAAAGAGACAAGACATCTCTCTCTCTCTCTCTCAGCTTGCAGAGGTGAGTCAATGGACTTGGACACAGAAGGCAGAGGGGCTGGGTGGGTTTTTATTTTCTAATCATGCACATTCTATGTATGGGAGCATCTACTCCAGAAAACCAGAAACAATCATATTGGTTGCTTTGGGTGCTCCTATGTAAAAGACATAAGACGAAAATATATTAGTGGGAAGAGAGTCAGCACATAGGTAAAGGGACCCCTGACCAGTAGGTCCAGTCGTGGCCAACTCTGGGGTTGCAGTGCACACCTCGCTTTATTGGCCGAGGGAGCCGGTGTACAGCTTCCGGGTCATGTGGCCAGCATGACTAAGCCGCTTCTGGTGAACCAGAGCAGCGTATGGAAACGCCGTTTACCTTCCCGCTGGAGCAGTACCTATTTATCTACTTGCAATTTACGTGCTTTCGAACTGCTAGGTTGGCAGGAGCAGGGACTGAGCAACGGTAGGTCACCCCATCGCAGGGATTCGAACCACCGACCTTCTGATCGGCAAGTCCTAGGCTCTGTGGTTTATTCCCCCAAATAATCCCGGAGCTGTAGTTTGTTAGGGATTCAGATAGTCCAATGTTATCTACCCCAGGTATGAGGAACCTTAGGCCTATGAGTCAAGCTTAGCCCTCCAGGCCTCTCTGTCTGGACTGCCATGTTCGACACCTGAGGTTTCCCATTGCTGGAGTAGATAATACTAAAGCAGTTTCACATATTCACATATCCTGGAGGTAGGGTGAGGGAGAACAGACTTATAGTATGTTCTACCACTACTGTTACTTTCTCATCTTCACTCCCTTCCCCAGGGAAACTTGGGCTGGGTCAGGATGACAAACACACTTCCTAGAACATCCATGAGTTTGGTTATTGTGGTCCTTCCCTTTCCTCCAAAAAGTTAGCTACTGCCTATCACCATATCAACAGTGCGGTAGGAATTGGTCCTGTGATCCAGCAAGATCAAGAGTGGGAGGGCAGGTATCTGAATCGCATTGAATTCAGAAAGGTAGCAAAGGTTAATTCACACCCAATTAGTGAGTTGCAAATGGCTAGGAACAAAGTACCAATTATCCTGGTAGCAGATGTGTTCATGCTTCAGCTCATAGGTGGTGGCAGACTTACAGCCTCAGGGGTGTGACCAAGTGCCTTTTTTATTCAAGGATGAGCAAAGTGTACGACCTGTTCTGGCCATGTTGGGTGTTTGAATAAGAGTGAAGGGGAACTGACCCAGAACAAAGAGTGTGTAAGGGGCAGGTCTCTGTATTTAGGCAGTAGAGAGCAGGTTTGGTGGCTGGTTTTGTGGAGGGCACCTGCTTTACATGCAAAAAATCTCAGGCTCAGTCCCTGGAATCTCCAGGGGAGGGGGCTAGGAAGGATCCCTAGAGAACCATTGCCAGTCTAAAACTGGGCAATATGGTCTAGCAGTGTGACTCTGTATAAGGCAACTTCCTAGGTTTCTGTGTTCAACCAGCCAGAATTGGGTACTTCAGGACCTGGGAGAGCTCCCCTGGATGAACTGAAGTTGTTCTGACACATTCCAAAGACTAATCCTTATATTTGCAAGCTGGCCTGCTAACTGCCAGAATCATACCATATATATGTAAGACAAATGTCATTTTTACCAGATAGGACTCACATTACTTCTGCGCTGCTGTGGTGCAGATATTGCCAGTGAGGAGAGGGAAACAATCTCATCCTTTTGCCCTCACACAAGAAATTCTGGCTCCATCTTTTATTGTGCGTTAAGGCCCCCAAAGCTGAGTGCTTGTGTCTGTGAGTACAGTGTGAGAGTGTACAGTGATATATCAGTTCACAGGGATTATCTGTGTTTTTGTCTTCCTGTGTGTAACCATGGCATTATGCCCATGTACCGTACTCCGTGAGTAATGACGTTGTGCCTTATTGTCTCCCGCGCAGAGGCTGTGCGACATTCTGCTGCCGAGATAAGGAACTTCCAATTTGGCACGAGCTGCAAACGGCGATGAAGATGGAGGGCCACTGCGTGCGTCTCTGGCTTTTAATTCCCCCTGCCCTACTTCCTCCTCCTCAGTCCTGCTTTCCCCTCCCTGAAAGCCCATCCGTGCTGTGTGCGGTGCCCTCAAAGAACAAGTAGGAGGAGGCTGTGTGTGTGTGTGTCTGTGTTTGTGTATGAAAGAAGGGCAGCCCCTCTCCCTGAGAAGAGACCCTCTCAACAACTCCAGGCCACCCTGCCACAGCTTATAGGTTCTCGGTGCCAGGAAGCCATTTTGATGGAGTCAAATGCCGTTTTGTAAGATGGCCGCATTGACGTGAGGTAGGTTGCACAGCTGCTGAATCGTTACCGTAATGCCGAAGCCCGCCCTCTCCTCCCTTTTGATCTCGCTAATTAATTAACCCACAACGGCAGAACAATAGGCCAAGCTGGCACATCCCCATTGCTGTCTGTGCCACCTCCTTCCTCAGGCAGAAAAATCCTTGCCCTCCCGCACGAATAATTGAACTAATGGACTTTTCCTGCTTACCCTTCCTCATATATATATATATATATATTTGGTATGTGTTTATGCCTGTCTGCTGCCCATCCTGTTATCCAAATGAGGGTAGAGGCGCAGGGAGGGAGGAAAGAAATTGGTGCATAGGATGGAGTGGGGAAGAAATGAATGCTTTTATTTCTTTGCATGCCAAAAATAAATAAATACTTAGTGATTTTTAAATGGAGGGGGGGTCAGTGGGAGTGACACCCCCCCAGTATAAAACCCATTAGGGAAATGACAGGATGAGCTAGCTTTGCTTTTGGTATTGTAATAGCAAACTGTAATATCTGTTATTCCAATATGTATATGCATAAACATACATGCTCAGTCTCTGTATATTCAAATATGTTACCATATTCAAATATATCTGTAAGTAATTTGACATAGTACAAAGGACAGAAATCCACCTGTTCCTTTGTTTTGACTTTTTATGACTGCCTGGCCTATTAATGCTTTATTTTATTTTACTTATCTATTTATCTATCACCTCCATCCCACCTTTCTTCATATTAAAGACTCAGTGCAACAGGATAGAATACCCCCCCACCCCCACCGTTCAATATTATCAAGTCAAACAATGCAGAATCAAGCCAATCCTATAGATCGTTACTGCAGTAGACTGCTTCCAGTTGTGTGTGTATGTGGTTTTGTGTGTGTATGAATGAATGTGATCAGGGGTTGTATTCAAATTAAGAGAGTGTTCTGTCAGATTTCTCCTTGGTGCGACAGAACGTTCTCTCTTTCTCTCCCCCCCCCCACAGTGCTCCTTAAATATCTTCTGGGTTTCCCCCCAATGCTCCAGTGGAGGATGGCATGGGGTACACATGGGGGAAGAGGGCGAAGATCCCCTTGTGCTAGTACAAGAATTTAGTAGGATGCCATCCACATTACCTATATGTGTGTGCATAAGTGTTAAAAGGCATAATATATATTTGTTTCTCCTAAAGAGGATCAATTTGGACATTTTCCTGATGCCAAGGGGTAATCTGTTTATTCTTAATTCTGCTTTCCATGTAGCAACTCTGCAAAAAACAATACAACATAGGAACCACACTCCCATTTCAGAAGTAGCTCCCAAATAGCACTAACTGGAATACATGCCAGTAGTCTAAGGAGGGGCACTGCCACGTTCACAACCTGAAGTTTACGTATCCAGAGGGATATGTAAGCAGAGGTACAGCTGTGTGTGTGTGTGTGTAGAGAAAGAGAGAAATGTGAGTGTGCACATATTAGGCATGGCTAGTTTCTCCATTCTCTTAAAAGAGAATTTCTCATTTGACCATAGCATTTGGCAGGTGCAATCTGAAACAATGCTCTGGCAATTTTGTAATTTCTGCTGCAAAGCCAAAATAAAATGTAAACAGTGCGTGAGTTAAAAATAGGTTCTTTTAAAGGCCGCCTTGTGCAAATATACATTTTGGAGGCAGACTTGCAGTTTAGGGAGGGCAGGGGTGGGGCTGAAGGAGCATTTGCCCCCCCCCCCGAGTTTCAGAGCATATGCAAATAATCTTTTGGAGAGCTTGCTTTTCTGATTAGCTCTCTGGCCTGTTGCAGATGTAAACTTGCCAGCTTGGTTTATGAAGCCAGGAATGAGCATTTAGAACAATTCACTGAATGAATATTGTTTTAAACAATTAAATAGGCCCATGTCCTAAATGTTTACACCACAGTCATGTATCCTTTTGGATTTTAACTTCAGCTTGTGGGCACCAGGGAGGACTCTGTGGGCGCATCTGCACTCTCGAGCACCCCTGTTTTATGGCATTGGGCCTGTGTGAGCATCTCTGCGCTAGCATTTTGGCTGGGAGAGGTGGCATCTGTCCACCCCCCACAGTACCTTCTGGGACCAAAGGCGAGAGCGCTCCCTCCCTCCCACTGCCTCAAACCTGCTGTAAGGGCTTTTCTGATCTCATGCTGTCAGCTGATGGTGACAGCACACATGAACAATTTTGGGTCACAGTACTATAGAACAAGGGACACGGGTGGCACTGTGGGTTAAACCACAGAGCCCAGGACGTGCCAATCGGAAGGTCGGCGGTTTGAATTCCCGCAATGGGGTGAGCTCCCATTGTTCAGTCCTTGCTCCTGCCAACCTAGCAGTTTGAAGGCACGTCAAAGTGCAAGTAGATAAATAGGTACCGCTCTGGTGGGAAGGTAAACGGCGTTTCTGTGTGCTGCTCTGGTTCACCAGAAGCGGCTTAGTCATGCTGGCCACATGACCTGGAAGCTGTACGCCGGCTCCCTCGGTCAATAAAGCGAGATGATCGCTGCAACCCCAGAGTCGGTCACGACTGGACCTAATGGTCAGGGGTCCCTTTACCTTTACCTTACTATAGAAATACGCCTAACATTGAGTCAGATCATTGGTCCATTGTGTATTTCCTACACTGTCCAGCAATTATTCTCTAGGGTTTAAATGGGGTATCTGCAGCCTTATGTAGAGATGTTGAGAACTGAGCCTGGCAACTTCAGCGTGCAAAGCAGATTCTCTGCTGCTGAGCTATGGCCCTTTCCTAATTTGCAGTCCCCACCAATTTGCAGGGTTCTAAATGAAGATATTTTTGTATTGCATGGGGAAGTTTGCCCAGATGTCTGTGGGGCACACCTTCTCTTCCAGTCTGAGTGCCCCACATGTCCACAACACAAGCACACACTTCATATGAACGGGAAAATGATGATATCCTTAACCTTAGAGCTAGTGGGATGGGAGAACTTGTGGCTTTCCAACAGTTGTTGAGCTCCAACTCGTATCGGCCCTGCCAAATATGGCCAGAGATAAGGAAGGATGGGAATTGTGGTTCAGCAATAACTAGGGGGCCACAGGTTCCCCATTCCTGTTTTAGATGTGGGTGAAACTCAGGAAGTTAAAGGATCACCTAGGTAAAGATAAAGGTAAAGTGACCCCTGACCATTAGGTCCAGTCGTGGCCGACTCTGGGGTTGCAGCGCTCATCTCGCTTTATTGGCCGAGGGAGCTGGCATACAGCTTCCAGGTCATGTGGCCAGCATGACTAAGCCGCTTCTGGCGAACCAGAGCAGCACATGCAAATGCCGTTTACCTTCCCGCTGGAGCGGTACCTATTTATCTACTTGCGCTTTGAAGTGCTTTTAAACTGCTAGGTTGGCAGGAGCAGGGAACGAGCAACGGGAGCTCACCCCGTCACAGGGATTCAAACCGCCGACCTTCTGATCGGCAAGTCCTAGGCTATGTGGTTTAACCCACAGTGCCACCTGCGTCCCTAAAGGATCACCTACACAGGGCCAAATCGACTTTCTGTGCAAGAAATAGGATGCAGACCATGACAGATTTTTTTAGAAAGTTTTTTTTAAAAAGAAAAAAATCATTTCCCCATCAGTGCATCATATGGTTACATCCTGATCCGGCAAAAGAAACAGGCTTCCATGTGCAAATCAATATTTTAGATTCTCTTTCTCCCACACTTGCAGTTGGTGTAGACAGTGCCGTTTGATGTAGTGTTTGAAGACATTTCTGTATTCAGGCCCACCTCTCCCCTTGTCAAGCTATTGAGAAAGCTCTTAATTTCGTTGTGAGATTCTGGTTCCTGAGTGACTTGATAAGGCCTGCATATCTGGGACATTGTGGCTGCCTCTATGATTTTGAGCCTCTGCTTAGGACCTGACCTTTACACTGAAACGGAGAATCTGGCCACCTCTGATGAAATCCCTTTTGGACACTGACCGATTCCCGAACTGAAGCCATGACATAGAATCTTGGTTTTGAGACAGCCATTGAGACACACAGTGCAGGCCTATCAAAGTTGATTTACATGGCTAACTTAGGTTCACTTCACTAGGCCTACTCTTGAGTAGAACTTGGTTGGATGCAACCCATGATGTCTAATGGAGAGAAGCTGGGATTCCCCCTCCCCCACATGCACTTCTGGCATATGACAAACAAATAAACAAAACTAACAATAAACATGCATGCCTTTGCTAAAGCTGGTACAGGTGCACCTTGGTTCTCGGTCGCAATCTGTTCCGGAAGTCCGTTCGACTTCTGAAACGTTCAAAAACCAAGATGCGGCTTCTGATTGGCTGCAGGAGCTTCCTGCACTCACGTGGAAGCCATGTCGGACGTTCAGCTTCTGAAAAACGTTCGAAAACTGGAACACTTACTTTCGGGTTTGCGTTATTCGGGAGCCAATTTGTTCGTCAGCTAAGCCGTTCAAGAACCAAGGTTCCGCTGTATCCCCAAACCTTAACTAGGGTTTAAATGCATTCAAACAAAATGCATAGTCTTAACTAGAGTTGGCAGTATTGGGGAGCTGGTAATTGGTAATGGGTAATGGAAGCTTTCAGGATTTAATTTTACTCTTACATGACACTTTACAAAGTCATCTGTTTTTGTGATGATGGGCTCCATAAATCTCAACTGTCTGTCTCCCTTCCCTTCTTCGTCTGTCTGTCTTACCATGTTCTATCCATCTCTGCCCTTCCATCTGTTTCTTGAGTTGTGCCTTGGACTGAAAAAGCATGTTAACAGTGTTTATGGGGGGTAGCGGGTGGGTGGGAATTTGTCTGGCTGGTATCATAAATGTGCCAATGGGGGAGGCACTGGGTCAGAAGCCAGAAGTGACCAGATGGTGTTCCAGCTTTCCCAAATCCTTGTCTTGGGGCTCCTCCCCTCTTGAAAATGGTCAAACTCCTCGCTGCTATGAGTCTTCCTGATCCTACCTAATCTCTCTTGGATTGGATAGAAATATGCCCTTCCAAGCAGAAACCGACTCAGCCTCCCTTGTGTCCATGATCTGAATATGAAGGCTCAGATCTCTAAGCCATGGAAGGGATTGTGGATGCAAATTCAGTACTTGCATCCTAGCGCTGTAAAATTGGAAATGCAATTTTACTGGAGAGCCAGTATACATGTAATGAAGAGAGACGGGGGAGATGCAGGTTCATAGCTGGGTGGGGATTCAATTCCAACTGGGAAGCCTAATTTATTTATTTATGTATATTTAAATAATTTATATTATTGCCCTTTGCACAGGCCACTGGCTGGTTTGCAATAATAACCTACCTCACAGGGCTAATGTAAGAACAAAATGGGGGACGCCGACACCCCTGTATACTGCTCTGAGCTTCTGGGGTGCTGGGGGATGCAGAGGTACAGACAGGGAAAGTGCTATTGATGATGGCTACTAACCTTGATATGGGACGCGGGTGGTGCTGTGGGTTAAACCACAGAGCCTAGGACTTGCCGATCAGAAGGTCGGTGGTTCGAATCCCCACGACAGGGTGAGCTCCCGTTGCTCGGTCCCTGCTCCTGCCAACCTAGCAGTTCGAAAGCACATCAAAGTGCAAGTAGATAAATAGGTACCACTCCGGCGGGAAGGTAAACGGCATTTCCATGCACTGCTCTGGTTCGCCTGAAGTGGTTTAGTCATGCTGGCCACATGACCTGGAAGCTGTATGCCAGCTCCCTCGGCCGATAAAGCGAGATGAGCACCGCAACCCCAGAGTCGGCCACAACTGGACCTAATGGTCAGGGGTCCCTTTACCTTTACTAACCTTGATAGCTTGATCTGCCTCCACAATTGGTAGCAGCAACGCTTCTGAATGCCGGTTTCTGGAAACCACAGGACAGGAGAGTGTTTCTTGTGCTCTATTTCTTCTTACTGTTTTCCCACACACATTTGGTCAGTCACAATGAGAACAGCATGCTGACCCTAGATGGGCTCTTCTTATGACCTTATGAAAACTGCACAGGTGTAAGATTCATTGTAACCCCGCCCTGGGATTGAAATAGAAGGCAGGAGAATGTTTTGTGAATTTTGCGAAAGCGAAAGTAGCATTTCAAGAAAGAGAACACTGTTAGTCTACTGCAGCAGAAAGTGAAAGAATGGAAGCATAAGGCCTGTATCTGATTAAGTCCTATTCAGAGTAGATGCACTGAAATTAATGAACCTACGTGAGTAATGTCTAAGTTCAGTAGGTCTACTCTATGTAGGACTAGTGTTTGGTACCACCCTAATATGTTTATTATGCCATAAGCTTTCATGGGCTAGAGGCCACGTCAGATGCATTAAATGTTATTCTGAGTTGACAGATACACACATGCACACAGTGGAAAAAAGGAAGTAAGCCTTGAGACTAGAGGGAAATGAAATGAAAATGCCATACTTTTTGCACGTGTATATTGAGTTTTTCCTTGTAAAACCTGTCCAAAGGACCTGAATATCTAGGTGAGTTTGTGGCAAAATTCAAATCCACCAATGCAAATCAAGAACTTGATTTCCTGATGGTTTCGCATTGTGTGATTTGCACTAGCCAGTTTCTATCTGCCTTTTCCATGTATGTTGGTTTCAGTTCTACAGGGTAGTGGAAGTTCTGTCCTGTCCTGCTTTTAAGGCTGTGATCCTAGCTAACGCTGACTTGAGAGTAACTCCCACTAAACTCAACGCGACTTAACTTCTGAGTAGATGTGTACAGACTGCATAGTAAGAGTACGATCTGGGCGTGAACTCTCTGAAAGGCCTTGGGCAAGCCACAAACTGCAAAACATTTCATGCCTATAACCTTAGTCACCTCTGCAACAATCCTGTGAGGTACACCAGTATTATCCCCACATACACTTGTGTGCTGAGTGATTAGGGACTTTCTAAGGCCACCAAATGAGTCTTATGGCTGAGTTGACCTTTTGAATTGGTGTGGCTTGTACTGTTACTTGCTATATGCTATTTTAGACTCCTTGGATTAAAAGAATCAGGAATTCCTTCTTCCCAACAGCTCACAGGGGCTGGGTGTGTGTGCTGAGTGTGTTTAAAAAACCATTTTTGAAAAACCAGCATTTCGTACTGTAGTACATGAAGTAAAGAACCATCCATTGATGGTTGTGTCTAAATATGCATGTCTAAGTATATCACCACTAGTGGACATTGTGCTTTACACAGTGATATATTGAAATCAGGCAAGCACCTTCATGGTATTCTTTTCAGCGTTTTCAGCAAAAAAACATTTTTGTTTATAGACGAGCCTACCCAAATATTTAGAATGTTGACATGTGCTTACTGTGTTTTCAGTGTATTGTTGATTTTAATTTTTTGAATGTTTTAAATTGCTGTAAATTATTTTATTGATAATTTTATTGTTTTGTAAACCACTTTGATGGGTTCTTTTTTTAAAGCAAGTGTATACTGTATTTTTCCGTGTATAAGACGCCCCCACGTATAACATGACACCTTTTTTTTGAGCCCCAAATTAAGAAATAAATATATTTATATATTTAATTGCAACATTCCATGTATAAGATGACCCCCAATTTTAAACTTTAAAAAATTGGGGGAGAATATAATCTTATACACTGAAAAATACAGTAAATTGTATTAAATAAATAGGCAACTTCCATGGAGCTTGCACTCTAAAACAGCCTTCATCAACCAGATCTGTTGGACTACAATTGCTATAAGCTGTCCAACACATCTGGAAGGTACCAGGGTTGACTGGGAAGTCTTAGGGCAACAAAGGATGGATGGCAGTAAGTGTCCTTTTTTATATATAGATACAATTTCAGCTTCGTTTCAGTTTGGATGAAGACTGTTAAACACAGGGCTACGATGTGAGAATAGGGCAACTCTTTAAAATAAGGATGTCTGGCTACCCTAGGCCAGGACTTACCATGGCTTTGTCTGCCTGGCTAAGAAGGTGAAAGTGAACCAAATTGGACAATGTTCTGCTCTCGCTCAGAGGTGGGGGCACAACTTTGGCTCCCTGCCAACTACAGCTTTTGCAGCCTTTTGTTATCTGATGTTTCCAGCGCATGCCTGGCAATCCATTATTTAGGATTTAGGTTACGGGTTTTTTTTGGTGTGTGCACGTTTCTTTGTTCCGTTTTTAAAGGAGGAAGGTTTTTGCTGTGGAATTATGTGGATTTTCTAAGGGTGCTCCATGCACGCCCAGGGACACACGCTGTGGCTCTCCATGCATGTGACGAGGGTAAAATGAGAGGTCCGAGCATGAAAGATTAGGCACGCATCTAAGGACCTGCGTGGGAAAGGTGCCAAGAAGCAAATGATCAAAGAGGAACATGTGCATCTTGCACTAGAATTTGCTGGACGGCCAGATCTGTTGCAATTTATTTCCTTTCTTTCTTTCGCTCCCCCCCTCTGCGTTTGTGTAGGTCCTTGATTGCGTGGCCAGTTAAAGGAAGGCTTGCAGTCTGACCTGGTGTAATAAGGAAGGTGGCATAGACAAAGGAAAAACCAGGGGAGGGGGTTACTACAGCTCAGGGCTGTAGTAGCTGAGTGAACCCATAACGATGGAGCGAGTTGGTATTTGTCTAAATCAGAGGTAGGGGACTTGTCTTCTGCAAATGTTGTTGGGCTTCAACTTCCATCATCATCCCTGACCATTAACTACATTTAGTGTTGTTGTTGTTAAAAGACAGGTAAAAAAAAAGTACAGTATCACATTACAAATATTTAAAATGCCCTAAATTAAACTTTACACTTATGGTTGAGAGGAAACATTTTTTGTTGAATTTCGAATGGTCAGGCTTGATAATTTAACTGTTTTGCTATAATGTAAATTCTTTGATCAATTAATTGGAATTAATTTAGAGTTAGAAAAGAATGGAAAAATACACACACGGATTTATATTTGCTTTTTGTAATTTTCCATGTATGACTTGGTACATGAGGCGATAAAGTACTATATATTTTATAATTATATGTATATATATAATTTGTGTGTGTTATTTTTAAAAAGATAATAGGGAATTTTGGTAGTGTGCAATTTTAATCAAGTGGTGAATTCATTCAAAACCGGTGATGATGAACTGATCCTTAAAAAAAAAATAAAAAAATAGGGAGCAGCCTTATGGGCCAAATGGGGAGGCCTGACAGGCCTAATTAAGCCCAGTAGATGGAGGTTTCCAACCACTGGCTACTTTGTCCTCATCATGAGAAGGGCCATAGTTCAGGGGCCATAGCTCAATTGCAGATTTAATATCCTGGGCTCTATCCCTGGTGTTCCCAGGTAGGAATGAGAACCCCAGCCTGGACCTCTAGATTGTCAAACTATAATCCTGACCTAGATGGATCAATGGTCAGACTCAATTTAAGGCAATTTTCTATGTTCCAAGGAACTGAAGAATTGCCCTGGTGAACCAGACAAAGCCCTATCTAGTGTAGCATTCAGTTATTAACAGGGGTTAGATAAAGGGTAAAGGGACCCCTGACCATTTGGTCCAGTCCTGGCCGACTCTGGGGTTGTGGCGCTCATCTCGCTTTACTGGCCAAGGAAGCTGGTGTACAGCTTCCGGGTCATGTGGCCAGCATGACTAAGCCGCTTCTGGTGAACCAGAGCAGCGCATGAAAATGCCGTTTACCTTCCCACCAGAGCGGTACCTATTTATCTACTTTCACTTTTACGTTCTTTCGAACTGCTAGGTTGGCAGGAGCAGGGACTGAGCAGCGGGAGCTCACCCCGTCGCGGGGATTCGAACAGCCGACCTTCTGATCGGCAAGTCCTAGGCTCTGTGGTTTAACCCACAGCGCCACCCATGTCCCTTAACAGGGGTTAACCAGGTGCTTCTAAGTGTTTTGCTACAAGAGCGTGAAGGTGATAGTCTTTCCTGGTAGCTGGTACTCTGAGGTATACTGCCTCTTAATATGGAGGCTTAACTATCATGGCCAGTACAATTGCTCGACCTCTGCCCTCCATAAACTTGCTTAATCCCCCCTTTAAAAAAGCCATCCTGAAATAGTGGCAGTGAGTCCCATAGGTTTCTTGTATCTATTGATTTGTATATCCTGCCATTCTAGTTTCCATGCACCACTCAGAGCAGCATTGTGCAATGTGCACACATTTTGCCATGACTCCAGAGTCCAGCAGCAGTCAAGACTCGGAGTCAGAGGTTGCAGATTTTCTAGCTCAGGAACCAGGCCAGATGTAGGGCCTGCGACTGATGCTGAGGAACATGAGCTGCCAGAACAAGCTCTTGTATCTGTAGGGCCAGAGCCTGGAGCCTCACAGACACTTTCTTATGAGCCTGAGGAAGCAAGTGCCTCATCTCCCAGGACCTCACCAGTCCAGTGGTGCAGGTGGGAGACTTGGAAACAGAGGAGGAACATTTATATTCAAGCCAGAATCTAGAGTGGAGTCTGAGAGAGATGATCCAAGGGGAGGAGCTTTAAAAGGCTCAATCTGCTCTGGCCTTTGTGGAGAAAGTTGTTCAGTTGGAGCTATCCATAGTCCTGCAAATTTTGTCCAGCCCTGTCTTCTTTTTTGTGGGACCTGGCAGCGAATCAGATCAGAGCATATTTATGCATTAAATCAAGGGTCAGCAAGCTTTTTCAGCAGGGGGCTGGTCCACTGTCCCTCAGACCTTGTGGGGAGGGGGCGGACTATATTTTGAAAAAACATAATGAACAAATTCCTATGCCCCACAAATAACCCAGAGATGCATTTTAAATAAAAGCACACATTCTACTCATGTAAAATCACCAGGCAGGCCCCACAAATAACCCAGAGATGCATTTTAAATAAAAGGACACATGTAAAAATACGCTGATTCCCGAACCATCCACAGGTTGGATTTAGAAGGCGATTGAGCTGGATCCGGCCCCCAGGCCTTAGTTTGCCTACCCATGCATTAAATGCACAACTGCTGCCTTTGGTCTGTTCTGAACCTTAATGCAAGACTTTCTTGACTCTCCATTCATTCTCTCTCTGTGGTGTTTGTAACTTGAAAGCCTTTAGACTGAGAGTGAGCAGGAGAGTTAATCATGACCCTAGACTAGGAGATTTGGCCAGAGGTTGTCATCCTAAATGCACTTTCAGGGGGGTAAAAGACATCTTGCTTGGATAAACCTCTGTGCTTCTGGGTAAACCTGTTTGGGCATTTGTGTTTTGTTTCCATTTATGAACAACTTCCTACAAAGCGTATTGAAGTGATTTAACAATAAAAACACAAACAATTTGTGCACTCGCCCACACCAATTTCATATATAAAAACAATTATATTATATACCATTAAAGACACAGACTAGGATAAAAAAAATTTAAAATCTCCATTTAAAAAGCTTGTTGGAAAAGGAAAGTCTTCAGAAGACAGCAGAGGAGGTGTCCCATCTCATATGTAATGGGAGGAAGTTCCAAAGGCAGGTGCTGCCACACTAAAAGCCTGACTCCTACATCATACAGAACGGATCTCCTGATGAGATGGTAGCTGTAGGAGGTCCTCTCCTTCAAAGCACAGCGATTGGCTGGGGATATAGGTTGTGAGATGATCATTTAGGTACCCTGTTCCCATCGTTCTACCCGGACACTGAGGTCCAGCGCTGAGGGCCTTCTGGCGGTTCCCTTGCTGCGAGAAGCCAAGTTACAGGGAACCAGGCAGAGGGTCTTCTCGGTAGTGGCACCCGCCCCATGGAACGCTCTCCCACCAGATGTCAAAGAGTATTACTTTTGTATAATAGACCACTTTTAATACGCTCTCACATCACCCTCTCTTTCCTTCCACACAAGCAAAGTGTGTGATCAGTATTCAGGGACACATTCCAGCCAGGCAAAAACACTCAAGTAGGATGCAAACAAGATGGCAGTGAGGGGTGTGGCCTGGGCAGAGGGGGTGTGGCTAGGGAGGGTTCCAAGGGCCAAATAGAAAGGCCTGGAGGGCCACATCCAACCTCTGAGCCTGAGATTCCCCACCCGTGCCGTAAGTGATGTGAAATAACTATTCTGTATTTTAATTGCTGCGAAGCTCTTTGTGGGACCAGATTGTAGGTTAGTTTGCCACAAAGGCCACACTGGCCCTGAATGTGGCTGTTCAGCAGTGATGAGGAGCAGACGGTGCATGGACAATGACAGTAACAAACTGCCAGAGATGTGCATGACGGCCACATTTATGCTTTCTGGATTCTCCCCTTTCCCCATGACTCAAAGAGGATTTTAGCTTGCAGTTTCTAAGACCTCCCCTTCTCTTGCTGTTGGCCATGTATTATTCTGCCACAAACTGAGAGGGGAATTCTGTGTGCAGGTTTCTAGAAGTGTCAGAAATGATCAACAGTTAAATGCAAAGATGGTGGTGAGCAGTTAAGGGAAAGCCAGTGAACTGATGGCTGGGAAGCATGCGAGGCCCGTGAGGCCTGTCAGTGATAATTCCTGGAGGGGGCAGAGAGGTTGCTGGTGGATTGGAATTGCCTGCATTCCAGTCCTAAGGCAAAGTCCAGTCGATGACCACATAACAGGCCTGAGTAAAAGTCAGAAGCTATATCTGCCCGCTTGACTCATTCTGCCTGAAGGAGAGGAGCATTGGAAGCTGCCTTATGCAAGATTGTGCTTTTACTTGTCTGCCCAGCATGGTAGTACATAATAAGATAATTGCTGGATCAGGCCAAAGGCCCGTGTAGGGTAACATCCTGTTCTCACAATGGCCAACCAGAGGCCTATGGGAAGCTCACAAGCAGGACCTGAGTGTCACACTTGTAATTCGTGGCAACTGGTATTTAGAGACATACCCAGTGGGTTAAGCCACAGAGCCTAGGACTTGCCAATCAGAAGGTCGGCGGTTTGAATCCCCGCGACGGGGTGAGCTCCCGTTGCTCGGTCCCTGCTCCTGCCAACCCTAGCAGTTCGAAAGCACGTAAATTGCAAGTAGATTAATAGGTACTGCTCTGGCGGGAAGGTAAATGGCGTTTCCGTGCGCTGCTCTGGTTTGCCAGAAGCGGCTTAGTCATGCTGGCCACATGACCCGGAAACTGTATGCTGGCTCCCTCGGCCAATAAAGCGAGATGAGCGCCACAACCCCAGAGTTGGTCATGACTGGACCTAATGGTCAGGGGTCCCTTTACCTTTACCTTACACCTGACAGCAAAGGGAGAACATAGGTATTGTTAACTAAGAGCTACTTGTAGCCTTATCCTCTGTGAATTTGATTGCAAGAACCATCAGTCCCTGATCTCTGGCAGAGGTGTGTTCATATCAACTGCTCCCTCACTTTTTAAGAAAAAAAAACCTTGAGGTGACAGCGGATTGAACTTGGGACCTTCTGCATGCAAAGCGTGCCCTCTACCTTTGAGCTATGGTCTCGAGTAGGAACTGAGGTCTCTGGAGCTACCCCAGAATACAATATCCTTGAAACACAGAGGCCCCATCTGCAATATGCATTTAAAGCAGTAACATACCTCCTTAAGCAGTCCTTGTTCTCCCTCCTGCTCCACTCCTGGGCTTGTAATTTCTTAAGGGTGCTGAGAGCTTTTTAGGAGATGCCTATTCCCCTCATAGGGCTGCAATTCCAAAAAGAGGTTTAACAATCAGTGGTTTACACCCCCCCATCTTCAAGATGTCTTTGACAAAAGTGTCTCTCACTAAATGTAAACAAACTGTGAAAAAGACCCTATGAACTGAAAGTGGAGACATTAGAGGTACCATTCCCTGTTTATCTGTTTTGTAATACCAAAAATTCCTCAATAAATTAAAATATATATATATCAGTGGTTTAAGTCAGGGAATTGTAGCTCAGGGCAGGGAATAGGGGTCTTGTAAGCACCCGCAACACCCTGAACAAACTACAGTTCCTAGGATTCTTTGGTGAGAAACCTTGATTGTTTAAAGTCGTATGCCTTAAATGTAAAGTGAAGATGGGGCCAGGATCCCTTAAACCACATATAATTGCTCAAAAAGTTTTATTTTTGCAGAGTTTAATCTCCCCCCCCTCCCAAGCAGGTTTATGAACTAATCTGGCTTTGTGACCAATGTGTCTGGTAATGAATCTGTTGTTAAAGCATTTTTGCTTTAGGCAAGGTTTCTGATATTTAAGCTGCCTGTAGCTGAGATGTAGTCAGATGGTGGATCACAAATAGCCCTGGGGCATGGTCTTGATGTATCCATCTTGCTGAAGCTAATCAGTCTGTGTCTGGTCAGTGCCTGGATGGGTGACCACCCATTAAGCATCACGTGGTGGGTGTGATCCTTGAGTTCTATGATGGAAGCAGGGACGTGGGTGGTGCTGTGGTCTAAACCACTGAGCTTTGCTGATCAGAAGGTCAGTGGTTCGAATCCCTGCGATGGGGTGAGCTCCCGTTGCTCTGTCCCAGCTCCTGCCAACCTAGCAGTTTGAAAGCATGTCAGTGCAAGTAGATAAATAGGTACCGTTGTAGCGGGAAGGTAAATGGCGTTTCCATGCACTCTGGTTTCTGTTACTGTGTCCCGTTGTGCCACAAGCAGTTTAGTCATGATGGCCACATGACCTGGAAATCTTTCTGTGGACAAACGCTGGCTCCCTCGGCCTGAAAGCTAGATGAGCGCCGCAACCCCATAGTCTCCTTTGACTGGACTTAACCATCCAGGGGTCTTTTACCTTTACCTTTACCTCTTTTTTATAGTTCCTAGCATTATTTGGAGGAAACCATGACCGTTAGAGATATAACTGTTCTTGAAGCAAAGGGTGTTGTTTGATGTATCCAGGGTCCCTTAACACAGATGAGTTATGCCATAACAATTGAGAGATTCTGAACATGCCACCTTGTTTGAAAAACACAACACACATCGCCGGATCACAGAAATGCTAGTAAACAAAAAAAGTAGACCACGCAAGATGGAAGTCGGCCAATTCCCATTGCAGCTTATCTGTAAAGGAAGCCTCTTATGAAAGAATTAACCATTTATCTGCTCCGAGACAGGCAGAATTGCAACAAACTTGAAGATGAAGAAGGAGATTATTTCGTTCTCATTCTGTCTACTTAGTCTTTTTTGTCTGGTGACTAGATAATGCTGGAATCTCCTGCAAGAAAAGCTGGGAGAGAAGTAGCAGTAGATTAAATACTCATTTATTATTTCTGTGCTACTACAACTAGGCCTGGGTGCTCAATAATGGTGGATGTAATCCTTATATTATTTGCGCAAACGTTTAATTAGATTAGACAGGCTTTGTAAATATAGTAAATATAGTTTTGCAGCGTACGTATGCAACATGGAGGTGCCCTCCCATGTTTTCACGCTTGGGCACATTTATGCTGTGGGATGTGTATGCTGGCATGTCTATCATCATCTTCAGTTGCACCCAATTCACACCTCCCTTTTGTTGACATGTTCTTTGCTCCCCCCCCCCAAAAAAAAACACCTGACTAAATCAGATGACAGTAGATTTTATTTATTTGAAATAGTGTGCTGGAATAGAAGGAAATCTAGTCACACAGAGTCTTACACAGCACATAAACTATGGAACTCCCTGCAGTGATGGCCACCAACCTGGGATGGCTTTAGAAGAGGATTGGACAGATTCATGGAGGACAAGGCTCTTCAGTGGCTGCTAGCCACAATGGCTATGTTCTGCCTCTACATTTGGAGGAAGCGATGCTTCTGAATGCCTGGAAACCACAGGAGGGGAGAGTGCTCTTGTGCATGATTCCTGCTTGCAGGTTCCCCACAGGCATTGTGAACCAGGTCCCATGTTTGATATGGGTATAAATATTTGCATCGGGGCAGTGGCGTAGTGTGGGGGGTGCAGGGGGGCCGGCCGCACCGGGCGCAACATCTGGGGGTTAGGGTTAGGGGGCGCAAATCCACGGGTTGGGGGCGCAAATCCACGGGTTAGGGGGTGGAAATCCACGGGTTAGGGGGCACAAATTACTTGCCTTGCCCCAGGTGCTGACAACCCACGCTACGCCACTGCATCGGGGTGGATATGTTCTTTGGCATTTGAAACCCACACGGGTCCATCACAGTCCTGCATTTGAATTCATCACATTTGCTAGCGTTTTGCCCGTTGCAATTAACTCAAGCCTGTTAATTGAGTGAGAATAATAATAATAGTAATAATAGTAATAATAGTAATAATAATAATAATAATAATAATAATAATAATAATAATAATAATAATTTGTTTATACCCCGCCCTTCCTGGTTCAGGGCGGCTAACAACAAATTTAAAACACTTAATTATAAAAGCAGCATAAAATACGGTATAAAAACATGAATAACAATAAAATTCAAAAATAAAATATCAATCAGATAATCCCCAGGGCTAGCTGGCTGAATTGGTCCTACTTGGGCCAGCGAGGAGGCCAGGGGAGAATTTGCTGTGGGGTCTCAGAACAGGTGATCTAGACTCCAAATTGTCTTCCTGGATTTACATTTGCACACTCTAAATCCACATACTCCCATCCCGACTGGCTTGAGTTGTAGTCCATGTTTCACAATAATGTGTACATGTATTGTGAGTTAGGTTTACTCTCAAAAGTCTTCGTTCAGCAACGAATCTTTGCAGTCCTTTTTGTAGCCATCTTGTGCATGGCAGAAAGAGAAGGCCACAGTTCTGAATGCACTGAATAGTTCTAGGGGATTTTTTTCAGCGGGAACTCACCGGAACTGAGTTCCGGCACCTCTCAGGTAGGTGCCACTGCCATTATAAGAGAACGAGGGAGGAGTTCATGGTTAGTTCCAGCACCTCTTTTTCTAGAAAAACAGCACTAAATAATTCCATACAAACAAACAAATGGCAGAAGACATTAGCAAGATCAAAACTTTGCGAACAACCTTATGGTGAAATAGATGATTTAAAAGTTCCTGTCCACCTACTTTTTTTTAATTAAAAAAATAGCTTAAAAAGATTAGCTTCCTTTGTATCCTGGAACACCCACTTTAATATTCAGATATCATCAATGTGTGCCTCCCGATCACACCTCCCCTTCCAAACACTCAGAAAAAAATGTTTAGGATTTCAAAATCTGGCATACGCCACAGCCATTGTGAGATCCACTTTGCAAGAGCTTAACCTGTCCAATTATGGTGCTGGAGGAGACTCTTGAGAGTCCCATGGACTGCAAGAAGATCAAACCTCTCCATTCTGAAGGAAATCAGCCCTGAGCGCTCACTGGAAGGACAGATCGTGAAGCTGAGGCTCCAATACTTTGGCCACCTCATGAGAAGAGAAGACTCCCTGGAAAAGACCCTGATGTTGAGAAAGATGGAGGGCACAAGGAGAAGGGGACGACAGAGAATGAGATGGTTGGATGGTGTTCTTGAAGCTACTAGCATGAGTTTGATCAAACTGCGGGAGGCAGTGGAGGACAGAAGTGCCTGGCGTGCTCTGGTCCATGGGGTCACGAAGAGTCGGACACGACTAAACGACTAAACAACAACCTGTCCAAAATAGGTACAATTAGCAATAAGAACATCCCCACTGGATCAATTCAAAAGTCCATCTTCTCTGGCGTCCTGGTCTCATGGCGTCCAACAAAATCCCTGCAGAAGCCTGCAAGCAGGAACTGAGCCCACCAGCACTTCCCGCCTTGGATAGCGGAAATAGAATAGGGCCATTGTGCCTAGCAGCCATGGAGAACAGCCACTTGCCTCTACAGTGGTACCTCGGGTTACAGACGCTTCAGGTTACAGACTCCGCTAACCCAGAAATAGTACCTCGGGTTAAGAACTTTGCTTCAGGATGAGAACAGAAATCGTGCTCGGGCGGCACAATGGCAGCGGGAGGCCCCATTAGCTAAAGTGGTACCTTAGGTTAAGAACAGTTTCAGGTTAAGAACGGACCTCCAGAATGAATTAAGTTCTTAACCCAAGGTACCACTGTAGTTGTAGGTGGCAACTCACTCCATGACAGCTCTCTAAGGAGACAGGACATCCACATAGTCGGAGAGAGGATGGTAGTAATGATGGGTTCCAATTGACAAACGAAGCACTATGATACCCTCATACAGATCCAGCCAGATGGGTGAGGTATAAATAAATTATTATTATCATTATTATCATTATTATTATTATTATTATTAATCCGTCTCCAAGAGGCTTGGCTGGAGAGCTTCCTGATGAACCAGGCCTTAAAACAGCATCTTGTCTCGATAATAATAATAATAATAATAATAATAATAATAATAATAATTTATTTATACCCCACCCATCTGGCTGCTGGCTGGGCTTCCTCAGCCACTCTGGGCGGCTTCCAACAAAATATTAAAATACCATAATACATCAAACATTAAAAGTTTCCCTAAACAGGGCTGCCTTCAGATGTCTTCTAAAAGTCTGGTAGTAGTTGTTCTCTTTGACATCTGGTGGGAGGGCGTTCCACAGGGAGGGTGCCACTACCAAGAAGGCCCTCTGCCTGGTTCCAGACAGAGTGGTGTAGTGGTTAAGAGCGGTAGTCTCGCAATCTGAGGAACCGGGTTCGTGTCTCTGCTCCTCCACATGCAGCTGCTGGGTGACCTTGGGCTAGTCACACTTTTCTGAATTCTCTCAGCCTCACTCACCTCACAGAGTGTTTGTTGTGGGGGAGGAAGGGAAAGGAGAATGTTAGCCGCTTTGAGACTCCTCCAGGCAGTGATAAAGCGGGATATCAAATCCAAACTCCTCCTCCTCCTCCTCCTCTTCTTCTTCTTCTTCTTCTTCTTCTTCTTCTTCTTCTTCTTCTTCAAACTTGGCTTCTCGTTGTGAGGGAACCGCCAGAAGGCCCTCGGTGCTGGACCTCAGTGTCTGGGCTGAACGATGGGGGTGGAGACTCTCCTTCAGGTATACTGGGCCGAGGCCGCTTAGGGCTTTAAAGGTCAGCACCAACACTTTGAATTGTGCTTGGAAATGTACTGGGAGCCAATGTAGGTTGATGGGATCCAAGTGAAGTTTGGAGATCCTGAAAGATGAAATTAAGAAGTGGGACTCACAAGATTGTGTTTTTGTAGCTTGGGGGGAGAACTGTAATGTGTGGCTGTTGGCGGGCTTCCTCCCCACCCCCCAAACACTCCCACCGCTGCCCTAATAGATGCCTCTTTGTGTGCATGCTTGTCTGGGGCAGGGCTATTTGCATATTGAAAAGACATTATTCTTTTGCTCTCCCTTGGCTCCGGAGAGCTGGGCGAGACATCCTCAAAGGATGATACCCACAGTGGCGGCTGATCCGCAGGCCAGGTGTAGCTGCCCCCCCCCCCGTGCTGTTTGAGCCCCATCTGCTCCACGTGCTTATGGGCACGTTCCCACCAGGGGAGGGGGGGTATATGTGGGAGAATTAAACCTACCCTGCCAAGATCTCCATTGTAATTTATTGGCTGGGAAAGGGAGTAAATTAAATAAAACAACAACCACAAAGCTTGAAAAAAGAAATTCCTGCCTTCAGATAAGCTATACATCGAATCTTGCTTTTCTTCTTTCCTCTATCTGCTACCAGCAGTGGCAGAATTTAGAAAATCCCTCGGGCTGTAAGTGCCCTCATTGTAACTGTGACACTGCTCTGCAAGGCTGGGTTTAAGTCAATGTTGTTTTAGCTGCAGAATGCCAGTGAGTGTGGGCTTCAAGCCATCTCCCTGAGCCTCTGCTGATCGGGCTTCTTTTACCTTCTTTTCTAAGGGCCTTTTAAAATTTTTTAAGAGAAGGTTTTCCCCAAGATGAAGGTGTGGTGGTGAGATTTTTTCCCCTCCTGCAGGATTGTTCTCTGCAGGGCTGTTGTTAAAAGGGGCGCAGCTAAACAGCCTCTTCCCTTTCTTCCTTAGTCCTTCGCTCGAGAATATTAACCTGCTGTATCACTTAACTTTGGGTGTGATCCAACTAAGTGCTACTCGGAGTAGACCCACTGAGGTGACTGGACCAAAGTTAGACGTGCCCATTTATTTCAATGTGTCTACTCTGAGTAGGACTGAATACAGGCTGCAAACCTTTCTTCCCATGCTGTCGGGATTTAAAGAATTGCTGGGATTTAAAGAATTGCTGGGGTGAGACCAAGGGCTTGAGACCATCCACTCCACTTCTTTTTGTGGGGTGAGAATTTTAATGTATTTATATGAAGATCAGGCCATAAGCTGCTCTTGCCATGTGGGATTGGGTGGATGGGAAAAGATGAGGGATGGGCAAATATGTCCATTTTGTTTTTCCCCCCATTTCTCATTCCCCCGCCCCCAGTCTTGCATTCAGTTCTCCACATTTCCACATCAGTTTCTGATTTATTTATTTTTAAAAGTTCACATTACATTTATCAGTATTTGAGTGCATATTTCTCCTAATACAGTATATATATATTTCTGTGTGAAATTTCGCCTAATATACACACATATATATTTTTTGCAAAGCACTTTTCCACAGTACAATGCATTTTTGCATGTTATTTTCACGAACATATGCCTTTTTATGCATGCTTTCCCCTAATTATATGCAGTTTTGTGCACATGACTTGGCTGCGGAACTGCGCTGCAAGATTCAGAGAGCTGCAAGTTTTGTAAGGTTCGTTTGCTGTTTCGGAAAGTGAGGATTTGGTAGGCTCTCCTTCAAATGCAAACCAAATCACTTTTCTCCTCTATCCCTAGGGGGACACTGAAATCCCAGAAACACAAATCTGAAATACCTATTGGTAACACAGCAGTGGAGGAGTTAGCTTGGTGTTTTATCAGGCAGCAGATGTTAAGTTAAAGCAAATTGTCAGTTCATAGCTATCCCTCCCACTTGCCCTATGATACTGATTGTCATTTTGAATCTTCCCCTTAAGAGCTTACCAGTGTTTCCTAAACTTGGGTCTCCAGCTGTTTTTGGACTACAGTTCCCATCATCCCTGACCACTGGTCCTGCTAGCTTAGGGATGATGGGAGTTGTGGTCCAAAAAACAGCTGGAGACCCAAATTTGGGAAACACCAGCTAAATCTAAGGCTGGCCCTCCAGATGTTTCTGGACTCCAGTTCCCATCATCCCTGACCACTGACCAAGCTGGTTGTGTGGCTGGTGGGAGTTGGACTCCAGCGTCATTTAGAAGGCAGCCTGTTTCCCATCCCTGACTTAGGCCATCTCCGGCACACAATTAGCTGGTTTCTTTGGATCCTGGCTGAAATTTATGACTTCCAATTGCAGCCCAACTGGCCATTCCAGCACCTGCCCCCTTCCCTTTGTGTCTGAATTCGCACACATTTCTTCCAAGAGGAGCTATGGAAATATTCTTCCCCTCGTGGGTCCTTTCGCCGTTCAGACTGTCTGGGGGAGACTTCAAGGCAGCTGCAAGGGGTCGTGTTGGTAAACATTTTCCTAGGTTCACATTTTTTTTGTCTCGCACTCCCTGCCTCCTCTGCTCTCCTCCTTTCCCTTTTCTCTGTGGCACGCACAATGAGACCATTGTCAAGGGCCGATTTGAATGGGGGGGTGTCTCTGGGCATGTTCCCAGCATTGCGGAAAGGGCTGGAGTGCGGGCGGCGCGGGGGGGGGGGAGAAACAAACACAAACTCTCTTGGGCCAGCCAGAGAAGACCAGACCAGACTGAGACAGATGCCTAAATTAGCAACAAAGCCCTTTCAGTGGCCCCTCCTCCCAGCTTTATGCTCCTTGCCTCCGTAGACAAGGACAGCCTTGTGTGTGTGTGTGTGCATATAGAGGTTTGTGTGGCTTGGACAGCAGCTTGTGTGTCTCCCCATGTTAATTAGTTTTGCATGCATGTCTGATAAGGTGCCAATGAATATGTTTGTCCTCCATTTGCTGGCAAAAGCTGTTTTAACGGTAGGGGAGGAGGGAGGAAGACGGGGAGGGGGCTGGCATTGGAAGGGTGTCTATAGTGTGTGTGTGAACATTGAATGCAGCCTTGAAGCTTTGGATAATTGAGCTACAAAAAGAGGAGATCTTGGGGGGGGGTAGGTAAAGCTAATGTGGGTCTCTCCCCCCCCCCACCTACCCCCATCCCAGTGTGCCTGTGTAGGAGTTATGCTTTGTCGAAATGTGATCTGATATTTTAGACTGGCTGATGGTTCAGTTGCGGTGGCGGGTTTGTGTGTTTGTGCACAGAGAAAAAAGAAGGAAGGGAAATTATAAAATGGTAGCCGTGTTTATGAACTCATTTTTCCCATTCTATAATTCTGTTATAATATTTTTTTCTTTGGGGGGGCAGGATGGAGGAAGCTCCCTTCCTTCTTTTTCTGTCCTCCCTCCTTCCCCACACTTTCCCACGGGTTCCTCGCTCCTTTTTGATCATATGCTTGTTTATGGAAGCCTTTAGCACCTCTTCCTACATGCCTGTAAAAAAGCAAGTTGACTTTCTGGAAGACGAGCAGAGAAAAGGAAACGTCGAATAAGATTGTAATGAAGCATATGCAATGTGCAGTAAGGTGAGAGCGAAGAAGAGCGTTATGGTTGAAACAGGATGTGTTTATGGGGGCGGGATGAATGCAGAAAGGTTATCTGGGGGCAAGGAATCGCAATTAATTTTAAAGGCCTGTTGCATATTTTGCTTCCTCTAAGCTACTCAGCATAGCATATTTACGCTGCGTATACACTATGACGGGGACACGGGTGGCGCTGTGGGTTAAACCACAGAGCCTAGGACTTGCCGATCAGAAGCTCGGTGGTTTGAATCCCCGCAACGGGGTGAGCTCCCGTTGCTCGGTCCCTGCTCCTGCCAACCTAGCAGTTCGAAAGCACGTCAAAGTGCAAGTAGATAAATAGGTACCACTCCGGCGGGAAGGTAAACGGCGTTTCCATGTGCTGCTCTGGTTCACCAGAAGCAGCTTAGTCAAATGCTGGCCACATGACCTGGAAGCTGTCTGTGGACAAACGTCGGCTCCCTCGGCCAATAAAGCGAGATGAGTGCCGGAACCCCAGAGTCGGCCACGACTGGACCTAATGGTCAGGGGCCCCTTTAGCTTTTATACACTGTGACTATACATTTAAGGCATGTTCAAAACACATTCTTTCCAAAGGATTTCTGGGCACTGTGGTGTGTTATGGGTTGGTTAGAATTGTACTTCTCTGAGGGGTAAAGTACAGTGCCCAGAATTCTTTTTGGGGGAAGTAATGTGCTTCAGATTATAAAGGTATAATGTGTATTCAGCCTTGGTCATAATCAGTTTCCTGCCCCCATTTTATCTTCTCAATAGCCTTGTGGGGTCGGATGGGCTGATCTAGGTACTGACGGGACTGCTGAACAGAGATTTGAACTCAGGTCTCTCCCAGTTCTGGTCTGACAGGTGATCCAGTATGGTTGTGTGTTTTTTAACTGCAGGTTTTATGAATGACTTGTCAAGCCTCACAGATTCACAACCACCAATAGCCAATGAAAGATCCTGTTCTCAAAAGCCTAACAAACTTTGGGGTTTTATATATGATCCATTCAAAGCTGTGCTTGCATTCAAAATTGCATGCTTCCCCCACACCAGTGGTGAACTATAGCAGCTACTAGCACAATCCTGTAAATGTCTACTCAGACACTTACTTCCAGGTAAACAGGTATAAGGTTGATAGCTGGGCATGGTGGCTGGTTCAAATGTTGCCTTAGCTACGGACTCACTAGATAGTCCTAAAGGAACCACTCTGACCCTAGGGCTGAGCGATATATTGTTATGGGTTGGTTAGCAGAGGGCCTTCTTGGTAGTGGCGCCCACCCTGTGGAACGCCCTCCCACCAGATGTCAAGGAAATAAACAACTATCTGACTTTTAGAAGACATCTGAAGGCAGCCCTGTTTAGGGAAGTTTTTAATGACTGATGTTTTAATGCGTTTTTAATATTTTGTTGGAAGCTGCCCAGAGTGGTGGGGTATAAAAAAATAATCTATTATTCAGGTAGGTAGCTGTGTTGGTCTGACGCAGTTGAAATATATAAAAAAATAAAAACATTGTCCAGTAGCACCTTAGAGACCAACTACGGTAAGTTTGTTCTTGGTATAAGCTTTCATGTGCATGCACACTTCTTCAGATAAGTGTGCATGCACACGAAAGCTTATACCAAAAACAAACTTAGTTGGTCTCTAAGGCGCTACTGGCCAATTTTTTTATTTTTAATATATATATTTAAATTATTATTATTATTATTATTAAACTGGTTTGAAGTCCATATCATGATATCCGTTTCATAATTCTTGACCTGGCAGTATATCGCTAATCATGATGTGTGCGTGTGCTATGCAAAAACCACAATGTGGGAAAAACCATGAAGCCAATCAGTGCTTCTCTTGATTCCTGCAGCCCCTATAAATTCTGCCGGATCAGCTCTCCCCTGCCTCCTGCAGAAGGCAGTGAATCAGAAGAGCATGTGCCCGCAAAAACCAGGATGCTGGAGAAACCATGAAGCCAGCCAATGCCTCTACATAGCTCCATCCTTATTTCAGACCTTGTGATATATCGGTATATTGTGATGTTTAGCTGGTGAATATATCACAGTGTTGAAAACTAGACCAGCCCTACTGACCCCAGCTCCCTGTCTTCACAATAAGGTTCACAATATTGGGCTGAATGGACCACTGGTCTCGCTCAGGATTTCCTGGATATCCTTTCCTTCCTGTTTACATTTTTCCTTCCCTATGTAGAGACCTGCAACTCAGGATAAGTGAGGCTGGCTGTAGTCCACAAAAGCTTATTCAGTAATAAATTTGTTAAGTCTTTTATGGTGCCACAAGACTCTTGTTATAACAGAACGGGCCAACCATGCTGAGCTACTGTAAGGATTTCCGAGTTAATATATGTGAGCTGCATTGAAGGACCGAAATGTTCTCCATCAAACGTTGTTATGATTAAATGAGAGCACCAGCCACCTGCAGACTGCATGTTCAGGGGCACGAACCCTTTCCGATCACTCGTGTACAGTCTAGGAGGGCCGGTGCAAGAGTTGAGAGCCACCGTTCAGCAAACAGCAGTCGTCTTGCAATAGGAAGTGCCATTTTAATGAGAGAGCCCCTTTTGCACCTCCAGGCTTTTGCGCTGGCATCAGTAATTGGAGCCAAATGTAAGTGTCTGCAAAAATTGGAAAGGAAGGGAAGGTGCCACTGCTTAGCAATAGAGCACCTGCTTTACACCCAGAAGGTCCCAGGCTCCATCCCCAACATCTCGAGGAAGAAGATCTGAAATCCTGGAAAGCCTCTGGCAGTCAAAGTAGACAATACTGAGCTAGATGGACCAAGGTTTGCCCTGATATTCGGCAGCTCCTTGTGTCCCTAAGGATGCTGTTGTTGTTTAGTCGTGTCCAACTCTCCGTGACCCCATGGACCAGAGCACGCCAGGCACTCCTGTCTTCCACTGCCTCCCACAGTTTGGTCAAACTCATGCTGGTAGCTTCGAGAACACTGTCCAACCATCTCGTCCTCTGCTGTCCCCTTCTCCTTGTGCCCGCCATCTTTCCCAACATCAGGGTCTTTTCCAGGGAGTCTTCTCTTCTCATGAGGTGGCCAAAGTATTGGAGCCTCAGCTTCATGATCTGTCCTTCCAGTGAACACTCAGGGCTGATTTCCTTAAGAATGGATCGGTTTGCTCTTCTTGCAGTCCATGGGACTCTCAAGTCTCCTCCAGAACCATAATTCAAAAGCATCAATTCTTCGGTGATCAGCCTTCTTCATGGTCCAGCTCTCACTTCCATACATCACTACTGGGAAAACCATAGCTTTAACTATATGGACCTTTGTTGGCAAGGTGATGTCTCTCCTTTTTAAGATGCTGTCTAGGTTTGTTATTGCTTTTCTCCCAAAAAGCAGGCGTCTTTTAATTTCGTGACTGCAGTCACCATGTGGACACCAAGCACCAATCCTACTAACAGCAGACCTGGATGCATGCATTCTAGAGCAAAGAGTGCAACTGAGCAGAGAGACGATGCACAGCTGAAAAGTGTAGGAATGTTTAGGAAGGTAGGAGAGGCTATATTAATTAATATGATCCCTCCACATGCTAGTGAGGAAGCAGCAGAGCACATTCCCTTTCAGCTTGCAGGAAGCTGTTGATGACTGGTTTCAGTCTTTTAACTAAGCGATCCAGGATGCCTTTGTGCAGACTGGATTCTTCCTGGTGATTTCCCCTTTATTTTCCTCTTAAAATAATAATAGCACAAAATAGTCTTCTTGAAAATAAAAAAGTTTTTGCTCACATTCAGTTTCTCTCAGCAGTAATCTGAAGGCAGGCTTTATCTTGTGGTTACAGTTACATTTGTGGGATGAAACATGTAGAGAAAAGAAATCTGAGCTGAATCTCGGACTTGCAACATGTGGGCTCCACTCTTTGTAAAGGAAGAGCCAGGAGCTGTAGAGAAGGTCCAAAGGGAAGATGGCTGTGGGTCAGCTAGGGTCACGCCCATCTACCTGGTCACACTCAGGGGGAGCTGTCTCCCAGCAGGTAGTCCTCCCTATCTGGAGCCACATTCCCCTGCGTGTCCCTTCTAGGAAACAGGGAATAGTGTACTTGAATACTCTAGCAATACATGTCACATGGTGGCTGTGGAGCAATAATCCCATACACATCCAGGAAGTGGGACGAGCTGCATTGGCAGGATCTTATTCCTCCGGGTCACTTGGGCCACTACTTGGTGAGAGGGCATCTGTCCTTCAAGCGAAAGGTTCCAGGTTTGGTTCCTGGCATCTCCAGGTAGGGCTTAGACAGACCCTTGCCTCTAACTATGGAGAGCTACTTCCAGCCAGTATAGATAAAACTGAGCTAGCTAGACCAATGGGAAAGGCGCCATCTTATATTCCTGTTTATACTGCTTGGTGCATTTTCTTGGTTTTGTAGTAATCGGTTGAATATACGTGCACTAAAATTCTCATTCCTGGGGAAGTACACTATGATAAACATCTCCATATGATTCAGGGAAAATTTCCTTCCCAGATTCAGATACGGTGATCTTCATCTGAGTAGTACCTTTGCTGTTCTTATGTTTTTTCTGGGAGAGCAATGTCCAGTGTGATTTATAACTTGCACAACTCCGTGTATCTGTGGCGTAGTCACATTTGGACTGCTGTCTGCACTTCTAGAGAGCCCTTAAGAAAAGAAGGTGGTATGTTGGCCCTGGAAAAGGTACAGAGAAGGGTTCGTGGGACTGAAGCATCTTCCCTATGAGGATACTGGGTGTTTTAGTCTAGAACAAGGGGATTGCAAGCAATGTGGAAGAAGTGGCTAGAGTGAGCAACTGCCGCCTCTCTTACAGTACTAGGAGCATCTAAAGATTTGTGGTGACAAATCCCTCTAATAGCTCACTGGGGGTGGGGGTGGGGGAGGCTGACAGAAAAGGAGCCAAGGGAGGACCACTGAGAAAGAAGGGGACAGTTTGGGCATGCTCAGAAGAATGCAATATTTGGCGAAGTATAAAATCTTTTTTAAAAAACCTTAAGTCCAAAAGAGGACAAACATAGAGACTTGAGCATCAGCTGGAAAAATTAAAACAGAAAACTGGGGGGAGGGAGAGGGAGAGGGCATGAACTGTCTGTTTAGGATCTCCAAATGGGAGTATGCATGTTGGCCATGATGATTCACTACAACACTTTGTCACAGTTTCCGCAGCTCAAAGGATATTAGCCGTAATCGACAAAGTGAAACCTCCTGGTATAGTGGTAGTATATTTCTGTACATACCCTGTTTCTGAACTTCCATAAGCATCTGGCCATACGCATCTTTCTTAAAAGCGGAATGTTGCATTAGGTGGACTTTTGGCGTGATCTTGTTCATTTTATGCACTAGTTGAAAGAGACTGTGATGCCCCAACAGAAGAACCTTGTCGTATTTGCACAATTCATAACCAGGTTGTCAAATGCTGCTCCTCCCCCCCCCCATTTCATTATCATTATTATTACCTGTGTATCTGTTATACAAATAGAACAACAGTCCCAATTCATTGTGTTATCACCCAAGGAGTTTTGTGTCAGTATAATGATATGTAAATTATCACTCCTGTGTACTAAATTTCTGATTATCTGAGCGTTTTGGATATCCCCTGGCCATTTTGGATAGATGAGATTGCACTTTATTGCAAAAGCGCAGGAGCACTATGTTTGTTAATTGGCCATTTGTAATGGTGCAATTCATATTCTTTTTGGCAACCATCCCATAGATCTCGGGTTTTCTACTTGCAGTGGTTAATTCACAATTCATTATTTCAGTATTCATTATTTCCACTTTCACATTCATATACTCCACACTGGAGTTGGCTTTGCTGTGTTGTTGTATCATGGTGTGCATGTGTTTCTCGGTGTGCATAAATCTCCTGCTCCCCAAATCCAACTCAGGTGTGTGAAAGCCAGCAAAAGTCCCACTAGGAATTGGGGAGAAATTTGATTAAGTTTGCGTTTAAAGGCCAACATACCAAAGTCACCCTTTGCAAAGCAGTGTATGTAAACCAAAACACAGCTATCCTTTTAAATTAGCACTCTCTGAAATTTGCAATGCATTTCTGCAGCCAAAGATGCGTATACTATTGAAATTAACAAACACTATATTAAGGGAAATTGCTTTTCCAAAACACGTCTATTAAGGAAAATTGCATACAAAACGTGGTTTTTTAAAGGGTAAAAGCCCACTAAAATGCTGGTGAATTTTCCTGAGGATTTTTTAAAATCACAGCTTGCTGAAGAAATGTAGAGAGCTGAATTTAAGATTGGAGAAATACGAAGCGAAGGGAGCTGAAGTTGACAGGCTCATCCATCCCTAACTCCCACAAGTCAATAATTTAACTTATATGTAATTTGGCATGCTCTGTGACGAGGTGCTGGCTTCTGTAGTGGGTTTTCTCTCATCTGTCTAGTTCATCTGCAAAAAATAGCATAAATTATTTTGGGGTACCCTTTATATGGCCTTCACTTTAAGTGAGATACTTGCAAATGTCCTTTTAAAAAAATTGTCGTGGTGTTTTGGAGCATGCATATATTGAATTCAAGTTTTATATCTCACGGGAAATACCCAAACAATTTTAGCACACACACATATATATAAACACACACACACACACACACACACACACATATGGAATGCCTTCCCCAAATAGACTTGCTTGGCATCCACACTAGATGTTTTCATTACCAGGTTAATTCCTCTTTATTTTTCGAGGCATTTTAAAATTCTTAAGATCTTTAGTGTTTTTAATGCTTTTTATGTGGTTTGCTCCTTTTTGTAGTATCTCTTCTGTTTTTATATTGTGACTGTTCTGTTTGTTTGCTTGCTTTATGCTTTTTTAAAAAATGGCTTTTGAACTGTATTGTTCATTGTCCAGAAAACATTATTTGTTGGACAGTGGGGGGGGGGGAATTGTTAATAAATACCACAATACACACACGTGCGATTTCAAGTGAAATTAAACTTTAAAGTAATAATAGTTGTGATCAATAGCAGTTTTTAACAAAACAGTCCAACAGTGCTTGAGTTCTTCATGCAGAAAGTTTGACATGAATTAAAATAACTATCAATCAAAAGTTGAACTTCAAGTAGAACTTATCATTATGGTCTTAGCATTTGGTGCAGGAAATAAAAGGTTTCATTGCTTCCTTTCTAAATGTCTATCAGCACGTCACACCTTTCTCCCATGATGGTTGTTATTACCATATATATATATATATATATATATATATATATATATATATATCTCCATACACACACACACTCCAACTTTTTCCCTCATAGGACTCAAGGCAGCTTACAGATAAAAAGAACTGCTAAAAACATAAGCAGTTACTGTATTTTTCTGTGTGCAAGATGCTCCCGTGTATAAGATGACCCCTTTTTTTTGAACCCCAAATTAAGAAATCAATATTTTAAACATCAAACAGAACAACTTTGAGGTTTTTTTTGGTGGGGGGGATCGCCAGAGCCCAAGCCTGAACCCCTGTGCATTCACCATCCATGTATAAGAAGACCCCCAATTTTTGACTAATTTCTTTTTCCAAAAAAGATTGTCTCATACATAGAAAAAATACTGTACTTAGGAGGGGGGTGGAGGTGATGTTGTGGGTTAAAGTAATGTGTTTTAGGGAATTCCTTTAAATTCTTCTTTTGGTGGAAGGCTTTTGAGAAAGAGCCCTTTAGTACCATGGACAGAGACATGTGGGAAATAAAAGATACGAACAATTTACAGTAATCCCCAACCTCTAAATACATATGGTCATATTATTGATGTAATGTGCGGGGAATGTGACTTAAAACACAACACAACAAGAAAGGAGTATACAGGACCATGGCTTGTAGTAATTGAAACATTGGGAGAGAGGGTGAGAATGTGTGTGTGCATTTGTATGTGTGTGTCAGAGAGAGGGAGAGGGAGAGGGAGAGGGAGAGGGAGAGGGAGAGAGAAATCACTCATCTCACCCACTTTGTGAGAATCCCCTTTCTTACCTTCTGCTCTTCCATTTATTCCTGGCTCTGATCAAGGAAATAAGACATTCTCTCTAGTGATAAGGTGTTTTCAGGATCCATCCTATTCCTGTTACAGATAGGTAGCCATGTTGGTCTGCCATAGTCAAAATAAAAAAATTCCTTCCAGTAGCACCTTAAAGACCAACTAAGTTAGTTCTTGGTATGAGCTTTCGTGTGCATTCTAGAAGGATCTGGCAACTTCTGTTTCAGTGTATCTGAAGAAGTGTGCATGCACACGAAAGCTCATACCAGGAACTAACGTAGTTGGTCTTTAAGGTGCTACTGGAAGGAATTTTTTTATTTTGACTATGGCAGACCAACACGGCTACCTACCTGTAACTGATGACTGGACTGAAAGACTATGTCTCATTTTTGACTGGGACGTTAAGCTGCTTTATGGGGAGCTGCCGTGAGCCTAGAGAAGGAAGTGGGCTAGGGCTACAGCTCAAGAACAGAGCATAATAATAATAATAATAATAATAATAATAATAATATTTATACCTCGCCCATCTGGCTGGGTTTCCCCAGCCACTCTGGGTGGCTTCCAACAAAAGATTTAAAATACTTTAAAACATCAGTCATGAAAAATTTCCCTAAACAGGGCTGCCTTCAGATGTCTTCTAAACGTCAGATAGTTGTTTATTTCTTTGACATCTGGTGGAAGGGTGTTCCACAGGGCAGGCACCACTACTGAGAAGGCCTTCTGCCTGGTTCCCTGTAACCTCACTTCTCACAGGGAGGGAACCACCAGAAGGCCCTCGGAGCTGGACCTCAGTGTCCGGCAGAATGATGGTGGTGAAGACGCTCCTTCTGGGCCATTTAGGGCTTTAAAGGTCTGCACCAACACTTTGAATTGTGCTCAGAAACGTACCGGGTTCTGCTTTGTATGCAGAAATTCCCAGATTCAAACCCTGGCGTTTCCAGGTAGTGATGGATATGTATCCACCCTGGAGAGCAGCTGCCAGTCAGTGTAGGCAGTACTGAGCTACATTGACCTATTATTCACTTTTATTATCACCTGATGGCAACTCAAATGGTTCCATGAATCTGCTTCGCACCTTTGAGCTGTGAGTCATCTAGTGTCAGGTAATATGAAAATATGAGCCGATTTGTCAAACGTTGACGATGTTCCCTTCCTTTAAATAGAAAAGGTAAGAACTTTGAGAGTTTCCCACAAAATCTGTGCCTCCCTAACAGTGATTCATCTGAGCAAAAACCTCCCCCTTCTCCTCCCCCACCAGTTGTCTTTATTGCTTGACCAGTCACCTTCTCACTTAAATCCGATCACCAGGCAAAACGTCGCTCCATCGAAAAGTCCTCGCCGAGTTGAGATGTGGGGGATTTTCTGGTTGGGATAAATATATTATATATGTCTTTCCATGTGAGCAAAGCTTCTTAATGAATCCATGGCAGGAAATGAGTTGCCTTTGCCAAGGCTTCTTGGCACAATCAGAGTCACGTAGTCAAATGAGCCAAATGAGCCGTTCCGGCAAGAGACAGAGAGTAAGCAATTCAATGAAAGCAACACTTAAGCCATGTGCATAGAGTATATCCTAGGTTTTTCCCCTTTTGGGATCAGGCGTCTGTGTGTGTGTGTGTGTGTGTGTGTGTGTGTGTACACTTAAAAAATTATAATCTTCCCTCCATTCTCTCCACCTCCATGCTGTTTTCCCTTCTCTCCCAGGAAATAATTTTACTTTCCAGTCTGGGGAAGGATTCTTATTTCCTCCCCAAATATTTTTAAAGATATGTGGCCTTATCTAACACCCTCTGTCCTTTAGTGCAAAATCCCTTGTGTTACTGGACAGCATTATTGGGCAACAAAGGAATCCCAGTGCAATAGTTATGTGAGCAGAAGCTTGTTGGGCAAACAGCAATCTTTGCTTCTGTTTCCTCTTGCAGGTTCTTGTTGTGAAACAGCTGGTTATTGTGTAAGCCATTGCACAACTATCTTGAGTAACAGACTTGTGTTTTCCCTTGCACATCAACATTATGCCAGTGCAACAAGCATTGTTGTTGTTTGTTGTTACTGTTATTATTAATTACTCACCTTCACTCTAAGGTCCTAGGAGAGGTTACAATAAAAAACAAGCTTGAAAACAAGGTTAACAACAGAATAAAGCAATAAGGTGTGTCCTAAAATATGCACCTCCAGTTTAAAAAACCAGGGTAAAGCATTCACCAAAAGCTGTATGCCAGACACAGCTCTGTGGGGAAGGAGTTCCACAGCGTATGGGCTGCCACAGAGAATTCTGTCTCCTGGCCCACCCCCACAAGCTCCTGAGAACAACCAATAGAGGCCCCTCTGCTGATAGCAACACCTGGAAAGGAGGCGATCTTTCAGGTATTTGGACCCAAGTCATGGGTGGCGCTGTGGGTTAAACCACAGAGCCCAGGACTTGCCGATCAGAAGGTCGGCGGTTCAAATCCCCACGACGGGGTGAGCTCACGTTGCTCTGTCCCTGCTCCTGCCAACCTAGCAGTTCAAAAGCATGTCAAAGTGCAAGTAGATCCATAGGTACTTCTCCAGCGGGAAGGTAAACGGCATTTCCGTGCGCTGCTCTGGTTCGCCAGAAGTGGCTTGGTCATGCTGGCCACATGACCCAGAAGCTGTATGCCGGCTCCCTCAGCCAGTAAGGCAAGATGAGCACCGCAACCCCAGAGTCGGTCATGACTGGACTTAATGGTCAGGGGTCCTTTTACCTTTACCTTTACCATTTAGTCGTTTAAACACTGATGTGAACACTTTAAATTGGGCCCAGAAATGAACCGGCAACCAGTTACCAGTTAAAGTGGCTTCAATTTAGCGCTTCATTGGATTCGACTATGTGTTTGTGTGTGTGTGTTGAGTATGGCAGGGCAAGATTCATTGCTGTGGTCAGTGGTCTGCTTTTGAGTATATTCAGGTTCAAATTGCAAAGCAGACAAAATCCAGTGCAGTTTAAGCATATGTGTTCCTGTGGAATAATTGCATCTGATCTGAAACATGGCAGAGTGGCAGAGGATGAAAGGCTGTGTCCCCGCTCCCAATGGTTCCAGGTAGAAACTTTAATGTTAGGGTGGCATCTTACATATTGCCAAAAAAGAGAACAAGCAAGGGTGCTAATTTGCATAGAATTTGCACATGGTTGTATATATTTTTGGCATAATTACTATAATTTAAATCAAAAAACAATAACATATCACACCAAAGCAGGGTGGTGGTGGTTGTGCCTCAGTGACCCATGTGCCTGCCCAGTCTCCTGCCCAAGTGTTCTTTCTGCTATCCCTACAGTTCTTTTATCTTTAAATTGGACTTAGACCAGACATTCCTTCAGATGGAGGACGCTAAATACAGAACAGTCCTCTATAAAGTAGGACACAGCATTGCCCACCCTGTTTAATACTTATATATGCTAATATTATATGGACTTTTGTAATGTAGGGGTTGAGCTCTCCTAACAGTTTATGGCCTGAATTTTGTTTTAGTGCTTGGCATATACAGTCCCTTTCAACACAGATTTGAGGGTGTCCCCTCCATTGTACTAGGTAGTGTGCAGAGAACCTAGGCATTTGCAGGTTGTGTAGACTTTGTTCTGAATATTCAGAGCAATCAGCAGTGATCCTGTGTACCATTCTTCCCACAGCATTCACTGGCCATCTGAAAAGACCTAGTTCAGTAGGTTGTAGTCAGCTTAGAAGCTGGTGTAAAGAAAGACAGTTCTATTACTTTTGCTTTTAGGGGGGGGGCAGGAATTTGCAAAACTAATTTGTGAAAAGTAAGTTAGTGTTGAAACAAAGCAGAGCAAAACAAAACAAAATAAAACCCTAAGCCCTCTACTCCAAAATGTATATTTATACAGGATCTTTATTTGAGATCTGGCTCTTTAGGCTTCACTCCCAGGGATGTGGTGGGCTGTAAGCAAGTAAGCCTGGGAGCTGGGCCTTTCCCCTTGCAGTGCTACAGCTCTGAAACACAAGGCTGTACTGAATGTAGCACAAAGATAGTCACCTAGCCATATACTTATTCGACTGGGGAAGTGTTTTGATCCAGAGGAGTGTTGTGCAAGAGAATGCATAAGCAGGTAGCTGGTAACTTTGTTGCACAGTAGATTGCACAATCTGTTTCCTTTGTCACACAACATTGCAAGTCACATGTTCCCTAGCACAAGACCCCTTGTGCTAGTGGTGGGCTGGGCTGGGCTAGAAAGTCTTGAATTCAAATCTTTCATCAGTCACAAATTAAACTAGCTCCCATTATCATAGCTAATAAAAAAAAACATTTTCACTCCGTGTTTCCATTACAAATGGGCTAAAAGTGGCTTTACAACAGGCATGCCATTCTCCCCAAATCTGTCTTGCAGATACCCCTACCATGGGGATAATGCTAAGTCAGTTACCTTACAGCAGTGTTTCCCAACCTTTTTTGGGCAAAGGCACACTTGTTTCATGAAAAAAATCTCGAGGCACACCACCATTACAGCCCCGTGACGTCAGCGCGCAGCGTCACGCCGGGAGGGACATGAATTGCTAGCAAATTACATAATCACCTCCTTGAGGGCTGGCTCATCTTCTCTGAAGGCAGAACCCCATTAATTAACAGCACAGACTCACACCATAGCCAAGACGAGGGGGGGAAACCTCAGTCATGCACAGTCATGCACATGTGGGGGCTAAATGAGGATGAAGACCGGGCAGAGAGCAGGGTTCAAATCACCCCACCTGGCCAGGACAATCCCTGGGTGCTCCCTTGGGCCACTCGCCTGACCCACCTCGCAGGGCTGTTGTTGCGAGGATAACACGGGGAGAACCACGCGCGCCCCCGGGAGCTCCTTGGAGGAGAAAGCGGGCGATGAATGCAATGCACGAAATATATGAGAGGCGACCAGGTTTTGCAGGTGAGGGGCCCCCGCCAGCCTCCGCTTCCAACACCCGGCGTAACGACGCCGAAGTTTCCCCCCGGGCTCGGCTCGGGGAGCAGCGCTGCTCCCCCCGGCTCCCCTTCGCCCTCCCGGCTCTCTCTGCCGCCCACTGGGGACCCCCCTCACCTGCCAAGTCCGGAGCGCCGGTGGAAGTTGCATGCATGCATGCAGGGCGCCGCGTTGCCATTGCATTGCACTGCACTCCATGCAACGCCTGCACGCATGCATTGCCTTGCACGCCCGCCAAGGGGTCTCCCCGCGGTCCGATGCGTCCCCTCTGGCGCGGATGCAGCATTGCAAAAATAAAAAAACCCCGACGCAGCCCTACCTGGGGGGCAGCCCCCGCACTGGGGACGGAGGGGGAGAGGCCGGGTGCAGGGATGGAGGGACGGGTGGGCGAGCGAGTGAGTGGCAGCCGCCAAGCCTTGGCCGAGAGCCAGGAAGGGCCTCCCCGGAGGAGGAGGAGGAGGAGGAGGGAGGCGCAGAGCGGGAGGGAGGGAGGGAACCCCAGGGGTCATCTAGTGACGGCGCCCCAATCGAAAATTTGACTTTTTAAAAAAAAATCTTTCGAATTTTTTAATTTTTCCCGCGGCACACCAGGCAACATCTCGCGGCACACTAGTGTGCCGCGGAACAGTGGTTGGGAAACACTGCCTTACAGATCCATTGTAAGGATTCTGTGAAGTGCTTTGAACACTATCAGGGATGGAGTCCCAACATCTTGAGTATCTTTCTCTCTCTCTCTCTCTCTCTCTCTCTCTCTCTCTCTCTCTCTCTCTCTCTCTCATTTTTTAAAACTTCATGGTTGAATAGATATGATGAGTTTTAATTTTCTTTTTTAAAAGGGGTGAAAGTTGCATGATAGAAACATGTGGTACACACAGGCTCTTTACTCCAATTGTCATCCCTGTTCAAAGAAGGATGTGTGTGTGTGTGTGAACATCAGTCAAAAAAATAGTGGTTTGTGTATGTGTGTGTGTACACTGAAGGAGTGGGGAGCCACTACGTCTCCAGATGTTGATAGACTGCAACTTCTGCTATCTCTTACCATTGAGCTGGAGTCGAACAACATCTGGAAGGTACTATGTCCCTTTCCCCTGGTGTATACTGTGGTCAGTTATGGCTCTGTCATATCATCCTAGCCTACTTTACAGCTCTATTGTGAGGATAAAATGGGTTGGGGCTGTAAGAACCATGCATGCTACCCTTTACTCCTTCAAGGAATGGTGGGATATCAATATAAAATATAAATGCTAAACTCTCTGACCTGGTTTGCACAGAACGTTAACCATGGTTTAGTGTTAAGATGAGCTGCAGCAAACCTTGATCTTGCTGCTTCCTCCCTTCAACCTGCCTGTGAGGAAGAGATTGGAAGCTTCCTCTTTCATTTTAAGTTAACCACAGTTTAGCATTATATCCAAACCCTAAACTGTGATAAATGGTAGGTGTGATTTGTTGAGAAACAACCCAGCATCTCAAACGATGGTTTGTAGTCTGCTTGTTTCTCAGCAAACCATAGTTAACGTTAACCGCAGTTTGTCAGGTTTGGATGACTCTGCAACCCCTGTGAGCAAATATGACTCCTGTTAATGTCCATCTTCAGCCTTAGCTTTTTTATCCATTTATTAAATTTGTATACCACTCTTCATATGAAGATCTCAAGGCGGTTCGCAGCATAAAAATGCAAGATAAAAACAGAAAACCTGAACTTGCTTAAACGTCCTCTCTTTCCATCAGGGTCCAGTTCATCTGGCTTTCATATCACTCCCATCTTCTTCTTCTTTTGTTTTCAAGTGGGAATGAGGGGTGTGTGTGTGTGTACAGTTACATGGGGGATTGTTTAAAAGAGATTTGCCCCCATCCCATCCCACATGACCAGTCTCAGCTGCAGCTCCCTTCTTCTTAATCTGGAGATAAGTGCGATTATCCAGGGAAGGGCTGTTCTGAGCTTTTGTAACTGTGACAGGGGAGCTTTCGAGCTGCACTTTGCCGGCAGAGCGGAGCTTAAAGCCGGGGAATGAGATTCCAAGCATGGCTTTGCATCTCGTTGCCTGCCGGGAACATGAGCGCAGGGCAAAGATGGGAGTGGGGATGGGAGCTTTATTTGGACTTTGCTTATGAGGTGGAAAAAAGGAAGCAGGAGGGAAAGGCATGGGGGACGGGGGACGATGACAACAACAACACACACACACACACACACACACACACACACACACACAGACCCGCTTGCCTAGCTTTGCAGTGAAGAGACACACAGATGGTGTGCCCAGCCATCAGCATTCCTTTGGGACTGGGCCCAATGCTGTGTGGAAGTCGTTTTGTTGTGCTTATTTTTCAACGATGCTCTGTTGGGTTCCTGGGTAATTTGCCGCTGGGCTGCTTTTTGTTTTTTTTCAGTGGTGTTCTTTGATTCCACACACACACACACACACACACACACAGAGAGAGAGAGAGAGAGAGAGAGAGAGAGAGAGAGATTTATTCTATATCCCATCCTTCTTCCCAGACAAGAAGTGGCAGTTTAGCATCACAGCAAACCCTGCCTCATAGCTATCTTCACAACTGGTTGGGCATTGGGGCAATCCTTTGTTTTGGCTGGAGGGGAGGTTGTAGTCACCGCCTGCCCCTCCAAACGCTGAGTTAAATGACTATAATGCCCTTCCTCCCAAAGGAGTCCTGGGCAGCAAACACCAAAATGTAAAAGCAATACAATTAAAAATAAAATAAAACAGTTGTTTAAAAGAATGGGAAACCTCGCCTTCATATGAATGGTGCATTCTTAGAATCATAGAGTTGGAAGGGACCACAAGGGTGATTTAGTCCAACCCCCTGCAATGCAGGAATCTATTGCCCAAGGTGGGGCTCGAACCCACAACCCTGAGATTAAGAGTCTCATGCTCTACTGCCTGAGCTATCCCAGTATTAAAAGCAAAATGGTCTTGAAACTGTTGGTTGCATCCAACTGTGTTTTAATTGGAATAGACTCATTGAAATTAATGTGGAATAGATGCATTGAAATTAATGGACATGACTAATTTAGGAATATGGGAAGCTGCCTTATACTGGGACAGACCATTGGTTCATCTACACTGGCAGCACTCTCTAGGGTTTCAGTCAGGGGTCTCCTTCAGCCTTACCTAGAGATGCCAGTTATTGAACCTGGGACCTTCTGTGTGGTGTAGTGGTTAAGAGTGGTAGACTCATAATCTGGGGAACCGGGTTCGCATCTCCGCTCCTCCACATGCAGCTGCTGGGTGACCTTGGGCTAGTCACACTTCTTTGAAGTCTCTCAGCCCCACTCACTTCACAGAGTGTTTGTTGTGGGGGAGGAAGGGAAAGGAGAATGTTAGCCGCTTTGAGACTCCTTCGGGTAGTGATAAAGCGGGCTATCAAATCCAAACTCCTCCCGTTGTTGTTGTTGTTGTTGTTGTTGTTGTTGTTGTTGTTGTTGTTCTTCTTCTTCTTCTTCTTCTTCTTCTTCTTCTTCTTCTTCTTCTTCTTCTTCTTCTTCTTCTTCTTCTTCATGTTTTAATGTTGTATTTAACGTTGTTTTTTAAGTTGTATTCCAATCAAGTTGTTTTTATTATTGGTTGTTAGCCACCCTGAGCCCAGCCTTGGCTGGGGAGAGCGGGGTATAAATAAAATTATTTCTTCTTCTTCTTCTTCTTCTTCTTCTTCTTCTTCTTCTTCTTCTACTACTACTACTACTACTACTACTACTACTTCACACTGAGCTATGGCCCTTGCATAGGTTCGTTAATCTCAGTGCAACTACTCTGAGTAAAATTTAGTTGGCAGCAACCCCTAACCTGAATGGAAGACTTCACAATTCAGTACTTCATATTTTAGGGTAGAACTAGATGTTGTTACACAGGGTTGCCATTTCCCTCCTCCCCTTTCTTTCATCTTGTAACATCTCCTACCAATGCAATTCATGACATGATGTCATCACACAATGCGCTTTCACCTGCCAATGAGAACCCATAATGTGCATTGTGTTATACTGGACATCAACTAGAAAGAGGGGGGTGGAGAGAGAACTGGAGCAGCGGAAGCAGCTCTCCATTTCTGGTAACCTCTCGTTGCACCCTTGGCCACTAGTGCCACAGATTCACTAGCAGTTGCCTAGCATGTTGGCAAGTTCATGATTAAGAACAGGAGTGGGGGGACTTTTTCATCCTGAGGGCTACATGCCCTGCTGGGCACCATTCCAGGGGCCACATGCCAATTGTGGGTGGAGCAACAAATGCACATGTTGCCTTCATATAAGTAGATGAGTTTCTTCTCTCTCTCTCTCTCTCTCCTGTCTCCTCCATCGTGGAATGCAAGAGGCACTGTTTCAGCCTGGCAGAAACACTCAAGGAGAATGCAAAACATGATCAGTGATGGCAGAGTTTGTCGGGCCAGATAGAGAGAACACGAGGGCCACATTTGCCACTGGTTGCAAAGTTCCCCAGTCCTGATTGAGAACATCCAATATTTCCCTGCAAGTTCATCATTATTAAAGGGCTCTGCATTTGCAAATACAAAGGAAGTTAAGCTGTGGATGGATAGATTTTGTGTGTGTGTTTTCCCTTGCTCCGAGGCAGCTCCAGAGGCTAGAGGAGAGAGCCATTCTATGCTAATCAGCACAAAGCAGCCGCTCTCTGAAAGTGGGGAAAGGGGTCGCTTTCTTTAATTCAAAGCGTATGCTGTCAATTTGAGCTTCACCTTGTAATCTTCCAAGCTGGAATTTGGCCAGTGGATTTGCATCAAGCAACCGATGGGTGGTGGTGGCGGCGGCGGCAGCTTGCCCTTACCCTGCTTTGAAAAGCTGGCAAGCAACACTTCCAAATAGGTGGGCAACGGATCAGAACTGGCTTCCTCCCTGCTGCTTCCTGGACAGAATCCCCTCCCATGGCGCTCCGAATTGGGCAGCAGGTTGCAGTCTCTTTCTCTCTCTTGATGGATTTCATCTCTGAAGATTTTGCAGAATATTATTATTATTATTATTATTATTATTATTATTATTATTATTATTGGATTCCTGCCTAGTCACACACACAGACACACACACACACACACACACACACACTGGCTTGCATGTAAGAAAGAAATGAAACCTAAAAACAAAGTAAGCTGACAAGCACAAAACCAACAGCAATCAAAGACAAGCAACCATTTTAAAAGCAGCAGAATCCACAATTAGTCATTTTAAACTCTGGACTTACGGGTCTGTTTTTGTCTCGCCCTCCTTTTTAGTTTAAATGGCTACCGGTTGTATCCAACCTTAGTCTCGCTCACTGAAATAAATTAATAAACACAGTTAACTTAGATCTATTTAAGTGGATCTGCTCTAACGTTAACATGGTTAGAGACAGATCAATATTTATTACCTCACTTCAGCAAGACCCCCTGTGTTTTGGGGCTCCTGTTGAGTGTTGCCCCAGACATCTGCCCCAAAGTCCTGCCCCAAGGGCACCACTGCACACAATAAAATACTGGAAGGCCAGTGGTTTCATGCTCCTTCCCTCTTTTGGTTCAAATTTCTCTTGTTAGCCTTAACCAGCAAACTCATCCATTGCCCAAGTAGTCCATGAAGAAGTTGAGTTTAGTAGGATTGTGTAAGAAAATAAGAATTGTGTAGCTGGGTGAAACCAAGCCCCAGGTTGCCCACTGCTCTGTCTTCCAAGAACAGCCAGCCAAATGCCCCTAAGAAGCTCTCATAGTCTTGGAGATTGCCATTAGCAACCCATGAATGCATCTAGCTATACATGCCTGGGCACTCCTTGGTTACTGTTCCCTTGATGCAGGGCAGATGAATGTGTGAATGGGAGTTTGGAAAGCATTGTTCAAAGGCAACAGAAAAGTTACGCTGGTTGTGTTGTATCTGTGTTGTTCCATTTAGAATATTTGTTTGATGATGCAGTCATTGTGTGATGAGCAAGCTTATGCTTTAATCCAGAAGTGGGGGATGACAAAATACTGCTTCAAAATCCCACAAGCCCCCTTGACGTAATCAAAAAACAGTGGGAGGACGGCAGAGGTGATGAGATTAACCCCACCCAATGGACTAGATGTGGTCTAAACCTCCCTTTAAATCCATATCAGCGAAAAGGAAAGAACTCACCCTAAAACTCATTTACAGAGGGTACCTAACACCAAGGAAACTAGCACTAATACACCCAGAACCTCACCAAAATGCTGGAGAGGATGCACATCCACAGGCACATACCTCCACGTGTGGTGGGAATGCCCCAAAATCCAACTCTTCTGGACAACAATCATACAAGAAATATGCAAAATAACAAAACAAGTATTATAAGTCACCCCAGAACTGGCCCTACTAAACATCTTCCAAGACAATAATGTCCACTCACATCATAAAGAACTCATAATCTACCTACTCTCAGCAGCCAGAAACAGCATAGCCAGACACTGGAGAGACCTGTCAGGAGTAAGTCTGGACCATTGATATCAAATAGTATGGGAAACAGTCCTATTAGCAAAACTAACCAATAAATTGAAAATGACACAGGGACAAATAGAAGAAAATGGCTTCCTTTTCATACATAGTCAAACAAGATGATAAAAATCCACCAACAGCATACAAATCGATCTGGCTAACCTGATTACACACACACACACACACAAACACACCACTCACACACACACACACACACACCACTCACACACAACAACAAAGCTCACTACAGCCATCCAAAGACAACTAATAACACTCTAGGCCACCACCACCCCATCTTCTCTCACCACCAAGGAAACACAATGAGCGAATAATAAGAGAACCCATACAAGTACAAGCTGACACATAATCCCACACGTACACTAAGTAAAAGAATAGAAGCATAACCACCTGACCTCACTCCACTCATCATACCCTCTCTTTCCCCCCTTTCCCCCAACCTAATATTGCATATAATACTAATGTACTCACCTGGAGTACTGTGTCCAGTTCTGGGCACCACAATTCAAGAAGGACACTGACAAACTGGAACGTGTCCAGAGGAGGGCAACCAAAGTGGTCAAAGGCCTGGAAACGATGCCTTATGAGGAACGGCTAAGGAAGCTGGGCATGTTTAGCCTGGAGAAGAGGAGGTTAAGGGGTGATATGATAGCCATGTTCAAATATATAAAAGGATGTCACATAGAGGAGGGAGAAAGGTTGTTTTCTGCTGCTCCAGAGAAGCGGACACGGAGCAATGGATCCAAACTACAAGAAAGAAGATTCCACCTTAACATTAGGAAGAACTTCCTGACAGTAAGAGCTGTTCGACAGTGGAATTTGCTGCCAAGGAGTGTGGTGGAGTCTCCTACTTTGGAGGTCTTTAAGCAGAGGCTTGACAACCATATGTCAGGAGTGCTCTGATGGTGTTTCCTGCTTGGCAGGGGGTTGGACTCGATGGCCCTTGTGGTCTCTTCCAACTCTATGATTCTATGATTCTAATGTCTCACAACAAATGAAACTATATTGTAGAAATCACAATTTGAAAAAAGAGACAACACATGTGTTTTTGTTCAATAAGAAATCTCATTTCTATATAAATCATATATATATATATATATATATATATATATATATATATATATATATGCTTTCGTAGATTTTCACGGGTACAGGAATGCAGGTTTTGGTGTCTTCGGGTGTCTTCCCGTGTAGGAGTTGGGGTGTCTAGGCGACGTTTCGACGAGGTCTCACTCGTCATCTTCAGGCTGGTGCTTTCGGCTTCTTGTTACTGGAACAGAGCAGGATCTCAGTGTTTGAGTTCCTATAAATACTGTTGAGGGGGTGTGGTGTATAGCCTCCAACGTTCTGGGCAGAGAGGAAGTTCCCAGGTTAGTGTGCCTTTTTTTCTTTTGTTCCTTAATTACTTGAGGGATATCTTGAGTGATTTCTTGAATATATATATATATTCCTTTTGTATGGTATGATCAGTGACATCAATGTTATATTTATATTTATTACAATGTAATAATGTAATAAATTATATTTATTACAATGTTATATTTATTATTATTATTTTAGATGCGCGTGGATGACAGCATCTACATTTGCAAGTAAAATGATTTATTACTGCCTGTAATAAATATAACATTGATGTCACTGATCATACCATACAAAAGGAATATATATATATATTCAAGAAATCACTCAAGATATCCCTCAAGTAATTAAGGAACAAAAGAAAAAAAGGCACACTAACCTGGGAACTTCCTCTCTGCCCAGAACGTTGGAGGCTATACACCACACCCCCTCAACAGTATTTATAGGAACTCAAACACTGAGATCCTGCTCTGTTCCAGTAACAAGAAGCCGAAAGCACCAGCCTGAAGATGACGAGTGAGACCTCGTCGAAACGTCGCCTAGACACCCCAACTCCTACACGGGAAGACACCCGAAGACACCAAAACCTGCATTCCTGTACCCGTGAAAATCTACGAAAGCAAATATATATATATATATATATATATATATATATATATATATATATATATATATAATGACGACTATGGACTTCCAGGCTTCTCTGTCCAGCCCTCAGAGCTCTCCTCAGGCTACGCCCCTCTCTGGACTTGTTTCACAATCTCGAGTGCTTTTGCCTGCTTGGAATGTGCCTTTGAACGCCGGCAATGCCTCTTGCTCGACTGTGCGGTTGTCAGAGCGGGATCTGTGAGTGTTCATAGAAAGCAGCCTATTGTACAATGTACACTCACTTTTGCGTCTGATGCCACCCATCACTAGCACATCGGCCCTGGAAAGTTGTCCACAAAGAAATGTGTCCCTCGGGCTGAAAAGTGTCCCACTTGTTCCCACTTGTTCATCTGGTCTCAGGGCCGGCCCTACCATTAGGTAACTGCCTTGGGCAGAGGATGCTGGAGGGCGGGGAGTCATGGTCAAGTGATGGAAGACAACCTGCTCTGCACCGCTTAAGCTAGTCAGGTTCCCTCTGCACTATGATTTCATCCTCGAACCCTACCCACCCCACCTGCAATATGAAGATTACACGTAGTACTGGTCTACCGTACAGGACTGAGAAGTGTTCTGGGCACTAGGGGTGTGCTTTGTAATTCCTTTGTGTGTGTTTTTTGCTGTGAGTTGCCCAGGATATGATGGGTTAATATGTGGCCCCTTTCCCAGCTTCTTCCCTCCATGCTGCTGCTGCCACCACCACCATCACTGTCTCACCTCCTCCTTCTTCTGTATGCAGCAGGCAAGCCTTCAGCCTGGGTTCCTGCCCTGAGCTGTGTTGCTAGGGAGCCGCCAGCCTAGGCTGAGCTATGCAAGGGAACAGCCTGGCCTGTCAAAGTGTCTGAGATAAACCATAGGCCAGACTCTCTACAGCTGGGTTCAGGCATGCCTCAGCTCTTGTCTGGGGCCTGGGAATGGCCTGGGTCTGTGAGGTTCAAGGGCAAACTTGCTATTCATTAGTTGGGGGTCCTTGACATTCCCACTCTGTCTCTCTCTCTGTCTCCTCTTTCTCTTATTGCAGTGTTTGTGTGTTTTCTCTTCCCTCCCCCTCCCCAACTCCTATCCTCCTTTTGATGCATTCCTGGGTGCCACTGCTGAAGCTACTCCCCCCCTTCTCTGTAACCCCCCCATCCTCTCCCATGCATAGCCCTCCCCAGGAGACAAGGGAGGGATGGAGAACAATGGTCCAAGTGAGCCTATTCAGAGGAGGAGGCCCAGACGGACTTGGCTGTCTACCTCCTTTGCCTGCCTGCGTCCCTTGAAGTTTGCTCTCCGCGCCCCATATTTGTGGCTTCTCATCTGAACCCCCTTCCTGTTTTTGCGAGTGCATCTGCAGGGGAGAGATTAGGGGGCTCAATTGACTTTGGATTTCAGATCATTGATGTCCTTATTATCTTGATATTTGCAGGAAATTGTAATTTGAGATAAGGAAATGTCAGCTGCGTGTTCTCTCCCCCCCTCCACCCGTTTCCTCTGTCTGCAAAGAACCCCCCACCCCACAAAGCACAGGCAAAGTTCTTGCTTAAAGAAAAATGTAAATGATTGCCTTAAGAGGAGCTTCAACTCAGCGCAAGTGAAAGAGCTGGCAAAAATCTTGTGTGTACACACACACACACACACACACACACACACAGCTCCAGTAACCACGGGAAAAACATGCTGCGTAGGCAGAACTCTGAAGCTCCCCTACTTTCCCTCTCTGAATGGAATATTTCTTACCTTTTTAGCATCTGAGTCTCCCTGTAATTATCCAAGACAAACAGCATGTGCAATTGGTTTAAAATGATATTTTCCCCCCACCCCAGGCCCCTGGAGCAGAATGGAGGTGTAATTGTGCTAAGGAGTTAGCAGGGGGAGAATATGGCTTTTTTTTTTTTTTTTTGGTCACGTTTTGAGTTGGAGGTCTTCAGCCAGGGAAAGGGTATGAAAAGCCTTGATTTGCATAAATAGCATGTGTCTCTACAAAAGAGAGAGAGGGGTGGGAGCAAGAAGAGAAGAAAGAAAGAAAGATATCAGGGGCTTGCAAAATTCAATTGAGACTGGAGAGGGAGGGGGGGGCAGAAAGGAGGGTGGAAAAAATTGACAGTGAAAGGGGTTTTGCTAAGTAATACCCTGGCGAGATTAAATTGTCCAGAAAGTTTCTCCCCGTGTGCTGATGAAATGGTTGATGGGGTGAGGCGAAGGAGGAGGGACGGAATCCCTCCTTTCCAAAGGGCATGAATAGAAAATTTGGCAAAGGGAAGGAATCCGATTAAGCAGAAAAATCCCTGACATTTTATTTATGATGAATGTGTGTGTGCGTGCGTGTGCACCTTTTGGTCAAAACCTCACACTTCCAGTTTGGTGTGGTGTTAGTCTCCAAGTCCCAACAGAACCACCAGCTTTCTCAGTGGCTGTGTAACAATAACAATAACAGCCATCTGATGAGCAGGAGCAGAATTTGTTCAGGGCCTCGGAAGAGAGGCAATGGGTGAGTTATTGCAGTGATTTACTCCAAAGCAAAAGACAGGTTTATCTGAACACACCCATCCCATCTCAGAGAGATTATCCTTGGGCAAAGGTGGAGATTGCACCTGTGTTTTGACACTGTTGCAGGGTGATCACACAACAACGGACTTTCGGTTGGATAATTGTGGTTTCGGCATCTCCCCAGCCCTAGTCAACCATCAAGAAAACATGGAATAAAACACACACCCAGCATTGTTATTTTTTGCAAGGGACCTTGGGCTGCCTTTGCAAAAGCAGAAATTAAAAGAGAGCAGGGTCTCTCTATTGAGTCGCTAGTCTCGCCTTTATTTATCCGAGGCACAAATGTGCAAACTTTGGGATAGCAGATGGCAGAGCCTCTTCTCCCACGGACGGGGTTGGTGCCTGGGTGTCTGTGTGTCTCCTGCCAATTAGTGGCTCCCTCTCTTTGATTTACACAGTAGAGGAACCCCCCACACTCCTTGCTCACGAGGCAGAGAAGGAGCAGGTGCTCCTCTCATCAATTTGGCATTGGTTCACTCCGCCGACATCGCTTGAACCCTGGGATGGGAACTCCAGAGCAGCTGCTCCTCTGGCAGGCTGCTGCAGAATCAGCTTTACTTGGTTATCGCATCCTGTGCTAAGAGCTGGTGTGCCAGTTTTATCATAGAGGCTGCTTCCTTGGGGCAAGTGGGGTGCTGCCCCGTCAACCTCACTTGTGCCCTTAGCCAGCCCCTCACCTTGGCTGCCTTCTTACTTCCACGTAGTCCAGGGGGTGGCACTGCCTGTCATCTTCCTCCACCTTAGTCTCAGTGTTGTAGAACTCAGCAGGAAAGAGGATGGGGGCAAGACTAGAATGCCTGTCATTGGCTCTCTGGCGCCACCTACTGTTAGCCTCCCTGCCTTCTGCTCTACCGTTCTCAACCAGCACTAGCCACCACTGGATTTATGGCTTCTCTCAAGGAATCCTAAGGATTGTAGTAGTGAGCATGCTTGGGAATTCTCCCTTGGTTATCTCTAGCCACCCACTTTTGTTGTTGTTCAGTCATTTAGTCATGCCCGACTCTTCATGACCCCATGGACCAGAGCACACCAGACACTCCTGTCTTCCACTGCCTCCCCCACTTTGGTCAAACTCATGCTGGTAGCTTTGAGAACACTATCCAACCATCTCCTCCTCTGTCATCCCCTTCTCCTTGTGCCCTCCATCTTTCCCAACATCAAGGTCTTTTCTAGGGAGTCTTCTCTTCTCATGAGGTGGCCAAAGTATTGGAGTCGCAGCTTCAGGGTCTGTCCTTCCAGTGAGCACTCAGGGCTGATTTCCTTAATAATGGATAGGTTTGATCTTCTTGTAGTCCATGGGACTCTCAAGAGTGTCCTCCAGCACCATCTTTCAAAAGCATCAATTCTTTGGTGATCAGCCTTCTTTATGGTCCAGCTCTCACTTCCATACATCACTACTGGGAAAACCATAGCTTTAACTATAAACCACAGTTCCTGGAGGCAGGGCGTCTTAAACCAGTTTGTGTCTGTAGTATGTATAAATCTGCCCTTGCAGTGATTTGAGCTCCAAGGCAAAACCAGCACAATTCCCCCCCCCCCGACAATAGACCGATATGAGTGGCTTATTTTCAAGGACACAATACTCAGAGCTCACTCAGCGAACCCGTGGCAGCATATGAGGCTTACTTTATCAAAGTACTGGACTGATCTTCTTCACCTTTAAAGCTTTATTGTGAAAAAATGTATACAAAAGGCCAAAAGGGAATCTACAGCTGTCATCTGTATGCTATTATCCATATTCTAACAATTTTAGGAATTGGGAGATCAACTGATGACTTAGGGGATATTGTTGTAAACTCATGTTTATATATACATGTTTATTTCACATGCAGTTTTGGTTGTCTGCTCATAAATCATTTTTATACAATTTTCATTGGATCTGAGTTCCTTTGACATTGTCTGTCTTCTTTTGCATAATTGGAGACCCTCTCATTTGTTTTGGTTGGATAGGAATCAAACATTCCTTTTTAATCGGGTCTTTGGCTTTTAACTACGGGTTTTTTTGCGTGGGTGGGGTGTTTTAATGTTGGGGTTTTTAAAAGCTATGTATGTGGTTGCTTTTTGCTTAAAATATTGTAAGTTGCTTCGAGGTGCCATAGCTAAAACAACAACTAATAAAGATAACAATAACAATAATAGCAATAATCTACACTGAAAAATTTGCCATGGACTAGAGTGATCTGGGCAATTTATTGTGTTGAATTGTGGTTTCAGAAGAGGCTATTTGAACCAAATGAACAACTATTATTTTCTTGTTTTTGTAGATTATTATGATGGGGAATTTCAAGAACTTGGAAAACGTTGATTTTTTGGTCACGTTTACTACGGATGAAGGCATGCCACTTTTCCTGATTCACATGGACCTGATTTTCAAGCCATCTTTCTTCAGGATACCCTACACAGCAAGAACTTTCTTGGGACTCTAGGCTTTGAATTTTTGGATTGTCTAATGAGACAGGGAAACTGGGCCAGAAAAGCCCGTCTCTGGACATGGAAATTGGACAGTATTGGGTCTCCATCTTTCTAGGGTCTGCCATGCTTTGCTGATTTGGATCACACATGGAAACCAAGAGCAGCTCTGTATAGCTAAGATACTGAAGGAGGAGGAGGAAAACAACCATGGCAAAGAAGCAAATGTCTGAACTGTGAACTTTCTTATCTGTAGTCATTGATGTCATTAAGAGGGATGTGATATCATTGATATGGCTTGTGACTCAATGGAGATAGACAGCTGGGGGACCTGAGCTGATTGTTGGGGGCTGATTTCACCTAGGATCACTTAACCTTTTTGGCACAGGCATCAGAAAATGACCAGGCCAGTAGCTTTTCAAAATTATACCTATTAGAGACATGTATTTTCCACTTTGACTTGTCTACACCATATTGAGTAAGTTCTTGGGTGAAAACTCAGGTGACACATGACACTATTCATGCCTGTTAAACATCAGTGTAGCTTCTAAAGTGTGTTCTTTCACCAAGGAGTTCCCCCATGGCTCCAGATTTCAAGGGAAGATCATTGATTGGGGAAGCTTGCCTGCTGTTCCTGATCTTAATTCAGAAACCTAGGATTCCCTAGGACCTGGGACTGGGTCTCACACCTGCCTGCAAGAGTACTGCAGTACTCAGCATGAATTGCAGCTTCTAGGTCAAGCACAAGGGAAGCCCCACGTAGAGAGCATTGCAAGTAATCCAGTTTTGATGTTTTGGTTGGGCTCCACAACATGACAACACATGGCAGCAACATTGCAGGTATGCTCTGAAGTAGAGTCTGGATCTGGTCTGTGCCTAAATGGGTGACTTCCTGGGAACAATATAGACTCTGTGATGGAAGAAAAGCAGGCTATAAATGTAAGAAATCTAATAGAATTTTATCACAAATTATGCGTGTACAAATTCATTTTGTCTCACATGTGTACATTTCTAATCCTATTTTAGCCTAAAGTATCTGTTTCTAATGCATGGTTGAGGGGGAGGCAAGCCAAGAACAGTCTCTCAGAATTTGGAGAATCCAAAATTTGAAAGATAATTATCTTTAAGTTCCAATTCTCCACATTAAGTCTGGGAAGCGCAGATCAGTTCTTTTAGCTTCAGAACTGACAAAACAAATTCCTCAGGCATCTCTAGTGCAGAACAGTAGGTCACTGCAGTTTAATTTTAACACAAAGGACAATGACAGTGTGGTGTAGCTGTTGGAGTGTTGGATTAGGAATGGGAAGACCAGGGTTCAAATCACTGTGTGATTTTGGGCCTTTTCATCTGAATCTACCTCACAGGGTTGTTGTGAGGACAATAGGAGGGGAAGTATGCATACCATTCAGTGGGTCTTGATTTTGAGTAGATGGTATAGGGTTGTGTGATAAGTCCCATGTCATTTAATGCCACGTTCTCTATGTGCTCCATTTGACATCTGAGGTGCTGGCTAGGATTGCAGGGGTTTGCTTTGAAAATAGCATGTCCCTACGTATTATATATTGTATTTTATCAATGTTAACTGCCACATGCGTAACTGATTAGTTGGGTGGTCATGTGAAAAAGAGAATGGTGCTCCTGTACCTTTATTAGTTGATTCCAGCAGGTGTGGGTTCTTGTCATGCTCCTATTAAAGGTGCAAGAGCCCATTCCTCCCGCACTGCTCTTGGCTGCCCTAGGTATAAACACACTGATCTTGTATGGCATAGCAGGTAACAACACAATTTTCTTTTTTAAATGGGGCTTACTTCCAGGTAGGTGGGTACAGGATGCACTGGAAACAATGGGAGTGTGCTTCTGAGTACACCTGTGTAGGATTGCATTGTGAACTATGAACCAGAAGGGTGCCCAAGCTTCTGCTATGAACCTTACAGAAGTCACTCAGTCTCATCCTCTGATCCCTTTTGCAATGTGGGGATAGCATAAGACTTACCTTAGGGCATCCGTTTCCAACCTTGTGCCCTCCCAGCTTTGTTGGACTGCAACTCCCATTGGCCCCAACCAGGGCAGCTGTTGTCTGGTTGGGAGTGATGAGAGTTGCAGACCAAAACAGCTGGTTGGAGAAGTCTCACATACAGGATGGTTGTAAAGATTATAGCAGGCATTCCCAAACTTGGCCCTCCAGCTGTTTTTGGACTACAATTCCCATCATCCCTGACCACTGGTCCTGTTAGCTAGGGATGATGGGAGTTGTAGTCCCAAAACAACTGGAGGGCCGAGTTTGGGGATGCCTGGATTATAGCAAATGTGAAGCATTTCCAACACTCTATAAATGCTGAAGTATAAAATGCTAGAGTTGCAATCCTGTATCCACTTAGCTGGAGGCAATGTGAGTAGATATGTATAGGACTGTGTCGTCATTGGCCAGATCTGCGCTGGGTTGATTTCAAATCTTGTCATTTGGATGTTTCTCTTTTCCAACACGCTTTTGATGTTTCTGCCATTTAGAGTCTTATTTTGCCTTGGTTCCCTATTGGCTATCAATTCTGTGGTTTTATTGCTGCCTTGCCCCTTGTTGCAATGTGTTTTTATATTTCATTGTTGGGGGGTTGTTGTTGTTGCTTTTTACATTGTTTATCACTGCCATTAGCACAAAAACAAAACCCAATACCTCTCTGTAATCCAATTCCTTATTATTATTGTTGTTGTTTATTAAAGTTCAATCATTGTGACAATAAATCATTTTGATGGTTTCACAAACAATCTCTCTGCGTGTTTTTGCTGTGGCTGAACAACAGGGCAGATGGAATGCAGATGTTCACATTTTTTGATGTCCTTGGTAGCCAGCCATTATATTTGGTTGCCACCCAGTTAGGGTGGTATTTTAGAGAGGAGTCCACTTCCCCTTCAGAATGACCAGGCCTCCTGTCCCCCAACAACAAGGCTGGCAAATGCAGTTCTTTGTAAACATGCATGTAGGATCAAAATAACAATGATCTTAATTTTCACATATATGTTTATGCACGGGCATAGCCAGGGAGGGGGGGCAGCTGCCCCCTATATCAAGTAAATACATAAAGACACTTAACTGAAAGTAGAAATTGCAGAAATATTTTGACAGATTTTTCTGAGCACTTGGGGGTCAAAAGAAAGCAATTTAAAGCAGTTATTGTTGAAACATTTCATTTGGAATCTGCTAGACAGAGCCAGACAGAGAATGATGACAGGTGGGTGTCCTCTTTCCCCCCATAAACCCTGGCTATGCCTGTGATCTGTAGAGCCCCCTGTAAAATCACTAAGTCCACAGTCTGGAACATAAGAAGAGTCTGCTGGGCCAGGCCAATGGCCCATCTAGTCCAGCATTCTGTTCTCACAGTGGCCAACCAGATGCCTATGGGAAGCCCACAAACAGGATTCAAGCACAAGAACTATTTCCAGTCCTGTGGCTTCCAGCAACTGGCATTCAGAAGCCTTGCCATCTCCCAATGGTGGAAGCAGAGCATAACCATCACGGCCAGCAGCCATGATCTGAAATTAAGGTAAAGGTAAAGGGACCCCTGACCATTAGGTCCAGTCGTGGCCGACTCTGGGGTTGCGGCGCTCATCTCGCTTTATTGGCTGAGGGAGCCAGCATACAGCTTCCGGGTCATGTGGCCAGCATGACTAAGCCGCTTCTGGCCAACCAGAGCAGTGCCTGGAAATGCTGTTTACCTTCCCGCCAGAGTGGTACCTATTTATCTACTTGAACTTTTGACGTGCTTTCGAACTGCTAGGTTGGCAGGAGCAGGGACCGAGCGACGGGAGCTCACTCCGTCATGGGGATTCGAACCGCCAACCTTCTGATCGGCAAGTCCTAGGCTCTGTGGTTTAACCCACAGTGCCACCAGCGTCCCTTGATCTGAAATTACCTGCCAGCAAACCTGCCTCTCATCTGAGTCTTTGGGCAGCAGCAGAAGAAGACTCTATAAAGGGGAGAGGCAGTTTCTCAGTCATGCTAAGCTTTGGATGTACAGTGGTACCTCGGGTTACATACGCTTCAGATTACAGACTCCGCTAACCCAGAAATAGTACCTTGGGTTAGGAACTTTGCTTCAGGATGAAAACAGAAATCGTGCTCCGGCGGCGCAGCGGCAGCAGGAGGCCCCATTAGCTAAAGTGGTGCTTCAGGTTAAGAACAGTTTCAGGTTAAGCACAGACCTCCAGAACGTATTAAGTTCTTAACCCAAGGTACCACTGTATTCAGAATTGGGGTGAGAGATTCTTGGTGTTCCAAGATGACTTGAAAGCCCAGTGCAACATGACACTACTCCCTCCTACTGACTTCTGCACTTGTGCCAGGGAACTTGGCAGCAAAATAAAAAAAAACCTTGCCACTCTAGGATGGTCACCCGGGCCTGGCAAGCAGGCAGTTGACTGAAAAGAGATTTATGCTCACTGTTGACAGCCTGGCAACTGCATTTGTGGACCCCTGATGTCTGTGTTGTCTCTCTGCGTGTCTGTCTGCATTTTATATGTCAGGGTTAATGTGAGTTGAATGGCGAATGTGCATAAATACTGGCCATTGTCCATGTTCACCACAAGGGATGGAGAATCTGCACATATTAACAGCCTGAATAGGGAGCTGGGTATACACTGTCTGGCCGATATGCAAGTGAGGTTGAGGGATGTGGGGGTCTTAGACCTTGCCTGGGAAAGCTGAATCATGCCCAAGAGGACAATATCGACCATGACCATGTAATCTAGGAAATAACCAGCTCACACTCTCAAGGTGGGCTTAATCCACAGCATCCTTTGGGGTATCTGCACAGCAGCCATCCAACAGGGGAAATATCTGGCTTTTTCTGTCCCCTTGTGCACATTTTCCCGTGAAAGAATAGAGTGGGAATAGAGCCAGAATTTATGTGTGTTCTCCGATTAACTACAACTCTGTAGGTTTATGTCGTTCAGTGGAAAGCTAGAAGGTTTCGCCATACAAAACCCACAAAGGCAAGGAAAAATCACACACAGGCAACCAAGGAATGGCTGCTTGATTGTGACTCGGGTTTAGTGCCATGGAAATTCATGTGATGAATGTATAATGTGTTGGTGATCCGAACACCTATGGAACTCAGAACGCTCATCCTCTCGGGGTTCTTCTCTTCCCAATCCATCTCGAAACCAGGATGGTGCTGGTGATTCTTTCCCACCCAGAACTCCCCAAATGAACAAAGGAGGTGGGATAAAGAATGACCATATTGTTCTCTGGGAAGCACATTCAGGCAGATCCCGTGCAAGGCCAAGTTCAAGGCTAGTATTGAGAGGGTGGTGTGTGTGCAAGAGAGAGAGAGAGAAGGTGGGAATGGCATGCTAATTTCCACTGCAAAGATGCAAGGCTAGGAAATCTGCATGAGGTGATTATTCACTGCTGCCACCAGGCCCTCCTACAGGCTGGTTTGGTTCCCCTCCCCCCAAATAGCACATTAAAGAGAAACAATGGGGGCTGATTGCCTTCTGCTTAAAGGGGGATGGGTGGAAAGAGGGGGAAGGTTCTCCCTCTGCACACCTCAGAGAGAGAGAGAGAGAGAGAAATGACAGCTCGGATGGATTGATTGATAGATAAGACAGATGTATTATTATATAGCAGATCTCTATCACACAGCATCAAAGCGTGTTGATGGTATATCATATCAGTCTAATATCGGTCATTGTTGCTGTCAGTTACACAGTACTTGTCAGATCTCCAGAATCCCATCACTGGATCTCTAATCTCTGTTTAATTATTATTATTATTTCATAACTCCACGGCATTTTTTGAAGTTCACTTTGCAATTTGTCTCAAACAGTCACACTTGCAAGATAAATTTGGCCCGACTGGCAAGGAAGTTGAGTCCTGTTTGGGGAACGTCATAAAAGCCAGTTGTGGATTGATCCTAGAGTGGTCATTTCTCTTTTTCCCCATTTATGAAATTTCATTGTTGCTACCCCTTAGGTATTGGGCGTGGAGTGATCTTTGCACAAAACAGACCACGGCCCTGTGTGAATCTTATGAACAGTGCCGTCAAACAAGAACATTTAAACCTGCTGAAATAATTTGGTTCTTAAGCCCAATCTGCACTACACATTTAAGGCAATATCATACCACTTTGAAAAGTCATGTCTTACCCCAAAGAATTCTGGGAAACTTTCTACTCTCACCATGCATAAATTTGTGAACCTTTATCACTTGTTTGCCTTTTATCTAAAAAGCCCCAAATCTTGTAACTTTTCCTCATAGGGAAGTTGCTAAAAACCCTTGATCTATTCACAGGAATTTCAGTCTCTTTTTTAAAAAAAAAAATTATTTATTGCATTTATTGCATCTCCAGGGAGCTCAAGATGGCATACACTGTCCCCTTCCTTTAATCCCTGCAGTAATTCTCTGAGGTAGGTAAGGCTAAGAGACAATGACTGGTCCAAGGTCACCCAGTGAACTTCATGGCTGGGTGGACATTTGAACCCTGGTCTCCTAGGACCTAGTCTGCCACTGTAACCACTACACAACACTGCCCCCCACACTCCTTGTTCACTTATATGTTATTTAGTAAGGCGGCATTTTGTGGATATTTAATGAATCCGCTAGCTTCACAGGACTCAATGCAGCGTCTGTCAAATGAAGTCTGAAGGCAGGTGTGCAGTTAATTAATTTATTTAAAATTTCGTTTCACATTCAAAAAAGAAATATAATGATGCAAAACAATGAAACAAGGTTTGAAAAGCATATATGCTTTTGCCCGCATTTATATAACTAAATACCAAATAATACACTCAGGCTGCAATCGTAGATGCACTTACCTTGGTAGTACGTCTCATAGAGCTCAGTTGGACTTACTTCTGAGTAGGCATGCATAGGATGGCACTGTAATATAAATATGTAACATCCATAGAGGTATGTACCTTGTTTTGCCAAAGCTCAATGAAAGGTTTTCATCCCAACAACAACAACGACAAATCTGTCATTTTGTATGAGTTCCTTTTCTTGTTCTGATATAATTACTTACCTTAAACATAACTGTGTAATTATACCTTTTATTTCTCCATTCCTCAAAAGTAGGAAGTGATGTTGTTTCCCATTTAATAGCAGAGTAAATTCTTGGTGTTGCTAACGTATACATAATCATTTCATGATATGCATATTCTTTTAATAACAATACAAATAATAAGAGATCCTTCTTAAGTTTTACATGTGTTATCAGGGCTATCCTCTTTCTTTCTTTCTTTCTTTCTTTCTTTCTTTCTTTCTTTCTTTCTTTCTTTCTTTCTTGAAAAATATGCCCTTACTTGTTCACAATCCCACCACACAGACAAGCATTTATTTACATATTCTTTCAGAGATTTCAGGAGAGGTAGGAATCTGTCACAGAAAAACAACAACATAGAGTCTTGTGGCATCTTAACAACTAACTGATTTATCATGGAATAAGCTTTTGGATTCTAGACCACAAAGGCTTATGGCACGATTAATTTGTTAGTCTTTAAAGCGCCACAAGGGTATCACAATTAAAGAGAAAGAGAGCATGCAGTGCTTTCAGCACTTGAGTGGAGGACAGCTCCATTGAAAACAGAAACTTTAAACCTGATATTAAGCCAAGGTTAATTAGCAGTGATAAATAGGCTCGCACTTGCAGCTCTAGTCTCTGTTTTACAGAATTTTATTTATTTAAGGGATTTGCTTATCCCACTCTTCAGTCAAAAAAGGCTCCCAGAGCAGCTTATCAACCATTAAAAAGAAAAAGGGTGAAGAGAAGGGGGAAAAATAATAGACTTACACTCTAAAAAGGCATGACATGAAAGGAAAATGGGTTGGGAGGGAGGAGGAAATAAGCAAACATGTCTAGTTCTCACAGACAACCAAGTCCCCTTCTCATGCTACTCCTCTGAAGGGGAAGCCATACGGTTACTGAGAAATGGTTTTGCTTATGGGTTTCACAACCAGCTTCAGGTCAGGCATATTCCACCCATGTGTTAGTGCAGGGGTCAGCAAACTTTTTCAGCAGGGGGACGGTCCACTATCCCTCAGACCTTGTAGGGGGCCAGACTATATTTTGAAGGGGGGGGGGGGGAATGAACGAAATCCTATGCCCCACAAATAACCCAGAGATGCATTTTAAATGAAAGGACACATTCTACTCATGTAAAAACACGCTGATTCCCAGACCATCCATGGGCCGGATTTAGAAGGTGATTGGGCCAGATCCTGCCCCTGGGTCTTAGTTTGCCTACCCATGGGTTAGTGTGATTGCTTTCAACAAAGGAGCCAATGCAGCTGGGAAAACGGGTACCCTGATCCTGGAAGTCAGTGTGTGAGTTGCTGTAAAGGCTTTCCCCCTGCAGATTTATTTTTTTTAAAAGCTGTGAACAGCTTAGAAGCCATTTTGGCATATAAGAAATATATAAATTAATAAATAATATCAAAGGATTTCTTAAACGATATCAAAGTACAGGGCAATTCACAGAGTAAGATAAATGGGGAGAAATGGGTGGCAGTGGTAAAGTCCCTTTCCCCTCAAGAACTGTAAGGGAGGAGGAGGGATGTGGAGAAGAGGAAGTGAGAAAGCCAAATACAGTGGTACCTCGGGTTACATAAGCTTTGGGTTACTTACGCTTCAGGTTACAGACTCCACTAACCTCGGGTTAAGAACTTTGCTTCAGGATGAGAACAGAAATTGTGCTCCGGCAGCGTGGCAGCAGCAGGAGGCCCCAATAGCTAAAGTGGTGCTTCAGGTTAAGAACAGTTTCAGGTTAAGAACGGACCCCGGAACGAATTAAGTACTCAACCCGAGGTACCACTGTATAACAAGGGATGGATCCAACCTTGGAATTAGTGAGCTTTGGCTTCTGTTTAGCCCAGGGCAGGGATGAAAGGATTGAGCCAAGGGCTTTGCGTAAGACGTGGGCTTTGAGGGGGCATTTGAAGCAATCACACTATACAAGTGTTCTAGAATGCAGTCCCAGCTGCTAGGAGGAGGACAGGGCAAGAATGGAGCTAGTTAAGGCCTTGATCTTCAAACAGTCAGTCATGCCCTGATCAGTGGAGGTTGGTGCATTAAGACAAATGAGGGCACTGCTCTACCAAACCTAGGTTGCCCTTAAGCCGTTCCCACCTACCTTCTTCCTTACATCCAGTCTAGGTGAAGGCAGCACTGTCTGTCAGCTTCCAGCTCCTGCCCCCCTTTTTTGCCCCCTATAGAACTCAGCAGGGAGGAAGGTGGGGTCAAAACTAAACTTAATTGGCTCCAGCTCCACCTGTCATTGGCTTTGGTTTTGACTAGCCTTCCACCCTGCCAGTCCCAACGGTCCTGACATTAAATGAGTTTTGCCAGTAGCCAGAAGTTCACATAGGCATTTTTAGACTCTGGGTTAATGGTGCTAAACACACACACACACACACACACACACACACACCCCTCTGTCAAGCCCCGACAACACCCTCAGATGACCATGCATGCTGCTTCACTTCCTACAAAAAGTGACAAGTCAGCCCTATTGTGTTTGGGCTCCCTCCTGCTCATTCTGCTCAGTGGAGTTCTGGATGGCGACCCCAAAGTCCTACTCTGATAACACTACTTTGTTTTTCTTTATCCCACGTGAGCCTGCATGTTCCTTAAGATCACCAAGGTTTACTTCTGAGCAGACATGAAGAGAATTGTGCTCTTAGTCTAGAAAATTCCTTTCGAAACCATAAATTCCTCCCCCCACCCCTTGTTCCTTAACAGAAGCCTCCCCGCAAAAAAAGGTAGCTGCATATGTCTAACACTATATATTCAACCAATTTACTATCTCTCTTTTAATATTATCTACCCAATATCTAACTTATCCCATCTAAATTTATATTTTAATATCTGAGACCGGTGATAAAATCTAATCTAATATCTAACTTTTAATCAGGTCGACCTTCCTAATATCTTTCTCTCATATCTAATCTAGTCTCCATCTAGCACATTGATTTTCTTTTCCTTGGTACCATCTAAGAGCGCAAGTAAGTAGAGCTCTGCTGGGTCAGGCAAGAGGCCTATCGAGTCCATCATCCTGTTGTCACAGTAGCCAGCCAGTTGCCTCTTTTGGGAAACCCTCAAACAGGACTTGAGTGCCCCTTCCCCATTATTTTCACACTTGTGATTTATTTAGTTACAGTGGTACATCGGGTTAAGTACTTAATTCATTTCAGAGGTCCGTTCTTAACCTGAAACTGTTCTTAACCTGAAGCACCACTTCAGCTAATGGGGCCTCCTGCTGCCGCCGCACCGCCGAAGCACAATTTCTGTTCTCACCCTGAAGCAAAGTTCTTAACCTGAAGCACTATTTCTGGGTTAGCGGAGTCTGTAACCTGAAGCATATGTAACCTGAAGTGTATGTAACCTGAGGTACCACTGTATTGTTTATATATCACTCTTCATCATAAGATTGTAGGGCAATTCACAGAATGAAATACAGGATAAAAACAAGTAAATAAGTAAAACAAAACAGCAAAACAATAACCTCCACCCTTTTCCTCAGACACATTTTAAAGTCTGTAGAATATTAATTAGCCAAAGGCCTGGCTGAAGAGGAATGTTTTTGCCTGGCACCTGAAAATATATAATGAAGGCACCAGGTGAACTTCCCTAGGGAGAGCATTCCAGAAACAGGGAGCCACTACAGGAAAGGCCAGTTCTTGTGTTGCCACCCTCTGGACCGTATGTAGAGGAGGCACATAAAGAAAGGCCTCAGAGGATGAGCACAGAGTCTGGTTTAAATGGGGAAAGGCAGTCCTTCAGATATTGGCAGTCCTGAGCCGTTTAAGGCTTTATAGGTCAAAACCAGCACTTTGAATGGGGCATGGAAACTCCTTGGCAGCCAGTGGCAATCAGGCCAGGATCAGTGTAATATGCTAAAAAATATATATGCTTGTGATTCAAAGCAACTGGCATTCAGAAGCATACTGCCTCTGTATAATTTTATACACTTCCATCAAGTCGCCTTTTACCTGCTGTTTCTCTAAACCAGTGGTTCTCAACGGTATGGCATGTCACACTGGTGTGGCAGGAGAGGGTAGCAAGTGTGGCGGAAAGATTCAAGGGCAATCAAAGAAACATTTAAACATTTCAGTGTAGTATAGTATGGTATCAAAATAGTTTCTTTTGCATATACAACCAGAAACAGCATCCACGCCTCTCTTCAAGACCATTGGCCATTCTTCTAGAGCAGGGGTCAGCAAACTTTTTAAACAGGGGGCCAGTCCACTGTCCCTGAGACCTTGTGGGGGGCCAGACTATATTTTGAAGAAAAAATGAACCAATTCCTATGCCCCAGAAATAACCCAGGGGTGCATTTTAAATAAAAGGACACATTCTACTCATGTAAAACCACACTGATTCCCGGACTGTTCGTGGGCTGGATTTAGAAGGCTATTGGGCTAGATCCAGCCCCCGGGCCTTAGTTTGCCTACCCATGTTCTAGAGTTCTCTACAACATATTTCAACTCTGACAAATATGAAAGATCAGAAAAGGCAAAGGCTTCTTTGTGTTGATGTTTGCTTGTCTCAAATTAGACCTAATATAAATGAGATCACCCAGCAAAAGCAAACTCATACCTCCCATTGAGTTTGTATACGTACTTAAGGTACATATGTAAGAGGCTTGTTTATCATTAAATTTTGGGAGTGATTCATGTTCTTCTGTAGTTTATACTTTCTGGATGTCCCATGACTGTATTATAAAGCAGTTGTGTTCTATGTTATAAAACAAGCACTGCTTTTTGCTTTCCAATGTACAGTGTACGCTTCAGGTTACACACTCCGATAACCTAGAAATAGTGCTTCAGGTCAAGAACTTTGCTTCAGGATAAGAACAGAAATCGGGCTCCGGCCGCGCGGCAGCAGTGGGCCATTAGCTAAAGTGGTGCTTCAGGTTAAGAACAGTTTCAGGTTAATAACGGACCTCCGGAACGAATTAAGTACTTAACCCAAGGTACCACTGTATTTATTATCAATAAGAAATTCAGTGTGGCGCTCTCAAGTTTTTATTCTGAAAGTGTAGCCCAGAGAAAAAAGTTTGAGAACCACTACTCTAAACTATAAAGCCCCTTTCCACGTAAAAGAGTTCTTCCAATCCCTTGATGATATTGGTTGCTCCTTTCTGAATCTTTTCCAGCTCTACAATATCCATCTTGAGGTGACGGTGACCAGAGCTGTGCACAATATTCCAAATGGAGTTGCACCATAGATTTGTATAGTGGCGTTATTACATCAGCTACTTTTTATTTTCCATTCCTTTCCTAATGATCTGCAAAGTAGCATGGAATTCAGCTTTTTCCACAGCCACCCCACACTGGTTTGACATCTTCATTGAGCTGCTCTCCACAATGACTCCAAGCTCTCACTCCTGGTCAGCCACTGACAGTTCAGATCCCATGAGTGTATGGCTGTAGCCAGGATTTATGTTAAGGGAAGCAGGACACCCACCTGTCATCATCCTCTGTCTGGCTCTGTCTAGCAGATTCGGAATGAAATGTCTCGACAATAACTGTTTTAAATTTCTTTTGACCCCAAGTGCTCAGAAAAACCTGTCAAAATCTTTCTATGGTTTCTACTTTTAGTTAAGTATTTTTATGTATTTACTTGATATAGGGGGTAGCTGCCCCTCTCCCAGGCTATGCCCATGCATAAAACATATATGTGAAAATAAGATTGTTATCATTTTGATCCTACATGCATCTTTATAAAGAATTGCATTTGCCATTTTACCACCGCCACCCATTCACTCAGTTTAGAGAGATTCGTTGGGAGCTCCTCACACCCCCATTTTGTCTTAAGAACTCCAAAAAGTTTGGCATCATCAGCATACCTGGCCACCTCACTGCTCACTCTTAACTCTAGATAATTTACAAAAAAGTTAAAAAGCAAATGTCCCAATACTGATCCTTAATAATAATAATTTATTATTTATTCCCTTATTAAAGGTCAGTATAGTAAAAGCTATGGTTTTCCCAGTAGTGATGTATGGAAGTGAGAGCTGGACCATAGAAGTGAGAGCTAGACCATAAAGAAGGCTGATCGCCAAAGAATTGATGCTTTTGAATTATGGTGCTGGAGGAGACTCTTGAGAGTCCCATGGACTGCAAGAAGATCAAACCTATCCATTCTTAGGGAAATCAATCCTGAGTGCTCACTGGAAGGACAGATCCTGAAACTGAGGCTCCAATACTTTGGCCAACTCATGAGAAGAGAAGACTCCCTGGAAAAGACCCTGATGTTGGGAAAGATGGAGGGCACAGGGAGAAGGGGACGACAGAGGATGAGATGGTTGGATAGTGTTCTTGAAGCTACAACAACAACAACATTTATCCCCTGCCCATCTGGCTGGGTTTCCTCAGCCACTCTGGACAGCTCCCAACAGAACATTAAAAACACAATCAAACATTTAAAAAAACAACCCTAAACAGGGCTGCTTTCAGATGTCTTCTAAAAGTCAGATAGTTGTTTATTTCCTTGACATCTGATGGGAGGGCATTCCACAGGGCTGGTGCCACTATTGAGAAGGCCTCCTCTGCCTGGTTCCCTGTAACCTCACTTCACCCAGTTAGGGAACCACCAGAAGACCCTCAGAGCTGGACCTCAGTATCTGAGCTGAAGGATGGGGGTAGAGATGCTCCTTGGGAGAATATACTTTCTAAATCCCTCCATCAGAAGAACTATCGCCTTATTCTTGCTCTCTGGTTCCTGTTACTTAACCTCACCTTGCCACAGTATACCTGCTTATACCACCTAGTGTGGCCAAGGTGTCAAAAGAAAAGACGCTCAGCACCTTGAATAGTTGCGCAGAAAGGGGAGGTTCTATAGGTATTACCTGTAAAACTGAAGAAAGTTTGTGATCCCATGACTGCAAATAAAAAGAGAGAAATGACAGATTATAAAATACGAAAGTTCATTAAAAAACAGCAGGCTGTGAATAATAATAAAAAAGCAACCCTAAATTGTCTTAAGCGAAATTTTGCAACTTGCTCTGTGATTATTATTATTTCTAATAGAAAATGGAGCTCTCCAGTAAAATGATCAACAGAAGCTCTGATGGTTGACCTGGGAAGGACTCTGTGAGGGTTTATGTCATAGTTTCCTTAGCCCCCCGGTAAAAACTGTGATTAAGTGGTGCACGTAAAACTGACTCCACCTGTTCATTATTACAAGGACAGTATCTATTATTTAAAGGAGCTTTATTACATCTCTGCTCTAAAAGCTTTGAGGGCACACCAAGAAAGAAAGCTCGCCTGTACTTAGGAGCAGGTAGCCTGTTTAAATAGAATTAAGACTTGGAAAACCCAGATTTGCGATGTTGGGAGAGGACATAACAACGCTCCTGTGCTGTGCAGCTCAGAGGTACAGCATTGGCTTTGCATGCAGAAGCTCCCTGGTACCTTCAGGTAGGTCCCCTGTCCCCGAAGAGACTGCTACCAGTCAGAGCAGACAACATTGAGCTATGAAGGATATGTGTCTGACTTGGTCTGCTTCCTGCATCCCAATACAGCTTTTGTAGGTTGGCCTCTGTTAGCCTCTGTTCAGCAATATGCTTGGCTTGCTCACATTTCATAAGTTCATAGATTCATAGAATTTATAGATTCATAGAGCTGGAATGCAATGCAGGATTATGCTGTTGTCCCGTACAGGGATCGAACCTGCAACCTTGGTGTTATCACCACCACACTCTAACCAGCTGAGCTATCCAGGATGACTTCTAATGGGCAGTGAATAGGCACCATGGCTGTGTTCTCCCTCCACTCTCAGAGGCATTAGGCCTCTGAATGCTAATTGCTGGGAATCGCAGGTGGGCTGTTGAGCTTATGCCCAACTTGTGGACTTTGCACGGGCATCTGGTTGGTCACTATGGAAACAGGATACTGGACTAGATAAGCCATTGGCTTGATCCAGTGCCGGGTTCCTATTAGGTTCTTACATTCTTAGTCTTCTGTCTGATTTTCATGCTTCAGCACTGGTGGTAGTTTGTTTTTGTCTTGAATGAAGTTTATTAAGTGATCCAGCGAGACTCCCTGGCCATTTTCAAGTGGTGCTGGGACTTTGAAACCCTCTGAGTTCAGGCTCAGGAACTCTCTCCCTTTTCCTATATATATATATATATATATATATATATATATATATATATATACTTTTCAGATATATACATTTCACTGATTTTACAATCATTTTGGCATTTTAAAACTTGACTTCCTTCCCACTCTTACTGAGGTTCCTTAAATTTATTTTTAATATCTTCTGCATATCCAAATTAACTTAACTTACTCATTTATTTATCTTCTTTATATATATATATACTCTTATGTAGCTGCAGGTTATTACAATAATCCTGCCAGTGTTTTTATCTGTTTACAATTTATCTGTAAATATTCAATAAACCATTCCCATTCTTTTATTAAAAGTTTGTTATCTTGATTTCTTATTCTTCTGGTAAGTTTTGCCAGTTCTGCATATTCCATAAGCTTTTGTATCCATTCTTCCTTTGCTGGGACTTTCCTCTCTCTCTTTTCCAGTGCCAGATTAAACCCTGTGTAGGGCCCCTAGGTTAAACCACAGAGCCTAGGACTTGCCGATCAGAAGGTCGCTGGTTCGAATCCCGTGACGGGGTGAGCTAACATTGCTTAGTCCCTGCTCCTGCCAACCTAGCAGTTCGAAATAAGTAGGTACCGCTCCGGCAGGAAGGTCCGTGCGCTGCTCTGGTTCGCCAGAAGCAGCTTAGTCATGCTGGCCACATGACCCGGAAGCTGTACGCCGGCTCCCTCGGCCAATAAAGTGAGATGAGTGCCGCAAGCCCAGAGTCGGCCACGACTGGACCTAATGGTCAGGGGTCCCTTTACCCTTTACTCAGGCCCCTAGGCAGTCATTTCTCAGGGGGGCCTCCTAACAAGGTTTTTATTTTACCAACCAACAATTCAAATAAACCAATTCTATTACACAAAACAAAACAATATTATTTTGATTTGTTGTTGAGGGGGCCCCCAAAAAGGTGTGGGGCCCATAGGCCAATGCCTACTCTGCCTGTTTGGTAACCTGGCCCTGCTCTCTTCGCATCTTGGCTCCCTGCACCAAACAAATCCCATTCCTGGAGCCTCAGGGAGTCCTGGCCACCTTTTCCATCACCCCCCTCGAGGTCCATCACACCAACTATTTAGGTCTTTCCCACTATTTATATCAAAATCCCCCTCCCCACCTCTTCCTTCAATGCTGCTTCAGACTTGCCCCAGACTGGCCTTCCTCTCTCTCTTCCCCCAACCCCAATAATTTCTTCTTCTTTTTCAGGGGAGGGGGGGGGAAGCAACCTGCCAAGCTCAGGCGTTTGGCTGTGTCTTCCCTGCCTCCCCCCCCCCTTTCCTCCTTGGTGCAGCTTTCTGGTGTGTGTGAGAGAGAGAGACCCATGGAACTTTATTTAAAAGGAAGAAGAAGAAGCAAGCCCATAGAGGGCCGACACAATGGGGGTTTTATTCAAATTTGTTTAGAGTTGAACGGATTTGCATGGAAAATGTGTGAGAAAAGACGGCGCCAATGACCTCATCCCCAGCTGCTATTAACGTTCAATTATACGCTGAATAGAAGGCACTGGGAGAACAGACTTGGACGTGCAGAGAATCCAGGTTGGGACGGGAAAGTGTGAGAAACTGCTCCTGCTAACCCCCCTACCCACCCCTTTCTCCTCCCTCCCCTTCAGCAGCGCCCCTCTCCCTCCTCTGGAGGAATGCAGGGAGGGGCGCGGAGCCCAGAGCAATCCAGAGCTGGCTGCTCCCCCCACTCAAAAAAACCCCCAGTTATGTTGTGCTCAGGGGGTGGAGAGCGGAGGAAGATGGTGTTCTAAGTGCCCTTCTTCTCTCCCCCCCCCCCATATCTTAAAACAAATCTGAAAAAGTTGGCCAGAAGAGGGTTTCCTGCATCACTGGACTGTCTACTCCCCGCAAGACTTTTAAATAAAGACCCCTTCCCAACACACACACACACACACACACACATCGATGCCTTGAAAATATGATGATGCCCAAAAAACGCCCCTACTAGGGAGTAAACCTCGCTGACCACAATGAGATCAGCTTCCGAGGAAATGGTTGAGGAGCGCCAACTTGAATAAAATATTTTTTAGGGGGGGCAGTAAGTTCTGCCCTTCATAATCAATCACATGATATGGCGGGCACACACTATTTGAATGACAATGTCTATCAACTTTTTGGGGGGCCCTCAAATATTTTATGTGGGGGGGCAAAGGGACTTCGGCCCCTAGGAGTTGGCTCCTAGGAAACGGTTAGTCGTCCATTGTGTAAACACCGTCGTCGGGAGGAAGTCCCAGTGAAATCAGCAGGGTTTACTTCCGTGTAAATGATGCATAATAAGCTTCAGGTTGCACAGGTGCCAAGGCACGCTTACCTGGAAAGAAGACACTCCCCCCCCCCACTCTTCCACTTGAACGGGCGGGGTCTTCTTTCTTAGTAAGGATGCTTAGGATCCGGCTGCAAAACTGGGCTGCTAAGCGCGTCTACTCGGGAGTAAGCTTCACTAGATTGCCTGGCGGGTAAAATGTGCATGGGTCCTAGATTATGATTCTCTCTCTAGGTCTCTCCCCCCCCCCCCCACGCCACCAATCCTCCCCAACTTTGTAACAGGCAGACTTTTAAAAATCTTGCAATCCGGGGAAGAAGAAATGTAAGGTGAAGTCAGCTTTCTAAATTAGAATTGTGAAGTAGTGCTGTTGTGGGTGTTAACAGGATGCGACAAGCGCTTGATCCGGACTCTCTGCACCTCTAGTCGATTGCGCCACATTTTATTCGGAGCGGAGTGACGGTTTCTAATGAATCTCCTCACCTTACTCCAAAAATAACATACACGCAGGCACGCATTGATTAAAAAGAAAAAGCCCATTCCTTTTGCAACAGGACATAAATTTAAAATTTCAAAATTTGCGGGACAATCTCTAAGATGAGCATGCAAGTGCGGGGTGTGGGGTGGGGGTACCCAAGAAAAGTGTGACAAATACGTTGCACTAAGATTTATTTCCCAGGTGCGTTTCCCAACCCACATTTTGTGAGGGGTGGGAAATGTTCTCCTGAGGAGGGCAAGAATAAATTATTAGAGCAACGGCTGGGTGAGAAAAGGCTGGCTTGATTGTATCTGTGAAGTGGGGGGCGAATAAAGAAGGAGGGGTTTAATTGCATCAAGTCTGGGGTCGCACAATAATTATGCACCCCTTCAATTAACTGTGCTTTAAAGGGGAAGACACGCTCCCTCTCTTTCACACACACAAACCCAAAATGGGTGCAAAGTTTGCGCGCCCCTTCCCTCAATTAACGTTGCTTTGGGAAAACAGACATTGCGCGCCCCCCCCAGCAAATCTGATTTTGCATTCCACGCAGGAACTTCGGGGGCTGGCGGGGAAAAAACAGCAGCCCCCCTCAAACCCCTCTTCTCAGACCCAGACAGGCCGCCCCGAGGTGCCCCTCTACAAGGTTCTCAGGCTGTCTCAGCCTCAGACAAAGTCCCCGACTCCGAAGTTCAAGTTCAGTCGACGGGACGGGCGCTTGGCCGCGGAGCTCTCCATTCCTTTCCAGGCCCGGGTCTTTTGTTCCTCTTCTGACAATCGCTCTTTATCCAGCCCTAACAACACCCTCCCCCGTTCCCCTCCCCTCCCGTCCCGTCCCCGCTTTCTTTAACTTGGCACCGTTTAGCTGCCTGGTCTGCAAAAAACTTCACAGCTCCGGTTTGTTGGTTCCCTAAGCACTCCAATTACCCCCTTTTCTCTTTCCTCACATATATGTATATCTGTATGTATGCCTCTCTCTACACTCGAAGGCTGTTCAGGGTAGAGATAGCCGGGCTTTCTCCTTGCGCAAAATCCTAAGAAGGAAGGTGGGCCATGTGTGTCTGTTTTGGCGGGGGCGGGGGCGGAGTTCCAAAGAGAGTTTCCTTTCCAAGTTTTTTTAAAAATATTATTTTTTAAAAGGGCTTTCCGAAGCACGAGTTCAAGTATCTGTCCTTTTAAAAAGCCCCAGAGAGAGAGAGAGAGAGAGAGAGAGAGAGAGAGAGAGACCAGTTTGGGGGTTCATCAGACAGAGCTCTGGAGAAATTGCATTCAGGTAAGCAGGGGGAAATCCCATTATTCTTCTTATTAATAATAATAATATTTCACTGTCCATTACCCTTTGAAGGCTTTGCTCTGTTAACAGGCCCTCATCTCCCCAATATGACAGCAGACTGAAGCTGAAATACCAAAGTCACTCTGTTTTGCTGGGTTGAGGCAGTTGTTTTGTTCAAGAGGGTCATGTTTTTTGACCCTGGGCAGGATCTCAGGAGAGGCAGGTTGATGCTCTGGTCTGTGAAGGGTGTTTGGGACACAATGAGGACTGCTGCCATTAAAACAACAAACCTATCCCCCATCAGGCTCTCCTGCTTGACGGAGGCCCCCGGTTTCACTGTCCCAGCCCTGGGTGGTGTGGGGAGTGGGTGGGCTCCTGTTGCTTTAAGGGTGAAAGGAAGGTCAAGAGAAGGTCAGGCTGTAATAACTGAAGGCATGCATTTGTGGCATACATTAGGGCACAAGAGGTGTGTGTGTGGAGGGCTTGACTAAATGTACCTGGGTGTACCTGTCTGTATAGGAATGTCTTGTTTCTTTATTTCTTAAAATCTTCTCCTGTTGATAAATACCATTGGGGAAACTTTCTAAACTTTCCCCTCTTTTGGGGATAACTTCACACACACAGCCCTCTTCTCTCACTTAAAAGCAACAGCCAGTTATAAGATACGGTTATCTCTTTTCTATCTTGGAGACAGTAGGCTCCAGAAATATAACGGAACCAGAAAGAGGGGGGGGGGGACCAACTAGCTATGCCTCCCAAGCATGAAATCAGGAGATATGAATGGCAAGAGGAAGAAGGTTAGAAGTCACCTGGTGGATTCCTCTTACCATCTTCTTCCTTCTGTAGTGATGAGGAAGCTGTGGCTCTCCAGACATTGCTAGACTAGAAATCCCATTATCCTTTATTTTTGGCAAAGCTGGTTGACAGTGACTGGAGTTATAGTCCCAACAAGATCTGCAGGGACACGGCCCAGTCCCCCCCCCCCCCAGATTTTATTTTTATAATGTGACATAATTGGTTGTGCTGACCAGCTATGGCCAGTGAAGTGCAGCTTTCAGGAACTGTAGGAATAAATGCGAGTTATAAGAGGGAGTCTTTCAATAACTATGTTTTCTCCATTCCAAGCAATAAATGTTCTGTATGGGAACAGAACTATATCCAAGCAATATTCTGCTCCCCCTGCAGTGTTCACTGCTTGCTCAATTTATTGGTTCAATTTATGACACAGATATTGTCAGCTGTGTGCATTTAGCTGCAGTTGCACTGCATCTTAGGTTCCATGACCCTAAAAGCTCTGCATTTTTTAGTCAGAATGAGGCAAAGGTAAATTCAGGTGAATTTATTTAACAAAGGTCCTTTTGGCGCACAGAAAGGTAATATTGCAGAATTGGATGATTTGGGGTTGATTTGAAAAACTAAAACACTCCCGGGGCCCTATATATTTTTAAAAAACAAGCAAAATTTAAAAATGCAATCCTATATTGCACATTTCTCTGGGACAAAGTCCAATTGATTGCAAGAGGACTTTTTTCTGAGTAGACACAAACAGAAGTTACTCTCTGGTAAGTGTCTATAGGATTGCAGTCTAAATGGACTTTGACATCACTCCAAAGATGGTGGATTCAGTGATTCCATATATCTTTTTGTTTTACTTCAAAAATGAAACATAATCCAATGATGTTTTCCTCTATAGCTGAACTGCCCGTTCATCCACCAACCTCCCAGAAGCTGTGGTTGTTACTAGTGTATACCTGGACTCACATGTGCACATGCAGCACTCATGTATGTCCATATGCACACTCCTGAGAGTTTTAGGATCTTTTGCTGGAGTTATAACATGTGCTTGCCTTGTCTATGAGTATGTGTTTTACCTCAACTCTCAGCTCACAGGAAGCTTTCACACATAAAAATAAAGAAAGCTTGGTTTATTACATGAAATAAAAGTAAATTGGCAGCAACTCCTACAACACACACACACACACACACACACACACACACACCCCTAGATCTGAAGAGTGAAAGATTCCCCAGCTATTTAAAAGAACCCTACAGCAGAACTTTCCAAACTGTATGTAGTGTCAGTGTATCAGCTGCAGGGTGTAGGTGTGTGGGAGGAACGTTCCCCACACTCCTCCCAGGGCAAGAGAGGGGTTAGTTTTACCTCCAGTTTGCTAGTAAAACTGAATTGCTGTGTTGGGAAATGATGCATGTCTCAAAAGCGGGTCACCAACATGCGAAGTTTGGAAATCTCTGCCCTACAGAAATGTAGGCATGACAATGTTGCCATAAACCCACACTAGAAGTGGAGAGGTTGGGGGGGGGGGAGAGAAAGGAAAGTATACCTGCTCTTCAAGTGAGGCAGAAAGCTGAGTCCTGGGGAGTGCTGGCTAAGTGTCCTGTTGGAGCTAGACAAGGTAGCTAGGTAGCTAACTACTGGAATGTTTGGGGTTTTAATAATATTCTTAGCAAATGCCTCCTAGTTGGGAAGGAAGGGGCTTTGAAATTAACAATTCCCACCCCCACCCCCCAGTTTCTGCCCATTTCTCACCTGGCCATCCTGCTTGCTTCTCACTGTGTGTGTGTTTTGCTTAACAAAAGAGTATAAGACTTGTAATAGTGAACCTAGACATCTCTTTGCCTGCTATCTGCCTTCAAATCACCTTACCATTGTGTGGATGGCTGCCATTGAGGAGCTGATTTACCTAGCAATTAAATTTGCATGCGCTAACCTTTAGGGATGCGGGTGGCGATGTGGGTTAAACCACAGAGCCTAGGACTTGCCGATTAGAAGGTCACCGGTTCGAATCCCCACGACGGGGTGAGCTCCCGTTACTGGGTCCCTGCTCCTGCCAACCTAGCAGTTCGAAAGCACTTCAAAGTGCAAGTAGATCAATAGGTACCACTCCAGCGGGAAGGTAAACAGCGTTTCCATGCACTGCTCTGGTTCGCCAGAAGCGGCTTAGTCATGCTGGCCACATGACCCGGAAGCTGTACGTCGGCTCCCTCGGCCAATAAAGCGAGATGAGCACCGCAACCCCAGAGTCGGTCACGACTGGACCTAATGGTCAGGGATCCCTTTACCTTTACCTTTACCCTTTAGGTGAGGTGTGGGTGAACTCAGGATATGCCTTTCAGGAGGCGAGGTTGGAATCAGCGTTCTACCAGGGTCACCAAAGTTCACCATGGAGGGTCTCCTGTCATATTAGAGCAGGGTGGTCCTCGAGGGTTATTTTGTTGGCCCCCACAGCCCCCACAGGGCTTTGGAAAGGAGGTCTGAGGGCTCTGACAGTGTCCTAGAGTACTACTGCCTCTTTCTCAAAGCCTAGTTAGCACTTTCTCAACTTTGAGAAGGAAGTAGGAGGCCATTGGGATCTTGCCAGAGCCTTGTGTCTCCTTCCCCAAAGCTCAAGGCCTCGGTTTGGGAAGTCAGTGCAAGGGCTGGGGAGCATCAAATTTTGGGCTCACTCCCCCCCCCCCCCGCATGTGACCAGGCATTGCGTGGCCCATGAGTTCCATGCTGAAGTACTCATGCAGCCCACTTGGTATGAAAAGTTGGACCACCCTGTATTAGAGTTATGCCAACCTTATTTTTAATGGTGTGATCTACAGAGATAAAACATGGAGATGAGTTCAGATTCACACACTCCCATTCACAGGGGCTCTAATTTACCTTAAAAATATATGTGCCAAAATAAATCTCTTTCTTTTCTTTTTTAAATAATTTTTTTATTAAGACTTTAAACAAAACATATTATCTGAAAACATATCATCCTTAACCCCCCCCCCATTTTCTCCCTCCCATAAAACAACCTCCCACCCCCCTGACTTCCCTCAGTTCCAATCTCTGGTTTCTCTATGAATGCTATTCTCTGCATGTTACAAATTTGTATAGATCCTCAATTTGTCTAGCTGTTTGTTATCAATAAAAAGTTTGTGATTGTTTATTCAAAACCTGCCAAGGAGTCCAGTTCACTTTGTTGTGTCTTTAAGTACTTTGTAAAAGGTTCCCATTCATCTTTAAAGTCGCAGTTATCCTTGTCCCATAGTTTATGTGTCAATTTTGCCAATTCTGCATAGTCCATCAGTTTTTCTTGCCATTCTTCTTTTGTTGGAGTTTCCTCAGTCTTCCATCCTTGTGCTATTAAGACTCCCGCCGCCGTTGTCGCATACATGAAGATGTTTTTCACAAAATAAATCTCTTTCAACCCCCAGCACTACCTGACAGCTCTTAGTCAATAGCCAGGGATAATGGTAGTTGCCGTCCAACAGCATCTGGGGACCAAATACTGCTACTAGGCAAAATGGATAGTTGGGTGCATGTATTGCCAACTTGCCCGTCATCTCAGGCAACAAAATGTTTTAGTCCACTGCTTTTTGAAGGTGTTGCATGTAGGGGTGTGTATAGATGATAGATGATATATTTAATAGATATTTTACTTCCTTCCTCCCATTTGTCAGTTCAGCAGAGTGCATCTTTTTGCAGCTTAAAAGGAAGCTTAGGTAGGCTAGTTTTAGCCTTTTTTTAAAAAAAGGAATCCAGGATGCTTGAAGGCAGGCTGGATTCTGATGGTATTTCCCCCTTTTCTGTCCCTTAAAACAATAATCACACGAACACTCTTGTAAAGGGTAAAAGCAAAATTTATTCACTCAGAGTTTCTGTTGAAGAATAACAGATACAGCAGCTTTGTTCAAAATGAGTTAAAAAGGTAATTTAGACATGCTTAGGTCTAGCTCAAGATGGAGCGATGAGTTGAAGAGTAAGAGTGAAGAGATGCAAAAGAGCATAGGGGAAGTGCCTTGCCAGGTGAGATTAAATAAGGCCACACCCTCTCCTTGTCAGGGCAGAGTCTCTCTCAGAGTTGTCTCTAACAAATTTACAGGAAAACTGTAAGCCTCTGCTCCTATCACGTGCCTATCTATCAAACATGCATCCTTGGTGTGACTGCATTGTCAATATCCCACATTGCAGACCAAAGTGCAATAGCTTGCTTGTTTTCATGAAAACCTAGTTTCTGAATTGTGCAATGTTGGGTAACAATGTGTTTGTTCTGATATCCATTGCAAGTTGACCTACAAACATACAGCAATTGGAATATATATGGCAGCCATTTGGAATTTCGAGGGCAAAATGGTACCATTTAATGGGCACCGGATGACTCATTTACTCATGAAGGATGTCATCGTGTGAGGCTGCCCTAGTCAAATGATGTGCAGGGTGAGCCTTTCTTTGTGTACCCACCTGAGATGAAATAAAAAAATTCCTTCCAGTAGCACCTTAAAGACCAACTAAGTTAGTTCTTGGTATGAACTTTCGTGTGCATGCACACTTCTTCAGATACATGCACACGAAAGCTCATACCAAGAACTAACTTAGTTGGTCTTTAAGGTGCTACTGGAAGGAATTTTTTTATTTTGACTATGGCAGACCAACACGGCTACCTATCTGTAACTGCCACCTGAGATGGTAGTGATGGAGGAGGAGGAGGAAATAATCTAGGGGAAATATTAATACCTACAGAAAAATACATCGATTCTCTCTCTCTCTCTCTCTCTCTCTCTCTCTCTCTCTCTCTCTCTCACACACACACACACACACACAGACAATGCAAATTATATTATACTGTCACAGCCCCTGTGTATATGTCTGTAGAAACAAAAGGAGACTGCAGTCCTAAATCTTTCAAGCAGACACTGTACTCTGTGTACCATCTATCTCCTTACCCACTGCCCCAATTAGCTGAGCAAAGGCTTTTGAAGCATCGGGTTGCCAGGAGGCAGAGCTGAAGCTCAGTCAAGCAACGCACCCTGGAAGAATCGAGTTTGCTGATCTACAAACAATAAACTTCTGATCAATGCAAATCCCTTTTCCGCTTTCCCAAATCATCTAAATCACTATAATCTATTAAGTCACTAGTTTCAGAGGGTCAGCCTGCCCCCTTAAGCAACTTTCTTCCCCCTGCCCCAGTCTTCAAAACTGCTGTGTTAGAATGCAACTCAGCTTGCACTGCAGGCCGATGTGTCTGCATGGGAAAGGAGTAGATAGAGTTAGGAATCTTCCAGGCTTCCTAGACTGTCCTTTACCTGTGCTGACCTTCCTTCAGGCTAAACCAGGGGTCAGCAACCTTTTCCAGCCCTGGGCTGGTCCACCGTCCCTCAGACCATGTGGTGGGCAGGACTATATTGGGGGGGGGGGGATGAACAAATTCCTATGCCCCACAAATAACCCAGGGATGCATTTTAAATAAAAGGACACATTCTACTCATGTAAAAACATGTTGATTCCCACACCATCTGTGGGCCGGATTAGGAAGGCGATTGGGCCGCATCTAGGCCCCGGGCCTTAGGATGCCTACCCCTGGGCTAAACTAATATTATCAAACTACATAGGCCCCATCAATGTTTGTTGCAGTGGCACAAATAACTGGTTTTCCTGAAATAAAGCTTTTTCTTTTCTTTTTAAAAGTGACCTGAAACCAGCAAGAGGAGGTCATCAACCTTGGGTCACCAAATGTTGTTGGACTACATCTCCCATAATCCCTTACCATTGTCTAAACTGGCTAGGCATGATGGAAATTGCAGTCCAACACCATCTGCAGACTCAGTGTGAGGGAAGCTCTGAGGTTCTTGGAATTCCAGTGATACAAGGAGATGGTAGCTGCTGAAACATCTTCAGGAGAATGTAGCAATGCCCACATCCAAATCTTTCTCCTGGTTATGGAATAGACATTAGTGTAACTATGATGGAGTGATCAAGGCAGTGGCCCTGGTCATAGCCCAAACAGCCTGAACTTCTGAAATGATGGAAATGGAGAGAGGATTAAATCTGTAAATTAAAATTTAAATCTATCCTATGCGTGTGGAAGAAACATGAAAGTAAACAGGCTTTGAAGGCCTTTTAGCAAAGTAAAAACAGTTAGGCACTTTTGCGGGAATTAGGCAATTCCACCTTTTATCCCTGTTTCCTTGTGGCCTGCTGACCTTTCCCCTCTTTGTCCCCATTGCTAAGAATGAACCACGTGTTTAAGAATGAACCACGTGTTTTAGTTAAAACAAAAAGGTTTACTGATATTTCGATGCAGGTAGCAAATATGTCAAAGTATTCTGCAAGTAAAAATACTTCTTAGCTACAAAATACAAAGTTAATTTCCAAGACGGAGTATGGGCTCTGAGTAAGCCCAGGCTTACACTGCTGGCTTGAAAGGAAGAGAGAGACTGAGACAAGGAGGAAGAAGAAGAGATCAAGATTCTTTGTCGTATTTCCCGCCACAGGAAGTAGGGAATATGACATCACACAAGCCTGTCTTCTCTAGGAATACAGGAACTCTGTGAGCCTTCATATGCTTATTTAGCAAACATAATTGTCATTTGGACTGTAAATTTTGGCAAGTTCGTCCTCTCCATGTATTTCAATGTTCATACTCTGAGTAGTGGCTACAGCCACAGTCTTCTGTTGCATGGTCTGCTTTTCAAGCTCCTTCTGCTTTGTTTTAATTGCTATTGGGAGTTGCTTGTTCATTTGCCTGTAAGTTGCATCTTGCTTTGTTTGTTTAGGTAGTACTTTTCTCTTCCTTTGTCCTGTTTCATTTTTGTGTAGTCTGCTTTCTGTGTTTTTGCTGAAAGGTAGTGTATATTTCAGAAAGGAAAAGGTAAGGGTAATATGCTACTTTACTATATGTGAGGTGTTTATTATTATACACTTAATCCATTCCTAGAGTCCGTTCAACTCCTGAAAACATTCGAAAACCAAGGCGTGGCTTCCGATTAGCTGCAGAAGCTTCCTGCAATCAATCAAAAGCCGCGTTGGACATTTGGCTTCCGAAAAACGTTCACAAACTGGTACACTTACTTCCGGGTTTGCGGCGTTCAGGAGCCGATTTGCTCAGGAGCCAAGCCATTTGAGTACCAAGGTACCACTGTATATGGGAAGGGCCCTTAATCATCTCATTCTGCTGAAGGCTGATATACATCAGCTTTTAAGGTCTGTTGACATCTATTTGCAACCCAGTAAAAATGCGGGTGGCACTGTGGTCTAAACCACAGAGCCTAGGGCTTGCCAACCAGAAGGTCAGTGGTTTGAATCCCCGCAACGAGGTGAGCTCCCATTGCTCGGTCCCTGCTGCTGCCACCCTAGCAGTTCGAAAGCACGTCAAAGTGCAAGTAGATAAATAGGTACCACTCTGGCAGGAAGGTAAATGGTGTTTCCGTGCGCTGCTCTGGTTCACCAAAAGCAGCTTAGTCATGCCGGCCACATGACCCGGAAGCTGTCTGCGGACAAGCACCAGCTCCCTTGGCCAGTAAAGCAAGATGAGCGCCGCAACCCCAGAGTTGTTTGTGACTGGACTTAACATTCAGGGGTCCCTTTACCTTTTAAAAACCGTTTGGGGCTGGAAAGTAGTTCTGGCTACTTATGGTACAGTGGCTAGAGTGTTGGAGTCCAGGGTTCAAATCCTCCACACAGCCATGAAGCTCACTGGGTGTCCTTGAGCCAATCATTTCCTCTCAGTTTAACCTACCCTGCAGGACTGTGGAGAGGATAAAATGGGGGGGGGGGAACCATTTATGCCACCTTGAGCTCCTTGGAGGAAAGGAGAGATACAAATGTAACAAATAAAATTAAGAAATACCCATGTCTTTTCAAAGACCACCATTCCTAGAACTTAAGGAAAAGCGAAGTGTTAAATGTTAAATTCCTGCCAACCTAGAAGTTCGAAAGCACGTCAAAGTGCAAGTAGATAAATAGGTTCCACTCCAGCGGGAAGGTAAACAGTGTTTCCGCGCGCTGCTCTGGTTCGCCAGAAGCGGCTTAGCCATGCTGGCCACATGACCCGGAAGCTGCACGCTGGATCCCTCGCCAATAAAGCGAGATGAGCGCCGCAACCCCAGAGTCGGCCACGACTGGACCTAATGGTCAGGGGTCCCTTTACCTTTACCTTTAAATGTTAAATATTCCCTGCATGCCTCTACTTTCAAAAGTAAAGCAACTCTTTGTGCTGGTACTACTTCCTATAAGGAAGGAATGTGTGCTTATCTACAACCAGTCCCAAAGATTTGAGCATACCGTGATTAGATATGCACACACATATTTAGAGACGTTCTATTATAAACTCATACCGCATGTACACGAATAAATGCGCACCCCCGTTTGCAGTGCAGATGGGAGAGAATGTTCACACCGAATTGACCCAGTAGGGCTGAGATGACAAGCGAGTATTTCCACCTTCAGGGGTGGGTTCTAATAAACAGCACAGTCATCCTGCACCCGAGAGGTTTGCAGGCAAGGCGGTCTCATGGCATGCAGAAAATGCATATTTTGCAATACTTCCGGATCTTCGGGAAGGGGCGAGAGAGGCCTTTCTTGTGTAGACTGAGACTTCATTCTAAGACGACCAGTCCCAGTGAGGGGAAAACCAGGATCGTTGCAGCTTCTAGCATGGACGTAGCCAAGGGGCGATGGGCAGGGAGGGGCGCTGCCCCCCTAAATCAATAAAAATACATAGCAAACTGAGGTTCTGCGCCCCACTAACAAAAGGCTGGCCCCCGTAACAAAAATCCTGGCTATTCTCATGGCTTCTAGTCCCTTGTGGTCCTCGCTTCTCTCTGTTACCTTCCTTCGCTTCCTTCTCGTTCCCCTCCCGGCTGTCTTGTGTAACCCAGGCAGAGGTCCGCTCCAAGGGCTTAGCCAAGGGTGAAGACAGCCCCCACCCCAACAAAAATTCTGGCTACGACCATGGTCAGCTCCATTTATTTAAATGGGACCCATGTTAACCCGATCCTTCGCTTTCCCATTGAAATCAGTGGGACGGCTGCTGCGCTAGCTGACGCGTGTTACTTACCAGGAGGTAGGTCTCACGGAATGCAGCGAAAGCACGTGTGTTTAGGATGCACCAAACCCTTTGACGCGTAAACGTGCAGAACTTTGGCTACAGATTGTAAACTCCTAGAGGGCAGGGACCTGCGCAGGTTTGTTTTGCTAATTTAGTGCAATTGAAGTCAAATGGACCTTGTAGCTGTATATCGGTGTAAGTTTACGATTATAATTTAATCATCATCATCATCTACACCGATATATTTGGAACACCATGATGAAATGCTAAACGGTGGGATATCCTACTCACAATTTCCCTAGAAAAATGAAACTATTATTTCTCTGTGCGTTACAATCTGGATTTTCTGCGAGGAAACGGCTAGACTAGAGTGATCATTTAAAGAAGTTCAAATCTCAAAGGGAGATTATATCGTGTAAATGGGTAGCCCAAATCTGCTATCCAGTTAAAACGAAATTCCACGAGATTTTTAAAAAAATTTAATCCGATCCCCATTGACTTTATATGGACCCCTAGAACTCAAATCCCAAATTAATTCCATTTGGGCGCACATTTAATTGATTCCACCCAGAGACTGGAAATACTGAGGCACAGGGAGATCCCCAATTCCTTTCAGAAGGAATTATACCGTAAATGACTCCCAGTAAATTCTTACTGCTAGATGACCACTTTGCAGGTGGTGGAAGAAAGAGAAAGAGTTGTGTGTTGGCAGATCTTCTTGGCGGACTAAAATATTTTTTGCTTTTTAAATTTATAACAGAAAAGCGGGAGGGGATTCGGAATGGGGTCTGGAGAGAGCGGAGAGAGGATTTTTCTTCGTCTGTAACCGAGGAGGGGTTGTCAAGCTAATGAAAGGAAGAGTTGGTTCCCTTACCTTTTGTTGCCCGCCCCCCCCTCCAAAGTTACTGTATTTACGATTGACAAAGGGTAAATAGTTGGTTTATAGTCAGGAAGGGCTTTTGCATTTCCTTAAGGGGCCAGCCCCACTATTCCCCGCCCCAATAATTAGGTCACTGCACTCAATGTGCCGACTGCCAACTCACGTATTCCAGGCAGGCCTTTGTGGGAGGCGAATTGGCTTGGCAGGATTTTGATAACTGTTCGTCTTGTTACTGATTTGGCTGTTTTTATTTATTTATTTAAATCGCTTTTATTGCTCTTTGGTTTTAACTGAAATCATTGAAGCCCGCCGTAGTATGTATGTGTGTATGTATAAATGAATGAATGAATGAATGTATAAGCAAGCAAGCAAGTACCTAAGTAAGTAAGTATATAGCCAATGGAACTGCCTGCCACAAGAAGTGGGGATGGTCCCTGACTTGAAGTCCGGCTGCTTATGACGTAGGAGAGGTCTGCTGCCGATAAGGGATTTCGCGCATGGGCAGAAGGTTGAACTAGAAGACGATCTTTGAGGGAACCCTTCCAGCTCTGATTCTGAAAGGTCTTCTTGTTTTTGCACGACAGCTAAATGGAGCTTCCATTGTCGGAGGCACTGTATCAGATGCTAGAGACCAACGCGGGGAGCCCTATTGCCTTCATGGCAACGGACTCCTGCTGCGAGCAGGAGGCTAGACTTGGGTGGACTTTGGATCTGATTATTCCGCGGGGCTCTTCTGGCGCGTTTCTGTCCTTAAGAATTTCCATGACACAGTGATTTTATACTCCTCTTGTAAAGGCAGACTGGGACTCCTGTGGGCGCACCATGCTCAAACCACCTAACCACCACAGTTTGTTTTCTTTTGAAAACTAGTTTTGAAGATGGTAGTGCCTTAAGTCAGAGGATAATAAAGATGGGTAGACATTGATGCGCAGGTGTGCCAACTTTAATAAAATATTGGGGGGTGGCTGGCAGGTAAGCCCCGCCCCGCACAATCGATCACATGACGTGGTGCACGCACACCATTTGAATGGCAACGCCCTGCCCATCGACTTTTTTGGGGGGAGGGGACTCAAATATTTTACTGGGGGGCCGGAGCCCCTAGGCGTTGGCTCCTATGCCGATGTGTTTGAAGCCTTTCACTTGATTGGTTACGAAGGTTGGGAAGAAAGGATTTCTTTTAAAATAGATTTTAAAAATTCGAACCCCAACACTGTTCCAATGTTCCACTCTAGCGTCTGCGCTGTGATGGACAGTATACCCACGACCGGATCGTTTATCCGCTAGACTCGAGGAGTGAAACTAAAGCACGCACACGTGCGACTCCTAGATCTCCCGCGGTGAAGTTAGATTTAGAACAACCGGCGTTGGGTTAGATCAAGACGCGCTTTGCATTCCAAACAGTAGCACGGACGGACGGAGAATCTTAACGGCGTTTCAAGCAAAAGGAACGATGGTTTGTTAAAAGCCAAACTCCGCAGAGCCGCCAATCCGCAGGCTGTCTGTCTGCCACCAGCTGTTCCCCCTAAGTTCACGTTTGTCGTGGGAAAGTTTTGAACTAGGCCTTAGAAGAGACTCGCTTATAGAAGCAAGTGTGTGGCATAATTGCGATTGAATATAAATGTGAAAGTGTGTACGTGCGCCTATGTCTGCGTTGCAGCAGCTGCAGATCTCCAAGGCTGATAGCCAGCAAAGTCTTCGTAGACCCATTGAAATTAATGGCCTTAAGCAAGTAGGTGTCTGATCTGAGTATGACTAGCACTGAATATCATCCCTCGTCCCTTTCTGTGTCACGGGCCTGGTGTGGTGACACTCTTCGGCTGCAATCCTATACACGTCTAGGAGTAAGTGTCACTGAAAACAATGACACTTGGGTCTGAGTAGACCTGCAATGGGTTGTTATGGAGAGGAAAATGTGTCTGGGTCAGAGGAAGAGGGATTATCCGACTGGATTCTCAGCAAAGGTACATGGAAAATGGAAATCCACATTGTAACTTGATCGTGTTTTCCATCATCCTAATGATTGGATCCCGTGCAGTTAGAGGTTTTAGAAAAGGTGTAAAAGGTACTGAATATGCCACGCTGGTACTGGCAGTTAATACTTTCATTTAGTTTAATGGCCCACCAAAACCGAATCAAAAAAGGGAAAAAAATATCGGACACTTCGTACGCACAGAGCGAGTTTCTGAAATGTTTTAGAATTTTGCAGCGTTGGCTGCTATGATATGACACCCCCTCCCAATTTGAAAAACAGTTTAGATCCCTTCTTTACACAAAAGTCCACCTCTGGAAATAAAGTTGTGGTGCTTGTCTCAGTGGAGCACAGGGGTCCATATTCTTTCATAGAGGGTTATCACTGATCTAGAGTGACCGTGGACTTGGATAAAAAAAAATACATTTGCAGAAGTACTTCTTCATTCAAACCGTGGGTTATGGAAGGGAAAGAGAATGGCTTACCTTGGAAGTTTCTGTTTGAGTTTAAAGGATTGGACAAATTCACGAAACATAGAGCTATCCATGGCTATGGGCCATGACTGATTGACTATAGAGCCTTGGTATCCAAATGAGATAGAGTATCTGTTTTCATGCTTGTGATTTTCCAAAAGCATTTGACGGGCCAGAATGCTGTTCTCAAGATGGATCGTTAGCCTCTACACCAGGGATCTTTAGTAAACAGAGGAGATTGATCTTTTTGTTTTCCCGCTTCCAACCGCTTCAGAGTGAGCATGGCCGAAAAGGCCCACTCCACAGCTGGCATGGGCAGGAATGTAACAGGCAACACCACGTATGCACATCACGGAACACACAGATGCATACATACAGAAAGACTGACATGGAGACACTAAACACTCCCGAGGCAGATTCCCTCTGAAGTGTTTGCGGATGTATCTAGTTCAGCAGAGGACAATAGTGATTTGCAATAGGTTGGTCCCAAATAACAGTGAATAGAGCCAGTGTAGGGTAGCAGTTATTACAGTCTTGAGCTAAGGACCTGGGTTCAAATTCCCATGAAGCCGTGAAGCAGCCTTGGGCCAGTCACTTTTGTTCAGCCTAACCAACCTCACAGGGTTGTTATGAAGATGAAGTATGAGGAGAACTATGTATGCCACCTGGAGTTCTTGTAGGAAAGGCAGAATACTAATACTAACAATACTAATACTAATGGTAGACCTTCAGCTGATCACTACCTTAGCCTGACATTCTTCATCTGCAAAATAGGAGTATTAATTGGTTCCCTTTCATCTTTGTTCAGGTTTGTGTTGGAAGATCTGATGCCTTATAACTCAGATGCCAATTTAGAGACACAGTGTATGGCTCTTGGTACAGTATATTATTGAGTATTATGGCTCCCCGCTGTCGCTTTTTGCATCTGGTGGACCTGGGAGTTCCTAGAGGAAAGCAAAAAACAAAGTAGATCCCACAAGACTCAGTCTGCCCAGCCCTGATCTAGTCTGTGACCAGCTGTGTGTGTGTGTCTGCCTATAAAGCAATATGTTTGGTACTCTATGAGTTAGGGTAGCCACAGTGAATCCCTTTGTGCCTGTGTGTGGGTGCGCTATTGATAGAAGGTGTGAGAGGGAGAAAAGGAATTTATTCTGTACACATTGCTCCTCTTACCTTCAAATGGATATGATCCGCCACATCTAACTTTAAAGGCGGGTAACTGATCAAGACCTACTCTCGCCCCCTGCTGTGCCCAGTAGGGAGATACACCAGGGACCATTTTCAGGCGGAAGAGATGCTCTTCCGTGGTTTCACCGCCGTGTAGTGAAACAGAAAATCGGTGTTGTCGGGTTTCCAGCAGACTGGGGTGTATATCTTACCTTACCCTCTCCAGATCTCCCCTCCATTGGTCTGTAATGTATTGTACTGTATTGTAGTGGAGATCAATCTGGCCAGAAGCCCTGGTCCTTTGGACGTTTCAGGTTGCGACCTTATCTCTGCTTAAAGGTAAAGGTAAAGGGACCCCTGACCATTAGGTCCAGTCGTGACCGACTCTGGGGTTGCGGCGCTCATCTCGCTTTACTGGCCGAGGGAGCCGGCATACAGCTTCCGGGTCATGTGGTCAGCATGACAAACCTGCTTCTGGCGAACCAGAGCAGTGCATGGAAACGCCGTTTACCTTCCCTCCGGAGCGGTAGCTATTTATCTACTTGCACTTTGACGTGCTTTCGAACTGCTGGCAGGAGCTGGGACTGAGCAACGGGAGCTCACCCCGTTGCGGGGATTCGAACCACCGACCTTCTGATCAGCAAGCCCTAGGCTCTGTGGTTTAACCCACAGCGCCACCCGCGTCCCTATCTCTGCTTACCTGACAATAAACCCCACTGAACTAGAGATGGCTTTTCTTTTGAGGAGGGAAGGTGTCTAGGAACGCGCTGCTGGGTGGGCAAGCGCTGCTTCTGTTTGTTTTGAAAGTTTGGGCAACGTTACTCAGAGAAGACCCATTGAAAAGGCGTGTGTGATGTGGCTGTTAGGGTGCCGGACTAGGACCTGGGAGATCAGGGTTCAAATCCCCACTCCGCCATGAAGCTCACGGAGCTAGTCATTGCTCCTTAGCCCACCCTACCTCAGAGGGCTGTTGTGGGGATTAAATGAGGAAGGGGAGAACCATGTAGGGCCGCCTTGAGCTCCTTGCAGAAAAAAGTGGGATATAAAAGCAGTGAATAAACGATCAACAAAGAAGCTGTATTATACCGGTCAGACCAAGGTCCATCTCGCTCAATATTGCCCACACTGACTGGCAGCTGCTCTCAATGATTTCAGGCAAGGGTTTCTCCCATCTGGAGACGCTAAGGATGAACCTGGGACCCTTCCGCACACAAAGCAGAGCGAGGCCCTTTCCCCTGCCAGCTCAGGTCCATTCATGCCAGTGGGTTTACTCCGAGTAAACAGGGACGGCATCTGCGCACGTGTGTGTGCGTCATGCCAGCTCCCGCACAGTCACCCTAATATTTTCAAAATACGTGGATATCCCCTCCTTCGCGTCCAGCCTTCATCTTCAGAGATCAGCTCCTGCGATCTACTCTCTAGGGAAGCCACAGGGAGCCCTTCTATTCTCTCAGGTTTGGGGGAGCGAGGAAGCACCTTCGCTAATGGGATCTTACCCATACCCATCTTCGTCTTGATCACCTGCCAACCAGCAAAGGGGGAGGCTGAGAATAGTGGGGGGAGGGGGGAAGAGAGAGAAAGCAAAAGCCAGACCAAAAAAAACCTTCCCCCCCCCAACGCTCGCGGGCAGCCATTTTGTGGCAGGTGCCTCTTCCAGCAATGCCAGGCGGAGGCTGTGCTGCAGGCCAATTAGACGGCGCGTACGGCAAAGATCTGCCTGCCTTCTCTCCCTGCCCCCCCCCCCATTTCCAAGAAGGAGTTAATTCTTTCCCAGCCGCTTCTAAAGGGGGAGGGGGAAGGGGAGGGAGGCAGGCAGGGAAAGTGGGGGGAGGGGAGCCACCTTCTCCTGACTGGGCGCCCACGTTAGGAAATATATTACCTTCGCCAGCTCCACGCCGTTCTCCGGGCCGGAGAGAAACATGCAAATGAGGCAATTTGCATGCTATTAGCATGAGGCCGATAGGGGAGGGGGGTGGTCGCCGGCGCAGCAGCGGGTGGAAAGGGGAAGGGAGGGAGGAAAGAAAGAAAGAAAGAAAGAAAGAAAGGAGGAAGAGGAAGCGAAAACACACAAACACCGGTCATTAGAAACGGAGATGCAAACAGGGAATACAAAGCCCGTGTGAATGTGCGGGTCACGTGTCCTCTGTAGATTCTGAATGATGTTGTTGTTGTTGTTGTTGTTGTTATTATTATTATTATTATTATTATTATTATTATTATTATTATTAGCAAGGTGGTAGAGTCTTATGCCCAGCAATCAAGGCAGAAAGCGGTGGAAGAAACCGGATAAGAGCTCCCAGTGCCCCCTCCTCTCAAGTAATCCGTCTCCAGGAAAAAATAAAACAGGAGCAAATCAAGCTGGCTCTGCAGGTGAAGAAAAAGCCTTGCGAGTCAGCTGAGAGAGAGGAGCCTTGCTGAGGGAGTGGCTTGCTGAGCCAGCCTTCTTTTCCTTACCTCCTTCGACCTTTGTAACCCGGGGAGGCGCCCCATGGGATCTTAGAATTGTAGAGTTGGAAGGGACCCCGAGGGTCGTGTAGTTCAGCTCCCTGCAATTCAAGGATCTCAACCCGTTGCTCTAGTCCTCCGAGGTAGATCGGGAGGATAATGGTTTGGCACAAGGAGGGCGGGGAGCCCTGGTGGCTAGGGCTGGTTTCTGCTACTTTCTTCCTGGTAGGAACACGGGAAACGGCCTTACACGGAATCGGAGCCATGGGCCCATCAAGCTCCGTATTGGTTACACTAACTGGTAGCCGCTTCAGGCAGGGGAGCCTCACCCCCAGCCCTAACTGGAGATATCGGGGTTCGAACCTGGGGTCTTCTGCGTGGGAGGCAGATGCTCTACGTCTGACCTACAGCCCCTCCCACATCTCGTTGTTCAGAACCATCGTTGAAGGAGACCAGCTCTCAGGCTTATTTAATAATTATGGAGGAGGGGGAGTTTTTGACATGTTGTCGTTTAGTCGTTTAGTCGTGTCCGACTCTCCGTGACCCCATGGACCAGAGCACGCCAGGCACTCATGTCTTCCACTGCCTCCCGCAGTTTGGTCAAACTCATGCTGGTAGCTTCGAGAACACTATCCAACCATCTCGTCCTCTGCCGTCCCCTTCTCCTTGTGCCCTCCATCTTTCTCAGCATCAGGGTCTTTTCCAGGGAGTCTTCTCTTCTCATGAGGTGGCCAAAGTACTGGAGCCTCAGCTTCACGATCTGTCCTTCCAGTGAGCACTCAGGGCTGATTTCCTTAAGAATGGAGATGTTTGATCTTCTTGCAGTACATGGGACTCTCAAGAGTCTCCTTCAGCACCATAATTCAAAAGCATAAATTCTTCGGCGATCAGCCTTCTTTATGGTCCAGCTCTCACTTCCATACATCAATACTGGGGAAACCATAGCTTTAACTATACGGACCTTTGTTGGCAAGGTGACGTCTCTGCTTTTTAAGATGCTGTCGAGGTTTTTGACATAGGCCCATTTTATTCCGCACCAGGGGTTCCAACGCGAATATAATATTGGAGGGACCCAAGTAAGTAAGACCCACCCCTATAATTAAACACACGACACAGTGCACACACACTATTTGAATGGCAATGCCCATCAATTTTGAGGGAGCGACGACACCCTCAAATATTTTATTGTGGGGGGCGAAGACCCCTCGGCTCCTAGGAGTTGGCTCCTATGTTCCACACCCATCTCCAGCACCTACTAAACACTCCATCTTCAATACAGCTATTAAAGAGGCAGTGCCCCTCGTGCAGAGGTAACTCGAACCCAGCTCCCAATTCAATTTTGAACCTTTGATGCGGGGTAGAGGCAGAGGTATCCTTCAAATGTCTCTGCACGTACGTATACACAGGCACAAAACGGGATGGGGTGTCGTTCATTTGCGTTCCGGCATCTCCTTTCATCAGTGGCGTAGCGTGGGTTGTCAGCACCCGGGGCAAGGCAAGTAATTTGCGCCCCCTAACCCGTGGATTTGCGCCCCCTAACCCTAACCCCCAGATGTTGCGCCCCGTGCGGCCGGCCCCCCCCGCACCCCCCACGCTACGCCACTGCCTTTCATAGTTACATAGAAAGAGATTTGTGGGTTTTGCGCCCAGTAAAGTCAGCTTGTCCCGAAGGGAAGAGAAAACACTACCTGATACGGGCAGCAAATGTATTGTGGTGGTTAGAGCATCGGCCTAGGAATGGGGTGTCCCGAGTTCAAATTTCTGCTCCGGCGTGAAGCTCACTGGGTGAACTTTGGATAATCCTTACCTCTGAAACTAACCCTACTTTCAAGGTTGCTGTAAGGAGGACGCTGTCTTGAGCCCTTTGGAAGTAAATATAATAATAGGAGGCATTTTCTGACGTCTTCTTTGCGTGTGTGTATGTTTTACTAACCTGGGTTGTCCTTTTAGATTTGTTGTTTTGATAAGTTTCCCCCCGTTGTTGCTTTATTGGGTTTGTAAACCTTTTTGATGACCATTATGATCAAAAAGCGAAATAAGTCATGTAAACAGTCCTACTATTTACTGCTAAATAACATTCTCTCTGCTTCTCAGAATTTTAAAGATGGAAGGGTCTCTTTCACAATTCCGTCTCTGAGGCTGCAATCCTAACCTTCCATACCCGAGAGTAAGGCCCACTGAGTTCAACAGGACTTCTGAGTAGGCGTGGTTAGGCTCGCGCTGTTCGCCATTGCTTTTCTCGACATTCCTTGGTGGTACATAGCGTGCAAGCTTGCGAATTAACACAGAGTTCTTGGCCTGGAATGTTTTACCGAACTAGCGCTAAAGTAAAAGAAACTCATTTGGAGTTTTGTTAATGGTCAAGGTGCGGGCAGAGATATTTGGAAGCGCCAAAGGGGTCTCCTAATCTGTCCAAGCATTCCCTCTAAGGAGTTTCGCGCTTGCAGGTGGATTAGAAACGGGTGCCAGCCTCGTCTAGGTCTACTCCTTCAGAGGAGAAAAACACAGACATCAGTTCTACATTTGTTTCAATGTGTACCGCTTAGAACTGATAAAAGCGACCGCCCCTTTCACCCAACACACACCACATCATCACCACGATGCCCCGTAATCTCCATAAAAAAATCATGTGCACCTGAATAAGTTTCTAGATCTCATGTTTACGGGACACTAGGTTCCCTTATAGCTAAATAGTGTAGTTTTGAAATATGGAGCATAAGATAACAAACAACCTTCCGCTCAACCATTTGATAAAGAGCATCTCTGAGCACAAGAATGCAGGTCATTTACCACTAAGTAACCACAGCCAATCTCTACACACCTGTTTCCAGGTCGGCAAGATGGAAGTTTTCCGCCAAAGCTTCGGTAAAAAGCTGTTCAAGAGCGAGCTTTTGATGTTCAGGCATCGCTATCTGTCTAATCTAGCCTACCGAATCCCTAACCTAAAACCCAAGTTTGCAGGTGTAAAGTTGCCCACGACCATCTCTAATATAGCCTTCGTCTCTCCCATCCCTTTGTGGCAGTCCCAATCGAAAATCCAGGGCAGGCTTGTGGCACCTTAAAGATTTAAAAACGCATCGGTGCGCAAACCTTGCCAAGGAATGCAGGATGGTTGGTTTTGATGCTTCAAACTTGAAACACGACTACGTCTCTTAAAACCGAGTCCTCGTTGATTTCAAGGGGACATGAAAAGTGCTTGACTTTGTCTGGAATCCTGCCCTTAGAATTCAAGCTCCCGGGAGGCAGGGATCTGATTGATTTTGCTTTTATCCTTAAAATGCAATGGTGATCTAATAACGGTGATGATGGTAACAACAACCCGTTTCCTCCGAGGCGCTCAGGGTTCTTCCCCTCCACATTTTATCCTCGCAAAAAAAAAAAAGGTGGAATAATTTGGGCTGAGAGGCAGGGACTGGTCCAAGGCGAACCTCGTGACCGAGTGGGGATTTGAATCCATGGCTCTCTAATCTGACACTCTAACCTTGTGGTTCCCCAGGCGGTTACCTGTCTAGAACCTAACCTGCTTAGTTTCAGCACTGCCTCCCCGGAACCTTGCTTCTAAAGACACACAGGCATGCTGTAGATCAGCGTTTCCCAAACTTGTGTCTCCAGCTGTTTTTGTTTTTTTAAGACTACAATTCCCATCATCCCTGACCACAAGTCCTGCTAGCAAGGGATGATGGGAGTTGTAGTCCCAAGTTTGGGAAACTCTGCTGTAGACTTAGATTATACCTGCCTCGCCAGCTCTGCGCCTCCTTCTTATTGCTCTATCTAACATAGCTGAGGTATCTTCTTCTGTCCGACTCTCCATCCATCCTGCCCTGGTCTTTCTATCTGATCGCATCCGTTATCTTATCTGTCATCATCCTGATTACTAGTAGGAAGGTCCGCTGCACAGTATACCTGAAAGAGCGTCTCCACCCCCATCGTTCAGCCCGGACACTGAGGTCCAGCTCCGAGGGCCTTCTGGCGGTTCCCTCACTGCGAGAAGTGAGGTTACAGGGAACCAGGCAGAGGGCCTTCTCGGTAGTGGCGCCTGCCCTGTGGAATCACCTCCCATCAGATGTCAAGGAAATAAACAACTATAAAACTTTTAGAAGACATTTGAAGACAGCCCTGTTTAGGGAAGTTTTTAATGTTTGTTGTTTTATTGTGTTTTTAATATTCTGTTGGGAGCTGCCCAGAGTGGTTGGGGAAACCCAGCCAGATGAGTGGGGTATAAATTATTATTATTATTATTATTATTATTATTATTATTATTATTAGTAGTAGTAGTAGTAGTAGTAGTAGTATTAATATTATTTATTTATTTATTTATTATTATTAGCGGCGGAGCGTTTCAGGCAGAAGGTCTCAGGTTCATCCCTGGGGTCTCCACGCAGGATGAAACCATTGCCATGAAAACCTGGAGAGGTGTTGCCCGTCAGTGTGGAGTGTAGATGAGCGAGGTGGGCCACTGGTCTGATTCAGTATAAGGCAACTTCCTATGTTTCATTCTGTCTATCCGTGATGTGGACCCGGGGAGGGCAAATGCGGACCTCCGAGCTTCTCTCTCCGGCCCTTCTGACTCTATCCAGGCCATGCGCTTTCCCTCCCCCTTTACCAATCCTGAGCGCACCCTCCTTGTTTGTGTGTTTTGACTGGCTGTGCCCTTGAACTCTGATCACTCTTCTTGTTCGCCCGGATGGAGGCGATGTAAGCGTGTGTAGACAGTAACCTATTGCCCAAAGGTCCAATTCACATGCATTGCTCCACTTGCTTTTGGTTCTGGTTCTGCTCACCCCTGCCACGTGGCCCCCAGAAGGCTTCGTAGGAGGGGAATATGGCGCGTGCGCGGGGGGGGGGAGGGGAGGGGGAATGTTCCCTACATCTGATGTAGCTCAATTAAATGCATCGCTTTATAAATTTCCTTGGAAATCTAGCCAGATAGAAGAGTCTCTTTGGCCCACCAGCTCACTTTGTGGTGTTAAAAACCCCCAAAACCAACATTTACTCCTTTCTTGAAAAGTGAGTTCCAGATAAACAATGCGGGGGTGGGGTGGGGTTGGATAGAGCCGGATTAAGGCATTTAGAGACCCTAAGCATTGAAAATATTGTGGTACCTCCACATATGTAATTCAAAATAAAAATAACACTAAAATAAAATTTTAATTTTCGAAATGAGAACAGAAAAAAGGGGGGAGGGATGTGTAGTCTAATTCCCCCCCCCCATGCTGACTACTTCGATGCTTTTTTAAAAAAACACCAAAAGTCAAAATCTTTATTTTATTTTTTAAAACTTCTTTTTTAATGCCTTTGCTTTTCTGTTGTCCTGGCTCGTGTTTCGTCTCTCTATTGGGTATTCCAATATTGGGGTTGGAGGGGTTAGGTTGTTCGTGCGGGTATTCATTTCCCCTCCAGAGCCAGAGAGCTTATCTACTAAGAGCCTCCTGTGCTTGTGAAGAGGTCCAAATTTAGGACTCGGGCTACCCTCGCCTCCATATTCTTCCTAACGAAGAATGATGCTTTCTTCTTCTCCCCCTTCCCCTGGTCTGAAGAACTTCAGCAAAGGGCCCTTGTCTCTGAGAACAAAACTCAGAGGTCCCCCTCGCGTTCTTTGCGCTCACCTCTGCAGGCTGAGATTCACGGTTAAGCGCAATTGGCGCCGGCTTCCTCCGAGGGGTGGGGGGGCTCTTAGCTGCACCTGCTCGGCCTTAAAGTGCATTTGGCGAGCAAAATACACACAGACACGTGGTTTGAATGGCGATTGCCCAAGTACCTGCTTTATGAATCAACACCAGCGCTTCCCCCCCAAAGGTACTTAGAAGCTCTTTGTGCGGTGGAAATTGGCCCTTTGGCTTCAAACCTCTCTCCTGGTTCCATCTTCTCCCCAAGAGGAACGTTCCTAATTGGTCTCCAGAATCAGTCCTCTCCAGGTTCTTGGCGCGGTGTGTGTGTGTGCATATTTATTTTTATTTTTAAAGGAGCGGCTCTCGTGTAAACACTCGCTGAAACCTCTTGTTCGTGAAATAAACGAAGCCTTTCTCCCTGGGCTTGACTTCGCTTTCCTGATTGCCAGAAGGTGGTGGCCGGGCCTGTTTGTGGTTCAGTTTTTGGAGAGCACTTCTTTGACCAGCGAGTGAAGAGCACTTCACAGCTTAACCCTAAAGGCTTACTCGGAAGTAAGCCCTGCTCTACTCGATGGGGTTTACTCACACTGAAGTGTGTGCATAAGGCTCCCCCCAATTTATCTATTCGGCTTCTTCAGTCAAAGCATTTGGGGAAAATTCTAATGAAATAGCTTTATTCTTCTTCTATTATTATTATTATTATTATTATTATTATTATTATTATTATTATTATTATTATTATTATTATTATTGCTTTTGGCTTTACTTTTAAAATTGCAATTATTATATTATTAAATTTATTATCATTGCAAGTTCACGGATCGAGCCAACGTTAAGCACATCTGAATGGCGGAAGTTAAGCACACCTCTCTCGTAAAGCGATGGGACAAACTTTGGCCTGGTAATCCCAAGACCACTAATAAAAATAAAAATAATAAAGCGCTCGAATCCATGCTGCACAGTAATGAAAATACGATAGAACCTGCCTGGAGGTTTAGAAACTATAAGGGCAAGATCTGGGTGCGGGAGGCACATGGGTTTAAAACAAATTCATGTTATTTTAATAATCGTGATTTCACTTTTATAGTTGAGTAAAAATACGCATCACAGGTGCTTGTATTTTAAAAATTCTTTGGAAATCTAATTTCGCTCCTGAGGGGTCCATATGCTTGTTCCTGAATCGTACCTTCTTCTTCCTCCACCCATATTATTCTTCGCAGCGTTTCTGGGGCTGGGGGGGGGGGCAGGGATCCAGGATCCTGATCTTTGACCATTTGCGTCACTCACTTTGGAAACATCGCTGGGGCTGAAAATCTCAGAGACATGAAGCTAACCAAACGCACCTCGTCCTTGAGTGGAAAGTAAACCAAAGGGCAGTGCTTTTCCGCAGATGACTGGGAAAGGTCTAAAAAGGAGATTTTTGTTAACTGGGGCGGCAAATTTGGTTCGTCCCCTGTAGAAAAGGACGAATGAAACAAATTCAAACTGAAGATTTGGAGGAGGAGGTCGGAAAGGGCTGTTACTTTTATATACTGTATTGCATTGGCGGTTTCCCATAGGCTATTTGGCTGCCTACCATATTCGTTCTTCTAGAACCTTTTGCCGGTTTTCTAGGTATAACTTAAGTATGAATACGCAAAGTTAGGACTATTATATTCGCTCTGTGGTAAGGAATGGGGAATCTGTCCCCTTCTGATGACTTAAGCACTGATCAGACGATTTGTCCATCTGTGGTAGGATTATGATCCGTATTAGGAATTATGGAGATACCAATATTATTTTTCTTCATAAGACTGGACTCTGTGGTTTTGCACATACCGCAATCCTTACTGCGTTTTGGGTGCATTCCGCAGTCCTCTGGAGCTCGGCCAGGCAATTTTCCTCGACGTGAGAGGCGTTGGATCGCGCGCATTGTTTTACACCAGCCGTCCAAAAACGAATGAGAATCCATACTCCCACAAACGCCACCTCCACATATTCCAGATAAAGATATTTGCAGCTCAAGCCTGAGTGTGTCTACTCAGAAGTAAGTCGCACTGCGTTCAATTCGACTCATTTCTGGGTACAGGAGCGAGTAAAGGACTGCAGCCTCTCAATGCGATCCTAGCCCTTTGATCTCAATAGCTTATATTTCCCAAATCTCTTTGTATAGGTTCTCACTTTTTGTATCCTTGTATTTGCAATATACGAGGCATTGGGTTGTCGTCATTGCTACTCCTACTTAGCGCAGACCCATTAAAGTGACCGAACATGACTAACATAGATCCATTAATTTCACTTGGTCTACTCTGAGCAGGACTGGGTTGACTACAACTCCAGAGCCAGACATATGTCGCAATCCTCTACATATTTACTCAGAAGTAAGCTCCACTTACTTCAGTGGGACTTACTCCTAGATAAGCGTGTCTACGATTGCAGCCTTAAACATTTTTCGATCTCCTTAATTCCAACTGTATAGATTATTTTTTTAGGAAGTACTTAACGTTATAGATTATGTTGCTAGCAAACTTTTTTTAAAATGGAAATTGGAGCACCTTTCCTAATAGGAAACTAAATTATATATATTTCTTGAAGTTCAGAAAAAGTCGAATTTACATAATAAAGAAGAATTTGAGACGATATTTCCCACTCCCTAATAATAATAATAATAATAATAATAATAATTTATACCCCGCCCTCCCCAGTTTAACATAACACTGTGACTTAAGATCACCCGGTGAAACCGACTGGCGGTGTACTCAGGACAGACAAAGCTAGTAGTTTTTCCACACAACACATTAATTTAGCCTATGGAACTCCCTGCCACCAGAGGTTGGCCAGTGGCTTCGATGTTTTGAAAGTTCACATGGAATAGTTCTATTGGTGGCTGCTGGCGATGTGAGAACGAGATGGAAGAAAGCAGAAAAAATACAGAAGCAGAAAAACTTTTGAGTAACAGACGCAGGAGACAAACAATGGGCGAGGGCAGTGATTTATTTGTTTATTTGCCATACTTATACTTCCACCTTTCCTCCAAAGAGCTCAAGGCTTTCAGCCTTTCACACAAGGCATCCATCGCTCAACCTAATCAGCCTCTCATCTCAGTCTACATCAATCGAAAGGTTGTTGTGAGAATAAAATGGGAACGGTGTGTTTCTGTGTATTTACTGTGACAGCCATGGACGCTGTCTCTAACTCCTTGGAGGAAATACAGGCAGAATTAATCCATATTTTTAAGTGGCTTTCTCTGCTGCTTTCCGTGCCTTTGTGTGCGTGCTTGCCGATTTCTTTGTAAATTATGATCTTTTAAAAATGGTTTTTAGTTGTATATGCTGTGTCTATGCCATCCAGAGACACTGTTGTGTTGGTTTTGTTTCTCCCTCCCTTTTTAAAGGGCGAAATATGAGGACTGATTTAGTCCCTGGGCGGCTATCCCGTGACTCTCCATATGTCGATGTACTCCAGCTCCCATCATCCCTGCTCGCTGGCCCCTGCAAGCTGGGGCTGATGGGAATTGGAGTCCCAGAGCAACTAGAGGACCGCAGGCTCTCCCCTGATTTCATTGCAAAAGCTGATAAAAACTTAGGGAGAGCGGGATTCGCTTCTGCCTCCTGTCTTGACAGGACATTCAGGAATCTAGGAAGCTGCCATACTGTACCGAGTCAGACTCTTGAGGGGTTTCAGGCAGGCCTACCAGGAGATGCTGAGGAATGAACCTGGAACCTTCTGCATGCCAAGCAGGTGTTCTGTCACAGAGACAGGACCATTCCCCAGTTAGGACCTCCGAAACTTAGCAACAAAACAAGCTGCCTTATATTCTAGCTTCATAATGTCTACACTGACTGGCAGCATCTCCCCCAGGGTTCCAGGGGAGAAGTCTCTCCCGGTCCCAGCCCTACCTGGGAACTCCGGGGATTGGACTTGGGACCTTCATTTCACTTTTAGTTTGTATACCGCCTTTCTATGTTGCTATACCTAAGGCAGTTTGCAACAACAAAATATATAACCGAGGTCACACACCTTCTGCCTGCCCAGCAGATCTACGGCCCTTCCCAGGCTGAAAAGGACCTGCCTCCTGCATGGGCCAAGGGGTGGCAGGGAGGGGCACTTGCCCCCATAAATCAATAAAAATCAATAAAATACATAGCAAACTGAGGTTCTGCTTCCCAGCAAAAGGCCTGCCCCCCAAAAAAAACCTGGATACGCCCATGGCCTCCTGTCGCTGTCGCTAGGTTTCTCAAAGAGAGGGACAGTTCTGATTTGAAGGAGGGACTGTGACCTGACCCCCTTCGAAGACAAATAGCACCCGTGGGCAAAGAGGTTGATTTGCAACGTGTGCGCCAAAACCTCTTTTCCGGGCAAACGCAACTCAACAAGTTGTTCAGACCCAGGGCTGTCATCTAGCTCTCGTTGCCTTTAAAGGCGTCGGACCTAGATCCAGGCTGTAAAACTAAAGCCACTTACCTGGGAGTAAGCCCCGTTGAATTCAACAGGGCTTACGTCGGAGTAGACGTGGTTGGAATTGCCTCGTCGGTCGCGCTTGGAGTAGAGCCATGGGAATCAAGTGACTCGCCAATAACGTGTCCCATCGATTTCCGTGGGTCTGTTTCTAAAAGTATGATCTAGACTGGGGCTCCGACCCCCGATCTTTTAAAACCCGGCACCTCTCTTGAAAAGGGGGGACGGGACAGGAAACACCATCTGACGCCCCCCCTTAATTCAAGCATATAGCCCACCTTTCTATCCTGTAGGGATTTAGGAATGAAAATATCAAAGAAGCACAACGTCGATCCTAGCGTAAGAGCAACGCTGCCCAAAAGCAAATACAAATATGAAAACTAGGAAAGCACACATATATAATCCGGACCCAGATTATTCAACCTAAACCTTGTAGGATGATTCTCTTGCATCAGAACCATCAAATCAAAGTATCCGAAACTCCCGTCAGATTTGGCTCTCTTTCAGTCTTTGATAGGTTTCTGATCACTAATTGATTGACCCCAGGTCTATAAGCGGTGACACGGCAGGGAAACTGGCCAGGGGACCAGGGTTGAGGAGTCTCACCTTTTCTGATCGCACTTTTTTTTTTAATAGAAAAAGAGACATTTGAAAATACTAGGTGGGGTCCGAGTGGGCTCTCTCATTATATACTATAATATGTTAATAACACACACACACACACACACACACACACACACATTATTATAAAAGCTAGTTTCACTCAGAAGCCTTTAAACAAAATTTACTTCTAAAAAGAGACAGCGATCTATCGATATGATTCTTCGCTCTTTAAAATCTTATTTGCCTCGCAGACAATTATTTTTTTTTAGTGGAGACTTTTAAAAGCAACCGGACACAGTTCAACCACATTTTGAACCACTATATATCACGTGCGTGTGCATCTATATCTGAGACAGAGGGAGCTAAACACGCGGTTAATTTCCTCAGTGCCAGTGGGATTTAGAGTGGACTTACTTTTGGCTAGCTCGTTCTCTAAAGTCATGCGTATACTGTACATATTCTAATACAGAAGCGAAACCGAAACGGGCAGAGCGGGGGAATCAAGGGAGGAAAAGAAACCTTTCGCTTTTACAAAGAAAAGGGAATGATTTGTGTGTGAGCAATACAACCCAATCCCATCCTAATTTACCACTGCCAAACAACCCCTATAGATATGGTTTAGGTAGCCTCGGTTCCTGATTAAAATATGCCCGTAAATTTATTTATTTTTTCAGGGTATGATAGGAATAAAGTAAAACTGAAAAGGGGGGGGGGAATCTCACGAAAAGTGAGTATGGTGTCTGCACATTTTGCCCCACATCTGAGGTTCTATGTTTTTGGTATTTTTAAAGAAATGAAGGCTGGGAATCTGGGAATTGTGGCTCATTGGAAGCCCCTTTCATTCTCAGTCATTTTCGTCCTGGTTTTACGGAGCAAAGAGTTCATCCGTTTTCGCTGCCCATTCATAAGAAACAAACAAAAAATGTCTTAAAGAACTAGCTGGGAGGGCGGGAGGGAGTCAGGATCCCATCCTGCAGAATTCTGGTGTCCACCCGACGAAACTTCCAGAGGAGTAGAAAGAGAGAGAAAAGAGAGTGAGAAAACGTTTTCTGCCTCGGGCAGGCCGAGCAGAGCTGAAGGAAAACGCACCTCGCTTCTCCTCCTCACGGCATCTAAATTATCTCCATCTCAGAGGATCCTACCCGAGGCATCTACGTTCCAAGGGAGAGGAAGTGGACACTTCATCCCAGCTTGGAGTTCGCGCGAGATGCGCCTCGTGAATTTCTTACCTGCAACAGGTAACCTGCCTTCCCAGGTGTCATTGTTTCTAGGACGCTTTCAGCGTGGAGAGCAGAGGGCTGGTTTTGATTTTCTTTTTGACTTGCGCTTCGCTGTTCCCTTACTTGACAAGAGGAGAGAAGTGCGAAAGCTCTATACGTACATTGCCCTCGCTAAGTGGTGTTGCCAACTGCTTCTAGGTTTAAGAATATAGATATTGCCTTGTTGGATCAAAATCCTCTGAGAGCTCACATGAAGGACCAGAAGAATAGACTGGCATTCCTATGTTGTTTGTCCTCAGCACCTGGTATTCACTGGTATACTGCCTCCGAAACTGGATGCTCCATTAGTCATCATGACTCGTTCTGACTTGTGCTTAGAAGGAGAGAGGAGGAAGGAAGACACTAAATGGAATTGTTAACCAGCTACAGTATTTGGCTTCCCGGAAGCAGGTAGCAGGTTTTCTGAATCATCTCAGGGCCAGCGAGCCCTGTTATGTAGCAGAAGACCTGAGTTCAAATTCTAATTCAGTTCTGCCTGGACTGGGTTGAAGTGATGGTCTAGTGTGATTTATATACTTAATTTAGTTTTTAGAAACCTTGACACCCACTTTCCTGAAGCTCAAGGCGGTTTGTAAACACAACAACGTCGCAATAAAGCAACTCCTCCTTGGTCTCAGCTTTCGCATCTGTAAAATGGCTATAAGACACTTCCTGTTTAGCGACTGGAATGGGAGATGTCAGTGTTCAAGCTTGCTCTGCTACAGTGTATAACTTTCCTCCAGAAAAGGGGTGTGAGGCAATCCACCTCTCCCACTAAAGTTTTTTGACAGAGCATTCTAATAAAACCTCTATGAAGACAAACTGCTGCCTCCGGTCTTGTGAGACGCGACGGTCTTGATCCCGCAGGCAATTTTAACCTGGAGATTGATGCAGAGTTAAGCCAACATAAATGGGCGAGAACTTCAGAGCGGGCGCCAGACAGGACTTTCCAAAAGTGAGTGAAAATGAAATCACTAATCTAAATAGGTGGTTGTAATTTTCAGCCACACATTTTCAACGGGTGTGGTTGTAAGATGTACCTGGTACCTTCCTCTTACACTGGATTCACTCTCTGTATACTTCCTGGAGGGGTAGTGTGGTAGAGTGGCTAGAGTGTTAGACTAGTGCCAAAAAGACCTGGTTGACCACGAATACCGTGGCCAGTCACACTCTCTCAGCCTCAACCACCTCACAGGGTTGTTGTGAGGATATAATGGGGAGTGGGGAATAGGGACGGGACGTGTGCGCCGCCTTGAGCTCCTTAGAGGATAGGCGGGGTGTAGTAATATAAAAATAAAATATTATTTGCACTACCAAGGGCGGCGGAGGAGTTTAGGCGAACGATCAGCCTTCTAGTATTCTTTGACTGCCTTGATGGTGTGAACAGAAGGGTAGTTAAAGTGATAATTAATGTGCTGATCATTTGAATGTCCCATTATTAATAAGATAATTGGTTCTGTAAAAGGGCTGTTGGGGAACGCACGGGGCTACACCTCGCCTTGCAAAACGCGTCGTCTCCTGGCTGGAGCATCTTTCTGCGAACTGCCCACAAAGCCAAAAGCGAATTAAGACCCCTCGGTGCGGACACAAGGTATTGTTTCCGGAAGCAGGGGTGACGGGAATGGAGGATTCCGGTTCCCCTACCACGCCACCCCTACTTCCACATCTCGAATAGCAAATTCCGCTGCAAGCCAAGGGCGGAAGTTGAAGCCGCAGATGGAATGCGTTTTAGGGCTTGTTACCTGTCCAAGGTGCTGAACCGGGATTCCGGTTGATGGACGTGAACAAAGTTTAAATGGTGCATGCTGACAACTTTGAGCCTAGGGAAGCAGCCGCGGGACAGCACTTTGTGCAGCTCTGTCCAAGTGAATTCCCTAGGCAGGGAAAGTGTGTATCTCAATCTTTTAACACGTCACATGACTCCTTGTTGTTTGATCCAGTATTTTGTTGTTGTGGGTAAAGATTTTTATTCCTTCAGCTTTACAGTGTTTTAACCCAAGCTGTAACATGGTGAAGCTGGTTAGAATGTAGCCACTGCAATGTTTAATAAATGTTTTCAGCAAAATTAGGAGGATTTGTGTATTAAATGTGAACTTCCTTCAATGTGTTAAAAAGGCAGCTTGGCAATATCCAAAATTTTGTGTGAATTTAGTCAATGATTAGCCAATCAAAGCTCCAATCCTGTACCAAATTACCTGGGAGTAAGCCCCACTGAAATCACACAAAAACTCTATTTCCCCCTCCTCTCACACGTACTCCATATATCATACACAGAGACAGACAAATAGAAATTGGAACATCTTATTTCATATAAACCTGCCTGAAATCTAGGATCTTCTTCAAAGCTTTACTTTCAGATATTAGATAGCTGATGATTGAGGAGAAAGTGTCTTCAGTGGCGAGGCCTTATTTAGTTAGGTTCAACAGTAGTACCTTTCTGGTTAAGTTTTTAATTTGGTTAACTTTTTAATTCTCACAGACTTTTAGTGTTTGATGGTGAAGCTTGCTTTCATTGGTTGATGCTGACAAATTTATCCTGGTTTTAGATGGTTTCCCCGTTGGTTCTGTTGTTTTAAATTACATCTTCCTGGTTTTTTTTTTTTAAAAAAATGCTTTTATGATTTTTTAAAAAAGCAAACTGTTTTGAATATTTTGAACACTGAATTCTGAAACAGAATCCCCACACCAACACACACAACTATAGTTCTTTTATAAGAATATTCTTCCTTCCTCTCAATACCTGCTTTGTTGCCTAGGTTTTGTTCTGGATACTTGATTTGCCAGAGTCTTAACATTTTTATTAATGTTAACAACAGGACATGAGAAGGCAATATAGGATTCTGGGCTCATCTCAGCAAGCAAATATTCCCCAGATTATTTTAAAATAAATGCATGTTTTTAATTGGCTGCTGCTCTACCATTTCATTAATTGCTTTAACTACTGTGGATTTATAATGATTATTATGGCAGTGTATTTGTATTGATTTTACTCTTAGTAGCTACCTAAGGCGTGCTCTCATGAAAAGCACAGTTATAACTTGGGACAGCTAGATTCAAACTCAAGTTTCATTCTGAATGTGCCTCCAGCTTTAGATTTTTCAGTGCCCTGGAAAGGGTATTTGGGGGTCCTATTCTCTGGCTGTTAGTAAGGATCAAAATGGCAGGTACTCGGAAATCACCTTTTCAGAGGTTTTCCTCTGATCTTAAATGGTGTTTGAAGAAACTTCTTTCCTAACTTATCCTGGCTCTTGTGTACATTATTATGCTGGTGTGATTTTCATTGTCTTGAGGGTTTTTATTATGTAGGGCACCTTCTGAAGAACTTTATTTCTAAAAGCGGGGTCCATAAAACTAGCAATAACAATATTTTTTTTTATATGCTACTGTTTGAAAAGACGGTGTACAAAATTAAAAGCACCAGAGTGAACAATACAATGACAGCCATCTAAACAACAACAACAACCCACAGATGGCAGCAAAAGGATCTAATAACATTTCAAAAATTCAAAGCAGAATCGTATCTCAGTGTTTTGTTTTTTTAGACACTTCCCACAGAGGAGTCTGGGGCATTGTTTCAGGTAGCAAAGCAGTGGCCAGATGGGGTTTTCCGTGCTGTTATCCATCATCCACTGAGAGGAGGACTGGGGTTCTCACGTTCTGCACCCTCAGGGCCCACTTTAAGAGGCATAAAAATTACTGAGGTGCACCAGTCACAAAATAGCAGTGCAAAGACAGAGTCAGACTCAACAACAAAATGAAGATGAAAATTGGCACAATCAGCTGGCAATTACTGATACCATTTTCTGTTGTTATCTAATCCTTCTTTGGAAATTTTGTGATTTCCTTATGACAGTGAGTTCCATAGTTCTTCTTTTCTCAAGCTAAGTACATGCATGTTGGTTCTGGAGGTATTATGATTCAGACTTCTAATTTCAGACAGAATTTGCTTATTCAGGGGCTGTAAGTGGAGGTTTTATTTTTCTCTTCTCCTCCCATGCCTCTCAAATCATTTTTACTCATCTCTTGCCATTCCTTCTTCCCCTCCCCTTTCACGCTTAACCTGTACCATTATCCCCACCCACAAACAACCAGGTTCTTTCATCCCTCCTCCCTGCCATCTCTTTCCCCTCTTAAATAGCATCCCTCTCTTACCCTCTTCCTCTCTGTTCCAAGTCAATTATTACTGCTTTTGGAACTGCTAGTATCTGTCTAATCTAAAGGTTACTGTTTGGCTAGGTGGTTGGGCTACAGTGCTGAGGTGCACCTGAAGGTGAGCTGGAGCTCACTACTCTCCACAATGTGGGGAATGCTGGCCTACAAGTTACCCAACACTCCCTTGCGACTCCATATTGCAAGGGAATACAGCAGTGGAGAGCAAGCTGTCTTGCAGGGAAGCCTGTCTGCCATTTTTGACCCTTTTCTTGAGGAACTCTTGATAAACTTCCAGAGAAGTCCAGGGCTACCAATTTTAATTTTTGTAACACTGGTTGTTGTTGTTTTTTTTACTACAGAAACTATATTTATTACAAGTACTTATGCAAATACCAGACATGATCTTAAAAGAGGCATTCCCTCCTGTGTCTGACACAGATTATGCCTCTTATAAGATTCCTCTTCTAAGAGATTATGTTTCTTATAAGATGATGCCTGTTGTACAACATAGCTGCATCATCAAAAAACAAAAACAAAAAACAAGTCCCTTTAGAACTTTTTCCTCACCTGCAAACTCATTTTTAATTAATTGATGACTTGATTAACGTTTGCACTTTAGTTGACTAAATTCATTAATTGTGTGACAGCCCTGTTATCTATGTCCTATAGTATATCATGGACTGATTCTCTTAGTGTTGATTCTGATGTGGTTAAAACACACCAGCTGTAGAGGAGGCAGCTATTGGATGGCTTGAGGGAACTCTCAAGATTTTCAGAACTACGTTTTAACAAAACCCCTGAAGGAGTACCCCCTCAAGCAGCTCAATAAGGACTGAGCATGCTCAGTGGGCATGGAATGTTGGCTGACTGGTGGAGGTGGCAGGGGAACTGGACAGGACAACTGGTGAAATGGAATGGAGTATTCTGGTAGGGGACATGACTGGCTAGCTGGAACCCTGGACAGGAGCACTGCTCCACATGTCGATCCACTTGTGTCTTTCTAGTGGGGAGAAACCACAGCTCAATGGCAGAGTGTGTTTTTCATGGGCAGATTGAACTCCAGGTTCAATCTTTGGAATGACCACTGGGGGGGGATATGGGAGGCAGGAGGTGAGTGGGGGGAAAGTTTGCTTGAGAACCTGGAGAGCTGTTGCCAGTCAGAGTAGAGAAGACTAGGTTCCATGAACAAATAGCTTGACCCAGTATATGGCAACTTCCCATGTTCCTGTGAGTTGAACTGAATCATGGGTCTCCTTGTTTCTCCAGTATTTTGTCCAACTCCTTACTTTGAGAGAAGGGTACCCATGTTGACTTGTCTGCAAGGAACCCTCAATGTCATGGAGTGGCTGGATGCAGAGGAATGGTGGGAGGAACTAGTGAAGGGAAGGAGGCTCAGATCCTGGGAAGTGGTGGTGGGACACCAATGACTGGTCAGAGGGAGAAGAGGGAGATGCCTGGGAAGAGGAGGACTCAGAAGCTGAAGAGGTAACAGGGTTTAGTGAGAAGGGAGAACTTGTGGCAGAGAGAAGTCAGAATCAGATGCAGAAGTTGAAGCAGGGGAGGAGGGAGGCCAAGAGGTAGAGTCAGGCTGGTGAAGAGTCATGCATGCCTCCCTCCCCCTGTTGTGACAAGCTCCCCTCCCACCGGTCTCCTAGAATCAGAAGGGGCATGAAAAGTGTGGAGGAAAGGTTGGCTTTATGCAGGCACAGTCTCCAATTGCTTTGGGGAAAACCCTGGAGAAGAGGGGATTTAGATGTCTGTGGGGAAGAGGGGATTTTCAGTCTTGGCAACTGATCCATGGGAAGAGCTGCTGTGTTCATTAGGCCTGACGCTACACCAAGACAGTGCAGATTGTGTTCTTGTTAATAAACAGCTAACTTCAACTTGTATGGTGTGATTTACTGCCAGCTCACTCCTGACACTTGACCACCGCAGAGTGATTGATGCTATGAGGGTAGGATTTTGAGGCTGAGGTCCAGGGCCCCACTGAGCAGAAGGGCACCTAAGCACAGCAGGTTTGGCTAGCTCTATTTTGAAGGAAGTGAGGTATATGCATTAGCATCTAATGTAGTTCAAGGTCTCCGTCAACAAGACAGGGGAGAAAGGCAATTTGTATTTAAAGATGAATCTATCAAATTCATACTTTCTGAAACTATATGAGAACCGAAACAAAGGCATCATTTGCAATTTGCATTTATCCAAATTTTGCAGTGCAGTTCTCCCAACAAGCAATGCATTACGTTAGGGAAGAGCGCTTGCAAAAATGTGCACATTAGTCAAAAATGCATACAAAAGTGTGTTCATTGGGAAAAATTGGCACTAAAATGCTGATGAATTTCCAAGAGGGTAAAAATAAACAAATCACAGAAATGCAGCTAACTGAATTGGAAGAGTGAGAGATTGAGAGGACTGAAATTGATAGACCCTTTAATCCCTACACTGGAATCACTGCTGGGTCTTAATGTAAACCCATGTAAACTGACAGCATCATCTCAATCAGAAATGAGGAGCTGTGGCCCTCCAGATATTTTTGGGCTGCAGCTCCCATCAGCTCCAGCCAGGATGGCGACCCTTCTCTGTCGCTGGTCTAAAACATTCCCAACACCCTATCTTTCAAAGGAAGATTGGCAGAGGGATGAGCAAGCTGTTTTTCAGTGACAGTCGCCCACCATAACTGATCTTTCCATTAAGGAATCACTGCTATGTTTCCAAGGAACCCCATGGGTTTCCTGGGGCACAGTTTGGTGCATCTAGACAGCACCCCAACCTACTGTAAATGGGGGCCTTGTTGTTGCAGCCCGCCTCTGATTGCAGGTGTGGGTTCATGTGGGCCCAGTTGATGACTTGTTTTCCTTGGGGCTTTCTTCCCCGATTTTCTGCTTGTCACCGAGCGATGAATAGGGCTCTGCCTTGTCTACAAAGAGCCAGACAATGTCTTGTTCTAACCTTGCCGGCAACCAGCATAAATAAATAATAAAAAGGGGGGGAAGGAGGGGAAGAGGGAGAAGAGTGCCATTATGCATGCTTTGTAGCCTTTCACTGAACATTCCTGAAGGAGAAGCTGCCCACCAGTGGTGAAGGTGGAGGATTGTCTTACAACGGTGCCTCTTCTTAACTCTTTCCGTGTCTGCCTGGTGTGGAGGAACTTAAATACACATACAGAAATGAGGTGGTGTCAATACACAGTTTGGAGGATCTGAGTTTTGGACTATTATTCACAACTCTTTCCACAACTGGAAAAGAGGAGACTTGTGGGGTGTGAAACACAGAGCAGTCAAATACAACATTCCTAGAGTGGACATAAAAAGGGGATGTCTGGACCAGCCAGTCGGAACTTCCTGTTTCCTCCTGGGCTGGGACAAACTTCCTCTACATGTGACCAGAGGTGGGCATGACCTCACCTGTACAGGTAACAAAATAGGACAGGGGAGGCAGCCATCTCTCTCTCTGACTCTATTCCTTGAAGAAGCAACATCTTCTTCCTGAGATGCGCTCTTGGCCCTTATGGGATAGATTCCACGTGTATATATTTTGTAACTTAAGTCTGCCTTCTGGGATCCGTCTGTGAACAGGATGTGTGAGTAAACTATTTTCTACTTTTATACAAGACTGCCGTGTCTATTCTTTTTATGAGGGAGTAAAGGGGAATTACCAGGAAACTTATTTTAGAGGCTTATACAAGCCTGGCAAACCTATCCGCTGTGAAAGTTTAAAAGGGGAATGTTACTCTGCTAAATTGTAGAGCTTGTTAACACAAGTTGGGAAGGATATAATTAAACAATATATCCTCTCCTGCCTCCCTGAACATTCCCACAAGACTGAGAGGAGATAGGATAGCCATCTCTAGAGCTGTCATGTGGAAGATGGAGCAAAGTTGCTTTTTCCTGCTCTGGAGGGTAGAACTCACACCAATGGTTTCAAGTTACAAGAAAGGAGATTCCAATGAAACACCAGCAAAAGCTTTCTGACAGTAAGAGCTGTTCCAATAGTGGAACAGTCTCCCTGTCTCCCTCGGGAGGTTGGGAACTTGCCTTCCTTTGAGGTCTTTAAGCAGAGGTTGGATGGCCATTTTTCATGAATGCTTTAGCTCAGATTCCTGCACTGCAGAGGGTTGGACTAGATGACAACAATAACAACAATAACCACAACAATTTATTAGTTATACCCTGCCTATCTGGCTGGGTTTCCCCAGCCACTCTGGGCAACTCCCAATGGAATACTAAAAACATGATAAAAGATCAAACATTAAAAACCTCCCTAAACAGGGCTGCCTTCAGATGTCTTCTAAAAGTCAGATAGTTGTTTATTTCCTTGACATCTGATGGGAGGGCATTCTACAGGGTGGGCACCACTACTGAGAAGGCCCTCTGCATGGTTCCCTGTAACCTCACTTCTCACAGTGAGGGAACTACCAGAAGGCCCTCGGCGCTGGACCTCAGTGTCCGGGCCGAATGATGAGGGTGGAGACACTCCTTCAGGTATACTGGGCAGATGACCCTTGAGATCCCTTCCAAGTCTACAATTGTATGATTCAGAGGAGTTTGTCTTAATGGGAAGTGCAGTATGCAGCTGTGGTTAGGGTTAAAAATGGGACCTACAACAGAGTATTGCAGCATGGAGACTGGCAGCCATGCCCTTTTTCAGGATATTCCATTCCCTTAAGTTTCCCATTTTCTTCCTTGTAGTAGATATTCCATATTTGCCTGTTGAACTTGGTCAGTCCTCATTGGACTGGCCTGGATAATGTTTTTTCTCCCACCACCACCACCACCAAAAAACCCCCTCTTCTACCTCAAATTTGGGAGTTCTCTCAATCTCTTTTTTTCCTCAGTAGCCTCACATTGGCTACAAAGTATCATCACATCAGACGCTGAATTTGATTATTCTTATATTTATTTATTTATTTATTTATTTGAATCCTATTTCTTTAAAGATGGAAAAGCTCCCAGAGAAGCTTATATGAAATCAATTACGTACAAGACAGCCCCTCCTAGAGGCTTAAAAGGTAAAATACACCACATAAAAGGAAAAGGGGATTGGGAGGGAAGAGGTGGGAAAGCAAACTCAGGCACCAGTTCTTAAATAGCCCATTAATTCATACTACTAAAGAGCTTGAGGAAATTACCATAAAGTCAAGATACAAGTCCCTGCCCCAAGGAGCTTACTATCTACAGTTTCAACAAGAAGAGGTGCGAGGAGAAGAGAGGGAAAGGAAAGAGTTATGGGTGACCAGAATTGAACACCAGCAGATGCAGAAACATAAACTCTGGATTTCCTCTTGGAAGAATGCCTCTTTTAAGAAAGTGATTGCCAGCTGCAGTAACTATAAGCATTTAGAATTATAAGCATTTTTTTTAAAAAAAACATTCTTTTTTTTAAAAAAAAAACCACACCTTGTTGCCTGATTAATTTATGCTTATTCTGATATTAAATGTACTTTAAAAACAAAACCATTTTGATAATTTATTTGAGTTTGAGTATGCAGTGGTACCTCGGGTTACAGACACTTCAGGTTACAGACACTTCAGGTTACAGACTCCGCTAACCCAGAAATAGTACCTTGGGTTAAGAACTTTGCTTCAGGATGAGAACAGAAATTGTGCAATGGTGGTGCGGCAGCAGCGGGAGGCCCCATTAGCTAAAGTGGCGCTTCAGGTTAAGAACAGTTTCAGGTTAAGAACGGACCTCCGGAACAAATTAAGTACTTAACTCGAGGTACCACTGTAATATATATATATGTATTTGACAGATAGGATGTCAATAAGGGAAACAAACATTTTAAAGAAAAATGAAAAATGTGTTCAAATGTTCACAGGTCATCCAAAAAATATATTTTTAATGTTAAAGGGCCAGTTTGTATATAGATTTTCAAAGCAAGCAAGCCTGCAATAATGTAACCCTTACCCATTGAACTCTCAGTGCGGCTCACTCCTGAGTGGACATGTAAAAGATTGCACTGGACATGAAGTGGGGGGAGGAATAAAAAAACCAAGGAAGGTATGAGAGAATTGAGCCAGGAATGAGCTAGCCCATGTATATAGGTAGGGTATAAATCCCTCCCCCTAAAAGAATTGAAAAATGCACCATTCTTAATAGCAGATGTGCTTGCCTCTGATTCCAGACCAGAGAGTCCTGTCCAGTTTGCCTGCCCCTGGGAAAGTCCTGGAACTTGGCTGTCCCGAAAGCTGCCTCTGCCAAACCCCTTCTCTCCAAGTCTCTACCTTTGGGGTCTGATCTCCCAAAGGCTTATTAGAACTAACCTCCTTGAGGCACTGGGAAGAGGCCGCTTGGCAATTAGCTAGAGTGCTTCTCTCGCCTTGCAAACAGAGAGCCCAAAATGATTGCCAAGGGTTTTTCTCTTCTCTTTCCCTGGGCCCGGACTTGTTCCACTCCCTCTCTTAACATAAGAATGGAGGCAGCTCCTGTGAACTCCTGCGACCTCCTGACCCCCGCTCCCCGGCAATGAATGGCGTCCCCTGGCTTGTCCCCCCCCCCCTTGCCTCTCCAGCAGCCTCGAGCCTTGCCTAAATTCCTAATCAGGGTAATTTAATATATCTTAAGCTCCTGGCTGCTTTATTTGCTCTCCTTTTGGAGTTTGTTTTAGGCCTTCCCTGCCTCTCACCCCCATCATTAGAGCACCTTCTTTGAGGGCTGCGAGGCGCTGCTATGAGACCACAAGCCTCTTTTCATCTTCTAAATAAGCTGTGCTTCCCTGTCATTAGAATGGTATTCCCAGCCATTGAGGCCTTTCAAGGCCGCCTCTCCCCACCACCACACAGAAAAGAAAGAAAGAAAGAAAAAAGAAAGAAAGAAAGCAGGGGAGGAAGCCCGCTCGGGAGGTGAATAATCCACAATGATAAACTCCATGGCCAAAGCAAATAGCTCCTTCTTCTTCCCGAAGAACGGCTGGACTTGGCACGGCCCAGCCCAGGCAGGAAGCGGTACTGGCACAGCGCCTGGGCCAAAGAAGGGAGCATTTACTTCTGCCACTCTGTCCCCCCCCACCTCCATTCTTGTGGGTTTTTTTCATAGTACAAAACCCGACTCCATTCAGTTTCTCATTCCTGTGTACAGAGTTGTTGTTGGTTTTTTGGCCAGGGTTAGCCAGGGCTGACCATGAGTCAGAAGGATGTGCGTAGCTCAGGCTGTAGATTTGGGTCACCATTTAGAAAGGTAGCAAGTTATTATGATTAAATACAGGGCTTTTATTCACCCAGAAGTCGCAGGAACTCAGTTCCGGCACCTCTCAGGTGGACACCGTTCTAAGAGAACAAGGGATGTTCTCATGGTGAGTTCCAGCATCTCTTTTTTTAAAAGAAAAATAGCACTGGTTAAATATTACCGTATATCTGCTGTTTGGATTTCCAGCAGGAGTGCAATGTTTAACTGGCTGAAAATACTTTGAATCGATTCAGCACTTTACAAGGTGTCCGCTATTAAGCAGGCAACAGACGTGTGTGTGTGTGTGTGTGTGTGTGTGTGTGTGTGTAGAAAAACTTATAAAAACTGCACTTGGTGAGTATTAACTTAAAAGAGGCATTCTCTTCTGTGTGAGAGAAGAGGCAGAATGTCTCTTCTGGGAAGGAAGCTGTGATGGGCATCAGAGAAAGTGATGCTTTTCATTGCAGATCTTTGAAGTTACACAGTCCTATGCAAACTCACTTAGGGTGTGAAATCCATTCTGGTCCATGGGTCTTCTTTCTGATGCTTAAGGGACAACCTAACTTAAGCCTTAGGTGCCAAAATATTGTGGGCTAACTCAGTTTTCTGCAAGATACATATTCTGTCTAACCCACATTTGCACCTCCACATTCCCACCTCGCGCTGCAACTGAGTACATTAAAATGCACATAACATTCCCCCCCCCCATTCAACTACATCACAAAACGTTCCCCCGCCCCTTCTGCACACAGTCACACTTTAAATCCACAGGATCCATGCTTAATTTTAAAACTGATTTTAATATTGTATTTTTACAATGTAACCCAACCTGGGACCTAATGGTAAAGGGCAGGTAAGGAATCTCAAAAATAGCAACATTATCTGTGGGCTAAAAGCGGCCTGGTTTTTGTGCAGTGTGGCAGGTGTGTGTGCGCGCACACACACACACACCCCTGGTGCTTATTGAAAAACAGCTACCGGTAGTTGCAAACAGTTCTAGAGCTGAATCAGGCCCAACAAGCAAAATGCAGCTGAAACACACAAGATCTACCACATTCCTATACATTCCCATTTCTTTGCACACTGAGATGATGTGAGATCTTATCCCCTCTCTCAGAGACAACTATATAATTCATGAATCAGCACAGACAGGAAACAAATTTCCACACATTCCAAATCTGGCAACATTTCAGAGTTCAAAATCTGAATTTTTAAATTAAAAAATAAATCAATAGGTCAGATTTGGTTTTTGAACACCAGTTGTGAAAGATATTTTTTTCATTCATTCATTCATTCAATAAGTTTATTGTGCTAGCCAAAGGCTATGACATGTCATTCCATTGAAATGTACCTAAATACAAACAAACATCAGTAATATAAAATAAGAAAAATCAGAAGTACCATAAACTAGCTTAACTTCAGATTAAACCTCAGAGTCTCCAAAACAATTTACAGCAATTGTTATCTAGCTCTCTCTCTCTCTCTCTCTCTCTCTCTCTCTCTCTCTCTCTGTCTCTCTCTCCAGATAATTTTATAAGATACAATTTGTCAATAAGACATACAATTTCAAGGCAGCAATGTTAAAAGTCACAGCTTGGTAACATTCAGTATATTTGCTGTAAGGGTGCACCTGTATCCATCAGTGGTCCCTTGTTTTGTAAACAACCCCCCCGCAATCCAACAGCAACAACAAGAGGCATGAAAATGCAAAAATGCTGGAGGATGATAAAATTCGGATATTATTCCCGTGTATGGAAACCATCGTGTAATTGCTTTACAGGGGAAACATACACACAGAATATTCAGACAATTCTTTTTTAAAAAATGATTTTCATTGATTTTTTTATAGTCAACAAACAGCATAAATCAACAAAAGAAATGCAAGAGAACTCAGGAGGGACTCAAAGTGGACGAAGATTACAAACAGAAACTATTCGTCAGATTGGAGTCTGCTAATATAATATGATGGAGACTACAGAATGCAATGTAAAGTGACTCAATGGAGGTTGCAGCAAATGCTCTTCTTTGAGACTTGAGAAAATTGTGTGCCTTGAGGAACATCTAAGAAAGAGAAGTTTGATGTAATAGGACAGCTCTTTCACACCTTGCAAACTATGCAGGGCAGACTCTGGAATTTACCTGCATGCAACACACCGTCCCTCCATGCACACTGCAGCTTACTAATGTGCAGGACTCAGCTTTACTTGAAAATCCACCTTTAATCCACTCAACTAGCGATGTTTCCACGTGATGAGATTAAAAATTAAAACAATATCCTCAAGAAATTATTAATATCTCCTCCCACCATGCTCCACTGTTTGCAAAACACTGGAGGGAATGAATGGGCTTTGTTCCTTTCTTTTATCATTTTAGTTGCCACACCAAACCATGATCTGTAGGGAATGATGCAGGAGTGTTGCTGAAGCAACAGAGGCTGGTCCATTGGGGCAAATGCCTCACCAACCTCATTCTTGATTCCTCCAAGCTCACCTGCTTGTCTTCCAGCACATAACTGCCCATCAGCTGCCTCCTCTGTAAGTCTCAGTTTTGCCCTTGTTGATCTTGGAGGGGAGAAGAATGGGGACACAAGTAGAATTTATTGGCTCCACCTGCCATTGGCTCAGGCTTCACCTACAGTTGACCTCCCTGCCTTCTAACCTAATAAGCACCAGCCACAATTGCCCAGGAACCCAGGAGAGCCCGTGTGGTGTAGTGGTTAAGAGCAGTAGACTCGTAATCTGGTGAACCAGGTTTGCTTCCCTGCTCCTCTACATGCAGCTGCTGGGTGACCTTGGGCTAGTCACACTTCTTTGAAGTCTCTCAGCCTCACTCACCTCACAGAGTGTTTGTTATGGGGAGGAAGGGAAAGGAGAATGTTAGCCGCTTTGAGACTCCTTCGGGTAGTGATAAAGCAGGATATCAAATCCAGACTCCTCCTCCTCCTCCTCCTCCCCCTCCTCCTCTTCTTCTATGGAGAAGCTCACTGGCAATGCCACGTTCCACAGACCCCTGTTTCTATCCCTGGCACCTCTGGTTAGAGCTGGGAGAATGCCCTCTCTGAAATCCCTGTGTTCTGTGGCCATCCTATTGCTAAGCATGTCATTGTATGGCCACCTCATCATATGGAAAGGCCAAGTTCAGTGTTTTGCATGCAGAAGGTCGCAGGTTCAATCCCTCAACATCTTCCAGGTAGGGTTGGGAAAGGTTCTTCTCTGAAATTCTGGAGAGTCGCTGCCATCCAGTGTAGGCAATACTGAGCCAAGCTAAATGGGCCATTGATCTGACTTCGTATAAGGTAGGTTCTGACATTCCTATCTCACCTTCATTGTTTCAGCATGGAGGAAAGGTGGAATATGAATAAAATAACCATGAAGTCAATAGTAGAATTCCCATTGATTTTAAGGGGTCAGAATTGCAGCCTTTGTCCTTTCCAAAAAAGACTCGTTTTTGACCCGTTGAAATTAATGGGCATTAATGTGGCTACTGTAGGTGGAATTTAGTTGGATACGACTGTCCAGTTCTAGCCCACTTTACAGTGAACATTTTTTTTAATAAAGAAAAACCAGCAACAGTGCAGATTCCCCTCCAGCCCACCTCCCAGTCCATGTTTCGAAATGATCTCCCCACACATATCTGTTAATGAGTATTTGTGATGTTAGTCAGGAAGGTGAACTTCTGAGAAGGAGCCAGCAGGGGGAGCAAAACACACTTTCCTACATTTTCCTTGCAAGATGTCTTCAAAATCGAATCAAGTCACTTTGAATTCAAATGTTCAGAGCACTTGAGGTCTTTCATTGATGAGGTTGCAATATTTTTAAGGAAGATGAACTTCAAGAAAAACAACTTGAGGGTGTTAATTTATATCTTAACTATTCTGCCCCCACCCCAGCACCTTATTATTAATGGAAAAGGTTTGTTATTATTTGCAAAGGGTTGTTGTTGGCTAGGAATAAAAGAAGTACGGTAGCTCAGGACCGAGTGGTAGATTACTGGATCCTTAGTAGTAGTAGATCTGCAAAAGTTTCAAGCTCCTTGCTGTAATTAAGTTGTTAGAATCTCTGATCTATCCTAATTCAGGGCCAAACTAGATGCAATGTTAACATTGCAATCCTATACATATCCATTTAGAATTAAGCTCCATTCACTTTAAAGGAACTTAAGCATAAATAAGCATATATAGGATTGCAGCCTAAATGTGTATTTGCACTTAGCATACACGTTTAAAAATAATGAAATAGCTCCCATGCGGTCAAGGGGCTGATAATTATTGCGTCAGGCATGGAGAGAGAATTTAATCATTGCAGTCTTGAGGAAAAGCTTTCCTCTGAAGCTGGTATTTGCATTGGGAGGAAACCCCCTCCATTGGTGATGCAGATAATTATCATCCTCTGCCCATAACAAACCTATCTGTATTTTAAAAATCAGAGATGTTAAATGCAAAGACATCCCCTTTTAGTCTGGCCCTCAAAGGCAAATTTGTACTTGTATACCAGGTAAGCCAAGCGTAGGGCTTGTGGGTGCAATAGGTAATTGCAATAATCACCTGAGTCCCTTCTCTGTGTCCCCTCTCTCTGAGAGGTTCAGAAGGTGACAGCATGAGAATGGGCCTTTTTGTGGTGGCTCCCCCATCTGTGGAATGCTTTCCCCAGAGAGGCTCAACTAGTGCCATCATTACAGGTCTTTACCTATGCCTTTGGCCTTTTCGTGGGAATATTGAGGAAGGTTGGAGAGGATATATTGATTAAATATTATCCCTCCTCACTCACACTAGTGAACAAGCAGCAGTGCACATTCCCTTGCAGATTGCTGGAAGAAAGTTGATGGATTCATTAGAATCATTCAAGTTGAGCAATCCAGTCTGGCTTGTCCTGTCTAGATTGTTCCTGGTAGGTTTCTGCTTTCATTTCCCTCTTAAAAATAACAACACGACAATCTTCTTTAAAAATAAGAATACAGTTTACTTACATTCAGTTCACAGTTAGTATTCTGAAGGCAGGCTTTTTTCTTGTGGTTACAGTTACATTTGTAGAGAAAAGAAGTCTGAGCTAGGCCTCAGACTTTCTACCTTGTGTCTTCCATCCTCTGTAAGGGTGAGCTACTTTCACTTTTAGAAAAACGAACTGGATTCTATGTATACCAAGTCAAGCACTGTGAAGACATTTATTGGTGTTTGTGTGCCATTTGCAAATTCTATTCCCATGGACAATTTTACCCAGTATCCATTATGCTGCTAACCTATCATTATTATTATTTTTAAAAAACTGCACTGACCATGTAAAACATATTTAGCTAACTGCTGAGCTAAGTGTTTTGCTTAATTCAAGAGGTCTGATTTGTCTAGTGAGTTCAAGCACTCTGGCAAATAGTGCCGCTCTTATTCCTACCTCTTTCTACTTGCTTATGCTACTGGAACATAAAGAAGCTGCCTTGTACTGACTCACCCCCTTGGTCCATCTGGATCAGTACTGCCAACTCTGACTGGCAGTGACTCTCCAGGATTTCAGGCAGTGTTCTCTCTTGGCCCTACCTAGGGAGGCAGGGGTTCGAATCCAGAGCCCGAGGTGGTTTTAGGGTGGCACGACTGGTGCAATGGCACTGGGTGCTGTGCTGCAGGGGTACCCCGTCAATGCTGTAGAATGGAGTGCGAGAGGTGGGAAGCACCAAATTTTAGCATCACACAGGTGCTGCTGAAATTTGCGAAGCCAAAATCTACCATTGCTGGAGCTTTCTGCGTACATGGTGCTCTACCTCTAAGCTATTTGTGGGAATGTTGTGGATAGTAAAGGTAAAGGTAAAGGTAAAGGGACCCCTGACCATTAGGTCCAGTCGTGGCTGACTCTGGGGTTGCGGTGCTCATCTTGCTTTATTGGCCGAGGGAGCCGGCGTACAGCTTCCGGGTCATGTGGCCAGCATGACTAAGCCACTTCTGGCGAACCAGAGCAGCGCACGGAAATGCCGTTTACCTTCCCGCTGGAGCGATACCTATTTATCTACTTGCACTTTGACATGCTTTCAAACTGCTAGGTTGGCAGGAGCAGGACTGAGCAATGGGAGCTCACCCCGTTGCGGGGATTCAAACCGCCGACCTTCTGATCAGCAAGTCCTAGGCTCTGTGGTTTAACCCACACTGCCACCCGCGTCCTGTTGTAGATAGTGAGCCAGTTGCAGACTACATTCCCCAGTATATTGCAGGAAGCCAGTTGGGAGATTCGTTTGAATCTCTTGACTTAAGAAATCCAATATGGCTTTGTCCAGATTGGGCTCGTTCCTGGTAAATTCCCCTTTTTTTATCCCTCTTATAAAGAATAAAGACACAACAGTCTTCTTTAAAAGTAATGATAAGGAGTTTACTCACATTCAGTTCACAGTAGGTTCCCTGAAGGCAGGCTTTAGCTTGTAGTTACAGAAGTGAGTTTGAGTTCATCCCATGTGTTGCTGGCTAAGAGCCAGCAGACAGCAAAATACACCAGTATCAGAAGAGAGCAGCAAAAGAGGAGGATGGCTGAGTGACTGGCCTTTTTACAGGGTCTCCCAGGGTCACGCTCATCTACCTGGTCACACACAGGGGGAGGATGCTCCAGACCAGGTGGGACAGGAAGTCCTCCTGGCTGGAGTACCATCCCCATGTGTGTCTACTCTGGGAAAACAGGAAGTGTTGTACTTGACTGCTTATGTTACATCCTACAGTTTTAGGGTGGCATGACTGGTGCAATGCCACTGGGTGCTGTGCTGCAGGGGCGCTCCATGAATACTGTAGAATAGAACGTGAGAGGCGAGGAGCACCAAATTTTGGCATCCCACAGGGTGCCGCTGAAATTTGCGAACCCAAAGTCTGCTATCGCTGTAGCTTTCTGCATACATGGTGCTCTACCACTGTGCTACTTGCTTCCCTCTAGTAATTGAACTAGTCAACTAGTCATTTCTGTCTATTCTGTCTACACAAACAGTCCTCTGCCACCCCCAAGTCCCAGGTGCAATCCCCAGCCTCTCCAGGTAGGACTACAAAAGACTACAAAAGCCTGAGACCTTTGAGAGCCACTGCCAGTTAGTTTATACCAGGGGCTGGGAACATCTTCCAGGCTAAGGGTTGCACTCCCTCATGGACAATGTTTTGATGTCCACCCTCCCTGCCCAATCTTGTTGGAATGTGATTTTAGAGGAGAGGAGATAATATACCGTATTTTTCCATGTATAAGACTAGGGGATTGTTTTTTAACCAAAAAATTAGGTTTAAAATTGAGGCTCGTCATGGGTATTGCTGAGGGGTGTTCTCTTAATTTGGAGTCCCACAAAATAGGCGGTGTCTTATACATGGGAGCGTCTTATACAAGGAAAAATAATTATTAGATATTATCCTTCCTTTCTCACATGTGTCAGTTCAGCAGAGTGCCCTCCCTTTGCACCGTGTGTGTGTGTACGATTTTTTAAATTAAATTTTCATTTTTACAATTTAAAATACTGATTTAAACATCCTTAAAATATCAATGACTTCCCTTCTTTTCTTTCCATGGTTCATTTTGCATTTCATAAATCCCTGCATATTTTACAAAAACTATAACATTCAGTATTCCATTATTACATCCATCTAAACTTATTTACATTGTTGCATTTATCTTAATGCTGCCAGCGTTTTCAAGTGTACACAATTTCCCCCTATGTATTCAATAAACGTTTTCCACTCTTCTCTAAACGTATGTTCTTCTTGTTCTCTTAGTCTATATGCTAAGTCTGCAAACTGCGCACTTTGAAAGGGAAGCTTAGATTAGCTAGTGTTAGGTTTTAGTTTAAGTAATCCAGGATGCTTTAAGGCAGACTAGATTCCCCCTCCCCCGGTATTTCCCCCTTTTCTCCTGCTTAAAACAATAACCACACAAACAGGTTTTAAAAAGATCAAAATAACATACACTCCCTCTGAATACTCATTGAAGAGTAACAGATACAGTAGCTATGTTGAGGCAGGTTTAAAATGGTAATTGAGTTACTAAAACATAATAAGCCTGGCTTAAAAAATGGAGTCTGAGCTTGGAGCATTTTTGTTCTTTTACAGCATTGTTGTGGGGGCCCCTGATGCATGACGCCCAGTGCAGTCGAACTGGTCACACCTACCCTAAAACTGCCTCTGAAGGGAAGATTTGAGTCTGAATTTCTAACATTCATAATGCACACGACTCTTCCAAAGACCCATGCAGATTTGACTTCCTTGCATGGTAAGTCAAGCAGGGAGGCATCCTTGTGTTAATTATTCACAGATAAAGCTATTGCCACCTAAGAACATAAGAAAAAAGGTAAAGGTAAAGGACCCCTGGACGGTTAAGTCCAGCCAAAGGTGACTATGGGGTTGCAGCGCTCATCTTGCTTTCAGGCCAAGGGAACCAGCATTTGTCCACAGACAGTTTTCCAGGTCATGTGGCCAGCATGACTAAACCACTTCTGGTGTGACAGAAACCAGAGCACATGGAAATGCCGTTTACCTTCCCGCCCGAGTGGTACCTATTTATCTCTTGCACTGGTGTGCTTTCAAACTGCTAGGTTGGCAGGAGCTGGGACAGAGCAATGGGAGCTCACCCCGTTGCGGGGATTTGAACCGCCGACCTTCTGATTGGGAAGCCCAAGAGGCTCAGTGGTTTAGACCACAGTGCCACCCACATCCCATTAGAACATAAGAAGAGCCTGCTGGATCAGACTAATGGCCCATCTAGCCCAGCATCTTGTTCTCACAGTGGCCAATCATAATCAAACCTTTTATTGGCATCACATGCAAACATCCAAAACAAATCAATACAGAATTACCACTTCCCCAGTGGCACAAAACACTTGGTAAAAGAAAGGAGGCAGAGCAGTCTATCATCACATCTCTTGGTCTCCAGGGAGATCAGACGTCTGCAGAGTATTTCGACGACAAAAAACCAAATAGAGATATTTAGCCACTAACCTGGTGAGCTCCTGATCATTCCCCAGTAATAGAAAATGTATGTCCTCCAACTCTGGTTTCCATTTGGGGATACAGAGTTGATCTAGAAATTGCTGATGGAGATCAGCATATAGTTTACAATGAAGAACCATATGTGTAAGGGTTTCCACCAGGTGGTCTTCACATGGGCAAGTTCTTTCTCCTTCCACCTTGGCTGAGAACCTTCCCCAAAGGAGGTCTGATATGTGAATTACCTCTTGTTATGAAAAAAAATGCATTATGGCCTGCATAGACATCTTACTGGCATTCACCGCCATTGCACGGTGCGTGGACCAGAGAAGCCTATGATGGAATGTAATTCCCAGATAGTTGAATTCGAATACCTGCTGGATGGGTTTTCCACCAAATACCCAGCTATAGTTCTTGCTCAGTGGCCAATCAGATGCCTGTGGGAAGTCCCAAAGCAAGACCTTGGCACAAGAGCTCTTCCTCCCCTTCTGTGGTTTCCAGCAACTAGTATTTCAAAGCATCACTGGCTCCAGCAGTGGAGATAGACCATTGATAGCCTTGGAATGGGATGACTTGGAAGTTGTAGGCACTTCAGCCTCAATGGCTGTATCCAGCCCTAGTTCTAGACTCATCGAAATTAATGGACACAGCTCTGTTCATTTCAGTGAGTTGACTCTGAGTGTAACTGAGTTGGACGCTGCCCCATGGGATTTCTTGAGATAACACTTACCAGGTGCGCTGCTTGCCACCAGCCTGGATCCAAACCTTTTATTTCTACTTAACCTCTCCTTACGCTGTAAGGAGCGCATAATCAGAAACAAATATCTCTTCCTGCCTTCCTAGGAGCCCTGCACAGCACACAGGCCATCACGATTCACTTAGATGAGTTCATTTCCTTTCTTTTGCGTTTGATGAAAGTCAAGTCCCAAGCTCCAGGTAAAGGCAAAATAGTTATACAGCCCCCATAATTGTCTTTGTAGAGACGGCGAGTAAAAGTCTAATTCCCCATTGTTCCCCGACTATGAATTATGCATAGCCAGCTAGGCCTTTCTGTATTAATCATTTTATTAAGGAAACCTATTCATTTGCTTTGTATGCTTAAAATATTTACCACTAAAAATGGCTGCTTGGGAAAGAATGATTGGTTGTCAGTAATTTGGGGAACTCATTGCTAAGTGGATATATTTCCTACTGTGAGAAATCCTGTAAGGTAGATAAGAAAAGGCAGGTACTCATCTAAAGCTGGTCAGTGTTCAACAGAAGCCTTATGTACCCTTCTAGGGCTATTTTATCCCCATGGAAAGGTCATAGCTCAGTGGGTATAGCACCTAGTTTGCAAGCTGAAGGTTCCAAGTTCAATTCCTGGCATCTTCAGTTAAAAGGATGTCAAAGGCAGCCAGTGTGTTTAGTGATTTAATAATAATAATAATAATAATAATAATAATAATAATAATAATAATAATAATTTATTTGTACCCCACCCACTCTGGGTGGCTTCCAACGAAGACAAAAAATACACTAAAATGTCACGCATTAAAAACTTCCCTGAACAGGGCTGCCTTCAGATGTCTTCTGAATGTTAGGTTGTTGTTTATCTCTTTGACATCTGATGGGAAGGCGTTCCACAGGGCGGGTGCCACTACCAAGAAGGTCCTCTGCCTGGTTCCCTGTAGCTTTGCTTCTCTCAATGAGGGAACCGCTAGAAGGCCCTCGGAGCTGGACCTCATTAGAGCACATTAGAGTGCTGGAATAGGACCTGGGAGACCAGAGATCAAACCTCTACTTGACCATGATGTTCACTAGGTGACCTTGGGCCAGCCCCAGTCTCTTAGGCTAACCTACACTATAGAGTTGTTGTGAAAAAGAGCAGGAGGAGGAGGAGGAAGGGGTAGAGGAGGACTATATATGTCACTTTGAACACCTTGGAGAAAAGGCGAGGTATAACTTCAATAAATAAATAAAAGTAGCATGCAGGGGATGGAGGCATAGCTGTCAACTTACAGATTTGAAAATAAGGGACCAGCAGCCTTGAAAATAAGGGACCAGCCGCCAAAATAAGGGACCTGCAACCTCCCCTGTTCCAGGCACTCCAGTCTTCCTGTCCTCCTGCTGTCTGGTCAAACTCATGCTGGTAGCTTCGAGAACACTGTCCAACCAACTTTGTAACCAGAGGTTCAACTGAATAGAATCTGAATCACATGCACCACAAGGCCTATGCAGCCTCAACTTAAGATGGCTCCCTGGCCTGGCTTTGCACTGCAAAGTTTGCAGCAGCATGTGCAACAAAATGGCGTCCAGCATTCAAAAACCCCCTCAGCTTGCATTAACTAGCCAGACACAAGGCATGCAAGCTCCACCCACCAGTCATTCTTAGACTTCTTATTGGGTGAGCAACACAGCCAAGCAACACAGTTGGAGCCTCCCTCTTCCCTGGCAGGCAGGGAGGGAGGGAGAGGAGCTGCTTCCTTTGAAATTTAAGGGACATCATTTCAGGGACATTTCAGGGACATCCATCAATAAGGGACAGCAGCGGGACATGGCGCTGGAATAAGGGACTGTGCCTTCAAATAAGGGACACTTGACAGCTATGGATGGAGGAGAAATTCAATTCAGATGATAATGATGATTATTTACCTACCCTTCACCTAAGGTCCCATTAAAGCTGAAGCTATCAAATTTTGCACTTTCTGAAACAGTATTCGAACCAAAACACTATCCCTTTGAAGTTCATACTTATCTGAATTATGAAATGCAGGTATTCAACATATGTTTGCAAAAATGCATGTTAGGGATAGTGTGCATAAGAATAAATATATTCATGAAAACAATGTACAAACATGCATTTTATTAGGGGAAATTGTCTGCCAACTATGTACACTGGTTGAAACTGCATATATGAATGTGTTTAATTAGGAGAAATCAGCAAGAAATTGTGGATGCATTTTTGTGGGGATTTTTTTAAAAAAACACCTGCAAATGGCTGCGGAAATGTGGAGAATTAAATTTAAGATTGGAAAAACAGGGAAAACAATATTGGCAAGTCCTTCCTTCTCTAGCAACAAGATATCTGCCTGAGACCTTGCAAGAGCTGCTGCCAGTCAGAAAAAGCAATACTAGGCCAGGTGGACTGGTGGTCTGACTCTGGCCACATTCACACCATACATTTAAAGTGCAATGATAGCTCTTTAAACACTCATGATTTCCTCCAAAGAATTATGGGTATTGTAGTTTGTTAAATGTGCTGTGAGTTGTTGGGAGTCCCCTATTCCCTTCCCAGAGCTGCCGTACCTAGAGTTGTTTGTGGGAATGTTGTGGGTAGTAGGAAAGGATATACTGATTAAATATTATCCTTCCTCTCTCATGCTAGTGAGTTATATAAAGTCATACTACGGGTTACAGCCGCTTCAGGTTGCGTTTTTTTCATGTTACGGACTGCTGAAACCCGGAAGTAGCGGAATGGGTTACTACCAGGTTTTAGTGGTCGTGCATGTGCAGAAGCACTAAGTTGCACTTTGCGTATGCGCAGAAGCGCCAAATCGCAACCCGCGTGTGTGCAGTTGCGGGTTGTGAAGGTGCATCCCGCATGGATCATGTTCGCAACCCAAGTGTTCACTGTATAGCAGAGCTCATTCCCCTTTACACAGCAAGAAGCTAGTTGCAGATTCATTTGAATATCTTTAATTAAGCAATCCAATCTGGCATGCCCAGATTACAGTATATTCCTGGTAAGACCCCTTTGATTCCCTCCAAAAAGAATAAAGACACAAGAGTCTTCCTTATAAGTAATGCAAAGTTTACTCACATTCAGTTCACAGTATGATCCCTGAAGGCAGGCTTTAGCTTGTAGTTATAGATACAGTGTAGCTTACATTGTTGTAAGGATGGGCCCATGTGCTGCTGGCAGAGAGCCAGAAGACAGCATCAGATGCACAAGGAGCAGTGGCCAAAATGGAAGAGAGGAGCATCAAGAGAGAGATGGCTGCATGACTGGCCCCTTAGTAGGGTCTGCAAGGGTCACACCCACCTGCCTGGTCACATGCAGGTGGAGGATGCTCCAGACCAGGTGTAAGAGGAAATTCTACCTTGGCTGGAGTAACACCCCCTGTCTGTGTCCACTTTAGGGAAACAAAGAATGTTGTATTTGACTGCTCCAATGGATTACATCCCACATTGTTTAACCATCAATATTTCTTCACAGGAAACTCTGGGAATTGTAGCTCTGGGAGGGGAAATGGGGGGTCTTCAGTCCAAACAACTCTCAGCACCCTTAACAAACGACAGTCCGCTCATAGCATCATGAAATTGTAGAGTTGGAAGGGACCAGAAGTGTCTAGTCCAATCCCCTGCAATTCAGGAACCCTTTTGCCCAATGTGGGGCTTAAACCCACAACCCTGAGATCACATGCTCTACTGAGCTATCCCAGCTGATGATGGACAGGAGGCATTCTTTGTGGGAAGCTGTGTACGATGCTGCTTTAGCTGTATAGTGCAGATGGAGCCTGAGGGAAACTGAAACGGAGAGATCCACTCATCCCTGTTCTCAACACGCCACCAAACCTGCTTAAAGAGCACCCCTTTCTTAGAGCACTGTCACCAGTAGTTTTCAGTAATCCTACGTGCAGAGTGTAACGGAGGGGTTTTTGTGCAAGTGTATAAGTGGTGGTTTGTGTTTATTCATGGCTAGCCTTCTACTCCAACCTGCTGCTGTGCAGAAGCTGCCTGTTCAGGACCGATAGTGAGAAGAGCCAGCAGGATGCTCTGCCCCTGCCAAGTGATTGGCATGTTGCACCATGTGGGTGCCTCTTTTGCTCTCTAGCTCCTTCTAAGAGAGATTGCATTTGATCCTCCTTCCTCCTGGGCTTTGTGGGAGGTCCTGCTTGCCTCCCCCCAGAGATGAAGACAAGCCAATCAAGCAAGGAGATATCTGGGCTCTGCCTGGCATCTTGCCTGTCCTTCTGGGGACCCATTGAAGCAGAGAAATGTTCCCAGAAGAAAACACAACTTATAGCAGGCCTACCATCCCCATTGACCAAGGAAAGGGCTCAGATTGCTCCTTCCACCCAGGACCAGTCCAAGCATTATTCTGGTAGATGTGCGCACATCAAGTCTGTATCAGCCTTAGATTCATCCTGGGATTCCGTGAGCCCAGGGGTGGCAGCCTCAGGTCTGGGGGCCAAATGTGCCCCTCCAAGCCTCTCTGTCTGGTCCAAGGTCTCTCTTTCTGAATCTGCTACACCTCCTTCTCAACCATTCTGTGGTCCATACCCATTGCAGGCCCTACTTTGCAACTTCCTTGAGTGTTTTGGATGGGCTGGGATGTGTCCTTGAATTCTCACAACACTGTTTCCTTGCTTAGATGGAGGACAGATATGTGTGTGTGTGTGTGTGTGTGTGTGTGTGAGAGAGAGAGAGAGAGAGAGAGAGAGAGAGAGAGAGAGAGAGAGAGAGTAGAGAGAGCCAGCAGTATGTCACACAAAGTAAGTGGAGATAACTCTTTATTAGAAAAAAGACCGGATTTGGCCCAGGGTGTCAGGTCCAATTAGCACGACAACTCTTCTTCCATAGGTCTTGCCCCATGAAGCAGTTGTGGAAACTGAAGGTCCCCACCTTCCCACAGCTGCCTTAGTCCCCTCCTCTCCCAGGTTTCCCCCAAGCAATCTGAGACTGCGCCTGTGAGATGCCAATTTCTCCTCCACCCTCTTCATGCCTCTCCTGGGGAGACCAAGAGGAGTGAGGAGATTGTTGCAGCAGATATAAGAGTAAACAAGCCGTGAAGCCCTTTTAGCAGAGTAGAAACACTTACCTTCTTTTGCAGCTTACTGAAAGCTAAGAATTAGACAGTTACACTTTTTATCCCTGATTATTTGTGGTCTGCTGACCTTTCCCCGTTCTGTCTCCATTGCTAAGGATGAACCACCCATTTTAGTAAAAATAAAACTGTTTACTTATATTTCAATCCACGCAGCAAATACATTAACGTAGTATGCAGGGGGAAATACTTCTTGGTCACAGAAATACAGAATGAGTATCCAAAATGGAGTCTGGGCTCTGAGGAGAGTCCAGGCATATATGTCTCCTCACATCACTGGCTTGAAAGAGAGAGAGAGAGAGAGAGAGAGAGAGAGAGAGAGCGCTCAGACAGGAAGGAAATACATGGGATTATCTCTTTTGTTAGAAATTCTCACCAAAACAGTAAAGGTACCTTCAGGGTTGATTCAGAAACTCTATGAGTCTGGCAATCATAGAATCATATAGTAAGAAGGGACCCTTATGGGGTTTGAACCCATGACCTTGTGTTCAAGAGTCTCCTGCTCTAGTAATTGAGCTGTTCCATGCCTTTGTGATTTGGGCTGGAAATCCCACAAGTAGATATGGACAGGACAAACTGGCAACACAGACCTTAAGAAACGAAAGGGAAGAGCAGTTAAGGGGACTTAAGGGGAACCACAAAGGTATTTGTTCTTCCCTTCCTGTGTTTTCCATTGCAGACTCTGGTCTCAGGAAGCTTAACATTGCTCTAGCTTCCAAACTCATACAAAGTTGCAGGGGAAGGTGCACCTCATACAGTGCTAGCCTTCACTTGCTCCATCTCAAAACAAGGCAGCAAGTCTTCTGCAGATTTCAGAGGGGAAGCCACCATGTTAGCTCAGCCCCATCAGTCTTTAGGAAAATGCAAGACACAACAGAACCATTCTAGACATATTATAAAATGAACATGACTCAAGCCACTGTCTTCATTGGAAGATGAATTGCACTTAATATTTTATTTATTATTATTATTATTTACTAACAGAGTGGGAGATGGATTGCACCCAATGTGTAGTATTTTAGCTATACTTATATCCATCAGTGAATCTGCATTATCAGCAGGGTGAAGGCACTGATAGTATACTTGAAATATGGATTTCAAATTACATTTTATTCAGAACAATCCTCACTGACATTATGGTACACCCAAAGGAACTTACTGATGGGTGTTGTGGCACACTGAATGATGACCTATGGCTGGGAGATAATCATTCTTTCCCTTTGAACATGATAGAACTTATTTATGAGTAAACCTGAATAGGACTACATGTTATGGTTGTAGTCTTCCCCACTATAAAGCTGGCCATTGCAAACTTTAAGCTAAAGAGTACAAAACAACAAACAGCAACAAGAACAAGAACGACTGGAGAGTAATATGAAGGGGAAGGAGAAGGAGTGATGATTAGAGGTTTCAGGAGCATGAAATCAAGATGTGCACTTGTGGCAAAAATAGCTTTGGGATAATTGGCTGATTTACTGGGATTGGAGAATTGTCTAGTCTGGAAGTGCCTAAAGGCGTAATTACGGAAACACTCTTCCCAAAAACCCAATTCATGGCAGCAAAAATATCATAACCGTCATCATTTTATTTGTATACCTTTCCTCAAAAAGAATCATTACAAATCTACTCCGCATTTTTCATGGGCTTTTGTGGGTCTCACTTCTAACCAGGCAGAGGGCCTTCTCAGTAGTGGTGCCCACCCTGTGGAACGCCCTCCCATCAGGTGTCAAGGAGATAAACAACTATCTGACTTTTAGAAGACATCTGAAGGCAGCCCTGTTTAGGGAAGTTTTTAATGTTTGATGTTTTACCGTGTTTTTAATATTTTGTTGGGAGCCACCCAGAGTGGCTGGGGAAACCCAGCCAGATGGATGGGGTATAAAATAATAATAATAATAATAATAATAATAATAATAATAATAATAATAATAATATGATAGGATCTTCCAGGAAGCCCCTTCCCCACCTCCAAGTGGAAGCAAGAAACAACAACAACAAGGACCTCTGTCTCCTAAACCATTGATCTGGCTAGCAAGCATCTTTCCAATGAAGCGTTGTGCATTATATTTTCAGACAAAGTGGCAAAGAGGTTTGAAGAAGATGTCCTCTGCTGGTTGCTTCTCAGTCTGTGCTTTAAGATTCTCTAGCAGTCCATGCACAAGGGCAGACTTTGCTCATCTGTCATAATATGACAATACCAAAACTTGGTGCCCCCAAATGGATCTTCTCAATGATGGATCTCCTCAGTTTTGTACCCCTTGGCTTGGCACCCTGTGGGGGAGGACTGCCCGTACTGCCCTAAATCTTACACTGACATGCATCAGACAAGTTAAAAGGTGGCACCTGACTTCGGTATGGTGGCAATGAGGGATCTTCTACTCATAACAGACAGGATAATGACAGGAGCACTGCCTCTGTTCCACCTCCTCTTCCACCACCATCAAGGTTTTGCTTAAAGCTTTTTTGCTCTGCTGTCGTCCAGGTCTCCACTGTTTCCAGTGCCAGATTTATGTATAAGCTAAACAAGCTATATCTTAGGGCCCCACTCTCTTGGGGGCCCCCAAAAAAATTAAAGGAAAAAAAATTGGATGTGCATTTCCAAAATATAAGATAAAAAACAAATAAAATAAAATCTACATACACCAAAAGTGTTTTGTGTTGTGTAGGCTCCTATGATGTAAGTAATGGGTTCCACCTGCTAGCCGGCTCCCTAAAATATCACACTGCATGGACTGGTTACATGGCAACATGTGCAAATGGCTTTAGATACCCATTAGGTCCATAAATTACCATATAGCATACAGGACCTATTCAACACAAAAAACAGCAACAATTTGTTGTTGACAAAGGACAGCTGGACATATAAAGGGCCGCATTACCTTCAGTAGCTTGGGGTCTCATCAAACCTAAATCCAGCCCTGACTGTTTCCATTGGCCAGGGAGCCCATGGATGTGCTCAGTGACATGTTTCCAAATACCTCTGCAAACAAATGAACAAACCCAGTCTGGAGGAGACCACAATCTAAACCCCAAGACTGGTGGTAGAATGGGGGTCAAGATGGACCTCTTCACCCCGGCCAAAATTTGCGTGGTTTTTGTGAATCTACCTCTGTTGCCTAGTAAAAGATCTGTGGTCTATTTTAAATTGTTTAAATGTTGCATGCTTTAAATACCTAGTGGTAACCTGCCTTGCTACTTTGTGGTGAATTTGTCTCATTTGTAAATAAATACGTAAGTGGATTGTTGCATCCTTCGCATTAAGGGCTTAACTGGGCGTTTTGCAGTCCAATCTCTATACCTTCTTATTTGGAAGCCTTGCATTGGATTACAGGTCAGTGCTAGCATTTTTTTGAATACGGAATACAGGCGTGGCAGCAGCTCCGGATTAACTAAAACAGCACAGAAAAATGCAGATCCTTCGTGCGCAATCGGCAATGGGTATATTTGACTTCCTTCTCCCCGCTCCTCGCCTTTGTCTACACCGGCCACAATGGTTTTTCGGCCGGGAGTGGGGCGCAATCGAGGCCACTCTCACGCACCACCCGCACCCCGCAATGCCCAAAGCCTCGAAATCGCCCTTCCCGTATGCAAGTTGCGCTAGGCCTCGCTTCCTCCAGGGCGGTCCATCTACTGTAAAGAAATCGCCTCTCCCCTCGGCAAAAACGCGCCAGTCTATACAAAGTGCAATGACATATATAAACAAAATGTTAATTCCTATAAAGGCATAGCGAGCCAGCCGGGCGGAAAATTAAAGCTGACATTGAGTTTAATTAAACAAAACAACCAGCTTTGGATATCTGGGGAGCAGAGAGACGAGAGCGGTTGGAGAGGGTGAAAGAATCGGCAAAGCTTGCTAGAAACTGCTCAGGAAAAAAGACGAGTGTAATTGTATGTTAAAAGGAGACCCTTCTCCATCCGCCTTGCGGTCTTCTTCCCTCGCTCCTTGGTGGTAGCCACCACCACAGAAACGAGGCCACAACAAAGATTTCCAGTGGCACCTACCAAAAATGACACCAAACCCTACCAGAGCGAATCTGCACCGTTTGAAACCTTAGCGAGAGCTGCGGGCCTTTTCTTGCTGTTTTTCAACTTAGGCGATTCCCTTCCTGCTTTAAGGCAGACCGTCTGTTGCGATGTGGTGTGAATTCGACCCCCAGCCCGAGAAAACCCCATGGCTGGCTCTCACCTGGTCAGGTGTGTTCCCGAGCCTTCTTGTGTCTGCCTGCAAGCACCGTGGCAGAGTCCCAGAGGGCTCTGCAGAGAGATTTCAAAAAGAAAATGACATTTCCAGAGTGAAACGGACGAAATGAAATGGACAAAGGCTCTTTGACATTGGCTTCCTCCCTGAGAGACGCGTGTCTGGCGAGATCCAAGGATCGGCCAGGCTATTAATTCAAGGAGAGCCCAATACACAACATAAAGTGTGCGTGTTTTGTCAATTAAGGGCAGGATTCATACTGTACATGCGCCTCTTAGCTACCCCTGCTTGCTATTCCTGCCGTAAATGAAAGGCATTCCAGCGGTCATCCTCGGAGGATCTGAAATTACTACAGTTTATGGGGTGGGGTCGCGGGGAGCTCTTGTATATTGCAGGAGGACCACCTAAAGCTGCGCACTGGTCAGTTCCATTGATTTGAGTGGGAAGTAATCAAGCACGTGTCTATTAAAAGCAATTGGATTTCCGGGGGTCGGAATGGATCACGTCCCATTGCACCTCGGCTTGCAAGCATAGGATCACAAATCCAAGACTGTGTGTTTCAGGCTTGATACAGACGTGCGTGTATGATTGTAAGGACCTGTGCGTCTGAATGGGACACAGGCGGTCGAACTTGCATATCCCTCCCCTCAAACGCAGTGTCCCCCCCCCCCAGTGTTAGTACACAGTCAAGGGGATATAACTCAATCGATGTCCACGCACGTGTGAACTAACACTTTGCGTTCAAGCGCTTGGCAAACCCAGGAGCATATACAAGTTCGTTTTTAAGTAGACGGGTCATTCGTGACCAAAACCAATAGAAAAGACAACAGACCCACACACCGTTTTCTCAATGTTTGTGATGCGGCATTTTTGAAGCCTATTTTGCAAATTAATACCAGTGTGCAAATTTGCACATGCTTAGATATTTATAATGATAAAAATACCCCATGCATAAATTAAAGAGGGGTAAATGGGATGCTGTATATTTAATTATTCGTTTTTCCGATATGATTGTAAAATCAATGCGTAAAAATGGCCCTAACTGGAATAGAACAAATGGCTATTTAGTCGGCCATCCTTGCTCCTCCAGAAGTCTGAAGGATGGATGTGGAAGTTTATAGGCAGCAACATTCTGCCTTTGTCTTTCCCCAGGATATACCGTTCAATTTCCCTATAGGTCTAGACCTGTCTTCAGCAATTTGTCTAATCCTTAGGATTTTTTTTTTTTATCCACATATGTCATAATCACATCCTGTGGCAGGGAGTTCCATAAGCAACTTGCCTTGTGTTCGCCTTTTATACTTGAAACGACTTCATTGGCTGATTCCAGTCATCTGGTACGATGCGAGGAACCATATCCCGCCCCCCCCCAAAAAAATCAGGGCCCTCCCTCCCCCTCTCCAAAAGATTCCTGCATTGCAGGGGGTTGGACTAGATGACCCTCGTGGTCTCTCCCACCTCTACAATTCTATGATTTTAGGATACTTCTTACTTCTGTAAAGCTCCTGTGTCGGACAATGCACTTTAACTGAATCTCTTAAGGGCGCAGGCAGGGACGCCTGCTCTTTCTCTCAATAAGTGCTCCTCTTGGTAGATCAGATGAATTGCTACTTGCTCTTTATCTTGATAGGGCTGATGCCAATGCTGCCTTTATATGGTATGTATGTGCTTTTTTGACAGGTCCTTTTGGTGTGCATTATGGTCAGTTGACTAATAAAACCTGATGGATTGATCACATACGGACGTGCCTTCTGCAGTGCTGCAGAGTACTGCAGTGTAGCGTTGAGCTTGCCTTACATAGGAAACTGCCTTGTACTGAATCCATCGAGTCCATCGGTTCACCGAACTCACTATTGTATACGTTTGTTTACACTGGCTGGCAGTGGCTCTCCAAGTTTCAGACCAGGAACCCAGCCCTACGTGGAGACGCCAGGGATTGAACCCGGGATATTTTGCATGCAAAGCAGATGCTCTACCACTGAGCTATGGTGCTTCCCCGGATATTATCTGTCGCCCACAAGAAGTCCCCGCCCCCACAGTGAAAAACTTTGCATGGTTTTATATGTTTTAGAAAAACGCATATACATACTTCCTACCCAAAGGACTTCAGACATAAACAGCAATGTTTGAAGCAGAACCTTACATTGCAAATTATAAATAACTAGCCCTACACATTTCTATATATTTTGGTTGCAGCCAACGTTAGTCCTACTCGGAGTAGACCCACTGAAATTAATGGACATGGCTGACTTAAATCCATCAATTTCTATGGTTCTACTATGAGCAGGACTCACACTGGATAGAAACCTTCGGGATGTCCTGAAAAATCCTTACTTCCAATCATATGAGCATATTATTCCTCTTTGGGTTCACAAATCATACTTTAAAACAGTGTCAGGAAATCATTTCTAAAAATTTACACGACTAAGGTAAAGCATCTCTTGAAGGCAATGGAACCTTCCCAGAAGAATGAGATTACCTGCAAGACCCATTGAAATGAATGTGCCCGTTAACTTGAATGGGTCTGCATTGAATGCCACCCATGGATTTTGATGGTCTGTGGCATGGGCGTGGCCAGGATTTTTGTTAGGGGTCAGGCTTTTGGATTTGTATTGATTCTTGTTGATTTTTAATGATTTTGGGGGGCAGCTGCTCCTGCCCCCCCTCCATGGCTACGCACATGGTCTGTGGTTGTATTCGAAAATGAGGTGTCCTGGTCGACACCAGTTACTCAAAACGTGTATTGGGAATGCCTGTCTCACCAATAGATACAGGTAGCATGGCGAATACGTGTGCAAAAACTGTCTATGCGCCAACACGTACATTTGTGCGGAAATGTCTTGAGACCTGCACTGAAGGGGAAAGTGGGGCTCACCATTGACTTGCAGTCCGGTAGAAGTCTTCTTCTTCTTCTTCTTCTTCTTCTTCTTCTTCTTCTTCTTCTTCTTCTTCTTCTTCTTCTTCTTCTTCTTCTTCTTCTTCTTCCCAACTAAAGTTATATTATTGAGTAAGAAGAGGGGTGCAGAGGTTTGTGCTTCGTCATTTCAACAGAGGTAGCCTGGAGGAAACGCTCGTACAGCCTCCGAAAGATTCCCCTCTGTCCTGGGTGGTGCAATGATCTCTTCCCATCCGCCGGAAAAAACAACACAAAAACAAAAAACAGACAAACAGAAGGTACCCCCATTCAGCAGGAATGCCAGGTGACAAGCTGAATGGTGATGACATTAATCCGGTTTGTTATTAAGTACTTGAAAACAGTTACTTCCCTGCAACTGGAGGAAAGTAACACAGAAACTGTGCAGAAGCGTTATTAGTTTAGCAAAGGAGAAGGAAGGAGCGCGGATTTTCGGATGAGCTATTTCCCTTCGACAATTACTTAACTGTAGGGCTTGAAGGTTTAATGGGTAGATTAATGATGTGGGTCCAATTTTAATTGGAGATGGCAAATTTTCATAGAGGGGGTTGAGATTGAAGGGATCACTTTTAAGTTCGACGTCCTGATATACTGAAGCGTGCATGCCTTCTATTGAAATATTACTCTCTTGCAGCAGAGAATTGGGGCGGAGGGGGGACAAAATATAAAATATGGCATTTCCTGGGGGGGGGGGCACGTCTCTTTATGCTTCGGTCAATATCTCAGAACTTTGTCTAGATTTGAATATTTGGCTATATGAAAAATGCATTTCACTTCAATCAGTCATTAACTGGTGGAAAGGCAGGTGCTTAATCAAGTATAAATTCGTTAATTGGTGGACAGCCGTGAAGGAATTTATTCTAAATCTCATTCCAACCATTTCCTCCTCCAGTAATGTAGCTTAGAGCACAATTCTATGCATGTCTCCCAGTGTATCCTGTAGCCCATTTACCTGGAAGTAAGCCCCATTGAACATAACATAGTGGGACTTACTTCAGGATTGCACTGCTCTATTGTAGAATACTGGCAGGCAAGGGCGCGCGAGAGAAATTGGAATGTGCTAAAAGTAAAAAACAACCCCCCTAATACTTAGACTGATTGAATTTCATCCGCCTATTTCTAAATTCCCCTTTCCTTCCGTTTCTGCATTATTTATAATTACATAATCAATTTTACGTGGCGCTTTCATAGAGTAACATGCCCCGATGATCTTGCAATTAATTACACACGCTAAATTTAGGTCAGGGTGTGGATTATTACGCAGTTATACCGCCTAGTTATACGTAGTTGATTGAGCGGTGTATAAATCAATTCATACATCTACCAATATATCATATATAAATTTGTATGTAGCAATACATTCCCGAATTCTGGAGAAATAGTATAATTAATATTGCGATTGTTACCAGAACTGTCGCAATTTTCGTTAGCAGAGAACTGAGAAATTAGAGAAACAGATCCCCCCGCCCATGTTCCCAGAACAATCTGGTTCTAAAGCAGGTTCTGTACTCACATCCTGGACTATTCAGTCTATCGCCTCTTTTTTAAAAAGCAAAGTATGTTTCCTTGGTTACCTCGATATTTTACAAAGATCGCTTCTCGGTGGAGACAGCCGCCTCCCGCTACGCACCCACCCCATCCTATGTAATCTCATAGCAGCAAAGGAATAACTCTCACTTCCCTAAAAGTGCGGAAACAAAACGAATTTCCATAGTAAAAATAAACACGGCATTCACATTATGAAAAATCTGAACATATTCTATAGCGAAAGAAAAGATACTTCATTTAACAAGGATGAAAGACACCGACTTTTATGAATAAGAACATAATGGTCTTTTGTATTAATAAACAAAGAATAAGATCTCTTTAGAACGGTTGAATGACTCAATTAGAAGGTTAAAAAACTAGTATAAACTGTAAATAATTTTGACAGAGTTCTCTTTTTAAAAAAATGCAGTGTAGGGTCAAGAAAGTGGATCTGATTTTTAATTATTATTATATATATATTTTTTAAAAAAGAGATAAATCTATCAGAAATGAAAAGGAAATGTGTCTGGATTTTTTGCGAAAACGTGAATCTTGTTTATATACTGTACAAGTTAGGTAAGGGCCACGGACAGGCACGATCTAGCGAGAACTTTAAAGCTGCAGTATATCCACCCATGGAATCTAGTGCAGCTTACTTCCGAGTAGGCAGGTCCGGGAGAAGTAAGCACATGCCAAATATATCCCGTAGTGGATACTACTGGACATTTTTTAAGGGCTTAAGATATGCTTAAACTGACATTTTCCTTCCTTCCTTCCTTCCTTCCTTCCTTCCTTCCTTCCTTTCTTCCTTCCTTTCTTTCTTTCTTTCTTTCTTTCTTTCTTTTTTGACATTTTCCTTTCTGTCCCCAAAAGTTTTTATTCTCTGCATATCTTTAAGCAGACACACCTGGTTTTCAAAATATAATCTTTACATAGTCCACCCCTTTCCATCCGTCATATGGCGCTTGAAGAAATGCGCTCCGCTCCCTTCACCACCAATTCAACAGGACAGCGGAACTACCTTGGCTTGTTTCCCTTTGAAGGTGAAAAGGTCGCTGTCCAGAACCGATGGTGCTGAATGCCGAAATCGCCCAGGACCAGAGTTAGGAAGACAGAGCCCTCCCTTCGGCTACAAAGGTAGAATAACAAGATGTTGTCCTGATTTGGGGAACAGAGTTTAATTAATGGCACTGTGGACAACTAACCTGCTGCATATTTGGGGTGGGGAGGTGGGATGGGTAAAAGAGAGAGGGTCAGTGAAAGCAATGCCTAGCAGGATCCCATGCAAGTTTACTGGGAAACAAATCCCACAGAGTTCAATGATGCTCTCATCCAGTTTAATGCACATGGAATTGCAGCTCAATCCTATTCATGCTTACTTGGAAGTAAGCATGGTCACTGTTCTTAGGGACAGTGGTAGATAGGACTGAAAGGCAGTAAACCGCTGGGAACAACTATTATTAGTATTCCATTATATTATAAGTATCCCATTCTATACTTGGTAACTACTACACTGCATATTTTAAAGCAGTTGCAGTTCTATTCTAGTAATTAAAGATAAGTGTTATTGTGGTTTTATTCTATTTAGTATCCCCTTTTCCAGTATTGGTTGATCTAGATCATTTAAACAACTTTGGGAGTAAAAACCTGCCACACTGCAATAATATTCTGAATCCTTAGAAGTCAATGGTCAGACTAATTTTTTAATCTGACCCCATCAGTTGGGACAGAACCACAGCTCAGTGATTATGTCTGCTTTGCATGTAGACGGTCCCAGATTCAATCCTATTTTTTTTCCAGGCAAAGTTGGGAAAGACTGAAACGCTAGTCAGTGTCATGACACCCCCGTGTCAACAAGAAGTACCTACACCTATAAGGAAAAGTTAGAGTCTGCTTTTTTATTGCAACGGAAATAACAGGAAACGCGCACCAAGCCCTAGAATGAGTTAAAAGGACACCTTAAACATTAACATCGCTCATCAGAAGTAAGGGCTATTGAATTCCATTGATCTTATTGCCAGGTAAACAGAGTTCGTATTGCAGCCTAAATTTAACTGGAAAATATGAACTGGAATGGCATCTCTGCAGAGAATTTCTTGTCTCTGTGTCGCATTCGAGCTGGAAGCTGATGGATTTTACTGAATTCACTTCTGTTGAGGAAAAAATGATGAAAAGGGAATGGTGAGGAATGGAAACCACATGCAAACCTTTGTGGAGATTTGGCTGGCAATCCTACACACGGGTTGCTTTGATTCTATTGAAGTCAGTGGGACTTAACCTGCGTGCAGAATTGCACGATTTTTATGGATCAGCCGGAGGTTTTTTAAAATCTTTAGTAGCTGAATACGCTCTGCAAAGTGACAGCGCGGTCCATCCACACATTTCAGTGAATCTAAAAATGTTTGGGCTCCCCCCCCCCCGCTCAACGTGGGGGGATTCAGTCGCTCTGTTGGTGGGGGTGGCGGGGAATCAGTGGACCCAGTGCAAAGATTTTTGCTTAACTTGGAGAGAGCGATGGTCTCTTGGCAGGAATGGGCAAAATCGTTCCGGGTGGAACCGGAGAAAGTTCTCTAGGCTAGGAGAATGCGTTATACTTAAACTGGGGCAACCCCAGGGAACCCCTTGCAGTCCTAACCGCCCGGTCGGAAGGCCACTCACTTCCTGTTGTATTCAATGCCTTAATATCCTAGGCGTTGTTCGTGGCAACCACCCTAACTAAGCAATTGGAAGGGAAGAAAAAAAACCGTCTTTTTCTAAGGAGATCAGAATGGGGAGGGCTGGAGCAAGCAAGACACAAACAGCAGGCGTCTTGATCGTGAGGGAAACCTGCTCAGAGGAACACAGGGATTTGTCTTATGTCAGACCATTGACACATCTACCTCAGTAATGCCCACACTGGCTGGCAGCAGCATCAGCTCCCCGGGATTTCAGGCACAGAAGGGTCTCTCTGAGCCCTACCTAAAGATGACAAGGAACAAACCTGTGACCTTCTGTAGACAAAGCAGATGCAAATAAGTGGCATTTATTTCCCACCTTTTTCTCGAAGAAGGTCAAGGTGGTGTACATGGCTCTACCCCTCCCCATTTAATCCCCCAAACAACCCTGTGAGGTAGCCTACCTGAGAGGCAGTGACTGGCCCAAGGTCACCTAATGAGCTTCATGGCTGAGTGGGGATTTGAACCCTGGACTCCCAGATCCCATTCTGACGCTGTAACCACACTGGTTCAGTTAAAAGGAGCAGGTCTAAGAAAAGATACAGTATTAGGCTTTGCCTGAGAACCTGGATTCGCATACTTTTGAGGTACATTCTTTCCCTCAAAGAATTCTGGGCACTGTAGTTTACCCCTCACAGAGTTAAACAGCAGCCCTTAACAAACTACAGTGCCCAGAATTCTTTGAGGCAGGAAATGTGCTTTGAATGTGCATGTGTGCATGGAGCTATTGCTTGACAGAAAGCAGACTCTTTTCTCCTTTCCTTACCCCAGCCTTGCTAACTTCCCGCTATGTCTTTCTCGTTGCTTGTTCTTATGGTGGGTTTATGTAAATGAGCTGCTGGTCGATCTTTTCCATTGAGAAAGCTCTACTCAGAGTAAAATAGCAGGCTAAAGTAATCCAGGTCTGGCCTGTTCCACTTCAGGGACTCCAGTTGGGGTGTGTGTGTGCCTTTTGAAGGCTCATTAAATAAAACTCCCTACAAACAAGCATGTTAGAAAGAGGATGACGTTAACTCTTTCTCTCCCATCTTCTAGCAGTTTTCTTTTTCGCGTGCTTGGGATTGTGTGTGTGTGTGTGCATGTGCGCGCGCACACATTTTAAAAGGTGAAGGAGTGCTGAATGTTAAAATGCCTGGAATGGTACAGTCCAGAATTCTATCACTACATTTGGCATAATTCCGGAGCCACTATTTAGAAGGTGTTTCCGTGGCTGCTTTTGGATTCTCTCGTAGAGAAGTACACTGGATGTTTCATGCAAAATAAAGGCCTGGTCTACTCAGGGATGGCCCACCCACCCATGAGGCAAGCTGACATAACTGCCTTGGGTGTCAGGGTCCACCGGGGCAGCAGATCTGATCTCCAAGGAATGCATTGCCTGTGGCTGCTGCGGGACCCTCCCTGGAGGCAAGATCTTTTGCCTCCTCTGCAGCCCCGTCCCCCATGCTGCCTCCACAGTGGCCTCTCGGGGACTAAGAGGTGCTACCGGTCTCCTTCCACCCTTAGGGAGGAAATGGTGGGGGCTGCCCTGTGAGATCTCCTGGGCTCTGCACCCACCTCACATAAGAGGGAGGGTGGGATGCTATCCTCTTCCAGGGTTCTCAAATGCTTCTTTACAGACCTTTGTACAGATCTGAGATGAACATCAGCACCCTACTTCAGCAGTGGCTAAACTTGCAAAAAAAGGGGGGAGCTGAGAAAAGAAAGATTCAGAGCATTTGCAGTCTTGCTCTGTGAGCAGCAAAAACAAAGAGAGAAAATGGCAGAGGTGGGGGGAGAGAGGGGGGAATTTTGGATGCCGCCCAACACCTATTAAGGAATTTGCAATCCATTGTAAGGGAAGGAGGACTGAATTCACTGTAGGCTTTTGTGAAGGCAGGAAGGAAAGAGGATGTACCAGTATGGAGGATAAGTACTGTGGAGGAATGAAAGTGTGTCTGTGTATGGTATTGAAGAGTGTTCTCTATGAATGAAGAGAGGAGAGTAAGCGCAGATGTAGGTCCTTTATTGCACTTCAGATTTCACAAATTTCATGAGCTGACGTGTTGGAAGTAAAAAGAAGAAGAAAAACAGTGTCTTTGCTCCTCTAAATCCTCCTCTGTATATTTTGATGATGACTATACATTGATCCACTAATATCCTCATGAATATACACTGGGCTGTTGATGTTGTTGATGATAGGTATACGTCCTACTAATCCTTCCAGAAACTCAGTGTAGCATGCTGAGTTCGTCCTTCATCCCCACCCAATTTTCGCAACAACTCAGTGGGATAAATTGGACTCAACCGTAGTGTCTGGTTTAATGTCACCTGGTGAGCACCAGGACTGAATGTGAATTCAAACCTCGGTTTGAGTCTAGGAATGATAAGCCTGAGCCCCTTCAGATGTTGTTGGACCCCATCAACTGCAGCCAGCAGGGCCAAGGATTATGAGACAGGTAGTCGAACTACAGCTGGAGGCCCACAGATTCCCCATTCCTGCCTCAGGTCCTCACAAGCATTCAGCCTTCTACATCTCAAAGGGAAAATGGCTGAATAGCCCATGTTGACTTTAGTAAAGCATCACTGCAAAGTACACCACACTTCACAGATGCCTGGTTCTTGATATCTTCCTTCTTCTGTGGAAGGAGAGACCCCCCCCCCTCAGGCCTCGGGGGTCAAATGTGTCCCCCAGACCTCTCTGTATGCCCCTTGGGATTCTCCCAAGGCCACACACCCTCTTTCCAGGCCACACCCTTTGCCTGTCCTACTTCATACCCTCCTTGAGTGTTTTTGCCAGTCTTTGAACTTTGATAATGCCTATTGGCTGCCTGGATGGAGAGTGAAGATGGGCGTGTGGCTATGTGTAGAAACTAGCCTATTGAACAAAGGTATGATTTACATTCATAGTTCTGACCACTTTTGCCTCTTGTCCCACCCACCACTGGCATGTGCCCCCCCCCAGAAGGTTGCCCAAATGGGAATGTGGCCCTCAATCTGAGAAAGGTTCTTTGTTGTGTAGGATCACCAAAACTGAGTGGAGAGGGGAGATGGAAGTAATAATGGAGGATCAACATCTATTCCCCCAACTGTATCCAGAAAAAAATTATATTCTTATGAATTGGGGGGTGGAATTGGGACCCTTCTAACCCCTGGTTAAAATATAAGCCAGGCTAGCTTCCTGATGGGGTGATTGCTTGGGTGATGGCCCATTAGGAGAACAAAGTGAAAGGGGCTCTGTGTGAGATGACAAATGGGTGGGGAGAGTTAGTAGAGTTCAAACATTTCTCTCTGTTCAGTCCAAAAACTGTGCATGTGTAGCAATATTCTTCAGAGTGTCCTTGCACCTGTCGTAAAGACTAAACATTTCTCTCTGTTCAGTCCAAAAACTGTGCATGTGTAGCAATATTCTTCAGAGTGTCTGTGCTGGTCCCGGAGGGAAGGTTACCGTTGGTGTAGTCAAAGTCCGGTCCTGGGTCACTGGGCTGGAAACAGTTCACAAGGAGCGAGGTGAGGTCCGAAGCAGGAAGCTGGGCAGGGACAGGAACACTGGGGGAAACAGGACTGGCTGCTGGCCGAAACAGCTCATCAACGATGTTGCTCCTGCAACCTGGGACCGGGCTGGCTGGCCTTTATCTTGTCTGAGGCCAGGGGCGGCCCCGGCCCCCAGGAGACCCGCCTCTCCTGGCCTTAAGGTGAGCACTCCTCCTGGGAGAAACCAGTTCCCTTTGCCTCTCTGCCCTGAGCCTCTGCAGTTCAGGAGAGGCTGAAGGGTTACTGGACCCAGGGGGAGACTCACCTGTAGGCACTGAGTCCTCAACCACCTCCGGAGCCAGAGTGGATTCACCTGGTGCCTGCTCCTGAGGATCCGGCACAGGTGCAGGCGCTTCAGAATCAAGGCCCTGCCCCAGTTCAGCCGGCCCTGGAGGCGGGGACTCCTGTGCAGGCTGGGATTCCTCCGGTTCAGCCTCTGAATCGGTTTCCCAGGCCATCACAGTGTCTTTGTAAAGAAACCAGCTTCTCACTGCTTCTGGAAACTTCACATAGTTTAATACACACAGAATGTTCTTTCTGGGAATGATTGACCCTCATTCCAACAATGTGAACTAGACTAGAGGAAAGGCAGCAAGCTGGAGAGAGAGTCAAGAGCACGATATTCAATTTCTGTTTGAATCCAAGGCTGAGGCTATGGGAAAACCAAGACCCTCTTGCGGGTGTTGATGCTGTGAACCCCTCCATCGTAGCCCCAGGTTGTATATATGTGTAAATAAACCATATATAATAAAGACACCACAGTCTCTGCCATGCCTCATTCCCAAAACACAAACCCTGAATAAGCGCCTGGAACACCCGGAATCTCACACTGCTTAGAGATTGGGTTGGTGTGCAACAATATGTTAGGAAGGGTAGGCTTTGCAGACACTGCTTCGTGCCTGAGAGGTATGGCAAGCAATTTGCCAGAGAAACTCATTTCGGGAGATGTGTTCAAAGTTAATTAAAGATGGCTAGCTCGGGGTCATTGCCTTGGTAACAATTAACAATTGGAAGGATGCCTCATTAGGGACAGTTTTAACAAAAAAATATTATTTTTGCATCAAGAAAGTTTCTTGTGCATGGAGAAAATATATTTCTCCTTACCCCCCCCTTTCTTTCTTTCTCTCCCTCCCTTCTTAATCATCCCAGAATACTTCATTGTGATAAAGGAATATTAAGAGTGGAAACAGGGGTAAAAAGGGGAGATTGAAATAGTTAATTTTAGTTAACAAAATTTACATACTGCTTGATTGTAAGAAAACCTCTAAACAAGGTACAAAAATATAAAATGAAGCGTTAAAGTTATCAATAAAAACAGTTAAAAATAGCTATTGTTGGAGTGTTAATGCTTCGAGACCTTCCATTTTATGCCTAGGTTGCAGATACAGTGGTACCTTAGTTCTCAAACACCTTGGTACTCAAACAAGATTGAACCCAAACACTGCAAACCAGAAGTAAGTGTTCTGGTTTGCAAACTTTTTTAGGAAGCTGAACGTGCTCCGTTTTGAGTGTTACGCTGATGATTTGAGTGTTACACTGAAGATTTGAGTGCCATACTTCTGTTTTGAGTGTTACACTGAGGTCTGTCTGTTTTTGCTATTTATTTTGTATTTTTGTTTTTGTGGCTCTTTTCGTTTTATTTTTGTGACTGTGTGGAACCCAGTTCAGCGATTGATTGATTGATTGATTGATAGTGTGACTGCAGTACATTGTTTATTGCTTTCATTTTATGGATCAGTGGTCTTGTTAGATAGTAAAATTCATGTTAAATTGCTGTTTTAGGGGTTGTTTTTAAAAGTCTGGAACGGATTAATCCATCTTGTATTACTTTCCATGGGAAAGTGCGCCTGGGTTTTGGAACGCTTTGGTTTTGGAACGGACTTCTGGAACAGATTAAGTTTGAGGACCAAGGTACCACTGTACATGTAAATAAAACCGTATCTCCTAAAAACACCACCATCTCCACAGATCTTCATTCCAAGGAGACCGAACCCTAGGTAAGCATTGGAACCTTTGGAGTTTCTCACCGCTCAGAGACTGAGGTGCATGTAACAATATTTTCTCATTACATGCGGAACTTTCTCACACTCTAAGACAGCCTCGCTGCTCTCAGAAGAATGAAAGGGAATCTGAAGGGTGGTAGGCAGCCAGAGATTCAGCCTGTGAGCTACCACCGATACCAGGCCTCCCCAGTTGGTATACCTGGCTGTATTGGCCAAGCCACATCATGTGGGGTGTAGGTAAAGTCATGGCTTGGCCAAAAGTAGGGTTTTCTGGCACCACTGATCATCATCTCTGACCACTGGCCATGCTGGCTGCGGCTGTGATAGATGAAATTCCCGGTAGAGCGATAAGTGCTCTGCAAGCTAATAGGAGCTCACATATTACAGGCTGCCTGAGGCGCATCCTAGCTTTGATCTGCCTCCAGGCTGCCTCCCTTTCTCTCTCTCCTGCCAACCCTGCACCCCTCTCTCCTTCAAGTCTCTCAAAGAACAGCTCTGTCAGGCTGTAATTCCTCCTCTGACAGCAAAGGACGTCTTGATGGATGGAATATCCCTTCCTCTGATGAGGCTCAGCCGTTTACAGAGGCAACCAGTGTGAGGGAGTTGGCAGTAATAGCAATGTGCCAGGAAGTGTTTCTTTGCATGCACTCAGAGGAGACAAACGCTAGTCCAGGCATTCTAATTTTGTTCTACAAAAGCCTACAGTGAACAGAGTCCAAGCGCCCCTATCAAGCCTTCCTGGCTTCCTCCAGAAGGCTCTTTTGCCAAGTCTTTGAGAGTAAGAGCATAGGTAGCAACCAAAGAGCTCAAGTGTGTCCAAGTCATTTAGGACTCCATGGTGGCGACAGTGTCGCCATGCTTTCACGCATGGGTTTCCCACAGGCATCTGGGTGGCCACTGAAAGAAGAGGATGCTGGACTTGATGGGACTGGAAGATCCAACAGGGCTCTTCCTATGTTATTAATCTGCAATTTTTTAAAAGAAAATCTGCACGAAAAGGTTGCATTAAAATACACATTTTATCATGAACACATTTGACCTCAGTGTATGCATTTCTGAATATATTTTATCCAGAATAGAATAAATAAAAATGTTCAGATGTAAGATCTGATATAACAGATGTGTTTCCCCCCTTGTTTTTGATCTATAGAAAAAGAACATAAGAGCCCGTCAGTCTGGATAGCTCAGTTGGTTAGAGCATGGTGCTGCTAACGTCAGCGTTGCTGGTTTGATCCCTGTATGGGGCAGCTGCATATTCCTGCTATTGCAGGGGGCTGGACTAGATCAGGGGTCCCCAAAGTAAGGCCCATGGGCTGGATAAGGCCCGTGGTGACCCTGCTGCCCGCTGCCACCACCCACTCTTACCAGCGCTGCACGGCTGCCCACTTCTGGGTCGGAGGAGCAACGGGAATAGTTTGTGCGCATGAGCAAGCATTATTTGCACATGCACAAGCGTTATTTCCGGTACACACCTGGGTCGGAGGAAGCCCGTGCACATGTGCACAAGCTATTTCCGGTGCTCCTCCGACCCAGAAGCGTGCCAGAGATAGCATGTGCGCAGGTGTATGGACATGTGCTCCTCCGCCCTCCGGCCCGCCACGCGATCGGTGCTGGAGACACCGGCCTGAGGCGTGGTACATTTGCTGACCCCTGGACTAGATGACCCTCAGGATATGTTCCAACTCTCCCATTCTATGATTCTATGCTGGACCAGGCTAATGTCCTGCCTAGTCCAGCATCCTTTCCCCACAGCAGCCAGCCAGTTGCCTGTGGGAAACCAGGAAGTGGGACTTGAACACAAGAGCGTTCTCCCCTCCTGTGGTTTCCAGCGACTGGTGTTCAGAAGCATTGCTGCCTCTGACCATGGAGGCAGAGCACAGCTATTGTGGCCAGCCATTGAGGGCCTTCTCCTCCATGAAGCATAAGAACTGCAAGATCTAGAAGTGAAGCTTTTGAGAATGAGCAGTCTAGGCTTAATGGCTCTGCCTTATCTAGAATAAGGTATGTATTCCGCCGCCCCCCTGCCCTCTCATCACAAAGCGACAGGAGCCCTTTCATGCGCTGACCGTGTGGGCAGGGGAAGGAGGGGCTGAGAACAAGGGATAAAGGGCCGGACAGTTTGTTCATCCCACAATGGAGCCCTTGACCGGCCGCAATGTGGTCTCCTTGTAACCCTCAGGAGAGGTGACCTTGGAGGGGCTGTGCTCATTGTGGACACTCCATAAAGATGTTATGAACTGGGAACATGGAGAGGGGTGGGGTGGGGGGTGAGTGCAATTTAAAACCAATTAGGAAGCTGTAAACTGCCCTGGCCCTTGCAGTTCATTAGGCAACCACAAAGCAACTTTAGTTTAGAGGTTGGAGTTCCTTTCAGAAATCGGGGGGGGGGGGAGGGGAGAGAAAACTTTTTAAAATATGCAATTGGCTCGGGGAGCCAGGACCCAAAGGGGAAGGCAGAAGCAGCAAAGGAAACAAGTGCCTTAATCAGTACAAATTCCCTAATTTATTTATGTATTTATTTCGATTTCAAAGCGCTGCCATTCCTCATATACAGCCCTTTAGAAGCACAGCTATTCTCCTGATGCAAGAACCAGCCCATCCTGTGTTTATTTGCCTTTCAGAAAAGAAGCTCTCCCTGCCCCCGCCCCCCAAAATAAGCCAAGGAATTTATACCTCCCAGTCTTCCAAGTTTCTCTTGCAGGGATTTTAACAGTAAGGCTTGTTTTTTTTAAAAAAAATCTCCCCCCTTTTTTTCTTTAAAAGCAGAGAGAAATAGCCTCCCCTTCTAGCTGCATCTGCGAAATAACAAATGGTAGCATTTAGCACATCTCCAGCACCTTCCTTCTTCAAAGGCTGTGCAAATTGTTAACAAAACAGAATGCTCTGCTCTTTCCGTCTCTATGGAGTTTCGCAGGATCCTTGAGAAAGATACAGTATAGGCATAGAACGGACAGGCGGCAGCAGTTTAGGTTAGCCAGGAAAGAAGTCTGGGCAATTAAGGGGTGGAGCTCCTTTGTTTCAGGGAGACGTTTGGCAACCACAGTTTCTCCTAACAAGGGAAGCAGTGTGGTGTAGTGGTTAGAGCAGGGGTCAGCAACCTTTTCCAGCCCTGGGCTGGTCCACCGTCCCTCAGACCTTGTGGTGGGCCGGACTATATTTTGAGGGGGGAAATGAACGCATTTCTATGCCCCACAAATAAGCCAGAGATACATTTTAAATAAAAGGACACATTCTACTCATGTAAAAATACACTCATTCCCGGACTGTCCGTGGGCCGGATTGAGAGGGCGATTGGGCCGCATCCGGCCCCCAGGCCTTAGGTTGCCTACCCCTAGCTTAGAGTGTTGGAGTAGGATCTGGGAAAGGCTAGGGTTCAAATCCCACACTCAGCCACAAAGCTCACTGGCTGACCTTTCGCCAGTCACTGCCTCTCAGCCAAATCTCCCTGGCAGCAGTGGTGTAGCAGGGGGTGGTTGCCCCAGGAGCAAAATGGTTAGGGGTGCAAAATTTCAAAACCCAGTACTGCCTCAATACAGCTGTTCGCTTCCGTCTCTGGACTCTGTTGAAAACGGCTTCTCCATTCTAACCAGGAAGTGACCTCTCCAGACAATGGAACAACTCTTCTTTTCTTATCTCTGCACTGCGATCTCCTGGGTGGGACACCGTTAGGCAGTTGAATGTGCATGCGTACTCTGTCTGTTTCCCCCCCCCCCATGGCCCCGGGCACTGGCAACCCATGCTATGTCACTGCCTGCCAGGGTTGTTGTGAGGATAAAATGAAGAGGGGGAAGAACCGTGTTCCTGGAACCTAGTCCAACACTCTAACCACTACACCACACTGCCTCCCTTGTTAGAAGAAGCTGCACCTGCCAAACTTCTCCCTGTCCAGAAACACACAAGATGCTGCACCCTAACTATGGAGGATGAACACTGTCAAGCAGAAACAGGGAAAGGAAATTAAAAATCAGACAAGAAAGAGAGCGAGAGATACTCCCTGCTGGAGTATGCTGTTCTTGCAGCTTTCATTCTGTTTTGAATGGCATCAGACCAATCCTGATTAGTGGAGCTGTTGGTTTGTTTAATAGGGTCTGGACTGAGCATCATCCAGCTTTCCATGCCCTGGATTGCTGCCCATGCTCTGCAAAGGGAATATATCCAAGCTCATATTAAATGTACATCAGTGGTGACTCTAACCGTATGCACTCCAGCGATGATGTCTTGGCAGTGCTTTCCATGCTCAATTCATAAGAAATCATCTGGGAGAAGGTTGTCTCTCTGCTAAATATCTTTCTTCCTGGTGTTTAGGTTTAGAACGCTCAAGCCCAGCCACTAATCACACTGGAAACAACAAATAGCATTAGAAACATTACAACGATAGTTTTGATCAGACGGCTGGAGATCAAGCTTATTTAAATGAGCAAGTGTTTTCAATTTGCATTTAAAGACTATTGGATCAAGCAGGCCCAGAATGAAGTAACAAGAGGCATCATTAAAATATGAGCTAGAACAAATGTAGGGAGGAGAGAATGGTTTTGAACTCAAAAATGTATCTGCAAATTAGACATTGGGGTGTTGGCTAAATGTAAAATATGCACATAAATTAGCACAGTGAACTATTAGTTTTTAAAATCAAAATTTAGTGCAAATTTCAAACGCTATCCATATTTTCATAGCCAGTCATTTATATTTGAATTTGACCACCTCAAATACTGAAAACAAACTGAACAGCATCACCAATGGATAAGGAAAGTGTAAGGGAAAAGGAGAGCTTTGAGGAAGGACGAGAAGTTCAACCATCAACTTGGTGGCCATTTTTAGGTGTTCTATGTCAACCTTCCCTAGGTTTTGGGTTACAACTCTCCTCAGCTCCATCCAGTGGCCATCTTTGCTGGAGTTCATGGGAACTGCAGCCCTGAAAATCTGGGGGGGGGGGGACAGCTGGTTGGTCAATGCTGGTATGGAGGAATCTCATACCACAGGGGCAAGTATGCTATCTCTACCACTACCCATTATTGACCACATCGTCCTCCATGAAGTGGAGGGAGACTTCCAGTTTTCCAGGGTCCCAAAATGTGTGTTGGGAGGCTCCATGAGAAAAGGAGAAACAGTCATAGCTTCCCTCCAAGGATTCTGGTAGCTGTAGTTTGTTAAGACACCAGAAAGCCCTTAGGAGACCTCTATTTAGGTTGGTGGAGAAGTAGTAGCAGCAGCAGAAGTTTCCGGTGAGATCTTGTGAGAGCTTGCCAGATCTCACTGTTTCCCCCACGGGCAATGCCACGTGACCCTGGTAAGGGAAGCAATGGGTGGTGGTGGCAGGGCCATGGTGGCGGCACCTTCCTGTTTTACCTCAGGCCATGAAACGAGATGCATCACCCCTGCCTCTATTTCCCACCCCTCAAGGAACTACAATTCCCAGAGTTCCCTGTGAAAAAGGATTGATGGCTAAACCAGTCATGGAAGGTGATGAGAATGATGGCAATGGGGGTGGGTGGACCTGGCCTGCTCAGCCTCATGACTTTCCGTTGCATGATTACTCTGCTGAGCATCTGAATGCCTGAATTGGGCTATTGAGTTTGAGACAATGATGATGTGGGAATGTTCTGGGGTGCAGGAGAGGATATATTGTGGGATTATATCCTTATCCAACTTGTGCTAACAAGTTCCCAAAATATCAGCAGAGTTTATAGACATTCCCCTTTAAGTTCGCAACGGTAACGCTTGCACAGGTTCGCTAGAACCTCTATAATAATTACTCTGGTAATTTCCCCTTTGTTCCCTCTTGAAATATAAGACACAACACAGTCTTTATAAAAGTATAAAAGAGTTTACTCACGTTCTGTTCACAATATGATCCCAGAAGGCAGACAGGCTTAAAAAGGTTACATACATTCAGAATCTATCTTGTAGCAAGATAGACCTTATCTCCTCTCTTGGCTGGGAGCCAAGAGAGCATCCTTAGATGTTTCCTCATCGAAGGAAGATGGCAGAAAGAGAGAGTGGCTGCCTGCCCTGTGCTTTTGTCATCACCTGCACAGGTGAGGCCACACCCACCTCTGGTCACATGCGGAGGAAGTCCGTCCCCAGGAAGTTTACCTGCTTGCTGGACAGACATCCCTCCCCATGTTCTAACATGTACACTCTAGGAATGTTGTCACTGACTGCTCCTGTGTTTACATCCCACAGATGAAGCATCCAAGCAAACAACAAAACCAGGGAGGCGGTTAGAGAGGCCAGATTGGAGCGAGAAGAGCAGTTCAAGGGGAGAAGCCTAGAGCTGGGCATCATCTATGTCCCGGTGGTACTGAAAACCATGGGATTCAATGTCACCCAGCGATACTGGGTAGAGAGAGAAGAGAAGAGAAGAGGAGAGGAGAGGAGATGAGAGGAGAGGAGAGGAGAGGAGAGGAGAGGAGAGGAGAGGAGAGGAGGGCCAAGGACAGATTCTTGAGAGACTCAACAGACAGAGGAAAAGCAGAGAGAGAATATCCAGCTATTAAAACACTGAAAGAATGATTAGATGGTTAGAAGGAAAGCCAGCTAAGTCCAGAATCATGGAGGCATAGGCAGGGACAAAACTAGGCTTCATTTCACCTGGGTCAAAGGCCTAGTTTGGCTCCCCTCTGGAGGCAAAAACCTGGCTATCCCCCTATAGCTACAGCTCTGCCATAGGGCATGAAGGGAGTCCAAGTAGCATAGAGTGGACAGCTATATCTGCATTCTAGGGGGCTGATCTAGATAACCCTTTAGGTCCCATCCAACTTTCTGAATGGAGTGGACTGAATGGACTGAATGGAAGCCTTTCCATACATAGGAACACACACACACACACACACACACACACACACACACACACACACACACACGTAAAGGATCCTTGACGGTAAGTCCAGTCAAAGGCAACTGTGAGGTTGTGGCACTCATCTCTTTTCAGGCTGAAGAAGCTGGCATTTGTCCAAAGACAGCTTTCTGGGTCATGTGGCCAGCAGAACTACAATGCTTCTGGCGCAACATGACACCATGACAGAAGCCAGAGTGCACAGAAACACCGTTTACCTTCCTGCCATAGTGGTACCTATTTATCTACTTGCACTAGTGTGCTTTTGAACTGCTAGGTTGGCAGGAGCTGGGACAGAGCAAGGGGAGCTCACTCTGTTGTGGGGATTCAAACCGCTGACCTTCTGATCGGCAAGCCCAAGAGGCTCAGTGGTTTAGACCACAGCGCCACCCATGTCCATAGGAACATATGGAGTTGCCCTGTACCAAGTCAGACCATTGGTCCATCTAACTCAGCAGTTGTCTACACTGACTGGGTTGAAACAGTGGAGCATTAAAGGTGGAGATTTCTAAAGGTGGATGAATCAGAGAGGTGTTTGTAAGGATGGGTGCATTTGTCAGTTTTGGTTTCTCTCTCGGTTTCTCGCGTTCCTAGTCTTAAGTTCAGTTTTGCACATTTTCCCATCAGCTTGCTTTTTAAATTTTTTTTAGGAGTCCTCATGAGAATTCATTAGCATTATAGCACAAATTTCTCACAATATACACATTTTTGTATGCCATTTTGCCTGATGTACACATTTTTGCAAAGCGCATTTCCCCTAATATTTAGATTTCTCCTAGTATAATGCATTTTCATATGCTGGTTTCACTGATATATGCATTATCATGCACACTTTTACCCCAGTATATGCGTTGTGTACACATTGTTTGGCATTGCAAAATTTGGAGAAGTGTGAATTTGGAAGGATGGCTGCGTCTTGTTTTTTTGCTTATGGGTTTAATAAGTGTGAATGAGGGAGATTTGCCTTTTAATGCAAACAGAATTGTATTTCTCCCCCAACCTTGATGCTTAAAAATAATCTCTTCTTTCATGTTCAACCATAACCTATCTAGATGCCATGAATTGGCCTTTATGATACCTCCGTGCCTTGTAATACAAACCAGCTTCCTTAAAATTGGTAAACAATGGCCCAAACTGAACATTAATCTCAGGTAATTTTTGCATGTAGAAAGCATAATGTTATTTTTACACTCTGCCAGTGAGCAAAGGGTGGCCAGACTGGTTCTTTGGAAACAAGGAGCTTGCTAAAGACAGAGAGCATTTCTCAGCTGCAAAGCAAACACAATGTACTGAACACCCACAATGTGACAATAAATAATTTTAACGTCAATCAAAGTGGGAGCATTGTCGTTGAAATTAAATGGAAAAGGGAGGGAGGGGGAAGAGCTAGAGATAGCGGGTGTAAACCAAACAACCTGAAAAGATGCTAGGATATTTTAATGTGCTGATTGATAATGTTTTGCTTGGTTGTTTTTAAACAACTAATTTGCCTTAAATAAAAAAATAAATAAATCAGGAATTTGATTGACTCTTCTAAAGATCCCCTTTACAAAGGGAAATACATATTGGGGGGGGGGAAGAATCAGAAAAGCAGAGTTTGCAGGATGGCAAGCGTGGAAGCAGTGAGATGCTTCAAGAATAAAAGAAAGTGCATTAAACATGTTCAAATCAGGAACCTCAGTTTTTTGAACACACATACACATATAATTGTCAAAATATACACATGCAATAAATAAATAAAGACACCTTCTGTAAAAATAAAATAAATCCACCAACTCTCAAACATAAGAAAGAAAAGCAAAATGATATCCCCACACAGGATTGATAACAAATGAATAATCCAAACTAAAGAGAGAGAAATCATCATAATGATGTTCTAAACTTGGATATTATAGCATTCACTGGTGATGGTCAATGGCCACCCATTATCGGAGTACACAGTTGGCCAATCAGTGTAGACAGTATTAACCTAGATAGACCAATGGCCTGACTCAATGTAAGGTCACTTCCTACGTTCTTTTAATGATGCTTGGAGTTGGCGGGTGAACAGGTAGTAACAGCCAGGAGAAGGATGAGCGGGGATGATGAGAGGACCCCTACTGCAATGCAGATCCTGCCTGCTGCCTCCCAGTGCTGACCCCTGATGCCAGCCCTGCCTGGAAATTCTACTACAGTCATACCTCTGGTTACAGATGCTTCGGGTTGCACGATTTCGGATTGCGCACTGCACCGAACCCAGAAGTACTGGAATGGGTTATTTCCAGGTTTCGGCACTTGCACATGCGCAGAAACACTAAATCGTGCTTTGTGCATGTGCAGAAGCACTGGATCGTGACCCGCGCATGCACAGACATGGCGCTGCGGGTTGCGGACGCTGCGGGTTGCGAACGTGCCTCCCGCACGGATCACGTTCACAACCCGAGCGTCCACTGTAATGCCATTTCAACTTGAGTAGCATCCATAATTTTCAAACACAGGGACATAGGAAGCTGTCTTATGCTGAACCAGACCATCGGTCCATCTAGTCCAGTATTGCCCACACTGACTGTAAGCAGCAGGGTTCTTCCCAGCCCTACCTGGAGGTGATGGGGATTGAACCAGGAACCTTCTTCATGGAAAGCACAAGCTCTACCACTGAGCTACCACCCTTTGCCATGGCTCCCTTTCCTCTTAGCATTTCCTCTCTCTCTCTTTCCATCCTCCAGCCATCAAACTCTTATTTTTTTGCTCAATTGCACAGCTCGCAGATGGAATCTCTCTCTCTCTCTCTCTCGTTAACTGTGTGATGCACAGTCAGAGGAGTGGAAGAATTACATTGGGCTGAAAGTGGTGTTTACTTTTACAGGCTGCAAAAAATAGATTTGGAGAGGGGGAACGGGGGTGGGTGGGGGTGGGTAGGGAAAGTGAAAGCAGGAACTGAAACTATAATTAGAATAAACAGCATATAAATGGCCAGGTAACCATTGATTATACAGTGTCATCTCAGCCAGCATCTGTTAGTCAGGAAACAGCGAATGAACTTGTCTCGTCTCTACAAGGACTACCAGATTAAAATTCCTCATACCATACACATGGCATTCTAAAGCGGTGGGCATTGACATAAGAGGTATTTGTTGTGTGCTAAACCACAGAGCCTAGGACTTACTGATCAGAAGGTCAGCGGTTCGAATCCCCCTGACGGGGTGAGCTTCCGTTGCTCGGTCCCAGCTCCTGCCAACCTAGCAGTTTGAAAGCACGTCAAAGTGCAAGTAGATAAATAATTACCGCTGCGGTGGGAAGGTAAATGGTGTTTCCATGCGCTGCTCTGGTTCGCCAGAAGTGGCTTAGTCATACTGGCCACATGACCTGGAAGCTGTACGCCGGTTCCCTTGGCCAGTAAAGCAAGATGAGCGCCGCAACCCCAGAGTTGGCCACGACTGGACCTAATGGTCAGGGGTCCCTTTACCTTTACCTTTATGGAGTGACAATGGTCTGGAATGCTGGATGAGGTTTTAAGAGGAATATTGTGGGGCCAGGGCTGTGTTTGTGCCCCATGTGCTCCTGTGTGGCGGCTGGTGCCCATTGGGGCTGGGAGGGCAGGAGGCGGGAAGACCAGCAGTTGGTGGATTCAGAGCCAATGACAGGCAGAGCCATCCCCTGATTGGCTGTAAGAAGGCAGGCAGGTGAGGGCAGGCTAAGGGCAAATTGAGATTAGTGGGGCAGTGCCAGAATTGCCCTAATCGAGTAATCACCATTGATGCCATGGGAACAGTCAAATGCAATGAATGAAGCATTTGGGTTTGGAACTTAGCTTCTGTTATCTATCTGCTTACCTGTCTAACCACCCATTCTTTCAGGTTCCTAGTCCTTATGCTTTGAAAATATACTTGCATGTGGACAATGCCAGGTGAATCTCTGGAGCGAATGGGGCTTCATTCTTTCCCTCTAATTAGCAGAAACACATGCAAAACAGCTTTGGGTTTTTTTTACTTCAAGGAAAACAGAATCAACTCCCAAAGAAAAGAAATAGTACAATTATGGCTTATCACACTACTTAGTATTTATAATGGGCTTTGGAGAGTTGAGCATGCTCCATTTGCACAATCTTATTATGCGCCTTTAAAACAGCCCTGCAAGGCTGCTCAGCTTTGTTGCCATATTGCAGATGGGATGCTGAGGCTGAAAGAGGTTTGCCCAAGGTTTCCTAGTGAATTCATAACCAAGCCAATATTCAAAATGTCACCTTCTTGGTTTGTGGCTCGGTCTCATTTAGAGCTACAGGAGGCGGAATGTCTACATGGATCAGAGATTTCACATTTTGCTGGTGCAGACTGTAGGTTACCATGGCGCAGTATTTGTCCCCTCAGCACGAACTTCATCCTACATAGTTTGTTTTTAGTGAGCACTTTCAGAATAGCCGCCTCCCGATTTCCTTATTTGTTCCGTCCCAAAGAATCTTATGGGGAAGGTCCAATTCCTTTGGCAGGCATTTACATAAAAAGAAATGGCATTTCAGGGAGAGAGAAATAGATTGGGTGATTATGAGATGTTTCTAATGTTAGTCATATTCAGAATAGACCAATGCAAATTAATGGACATGACTCACTTAGGTCTATTTGTTTCAATACGTCTGCTCTGAGTTGGGTAGAGCCAGTGCTTTTTTTTTGAGGGTATGCAGGTGTATGCATACCCCTAAACATTTAGTGAATCTAAGTTTGGCCTCACTGAGGGGCAGACTTTCAATATGAGTAGGAAAATGAGAGTACCCCTAAACCTTTTTTAAGAAAAAAGCACTAAGTAGAATCTTATATTTCTCTGCCTCCTCTTCCAAATACGGTGGAAGCTTGGGTTGCAAACGTGAACCGTGCGGGAGGTACGTTCGCAACCCGCAGTGCCACATCTGTGCACGCGTGGGTTGCAACTTGGTGCTTCTGCGCATGTGCAAAGTGTGATTTAGTGGTTTGCACATGCGCGAGCGCCGAAACCCGGAAGGAACCTGTTCCGGTACTTCCGGGTTTGGCGCAGTGCGCAACCCGAAAATGCACAACCTGAAGCGTCTGTAACCGGAGGTATGACTGTAGGTATTCAGAAAAGAACCACCCTTTTACCATTATTATTATTGTTACTATTATTAATAATAATTTATTAGGAGCAAAGGAAGCTGTCTTATACTGAATCAGGCTATTGGTCCATCTAGCTAAGTATTGTCTACTGGAAACGGCTTTCCAGGGTTTCAGGCACAGAGTTTTATCCCAGTCCTTCCTAGACATGCTGGGGATTGAACCTGCGACCTTCTGCATGCAATTGAGCTCTGCCCCTTCCTAGAAACACAGCGGACAATTATGCAAAAAACATGAAGAAGCCTTATATTAAAAATATAACGGGTGATGTTCAACCAAGTTTTACTCTGAGCAGATCCATTGACATTAACAGACCTAACATAGTCATGTTCACTCTGAGTAAAACTTAGTCAACTACCACTCAGTATATTTACTGAAACACTATGCTTTACGGAGCATAACCACAATGGCTAGCAACTGTGTGTAGTGTGTGTGTGTGTGTGTGACAAAATAAGTTTTTTTTAAAAAAAATGGGCTCACAAACTTTTTATTTTTATTTTATTTTATTTTTATTTTTAATTTTCTTTCTTTTTTTAAACAGTAATTTCAATTTATTTTACTTTGATTAAATAAAAAAACCTTGCTTTAGACACTTTGGGATATAATTTTTTGGACGACATGCTTGTGTATTAAAAATTAAGTCATTGTATAGAAACAACAAAAACTAAAATGTGGTTGTTCCCTCCCCATCTTTAACCTAGTGATGGTCAGAAGCAAATCTGTAAGCCTCCAGAAAAAAGGTGGTATCAACATTATTTCAATGCACAATAGAAGACAATCTTGGAACAGACTCCATCAGCTCTGCAGCCACTGCCAACCCCAACTGCAGCTCCTGGTGGTTTCCACAGTTCAGTTGTTTCCTGAGCTCTTCTGTTCTGAGCTGGTGGATGTTGCCACAGCAGTGGTGGGGACCAGTGCAGCTTCGTGTGCAATGCAATCAATGCTGGTCTTCACAAAGGCAGCCCCTGCCTTTTAGTGAGGCCTACCAAGAAGTCCTGCTTTGGCAGCCAGAGCTTCATTCTGCTGAATGTGGTACAGTCATACCTCATGTTACGTTTGCTTCGTGTTACGTTCTTTCAGGCAACCCGGAAGTACCAGAAAGGGTTACTTCTGGGTTTCGCCACTTGTGCATGCGCAGATGTGCAAAATGCTGTCATGCGCATGCGCAGAAGCAGCGAATTGCAACCCACGCGTGCACAGGTGTGCCGCTGCGGGTTGCGCTCTTTTCATGTTGCGAACAGGCAAATGTTTATTGTCCCACCCGTAGCATCGGAATGGTGTCTGAGTCTCCACCCTTCTCCCAAAACAGGCCCAAGCAAGTTGGTATGCGTCTAGATTTCTCTCTCTCTCTTTTTAAGGGAGTGCTTTGCCACACTGCCATCTAGCGGTAGATTGCTGAGGTCAGTTTTTCAAAAGGAAGAAAATGGAGGCCTTAGAAAGGCAGTGCAGCTTGCTCTTAGACTTCACCATCTTTCCTCACCTTGGTGCCTTCCAGATGTTGCTGTGCTGACTGGAGGTGATGGGAGTTTTAGTCCCAAACATCTGGAGTGGACCAAGTTGGGGAAAGGTTGGACTGGACAGTATGTACATACATTCAAAACAGTGTGTTATTCCTGATGGGTAGAGGAATAACAGAGTCAAATCCAAAAGGAGATGTTGTTGCTGTTGTTGTTGATGATGATGATAATAATGGTATCTATGCAATGAAACATGCTAAAAACGTATCCTTTGTTTGCTTGCTTTTCTTTAAATCCCCAAACCGCTACAGCTTCCACTTCCTCTTTAAAAACAAACAAACTCTAGTTAATCATCATTAGGGTTGTTGCCAACTGACCCGGGATACATGTCTTGGAATGCTCTTTTCCCTTTTTAATAGCCCCTCGATCCATAGAAATTAGCCGGCAAACATTTTTACAACATGGAGAGAAGCATTATATAACCTGCTGGTGTTTGCAGATCAAACTGCTGTAAAAGCCACAGAAGCAGGTTTGTGGGGTGCAGTGGGGGGTAGGAGAAGTTGGTAGCTTTATCCACCTCACATTCTTATTTAGCAAGAATAGGGTTGACTTTCTGATTCCTGACCCTGGCAAAATGCTGCTCCCCTTTTGCACTGTGGGGGATTCACTACACACCATGACAGTTCCTCCCCTCAGTGCATGCATGGAGAGCTCAGTCCTTCTGTATGTTATCTTTTCGGTGCTTGCTAAATAAATTCCTCTTTCAACAAGCTTTCTGAATGGAGATCTTCATTACAACTGGTCCCTGTATTGGATTTAAATTGATTTTATGTACCATATTTTTCGCCCTATAGGACGTACTTTTTCCCCTCCAAAAATGAAGGGGAAATCTGGGTGCGTCCTATGGGGCAAATGCAGGCTTTCGCTGAAGCCTGGAGAGCGAGAGGGGTCGGTGCGCACCGACCCCTCTTGCTCTCCAGGCTTCAGGAAGCTCTGTGCAACCCTTGGGAGACCGGCTCCAAGGGTTGCGCAGAGCTGCCTGCAGTCCCCGGCTCAGCACAGCTCTGCGCGGCCATCGGGAGCGGGGCGCTAAGTCCCGCCCCGCTCCGGATGGCGGCGCAGAGCTGCCTGCCGTCCCGGGATCAGCGCAGCTCTGTGAGGCCACCGGGAGCCGGGGGCGAAGCCCCGCCCCGCTCCCGATGGCGGCGCAGAGCTGCCTGCAGTCCTGGGATCAGCGCAGCTCTGCGCAGTGACCAGGAGCGGGGCGCGAAGTCCCGCCCCACTCCGGATGGCGGCGCAGAGCTGCCTGCAGTACCGGGATCAGCGCACTTCTCCCCATCGCCAGCCCCACAAGCTCGGGGGACAGCAGGGAGGCAGAGCGTGCCTTCCCACTGTTCCCCAACCTGGTTCTTTCAGCCCCGCACCTGGGGGGGAAATAATTTTTTTTCTTTATTTCCCCCCAAAAAAACTAGGTGTGTCCTATGGGCCGGAGCATCCTATGGGGCGCAAAATACGGTATGTGCCAATAAATATGTGTGTGTGTGTTTAGCAAGTGTTTTAATTCTTTTTATCAATGTATGCTTTTATTGTACTGTAAATTGCTTCAAGATCCCTCATGGAAAATAATAATAATAATAATAATAATAATAATAATAATAATAATAATAATATGGACCTGGTCTGCAGTGGAGCACTGCACTCCCCCACTCCTCACTCTAGGGTCTCAATCCAGACCTCTCTCTCCTGCCCTCCTATCTCCCATGCAAACACACACATGCACAGTAGCAAACCATGTGCCAGATATAATGTGCAGCTTGGTCCACAAAGACTTTTAAAAATGGTCTTCAGAGACTGGCATATGTTTAACCAATTTGCTCCTGACACCAGGTTTCGTGAGGAGTATTTGTGAGCATAGCATCATTTCAGAGAACGGGGGTAAGGAAAGATTTTCAGTGATGTTTCCAGACCTATTTCGCGATATGTTAAATATTAAATTGCAAAGAAAGGACATCTATTTTAGGAACATAGAAAACTGCCTCATGTGGAGCCAGATTCATTGGTCTGTCTAGCTCAGTATTGTCTACTCTACACTGGCTGGCAGCGGAGCTCCAGGTTTCCAGGCAGAGGACATTCTCTATCCTGCCTGGAGATGCCGAGGGTTTGAACCCAGAACCTTCTGTATGCAAAGCTGGTGATCTGCCACTGAACTATGTATAGTCCTTCCATTGGCTTAAGAGCATTTGCTGCGTTTATACATTAATGCCTCTTAATAGTGATAGGAATGTTATCAACACAGGTCGAACGGCAGTTGTCCTTGCTTTTCAGTACTCGTAGCTCTGGAGGCCAGGCCTGGTTAGGAGGGATGCTAAGTCTTTTGCAGCTCAGATCATGAGGTGTGAGGTGGTGGGGTAGCTGGCGAGTCTTCACGTCAGTTCACTAGTTTGCATTTTAACGCATGTTCCTCTCAACATACACATTGTTACAAGCAATCCCCCCTAGCCCAATGCGTCGCTGAATTATTTATCTATTCATTTATATACCGCTTTCTGGCAAAAAATTTTAAAAAAAGTTTACAATTCTAAAAACGAGTCGCACAAGCCTTAAAACATACACATCCATCATTACAATGCATAATAAAGCAATCTCATTAAAACATTAAAACAGAAGCATTAATCATTAAAATACGCCGTAAAAACTACCCCATTAAAAGAACGCAGTGATAAAAAGGAGGAGGCTTGTATGTTATTTTCCACTAACAAGCATTTTTATGCTCACTCTCTCCCCTCCAATATATGAAAATGTTGGACGTGTTTTCTGGCTGCGGAATCTCATTGCAAAATTCAGAGAGGGGCAAATTTTGAAGGCTAGCTGCATTTCATTTCCCGCATTGTTTTGGGACGTGTGAATGCTCGGAGGCAACAAGGCTTCTGAATATGAGTTGCAGGATGTGACAGTGCTCTTGTGGTCGGGTCCTGTTTGTGGTTGGCCCCTGTGAGAACAGGATACTGGATTAGATGGGCCTTTGGCCTGACCCAACAGGGCTTGTCTTACCTTCTTAAGGTTTGCATCAACATGCGAACCAAACTGAATTCCTTCTCCCATCCGTAGGCAGAGCCTGGGTACTAAGGCGTGGCATTTTGAGGATCACAGAGTGGAACCTGGTGTTTTTCCTTGTTTATTTTTCATTATAGTTATCCCCCAGCCCCCAATCCTTTGTGATTTGAAGGGTGCCTTATTATATTGTACGCTTCCTCGGGCATTTTGTAAATGGAAAGGTGTGTGTGCGTGAGAGAGAGAGAGACAGAGAATAAAACTGATTTGCATAAATAATCAGGTGGACCAGATGGAGGGTTGTGGCTGTTGATTCCTTCCTTTCTTTCCTCCTTGGTTGGCTAAACACAAAATGCCAGCCTTGCCACTTGCCTTCCACCCCGCCCCTCTCTAATCGCTGATCCAGAAAGTCAATGTTGTTAGAGGTATTCACGGAGGAGGCAGAGAGGAGCCTTCTGCAGCATCTCAGACAGGGTGGGCGCACCCCAGAGAGTAGGAAGCAACCCTTTGGTGTGAGAATAGGAGTCGGTTCCACCGGGGACACATAGAGTGTCCCTGTCTTCAGCCGCAATGTGACGGAGGGCACATATCACGGCAGCCGTTGGCTTGTGTGCATTGACTCCCTTTGATACGCACAATTCCATGCCGTATTAGCAACCCGTTTTCTCATGCCGTGACAGGGCAGTGTGTGTGCCTACACACACACACACACACACACACACACACACACACACACACACACCGCCCTAGTATATGCTTGCATTGATGTGGTTGGTGGTTTTGAAGATTTCCCCTCACCAAAGGACAAGGAGGCTGGCTGACACAGTGAGCTCTTTGTCTGGCGGTGTTGCCCGCCTGTCATACAGCTCCAGTCATCCTCGTTTCCTAGCCATCTTTCACAGAACACAGAGACTTTGTGGGGAGCCGCCTCGGAATTTTAATGTGCCTGATTTTTCAAGCCGGAGACTCAAATAATAATATGCACAGCTTGTGTCCCTTTGCTGAGCCGTTCCCTTAATGCAACGGATAAACAAATAAACAGAACAATCTCCTCAACACAGAATGGGGAAAGAATGAAAGGAATGGTATGGAACACTCTCAACAAACAGAGGGGTTCCATATTCCCAAACTCTGGAACGCTCATTTCTCTTAGGACACATACCCTTCCCCCCTCCACCTCCATGCCAGAAGCTTTCCTTAGTAGGAAATTGGTGTCTGGATCTATCGATTTCTGGTTCTCCCATTTTCCCAATCTTAAATTCAATTCTCCACATTTCTGCAGCAATTTGTGATTTTTGTTTGTTTATTTAATTCCTTATGAAAATTCTTCAGGGTTTGAGTTTAAATTTCTCTTAATGTACACATTTTTCCAAAGCAGGTTTTGACTAGTATTTATAATTTCCCCAACACAATGGATTTTTGTATGTTGTTTTCATTAATATTTATGTATATACACACATTACCCTTCTATATGCATTTTTGTACACACTGATGAGCTGGAGAACTACAATGAAAAACTGGGGAATGTGTAGATTCGAAGGATGGCTGTGTTTCAGTCTGTGCATTGTTTCAGAAAGGGAGAATTTGGTAAGTTTGCTTTTAGATGGTTGCGATTTTCCAGTGGGATTAAATCTCATATTGGCAAATTCAGGTTGCACAATTAAAGTCAACTTGGCAACCTTGCTCAACAAACACACTCCCCCAAAACAACAGCAACAACACCAGATCAGGCCTTTTTGTGATAAGGAAAGGGATGGGAAGTTGCACTAGAAAGTGTGGGATAACAATTGCTTGATGCATCATGTATCCTCCCCAGAAGCAAATAATGCTCAATAAATCATCAGCATCTTCCAGCCTTCCCACAAACTTTGTGCAAACCAATCAGGATGAATGCTCAATAACCAGGTCATCTGGAAGCAATCCGAGAGTGGGATATCTGGGATAATTTGTTCACCATGGAGCATCCAACTACATCTCCCCTTCTTCTGACTTATGTTCACATTCTGCACTGTCCATTCTCTGAAAATAGGCTGCAATCCTATTCATGCTTACATGGGAGTAAGCCTGGTTGAGCACAGTGAGGCTGACTTCTGAGTGAAGATTTGTTTATTAACTTGGTAGCCTGACTTTCCACCAAATGGTGCTGAAGCAAGTAGTAGTTGCTTTAAATGTATGGTGTAGATGTGACATCTCTTTACCCTTTGATTGTCTCTGAGATGGTGTGCAACCTTAGGTGTTTGTAAACACAAGGAAATAGGAATCTGTCTTATACTGAATCAGACCACTGGTCCATCTACTCTATTCCGAACTTAAAAATGGAAAGCGTAATGCTGGTGGTCAACAAAAGAGGTTCAAAGACTCAAGGCAAATCTACAAAAATGTAGTATAAACACCGACAATTGGGAAACACTGGCCTGCGAGCACTCGAACAGGAGAACAACCTTTACCAAAGGTGTCATGGGTTTTGAAGACACTCAAACTCAGGACAAAAGGGAGAAATGTGCTAAGAGCAGCCTTTCTCAACCTGTGGGTCCCCAGATGGGAGTTGTAGTCCAACAACATCTGGGGATCCACAGGTTGAGAACCGCTGGCTAAAAGGAAGGCACATTTGACAAATCCTCACCGTGATCAGCTCCCACCCAGAAACCTATGTCCCCACTGTGAAAGGACGTATGGATCAAGAATTGGCCTCCACAGCTACTTATGGACTCACTGTTAAAACCGTGTTTATGGAAGATAATCTTACCCAGCTACGAGTGATCACAGAAGAAGAGGACCATCTAGTTCAATATTGCCTACACTGGCTGACAGTGGCTCTCCAAGATTTCAGTCCCAGTATTACCTAGTGATGCCTGGGAATGAACCTGGGACCTTCTGGCTGCAAAGTAGATGCTCTTCTACCGAACTTCAGCTCTTCCCCATATCATCAATGCATGTGGAACTTTACAGCAGAAGGAGAGACAGACACAAAGACAAAGACAGACAGACAGACAGACAGACAGACAGACAGACAGTCCTTGCCTCAAGTAACTTACAGTCTCAGATTTGACAGGGATAACTGAAAGAAGGGGCAACATTGATAATTTACAGCACTGTCTAAGTCACTGCCGGTTTAGCCATCCTACTAGTTACCGCATGTAATTAGTGGCATAATAAAAATACAAAATTAGGAATTATGATAAAGTATGAGTTACAGCTTCACAAATTGCTCATTACAACATCATAAATGAGCAGACTGTGAACTTCAGTTATTACAAGTCAGGAACATTTTTCAACACCAAGCAAAGTTCACTAGGGTTCTCAAACAGTACACATTTTAATTCAAACATTCTTCAAAGAGATGAATGTGCCGAGCCGGTTTCACAGTTTTGCAAGCCCCACTGCAAATCTCTCTGGTTCTTGAAACGTGGTCATGGATCATCTCCTAAAATGGCCTGATGGTTTTTATAATCGTTTTCTGAAACGTGTAAAATCTTGCATTTTGTTCTAATCATTAGCCATTGTTGTTCCCCATGCGGCTAGCTCAGAGTTTGCTGGGAAATGGCATGAACATGGCTTTGAGTCAACCTGACACCTTGTAAACTCACAATCTACAGTTCCGTCTCCCGACCAAAATGATCAAGGGGAGGAAAGGTTGTAGCCTCTGATACTTTTCAGTTTGGAGAAAAGGTAAGAGCGTGGTGACACGGGCTGAATCTAAATATATATTTTTTAAAAACACTGTGAAAATGCTTTTTAAATAAAACATTCACAAATATATATTGAATTTGCCATTAGCTCACCATCGCCATCTAGTGTCATATTTGTTCAATGCACTTAAAACATTATATTTGCAGCTATATAGCTGAGTCCACAATATAAGTTTCTGATATGCAGGTATTCCTGTTATATACCTGCTGGGATTGACAAGGCATATGACCCTCACCTGAATCTCATAGCTCTCCTGACAGGTGATTTGGTCTGCAGCCACAGTGTGGAAATAAAGGAGGAGATTGCCTACCAGATGCCAGGCACTCTATTATTCAAATTAGGTCCCGGTGTTTTTCTTACAATCCCCTTCTCAATGAATTAATCAATTTTAATCTAGCATGTAAATTCTCAAAACTTTCTTATTTGTTAATTCGAGCAACTACTGCTCTCACTTCATTACAAACAGTATTTCTACCTGCAACACACTTGAGCAAACCTGCTCCTCTTCCTTTCACAGATATTTTGTTTCCATTTGCAACTTCAGCTGCCTCTGATGTGTTATTATTTAACTCTTTGAGGGGGAAACTAGTATCAGACGTCATGTGTATGGAAGTTTCCTAATCAATTAACCAACTAGAATGGTTACTGTTAATAGTACCAGTTTTCCTATAACTTGATATTGCTGGATAGTTCTGATGAACTGAAAAAGCATTTTTAGTTTGCTTTCTGTTGCCACCCTGGAGCTTTTCTTTATTAGTGCCGCTATGTTTTGTATGATTCCTTGCAAATGAAGGAAAACAACTTTTCTGCTTGTATATGTTGATAATATAATTTTGGTTACTGAGAACAAACAAGATTGTACAAAAACAAGATTGGGCACAGGCCTGACTATGGCAAAGGTGGTCTGTGTGCTTGCTTGCTTGCTTGCTTGCTTGCTTGCTTGCTTGCTTGCTTAACAACTGTTGGGAACTTCAAGGTCCCTGCTCTCCCTTCTTATGGTCTTTATATTGGACCTGGAGACTCCATGTCAAGAAGGAGGGCAAGTGGGCACCCTATCAAATAACAGGGCAGGAGCTACATGGAGCAGGGCCTTTTAACTGGTGGTGGCCATTGTATGGCTCGCTCTTCCCAGACCTGCTCTCTTTTGGCCTGTATTTTGGAGCTTTATAATTTAGGAAGACTTTGGAAGAACTGGTTAACAAGTCTTATAGGTCACTGATGTATGAATGGATTTTATCTGCTACTATTCTGGGCTCCTGGTGCACCAGGGTTTACACCAGCATAATAGAGTTGGCCAGGATGTCAGAAGGGATACAGTTTGTGAGCTTTCTCCATTATCTGCACAACAGGGGGTGTTCAGGGGCTGAGCTGAAGCGTTCCCTGCTGGTTACCTGCTTTCAGCAATAGGGGTCGCTGTTTGGTAGTACCCGATTGGTTAGCTGTCAGATTCTAGAGCTCCCTATTGGTGGCTCTTAGGTAATTCCAAAAATACAGAGTCCATTAATAAAACACTGTGTTCATTCATAAAGCAGTAACATAAATCTCCATTGCTACATATTGGGTGTGTATTTCAGTGGTTGAACGTACAGCTTTATGGCCATGCTGTAGTGTAGTGCTTATGCACTGAATAAAAGGTGAATAAAAGGTGGCTGGGCTCATCGTCCCGGGGTTTGGGGGGGAGGTGACAAAACTGATTTCCAATAAGTGCGCCCCTTTATTTCCATAACAAGTCATTGAGTCTGTACTCAGAATAGTGACACCAGGGACCTAGAAGGTGCAGGGCTTGTCAGTCCAACCCCTGCACAGACTCATCAGGCCTGATCTTAAGGCAATTGGAACAATTGGGCCAAATTGGGCCCTGTGGGCCACTCCTAAGGAGCCCCCTGCACCAGGGCACTCTAGATGGATTTTTTTTATATAAGATTTTGCAGACTTTGGCTGTGAACTGGGGCACTGGGGAGAGGGCAGTCTGCTGAGGCCCCCTAGATTTAGAGGCCCAAGTTGCCCTGCCCTGGCATGAAGTCTTTGCAACCTCCCCTTTTGCATCCAGGTCAGGCAGGGGTGTTAGGATCATCCTACTCATGTGCAGGACCCTGGCAGAGACACATGCCCGACTGGCATGTTCTCTCCCTTCTGGTCGGTCGTTTGGGAGCTTCAAAAGCTTTCTCCAGCCCGAACATCACAGCGGCTGATGCCAAGAGGCATCAGCACACTTAGGGATCCTGCAGAGTATTTGCAGTTTGCGTAACAGAACTCAGTAGCACAGCATTTTGGCTAATCTACTTTTATTTATATTTAATATACTCAGAGCATTCTGACTTAGCTCCTTCCTCTTTCTCATCAGACAGCACAGAGAAAAAGAACAAAGGACAATAGTCCCACTTCACGGAACACAGTAACACCAAAACACCCTGTCTCTGTCACTTCCCACACTGTGGAATGAAAACATACACCGTCACGTGATAGACAACAGTCCCATGACTGCAAACACGGAGCAAGAATCCTAACAAGGTGTAGGTGTTTTGATTAGTCCGTGACGTGCTAATTGATTTATTATCCGCAATTAGCTCTTTATGGCAGTTTCGGCAGGTCCGGCACACTTCCTCTGCGCGATCTGCTCCTTCTTCTCCGTCACGCCCAGCAGAGTAAAACACAGCAGCAAACTGTCACTTAGTTTCCCACAAACACACAGAGCACAGTAATGTCCATTTACAGCTCTTTTATTGCATCATTTTCTCAGATATTTCCAGGACTCCTCGCAGCCATTATGAACTGCCTCTCTCTCTCTCTCAACGACCGGAGAGGAACAGACAGGAAAGCTCCTCCCAGCTTCTAAAACTGACGTCAGAATGCTGAGGCATCATGGGAACAACTTAACCTCTTAAGTTCCAACTCCCATACCCCCTCTGCCACACATTCTGACAATACCTGTGGAACATCCACGTAACTCTCAGGTTCACACTGTGCGAAACTTACCAACGCACCTGTGGCTTGGTATCTTTCCGGTGGAACACCCTTCGTTGTGCGACTGGATCGCCTGGGCACAAACTCAGATGTTACCTCTGACTCACTGCCACCAGGAACTGTGTCCTCAGCATCACGGGATTTCCCCTCTGACTTAAAGCGTTTTCGAATCCTCTCCATTACACTCACAGGAGAACTGGGCTCACTCTTGGCCTCCCTTTTAACAACTTGTGGAGATGCCCCACCCTGCTCCAGACCTTGATCAGTGACCTGATCGTCATCAGCAGACTCAGCCTCTTCTTCCTCCCCCTCAGAATCTTCCTGTTCTGAATCAGAAAGACACTCTGAGAGAACATCACGCTTGACAGCAGCTTGTGACTTTTCATCCTGCTCATAGAACTCAGCGTGTTTGCTGATCAGCAGTTTACTCTGATCACCTGATGGGAATGCAAACCTCCATGCACTCGCTGCTGGCTTATACCCACAGAAGATCATTTTCCGGAACTTGGATCCATCTGACCCCTGCAAAACTTTAGGCACTGGCACAGATGCACGCGATCCAAACCTGCGCAAAAAATGAATCTGGGGTTTCCTGCCATGCAACAAGCCAAACGGTGTGTCACCTACCACTGAATTGTAGGTCCGATTCCAGGTGAAGCTCACATACCTGATTGCCTCCAGCCAAAACTTTGGTGGCAACCCTGAATCCTTCAGCAACACCTTTGCAGTCTGGACCAGAGCCTGACATCGGATCTCTGCCTCCCCCCTCTGATTGGGTGAAGTCACTGTGTGACGTATCCCTTTCTTGCGAAAGAACTTCTGCAAAGCAGAACCTGTAAACTGGGCTCCTCTGTCACTTGTGACAGCTTGCACTTTGGTGGCAAACCTTTGTTCCACCTCCTCAATCCACCCTTTGATCAGCTGTGCTGCATCATCCCTGGATTTGAGACCATGGGTCCAGGAATTCTGCGTAAAATTATCCTGCATCGAGAGCAGAAACCTTGACCCTCCCAGACTTGATTCCTTCACAGGACCCAACAGATCTATGTGAACTAGCTCAAAAGGTTTTTCGGTTACCCTATCCACCTGTGGGTAACTGCACCCTTTCACCTTTGCATGTCTGCATGCTTCACAATCCATCGCACATCCACATTCTACAATGTGGCAACCGTTAGCGACCTCGGGTAGCGTCTGTAGTTCTTCTACAGAGCCATGAGCTGTCCTAGCATGCCAAGCGTGTACACATGCATCATGATTGGGAATTGTAGCACGCAGTGCTTGTGCTTTCTCAACCTTCCCCTCACCCTCCAGAGACGTTTTAAGAATGAAAAGATCATTCTGCCCCTTTTTAACCTTGGCAAGCATCCTCCCTCCTTTGGAGATTGTGCAGACGTCATCCTCAAAAGAAACCTTAAAGCCCTTTTTTAACAAGTAAGGCACAGATAAAAGACAGTGGTGTATCCCTGGAACGGTACAACACTCCAACGTTTCCTGTAAAATAGACATAAAGAGATTTGTAACGTTAGTCACACATTTTTTCTGTCCATTTGCAAACAGCACAGTTTTCCCGGCCGGAATTGCCTTGCAATTCCACCCCTCGACAGCAGGGGTCTCTGGAATCAAGTTGCGATTAGCTGCAGAGTCAATAACGAAACGAAACTCTGAGCCTTTCTCACAGCTGTCTTCAAACAACGCCAGACTAGCCGTGATCTGATAAGTCTCTTCCTGGCACCTGGCACGTCCACCAGCCTCAGTCCCACGCCTGGTTGTTTTCCCAGACTGGTTGCCATGGAAACCCGACTGATTCCCATGGGAGTTGTCCTTGAAAACATCCTGCCTTGCCTCTCTGCTCCGGTGGGGGCAATTTCGACGTACGTGGTCAGCTGACTTGCAAATGTAGCAACGACGAACTTCAGTGGAAAAACACTGCCTGGGGCTCCTCCCAACTGGCCTGGCCCTCCTTCTTCCGGAAAAGCACTCCTTGCCAGATCCGCCCCTCTGAACTCCACTCCAGCAGGCACAGTGGAAAACTTTTCAAACTTGCCTTTGGAACTTTCCGCCCCCCCGACTTGCTCACTAGCACTCCTTGAGGCTAAATCATCAGGAACAGGGGCTCCAGCCATCTCTAGGCTTTCAGCTTTGATCTGCCCTTGGCCTCCTGCTGAGTCTTCACACAGACGTTTCAGCACACGCCAAGCCTCACACGCAGATTCAACGCTTCAAAGGTGATGTTGCAATTTTGCATGCACACCTGCTCTCAACATGCAGATCTCAGCTCTCTCAGCTTTCTCTCTCTGCATCTTCTCCTCCAGAGAAGCAGATTGCAGCTTTCCTGCATCTCTGTCCACCAGCCCTGCACTTTCAGCAGCAGCCGCTTCGCTTGTGGACGGCTCTTTCTTGCTTACGTCCCACAAGCCAGTTGCCCAGAACCAGGCTCTCACCCTTCTGACCCAGATTTCCCACGACTGGGTGGTGAGCTCTTCAAGCTGTTCAAACGGAGCTTGAAACACCTCCTGGCCATCTGCCATGGTTTCCCGTTCTCCCCAGGGGCCCCAAGCTGTACTCACAAAAACACCAGCTCTTCCGGCTCCTGCTGCGTGGAGAAACGATTTCCGCTGTTCTCAGCTCTTGGCTCCACAGCACAGGCAAACCTTTGCGTCTTTCAGCTAGCTGCTTGCCTCAAATACAGACCTCCGCTTTCGCCAACTCCACTGCCATCCGAACGCAACTTCAAAGCATTCCAGCAGCCTCTAGTGACAGGTTTACAAGCGGTAATTTAGGGTCCATAACCTGTAGGTGTTTTGATTAGTCCGTGACGTGCTAATTGATTTATTATCCGCAATTAGCTCTTTATGGCAGTTTCGGCAGGTCCGGCACACTTCCTCTGCGCGATCTGCTCCTTCTTCTCCGTCACGCCCAGCAGAGTAAAACACAGCAGCAAACTGTCACTTAGTTTCCCACAAACACACAGAGCACAGTAATGTCCATTTACAGCTCTTTTATTGCATCATTTTCTCAGATATTTCCAGGACTCCTCGCAGCCATTATGAACTGCCTCTCTCTCTCTCTCAACGACCGGAGAGGAACAGACAGGAAAGCTCCTCCCAGCTTCTAAAACTGACGTCAGAATGCTGAGGCATCATGGGAACAACTTAACCTCTTAAGTTCCAACTCCCATACAAGGAGTTCCTGAGTATCTGCAAACAGCTTCCATGAATCTAAGTGCACTTTCAGACAACATAACTGCAGTGGGCACCAACCAACATTGCTCTGTTTTAAAAAGCTGGAGGAGGGGGAAATAAAGGGGAAAAAAAGTCCCCCCCCTCCCACCTGCCACCTTCCACCCAGCCACAAGAAGTAGCAACCCAGCAGGGCTTTGGATTTGGCAGTTTCACCACCTTGGGTTCTTCCTCGCCTCCTTTGGATAGCTCTTTGAGAGCAGTAGTTAGTTAAGATGAGAGTTTGTGCTTTTTCTTTTGGTATGTCTGAAATCATGCTGAAGGTTTCAGGACTTCCAGGTCACCTCCGCTTACATTGCACAGCCTGTCTTTTGCCTGATGCACAGAGAAATCAAGACGTTAATATTGCAGCTGCTTTGCCAGTGTATCTCACGTGTACCTCATTTTCAGAGTGTTGGCATTTTGAAATGTGCAGGATGAGAGACCTGAAATTGATGCAAAACTTAGGGAAAGGTGAGAGCCCTGTTCAGGGAGGGAACACCCAGGGAACATACATTTAAAGTGTACCAAGCACACATTTAAATCCCGAGAACTGTATAGTTTGTCAAGGGTGCTGGGAACTGTAGCTCTTGGGAGGCAAACTACAGTTCCTGAGACTCTTTGGGGCAAACCATAAGCTTTCCTTTTTTTCAAAAAATTTTTTATTGGTTTTCCAAATTTAAAACAAACATATCAACAGCCATAAAAAGAAAACATCAAAAAAACAAGCAAACAAACAGACATATATCCTAACTGTAAGAATTCCACTTTTGTTAACATTGTTAGGTGACTTCCTCGAATCCTCCTGGCTGAGTTTCCATATAAATCATTGCAGCAGTTTTCCAAAACTAATTTCTTATAAAATGTACATAATCCAATGAACATCTTTCTTTCTTTTCATTTTAACTTTTATCTATGGTATTCTACAACATCAGATATTTAAATCCTAGGCCATTTTGGTGCTCGCAAGTACCGTATTTTTTGCTCTATAAGACTCACTTTTTCCCTCCTAAAAAGTAAGGGGAAATGTGTGTGCGTCTTATGGAGCAAATGTAGGCTGCGCAGCTATCCCAGAAGCCAGAACAGCAAGAGGGATTGCTGCTTTCGCTGCGCAGCGATGGCTTCTGAGATTCAGAATTTTTTTTTCTTGCTTTCCTCCTCCAAATACTAGTTGCGTCTTATGGTCTGGTGTGTCATATAGAGCGAAAAATATGGTAATTCTATTTAAGTTATCTTAACATATTTAACTAAATAATCTTTACATTTCTTCCATTCCTCTTGATACTCCTCTTCCTTCTGGTCGCGGACTCTTCCAGTCAGGTCAGCTAGCTCCGAAAAATCCATCATCTTTATCTGCCATTCCTCCACTGTTGGTACTGCTTGTGTTTTCCAATTTTGGGCCAGCAAAATTCTAGCAGGAAACCATAAGCTTTACATGTGTGCTGGATATGCTTTAAATGTATGGTATGGTTGTGACCTCAGTGTAAAATGCTTTACCTGGACAGGAATGGACCGGGCTTTCTAATAGAGGCTAGTATGGTATAAGAGTAATACTAGAAACAGTTAATAAGTCACAAGCATAATAAGGAAGACAACAGATTTTTCAGGACACACACAAAAAAAATTCTGGTGCACAAGAAAGAAAGAAAAATTGCCTCTTGAACAACAAGAAACAGGAGATCAGCAAGGAAGATAGTACAGTTGCCTAAGAGAACATGAGGGGGAGGTATTGACACAAGGGGCACATTGCTAAAAATTAAATACATCCTTTCTTCACCTTGTGTTTACCAAGGAGGGCAGGGAAGAGATATCAAAACCAGACAGGCATTTCCCTGGAGACGGTCGGAGGCTGAATGAAATCAGCAGAGTGCTGGGGAAAGGGAGCAGGAAATTAGAACCTCGGCAGACCTAGGAGGAATGCACTTCCCAGAATCCTCCGCAAAAAAAGGCAGAGGGATAAAGGTCTCCTTGGTCAATTTATCCAAAAGCAGGAGGGGGCATGGCTAGGAGTGTAGAGGTTGGCTCATGGGCTAGATAGCCAACCTGGGAGCTTTCCTACCACTCAATTGCCAACATTCTGGTAAGCTTTGTAAAAGCTTCTTAAATAAATGGAAACAGGGTGGCTTATGTCCCTTAGGGTAGTGGCATGCGAACCAATAACATTAAAAGAATAACACGGCAGTACAAACTCAATATGTACATATGCATGGCGCATGATCAGTGTGCATTTTGAGAGGCGCGGGAGCAAGCATTTGGATGAAAGGAGGTAAAATTCCAAATTACAGTGGTACCTCAGGTTACATACACTTCAGGTTACATACGCTTCAGGTTACAGACTCCCCTAACCCAGAAATAGTGCTTCAGGTTAAGAACTTTGCTTCAGGATGAGAACAGAAATCGTACTCTGGTGGCGCAGCAGCAGCAGGAGGCCCCATTAGCTAAAGTGGTACCTCAGGTTAAGAACAGTTTCAGGTTAAGTACGGACCTGAGGTACCACTGTACCACTGTATTGGTTGGCCACTGTGAGTGCAGGATACTGGACTAGATGGGCCACTGGCCTGATCCAACCCATTTTGGGTTAGTGTACAATGTTTGTTCCTGTGTTTTGTTTGTTTATATAGTTTACCAGTACAGTGGTACCTTGGTTTAAGAACAGCTTAGTTTATGAACAACTTGGATTAAGAACGCTGCAAACCCGGAAGTAGGTGTTTTGGTTTGTAAACTTTGCCTTGGAAGCAGAACATGTTCCGCTTCCTGTTGAGTGTGTTCCCTTTGTAAATTGAGTCCCCTGCTGCTATGGGAAAGCACACCTTGGTTTAAGAATGCTTTGGTTTAAGAACGGACTTCCGGAACAGATTAAGTTTGTAAACCAAGGTACCACTGTAAATAGAATGAAATTCAATAAAGATACTTTGGGAGGAAACAGCAACAGACATTGAGGCAGATGTTCAGGATCCCACTTAGCAGAATGTTACAGAAGCCCCCCTTAAGTGCTACAGTCCTGGCTTACCACATTTTAAAAAAAGTGAGGGAATATACACATTACCATCTGAAGGAGAGAGGGAGTGCTGTAAGATAGGGCTCCCATATTTCAAAACATGAAAATCTGGACAAAAGTTGTTTGGGCCAAAGTTGTTGAGCTGTTTGACACTATTTGTGATGCCTCAATCCTGGCTTTGTCCTGGAACTTCCAGACGTATGGCAACCCTATGTAAGACCATGAAGTCCGTACTATAAAATGCCCTTACTGTACCACTAGGAAAGCCAGACATTCCCTCATCGTAGCTGGAGGATCATGCTGCAGCTGAGAGGCCCCCCGTTGCACCCAGCTAGCCATCACTGAGTCCAATCCCTTCTGCTTCCTAGTAGAAACAGATAAAAACCTACTCCCTAAGTCCAGGCAGCTGAACTTGGTGGCGAACCCAGTATCCCCTTCCAACGCAAAGCACGATTTTCCATTGCATTTTAATTGTTTCTCTTGGAGTTTGATTCAGTGGGCCTCTTAGGAAGCCTCTCTTCTTCTTCCTCTGAAAAGAAGGACAAAAGTACAACAAATCACGTGAAATCAGTCTAAATCCTTCTTTTCCTCAGCACAGTGGGGCATGGTGGGGTGGGGGAGGGGTTGATGGTTGGTGGTTGTATGATAACGATGGCTATTCTTTGCAAGCTTTTTTTTTTGGTCAGCAGTGAGGCGAAAGACAGGCAGCTCTCCCTCCAGCGAGACCGCAGGGTTTTGGCAAACAGTCACCACAAAAAGAGGGGACGCTCTGTCCTTCCAATATGGCAGGATGCCTTGGGGGGTGACCGCAGGCTCCTGAGGAAAGGGTGCCAATAACTCAATAAAGGGTGTCTTGTTCTGCAGCTCAGAACATTTCCAGTGCCACCCTGGGATACCAATTCTCTCCCAAATCAACGCAGCAAAACATCTTGCCTTTATTTTATTTTATTTCCGTACGTTCATAGCACACCTTTCTTCCATCATGGAAACCTGGGGTGGAATACATCTGGTTCCTGGGACACCTCCCATTTGGTCACCAACCAGAGCACCAACCATCTTAGGACACATTCATAGTGTACCTTTAAGGCATTAGGACACGACTTTAAAGGGTTGTGACTTCCCTCAAAGAATCCTGGGAATTGTGGTTTGTTAAGGGTGCTGAGTGTTGTTAGGAGACCCCTGTTCCACTCCCAGTGTGGTGTAGTGGTTAAGAGCGGTAGACTCGTGATCTGGGGAACCGGGTTCGCGTCTCCACTCCTCCACATGCAGCTGCTGGGTGACCTTGAGCCAGTCACACTTTTCTGAAGTCTCTCAGCCCCACTCACCTCACAGAGTGCTTGTTGTGGGGGAGGAAGGGGAAGGAGAATGTTAGCCGCTTTGAGACTCCTTCGGGTAGTGATAAAGCGGGATATCAAATCCAAACTACTACTACTCCTCCTCCTCCTCCTCTTCTTCTTCTTCTTCTTCTTCTTCTTCTTCTTCTTCTTCTTCTTCTTCTTCTTCTTCTTCCCAGGGTTACACATTCCCAGAGTGGTTGAGCAGTCAAGTCCTTACCAGGGAATTCCGGCAGTGGTGGGCGGGGCAGGAAGCAAAAGGGGGGGGGGGACAACAAAAGTTAACTTTGCCTTTCACTTCCTTTCTTCACAGACTCATCCCCCCCTTTTTACTCTCTCTGCAAGAAGCATGTTCAAAGTTACCTCACATGTGCCCACTCAACGGCTTTGATTGGTAGAATTGGCCCTACTACAAGGTGCCACATAATACTTGTTCTGTATCTGTAAGAACTCAATTGTTTAGTGCAGCAGTGCCTACATTGTGAAACTCCCTGCCGACTGAAATCAAGCAATCAGCTTCACTGTAAAAGCCCAACGAGATGCTTAGAAAGCTGAGCTGATTTTAATCTGCTTCAGTATTTCTTTTTAAAAGAATTTTAAAAACATTTATTCAAAAGTTACAATACAATGTATTTTCAATCGATATATCCCCTCCACAGACACCTCTGCGATGATGGCAGCATAACAATACCCTGCTCTTCTTCAATAAAAGATACCTTTGACACAATCTGGTCTACCTCTTTCCCTCTGTTTTAGTATTTTGTATACTTGAAAGTATGGCCGTGACCCCCCCCCCCCCAATTTTCTTGTTCCATCTTTTCTGTAAACTTCTTTGAGGTCTTTTAAAAACAAACAAACACACACCTTCAAGCGGTATATGACGTTTATGAAATAAATAATAAATAAATAAAAGTTCAAATCTCACCTCGGCTAGACTTATAAGGCAGCCATAGGCAGGTGCACTAAGTTGGGCCCAACATTTGGGGGGGGGCAGTTGTGTTTGCATGACATCACACACATGACTCCTGCCCCTGTTGAACCACACCTGCTGGGACGTGTGGGCACCTGCCAGGATGCTCTGGTGATCGTGACGGGGGGACACGGAGGGTGAAAATCACCCTCTGTCTCCCGCCCCCATCCTGTGGGCTAGTGCTTTGGCAATCGCGGTGAGGGGCATGGAGGGCAAAAATCTCCCCCAAGCCTTCTGCTCCCGCCCCCACCTGGTGTGCTAGTGCTCACCCAGGGGCAGTGGGGGGTGGCAGCCCCCTCAATATTGCGGCGACTCAGCCTCCTGCCTCAAAATATTGAGGAGGTTGAAGTCCCTTCTGCCCCCTATATCTGCCGCCCCTGCTCATAGGCAAACCACTGTCTCCCAAACTATTCTTCTGCCTTTCAGACTCATTGTAGGGCTACTGAGGTAATGCAAAGTGCTTTGATCCCTGAATAAGAGCTGTATCGAAATGTAAAGTATGTGTATTAGTTGTAGCATTAAATATTGAACAGACATGTCCAGTCTGAGTAAAAAAAACCAAATCACAGTCAAGTTTCTCTCTGTACAATTAAAATGAGCTTAACCAAGTTATTGTAATATTCTGTTTTGTGGTGGTGGTGGTTACATTTACAGTGGTACCTCGGGTTAAGTACTTAATTCGTTCCGGAGGTCCGTTTTTAACCTGAAACTGTTCTTAACCTGAAGCACCACTTTAGCTAATGGGGCCTCCCGCTGCCGCCACGCTGCCACCGTGCGATTTCTGTTCTCATCCTGAAGCAAAGTTCTTAACCCAAGGTACTATTTCTGGATTAGAGGAGTCTGTAACCTGAAGCGTATGTAACCTGAAGCGTATGTAACCCGAGGTACTACTGCATATCCCACCTTTTTCTCGAAAGAGCTCAAGGTGGGGCACATGGTTCTTCTCCTCCCGCCTTATTTAATCCTCACAACAGCCCTGTGTGGTAGGTTAGGCTGAGAGGCGGTGATTGTCCCAAGGTCACACTCTGAGCTTCATGGTCGAACGGGGGTTTGAACCCTGGTCTCCCAGATTCTAGTCTGACACTCTACCATACTGGCACAATATGTGTAAGAAGGAAACGGCTATATTTAAGCTCTGATATATGAGTGGTTTCTGCTGCGGTTGTTACTAATGCTGCCTGTTTCTGTTGTCAGCCATTGTCTTATGGTTGCTTTTATTGTCATTCATGATCCAAACTGTCTTGGAACTTTTCAACTGAAGGACGGTATAGAGAAATGATAGGTCAGTGGTTGGGAACCCAGGGTCAAACGCAGCCCTCGAAGCCTCTCTATCCGGCCCTCAGAATTCTCCCCAGAGGCCACACAGGGTGGTTCCAGACATAGGAAAAGACCCCCCACTATAAGTGAGAAATTAAACCGTTATAACAAAAGAAAAAAAAAGGCTATGGAAAATCGATTAGAATATTATTATTTTTTACTCTCCAGCATCATATGGTGTTGCAGGTTGCAGTCAACACGCTGTTTTTTTGACTAATGTAACTGAGTCCTCAGTCCATACTAAGGCCACACTCTTCAGCCCTGCTTCACGCCCCAAGTATTTGTGCCTGGCTGGAATTTGTCCTCAAACTCTCGCAATGCCTCGATTGTCTGAATGCAGCTCAGTTCAGTTTTAGAGGATATACTGACTGGTCCTTTCATGTACGGGTCAGGGTTCAGGTCCAAACTGCTGTTGACTGTATGAGGCCACATTTATACACTCACTTCCTGAGGTATATTTAACTGCGAATTGTGAGGGCCACCCAACTTTGATGGAAGAATGTGTTATTATTGCCTGGCATTCATCCTCGAGTGATGAGAGAGGAGAAGAAAAAGGCCCTAATTATCCAAGGGCTCATTTCCTCACTTAAAAATCTCCAGAATCTGATTGGCTCCTCGATTCTCTTAAGCAAACCTAAGAGCCATGCAACCGACTCTGATACCTCAGCACAAGCGACTCAGCAAACAAGCGATCCCTTGATTCCATTCTTGCCCCCATCCTCCCTAATGTCATCATAAATATCCTGGCTGCCTTCTCAAGCTGGATAAATGTGGACGTTTTACCAGTCTCCTCCATTTTGCTCCTCCAAACCATGTCAGAAATATACCGTACGTGGGAGGAAAAAGAGCTGATCTGACAACCATTTTAAAACACTGCTCCATTTGGCAGATTTAAATGCTGTTTTAAATATAGGCTGTGATAGAACATACAAAAATAGCACTGAAAAATATCCTGTCATGTTCCATATTGTGAGGAGCAAAAGAACCGGCCAGCAAAGCGAAATATTCAATTTTAAAGCTCTCTCTCTCTCTCTCTCTCTCTCTCTCTCTCTCTCTCTCTCACACACACACACACACACACACACACCGCCTTCCTCAGTGCACATTGAAGAGCCTTGTAGAAACCTAAATGCTTTTTCTATGCGATGCCTGAGCCCCCTTCATACAAATGCCATTCCCTGCTAGGGATAAGCGAGTCTGTTCATTTTGGCTTCTCTCAGTTTCTCATTTTTCCAATCTGAAGTTCAGTTCCTGGCCTTTCCACATCAGTTTGCATTTTAAAAAAAACAACAGAAAACCTCATGAAAATTCACCAGCATTTTAGTGCAAATTTCTCCTGATATTCTTGCACACAATTTTCCCCCCTAGACACCTTTTTGCAAAGCAATTTCCACAGATATAACGCATTTATGTGTTATTTTCACCAGTATATGTATGCACATTTTGCCTTTGTATATTCATTTTTGTACACATTATCTTGCAAAATTCAGAGAAGTGCAAATTTCAAAGGATGGTAGTGTTCAGTCTGCCTATTTATGTATTTAATAAAATAATTTATTTAACAAAACATACCATTTCAAGAAGTGTGAATTAGTTAAGTTCCCCTTTAAATGTGAAGTGAACATAATTTTTCTCCCATCCTTGCTTGGCTGTTTCTCTGTGTGAAATTCATTGGAGACCATGTATACACTATCATATCCTCTGGTTACCTCCCGCTTGGACTACTGCAATGCTCTCTTTGTGGGGCTACCTTTAAAGGTGACTCCGAAACTACAATTAATCCAGAATGCAGCTACCAGACTGGTGATTGGGAGTGGCCGCCAGGACCATACTGTATAACACCAGCCTTACATTGACTTACATTGGCTACAAGACCTACATTGGCTCCCAGTATGTTTCTAAGCATAATTCAAAATGTTGGGGTTGACCCTTAAAGCCCTAAATTTCCTGTATGTTTATGTATGCTGTTTTGCCGGATTTGCACATTCTTTTGGAAGCAACTTCCCCCTAACATAGCGCATACGTTATTTTCACCAAAATATGCATTTTTAATGCACGCTTCCCCTTAATATACATATCTCTGTCCACATGGCTGACTGGCAAACTACATTGTAAAATCCAGAGAAGCACAAGGATAACTGTTTCGGTTCATCCATTGTTTAAGGAAGAGCAAATCAGCAAAGTTTGCAGTGATATTAATAATATTAATAAAATGCAAATGGAACCAGATTTATCCGACATCCCTAATCAGTTCTGTGGCTAAGTAAGGAACTGAACCCAGGTCTTCCCAGTCAAAGTGCACCACTTGATGTATTGCACCACACTGGCACCAACTTCACCCATAATGTGCAGGGGTTTTTTCCCCACCAGCCCAAATGGGCGGTACATGTTGATAAGACAATGCCAGAAGTATCAATGCACATATTGGTGTTTTCTTTGGATTGCAGCCTTCTTGGAAAACCCTTTTGCTTCCCTTGATGTTCCTCAGAGAGTCACTCAAAGAGGAACGTATGATTGCCTTTTTTTCCTTTCTGCTTTAGGCAAAATATGATGGCAAATCTAATTAAAAAGCCAGCCCCTGGCTCCCTCGTCTCCCATGTGCATTGTTTCTACCACCACATGGCCTCAGAAGTCAGCCATTAAACCAGCCCATGCAAAAAAACTAATAAATCAGGGTGCTCCCTTTAAACCAGGCTGTTTGTGGACTTTATATTTAAACTCATGTATGCAGGTTCCTTCTTAAACCAAGCAGACAGCTGAAGGGGCCTTTCCCGAAACAACCAACCTGTGCCAGCCAATCGTGTCGCAGGGTGCATCTGCTCCTTGGCGGTTAATCACCAGATGAGCAGAGAGATTTTGGCTTGAGGGGTGTTGAGGGATTTGCTTGTATGTTTTACACTTGGTTGCATAAATTAGTTGGCACAGACAACGGCCCCTTTTCATTCTGGGCTGTTGCGCATGCCCTGCTGCTACTCTCAATGTCTTGGGTCCCAGGTCGTCTCTTGGCAAGGAGGGGGGGCAGTGCGATGTTGGGGTGAGATAATGAATCAGGAGCTTTAACTAGGGTTGGCCCTGTGACCTACATTACAGAAGAGCAGTGCTCTATTCCAAGCCCAGCATAAAGTTTTTTTTGTTGTTTTTTTAAATGAAATTAAAACCCCCAAAAGGGAGACCCATTTCCTATCAACAGCTAGTGCCTGGGCATCAGCTACAATGCACCACTGATTACATTCTGCACCCCCCCCCAATGATAATGACCTCATTGCTTATTGACACCAGGCAGTTCCCTTCATATTACAGTGGTACCTCGGGTTACAGATGTTTCAGGTTACATACGCTTCAGGTTACAGACTCCGCTAACCCAGAAATAGTACCTCAGATTAAGAACTTTGCTTCAGGATGAGAACAGAAATCGTGCTCTGGTGGTGCGGTGGCAGCAGCAGGAGGCCCCATTAGCGAAAGTGGTGCTGTAGGTTAAGAACAGTTTCAGGTTAAGAACGGACCTCTGGAACGAATTAAGTACTTCACCCGAGGTACCACTGTATCCTTTTAAGCTCCCTCTGAAAACATTTCTGTTTAGGCAAGCCATATCCCAACATGTAGCAGCTGACATGTGCTTTCATCTGTTTCTAGCTAACAGTTGGTTTCAATTATATTTTGGTATTTTTCCTTAAATACCTTCTTTTAGCTTTGTTTTCTATTGACAATCTTTAAATTAGCTACGTTTTTTCTGCAAACTGCTTAGAGGTTCTATTTACAAGCAAGCGGTGTATAAATGTTGTTAAAACCAAGACTTTTCTGGGGGTACTCAGTGGTACTCAACTACCGGCACCTTCCCCAACAAAAAAGAAAAGAAAAGCACTGGTTAAAATGCATTTTAAAATGTATTTCTATTTAAATCACAGCAATTGTTGTTATTTATTGTGCATCTATACATGTAAATCAGCATATGCAAATCTTCTGGAACTATGTGACTTCTTTTGTCCTGGGGGGACACTCAGTGAATCCAGGCAACTTGTTGGTCCAATGAAGGAGTAGGAAATCCTATGGATCCATGTGCAGATGGGGGTGTAATTTTCATAAGGAATGCAGCTGGGGAGGGAAAGGGTTAAACCTCATGTATGCTACACACAGTAATCCTGATGAAAATTGGGAGGTCCTGTCCTTAGTACAGTGGTACCTCAGAAGTTAAACAGAATCCGTTCCTGTAGTCCGTCCGACTTCAGAAACATTCAGAAACCAAAGCACGGCTTCCGATTGGCCGCAAGAAGCTCCTGTAGCCAATCGGAAGCCTTGAAAGCCACGTCGGACGTCCATGTTCCAAAGAACGTTTGCAAACCAGGACACTCACTTCCGGGTTTGGAGTGTTTGGGAGCCAAAACGTTCAACTTGCAAGGCGTTCGTCAACCAAGGTACAACTGTATTTAAATTTGAAAAAACACAGAGAGATGAAGCTACATGCTAAAGCATGGCTGAAGAACCCTTTCCAGGCTGAGGGCCACATTCCTTTCTAAGCAACCCTCTGGGGGCCACCTGACTTTCCAGGTCTCAGCTCTTGACTTTGTGAAATAATAGACAAATATACCTAAGATATATGTAGAATGCTTTTATTCACTCCCACCCCGACACTTGGCATAAGAAAGGCACATTTTCATGGTTAAAGGCTTCATTTGTTCTAAGATCAAGGTGCTGCTATTTCAGGTAATTATTAAAACTGTGGGGAAATGGCCAAATGGTTTTTATTATCCAAAAAGCAGGCCCTCCACACCTCTCTCTCTCTCTTTTAGTTGTTAAGCACTAGGGCTGGCCAGAGTCCAGGGCTGGCTCTCACAATGCGTATACATCACTTGATTCCTAACATGTTATTACTGCTCGCTAGATGACTTGCAGTTGAACGCTTAAACCAATTCCCGGGCAAAGCATTGCATTTGAGGCAGCGCCAGGAGATATGAAAGTTCTAACCTGCGCCGTGCGAGACTTGCAACATCTCATTCACACATGCAAATTATCGCTTGATGCTGCAGTCAGGAAGCACGATGAGCCCCGCCTGTGTGAACTGCATGTTATACTTACCCTGGTTATATCCATACTACATTACTACAATGTTCTCTACATGGGGCTGCCATTAAAGACAACCTAGAAATGTCACAATGCAGCTGTTTTCTAATACCAGTTCTGTGCTATTTGCATTGGTAGCCTAATTGTTTATAGGACCAGCTTGCTCAGGTTAACCGTTAAAGCCCTGATTGGTTTGGAATCAAGTTATGTGAAACACCCTAGGGATGGATGGACCTGTCAATTTTGCTTCTCTCCATTTCTCATTCTCTCCCCCACCCCCCGGTCTTAAATTCGCCACATTTCTGTTAATTTCTCCTAATAAACACATTTATGTACACAGTTTTGACTAATAAACCTATTTTGCAAGTGGTTTCCCCCAATTTAATGTCTTTTCCCCAAGCTATTTTTACTAATATGTTCATTTTTGCAAACATCATTTGGCTGAGGTACTGCATTGCAAAATTCAGATAAGTGTGAATTTTGGAAAATGACTTCGGTTCTTGCATTTTTCAGGAAATGCAAAACGGGGAGGTTTGCCTTGGAAATGTGAACTGAATCAAATTTCTCCTCCATTCCTACTCTGCATAAATAAACCTGCCAGGCAATACAACCTGGTCTACTGTCAAGACCCATCAGACTGCAGGGGTCCAGAGAGAGGACTTTTCCAGTAGTAGATCCATATCTGTGCTCATATGACCTTGAAGCAGATGTTTTAAAACCTTCATAATCTGCTTGGCTTTCTACTGAATTTCATGGTTTTGTGCTTCTGTAACATTTTGGCTGCTTCTGCTTTTTAGTTATTTCCACTTTATTTGCTCCGTTTACAATTTCAGTGTGTGTTCAATATATTGTATTGGTTAGTTTCATGTATGTTGTGTGTTCAATGTATTGTATCGGGGTTTTTCAGAACAATCTTGCGAGGGTTTGCCCTTAAAGGCAGGATGTAATAACAAATGCAACCAATGAAAAATAAAATAAAGTGGTCCATCAGCTCAGTTAGAAATCATGCTCCAAATAAATAAATAAATGCAAATAAGATCTGTAACTCTGGGTTTCCTCTTCTTTGATTTCTATAGGCAAATGTGCAGCGTTGGACCCAAGAAATTGCAGCACTGCTTGCACCCCTCTAGCAGAAGTAGGGATGGGGAACTGCCTCCAATGAATGCTGTTGGAAGAGTCTTCAGATGGAGCTTGGAAAGTTCCAGTTCTAGCTCAAGCTCAACGTGTCCAAAAGGAGTTGCTTCTTCTTCACATTCATCCTTTTACAAAATGGACTTGTTGGGTTCATATTCAGTTTGCTGTTCAATTCAGGTTCATCCAAATGATCCTCAGCATTTTTTTCCTCCCACCATTCAGAATGCTTCAAGCAGCTGTGCTGAAGTATAGAATATACTTAAGAAGAGAAGGAAAACATCAACACACACAGAGAGACACACACACCAGAATGTGATTTTAAAAAATCATTTATTTTCCCCCAACCATTATGGTCTTTCAGCTTAAAGGCTCAAAGAGGATAAAGAGGGGTTTTTTTTAATAAAAAAAAAAGTATGCATGAATGTTATGGTTTCAAGGGGTTGCTCGAGAGTAAGCAAGCAAATGCCTCCCTGCTCGGCTGTGAAGCCTTGCTTTTGATGCCAAAATAAACTTTATTTGTCCAGAGCACCACTTTCCCGTGGCTGGCTCATTCACTGGCAGAATCCATGAGTGGGCGGTCCTTAAACCTTCCCCAGCAGAGTAGTTTCTTGACGCCCAGTCTGCGCCTCCCCTCTCGGCGCGGAAGCTTACTGCGCAAGGAGGGCGTGGGTAACGGAGGACTTCTCTCCTCCCTGCTTTGCTCAGGCAAGGTATCCTGGCACCGCCTCGCCTCCTCCGAGCCCTGAAGCTCCTCTCCACTGGAGCCGTGGCTACTCTCCTCCGCTGAGGAGGTGCTGCTTCCCACGATCTTTGGGGGCTCTCTGTAATCCATCCGGCTTTTCCCCTCTCGCCCCTGCGCCGATGGCAGTTCCCTGACAATGAACTAGAAAATGAACTATAAATTCCATTAAACCTATTTCATGTTCCATTCACCCAGCAATTATGGAATCTCAGGTGTAAAATAGAGATTTTTTTAACTAATTCAGTGAACTTAGGCCTCATCTGCACTATACATTTAAAGCAGTCACTTCAGGGGTGCCAACTTGAATAAAGTATTGTGGGGGCCCAGGTATGCCCTGCCCTCCATAATCAATCACATGATGCAGTGCATACACATTATTTGAATGGCAATGCCCATCAACTTTGGGGACCCCCAGCCCCCTCACATATATTATTTGGGGACCTCAACCCCTAGGAGTTGGCTTCCATGAGCCACTTTAGCACTCATGGCTTTCCCCAAAGCATGCTGGGAATTGTAGTTTGTTAAGGGTGCTGAAAGTTGTTAGGAGACCTGTAGTCCCTCACCGAGCTACAATACCCAGATTTCCCTGAGAAGAGAGATTAATTGTTAAAACTATTTCTGCACGGTTTACGTGTTCCATTGTCTTATTCCTATACAACCATTTATTTATCACCATAGCAATTTATCTCAGCAATAAAACTTGTTTGAATGGTGATGCAAGTCGTACCTTGGTTTTCGAACAGCTTAGTTCTCGAACGTTTTTGGCTCCTGAATGCCACAAACCCGGAAGTGAGTGTTCTGGTTTGCGAACTATTTTTGGAACCTGGACATCTGACGGGGCTTCCGATTGGCTGCAGGAGCTTCCTGAAGCCGATCAGAAGCTGTGCTTTGGTTTCCAAATGTTTTGGAAGTCGGACGGATTTCTGGAACGGATTCCATTCGACTTCCAAGGTACGACTGTATGGGATTTTAGATTCTGGACTTAATAGCCTTATGGGTCTCTATGTGGGTGTTTAGATGGCAATGCACATTACTGTACTTACTTCTTAACAGTTAGACCAGCTCTGCTGCATCTGTGGCTCTCCTTTTCATTCTATGGTGTGGGACCCCGGAGTCTGCCCTTAAGTCCTGACAGCACCACTGGATTCAGGTTGCGATGTATTCGCCTGTGCATGGATTATTCTTCATCCAATTATATCATGATGTTGAAGAAGACCAAACAGATACAAAGTGGAAAATAAATATTAAATAAAAATGCATTATTGGGCCAAATTGACAGCAATTTGTATATAATATTTGGATTAACTCTGTTACACAATTGCATGCACATATTCGGTTATTTTGAACTGCAAAATTTCAGTGCGTGTTTGTTGTTCCATCATATGGTCCCTGAGTTCACCGACCTCCTTTTGTTGCTTTCATTTTCCCATTTGAAAAACATAATCTGGGTGTCAGGACCATGAGACAAAGAAGGGACACTCTGCCCATCCCCGCCCCATTTCTCTACGGGGCAAGTCTTATTTGCCTGGCATGGGAACTATCCGAATGGCCATGCTTCATTGGAAACAGAAAGTGCCGATCAAACCGCATCAGGGCTGATGAATGACCAGTGAAGCTTATACAAGCTTCAATGGCTATGCATTTGGAGCTGTTGGGGCCTGTGCTGCCCCATGTGGCGAGCCAGTGAACTGCAGGTGGCAGCTTCTTGGTGAAGCGCCTTTTCACCCACCCAGGTAAACAGTCCATCAAATCATCCTGCACAGCAGTGGCGTAGCGTGGGTTGTCAGCACCTGGGGCAAGGCAAGTAATTTGCGCCCCCTAACCCGTGGATTTGTGCCCCCTAACCCGTGGATTTGCGCCCCCTAACCCCCAGATGTTGCGCCCGGTGCAGCCCGCCCCCCTGCACCCCCCACGCTACGCCACTGCTGCACAGGAAGGAGTATAAGAGGGCTTCCTGTTGCAGTTGAGCCCTGCTTGATCTTCCTGAGCTCTGACTTGTTCCTGTTTCCTTGGTTGTCCTTTGGTCCTGACTTCTGGTTTGCTTTGCAGTTCAGCCTCCTGATTGATTGATTGATTGATTGATTGATTGATTGATTGACTGGTATTTTGGCTTCAAGTTCCTTTTGAGTCCTGCCTACTGGCCTTTCCATGGGTTCTGGTTCCTGGATCCTGGCTTACTACAGACTGTGTCCCTCTTTGTCCAGCCCTGACTCTGCATGACAGCAGTTGTGTCATTCTATATACAGTGGTACCTCAGGTGAAGTACTTAATTTGTTCCGGAGGTCCGTACTTAACCTGAAACTGTTCTTAAGCTGAAGCACCACTTTAGCTAATGGGGCCTTCTTCTGCTGCTGCCGCGCCGCCGGAGCCCGATTTCTGTTCTCATCCTGAAGCAAGGTGCTTAACCTGAAGCACTATTTCTGGGTTAGCAGAGTCTGTAACCTGAAGCGTATGTAACCTGAAGCGTATGTAACCCGAGGTACCACTGTAGCACCAAAAGGCAAGGTATGAAGAAAGATAAATGCACAGGAGATTTTTCCTCACACATCCTCACAGCTTTTCAGGGGTGCCAACTTAAACAAAAGATTGGGAGGGGGGCAATATTCCCACCCACATAATCAATCACATGACATGGTGAACACACACCATTTTAATGGTAATGCCCATCAACTTAGGGGGCAGCCCCCTTAAATAATTTATGGGGGGGCAAAGGACCCCAGTCCCTAGGAGCTGGCTCCTATACAGCTTTGTACTGCTGCAGCTAAGCAAGAAGTGGTTGTGTGCCCCTTATTTCTCCCATTTCACATCCTTGTTCGCTTCCCAAGAGCAGTGATGAGAAGTTTATTCATTTGAGACTTGAGTTCTGATAGGTTTGCACTTTATTAATTCCAGCTCTGATGGGAAACCCTCGCTTAGTCACTCACATCAGGAGTGGGGAACCTTCTGCAGACCAAGGGCCAAATTCCCTCTTGTGCAACCTTCTGGGGGCCACTTGCCAATGTAGGCAAGGCCAGAGGCGAAAGTGAATGAAGCAATGGATGTCAATTTTACCTGTGTACATTGAGTTAAGTTTCTACTAGGGCCATACATTGCATTTGGCCAAGTCCTGAACTGAATCAGACCAATTCAGGGGATCCAGGGCATCAGTTGAGTTAGCCCCCGATTGCCGTGGGTCCGATTTCACAGTCCAGAGTGAGCCGTTGAGATCAGGGGAATGCAGAGCAGGAAGCAGAGGCAGGCATGGCTGATAAGAAGGAAAATCCATAAAAGTAGGGTCTTACCAAGTCTTCACAGACGGGAGGTAGGGGTGGGTGGATGCTTTCCCTGCCTAACCTTATCTTCTTCCTGCCCACCGAAGCTTCACTGCACAGGATCAAATACTCCTGTTTATCAGGGGGAAGTCAGAGGATTTGATTCTGTGCTGTGCTGGTTGACGCTCTTTTGCAAAGGAGCTTCAATGGGGCTTGCAAACAGGTAGCTGTGCACAAGATTGCAGCCTTTAGTTAATTACCCTACAAATTAAAAACGGGTTCAGGTGGCAACCCTGTGCATGTTAGATGTGAGTAGCTAGCTCCCTTTTGTTCTGTTTTGATTTAATTTGCATTACTCAATGTATTTTATTTTTACCTTTTCTCTTGCAACGTATTACGCGGCCACCCACAACTACCCTCCTATTTAAAAGGCCTAGTGGGTTCCTTTGTGGATTCTGGGCCCAGCAGATGCCTGGGGGAGCTCTCCATCCTCAGATCCTGCCAGACAACCAAGGACCATCTTTGCATATTCTCAGAGGCACCGGACAGGCAGATCTGGCAGCCCCAGCTCCCACTTCCTGACCTCCTCATCCTCACCAGCTGCAACGGCAGCGAAGCTCCCACCCCCATTATTTGTTAACTGCTGAATTCATCTGACAAGTTGGAGAGAGAGAGAGAGAGAGAGAGAGAGAGAGAGAGAGACCCGCAGACAGACAGACCCAATGGCATGTGTACCCCCCCACCCCCGATCGCCTCCTGCCCTCATTTGCAATGCTTGAGTGGGGATTTCTCTATTTGCCGAGCTAACAATGCACGTTCCCAGGGCCTGGGATGATGATGACATCATGGCAAATTTGGAAGAGAGAGTGGGGAGTGGGTGGGTGGGGTGGGCGGCTGGGTGGGAGGGAGGAGAATGGGTCTCAAGGGGGCTGGGTGGTGGAGGGAGCCGCATAATTCAGAGACTGGATGTGGGAAAGAAAAGCATCTAGTGTCAGTGGAGGTCTCTGCCAGTCACTGTCATTCTCCCCGAAAAAGGAATCGCTGAGAATCTGAGAGCCCTGATGGAGGTGGCATGTCGGTAGGGAAGACGCTATGCCACATCTGTTGACACAAGGTGGCTGAGGCATGTCATTCTCATCATGCCTGCTTCCGAGACAAAAGCTTGAATCTTCTCATATCATGGAAAAGAACCCAGAAGGGGTAGGGGGAGTGAGAGATAGAAAGGCTGCCATTTGGGAGGTAGATAAATAGGTACCGCTCCGGTGGTGTTCCCGTGCGCTGCTCTGGTTTTGCCAGAAGCGGCTTAGTCATGCTGGCCACATGACCTGGAAAAACTGTCTGCGGACAAACATCAGCTCCCTCAGCCTGTAAAGCGAGGTGAGCACCGCAACCCCAGAGTCATTCGCGACTGGACTTAACTGTCAGGGGTCCTCTACCTTTTTTTAGATCAGGCCTGAAATACACCTGCCAAACTTTTCCAGCTTTCCTAGCCAGGTTTAGGTAAGGCCACCAACACCCACCGACAGAGGAGAAGGCCCAGGAGAGGACACCTTGCTCAGGGTCTCTTGAAACCCGGAGCTGACTTGGCAGATGGACTGATGCTGTATGGATTTCCTCTTCATCCTAGGATTCCTTTTGGGCTGTCTCTAAGTCCTACACTATTCGAGGAAATGGCCCAAGTCCATTCATTTCAACTCTGAGTAGGACTAGCGTTGGGCACAACCCATTATTTATGTTGTCATTAGACATGGACTCCACCTTTTTGACAGCGAGCCCAAGTTGGCGTACATGGCTCTCCTCCTCTCCCTTCTTGCCTTGCAAAAACCCTGTGAGATAGGTTAGCTTGAGAGACAGTAGCTGGCTCAAGGTCACACTGTGAGCTTCATGGCTGAGTTTGGATTTGACCGCTTGCCTCCCAGGTGAGAGTCTGCTTCTCTTAACCACAGCACCACACTGGCGCTCAATGAAAGTCAGGTGAGAGGGGGAGCCACCTCTTTGTCATGGGCATGCCCTCATCCTGCCTTGTGGAGTGCTACTCGGCAGAACAGGAAGATAGCATCGATCGATCAATCAATCAATCAATCACTCAGTTATACAACTACGATTTCTTTTTATGGACCCTGAAGAACACCAGTTCGTGGCAGAATCCACAACTAGAGGAAGATGATTTCCCAACCCCTGAAGGTGGACTTTGCATGTTGAGTATCACATCACTTCCAATCACTAGGTTGGGGTGGGGAACCTTTGGCCCATGGGCCTAATCAGGCCTCCCCATTTGGCTCTAGAGGCTGTTTGGGCCAAGCCATGCCCACCTGCCCCTACACTTGATATCTTACATCAGGCATCGGCAAACTCGGCCCTCCAGATGTTTTGAGACTACAATTCCTATCATCCCTGACCACTGGTCCTGTTAGCTAGGGATGATGGGAGTTGTAGTCCCAAAACATCTGGAGGGCTGAGCTTGCCTATGCCTGTCTTACATGATGACATCAGGTGTGGGGCAGGTAAAGATGCAGCTGGGCCAAAGGGGGTTTGCAGGCACTGAGGATGAGCTGATAACAATTGGATAGGCAACACTGTATAATTTTATTTTATTTTTAAGCAGTTTACATGCCACCTACCTGCAACCGTCTCTAAGTGGTTTACAAGAATACAATACAAAAAGTTTTTTTTAAAAAAACCAGTTAAAACTCTAAAACCAAATTTCAGATTAAAAAAATTACAATTTTCAGGATGTGCCAGAAGTTCAAGAGGGAGAGGACGCCAGCCTGAATGCAAGTGGAAGAGGTGAAATTAGGCCCACAATGTTCAACACAGAGATCATGGTGGATGCAAGCCACGCATCTGAGCCATGGGGGAACCACTGACTGCCCCGATGTCATGGACCAAATGGATGCTGAGGGGTAGTGGGAGGCAGAAGCCAGGGCCTTTCTGTCTAAGAAGGGGGCAATCAGACCACTAGCCAGACATTGAAGGGTGCAACCAAAGGGGCTGGGCTGATGGAGCTGGCCCAGGCCTGAAAACAACATGCTATCAGTTTGGAACAACCAGCAGGGCATCTGATATGAATGCATCTGTCCTGTCTATTCAGTATTTAGACCTGTTTTCACACTGGGTATCAGCTGCTGTTCTGTTCTGAACAGATACACCTCATAGCAGAATGCTCTCTCCAGCATTTTTGGATGGGACAGTACTAACTATCTTAGGGCCAAAGCAGTCTCCATGGTAGTAGACATGGATGGGCTTTTACTGCTGCAAAAACACATCTGTCCGGAGAATGTGGGATAATACCAGTTCACCAGAATTATTTTGGTTTTCAGGGTGGCTATCAGAATTTTTTTAAGATCGGTTTCCAGAAATAATGGCAATGAATTGTGGCATTTAAATAAATAATCTCCCTGATAAGAATTAGGTGCAACTCGGGGGCGAGGGGTGTGCGAGCTGTTTCTGCAACACAGCCTATCTCAGCGGTGGGCAATTTTACCTTGCTATCGTAGGCACCCCCCAAACTCATACCCCCTCTGCTCTCCATCCAGGCAAGTAAGGGACATTACCAGGGCTCAAGAACACATTCCAGTCAGGCAAAAATACCCAAGGAAGGTGCAAAGGAGGTCTGATAAGGGGTGTGGCCAGGGAGAGGGAGTGTAGCCTGAGGTGATAGATTAGGGGTGGGGAACCTCAGGCCCAGGGACCAAAAGTTGCCCTTTGGGTCTATTTATCTTACTCTTATGACCCTGCTTCCTGGCCCAGATGGGTCTCCATGGCTGCTCATGATCATTTAAAACAACAGGCCATAAAGTACAAAAGTGCACACAAAGAACAAAATTCAAGCTACAGTGGTGCCCCGCAAGACGAATGCCTCGCAAGACGGAAAACTCGCTAGACGAAAGAGTTTTCCGTTTTGGAGGTGCTTCGCAAAACGAATCTCCTATGGGCTTGCTTCACAAGACGACAATGCCTTGCGAGTTGCTGCGGGTTTTTTCCCTCCCCCCCTTTTCTAAGCCGCTAAGCCGCTTATCAGCTGATCCGATCAGCAGATAAGCCACTAAAAGCCGCTAATAGCGCTAATCCGCTAATCCGTCAATGGGCTTGCTTTGCAAGATGAAAAAACCGCTAGACGAAGAGAATCACAGGACGGATTCTTTTCGTCTTGCGAGGCACCACTGTACTAACTAGAAGATTTCACAAGAGGGCATGAACGCTCAACCCAGACGAAAGAGAAATGTTTCTACAACTTCCTCAAATGGCCATTGAAGAAGCTGCAGCCTCCCAGGGAAGGGAGTGTCCCAATCTGGGTGCCACGACTGAAAAGGCCCTGTCTGCATGCCTCACTGGATGAGACTCTAAAGCAGAGGTGAGGAAGGGCAAGCAGAGGTGTTGAAGTTACCCATCAACAGGCCCTCCATGGACAGTCCCGATTTACAGAAGCCATCCCAGTTTCTGATTTGATCCCAGAATTTCCCGCTTTCCCTTAGGATGTCCCTGTTTTCTGCGGAGAAGCGTTGTGCTGATAAAGCCAAGGTGGCAGATTCGATCCCCTTATGGCATTGCAGGAGGTTGGACTAAATGATCCTCAGGATCCCTTCCAACTCCACAATTCTATGATCCCCAAGCCAAGGAGATAAGTAACCATACAACCTTTAGAAGACATCTGAAGGCAGCCCCGTGTAGGGAGGTTTTTAAAGGTCTAATGTTTTGCTGTGTTTTTATATACGTTGGCTGGAGCAATCCAGTCAGATGGGTGGAATATAAATAAATCTAAATATCATGAATATTGTTATGGAAAAGGATGTCCCTATATAATATAAAATATAAAAAAACATTAAAAACATAATAAAAATAAATAAAATTGTCCAGTAGCACCTTAGAGACCAACTAAGCGTGTTCTTGGTATAAGCTTTCATGTGCATGCACACTTCTTCAGATACACTGAAACAGAAGTCACCAGACCCTTACATATAGTGGGAAGGTGGGGTGGGGGTTTTCTAAGGAGGGTAGTAGGAGATGGGTGATTGACTCAATGGGTATGGTAAACCTGTTGACGAAAAAACCAAGGGATAGTATGCAGATGACTAGCATATGTAATGAGACAGCAATCCAATACAGTGGACGCTCGGGTTACGAACGTCATCCATGTGGGAGGCACGTTCGCAACCCGCAGTGTCCGCAACCCGCAGCACCATGTCTGTGCATGCGTGAGTTGCGATTCAGCTCTTCTGCACATGCACCGAAACCCGGAAGTAACCCGTTCTGGTACTTCCGGGTTCGGCACAGTGCGCAACCTGAAAACGCACAACCTGAAGCGTCTGTAACCCGAGGTATGACTGTATCTCTATTAAGATCAGGTCTCTCCATAGTTTTCAGTTTAGTGATAAGTTGTAATGCAGATGCAGAGGGTGACTGATCACAATATTCCTTGCTTTAGTGCAGTGTTTTTCAACCTTTCTTGGGCAAAGGCACACTTGTTTCATGAAAAAAATCACGAGGCACACCACCATTAGAAAATGTTAAAAAATTTAACTCTGTGCCTATATTGACTATATATAAAGTAATTCTCTTGAATAGGAATCAAATAAAGACAAAGAAAGTATTTTATAATTACTTTATTATGAAATAGTAAGTAAACAGAAATATGTGCTCGGGCGGGAAGGAAGTCGGAAGATGATGTCCTACTGTGATAGGTCCAGGCTGGAGTTTGGACCAATCACAGCCCGGACATCAGAAAAGTGGAGGGTGTCCCCCTGAGGAGCGCCAATCGGCGCCCCTGCTGGCCAAAGGTGGGGTCAAAAACCCCACCCCACCCCATACCCAGGACACAGTCTGGCGCCCGCCTAGTGGGCGAAAATTTGAATTTTTTTAAATAAAAAAAAAATATTTTGAATTTTTCAATTTTTCCCACGGCACACCAGGCAACATCTCGCGGCACACTAGTGTGCCGCAGAACAGTGGTTGAAAAACACTGCTTTAGTGAGATGATGCAGGAATTTAAGCATGTAGAAAGCTGCCTTATACCATCAAGCCAGTGACCCAAACAGCTTAGTTTTTTCTACACTGACTGGCAGGGTCTCACAAGAGTTTCAGACAGAAGACGTTCTCAGTCTTACCTGGAGATGCTGAGCACTGAACTTGGGTCCTTCTGCATGCAAAGCAGGTGCTCCACCACTGAACCACAGCCCTTACATTGTATTTTGGCATAAATTGCCACATACAGGCATCTACAGTTGTACCTTGAAAGTCAAACGGAATCCATTCCGGAAGTCCGTTTGACTTCCAAAACCTTTGGAAACCAAAGCGTGGCTTCCGATTGGCTGCAGGAAGCTCCTGCAGCCAATCGGAAGCCGCAGAAGCCCCATCGGACGTTTGGGTTCCAAAGGACGTTCGCAAACCGGAACACTCACTTTCAGGTTTGCGGCATTCAGGAGCCAAAACATCTGAGTACCAAGGTGTTTGGGATCCAAGGTACATGTATAAATTATATAAATTATAAATTATATGGTACATGTATAAATTAGCACATGCAACTTTATGCAAATCTGTGTCTTCTTTGGTCTCTCTTTTGGTGTTGGGTTTTGTCTTTTTTAGTGATGTGTAAGTGGCTTCCCTAGACTGAGAGGATGTAGTGGTGGCAGCTGGGAAGGGTGCAAGGGTGTTAATGAATGAATGAGGCAGGCAGCTGCTAATACAACCTGTTCCTGTTTTTTGGTGATGAGTAAGAGCCACCCTAGCTTCTCATTACATCTGGATTCAGTACGCTGGCCTGTTAAATAACCATCATTACAAAAAACCTGTATCGTAACTACGGTAGGTTAACAAGACTGGATGTCAAATCACAGTTTGATCCAGGTTTGTTTGAACTTACCGGAGTTGCAGTAATCCATACATTCCAGTGGTTTGCTCAGAAGTGAAAGCTTCCGGTCACTTCTTCTCACGGACAGAGGAGAAGATTATGAATCAGAAGTTCTTGAAGGCTCAAGTTTGTGACAACTAGATATGGGAGAGAAATTAAATTCCGTTTGCATTTAAAGGCAAACCTACCTAATCTGTACTCTGCAAAACAATAAGCAAGCGAGGCACAGCCATCCTTCAAAATTCACAGTTCTCTGAATTTTACGATGCAGTTCTCCAGCCTTGGAAACCAAGTAATAGGTCAAAAAATGCATACACTGTGTATAATGATGCATATTTTAGTGAAAGGGACATACAAAAAATTGCATTGTGTTTGGGGAAATTGCTTTGCAACAATATGTGTATGGCAAAATTGCATATTAAGAGTATGCACGTTAGGAAAAATTCACACAAAAATGTTAATGAATTTTCACGAAAACGTTAAAAAGAAATTGTGAAGTGATCTGGTAACGAAGGGAACTGAACTCAAAAATGGGAGGAAACAAGAAATTGAGAAAAATTGAAACAGACCAGTTCACCCATCCCTACTATGGTTTGCTGCCACATCTGAACTGGACTAGCAGCTGAGCTGGGTTTTTATGGGATAGCTCTTTTCCTTATGTGGTATTTTTAAGCTAGCAGCTGTTTTAACCAATGTTATTTCATTCAAAGAGAATTACTGTATTGTTTTTAATAATTCCACTAGCTGCTCTGGACCTCTTCAAAAGCAAGAGAGAAGCGATATAATAATAATAATAATAATAATAATAATAATAATAATAATAATAATAATAATAATAATAATAAATGAATGCCTGCGCTTGCTTGCTTTAGCCCACCAAAAATGGAGGCCTTTTCAGGATGTAAGATCTTCAGGGTTAGGCAGAAGCTGTAAAACGTATACCTTAGCTGTTCATGTGGCCGCTTTCTCTCCCCCTTGCTCCAAGCATTTGAAAAAATACCAACTCTGTTTTTTCCATCCCCTTCCTCATTGGGGGAGGGAAAAAATGGGGGAGAACAACCCTGATAATAAAGTTCTTATTTCCAGCACATTTGCCATTTCCTGGTCTAAGTAAAGAGTGTCATAAGAGTGACAAGCTAAAAGCCACTGATTACTGTGGATTCATGGCATTTATTCTCCCAGTGAAAAGAGCAAACATCAGAAATAATGTGGTCCAGCCTGCCTTGGAGCCTAACCCTGCAATTAATCAGCATTCATGTGAAGAAGGTGCAAAGCACATCTGATATGTATGGAGAGAGAGAGAGAGTAATTAAAGGCAGATGCTTTGGGGGAGGCGGGGGGGGGGACTCAGAGAAGGGGAGAGCATCCTTAAAACATGCAGAGGGCTGAAATGCTCTAGAGGCAGCTGCTGATGCCAGCGCTGCCTTTGTCCCTAATATTCAGGCACACTATATAGGCATAGCAAGCCCAGATTACTGAGTGAGCATCCTCATTCGGTAAAATGGCACCAGCTACGCACAAGCGAAAAGGTACAGTATCAGCAGGCTTAGGAGGGACATTAAGGTTTCAGGAGCACAGAAAAACTTTAGGTGAATAGCGGTAAGGTAAAGGTAAAGGGACCCCTGACCATTAGGTCCAGTCGTGGCTGACTCTGGGGTTGTGGTGCTCATCTCGCTTTATTGGCCGAGGGAGCCGGCGTACAGCTTCCAGGTCATGTGGCCAGCATGACTAAGCCGCTTCTGGCGAACCAGAGCAGTGCACGGAAATGCCGTTTACCTTCCTGCCAGAGCGGTACCTATTTATCTACTTGCACTTTGACGTGCTTTCGAACTGGAGCAGGGACCGAGCAACAGGAGCTCACCCTGTCGCGGGGATTCGAACCGCCAACCTTCTGATCGGCAAGTCCTAGACTCTGTGGTTTAACCCACAGCGCCAATAGCGGAGGGACCATCAAAACAGCTGAAAGAGCTGAAAAGAGAGAGTCATTGTGTTCCTTAGCCCCAAGGATATTCCAAGGGGGCCACAGGTGAAAATCTCCTAAGTGGTGGGGACATGGCATGAGACTACCGGACCATAAACCAAAAACTCAGACAAGAATGGCAATGTTTTTAAGAATATATGGATAAACTGTTCCAAAAAAACCCAAAACACAACATGCCGATATGCTTAAAGGAGTAAAGGGAAATAGAACCTAGTAATAAATCACATTATAAAGAGAACAAAATGCAACAACTCAAAATATTGCAATGTTTGGCATCAAATTTAAAACATACAGAAGTCATGGTGGGGTGGAGGGAAGCCATTGTGATGGGTAGTCACGGGGGTGGGTACGATTTTTGTTTGTGTAAATAGCAGTTTACTTTCTGCATGTCTATGCTGTCCCCCCCCCCCCCCGCTTTCTGTATTTATAAAACTCAATAAAAATTAAAAAATTAAAGAGACTAGAGGGCCAGAGAGGGAAGTGAGAAGGGGAGGAAACAGAGAAGTAACTGAGAAAAGAAAGCAGAAAAGGAAAAAAAAGACACAGGTGTTTCTTTGCAAGAAGAGAGCTACACAGTGACATAGCAGCCAAAGTAACTTTCAGTCAAGGAAAACACCATTTTTGGATAAAGAGTACAATATCAAAAAAGCTTCCCCACCTTCAGGATAAAGTGAAATAGTTTTTCATGGCATTTCCTACTTCGTATTTGGTAGAATCGGGTTTCAGTTGTGTGAATTATTCACTCAGCCAAACGCGAAATCGCCTTAACATAATGGACAGAGGGGGTCTTCGGTTATTCCCTCACAGCCATAGAACCGGATATATAAAAAATGCTTGTTTCTGGTCATCAAGCACAAGGGTCACATTGATCAAGAAAAACTTAAAGTATAAATTTTTATGTAATTGTATATTGTATAAATTATAAAAACGATAAAGAAAACAAGTTCAATTTACAAAGAAAACATTTAAATAGCTACCTTTCTACCGGTAGGACGGTAGGAAGGAAACAAGGTCAGAAGGGGCCAGGGTGAGAAAAGGTTGAGAAACACTGGTATAGTGGTTATGGTGTCAGATTAGGATTTAGGAGACCAGGGTTTGAATCCCCACTGGGCCATGAAGCTCATTAGGTGACCTTGGGCCAGTCACTGTCTCTCAGGCTAACCCACCTCACAGGATTGTTGTTAGGATAAAAGGGGGGAGAACTATGTAGGCCCCCTTGAGCTCCTTGGAGATCAAAAGATGGGATAATGAATACAATTATTACTACTATCAATAGTAATAATATCAGAGATTAATACAGGAACATGATGGGATAATTTGTGGGTAAACATGGGGCTTAGGAACAAAGGAAGCTGCCTGATGCCAATTCAGAGCATTGGTCCATCAAGCTCATTATTCCCCACACGGGCAGGCAGCTTCCCAGGTTTTATGGCAGGGAAATTTCCCACCCCACCTGAAGATGCTGGGGATTGAAGCTGAGACCTTCTGCATGCAAGACAACTGCTCTGCCACGGGTGTAACTTTTTATGCCGGCTTATCTGAACAATGTCGCAGCTGATGCGCAATGGTATTTTGCATTTGGCAATTGGCATGCGGTCAATACTTGACTCTGTTTGAGAGCTTGCAACATTTGCATTTGTTCGGTAGTTGGCATGCAATGGTAATAGTATGTGACTGTCAGCAGTTTGAGATTTCATAGAGGGTTTTTGTTTTTAAAAAAGCAAATCACATTCAAAATATGAGCTTGAATTTCAAACAGGAATGGAGGAAATGGTGTGTTTTGGCAAATGTGCAAAATTTGCAGAAATTCCTTTCAGGTCTAACCCCGAACAAGAAGTCATTTTGGGTTCAAATCTGGCATGGGTGCAATTTGACCCAGTTCCTTCATTCTCGTTCCCCACTGATTTATCCCCCCACCCCCCGCAGATTGTTCTCAAATCAGCACCAGGCAACCTTTGCTGAAATTCCCTGCAGCACAGACAGACTTGCAGATCAGCCTATATCACAAGGAAAGGTGGAGGCGGGAAGGCCACCCTCTCATCTTATAGCAAGTCCTTTCCTCTCGCAAAGGGAAACAGGCTGTTTGTTTTGCTAAGTGAACAAGAAGATTTTCAGAGGAACGCTCTTTAATTCAGCTTTCGAATCGATTATCTGAACCTTGTCACAGCTCAGCGGTGCAGAAAGGAGATGTGAGCGAGGATGTGGTCGGGGATAAATTGCTCTCCTCGTCGTCAGGCTGCCCTGCCCTATCGCTGGCTCACTCTGTCGGGCTTGGGGACAACCCCGTAGAGACCTTTAATCCACAGGGATCAGTAAATTAAGCCACTAAAGCATGAAGAGCCTGAGCTGTGTTTAATCGCCCTCTTTTGTGTACTGCAGTGGCTAAATGACCGTACAAAGAGAAAAACCCACATAGGGGTCAATAAAGGATGCAGTGGGCGATTAACCCTCCTAACCTCTCTGTTGCTAGGGCAAAGGGCCTGACCAGGAGCCAAGATACTGCTGGGGAAACAGGACTAGTGGTTGCCAACAGGTGAAATGGGAAAAACTAAGAAGAGCCTTGCTGGAGGAAGCCAATGGCCAGTCTAGTCCAGTATCCTGTTTTCATAGCAGCCAAATAGGTGTGTGTTGGAAAGCCACTAGCAAGACCCGAACAGAAGAGGAGGGTAATAACAGCATGAGTCAGAGGGCAATAAGAATGATCCTAAATTTGGTTCCCTTGGTGTGGGTCCCTACGTAGTCAAAGCAGCGCCATTTGTGCTCAAGGAGGAGGAGGGATTAGCAGGCTAGGGAGACCCCCAAGGTTTGCAGAAGTACCTGCCAAAAATAATAATAATTGGGGAGGAGGAGAAATAAGTGGGAGAAATTCTGCAAAGAAACATCTCAATAAGGACTCCCTCTGTGGTTGTCCTAGACCCATGGAATGACCACAAGGGGAAGCAGGATGGATAATAATAATAATAATAATAATAATAATAATAGTAATAATACCACCTTTATTGTCATTGTACAACCTGTGTACAGTGGTACCTCGGGTTACAGACACTTCAGGTTACAGACACTTCAGGTTAGAGACTCTGCTAACCCAGAAATAGTACCTCGGGTTAAGAACTTTGCTTCAGGATAAGAACAGAAATTGTGCGGCGGCAGCACAGCAGCAGTGGGAGGCCCCATTAGCTAAAGTGGTGCTTCAGGTTAAGAACAGTTTCAGGTTAAGAACTGACCTCCAGAACGAATTACGTTCTTAACCCAAGGTACCACTGTACAATGAAATTAAATGAGCCTCCGTCCGTCCCCCAACACTCAATCTCTTATCAAACAACACACCACCTCGTAAGTCAATTTCGCTATGTTATTTTTCGTTCAACAGCCTAACAGCCCACGGATAGAAGCTATTTTTTAGCCTGTTGGTACAGCTGATTATACTTCTATATCTCCTGCCCAAGGGTAGAATATTAAAGAGGTGATGGCCATCGTGTGAGTCATCCCTGAGAATTTTTCTCGCTCTCCTAAGGCAACGATCCCTTGTGATGTCATCTAGCAGACTCAAGGGACAGCCCATGATATCATGCGCTGTATTCACCACCCTCTGTAGAGACTTTCTGTCCATGGCTGTCAGGCCAGCATACCACACAGTGATACACTTTCTATTGTGGACCGGTAGAAGGAGTTCATCAGTTGTTGTTTAACATTATTCTTTCTCAAGACCCTGAGGAAATGGAGTCTCTGTTGGGCCTTTCTGAGCCTCCGAATTATACTGATTTTCCAAGTGAGGTGCTCACTAAGGTAAACTCCCAGGAATTTAAAGGAGTTTACCTTATTGAGGACCTCACTTGGGAAATCAGTGAAGAATATCCCAGGAAAGGGTGTGGCTGACTGGAAGAAGAAGAAGAAGAAGAAGAAAAAGAGTTTGGATTTGATATCCTGCTTTATCACTACCCGAAGGAGTCTCAAAGCGGCTAACAATCTCCTTTCCCTTCCTCCCCCACAACAAACACTCCGTGAGGTGAGTGGGGCTGAGAGACTTCAGAGAAGTGTGACTGGCCCAAGGTCACCCAGCAGCTGCATGTGGAGGAGCGGAGACGCGAACCCGGTTCCCCAGATTACGAGTCCACCGCTCTTAACCACTGCACCACGCTGGAACTCTGAGCGACAGCACTTTGCACAGTAATATTTAATTGCAACTGCCACTCATTTATTCCACCCTTATCAGTAATCTTACGTCCCTTTGGATATTACATCTATCTCGTTTTTCCCCACTGTTCAGCTCAGTGGTAATGCATCTCCTTTGCTTGCAGGGGGTCCCTGGCACAATCCTCAGCATCTCTGGGTTAGGCTGGGAGAGACTCCCTGCCTAAAACCCTGGAGAGCTTCTGCCAGTCAGGGCAGGCAACACTGAACTGGATTGACTGGTGTGACTGAGTACAAGGCAGCTTCCTATGTCTTCAGGGAAGCACCATCCTCAATCAGGGATGGTGGATCTAGCTTGCTTGCAGATGATCCCCGGTGCAATCTCTGGTATCTGCAGGAAAGGATGGGTGAAAGCCTTGTCTGATAACCCAGGAGAGCTGCTGTCAGTCAGTGTGGATAACGTTGAGCAAGACAGATTCAACAACAACAATCTTTATTACGGTCCAGAGACCCAGCAAATCATTACAAAGCAATACACAATTCATACAGCCTACCTCCAGGTTAAACAAGCATTTTGTTCAGAATATAGGGATCATTGGTTCTTGCAGCCACCAATAAGAACTTTGCCCCTGCTACTGTTCTAGCATTTGTCTGGTCTTCCAAAAGGAACCTGACATAGTGAGCCTCTGATTTTCCCGGGAAAGGTACCAGCAAGGGTAGTATCAGTTCAGCCCTGGCTTGCTCATATTTTGCACAGTGCAACAAAATAGGTTTTATGGAATCGATGCAAGACAGATTCCTATGTTCCTTCGTGTGGCCCCGCAAGTGAATACCACTACATGAACAGCAAGCACTTCCATGTACAACCCACCATTGAAAGGCTTCTGTTTTTCCTTTATTTAAGGCAGTTTACTTCTCCATACTCTTGCCATCCACTGGCTTTGTCTGCCTTTCTGATGAAAAACGGATGCAAATGTTAAGCCAGAGGGTGGGGAAACATCAAGTCTAAAACATTGCTTTTAGCCTCTACTGCTAAGCAAGAGCTGCCACCTTCTGATGGCTGTCTGCAATATAAGTTAGCAGAAGAGCGAACTGATCTGTTTTCCTAGGGTTTGGCATCTACAGTCCATAAGCAATTGCAATCTGCCTCCTTATTAGCAGACCGATCATGAAATCAACCTTCTTTTGTGGAGAATCGTTCTGCCATCATCATCATCATCATGACCCCTTGCCTGTCTCTATCCCAGCACTAAGAAATTCATCCCCCCACATGGTGAGGGAAAGAAAAGGAAATTCATGTTATGGAAGCTCAGTGCTCAATGGAGAACACGTTCACAGCTGTGCGAGAAGGGAAACACTTCAACAAAAGGAAGCTTACCGGTCACAACATCTAAGGATTGGGGAGAGATTCAATGCAGTTCACATTTAAAGGCGAATCTAACAAATTAGCTGTTTCCGAAACACTACACAAATTGAAATGCAGCCGTCTTTCGAAAATCTTCACTACTCTGAATTTTGCAATGCGCTTCTCCAGTAATGTGTGCAAAAATGCATAAACTGGGGTAAAATGCGCAGGAAAATTGGAATGTTCATGAAAATAGCATGCAAAAAAGTGTTGCTTTTGAGGAAATGGCTTTGCAAAAATGTGCATAATATGTAAAATTGTATGAAAAAATGCAGTGCAATGCTGATGAATTTTCATGAGGACTTTAAAAAAAAAAAAGCAAACTGGTGTGGAAATATGGAGAACTGGATTTAAAATTGGAAAAAAGAGAAACAGAGAGAAATAGACAGATTCGCCATTCCCTAACCACATCTTGTTGTTAGGGAAACCTGCACCCATTTCTGCCCACCATGCCGTTTCTAACAAAAAAGGGCAACTCTAATAACTGGTCCTCCATTATGCAAAATCACAGACCAATGGGAGTGTGTGGCTCTGTCATTGCTTTGTTCTAAACTGGATCGTAGCATGAATGTAAAAAGCGACATTGCTGGGAGGGGCATAGAATTTTGGGAGATTCCGATTGTTGGACCATTCCGAATGCTTCTGAATAGCAATTGCTGGAAGCCACAGGAGGGGAGAATGCTCTTGCGCTCGTCTCCCGCTTGTGGCATTCCCACAGGTGTCTGGTTGGCCACTGTGAGAACAGGATGCTGGACTATATGGGCCATTGACTGGACTAGATGAGCCATTGGCCTGTTGATTTATCTAGCTCAATGTTGTGGGATCTTCCTGTGTTCTTATCCACTGTGTCCAGTCATGCTCGCCATATTTTAAGAAAGTCATTGATCAATTGGAGGCTACCCAAAGGAGGGTGTCCGCATTGGCGATGGGGTGAGGTAAGCAAATCCTATGAAGAATGGTTTTTTTTAAAAAAAAACTGAATGCTTCTCTTGAAGAAGAGGAGATTCTTGAAGAAGAGGAAATAACCCCAGTCAAGCTTGCAAAAATCTACCATTTGCCCGATAACAAATGTTGGAAATGTAAAGAAACTGAAGGTACATTCTTACACCTTTGGTGGACGTGCCCAAGGATTAAGGCTTTCTGGGAGATGATATATAATGAATTGAAAAAGGTATTTAAATATACCTTCTTGAAGAAACCAGAGGCCTTTCTCCTGGGCATAGTCGGCCAATCGGTGTTAAAGAAGGACAGAACTTTCTTTATGTATGCTACAACAGCAGCAAGAATACTTATTGCAAAGTACTGGAAGACACAAGACTTACCCACTCTGGAAGAATGGCAGATGAAAATGATGGACTACATGGAATTGGCGGAAATGACTGGCAGAATCTGAGACCAGGGAGAAGAGTCGGTGGAAGAAGATTGGAAGAAATTTAAAGACTATTTACAGAAATATTGCAAAATTAATGAATGTTAGAATGATGTTTGATTGAAGTTAAGTGGTTTCTAGCTGTAATGGTTTAAAAGAATATGGAAAAATTGGATTTTTAATAGGTAAAAATTTAATGTTACAATATATTAAGATTAAAGATCAGGATAATAAGGAGGGAAAGGAATTGCTGAACTAATAAATTGAACTGGAATACAAAAAAGGGAGGTATGAGGAGGTCCGGGAAACAAGTAAATGAAAGATAAATGACGGAAAGATGGAATTATTTTTAACTGTTTTTTATTTTGTATTTTGTATTTTTTTCTTTTTCATTATGTAATACTGTGAAAACTTTAATAAATATCTATTAAAAAAAATTGAAGAAGAGGAGACAAAGGGGAGAAACGACAGAGGTCTTCCCATATCTGAAGGGCAGGAGGTGGAGGCAAATATGTCAACCTCTTCTCTTTCATTTCCTTCTACTTTAGGAACATAGTAACCTACCTTATACTGAACCTGGCTGTTGATTCATCTAGTTCAGTGTTGTCTACACTGACTGGCAGCAGCTCTCCAGGGTTTCAGGTAGGAGAGAGCTCCTGCCAAGGTTGCAGGTTTGATCTCCATGTGGGACAGCTGCATATTCCTGCATAACAGGGGATTTGACTAGATTATCCTCAGGGTCCCTTCCTACTCTACAATTCCATGATATTCCCAGCTCTACCTGGAGATGTTGGGGATCAAACCGGGGACATTCTGCATGCAAAAAAGATGCTCAACCCCTGAGCTATAACTCTTCCCCTTCTGCCCTTGTCTTCATATGGCCTCAGCAAACTGGGTTTCTGGGAATGAAGTGTACCCACCAGTGTAGTGTTCCAACCTTTGTGAGTATTTCTCTCTTTTTCTCTCTAAGCAGCTGGGTATATGCACCTGGAACCCTTTCTTCTTCAGAAAGGAAGGTGCCTGCTTGACCTTTGTTAATAATATCACTATAAATGTTGCAAGGTGTTTCATGAAAGGGGGGAACATCCGCAACAATGCTCTCCGAATAAACAATTTTATTGCAATTAAATCATGCACAGATTAAGGAAAGAGCCCTTTGAACCTCACTGGGAGTGTTGGACACACAGACAGACACACACCGCCCATTTAAATCTCTCGTGAAATTTCAGAGACTTGCTGCAAAGTCACCCTCCACAAGTTAAAGCACACTATAACAAAATGAAGAATATTTATGCTGCAACCAGGAGGCACAGAATATTGCTTTTGAAAAAGAATTCTGGAATTCTATGCCTCCACCCGCCACAAACCTGTGTGCGTTATGTATCAAATGTGGGGAGGGGGGGACGACGGCGACGACTACATTTTGGTAGTCTTGAATGAAAAGCCTGGTTACTCATCCCCAAAACATCACTGGTCCATCCCATAGCTTCCCCCTGCCCTTAATCCCTCTTCAGTTTCCTTTTGAAGGAGAATAACCTGTAGTATTCCTCCCTCCCCTTTCCAGAAACTAATGGACTCCTTAAATAGCAAAAATTGCACACTGTAATTAAGATCTTGCTTTTTAAATGATTAATCATTCTAACCCCTTCAAGCAGCTTCCCACTTATTTCTCCTCACACGTTGAAATGCAGATCGGAGAAACGGGGGGGGGTGCGCGCGGAGAGGTGGGGAGGGAGCTGAGGAGAATGGCTGCAGACTGGAGGAGCAATTATATCTCTCACAGCTGTCCTTCTGTGTGGCAGTCTCTCCAGATGTCCAGTTATCACAAGGCAGAAGGGGGTCTGAGCAGCACCCAGCGAGAGGTGTCGTGTCAGCAGGCTCAGCCTGGGCTAGCAAATGGGAGGCCCACCCATGGGCTCGCCACTCTGTTTTCGTGATAGCCAGCAGTTTCGTGGTAGTCATCATGCGGCATGAAAAAGAATTGGGGCTTTTCATGCAGAAGGTTCGATTCTCGACATCTCCAGGTCGGGCTGGGAATGCCCCTGGTCTGAAACTCTGGAAAACTACTGCCATTCGATGTGTAGACAACACTGAACTGGATGGGCCATTGGCCTGGCTCAATATAAGGCAGCTTTCTGCATTCCTAATAATAATAATAATTTATTATTTATACCCTGCTCATCTGGCTGGGTTTCCCCAGTCACTCTGGGTGTCTTCCAAGAGAATATTAAAATACAATAGTCTATTAAACATCAAAAGCTTCCCTAAACAGGGCTGCCTTCAGATGTCTTCTAAAAGTCTGGTAGTTGTTTTTCTCTTTGACAACTGGTGGGAGGGCGTTCCACAGGGTGGGTGCCACTACCGAGAAGGCCCTCTGCCTGCTTCCCTGTAACTTGGCTTCTCGCAGTGAGGGAACTGTCAGAAGGCCCTCAGTACTGGACCTCAGTGTCCGGGCAGAACGATGGGGGTGGAGACGCTCCTTCAGGTATATCTGAACCAAGAGGCTCAAACCATAACACATGCTGCCCTCCTGCTTCAGATGGTAATGTTTCTCATTGCTTCACATACTTCAAAATGTGGTAAGCCACTCCTGGTTTGAGTCTGGTCTCTAATGACACAGATCTCCTTAAGTTTTAAGAGAGCTAATGTGGAACAGTGATTAAAGTGTTTGCCCTTTGACCTAGGAGACAAGGCTTCAAATCCCCAATCCACCATGAAGCTCTCATTGGGTGATCTTGGTGCCAGTCAATAAGAAAGTTAAGAGTTAAATTCAGCAGCAGCAAACCATAGCTGAAAAGGACTAATGCCTGGCAATTATTTTTTTTAAAGGTCTTCTTCACCTGATGCCAGAAAAACCATATTGTGGGCACCAGGTGAGCCTCTCTGGGAGAGCATTACATAACCAAGGTGTCGTCACCACCATCCCTATCAGTTGGATAGCCCCTCTTGTGCCTCCTACCACTGGGGGTGGCGCTGTGGTCTAATCCACTGAGCCTCTTGCTTGCCGATCAGGAGGTCGGCGGTTTGAATCCTCACAACGGGGTGATCTCCTGTTGCTCTGCCCCAGCTCCTGCCAACCTAGCAGTTTGAAAGCACACCAGTGCAAGTAGATAAATAGGTACCGCTACAGTGGGAAGCTAAACGGCATTTCCGTGCGCTCTGGTTTCCATCACAGTGTCCCGTTGCACCAGAAGTGGTTTAGTCATGCTGGCCACATGACCCGGAGAGCTGTCTGTGGACAAACGCCAACTCCCTCGATCTGAAAGCAAGATGAGTGCCACAACCCTATAGTCACTTTAACTGGGTTTAATTGTCCATGGATCCTTTTCCTTTACCACTGCATTAGGTGAGGTTGGTTGGAACTAATGAATGGCCCTTCTATATTGCTTCTCTTAGAATGTAGGACCCCCTGCTCTAGAAGATCTAACCAGCTTTTTTCCTGGTGGCGTCTCAGTGCCTTCTGAAGGCTTCTTTCACCAGATGAGTCCTTGGCTGAATCAGTCTTCCAGTCTATCTTCCCTGGTTCCTTTGTGACTTATTTTTTAACAGATGTTCCCCATCTGGTTTCATTTTGAATTTGTTTCCTTTTTAATTTGCTGATGCGAAAAGGCAGGACAGAAAGATTGCAGCATATGCACGTACTTAAAAAACAACAGCATCACTGTCCTGAGATAAAGACTAACTAAAATATTGGGGCATAGGATTTTGTTGCGTCTTAAAGGTTGAGCAATACATTGTCATATCTCATACATATAAGACACATTGGGGAAGGGGTGGAATAGCAGCCATGTCCTCATTCAAGCATTCTGAAACCGCACAGAAACCAACTCTGTTTGATTTAGCATCCTGTGACCTCACTGAACATGGAATACATCCTGCAGCAGAACTGGCTGGGTTGTGTGCAAGAGCGCCCCCTGGTGAGAGCCACCTCAAGGAGACCAAGGCCATCTTTTGCCAGTTGCTTGAGACGATGTGTAATAACATGTTTTTTTATGCCCAGGCTTTCCCAGACACATAGGATTGAACCCTGCTATTAATGAATTCCTGTTTTTAGAGTACTGTTTTATGAGGTTTTGTGTTGTAGCTCTTTTTTTTAATGATAATATTTTACTGTTTTTATGTTGCATTTTTCTGTACACCGCTTAGAGATTTTAAAATATTAAGTGGGTTAGAAAATCAATCAATCAATCAATCAATCAATCAATCAATCAGTAAGAGATTCACTTGGCTTCTAATGGGAATAACATAAAACTAATACAGGAAGGAAGGGAAGGGAAGGGAGGAAGGACCCACTTGGAGCAGGAGATTATTAGCAGAGAACTAGTTAGGTGGCAGTTTCAAAAGGTAGTGATGACGACTGACTTGGATGGCTTTTTAAGAACATTAGACAAATCCACATAGGATAAGGCTATCAGTGGCATTTGGTGGCTATGCTCTGCCTCCAAGGTCTGCCCACCCACATTCAAGGGTGGCAGGCTCTGAGGCATACATCCTCCAGCATCACACCTCTGTTCACTCACGGCTTTGCCTAGCATCTGCTTGATGCTCACCCAAACAAATGCTTCAGTGGAGCAGTAGAGGTACCAATGGGCCTGCCATTTGACCAGTGTGTGTTATCTGAGCGGAGCAAAGCATGCACACAAGCCATGCCTACTGGAGTGGAGGTACTTTGATGGAAGTTGCCTCTTTGCTTGCATACTCGGTTGGAGGAACTTTCCCAGCACCAGTGTGTGCCCCTGCAGATTCCTTTCCATCGTGTATGCATGATGGTTTGTGCTCATTATGGTATTGGGGCAGTTCCGCATGAACCTGAATTGCGTGGGGTTGGCGGTCCCTTCCAGTGGCGTGCAGAGAAACTTTTCATAGGGGAACAGTTAAGGTCAGAGTTGATATCTTGCAAGAGCAATTGGGGGGGGGAGGTGATATCACACACACGATAATAATAATAATATTTTTTTATTTATATCTCTCCCTTCCCGGTTCAGAAAACCAGGCTCAGGGCTGCTAACAACAAATTTAAAACACTTAATTGTAAAAGCAGCATAAAATACAGTAAAAAAACATGAATAACAATAAAATTCAAAATTCAGAAATCAATTTGGGTGAAATCCTCTAATAAGCATTAGATAGTCACCAGGACTAGCTGGCTGAATTAGTCCTACTTGGGCCAGCGAGGAGGCCAGGGGAGAATTAGCTGTGGGGTCTCAGAGCGGGTAATCTTCATAAAAGGGGAGGGGGAGGGAAGAGAAGGGAAATAAAAGATCAGGCTGAATTCAAATTAAAGGCCAGGCGGAATAGCTCTGTCTTACAGGCCCGATGGAAGGAGGTTAAATCCTGAAGGGCCCTAGTCACCTGGGACAGAGCATTCCACCAGGTTGGAGCCATCACTGAAAAGGCCCTGGCTCTGGTAGAGGATAGTCTGACTTCCTTAGGGCCCAGGACCTCTAAACTATGGTTATTCATGGACCTTAAGGTCCTCTGCAGGGCATACCAGAAGAGGCTGTCCCATAAATACGAGGGCCCTAAGGCACATGAGCATCACACCTCCCTCCCTAAGCCAGGCAAAAGCTTCCTGGGCTTTAGGAAGGAGATGCAAGGCCTCTGACAGGATGCTGGATCCCTTTTGCCTCCTTCGCAAAGCCAAGCAGGCTTTGGGAAGGTAGCAGGAGGGCTCTTGGTCCCCATCAGAGCATCACACCTCCCTTCCTAAGCCAGGCAGAAGCTTCCTGGGCTTTGGGAAGCAGGCTCCAGGCTTTAATACTCTAATTTACCGGGAATATTTAGGGGACTAGCGTAGTCCCCCTAGTTCACCGACTACATGCCACTGGTCTTTTCCAGCTCTACATTCCCATGATTCATGTTTGCACCCGTTTCATACTGCTTTTTCCCCAGTCAGTGCATGCATGACCTGTAACTTCCTGATCAAAAACTGCAACTTTTTATACCTCGGATGTTCCAGGGGTGGAGAGGGCTGGAGGATTGTCCTGTTTTTGTGGTGCTGTGGCGCCAAAGTGGCCCTCCAGACAGCAGTAATGCAACAATCTCAGAACAACAAATATTATGGAATTCCTCTCCCAAGAGAGGTTAGATTCCTTCCTTCTTTGCTATCCTTCGGTTGGCAGGCTAAGACCTTCCTGTTCAGGCAAAACTTTGAAAACCTAGGTGCAGATGATGTTGATCACTGGGCTGCTGTCAGGGCAAATTGTATTTTCATTGCTGGTTCTAAATGTGTTTTGATGTATTTTATCCCCCCCCCCTATTATTTTTTATTTTAAAATAATGTTTTCAATTGTTGGAAGCTGCCATGATTCCCAACTTGGGAGAAAGGTGGGACAGGAAAAACTGTTAACAATAATATGTAGGCAGTCTAGTATAAATCGAACACATTATTGCATCAATGACATGTTGCTGAATACACCTGTACACAGACCAACAAGTGCAGCAGTCTGATAATAGCTAATCGATTTTTTTGGGCGGGGAGCATATCTCCTACTATATCTGAATGTACTGAGAAAATTTGGTCCTTTGTGACTATGATTAAGCCAACTTACTATAGAAGAATACATATAAACCAGCCTAACACGCTTGGGGTTTTTTTTTTTGGGGGGGAATCAGTGGCGTAGCGTGGGTTGTCAGCACCCGGGGCAAGGCAAGTAATTTGCGCCCCCTAACCCATGGATTTTAGCAGGGGGCAGAGAGCTGCAAGTACGAGCGCGCCCCCCCCATGTTGCGCCCGGTGCGGCCGGCCCCCCCTGCACCCCCACGCTACGCCACCGGGGGGAATTGTAATGTTTCGGAACAAGTTCAATGATAATGTCCAGTCTTATGGTGCTTTCAACCTGCCACAACAGTATTTCTTTATGCCCTTTATCTTTGGTTTACTCTGTTCAATGATAAGAATAATAAAATTGCAAACCAATCCAAAACAAACTTTTAGTGCTTTGAGTACATTTGAAAATTAAAAGTCAGTATTTGGCCAAGTGCACTCAAATAAATAAGAGCACAATCCTTATATAGCTGTGTTTCTAAGCCCTCTGTAAGACTTGAGTGGAGCTTACTTGCAAGAAATTGGCTGTAGGATTGTATGCTCTACACTTTAGTGCCAATAACAACAACAACAACAACAACAACAACAACAACAACAACAACAACAACAACAACAACAACAACAAATTAGTATTATTTATACCCCGCCCATCTGGCTGGGTTTCCCCAGCCACTCTGGGCGGCTCCCAACAGAATTAAAAGCACAATAAAATATCAAACATTAAAAACTTCCCTAAACAAGGGCTGCCTTCAGATGTCTTCTAAAAGTCAGATAGTTGTTTATCTCCTTGACATCTGATGGGAGGGCATTCCACAGGGCGGACGCCACTACCGAGAGGGCCCTTTGTCTGGTTCCCTGTAACCTCACTTCTTGCAGGGAGGGAACCACCAGAAACTGCTTTAAACAAAAAACCACCAGAATGGAGGGGACCTGTCTAGGTGACAGTCTGGTTACTAGGTGAGACAACCAGTCCAGACCAGCAGCAGCAAGCAAGTATCACTTGTCACTGGGAAGTGAGGTCAAGAAGACAGGAGCTGCTGCAACCAGCATCTGTTTCCTGAGGCAATCTGCCTAATGATAGGGCCGGCCTGATCTTAAGTTCATCCTAAACTCTAACGTCCTCCTCTCATTCCATAACAATTTCCCCATAGTCAGATATGTTGTGAAACAGCCTGAAAAGAATCCTTCCCCGTATTTGTGTATATGAAACGTATACATCAATAAATTCATTGGTGATATTCATAGAGCAGAAGAAAGAAGCTCTGTAATTATAGGCTGGAGTTCTAAAAATGATTTCTCTCTCTCTCCCCAAGGAGTACAATTCTGAAACAGCCTCTCTCAAACTGTCATGGGAATAAAGAGGCTCGTGAGCTTTAAAATGCTGCTGGATACATTTTGAAGGGTATTTGATTGCATGATTCATCTGCTTCGTTTGATGGACTCCACTGAATTTCCCCACACGCCTTTCCTTCCAAACATACCTCTTGGTTCGTTGATGGACACAACCTGAGACAGGACCAGGATTTGCAAGCTTTCTTTATTGTATTTTCCTGGGCTTGTCTGGGCAGGATATTGACAAACTGAAGACACATGGAGGGAAGAGCAAGACAGATGATGAGGGGCCTGGAGACTGATTCCTTTGAGGAAAAGTCAGAAGAACTATGTATACTTAGCTTGGGAAGCATACAATTGGGAGGTAATAGAATTGCCATCTTCAAATATTTGAAGGGCTGTTACGTACATGGACGGACAAATCTGTCAGTTTCAGTTTCTCCTTTTTCCAGTCTTTCATTCAGTTCCTCACATTTCCACTTCAGTTTGCAGTTGCTGCTTTTTAAAGTCCTCGTGAAAATTTACCACCATTTTGGTGGAAATTTCTCCTAATAGCCATGTTCATATGCAACAGACACATTGTTTGCAAAGCAATTTCCGCTAAAATACTGTGATTTGTTGTATGTTATTTTCACGAATGTCTGTGTTGTGATGCTCAATTTACTCTAGCATATGCATTTTTGTACACATCACCTGAATGGAGACGTGCATTGCAAAATTTGAAGGAGTATGAATTTTGAAGGAATATTTTTGTGAATTAGGTACATTTACCTTTAAAGGTGAATTGAATCAAATTTCTCCCCCACCTTAGTTACAAAAATGGACCCCATTTGTTTCCTGCTGCTCCATAGCAGAGGCACCAGCTCCAGGGATCCGAGCCCACCCACCCCCTATATTTTGGTAGTTGGGTCTGCCCCCCAATATTCTAAAAGCTCAGAGGCGAAGCACTGAGCCAACTGAATGTCCTCCCTTGAGGAGACCCTGTTTGGATCTTTGCTAAGGTGGCCATGTGTCCTGACTTCCAGAAGGCAGCCTTCTGTTTGAAGGAGCCCTCAATTTGGAGAGCTGTCAAGTCCAGTTTACAGATAAAAACCCATTACAAGGGAAAGCAGGAAAGGTCTTGAAGTTGCCCATCAATGGTTATCCTCTGGATAGCAGATGGGGGAGAAAACTGATTCAGTTCACATGTAAAGATGAACGTACCAAATTTTAACTTTCCGAAACAACATGCAAATTGAAACACAGCCATCCTTTAAGTGTTGCACTTTTCAAAATTCTGCAATTCAGCTCTCTGGCCAAGTGACACAATGCTGGATTTTGGGCAGTACAAGCAGTTCTCCTGCACAGGGCACTGAGCCAAGGGGGTGCAGAACAGAAGGCAAGAGGGAGGAAGGCATGAGAATAAGAAATATTTAGGGGGGCACCTAATTTTGTCCTCACTCAGGGCAACATATTACCAACGTCTGCCCCAAGTAATGTGTGCAAAAATGCTTATTCTAGAGGAAATTGTACATAAAAATGCACATTTTAGTGAAAGTCTCACAAACAGGCACCACAAGGTAAAACTGCTTTGCAAAAATGCATACTAGGCAGAAATGCATACGAACATGTGTTTATTTGGAGAAATTCACAGCAAAATACTGATAATTTTTTATGAGGAAGATATATGTATCACAAAGTGCTGCAGAAATGTGGAGAACTGAATTTAAGACTGGGAAAATGAGAAATGGCTAGAAGCAAAACTGGCAGATCTGTCCATCTCTTGCAGGCAGGCAGGCCACCTGGTCATAGTTTGCACACCATGGTGAGAACCAATGCATTTCTCTTTCAATTGCAATAATTATTTTGAAATTTGCACCTATATATATAAAGCAACATATGACAGTTTTATGAACATCTGAGTTGTCTTTCGTCCTGTTTTGGGGATGCGTTTCCTTTTGGGGGGCAGTGAGTGTGTGGCCACCATACTCTACGAAGCGGGTAGACGAAGGTGGGCTCCGTGGAGATAAAAACCCGTCAGTGAATGCATACAAGGAAGTCTAGAATCAAATGGTATATAATGACTTTCTTTCACCTTCTTCTTCCATTGGTAGTTTATCTGCTCCTCAGTGGGAGTTCCCAGTAGCAGGATCCCAGACTGGGATCCCTTGTTTTGTCTGACCGGTCTGTTCCTGTCAACTCCATTGTGACTTGACCAAAGTTGACTGGAATTTTTTCCCCTTTTTCTTTTTTAAGCCTTAATGTAGTCAGAATGGCGATCCCAATAGAGCTGCAGGCGGGTTGAGACTTTGCCTTTCATTCCAACACTAACAAACAACGTAGATATCCTTTTCTACTGGGCCCTTCATTGCCCAGGCTCCAGACAACAGCTCTGGCCTAGACTAAAGTAATGCCAAATCAGTATGCAGAAGTGGAAGCCACGCCAATGGATTAGCATAAAGCACTCTAGGAGGTAAATAGACATACAAGCAGCCACTGTGAGCCATGAGGAGATTCCCCTTTGTTCGGGGACTTCTATTGTCACGGTCCCTGAAGAACAGTGACAGAGAGAGGCCTCTGTGTTGGTTTCTTACACTTTTGACTGCTGGATAAAAGGTGGGGGACATAAAGGAATGGGGGAGAACTTTATTTTAATTTTTTAAAAGTACAGACGAAGTTACAGACGTCTGTTAAACGTCAATTATGTCTGGATAAAGACGTCTGCTTAAGGCTTAGTTATGGCCCTTTCTCCCACAGAGATTTTTTTTTTGAAAAAACTAAGGCTAGCCAAGGATGCCTTTGGCAACCTAATTTGGAGATTGTAACTATAAACAAGCCCAGTATTAATGGAGGCTGGCAAGAATGCAAATGAACGAGAGTCCATAGCTGTGGAAGAGGCGACAGTCTTGAAACTTTGAGGGTGAAGGGTGAGAGAGTACATGAAAGGAGAGAGTGGAAAGGGGTCGTCTCCAATGTTGCCTGGAGCTATAGACATTAGGGTGCTATAGTCTTCTGATTTTCATATTCACCCTCTTGGGTTCTTGGGCTCATTAGAATATTTAGAAATCACCGCTTATGTCGTTAATGTGGTTGAATTAAGGAGAGCAAGTTTTTAAATTCAGACACTAGCTTATGTGTATTTACAAACCAGAAAGGGATGGGGGCGGAATCTACAGTCAAGGGACAACTTCTTCCCAATCCTAAATATGGCAGTCAGACTGGATGACTTCCAATTGTGGGAGCAATCCAAACTGAATATTCACAAGCATGAGCAAGTTGGGATCCTGTGGCTCTCCGACCCAGCTGGCCAAATCCTGGCACTATGCTGGCCCACATACTGGCTCAGTCGCGAATACACCAGGGTAACTCTCTCATCCCGGCTCAGCTGGGGCTTAGCCAGCTGAGTTGAACCTGGTCGAATTTTATGCTGGTGTAAACCCTGAAAAAATTGGCATTCTGGGGGAGAGGTGGGGATGAGACCAGGCAGGCGGCAGCGGGTTTTGTTTTACACTGGATCCTATCTTGGTTCAGCTCAGCCATATGACCTGACAACCCAGAGGAAATCAGCACCAGCAAAACGGGTGGTGTATCAAACTAAAATTTAAAGGATTGTTTCCCTCTGCCAGACTTGAGTTAGCTGAGCAGGCAGTAGCGTCACTCCTGAAAAAATCATATTTTACATTGACTCAACTTAAACTGGCATAGATTTCACTGCCTTATTTATTTATTTTATTATTATTATTGTTGTTGTTGTTATTATTATTATTATTATTATTATTTACTAACCTTTCATTCTATGGTCCACTGAGCATGCAGTTTTGGTTGTTTGGATTCTCTTCACAGCTTTGGGTGTCTCATATATTGCGGTATTAATGGTTAAGAGACCTGTGCTCTGTGAATTTGTCTAATCCCTTTTAATGGGCACCACAACATCTGGCAATGAATTCTATAAGTTGATATGTTGGTGTTTCCTTTTCTTTGTCCTGCATCTATTTGCAGCCAATGTCATTCAATGGTCTTGGATTCTTGGGCGGGGGGGTGTATGTGTCCCACCAGCAGAGCATCATACCACTTTTAACAGACATTCATTCCCCCAATGAATCCTGGGAATTGTAATTTGTTAATGATGTTGGGTGTTGTTAGGACACACCATTCCCCTCACAGAACTACAATTCCCAGAGTTCCCTGGGAAAAGGGATCGAATGCCAAACCACTCTGAGAATTGTGAGAGGAATAGGGGTCTCCTAACAACTCTCAGCACCTTTTACAAAATTTTACACACCAAAAATTATTTGGGGGAAGCCATGACTGTTATTCAGACTAATAACTTCATGACTAATAACTCTGTTTCCTCCTAGCTTTGGTAGTATTGGGCCACAATATTCAGCCCCCTTTCCATTTTTCATTAAAGTAGGATCAAAAAAACATGTTAACCGGTCATGATTTACGTTGCAAGCCAGAGGCAAGATCATGGTGATATCTCAATGGAAGATTCATGCAGTGGGTGACCAACAATCTGGAAATGTAGACACCGAAGGGAATAAATGAGAATCAGAATATGGCTTCAGCAGACGTTATTGTCTTTCGTTCTTGCCTCCCTCTGTCTCCATCCCAGACATAACACACACACACACTTTCTCTCTCAGTAAAGTTGTTTGAAAGTCTGCTGGCAGTTTTAATGGCAACGAATAACCCATTAGCCATGATCTGATCGGCTTCGTATCTAAGCTGTATTCTCCCTGCTGACAAGTATTTGAAAGAGGGGAGGGACCACTTTCAGCCCAAACGATGAATCTTTCACAGACAAGAATGGGTCTTTTCTCTCAGGCTGTTTCGGCAGCCGGTTGCTAGGCGAGGCGGTTGCAGGCCAGGGCCTAGTCTGGCAGGCCTCAGGTTAACGGGATAAGGCGATTCAGACCAAACATCTTGTTTTGTAGAGTTTCTTTCTTCCTTGGTGTTTGATTGGCAGATAACATCTCGCCTTGAATTCCAACCCAGATAATCACAACAGCTTCCTGAGTTATGGGGCTAGAGAAGGGAACGTGGAGACATTGGTATTGGGGGTCGGTGGGTGGGTGCAATTTCCCAACCTCTCCCCAATGACCATAAAAAGGAATCTGTGAGGAGACTTGCCATGAATAACAATTTGTTTGAACCCAGTTAGAAACTTCCAGGCTTTGATTGATAAGGCTCCTTCCCTGAGGAACAGCTGTTTTGTTCCGTTCCATTCCCACAAAGGTAGACTTTCCCACTCCATGAAAGCGTCAAATTCCTTCAGGGAGCTCAGTGCGATGTTAAAATAAAGGCAGTCTTAGTCTTGAGAACAAAAATGAAAGCAATCAAAAAGCTATGTCGCTCTCACATGTGAAATACTCTATCTCTGTGTGTCTGCTGCCATTACAAAAATTGCTCCAAAAAATCGCATTGCAAAAATTGTATTAAAAATGGCAGCTAAGGCAGCAATTATATATATGCTTGCCTGAGAGTAAGCCCCACTGAGTGCAATGGTGCAATCCCATACATATCGACTCAAAAGTGAGCCCCTTTGAGTTCACTGAGGTTTTACTTCAGTCCCAGGGCAGCCTCAGCTGCTTATATAGATGGCTGGTTTTATAAGTTATTAGTCTGAACATTCTAGCTCATCTTCCTGTACAATGGGAAAGATGTTTGTTTCGTACTTTCAAGCTGTTAACACACCAGTTGAAGTTATCTTTGACTCTTAAGAGCTTGGGTGTACGAAAGAACAAGCTCCCTTCCCATTTACAAACACTTCCCAAAGCTGGTTGCCTACAGTATGTTTCTATATACAAGCAAATATACAAGCAGCATTGTTTTGGACATCTCCTTTTCACTGAAATTGATCAGAGTGAATTGCATAATTAGTTACCAAAAGATTTGGTCATAACAGATAGCAATATGAATATCGTTGTTTCTAGCAGAAGCAAAACTGTAGCAAAACAGAAACAGCGCCAATTGTGACAAACTCAGAACAGATTGTAATGCACTTTTGTGTGTTCTTTTCATGTGTTTTTACACACGCTTTAACCCCTGGCATGTGCATATATATATTTTACATGTCACTTGACTGGAGAACTGTATTGCAAAATTCAGATAAGGACAACTTTTTGATGGATGGCTGTGATTTTTCTTCGCATGTTTCTAACAGTGTGAATTTGATAGATCTGCCTTTCAATGCAAACTGAATCAAACTTCTTCTCCCTTTTGTCCATATTAATATACTTTGTTCCTTCTGTGCCTGCCTCTATATATATATATATATATATATATATATATATATATATATTCCATGCATTAACATTCAAGGTGGTGGAACTGGACCAGACCAAGGAAAGAGAGTAGGTGGCAATTAATGGGCTATTATACCATAAATCAGAACCTCTTCTCTCTCTCAGTAGGAATTCTATAGTACGCAGGCTAAGACCCTACCTGCCCGCAGACTGTCTTGCCAGAGTGGTGCATGCTCTAGTTATCTCCCGCTTGGACTACTGCAATGCGCTCTACGTGGGGCTACCTTTGAAGGTGGCCCGGAAACTGCAATTAATCCAGAATGTGGCAGTATACCTGAAGGAGCGTCTCCATCCCCATCGTTCAGCCTGGACACTGAGATCCAGCACCGAGGGCCTTCTGGCGGTTCCCTCATTGCGAGAAGTAAGGTTACAGGGAACCAGGCAGAGGGCCTTCTCGGTAGTGGCGCCTGCCCTGTGGAACGCCCTCCCAGCAGATGTCAAAGCAATAAACAACTATTTTACTTTTAAAAGTCATCTGAAGGCAGCCTTCTTTAGGGAAGTTTTTAATGTTTGAAGCTGTACTGTTTTTAATATTCAGTTGGAAGCCGCCCAGAGTGGCTGGGGAAACCCAGCCAGATGGGCGGGGTTTAAATATATTATTATTATTATTATTATTATTATTATTATTATTATTATTATTATTATTATTATTATTATTATTATTCAGCCCTGCAATATTAATGCTGGACATTCTCTTCCTCCTTCTGTTACCCTGGACCACTCCCAAGACCCTCAGTGATCCCAGATGACAAACCTCTGGCAAAAGCAATTACAAAGATGCAATTACAAAGACTCTTTGGGGAGCAACAACAGCAACAACGCAAGTCTTGTTTTATCACAGCTTCGAAGAGCAGATATGTAAAAAGTTCTATAAGCAAAACTCCCCAGAAGTCAAAGGTCAGCTGCAGGATTTTCTGATGGGTTCCTCACTACCCAGGCAGCACAGTTCCACTAAGAATTTGCAATAAGCTTGCCTATAGATAGTTTTGGTAATTGCTGCTGTCATTTTCTTGGCAGAAGTGTCGATAATTACTGTCGCCTGCTGCTTTGCATTGTGTTTGATTGATTTTTTTATTTTATTTTATTTTTGGTTACAGCTTTTTTGTTACGGCTTTTAAAATCATTGCTATCTATCCTGAGATTGCGGAAGTGATGAAGGTTGAAATGTAAATTCAAGCAAATAAACAATTACGTGCCTGGGTACAGTACATGAAAGTTAGAAAGGACTTTGTTGACTTTCCGTAAGAGAAAACTTATTTGTATGTTGTAGGAAAAGTAGCCCAGTCTTCCCCTGTATCCTAAAAGCCCTCCTTAAAAAATCCTCAATAATAATAATAATAATAATAATAATAATAATAATAATAATAATAATAATTTATTTATACTCTGCCCATCTAGCTGAATTTCCCCAGCCACTCTGGGTGCCTCCCAATTGAGTGTTAAAAACAATACAGCATTAAATATTAAAAACAGGGCTGCCTTCAGATGTCTTTAAAAAATAAGATAGCTGCTTATTTCCTTGACATCTGATGGGAGGGCATTCCACAGGGCGGGCGCCACTACCGAGAAGGCCCTCTGTCTGGTTCCCTATAACTTCACTTCTTGCAATGAGGGAACCACCAGAAGGCCCTTGGAGTTAGACCTCAGTGTCTGGGTTGAACGATTGGGGTGGAGACGCTCCTTCAGGTATACAGGACCGAGGCCGTTTAGGGCTTTAAAGGTCATCACCCACACTTTGAATTGTGCTCGGAAACTTACTGGGAGCCAATGCTGATCTCTCAGAACCAGTGTTATGTGGTCCCGGCAGCCACTCCCATTGACCAGTCTAGCTGCCACATTCTGGATTAATTGCAGTTTCCGGGTCACCTTCAAAGGTAGCCCCAGGTAGAGCACATTGCAGTAGTCCAAGCGGGAGATAACTAGAGCACACACCACTCTGGCTAAGGAGGAATCTGATTGCTGGACCGTTACACCCAGGCATTTTGATGGATCATAGAAGAGTTGGAAGGGACCACAAGGATAATCTAGTCCAACCCCCTGCAATGCAGGAATCATTCTCCCCATGTGGGGCTGGAACCCATGACCTTCAGATTAAGAGACTCCAGAGGCAGAAAATCTAAATCTGGGAACCTTTTCCCATCTCATAGCTGCATTCCTTTTTGGCCAAACTTCCAGAGGTCAGAGGCCAAAGTGGGCAGAGTACAAAAGGTTCGTTTCTGCACTTGCTCACACATTTGCTGCTCTCCTCCATTCAGGGAAGCAAGAGGTCTTATCAGAGTTCAAGGACACACCACCCTGAGGCAGCAGCGGGGGAACTTTTCCAGTCTGAGGGCCACATTCCTTTCTGGGCAACCTTCTGAGGGCCACATAACCAGTGGTGGGTGAGGCCAGAGGCAAACATGGGTGGAGCAACAGAGGCAAATTTTACATTTGTACAGTAGGCTACTTTCTGCACCCACTCACTCACCTCAACCGGTCCCCCTCCTGGGGTGCAAAAGTTAAAGGACACAACCAAGATTGGCAGTTACACTCAAGGAAGGTGCAAAGCAGGGACCGCCTGAGCCAGTGCATGGCTGCCTCTGTGGCCCTGAAGCTCCCCTGCTCCCGCCCGTATTTCTCGTGCTTGGTTTGTACGTGTGCACATTGTGGTTGGGTGGGAGGTGGGATTTGCCAGCAGCAGATCTGCACAATGACTCCAAGGGCCAGCAGCATCTCCTGAAGTGAGGAGGCCGTGCTTCTCACTCCATTAGCACATGAATAAGGAGGGAAGGGGGGTGGTTGGGTGGGAGCAGAAGGGACAAGCCCCCACTGTCCACTCAAGCAAACAATTTGGCTAGTAAATTGACATAATTACAAGGGGGGAGCGAGAGAGAAGGGGGAAAAGACCCCCTTCTTCTGTGCTCTAGAGGGCCTGACCCCTACTGAGTTACTTAGACCCTTTGTGAGCCATGGTGCTAGGTACTGATTAGAAAGCATATGTCCTTTTCAAGGGCTCTAAGTGATTGGCTGCCTTAATCTGATTACACTTTTTTTTAGCAGAGCTTCTTCTGAAAAGGCCTGGAGAGTCTTGCAGACACACTGCTGGGGGAGGCTCAGCAAGAGGTGGACACACGGGCAAGGGCCCATGCAGAGACGCAAAGCCGAGCGCGCACACACACATGAAGGAACATGGCAATTGACATAGAATCATAGAAGAGTTGGAAGGGACCACGAGGATCATCTAGTCCAACCCCTTGAAAAGCAGAAATATTTTGCCCAAAGTGGAGCTCAAACCAGCAACCCTGAGATTAAGGGTCTCATGCTCTATCAACCAAGCATGTGCATGTACGCCCATGTATTCAGACCCAGATGTAAGTAAGGTAAAGGGACCCCTGACCATTATGTCCAGTCGTGACTGACTCTGGGGTTGCGGCGCTCATCTTGCTTTATTGGCCAAGGGAGCCGGTGTACATCTCCCGGGTCATGTGGCCAGCAGGACTAAGCCGCTTCTGGTGATCCATAGCAGCACACAGAAACGCCGTTTACCTTCCTGCCAGAGCGGTACCTATTTATCTACTTGCACTTTGACGTGCTTTCAAACTGCTAGGTGGGCAGGAGCTGGGACCGAGTGACGGGAGCTCACCCTGTTGCGGGGATTTGAACCGCCGACCTTCTGATCAGCAAGTCCTAGGCTCTGTGGTTTAACCCACAGTGCCACCTGTGTCCCTAGACCCACATGTACATTTATGCATATACACACCTGCAGTTGTGCACACAAAAAGAGGTACGAATGCAAGCCCAGGGCAACTGTCATGTGCACTCCTACACATAAGTTAAGCATGTGCATACATGCAGTCATATGCCCACCCAGACACAAGAGACAGAGAGAGCTTGCCGTATACGTAAATCAACACCTGGTACAAAGAGATGGAGGCAAAAAGAGATTAACATTCAAAGTTCTATAGCAAAATCTACATAAACATTACACAAGAATGATATTGTGGACCACACACCTAAACAGGTGCTAATGTGCACTCAGAAGCACATGCAAAAACTAGACATGCCCCCTTCATTATGCACATAAATTGAAGGAGAGTTGCAGCATAGATCTATTGACATATATGCACATTATCACTGGGCCCGTAACTTGGTGGTAGTGCATTTGCTTTGCATTCAAAAGCTCCCTGGTTCAATCCCTGGCATTGCCAGGTAGGGCTGGGATAAATGCCTACCTGAAACCCTGGAAAGCTGCTGACAGTCAGTGTGGACAGCACTGAGCTTGATGGATCAATGGTCTGATGCAGTATAAGGCAGTGCCTTATGTTCCTAAGAAACTCACACAGACATGTAAAAAAGGTAAAAGGTAAAGAACCCCTGGACGGTTAAGTCCAGCCAAAGGCGACTATGGGGTTGTGGCGCTCATCTCGCTTTCAGACCAAGGGAGCTGACGTTTGTGCACAGACAGCTTTCTGGGTCATGTGGCCAGCATGACTAAACCACTTCTGCTGCAATGGAACATCATTACAGAAGCCAGAGCGCACGGAAATGCCATTTACCTTCCTGCCGCAGTGGTACCTACTTATCTACTTGCACTGGTGTGCTTTCGACTGCTGGGTTGGCAGAAGCTGAGGCAGAGCAACGGGAGCTCACTCCGTCATGCGGATTTGAACCATCGACCTTCTGATCAGCAAGCCCAAGAGGCTCAGTGGTTTAGACCACAACGCCACCCACATCCCTCACCACGTACCTGTGTACTCACCACATAGATACCCCATTCATGCCATATATTCGACCTCACATAGAGCAAATGAAGATGCATGAAAACTCATCAGCGTATAATGACATTTTGTCATGCAGGGAAATAATAAAAGGCATTTCACAATGAAAAAAATCACATACTTGCTGTGGGGTCCTATATATGTCTAGTCAAAGGGGCGTTACAATAAATTTGATGGGGTTTACTACCAGGTAAGTGGATATAGGATTGAATCCTAAGGTGGTAGTCAAAAGTCTTTGAAATTATTCTCCCACGCCATGGAAGCCCTGAGTTTTAATAGAATGCAGAATGTTGGGGGCAGATGGACAACAGCATGTAACACATCTGCTAAAATATCTAAACTGGCTGCCCATATCCTACTGAGCCAGGCTCAAGGCCCTTGGGTTGATACACAAAGACCTGAACAACTTGGGTCCAGGATACCTTAAGGACCATCTGGGCCCAGGGTGACAACTTGAATAAAATATTGTGGGGCCCCAGGTAAGCCCCACCCCACACAATCGATCACATAACGTGGCGCGCACACACCGTTTGAATTTGAATGCCCATCACCTTTGTGGGGGTGCGCCCCCCTCAAATAAATTATCTGGGCCCTTCTATCTGCAGAGGAGCACTATTAGATGTCTCCCATGTTACAGAGGTCCGAATGGCCTCAACCAGAAATTGGGCATTTTATGTTGTTTGTCCAGTGCTGTGGAACCCTCTTCAAGCAGGCATCCTTGCTTGTGATTTGCAGTTGTCTCTTGAATACAATTTTTTATGCTGACAGGTTTATGTAGTTTTAAAACTTCCCTAAGTAGCCTGTCATTTTAATGATGGCTTTGTATTGCTTTTAAAGGTTTCTATGTTGTTGATGTTTCGTGAGTGGGTGGTATGTAAACACACATACATACATCTATCTATCATCTATCATCTATCTATATCTATCTTTTAACGGCTACTTACTGATTTTTTTTAATTGCCTCTTTTGATTTTGTACTTGTAGTTGCTTATTTCATCATTCACTGCCCTGTGAACCAAACCTATTGAAGGGTTCTATGCGGATTTATAAGCATCAATAAAGCAAATAAGGAAGGACGGGTCAAACTTGACATAGGTGTGTTCAGCTACTTGAGGACTGTGCAGGACACAACTTTGACTTCCATGCGTGAAAGAGCCATCACAGATCAAGTACCAATGGCTGCCAGCTCAGATCACCTCCTCAAATGCAGTGGGGGTCATTTGCACATTCAGCCCTGAAGTAGTCCCAAGCAACATGCATATCTTAGTGGAGGGTGGTTCATTAGGACATACCTGATAGCCTTATTTGCATCCAATGCAGTGGGTGGTGAGGGATGTGAAAATATACCTGTCACGGGCTGCCTCTGGTCTCAGCTCACAAAAGACCAACGCCAAGCTCTTCTTATATACAAGGATGTTTATTGCAGTTCATTATTGGTTCCACAACCGAGGCGTGCAGCCCCGAGTGTCTAACGTCAGACATTTGAAGTCCCCTCTGATTCGTCCCCGCCCCTACACCAACTTATGAGGCTTGTGCTAGACCACTGCTTCCTGTCTTTCCTTTTCCGCAGGGTCTTTCTGCCCCCCTGGGTTCCTCCCCTCCTGCTCTCTCCCGAAGCGGATTCCTGAGATGCCTGTTCCCCCCTCCTTCGTGCTTTGGGGCTGGGCTCCTCCTCCGGGCTTTCTCCATTTCCGCGCGCCTCCACATTTGAACTTGGCGCGCGCTCGCTACCCCTGACCTTCCTTTTGACACTGACACTACTCCCTGTACTACTCTCCCCCTCTTCCGGCAGGACGTTCTCCCCAGATCTCCTTCCCCTGTCTCTTTCCTGCTCCGCTCCGTGTGTCACACTGGGAACCCCCCTCTCTTCCCTTCGTTCCTGCTGGGAAGCCGGCCCCGATCTCCCACTCCCGCTCGGGGTTTCCCTGCTGCTTCCCTGCTCCTGGCAGGTCCCCCCTGTGACCCCCCTTGTCCTGACTAGGGGCGCCCCCTCCTGAGAATCCTCCGATTCACTTGAGAGACTCATGGAAGATCTCAAGTCATTGTCATCCTCTTCCCCACTGTCCTGGGATTCTTCCTCGTCGCTCTCCGTCTCCTCCCTCACCTGTGCCTCTGTCTCTGAACCCCTGACATCCATCCCCCCCTCGAAGCCCCCCCTTCCCCCCTCCCGCTGCTCGGGCGCAGGTTCCGGGGGCTCCGTCGTTGCGGAGGTCGCTGCCGGACACAGGTCGTCGACGTCGATCTCCTCTGCTTCCAGCTCATTGTTTGTGTACTCGAACCCATTGTCCTCTCCCAACATGTTCACGTCCTCCCCTCCCCCTGTTGCCTGGGTGGGGTCTGCTTGCCAAGGACCCACCCGCCACCTCATGCGCCAGTCCTCTCCTGGTTGGTCGTCCCACCAGTAAGAAAGGTCGGTGTCCACCCCCGAACACGATCCCCTTGGAGGGCTCGACTCTGGCGTCGTCTCCTCTGCAGAGGAGAACCCTCGGAAGGTGCTGGCGGAAAGTGTGGGCGTAAAAAGCCAATCGTCGAAAAACTGTGCTGGCATGGGCCTGTGTGGGAAAAGGGCATGGAACTCGTCCTTGAGGAGGGGTTCGTCCAAAGCGTAGTCCGGCACCCAACTGTTGGTGCTGGCCGGGGCGCCCTCCCTGGCGAGAAAATATTCTACTCCCTCTTCCCCCCATCTCGAGTCCAGAATCTCTGTGACCTCGTTGACTGGTTCGTCCCTAGGTGACCTCCCCCTCTTGGGCGACTCCCTGCTTGGTTCTGGTGCCGTCCCTGACTCCTGAAATCTGTGTGGGGCCTTGTAGGGGGTGAGCATCGACCTATGAAAGACCGGGTGCATTCTGGAACCCTCGGGGAGGGCCAATCGAAACGCTACGGGATTGATCCTGGCCTCAACTTGGTACGGCCCTAGTTGCCTGTGTCCTAGCTTCTTTTTAGCTAACGACTTGGCCGGCACCGCTTGGGCCGCTAACCATACCCAGTCTCCCACCTGGATGTCTTCCCCCTCCCTCCTGTGTTTGTCCGCCTGCACCTTATAGGCTTGTTTAGCTAGCTCTAAGTGTCTTCGTAGCTCGTCATGCACCTCTTGCAATTCTGCTGCGAAATGGTCGGCTTCCTGTGGCGCCCCCTCCCCCATCGTCACGAGCCCCGGGAAGGTTCTGGGATGCCTTCCATTGTTAGCGAAGAACGGCGTCACCCCCGTCGACGCGTGCTTCGTGTTGTTGTAGGCAAACTCAGCCATCGGCAGGTAATCCACCCAAGCTGCGGGTCGCTGATTGGCGTAACATCTCAGGTACTGCTGCATGATCGCGTTGACCCTCTCTGCTTGGCCGTTGGTCTGCGGATGTCTCGCCGACGACAGGTTGATTTTGACGTGCAGGATCCCTAGGAGCTTCCGCCAGAAACTGGACACAAACTGGCGCCCCCTGTCGGACAGAATGGACCGTGGCAACCCATGCACCTTGAACACGTGGTCGATGAACAGTTTGGCTGTCTGCTCCGCTGTCGCCACCTTCGCGCAAGGAATGAAATGCGCCATCTTGGTGAACAGGTCTACAACCACAAGCACCGCCGTCTTGCCTCGCGAACTGGGCAGATCAGTGACAAAGTCCAGCGCCACCCTCTCCCACGGTTGCAGTGGCGTTTCCAGCGGTTCCAGCAGTCCCGCTGGCTTCTGGTGCACTGGCTTGGACCTTTGGCACGTGTCACACCTGGCGACGTATTCCGCGACCTCCCCTCGCATCTGGGGCCACCAAAAGTCTCTGGCCACTAATTCCGTCGTCTTTTCCTTGCCAAAGTGGCCAGCGCTGGGTGCGTCGTGCAACTGCTGCAGAACCTTCGCGCGGAGATCGTCTCCCGGAACGTAGAGAGCACCTTTACGGGTCAGCAGGCCGTCGCGTATCTGGAACTCGTCGTCCTTCGCTGTGCCCCTCCGCACCTCTTCCATCTTGGACTGTGTGAACGGATCCGCCTGCAATGCGCGACGCACCGCCTCCAGGTCCACGGCGGCTGAAGCGCACGCCCACGCCTGCGGTGCAAAAATGTGCTTGGCTGCCACCGGTGCCGCTGCCTCGAGATACTGCGGTTTCCTGGAGAGCGCATCTGCTATGACATTGTTGTCGCCTGGGATGTACTCTATTCTGAAATCGAAATCCGCAAAGAACTCCGCCCAACGTATGTGCCTCTGGCTCTGTAGCTTCGCCGTGCGCCAGTACTCTAGGTTCTTGTGGTCCGTGCGGACCTGCACGGTGTGTTTGGCTCCGATGAGAAAGTGCCTCCACGCCTTGAAAGCTGCGTGGATGGCCAGCAACTCCCTGTCCCAAATGGTGTAGTTCTGCTCCGACTTGCTGAGCTTCCGGGAGTAGAAAGCACAGGGCCTCCAGTTTCCCTGCGGGTCTTCCTGTAAGAGGACGGCCCCCACCGCTCTGTCAGATGCGTCAGTCTCCACCCTCGTGGGCCTGCCAGGATTCACGTGCAGCAGCTGTTCTTCGGACGCGAAGAGACTCTTAAGTCTCCTGAAGGACTGCTCCGCTTGGTCCGTCCAGGTGAACTTCTTCTTCTTGGAGCTGAGAGTGTCAGTGATAGCTGCCGTCTCCTTGGCGAAACCCCTGATGAACTTGCGGTAAAAGTTGGCGAAGCCGATGAACCTCTGGACCTCTTTCCGATTTCGCGGGCTCTTCCAGTCCAACACCGCGCGGACCTTGGCGCTGTCCATGGCTAGTCCCCTGTCGGACAGCCTATAGCCCAGAAAATCCACCTCCGTCACGTCGAATTGGCACTTCTCCAGCTTGGCGTAGAGCCTGTGCTCCCGTAGCCTCTGCAGGACCTCCTTCACGTCGCTCTCGTGAGCCTCCAGCGATTCTGAGAAGATCAGAATGTCGTCGAGGAAACATACGCACTTCTTGTAGAGGAGTCCCGCTAGCACATGATGCATAAAAGCTTGGAAAAAGTGGGAGCCATTTTGGAGACCAAAAGGCATAACTCTGTATTCGTAGGTGCCCAACGGCGTGAACATGGCCGTCTTCCACTCATCACCCTCTCGCACGCGTATGAGATTGTAAGCTCCGCGGAGATCCAACTTGGTGAAGATCTTCCCTTTCCGCACCGTCGCGAGCAGGTCGTCGATCTTGGGCATGGGAAAGGCCGCGGGCTTTGTCTTTGAGTTTATGAATCTGAAGTCTACGATCAGCCTCTTTTGGGGCGTGTCTTTCTTCTTCACAAAAAACACAGGACTGCCGCCTACAGCCTTCGATTCCCGGATGAATCCCCGCTGCAGATTGTGATCTATGAATTCCCGGAGCTCCTGCAGCTCCTCCTCGGACATGGAATACAGCTTCACAGGCGGCAGCGTTGTCCCTGGCAAGAGGTCAATAGCGCAATCGTAGGGCCGGTGAGGTGGCAACTGGTCAGCCTCCTTTTCGCAGAAAACCTCCAAAAACCCCTTGTACTTGAGGGGTACTGCTTGCGCCATGCTGAGACGTAGCTGCTGCCCCTCCTCTGGGCCCTCCTCCTCCTGACCGGTTTGGATGCAATGCTGCGCGCAATAGGACGAGCCGAAGGTGAGCTGCCGCTGGTACCACGCCATGGTCGGGCTGTGCCTATCCAGCCAACTCATGCCTAACACTATAGGCGTGTCTGACAGGCGGGTGACGTTGAAACTGATGACTTCTCGGTGATTGCCAATCTGCATCACCATGGGCGGCGTCTGTCGTACCACTTGCCCCCCCCAGCAGCTTCCTGCCATCCACTGTGACGACGTTCAATGGCAGCGTGGCTGGCAGAAGCTCTATGCGATGCTGCTTGACGAACTGCACCCCCACGAAGTCTGCGTTGCTCCCACTGTCAATTGTGATGGGGACCTCCAGGGTGCGTCCATTAGGTAGCTGGAGGGTTGCAGTGAGCTGCACTACAGGTTTGGGTGGCAGGGGGTCTGTAGGCTGCAAAAGCGCTGGGGACTGCTCTACTGATTTGCCTGGCTGTGCCCCAACATTGCTGATTCCAGCCAGGCATTGTCGTTTCCCTGAAACAGCTCTTCATGCTGTGCTGCTGCATTTACTGTTGCCAAGGCTGCAGTGTGCTGCCGCAGCCTCTGGGGACACTCTTTCGCCATGTGCGTTGCACAGTCACAGATGTAACACTTCCTGTTCCCTCTAGGAGGCTTCTTCTTGACTGTTCCGGACGCTGGGGCTCCGGCCACTGACTGAGCCTTAGCACTCCCCAGTTCCATAGGCTCCTCCCCTGGCTGCAGCTGAGGGGAGAGACGCTGACGTCCTGGATCTCTGGGAAACAAAGGAGGCACTCTAGACGGTGCGTGAAGCTGGCTACCCCCCTCATTGCGCCAAGGGCGTTCTTCCTGGCGCACTCCAATGGCAAGCGCACGCTGCACCACGTCTGCCAGGGTTTTAGGTCTGTCCCCCCTAGCCAGCTCGTCCTTCACAGGGCCAGAGAGCCCCTCCCAAAATAAGTCTCTGACAGCCAAAGAATCCTTCTCCCATCGCAGCACATTCAGCAAGGCGAAAAAGCGAGCATGGTACTGACGCACGGAAGCCTTGCCTTGCCTTAAACCATGAAGCTGCTGGCGTGCCACATCCACATCCACACTAGACTGGAAGCAAGCGTCCATGCATTTGATAAATTCATCAGAGTCCCTTCGAGCAGGGCAATCCTCGCGCCACAGATTGCGCAGCCAAGCCCTCGCTTCCCCATGCAAGTGGGACACAATGAAACTCACTTTTTCCTCTTCATCTTTAAAGTCGTCGCGAAGCAAATGCAACGCATATTCTACGTCTGCTTTAAAACTGGGGTATTGCTGCAGGTTCCCATCGAAGTGGGCTACTAAGTTGCCCCCTCTTCTGCCCAGTGCTACCCCAGCAGCTTTGGTCCCCGGGAACCCCACTTGGCATGCATGATCCCACCTGGCTTGCAGATCTTGGCACCGCTTTTCCGCCTCTTCCCCCCTCTTCTGGGAGATCGTTACCGCAGTGGTGAGCTGGGAGACTGTGTCGCGTAGCTCAGCTATCTGCTGGTCCATACTCATGGCTGCCAAACTTCGTGAGCTTTGCAAAAAAAAATTTGCGTAGTTTTGGAGGGGACTTACTGTCACGGGCTGCCTCTGGTCTCAGCTCACAAAAGACCAACGCCAAGCTCTTCTTATATACAAGGATGTTTATTGCAGTTCATTATTGGTTCCACAACCGAGGCGTGCAGCCCCGAGTGTCTAACGTCAGACATTTGAAGTCCCCTCTGATTCGTCCCCGCCCCTACACCAACTTATGAGGCTTGTGCTAGACCTCCGCTTCCTGTCTTTCCTTTTCCGCAGGGTCTTTCTGCCCCCCTGGGTTCCTCCCCTCCTGCTCTCTCCCGAAGCGGATTCCTGAGATGCCTGTTCCCCCCTCCTTCGTGCTTTGGGGCTGGGCTCCTCCTCCGGGCTTTCTCCATTTCCGCGCACCTCCACATTTGAACTTGGCGCGCGCTCGCTACCCCTGACCTTCCTTTTGACACTGACACTACTCCCTGTACTACTCTCCCCCTCTTCCGGCAGGACGTTCTCCCCAGATCTCCTTCCCCTGTCTCTTTCCTGCTCCGCTCCGTGTGTCACACTGGGAACCCCCCTCTCTTCCCTTCGTTCCTGCTGGGAAGCCGGCCCCGATCTCCCACTCCCGCTCGGGGTTTCCCTGCTGCTTCCCTGCTCCTGGCAGGTCCCCCCTGTGACCCCCCTTGTCCTGACTAGGGGCGCCCCCTCCTGAGAATCCTCCGATTCACTTGAGAGACTCATGGAAGATCTCAAGTCATTGTCATCCTCTTCCCCACTGTCCTGGGATTCTTCCTCGTCGCTCTCCGTCTCCTCCCTCACCTGTGCCTCTGTCTCTGAACCCCTGACAATACCCATTTCAGTTTCTCTCAGTTTCTCAATTTTTTCCCAATCTTAAATTTGATTCTTCACATTGGTTTGTATATATATATATATTTTAGATAAACGTCCTCGTGAAAATTCATCAACATTTCAGTGCAAATTCCTCCTAATACACATTTTTCAGATGCAATTTTGCCTAACATTTTTGCAAAGCAAAATAACAATGCATTTTTGCATGTTCTTTTCACTAAAGCGGGCAATTATCTGCACACTTTATGCATTTTTGTACACATTACTTGATTAGAGAATGGCACTGCAAAATTCTAAGAAGCACACATTCTGAAGGATGCCCACGTTTCAATTTGTGTATTGTTTGGGAGGCTGCTAATTAAGCAGGTTCAGTTTTAGATGTGAACTGAACTGAACCTCTCCCCCGTCTCTAAGGGTGACACTAGCTATGAGCTTCCTCCTCCTTCCTCCTCCTTAGTCCCGGTGTTGCCCTTATAAGAACTTAGCAGGGAGGAGGATGGGGGCAAAACGAAGACTTGGTGGTTCTGCCTGCCGTCAGCTCTGGCTCCCCCTACTGTTGGACTCCCTGCCTTGCACCCAACCAGCCCCAATGGGCACCAGCCTCCACTTGCAAACGTGTGTGAATATCTGACCCGTTACTCTCATGCCTACAGGGATGAATGCAGTGACACTTCCCCCATAGCTCAGTCCTTGTTCTTAAAGGGAGGCTACTGATCTGAATGAGGGCCTCCTCTGTCTAAGTAGCTCTGCAGGGATTGGATCATGATCTAAGCCCACCCGCCTGCCTACTAACCATAGGATTAAGGGCTGCTGTTCTCTGACCCGCCTCTTTCCCCATTCCTCTGCTAACTAACATCATCCCCTGGGGTAAGCTACCATCTTTACATGATAATTTTTTTAACCTCATTTCTGCTTCTTGGCCTGCCGCTCTCAGGGGATTAGCTGCTAGGCTGGGCCCGAGAGCCTCCTTGAACGTGGCTTGCTTCAGCCACCCTCCACACCCCCCCATGGGAACCTGTCTCAGGCCAGCTTCGGTCAATGGCTTCATCCCTTTGCATTCAATTTGTACCTCCTAATCCCCCACAAAGACTTAGGCCCCAAGGTTTCAATGGCTCCTTTTCCCACATGCCTTTGGTGTTCCCCCCGTCCCCTCCCCGCATGCACTTTGCCCTCCAAAACAGGATAGACTTTTGCTCTGTACAACCCTCAACGGGGAGGATACTTGCTATTCCACTTAGGCTCATGACTGGCATTTGCTAGGGAAGAGGGGGAAGGTTGATGGGGGAGCGCCAAAAGGAGACTGAAGCCTCAACAAATGGAACTCCACGGTCAGCTCGGCCCGAAAACACCTTGACTATTGAGGGATAAATTCCTTCCCTCACCAGGGTCAAGGGAACACCTTCATGGCAAGAACTAGCGGAGGCTGACTTCATAAGTACGCACATTCATCAAATGTTTCCTGTGACTTGAGAGCCTGGGCATTTCCCACCCTCGACGAAATATTAAAATGGCTTCTCTTAGACCCAGCGGCTCCCAAATTCTTTGCTGGGTCACACTGGTCAGTTATGCGAGGAGCTGCTGACAAAGCAGCCATGTGTCCAGCTTTACAGGGGACGGTCCTCTGGCAGCTTGGGATGGGTGCCTCTGTCACGCTTTACAACCTTAAGTTTAGCTCTCCACATTTGCACATCAGCTTGTGAATCACAGTCGTACCTTGGTTCTCAAACAGAATGCGTTCCAGAAGTCCGTTCGACTCCTGGAACCATTCAAAAACCAAGGCGTGGCTTCTGATTGGTTGCAGGAGCATCCTGTAGCCAATCGGAAGCCGTGCTGGACATTCGGCATCTGAAAATTGTTCAAAAGCCGGAACACTCACTTCCAGTTTTCTATCATTCAGGAGCCAAAACATACGAGTAATAAGGCATTTTGGCAACCAAGGTATGACTGTATTTAAAAACAAGTCCTTGTGAAAATGGATCAACCTTTTAGTACAAATTTCTCCCGACATACACATTTTTGTATGTTATTTTCACTAATCTATGCATTTCTATGCACACTTTACCCCCAACATACCTTTTTTTGTGCACATCACAGTGGTACCCTGGTTTTTTAACTTAATCCACTCTGGGAGTCCATTTGACTCCCAAAACCATTCAAAAACCAAGACACGGCTTCCGATTGGCTGCAGGAGCTTCCTGCAATCAAGCGGAAGCTGTGTTGGGTGTTCGGCTTCCGAAGAACATTCGCAAACCGTAACACTTACTTCCAGGTTTGTGGCATTTGGGAGCTGATTTGTTTGGTGACTAAGCCATTCGGGAAGAAAGGTTTGACTGTACTTTGCCAGAGACCTGCATTGCAGAATTTGTAGAAATACAAAAATGTATGGGTGGCCGTGTTTTGGTTTGTGTATTGTTTTGTAAAGTGCAAATTAGGTGATTTGCCTTTAAATGTAAAACTGAAATATATTTCTACCTTACTGGCATGGCCACCTAGTTCAGGGATGGGCAGAAGGTAGATCAGGATCTGCAAGCAGATCTCAGAGTGATTTGAAGTTGATCAGCAAGGATTTGTGAATCCCCCTTGTTGAACAACAGCAAGAATGACGCGTGTCTTGTATTGGAAGTTCAAGTCAAGTTTCAGGATAGAAACCAGAAGAAGGGAGGGTGACCAGCTGGGAACAGGGCTTAAAGTTGCCCTTTAGCAGGGAGCAGACTGGATTGCAGACCGAGCAGGTATAAAGGTCCATTGGTTGCAATCTTCCCCACTAAGGTGTGATGTGCTGCAGCTTTATTTGAATTATCATTATTACTTCTATATGGATGCATATAAATTAGCATGTGCAAATTATAAATCTGTGCCCTCCTTTGTTTCTAATACACATTCTTCAATGCTGTTATCACAACTATGTACATTTAAAAGCACACTTTCCCCTCTCGTACACATTTTTGTACACATCATTTGGTTGAAGAACTGCATTGTGAAAAGTGAGAACTTCAAAGGATAGGGTCACCTCGGCTCATGCATTGTTTGAGGACGTGTGAGTTAGGGAGTTTTGCATTAAAATGCAAGCTGAACCAAATTGCTCCCCCATTCCTAGCTGGGAATTATATTTTTGAATGCTTTCTTCTTTCAAAAATAATAATAATACTTCCATGTAAGCCTGAAAATTAGCACAGCAGAACCTTCTCCCTACCCCCCCCCTTTTTTTTTTACTTCCAGGAAATTTTACACATCAAAAATGGCATTTTGCACCTGCCATCTGAATTAGCACACAGTCCCCTCTGTTCCCTCAGGATTCTGCAGCCTCGTTTGACGGCACTTGCAGGCTAGATAAGAGACTCTTCATTAGCGTCTTGTCTGTGTCTGATCTCACTTTGCCCAGGTCTGACATGCAGCTGCCCAGATTGTGGATCAGAACAGAAAATAGTAGTGCTTTTTTGTCTTTCTCTCTCTCTTACACACACACACACGAGCGAGAGAGAGAGAGAGAGAGAGAGAGAGAGAGAGAGAGAGAGCATGTGCAAAGGCATGATGGGTTCATAATAAACCTCTGCTCTAATGTCTCCCCTTTGGTGAGAAACAACTCAGCAACATTGTTAAACCAACGTGGCTTGTCCAACCTTTTGACCACTGACCTCTCCTGGCCTTTGAGTAGGCCAGCTGATAAAATCCTTTAAAAGCAAACAGGGCATAATGTTGTTCGTGTGGGGACAGGAAGCAGAGGAGAGGCAGGTTTGAACCAAATTTACATTCTAAACCCTGTAAAGGGCGGCGGTCAAATTACAGATGGAAATGAGGCAGAAAGAGCGGAAAGGGAAATAGAGTTCATTGTGAAAACAGCACTGCTGTATTAGGAAGATGTTGGGAACCTGTGGCCTTCAGGATGTTGCTGGACTACCACTCCCATCATCTCTGACCTTTGGCCATGCTAGCCAGGGCTGATGGGAGTTGGAGTTCAACAATATTCTGGAGCGCAAGTCCCCCGTCATTGCTTTGTTGGAGCCACTGTCAAAGAAACAGCGACATGTGAAAAAAAATGGGATGTCCCAGTTATCCTGAACAGTTGAGGGGTATGCAGTAAGTGCTAGTAAACACCAGTCCTACTCAGAGTAGACCCATTGAAATTAAAGGCCCCGGTAGCACTATATATCCCAAGCAGTATCATACCACTTTAAACAGTCATGGCTTCCCCCAAAGAATCTTGGGAACTGTATTTTGTAAAGAGTGCTGAAATTTGTTAAGAAGACCCTATTCTATGGGGAAAGGGATTGGTTGTTAAACCTCTCTGATAACTGTAGCTCTCTGAGGGGAACAGGGGTCTCTTAACAAATCTCAGCACCATTAACACACTGCAGTTCCTGGAATATTGGGGGGGGGGTGCCCTGACTGCTAAAAGTGGTATAATAGGGCTTTAAATATGTGCATATATGGCTTAACACTCTATTTTCTCTGTGTTAGTTTCCTCGCTGATACAGTGGTACCTCGGGTTACATGCGCTTCAGGTTACATACGCTTCAGGTTACAGACTCCGCTAACCCAGAAATATTACCTCGGGTTAAGAACTTTGCTTCAGGAGGAGAACAGAACAGAAATCGTGCATGGGCGGCACGGTGGCAGCAGGAGGCCCCATTAGCTAAAGTGGCACCTCAGGTTAAGAAAAGTTTCAGGTTAAGAACGGACATCCGGAATGAATTAAGTACTTAACATGAGGTACCACTGTAGTGAGCACGCACAGGGGTTCATGAGCTCCCTGGTGTGGAGGGGCATTCATCCTCCAGAGATGACAGAAGTAAAGTCCCCAATTAGCCGGAGGCACATTTCCTAACTGAAAAAATCACTAGGCACTGATTTTCTCCTCAATTCAGTAAGCAAAGCTGAGAACTCATCCACACATCCCTTTCTAGGCACAGATCTGCGCTTAAAAGCTCAGTGTCCTGTCCAAGCCCCAGAGCTTTCGCCATGAAAACCTGCTCTTTAGCGCTCAATCGGAGCAAATGTCAACTCGGGTTTTTGCTGTTTGCTCCAACTGAGCTTTAAAGAGCAGGTTTTTCATGGAGAAAGTTCTGGAGGAAACAAAAAGGCACCTGGACACAGAACTTTAAAGCACTGACCATACCGGGAAAGAGTGGAGGAAAGATACCCTTTTGTGTAAGGTTGAGCCAATATTCCCTCTCCAGTTACCCAAAGTATGGTCCCCACCTGCAAAAGAAACAGGAACCAACTTTTGTTCCTGGGGAAGTGGAGGCATTCATTTTGATCTGTGTGGAGAAGGTGGTTGCTTCTTCTGAGGAAGTCCAGCCTGTGTAAATAGTCTCACTCTGCTTCCCACTGTCCACACTTCCCAGAATGCCTCTGGGAAAGATGTGACATTGCTTTTTTATTGCGCAGCTTTGGCCAATGCACACTTTCTTTTTGCAAGCGGCTTCTCCTGATAAATGCACTCTTGTAAACATCACTTGGTTGGAGAACAGCATCGCAAAATTCAGGTAAGACTTAGGAGCCAAGCGACCAACTTTGATACCTGAGGGCAAGCAGTTCAGCAAGCAAACCATCCCTTGATTCTATTCCCTTATAACTACACTTCCCAGGAGTCTTTGGGGGAAGCTATGACTTTCTAAGGGGTCGCAGGTGGCGCTGTGGGTTAAACCACAGAGACTAGGGCTTGCCGATCAGGTCGGCGGTTCGAATCCCCATGACAGGGTGAGCTCCCGTTGCTCGGTCCCTGCTCCTGCCAAGCTAGCAGTTCGAAAGCATGTCAAAGTGCAAGTAGATAAATAGCTACTGCTCCTGTGGGAAGGTAAACGGCATTTCCATGCGCTGCTCTGGTTCGCCAGAAGCGGCTTAGTCATGCTGGCCACATGACCCGGAAGCTGTACACTGGCTCCCTCAGCCAATAAAATCAGATGAGCGCCGCAACCCCAGAGTCAGTCACGACTGGACCTAATGGTCAGGGGTCCCTTTACCTTTACAACTTTCTAAAGTGGCATGATATGGCTTTTAAATGTATAGTGCAGACAGGGCCTTACGGCATCTCGTCCATGCTATAGCTGCCATGCAGCCAAAATTAACTGCGAGCCAGGGATGTAGGCAGTTTCTTGACTGTTGCACCCTTAAAGAAAAGTTACCTCAGATCAACTAAAGCCAGACCGTCCTGGCTGATCACAGCATGCCGGATCACCTTCATCTCCAATTCCCATGCCGTGCGGTGGGAACTTGTCGCCTTTGCCGCCACCTCCCCTCCCCATCCTCACAAAGCAAACTGTCCAATTAGAACAGGGTCTCTTTGCTTCCATCTTTGCCGACAGTTAATTAAGATGCGGTTGCTGGCAGCAGTTGACAAATCCCAGGACCGTGTTGTAAAGAGAGGTGTGTGTGTGTGTGTGTGTGTGGCTTTATCCAGCAGGAGAAATGAGGGTGTTGTATCCTAAGGGGACATGCACAGCTGACGTTCAACTCCCTCTCTCTCCCCTCAGGTGTGAGAAGTACATGCGGACGCAGCAAAGAACAGCCACTTTCCCCTCTCTCTTTTGCATCTGGTCTCCTTTCCCACTCCACTTCTTATAAGCATCGCCTCCCGTGCCTGTTTCCTTGCTCCAAACACTCCCTTGTCTGTTGCCCCAAATCCACCTTACTGGAAACAGCCTGTGAAATAAGTCTATGTAGCGATAACTGAAGTCGCATTACTAAAACACTTCTGATTCCTCTATCTCAAGATCATCCTCACTATTTTGCCAGGACGGCAACAGTTTCTCTCAAGTATAACGTATACTTTGCAGGCTTGTGATCACCTACCACCAAGGTGTTGTTAGGGCTGGACTAGTGGGTGCCAGTCTGGGGCCCCGTCCATCCCAGAGGGACCCACCCAGGCCAGGGAGCTCCCAAAATCCAAGCAGCACCATGGCCAAGTGGCCTTTATTTTTCTTTTGAGTGTTATGCTTCCTTCAGCAGCACAGAGCTCTGGTGCTGGCTTCCAACTCGGCAGCCGTTCCTGAGACACCTGGCATTGTTTAGTCATCAATGATTTTCCTCCTCCCTCCCAATCCCTTTTCCTTTTGTGTTATGTCTGTTATATTTAAACCTGATGGAAGGAGCTGTCTTAAAAGAATCATCTCTGCAAGCTGCTCTGGGTGCCTCTTTTTGTAGCTAAAGAGCAGGGTAGCAATGTGTGATATCCAATACAGACCCATTGAAATTAGGAACTTGCATTCATTAATTTCAGTGGGAACACTCTGAATAGGACTAGCATTGGCTTAGAAACAAATATAGTTCAATGAACTCCATGCTCTCTCTAACATACTGTGCTAAAGTTTCCCCAGTGTGACACTCCCTGCCTTTCTATAGAGCTTGGAACCAGGAAAAAACATTCCAGTGGTTCTCTCCATGCCATCAGGTTTCTCCTGTGTCCACTACATCTATGTTCTTAGTTTACAGTAAAGCACTCCATTTCCCCCCATCTTGGCTCAGAGGCTTCAAGAATTAGTAAATAAACAGCTATACATTGTCCCCTTTTCCAAAGGTCTCTGGCAGATGAATTCCATCCTGCGGCTCTATGCAGGGATTCAAGCAAGGTTCTCTCCCAACCATAAGGACATAAGGAGAACCCGCTGGATCAGGCCAATGGCCTATCTAGTTCAGCATCCTAGCAGGACCCAAGCGCATAAAAACCTCTCTGCTCCTGTGGCTTCCAGCAACTGGCATTCAGAAGCATTTATGCCTCTGACTGCGCGTTGGCAGCCCTATTTGGAGAAGCCATTGGGAACTGAACCTGCAACCATCTGCGCGCAAGGCAGATGCTGTGCCACCGAGCTAAAGGTAGTGCCTTTGCTGGTTATTAGAAGGAAAAGAAGGAAAAACAAATTTGAGGGTACAGTCTAGCATTAAGCGCTTTTAATATCCACTGATTCCAACAGGAGGGATTTCGACAGCACGCGTTTCAAGTCTCCCCTTCTCCAGCTGCGTTATCACAGATCTTTCAGCACGCTAATCACATGCTGGCTTTCGGAGCCTTGAGCATTTTGGTCTTCCTGACCCTAGACGCTGCCACCATGAGTGGGTCCACCGCGCACTTAGAGATGAGAGGGCATTCGAAAGCTCTCTTCCAGATTGCCTCTGGCTCAAAAGCTTCCTAGGGGGCGGGGGATGGAAGCAGAGAATCTCAGACCAATCTGAGGAATATGAAGGGGCCGAAACACAGCATTGCAAGCTCTTCTCAGATCAGCTCCAGCTTGGGAATTTCCCAGAAAAAGGGGCGGGGGGGGGAATCAGAGGGGACATTCCCAAACCCATCTGATAGTTCGGGAAAATGCATTATTTTTAGGATAGCTACATATTCCATTCATTTTTCAAGCTTTGCTGCATGACGATGCAGAATGCCTGGATGATGAGGGAGGGAGAGAAGGAAAGGGCAATCTTCTTCCCCTCTTCTTTCTTCTGCTCATACCATTTCAGCTCTAGGTACCTTTAGATGGGGCTAGTCAGGGGAGCTGTTGTGGAAAAGCAGGGGAGGCCAGTAATTCTCCGGCTAAGATTTCAAACTGAGACGGTGAATACATTTGGGGCTTGCAAAGCTGACTTCTTCTTTTTAGGTGATCTTTCACATTGCTCTGCAGCTCGTATCCAAGTCCTGAACTTGGGGGAACTTTGCTGCCACTTCTAGCCACATGATATTATAGATTTCCACTTGTCTTTGCATGGTAGCAGGAGGATGTAAACACTCTTTCTTCCAGGCTAACCTCACGATGGTGCAAGATGCAGGAAGAGAAATAATAATAATAATAAGGGCACAATCTATTCCATGAAGAATCTTTGCATCCAGACAAATGATGGTAGCAAATGTTACAGCTTCCAGAAAACCACAACCTTCTTGTGTACTTGAGAGTGTAGGAGATTAAACAAAACAAAACAAAACAAAACAAAACAAAAACCACTCAAGGAATTCCAAAAGGAGAAGCTGATTATACTGATCTGGTTGTCTGCATTGTCCTATAAGAAAAGAAAATGAGAGGCTCATGTGTAAAGACAGGGGAGAAATTCCATTAAGTTTGCATTTATCATTCTCTCTTTCCAAAACAATACAAAAACAGAAACACAGCCATCCTTTGAAATTATCTGAATTTTTCAAGGTAGATCTCAAAGTAATGTGTACAGAAAGGCATAAAAATGCTGGTCATTGGCAACAAGGGTTTAATTTGATTTGCATATACTAGGGTGAAGTATGCATGGAAATGCATTATATTAGGAAAAACTAGTGGGTTTTTTCTGGGGGGACACAGGTGTACGCATACCCCTAAACATTTTGTGAATCGAAAGTTTGGCCTCATTGAGGGGCAGTATTTCAATATGACTAGGAAAATGAGAGTACCCCCAAACTTTTTTTTTTAAGGAAAAAAGCACTGTGGGAAACTGATTTGCAAAAATGAGTCCATTAGGCAAAAAAAGTGTGCATTAGGAGAAATTCATGCAGTTATAAAGAACTAATTAAAACCTTTTTAAAACAATTAAAACCAACGATAAGCTAAAAAGTCAGACTAGAACACACGTCAATGTTCTCCATGCCTGGACACACTTGCCTAAAGAAAAATGGTTTTTAGCAGTCACCAAAGACAGCACGTTGAAGGCACTTCCGAAGTGCAGGTTCTGTCACACTAAAATATCAGTTTACTACAAATGAGGGGAAAGCATTATGTGGCATTTGTAATGGTGTCAGTTCTGCAGATTGAAGGGGCTGAGTGAATATATATGGGTAAGGTGAACTTTCATGTAAACTGGCCCCAAACTGTTAGGCGAGATCCTAGTTGAGATTGTGTGTGCAAGGTGGAACTAGGTGAGATTGTGTACAGGTTATGTATACTAGGAGAGACCTGGATGAAAACACACTCAAGTCTCGAAAAATCTGAAATTGTCAAGATTCATTTGTCCCAAAAACAGGGGTCCCATTTTACCATTGGCATCGACTCCAGTGGATTAAGGGTCTGTCACAGGCTTCGCGTTTGAGTCGTTCATACAATACAGGCTGCTCTCTTCATCCCCAGGTACCTGATAAGGTGAAAACATCTGTTAGGTCCCAACTTATTTATTTATCATGGTTATCTGTAGCTTTTATGGCCCTGGAGAAAGGAGAGACCCGGAAGACGCACAAAGAGGGAAAACAAAACAAAACTGTTACACAATGAAGCCCTCATGTGACAGGGAACAGCACCATCTTGTGGCTTAAAGAGGCTTGCTTTACTTTCCTCACCATAGAGTCCACACAAGCCTTAGATGTCTTGGACTACAACTCCCATCAGTCCCACTCAGCATAACCGAGGGTGATGGGAGTTGTAGTCCTAAAAATATCTGGAGGGCAAAAGCTTGTCAAAAGTCTGGTCCAAACCAATGTGGTCGGCCTAGAACTGTAGTTGTTATTAGTATGGATAAGAATGGATAATATGAACAACAATCTACATATTTATTCAGTTTTGTTTACTGGATAACCTGCAATATGGACTGAGTTTGGTCATATTTTTGGTAAAGGGAGAATTTTGTATCGGAGCAAATTTATTTAGTTCTTATCCCACTGTTTAACCACAAATGGCTCCCAGAGTGGCTTACATATAATGAAAGCAAGACAGTCCCTACCACAACACACAAAGAAAAAGGAACAGGGAGGGAAGAGGAAAATTAAAATTAAAATTCAGGCACCAATTTCCAAACAGTTGTTCTTATAATAACCAGCGGGCCCAGTTTAGGGGCAGTGGTTTAGCAGGAGCACGTGCTAAATCTGCCTGTTGCATAATCTAGCATGGCTCCAGATAAGATTTGACTTGCATTACATCAAAGACGGGCCTCCAGATTTTGTTGGACTACAAATTCCATTATCCCTGGTTACTGGCCAGGTTGGCTGGGACTGATGGGCGTTTGAATCCAGCAACATCTGGAGAGTTACAGCTTTCCCCAGCCTGGGCTAGATGCCCTATGTTCCAAATACTCAGCAAGACAAAAGATTATTCCATACTTTAGAGTTGTGGATCAAGTCAGCTGAATCAAACTCTGCAAAGACAGGATCCTTCAGGTGCCTGAACCTAGAGGTCTAAATCACTTACTTCCCAGTAAACATTATCCTCAAAGCAGTTTTCATCTGTGGGGTCTCCAAAGAAAGGCAGTTTCAAAATGCCACCTGAACGAAAGATAACAGAGTACGGAGTTTATTCTATTATGTTTATTTTTTATTTAATTTATTTACCGCTTAGGTGCCAAAATGGCTTCTAAGTGGTTAACAACTGTGTAATTAAAACACACAGATTGTGAAAACAGCTTTAATTAAAAAATAAAAGAAAGCCCCAGTTAAAAAGCATGGCAATGGAAGCAGTTAGAAATAATTAAAGCAATATGACACGCACCTCAGGGCAATATGGTTTTTCATTAGGCCCCTGGCTGCAGTTTAGTGGGGCAGGCCAACTAGGAACGCTTCAGGATTTGCAGTTACCTGGATTTGGTGGTGTAGTTTTTCAATTAATGTTTAAAAACATAGAAAACATACTAGGGGGATAGATAGAACTGAATATATGAGTGGAAATAAAATGTATTTTATTAGGGGATATATTGCTTGCCAAATGTGTCTATCTGTCAAAACTGCAAAAAAAAAGTGATCATGAGATGAGAAACTCCTCAAGAAACTGATTTTGGGCCCAAGACTGTTTGGTGTGTGACAGGTAACAGTAAACTAAATTATTGGAAACATTGCAAATAGGTTTTTTTAATAAAAAAATCATACCCCAACATGCCACAAGATGGCAGTAGTGAAACACCACAAAGAACCATGAGGCTAAAATTGTAGGCAGTTGCTGGGGAAAAACGGCAAAGAACTCACTCAGGATGATGGCGCGGGCTGGACTTTCAATACCAAGAAAGCAGAAGGACATTTGTCATTGTAGGCCCAGATCAAAGCCTGATCTGACTTAACACAACCTGGGCTCCTTGGGTCAGTCATATAAAACAAAGACCATAAAACACCGGTCCTGAAAGGCCTACATTGGCTCCCAATACTTTTCTGAGCACAATTCAAAGTGTTGGTGCTGACCTTTAAAGCCCTAAATGCCCTCGGCTCAGTATGCCTGAAGAAACTGTTAGGATATTTCCGTTCCACCTTAAAAGGGAGCAGGATGTTTGTGTCACAGCCTGCGTATTTCCTGTTCACAGGATGTTTATGTTTGCTATTGCTTTCGTTTTCTCTCTCTGTCGAAGACACTGACGCAGAACAGTCATGTCTTTCTTTGTTCTGATCAACGCTGAATAAAAGCTTGTAAATAATGCTCTCCTGGGTGCAACTTTTGCTGTGCATTATCTGCTGATAAGAGTGTGCATGAGCCCTGGAATGTGGCAAGGTATTTCCAGGAAACTTGTGTCGCTAATAGCTCATACTGCGTGACTACGGGAGGTCGATGGATCGTCCGGCAGCCGGCTTGGGGGCCATGATAGACTTTGTATTAACTGTGTATTGACAATTGTACTTTTTTCTGACTGACGGTCGAATAAAAGGTTGATGATGATGATGACTTTATCTCCCTGGCAGTATCCCAACAAAAACGTCTCCACCCCCATCATCCAGCCTGGACATTGAGGAGGTCCAGCTCTGAGGGCCTTTTGGCGGTTCCCTCATTGCGAGAAGTGAAGCTACAGGGAACCAGGCAGAGGGCCTTCTCGGTAGTGGCACCCACCCTGTGGAACACCCTCCCATCAGATGTCAAGGAAATAAACAACTATCTGACTTTTATAAGACATCTGAAGGCAGCCCTGTTTAGGGAGGTTTTTAATGTTTGGTGTTTTATTGTGTTTTTAATATTCTGCTGGGAGCCGCCCAGGGTGGCTGGGGAGTAAATAATAATAATAATAATAATAATAATAATAATAATAATAATACAGGTGGCATTCCTGTTTGGCAGGTCAGAAAGGGCCAAAAAGACTAATGCGACACACAGCCTGAATTCTGAGTCAAAATGGAAAGGCATATTTGGACTCAGTCATGACTGGCATTCTCCAGAGTCTTAGGCAGAGACGTCCTTCCCATCTTTCGCTTCCTGATTCTTCTCACTGGAGATGTCAAGAATTGAACCCTGGGGCCGTCAGCATGCAAAACTGTGGTTCTACCACGCACCTACGATGGCCCCTCCTGCTAAGGCCATGCCCAACGATACAGCGATGCCAGCTGCCTGGAAGCCGCCTTGGACGCTGGGCGTTCTGTGGCTGAAGTCTCCCGTGAAGTCAAAAGCACGGATGAGCCTGTGTGGAAGGAAAGCAACAGGGGAAAGAAAGGGGGGTCAGGCTTTCCCACGTGTTCAGTGAGAGCAACCCAAAGTCCTTTCAGAAGCGTCACTGTTTTGCCAAAGCAAAGGCCATACTTTCCTCAGAATTGTGCGCTTTTCTTTAATACACAACGATACGGTTACACTTCAATCAGGGCTTGGAAATCCCAGGCCCGGGGCCAAATGTGGGCCCTTTGGCCTTTTTGCCTGGCCCTTGTGCCACGCCCCATTCCAGCCCTGTTTTGCGCCCAGAATGTTTTGACTTGGCTGAAATGCACCCTTGAACTCTGATAATAATAATAATAATAATAATAATAATAATAATAATAATAATAATATAATAATAATAATAATAATAATAATAATAATAATAATAATAATAATAATAATAATAATTTTTATACCCCGCCCTCCCCAGACAAGACTGGGCTCAGGGCGGCTAACACCAGGCATAAAAACAATTGATTAAAATACAACTTTAAAACAAGATTAAAATACAACATTAAAATGCAGCCTCATTTCAGTAGAAACTCAAATCAAAAACTTTTGGGGGGATGAAAACGTCAAGTCTTCACCAAGGCCAACTATCCAAACCGGTCCTGTGTGAGCCAGAAAAAAGCCAGGGAAGTCGCCAAATAGGAGTTCCATCACAGAAGGAGAAAGGAAAAGGGAAAGAGGTGGAGGGATCAAGTTGATTCCAAGTCAAAGGCCAGGCGGAACAACTGAACAATAATGCCTCTTTGCATCTAAGGAGGGGGGAATAGGAGAGGTGAGTGTGCGTCGAAAAGTAACCTGCTGTACTAGGGTGAAATTTGCATTTGTTACCCCGCCCACATTTGCCTCTGGCCCCGCCCACCACTAGGAAGATTACCCTGAATAGAATGTGGCTCTTGAGTTGAAAAAGGTCTTCCAGCTTCTGCTAAGTAACAGGCATTAAAATAAAAATTAAAATGCAGGTGAATTGCCGCCATAGAGTCAAGTTCTATATCTCCTTCATCCCCCACCCCAAACAAAACTCACCACCCTTCAGAGATGCTCACCCTTCCTTCCCGTAGACTCCTTCAGTCGCAGCGGCAGCCGTAACGGCCCCCACAATTCCTCCAATCAGTCCTGGCATCCCGTGTAGGTTGTGGATACCGCATGTGTCTTGAATTCGCAGCTTGGACTCCAGGAAAGGCTGGCAGGCATGAGGGGAGAACAAGGCATTTAGAAGCAGAACCCGAAACACAGTGTTGCAATGCGGGGTGCTACTGTTCAGCCATGACCCACTTCTAGAATACTCCATTCCATGGCCACCGCCACACACTGGTTTTCTGTTCCCAAATAGTCAGCCAGTCACTGCTCAGTCAGCTGTTTCAAGGTTCCCTCTCCCTCAGGATGCTTGTCTTTTTTTAAAAAATAATAATAATACAGTGGTACCTCGGGTTACAGACGCTTCAGGTTACAGACTCCACTAACCCAGAAATAGGAACGCGGGTGGTTAAACCACAGACCCTAGGACTTGGCAATCAGAAGGTCGGCGGTTCAAATCCCTGTGATGGGGTGAGCTCCGGTTGCTCGGTCCCTGCTCCTGCCCACCTATTAGTTCGAAAGCACGGCAAAGTGCAAGTAGATAAATAGGTACCGCTCTGACGGGAAGGTAAACGGTGTTTCCATGCACTGCTCTGGTTCGCCAGAAGCGGCTTAGTCATGCTGGCCACATGACCCGGAAGATGTACGCCGGCTCCCTTGACCAATAAAGCAAGATGAGCGCCGCAACCCCATAGTCGGTCACGACTGGACCTAATGGTCAGGGGTCCCTTTACCTTTACCTTAACCCAGAAACAGTACCTCGGGTTAAGAACTTTGCTTCAGGATGAGAACAGAAATTGCACTGTGGTGGCATAGCAGCAGTGGGAGGCCCCATTAGTTAAAGTGGTGCTTCAGGTTAAGAACAGACCTCCGGAAAAAATTAAGTACGTAACCAGAGGTACCACTGTAATGTTGTGCTTCAGCAAACCTCAAGGGTCCCTCAAGCCTACCAGTACCACCTGCTTGTGGTGAAGATGCTGTTCTGGCTACATAGGGAGCCGTACCTGTCGTTCCCCCCCCCCCAGCTGTTATTGGACTGCAGCTCCCATCATCCTTCACCATTGGTCATTCTGGCCAGGACTGATGGGAGATGTAGTCCAACGACATCTGGGTTCTCCGTGCCTAGTGCAGGGTAGAGGTTAGGCACAAGGAAACCCAGCTTCAGATCTCCACTTGGCGAAGTAGCTCACCGCGGGACTTGGGATCTCTCAGCCTAACCAACTTCGCAGGCTTGTTGTGAGAATCAAATAGGGCGGGGGGAGATCCATGTATTCTGCCTTGAGCTCCAAGAAAGGAAGCCAAGATATAAACATAGTGGAGGGAGAAATAGGCCCCATCTGATTGGTCCTAGAACAATAGGATTCAGAATGCAGGAGTCTGATTGGTCCTAGAACAATGCAGCAGTATGATTGGTCCTCAGGAGCCACCCAATCCAGCTCCAGATGGAAGTGAATCCACAACCTGATTGACCTATAGGAGAATCCCGGAATTAGCCAATCACGTGCAGCCCATTGTGTAAATAATGTATATAAAGCAGATATTTTGGGGGAACTTTCATTCCTCCTCACCACTATGAGCTGAATAAAGAGCATGAAATTCACTCTCGATTCCGAGTATATTTCACATGCATTGCCGAGGACTCTGGTACATATTATAGATCTACGGAGGGCAGAATATTGGAGATTCCCAATCCACAAGTACAGTTGAAAAGCTGCCATAAATCATGTAGGACCAAAGGATCGTGTCACTTGTGGGACATTTCACAATATAGTGGCATATTCGGAAGTGCAGGGTCCTTTCATGATAGTCACAGCTATGCCCCTCAATGCCACACCCCTTCTACAATTAATATTTGAAATTTGAAATACTTTATTGTCACTTGTACAACTTGTATACAGCGAGATTACACGAGCACCCCCCCCCTCAGCTCTCTTAGTCTTAATTCCCCTTGTTTACTGACACCCACCCACCAAACCCGAAAGTCAGTTGCCCTGTTGTTATCTTTTCATTCAGCAGCCTAACAGCCCATGGATAGAAGCTGTTCTTTACCCTGTTGGTGCGACTAATCATGCTTCTATATCTTCTGCCTGAAGGCAGGAGATCAAGAAAGTGCCGGCCACACAAGCTTCTAAACATATAAAATAATCTGAAAATTGTGCAATAATAATAAGGGGTGCATTGCAACATTGGAGCCGATTTGTAGGGGCCGAGGTAGTTTTCCCCCAATGCATTTTTGAGGGGGCCAGGCCCCCTCAATTTTCAGAGGACATTTGGCTCCGCCTTAGCTATTCGAGAAATTGTATTGCACCCCCTCAACCAGCTGGAGAAGCTGGCGCTTCCTCATTGCAATGATCAATGCAGATCTCCATGTGCTGCCTTGAAGCTAGATCTAATATTTTCTAAAAAGAGGTGCCCTTACCGTGAAGTAGACAAACCCAATGGTAGACACAATGCCACAGATAAACCCAACAATGAGGGAGCCATATGCGGTGAGCATCATTTCTGCTGCAGTGCCCACAGCAACACCCCCTGCCAGGGTGGCATTCTGGATGTGGACCTGCACAAAACAGCAAATTCAGAATTCAACAACAACAACAACAGTTTTATTATTTATACCCTGACCGTCTAGCTGTGTTCATGGAAGAACCTTAAGGACCACCATTTACAGCACAAGGCTTCCTGTTTACTGAGGTGCAGTTAGGCCAGGGGTGGTGCCCTTCACACATTTTGGACTCCAACTCCCACCATCCCTGAAGGTTGTCCACTGCTGGCTGGGGCTGATGGGAGCTGGAGTCCAGCGACATCTGGAAGACCATGGGTTCCCCATCCCTGTTTTACAAAGGATGGAAGTGAAACTCACATCCCTTGTCTCTCACATGCTGGTCCATACAATCTTAGGCTGTGTACATTTATACTTCTGAAGTACAATCAGAGCACCTTTTACCCCTCAGCGAATCCTGGGCCCTTTACTTTACCCCTAGCAGCTACAATTCCTGGCAATTGCTAAAAGGCCCGGAATTCTTTGAGGGAAGGAACGTGCTTTAAAATAGGCATAGCCAAACTCGGCCCTCCAGATGTTTTGGGACTACAACTCCCATCACCCCTAGCTAACAGGCCCAGTGGTCAGGGATGATGGGAATTGTAGTCCCAAAACATCTGGAGGGCCAAGTTTGGCTTTAAAGTGTGCGTACTTTGCCTTATTCTCCTTCTGTCGTCACCCTTTCTGGAGTCCTGTGGTGATGTCCTCTTCCATCACTCTTCTATAAACTGTTGGAAGCCAACCAAACCTTTCCAGCTCATTTGTCAGGCCTCTGCCCTTCTCCTTTCATGGCATCTACCTCCTCTTGTCAGTTGCCCCTGCTGTTTGCTAGCACTTTGCTCCTGGACATTTGCAGGTTATCTTCAACTCATTTTGACTCAAAACAGACCCCCCTTAAATTAATGGGCCTACGTTAGGCCATTAATTTCAATGGGTCTACCCTGACTAAAATTTAATTAGCTATTACCCTATGTTTACCTATGATTGCACATATTGTTTGTTTTGCACTCATTGCAGCTGAGACTGGAGCCTTCGCAGTCCATGGATCTTTGACAGGTGTTCAGACTAGATGATCCTCAGGGTCCCTTCTATCTTTACAAGTCTATGATAACGGTTTCATTTTATATTTTAATTTCTTTTATATAACTTGATTTCTTACGTTTGTTTTTATGTTTTTAAAAATCGCCACTTTAGATCGCATTTTGTAAATCCCTGGGAGGTATCCCTGTTCTAGTAAGTGACACATAAATCTTGTTAAATAGAATAAATAAATAAGCTGAGGTGTGCCCAGACTGTCAGTAGGAGGTGGGTTCAAGTGCACACTGAGAAACTGAGCTTTGTGCAGTTAAAGTGGATTAAAGTGCTTTGGTGACCTCAAGAAAATCACTTAACGGCAACAACAACAACTTTTGTGGTTAGGAAAGTGTTGGGGGAATGCGTTGAAAAGTGTATGATGAACCAATGATTCACAGGATGTAAACACTGCAGAAGCAAATCAGGATGAATGGTCATTGTCATATATAGCCTACCAGGAAATGAATAAGAATGAAAGCTCAGTCAGCACCAGATATGATAATCTAACCCCATGAGCTTTCTTCAAGCAAATCAGGATGGCTGCTCAATGAGCATGTCATGCAGATAAGTAGCAGAATTCCAAGCCTTGCATCAGGGCTAGCCAACTCCCATCAGACCCAGCCAGTATAGTCAAGGATTGGGGATGATGGAGGTTGCAGTTGGAACAATATCTGGAGGGGTACCTCCTTGGCTACCCAAGGAAGGTGAGAAGGGCTGTAGCTCAAAGGCAGAGCACATGTTGGTTCTCCAACTTTGTAGAGTTCAGTTCCCTATCAGGCATTAGAATCAAAGTCACAGAATCAAATAATTGTAGAGTTGGAAGGGACCAATATGCTGCCCCTACCGCTTATGGCTGTGGGATGTAGTCCATTGGAGCAGTCAAATACAACATCCCTTGTTTGCCTAGAGTGGACACAGACAGGAGGATGTTGAACCAGCCAGCTGAACTTCCTGTCCCACCTAGTCTGGAGCATCCTCTCCCTGCATGTTACCAGGTAGGTGGGTGTGACCCTGGCAGACCCCACAAAAGGTCCAGTCATGCAGCTATCCTCCTCTTTTGATGCCTTTTCTTCTCTTGGACTGCCAGCAGCACATGGTCCCATCCTTACAAGGATGTAAGCCACACTGTATCTGTAACTATAAGCTAAAGCCTGCCTTCAGGGATCCAACTGTGAACTGAATGTGAGTAAACCTCTTATTACTTTTAAAAGAAGCTTCTTCTGTCTTTATTCTTTTTAGGAGGGATAAAAGGGGACTCACCAGGAACAGAACCCAAACTGAACAATGCCAGATTGGATTGCTTAAGTAAAGAGGTTCAAACGACTCTGCCAACTAACTTCCTGCTATATATTGGGGAATGTCGCTCTGCTGCTGACTCACAAGCATGCGTTAGGAAGGATACTATGAAATCAATAAATCCTCTTGTAATAATAATAATAATAATAATAATAATAATAATAATAAATTTTATTTATATCCCGCCCTCCCCAGCCGAAGCCGGGCTCAGGGCGGCTAACAACACTAAAATAGTGCAACATTATAAAAACATTATAAAAATTAATTAAAATCAAAATTGATGGCAACCATAAACTAAAGTTTTGTAAAGATTGCCAAAGGAGGGAGTCAGGCTGCGCCCTGACCAAAGGCCTGGTGGAACAGCTCTGCTTGCAGGCCCTGCAGAAAGATGTCAAGTCCTGCAGGGCCCTTGTCACTTGTGACAGAGCGTTCCACCAGGTTGGAGCCGCAGCCGAAAAAGCCCTGGCTCTAGTTGAGGCCAGCCTAACCTCTCTGTGGCCTGGGACCTTCAAGATGTTTTTATTTGAAGACCGTAAGTTCCTCTGTGGGGCATACCAGGAAAGACGGTCCCGTAGGTACGAGGGTCCTAGGCCGTATAGGGCTTTGAAGGTTAAAACCAGCACCTTAAACCTGATCCTGTACTCCACCGGGAGCCAGTGCAGCTGGTATAGCACTGGATGAATGTGATCTCGCAGCGAAGACCCCGTAAGGAGTCTCGCTGCGCCATTCTGCACCCGCTGAAGTTTCTGGGTCAGTCTCAAGGGCAGCCCCACGTAGAGCGAGTTACAATGATCCAGTCTGGAGGTGACCGTCGCATGGATCACAGTGGCTAGGTCAGGGCGAGAGAGGTAAGGAGCCAACTGCTTAGCTTGGCGGAGATGAAAAAATGCCGCCTTTGTTATAGCTGCAATCTGCGCCTCCATGGAGAGGGAGGTATCAAAGATTACACCCAAACTCTTAATGGACAGTGCTGGCACTAATTGCACCCCCACAAGAGATGGGAGTTGCCCCCCCAATCCCATATTGTCCCGTCCCAGCCAGAGGACCTCTGTCTTCGAAGGATTTAATTTCAACCGGCTCCCACGTAACCATCCAGCCACAGCTTCCAAGCATCTGATCAGTGTGTCTGGGGCCGAGTCAGGATGGCCATCCATCAACAGATAGAGTTGGGTGTCATCAGCATACTGATGGCAGCCCAGCCCAAAACTCCGGACAAGCTGGGCGGGGGGGGGGGGCGCATAAAGATGTTAAAAAGCATCAGGGAGAGTATCGCACCCTGGGGCACTCCACACACCAAGGAGTGGTGGGATGACAATTCCCCCCCAAGTGCCACCCTCTGTCCCCAACCAGAGAGAAACGAGCGCAGCCATTGAAGGACTGTGCCCTGGATCCCCACGTCGGCAAGGCGGTGGTCCAGGAGTTCGTGATCGACCATGTCGAAGGCTCCTGACAGGTCTAGAAGAATCAGCAGCCCCGACCCGCTTCGATCCAGCTGCCTGCGGAGATCATCTGTTAGGGCGACCAGAGCCGTCTCGGTCCCATGACCAGCACGGAAGCCAGACTGGAATGGATCCAGAGCCACTGTTTCATCCAGAAACCTACCAAGCTGTTCAGCAACCGCTCTCTCAATCACCTTACCCAGGAATGGAAGATTCGAAACCGGGCAGTAATTGGATAGATCTAAGGGATCTAATGATGTTTTCTTTAAAAGCGGGTGCACCACTGCCTCCTTCAGTTCCCCTGGGAATGTCCCGGTGCCAAGGGACAAATTGATGATGTCCCCCAGGGGGGCCCGCACCTCGTCTGGACACGCTCTAATCAGCCAGGACGGGCACGGGTCGAGAGGACGAGTGGTGGGCTTTCCAGCTCGGAGGAGTCTGTCCACATCGGCTGGGGATATCCGGTCGAAGTGGTCCAATACTGGACCCGAGAACAGTCGAGGGGCCTCCAGTTCCTTTATTGTATCCAGATTGGCAGGGAGGTCATGGCGGAGCAACAGGACCTTCTCCGCAAAAGCTCGCAAATGCCTCACAGCTGTGTGTCATAGCATCTACAACATTCCCACAATAGCATCCATGAAAGGTCTCAATAAATATTTTTCAATAAATATGAGAGGTTGTTTGCTCTTCCTGCTCAGTTCCTGCTCAGCCCCTCCTAGGCTGAACACACCTCCTCAGACATATCCAGATTTCATTGGATACCAGAATTAGGCACCTACCTGCCCTCACTTCCTTTCTGAAAAGAGGAGACATGCAAAGAGGTTCTCTCTGTGTACAAACGTGGTAGTGACTGGTGCCCATGGGATTTGTTCCACCAGCTTCAAAAGCTTGGTGATCTTGCCCTACATCTGCACTCAAATAATTTCAGGATTAGAAAGACCTCTCTCTGAATCCTGGGAGAGTTGTTGACAGTCTGAGCAGACAATAGTGGACTATAGACAGTCTCAGTATAATGGTGTTTCCTGCATTCAGTAGGCTATACTCTTATCAAGGGAAAGTGACACTCCTCCTCTTGCTCTCCAGAACCCAATTCTGTCTACTTGGTTCCACTGATTATCCTTCCGTTCTTTATTTTCCACTGGTGCCAGCTGCACGGCTGAAGAGATAAGCCTTCTCAGTTAAAAGGCACACTGAATAGTGGCTTGCCTCTTCAACATTTAGCGGAAAACGTTAACATTTTTTCCTCCCTTGCTCTTCCATAATGTCCATTGGCGGTCCTTGGAAAAGTGGTTTGAAACCACTACACCCAAGAATTTTGGAAACCTTTAATTTCTCTGCAACTCCCCCCAAAATAAATGCTTGCTAGAGGCGTGTGTGGATGTGTATCTCCCTACAGTTCCTATGAGCCCACAAAACACAAGGAGCAAAGAAGGGAGTGTGCTTATGTACCCCATGCTAGTGGTGGCAATGTGAAGATCGTCAGTCTTTGCTCACCATGTTCAGCTTGCCTTTCTTCTGCAACAAGCTCGAGAAGGCCACAGTCGTGAGGACACAGGCTGCCAGAGAGCAATAGGTGTTGATGGCAGCTCGGTGTTGGGCATCTCCATGATCAGAAATGGCAGAGTTGAAACTGGGCCAGTACATCCATAGAAATAAGGTGCCTGGAGGAGGAGGAGGAGGGAAGAACTAACTTGCAACATCAGATCAACAGAAGCATCTAGATCAGTGGTTCTCAACCTTTTCAGTATGTCAACCCACAAATCCAATTTTACTTGGGTTCATGACCCATTCATTCATTGTAACATGAATTTGGGGCTGTAGTTCTTCTTTGCCACCAGCGAGTGGTCCCCAAGAGTTAAAATATAAGGCTCAAGCCCTGCCAGTAACCATTATCAGGAAACCTGGCAGACAGGATTTCTGCTGTAGACCGATTCCTGTGATGTACGGTATTTCTGCTGTAGACCACCTCCTTTTATGATGTACGTATGATGTTTTGGGGGTTGGTCTTGGGCTACAGGGTGGGAAATTTCAAAAGTCTATATAAGGGCTTGCACACCATTGTTCAAGGTTCTCCCTCCAGCATGTGGGGAGTGGGGACCCTGTTGCAACAGTTAATAAAAATCAGGCTTACTAGCTGCTTTGCTTCTCAATACCCTCTGGTTGGCCTCTGTTATTTTCTCCTACTGATAGGGAACCCACTTAAGGACTCTATACGGGCTCTTGGATACCCCATAAGGGAAAAGGAGCAGGTTTTTTTTCTATAACACACCGCTGATGTAGAACAGGCTGACACTGAGCCTTGTGAGCTGACAAAGAAGCACGCTGTCATCTGCAGACCATTTCATTGTTCAATCTGTCTCTGAGCTACTTTGGCAGGATTAAGGATGGAGAGAAGGGACATTCTTCTCATTAGCAACTGGGGCCGATCTTCCCTAAGCCTGGCCACCCTGCAAGCTGAAGGCGGAAAGCATCAAAAACCAAAGGCAAATCTTACCAATCATAGAGAAGAGATCTGAGTGGTAGACAGAACCCTGCTTATCTTTGGTCTGCTCCAAGTTGGGCCGATACAAAATGGCAGTCACCACTAGTCCAAAGTAAGCGCCAAATGTGTGAATGGTCATGGATCCACCAGCATCTTTAACCTGCAGTGATGGGAGAGAACAGGGGTCAGTCTTGGGAAGGAACGGGAGAGTCTCCATGACTGTCCCACAAGCAGCTAGACCACAATGAGAAAATCCCCTCACAGAGCAACAATTCTCAGAGCGGTTTTACAATCCAATCCCTCTTCACAGAGAACTCTGGGAATTATAGTTCTGTGAGGGGAATAAGGGCCCCCTAACAACTCTCAGAACCCTTACCAAACTACAGCTCCCAGGATTATTTGGGAGAATCCACGACTGTTAAAAGTGTTTTAAATGTGTGGTGTTTTAAATGCATGCCCTCCAACTTGTTCCGGTCGAAAACTGGGGTGTGCATCTTCCAGGCTGTGCTCCCAGACCAGTCATGTGACCAGTGCAAGAGTACACAGCCAAAAAAACCTTACAATTTGGGGCTCCGTGATCTCATGAGATACCGCGATCTCACGTGTTTTCAGGTGCCATGCTCTCACGCGAGAGCATAGAGCCCCAAAATGGGATGTTCCCATTTAATCGGGGCAGTTGAGTGGTATGTAAAACATATGGTGTGAATGTGGCGAATCTTGGCAACAGTGGAAGCTTTCCTCCAATGTAGTCAAGGCACCCTTCCAAAGCTCAGGACCACAGGCTTAAAGCTCCCCAACACCCCCCTTTTCATGCCAGAGTCCAGATCTAGATTGAGGGAGGCCTGTGCTCACTCACCCTTTAAAACAGGGGTAGGCAACTTAAGGCCTGGGGGCTGGATCTCGCCCAATAGCCTTCTAAATCCAGCCCGCAGACGGTCCGGGAATCAGTGTGTTTTTACATGAGTAGAATGTGTCCTTTTATTTAAAATGCATCTCTGGGTTGTGGGAACTGCCTGGTGTTTTTACATGAGTAGAATGTGTGCTTTTATTTAAAATGCACCTCTGGGTTAGTTGTGGGGCATAGGAATTTGTTCATCCCCCCCTCCAAATATAGTCCGGCCCACCACATGGTCTGAGGGAAGGTGGAAAAGGTTGCTGGCTCCTGCTTTAAAACAACTACTATTTGTGCAATTGCTAATCCCATGAGTGGTGTTCTGTCCAGTTTGGTTCTGAGCTTGGCACACCAAAACAGCGTTTTCGAACTGATAAAAGAAGAATGCTATGCGGGAAAATATAGGAAACTAATCTGGCTTTCCGTTTATGGAGTGAATTCATTGTAATATTATTTGGTGCAACTGACATGAATTTGGCAAACAAGTAATATTTCCCAGCGTTTGCAACATTGGTGAGTGAAGCCCAAGGCTGTCCTTGCATCCCACACAGTGACAAAAAAAATATCTATTTTTGAGCTTGCCTCCCTCAGGGCACAGTCCAATTCCTCTATCTGATGGTCTGAGGAATGTCTTCCTCTGGGGGCCTTTACACACCATTGCCCTACTTGTGCAATCACATTCCACAAGGCCAGGACTAACTCCAGGTTTTTGTGTGCTTTGGATAAGAGACCTGCGCTGGGCAGGTCTTAAAGCTTAAAGCTCCCCAACACCCCCCCCTTTTTTTGCCAGAGTCCTGATTTAGATTGGGGAAGGCCTGTGCCGACTCACCCTTTAAAACAACTGCTATTTGGGCAATTGCTAATCCCATGAGTGCCGTTCTGTTCAGTTTGGTTCTGTCCCTCAAGCAGTTTTCCTTTCATCCCTCCCCTTCCCACACAGGTAGGAATTCACTCTGCACTATACATTTAAAGCAGTATCATACACAGTCATAGCTTCCCCCAAAGAATCCTGGGAAATGTTGCTGGTTAAGAGGGCTGAGAGTTGGAAGGAAATCCCCTATTGTCAGGATGCTGTCAGTGGCTCCCGGCTGGTTGCCCAGGAAAGTATAAAAACAAGGAAACGTTTCAGACAGTCCTTTTTTATTCCATACTTTACAGAACCCAGCCTCTTGGATAACGGCGTGGTCCTGAGTAAATCTCCACTCCCCTTCTCTCCCACTTCTTCATTCGTCATCTCTTCTACGGGTGCTGATAAATTCCCTCTGTCTTTGAGCTCTTTGCTCTCCTACTTCTAAGTCTCGCCAGGTTCTGGGAGATGGTGGGTCTGGAATGCTTTCCAGTGATAACATGTCAGCCAGCTGCTGCTCCGGCCCTGCCTGCTCCTCCACTCCCCTGATTTCCCAACTTTCTCCTTCATTTGCCTCTGAGCAGCAACCTCCCTCACCCGCTTGTTGTAAAGCTGTACTGTCTTCCTCTTCCTCCTCCCTGGAAGGGTCAGGATGGGGAGGCAGTCTCCACCATTCATCCTCTGCCCAGACCCTGACACCTATTCTCCTTACAGAGCAGCAGAGGACTTTGGGCTTTCAGATTTCAGGGGCGCCCTATGCAATACCAAAATTTGGTGCCTCCCCCCTGGCCTCTCACCTTCCTTTGTTTGTCATTGTTACAATGTCCCTGCAGCACCCTCTAGGCTTGGCGCCCAGTGTGGGCAAACCAGTCGCACTGCCCTAAATCCACTTGTGTGTAGAGCTATATTTCCCAAAGTTTCCTGGGAAGGAGAATTAATTGTGAAACCACTTGGGCACTAGTAAGTATCTGTGGACTCAGCTACATTGGCAAAGAAAAAGTGCCTCGTATGTGCTATATATGCATTATAACACTGTGACACCAGGTGGCGCTGTGGAGTTCCATTTTTGCCAACCCGATTTCTTATACAAAGTTTACGGCGCGTTTAACTGAAACACTTCTTGGATGTGTCTAGATCCAGCCTGTGTGTGTGTGTGTGTGTGTGTGTGAGAGAGAGAGAGAGAGAGAGAGAGAGAGAGAGAGAGAGAGAAAGTTAAATAGCCTTACATGGAGCAGGTCCAGTAGGATGTATTCATTAACGGAGAAGAGAGTCACTTGAAACAATGTCATGATCAGCAGCTGCACAGGACTGATTTTGCCCAGGACGGCGCCAAAGGCGATGCAGACAGAACCCACACAGAAATCTGCACCAATCATGCTGAGAGGAAGAGGAAGAGGAAGGTTAGAAATGAAGCACATTTATGTATATACAGTGGTACCTCAGGTATTTCTGACATAACTGACCCAGAGATATAGTAAACAACAACTGGGCTATTGTCTTGATCCAACTGGCTCATCTTATATTCTTCTGCCTATTCAGACTCTTAATGCCATATTTTAATGCTCTACGCATTCATTTTGTCCTATTAACAATTCTGTGAAACTCAAAAGTTTCCATATCTTTCTGATTCCCTATAGGGCAAATGGATTCTGTCTCACTCGCCAGCCCTCCTTCCCTGTTCGTATCTTTACATTTAAATACAGTGGTACCTTGGGTTGAGAACTTAATTCGTTCTGGAGGTCTGTTCTTAACCTGAAACTGTTCTTAACCTGAGGTACCACTTTAGCTAATGGGGCCTCCTGCTGCTGCCGTGCCTCCGCTGCTGATTACTGTTCTCATCTTGAAGCAAAGTTCTTAACCCGAGGTACTATTTCTGGGTTAGTGGAGTCTGTAACCTGAAGCGTCTATAACCTGAAGCGTCTGTAACCCGAGGTACCACTGTACAACAAACTGGTTCTTTTCACCAGTGTATCACACTAACCTTATAGTCCAACCAAGAAATATGGGTTCCCCACCCTCACCCCAGCCAGGTTCCATATGGGCAGACTTACCTTTCCACTCCAATGAGTATCTTCCCGTTCTCAAAGGTATGAAACCAGCCCTGAACTAGGAGAGCCCACTGGATCCCAAAGGCGGCAAGGAGGAAGTTGAATGCGACAGCCCCAAAACCATAGCGTTGAAGAAATGTCATGAGGAACCCAAAGCCCACGAAAATCATCACATGAACATCTTGGAAAGCTGCATTAAAGAAAGAAATTTCATTGACGTTGGTTCAAAAACGTGTGTTCAATAGAATAAGAAAACAAGAAGAACATAATGTTTAGAGAAGATTGGAAAACGTTTATTGAATACATGGGAAATAACTGTGTACAGCTGAAAACGCTGTCAGCGTTAAGATAAATTCAACAGTGTAAATAAATTATGATGGATGTAATAATGGAATACTGAATGGTATAGTTTCTGTAAAATATGCAGGGATTGTAACATGAACCATGGAATGAGAAGAAGGGAAGTTAGTGATATCTTAAGGATGTAAAAGAGACACAGTGGTGCTGTGGGTTACACCACAGAGCCTAGGACTTGCTGATCAGAAGGTCGGTAGTTCGAATCCCTGTGATGGGGTGAGCTCCCGTTGCTTGGTCCCTGCTCCTGCCAACCTAGCAGTTTGAAAGCACATCAAAGTGCAAGTAGATAAATAGGTACCGCTCTGGTGGGAAGGTAAACGGTGTTTCCGTGTGCTGCTCTGGTTTGCCAGAAGCAGCTTAGTCATACTGGCCACATGACCCAGAAGCTGTACGCCAGCTCCCTCGGCCAATAAAATGAGATGAGCGCCACAACCCCAGAGTCGGCCACGACTGGACCTAATGGTCAGGGGTCCCTTTACCCTATACCTTTAAGGATGAAAAATGAGTAAATTGTAAAACAGAAAAATTAATAAAAATTATATATAAAAACAAAAATGTGTGCTCACCCCAACCCTCATCTCACTTTATCTGCATATCTAGCAACCACACTCGCTTCCTGTTTCATTTCAATTCACTTTTAATTCCCACACCACCTTTCAATATTACTATGCACAAGGCGCTTTACAGCAACAGAATATGCAACAAAGAACACACACCAGATGATAATCTGATCCAATACAAAAAGTCATTATAAAACATAACTTTAAAATGGAACGGCTTAAATCAAACTAAGTAATATTCAATAATCTATTAGAATATAACAGTACACAATAAAATCAATTCTCAAAATACCTGCAAAAAATAATTAAACAGAAATTCACTCTTAACAATCACAGTAAATAATTGCTAAACTATGATCAATAAAAATAACTGCAAGTCGTGATGCATAAAATACCACAGTACCTACAAAACCATGTAAAAGGATCAAGTTGAGTAACAAAGATGCACAACTTATAAAACTATTTAAAAAAAATAATCCCAAAACCTAAAAATCCCTAAAAATCCCTAAATGCTGCTGAGGACTATCACACATAAGTGGCATCGAATGATGCCTTAAGAATACAAAAACATAAGTAGAGCTCTGGTGGATCAATGGAATATACTTAGGAAACTGCATCATACAAAGTCAGATCATTGGCCAATCTAGCATACTATTGTCCAATGACAATGACTTTCAGGAAGGAGCCTTTTCCTAGTCTACCTGGAGATGCTGGGGACTGAACCTAGGACCTCCTGCAAGCAAAACAGATGCTCAACCACTGAATTATAGCCTTTCCTGATTAGTATCAGACCAGGGGACCATCTAATTCTGTTGGTTTTAAAATTTTGTTTGTTGTTTCGGTTAGAGGGGAAATACTTTAGATATATTAAAAAGGAGGATTCCCTGGGTGCCTAAATCAAGGTTTGGGGCAAGTACTCTTTGATGAGAGAGCACCAGCAGAGATTTAAAAGCACAAACATGCAGCAAAGTAAAGCAAGGAAATATAGGCTATTAGACTTTTAAAATATCCCCTTCTAAGTTGCCTCCAAAGCCCCCCATTTCCCTTAGCATAGAAAGAGACCACAAGTTTGGGAAGTTAAAAAATGATTTACTTACCAACTTTTCAAAGGTCAGATTCATGTGTTTTTCCATACAGCAGCAAGAAAAGACAGGCGGTATAACTTAGGCTGCTGAATGGTAAATGTTTCTAAATTATTTGTATAGAAACACAAAGATGGCTTGCTTAAGCCATGCGGTCTAAGCTTGGACCTCCTCACTAGTCAGATTTACAGAGTGGAAGAGAGAGAACAGAGTTTGGTAACCTTTTCTCCCAAGGTGAAGGGGTTTGACCCAGTTAAGCTGGGCAGGACAGCTTATCCTATGGTAATCTTATAATTATACAATAATAATAACTAGCAATGTATTGCAATGACCAATGCAGACCCCATGTGTTGCTTTGCAGCTAGATCTATTGCTGTGCACATATGCGGCAAATGATTTGGTATGCTCCAGCATCTTCTTTCAGAATGACTTAAGTTGGGTTTTCCATGAAATTCCATTGTATGTAGCAGAACTTGCATATCATTCTCTTGAAACTGAAGCAGCTGGAGTTTCGTTCCTAAATGCTTAGGTTTGGGACATACAGAACAACTTTGGGCTCATCAAGACTTCGTTCAGCTCCGAGGGCCTTCTGGCGGTTGCCTCACTGCGAGAAGTAAAATTACAGTGAACCAGGCAGAGGGTCTTCTCAGTGGTGGCACCTGCCGTGTGGAACACTCTCCCACCAGATGTCAAAGAAATAAACAACTATCTGACTTTTAGAAGACATCTGAAGGCAGCCCTGTTTAGGGAAGCTTTTAATGTTCAATGTTTTATCGTGTTTTTAATATTCTGTTTAAAAAACACCACGTTTTTAATATTCTGATGGGACGCGGGTGGCGCTGTGGGTTAAACCACAGAGCCTAGGACTTGCCGATCAGAAAGTCGGCGGTTCGAATCCCTGCGACGGGGTGAGCTCCCGTCACTCGGTCCCTGCTCCTGTCAACCTAGCAGTTCGAAAGCATGTCAAAGTGCAAGTAGATAAATAGGTACCGCTCACGGTGTTTCCGTGCTCTGCTCTGGTTCACTAGAAGTGGCTTAGTCATGCTGGCCACATGACCCGGAAGCTGTACGCCGGCTCCCTCGGCCAATAAAGCGAGATGAGCGCCGCAATCCCAGAGTTGGCCACGACTAGACCTAATGGTCAGGGGTCCCTTTATCTTTATCTTAATAGTCTGTTGGGAGCTGCCCAGAGTGGCTGGGGAAACCCAGTCAGATGGGTGGGGTATAAATTATTATTATTATTATTATTATTATTATTATTATTATGTGAAAGCCAGCAGATTTGTGAAACCCCAAACTATGGACTTCTCATTCAGAAACCACTAGAAGAGACCGGAAACATCCTGTTATTTGATGTTGCCACTGACATATTCTTTTTTCGTGTTTGTGTGTGACAAAATTATTAAAACGTATCACACACTGATATACTGGCCATTTGCACTACACAAGGTACACAGCGCACAGCAATTTCCCACCCACCCCCTTGGGCTTCTGCAACTCTGTCTGCATTGCAAAACAAGTCTATACATTTCCAGCCACTTGCCATCCATCATGTCCTCGAGATAGAAATCAGCTCCAGTGATGTAAAATGACACTCAGCAATTATCAGTGGTCCAGGAGGTCCTTAGGCTGCTGAATAAGACCAAGATGAGGGTTATGTTTCCTCCATCATTTGGCCTGGGAATTCCCACTATACACAAACAAGTAAACTTGCATGAATCAGCCCATATTCTGCCCTCATGCATTTAAAGGGCATATGCACTGTGGCGTATATACAGTGGTAACTCGGATTACGGTAAGTACCGGTACTTAATTCATTCCAGAGGTCCGTTCTTAACCTGAAACTGTTCTTAACCTGAAGCACCACTTTAGCTAATGGGGCCTCCTGCTGCTGCCGCGCCGCTGGAGCGCGATTTCTGTTCTCATCCTGAAGCAAAGTTCTTAACCTGAAACACTATTTCTGGGTTAGTGGAGTCTGTAACCTGAAGCGTACGTAACCCGAGGTACCACTGTACTAGCATTTCGAATCTGGCCCATCCCTAAGAAATGGAACATGAATCACTGGGCTAAGCATACAGTGGTGCCCCGCAAGACGAATGCCTCGCAAGACGGAAAACTCGCTAGACGAAAGAGTTTTCCGTTTTGGAGGTGCTTCGCAAAACGAATCTCCTATGGGCTTGCTTCACAAGACGACAATGTATTGCGAGTTCCTGCTGGTTTTTCCCCCCTTTCCCCCCCTTTTTCTAAGCCGCTAAGCCGCTTATCAGCTGATCCGGTCAGCAGATAAGCCGCTAAAAGCCGCTAAAAGCCGCTAATAGCGCTAATAGCGCTAATCCGCTAATCCTTCAATGGGCTTGCTTCGCAAGACGAAAAAAACTGCTAGACGAAGAGAATCTCAGAACGGATTCTTTTCATCTTGCGAGGCACCACTGTATTCCTGTTCAGAATGGAAAGAAGCAGAAGTCCCAGCAAAGGAAGAATGGATACAAAAACTTATGGAATATTCAGAAATGGCGAAACTCACCAGAAGAATAAGAAATCAAGATAGCAAACTTTTTTAAATAAAAGAATGGAAATGGTTTATTGATTATTTACAGATGAACTGCAAACAGATAAAAGTATTGGCAGTAATCCTGTAATAGCCTGCAGTTTCGTAAGAATTTATATTTAAAGTAGATAATTAAATGAGCAAATTAAACGAATTTGGATATGCAGAAGATATTAAAAAAAATAATTTAAGGAACCGCAGAAAGAGCAGGGAGGAAGTCAAACTTTGAAATGTTAAAATGATTGTAAAATTTATGAAATGTATAAATTTGAAAGGTATAAATAATTTTTTTTAAAAAGGGAATGGGTGCACAGCTGGCAAACCAACTGAAAAAGGTAAAAAGCACACACTCTGTGCCCCCAAGATCATCTGTGCTTCCTCTTCCATGAAGGATTTAATGGTGGGAATTGGTAAGAGGATATATTAATCATATTTAATCCTCTAGAGACCTGATACCAGACAGGCTGGATCTACCAATGTATTTAGAGAAGCCTGGTCAAAGTTAACCTGCAGAGGTGAAAAGGATGGTAGCAGGACTGAGCAAGATTGAATTCCCCAAGAGCATGGGTAGGCAAACTAAGGCCCGGGGGCCGGATCCAGCCCAGTCGCCTTCTAAATCCGGCCCGTGGATGGTCCAGGAATCAGCATGTTTTTACATGAGTAGAATGTGTCCTTTTATTTAAAATGCATCTCTGGGTTATTTGTGGGGCATAGGAATTCATTTTGTTGGTTTTTTTTTCAAAATATAGTCTGGTCCTCCACAAGGTCTGAGGGACATTGAACCGGCCCCCTGCTGAAAAAGTTTGCTGACCCCTGCTCAAGAGGATAAAAACTTTCTAAAAGAATGGGGAAAATTTACAAGTTATCTAGGAGACCACTTTAAGCTGATGGAAGCAAGAGCAGGATTTTGACACACTTGTAGTGTAAAAAATATTATGGACAATATGGTTCGATATAAAAACTGGACTACAGACTAATGTGCAGTTGTAGATGTTTTAAAACAAGACCCCATGGACAGGATGGGGGAAAGAAGTGAGATTCGGAGAATCTCCACATATTGTACTACTTTATTGATGTGTGTTTATTTGTATTTTTTATTTGTAAAATTAATAAAATGTTTTGTTTTGTTTTTTTAAAAAGAATTCCCCATTCATGAGCTGATGGGCAGTGGGCGCCAACCAGCTTTCTTCAGGTCAGTGGTGTAGCGTGGGTTGTCAGCACCCGGGGCAAGGCAAGTAATTTGCGCCCCCTAACCCATGGATTTGCACCCCCTAACCCTAACCCCCAGATGTTGCGCCCGGTGCGGCCGGCCCCCCCTGCACCCCCCACGCCACGCCACTGCTTCAGGTACATGAAAGGTTTCCACACAGGGAGCTCTCTCATACACCCAGACCCAACAGCACTGGACTCCCTACAGGGTGGTACAGTCCTTTCTGAAGGGATTGGCTGTTACTTGATGTAACATTTGAAGCCAACATCTGGGATAGTTCCCTCAACAGAGCTTGAGACTCTTAATCTCAGGGTTGTGGGTTCAAGCCCACGTTGGGCAAAAGATTCCTGCATAACAAGGGGTTGGATTAGATGACCCTGGTGTTCGCTTCCAACTCTACAATCCTATGAATCTATGAACAGTCATGGCACCCCCTCTTCCTGGAGAGTGGAAAACATCCTGGGATTGCTTTGGAAACTCGTGTGATTTAGAGGCAAAGTTAAAATGTGTCAGTTAAATTACAAGTTAGTACAATAAGTACAGAAAGAATAAAGTAAGCGTTGTCTGGTTTCCTAGTAGAATACAAAGGAATGTTAATCCTATGCAAAAGTGGAGGAGGAAAAAGATAAAATTGCACGTCAAAGGGAAACAGGATTGTCCAGTTCGGATTGTATCCCTTAACCGACACAAATGAAGAAGTTTGGCAGCTGAGTCAATCATAACCAACATGTTCTATCCCTAATATAATATATTCATGTCGACTCCCAGAAGGAGAAAATGTTGTAACGCTACTACTGCCACCAGTAGAGGAAGTTTAATGATTAAACAGTGTCTGGCTTAATCCAGGCTTTCTACTGATGTGAGGGTGAGACTGAGCAGCTAAGCTTTCCAGGGACTGAGGGAACTAGCCGAGATTCTCATCTCAAACTCGTGTTTAATGAAGTGAGGTGTTTTGTTTATGAAACCCAAGTGAAGAGCGTGTGATTTTCCCCAAGCACATCGCGTCAGAACTCTGTTAATATCAATGCCACTGTAAAAGTCTTGGGTGAGTGGGAGCATTTGGGAGAGGCTGCATAATAGAGAAGAAACAAAACACCCAGGCTTTGCCATACTCCCAAAGTGGTGGCAGTTCGTGAATGAGGAAGACATCCAGTGACATCACACCCAGCTGAAATTAAGTAAGGTTACCATCTGCACCATACGTTTAAAGCAGTAGTATACCACTTTAAGCAGTCATAGCTTCTCACAGGGAATCCTGGGAAAGGTAGTTTGTTCAAGGGTGCTGAGAGTTGCAGTCCTCGAGAGTGGTTTAACAATCACTCCCCCTTCCCAGGGAACTCTGGGAAATGTAGGCCATTTCCTTCAAGGGTACAGTACTTGGAACTGCAGCTCTTTGAAGGGTAATCCACAGTTCCCAGGGTTCTTTAGGGGAAGCTATGTGTTTTCAGTGCATGGTGTGGAATGCGTGTGACCTCGAAAAACAGCGTGCCTCTGAGCAGATGCTTAGACTTGCAATTTGTTTTCACTACCAGAACTGAAGTAAGCTTACGGTCCATTCACACAAAATTCCACTCCTGGTTACAGTGGTACCTCGGGTTACGTACACTTCAGGTTACATTCGCTTCAGGTTACAGACTCCGCTAACCCAGAAATATTACCTCGGGTTAAGAACTTTGCTTCAGGATGAGAACAGAAATCGTGCTCTAGTGGCGCAGCGGCAGCGGGAGGCCCCATTAGCTAAAGTGGTGCTTCAGGTTAAGTACAATTTCAGGTTAAGAACGGACCTCTGGAACAAATTAAGTACTTAACGCGAGGTACCACTGTGTCTTTCTTCCGTTCAGCAGCCTACTTTAGGTGGAAAAAGTCAGCTTGTTGTTGCTACTGTTAAACAACTGGGAGTCAGAAATCCTGGCTCAGGAAAAGCTAACATGCTGCTCTACAGATGTTGTGTGGACTATAATTCCCATCAGACACAGCCAGCATGGTGAATGATCAGGGGTGATGGGAGTTCCAGTCCACAACAGCTCGAAGGCGCCACATTGCCCACCACTGTCTTTGCCAATCTCCTTCAAATTAGCCAGGGATCCCAGTTGACTTTAAAGCCAACTAGTTGGCCCAACCAAAAGATCTAATGACTCCTTTTCAGTCCCTTCATATTCTGTGGAATCCACAGGGTTGCAAAGACCAACAACAATACTAGTCAGTGCTATAAAAAAGAGGTACCATGAACTACTGCATATAATGCATGTTTGCATGTATTTGAGAAAGGGTGGTAGTAATTCTTTCCTTGAAACCTGAGAAACAGCGCACAGTTTCTCCCCAATCCTGTGACTGCTTTTCTCCTCCAGCCTATACTGCTTGAAGTGAGTCAGGCTTCACCATCTCTCTGTTTGGCACCTATCCAAATCGGGCAAAACAACACACATCCTGATACACCCATTAACCTCCATCCCCACATGGTTGTATACAGGGAAGAACCAGGCACAAGAACCAAGACAGGTAAGATGAGAAGGAATAGAGAGGATGGGCTGCTCAGGGGCAATGGGCACAGAATGGGGAAAGCGCTCCAAACATTACAAAGAGGGATGGGAGAGGAATTTGCTTTCCTTTGCAATTTAAGGTGAAACTACCCAATTCATGGTGGGACGCGGGTGGCCTAGGGCTTGCTGATCAGAAGGTCGGCGGTTCGAATCCCCACGACGGGGTGAGATCCCATTGCTTGGTCCCTGCTCCTGCCAACCTAGCAGTTTGAAAGCACAAAGTGCAAGTAGCACAGTGTTTCCGTGCACTTCTCTAGTTCGCCAGAAGCGACTTAGTCATGCTGGCCACATGACCCGGAAGCTGTATGCTGGCTCCCTCAGCCAATAAAGCGAGATGAGCGCCACGACCCCCAGAGTCATCTGTGATTGGACCTAATGGTCAGGGGTCCCTTTACCTTTACCCAATTCACACCTCTTGAACCGATAAAGGTAAAGGTAAAGGGACCCCTGACCATTAGGTCCAGTTGTGGCCGACTCTGGGGTTGCGGCGCTCATCTCGCTTTATTGGCTGAGGGAGCCGGCGTTTGTCCGCAGACAGCTTCCAGGTCATGTGGCCAGCATGACTATGCCACTTCTGGTGAACCAGAGCAGCACACGGAAATGCCGTTTACCTTCCCGCCGGAGCGGTGCTTTCGAACTGCTAGGTTGGCAGGAGCAGGGACCGAGCAAAGGGAGCTCACCCTGTCGTGGGGATTCGAACTGCCGACCTTCTGATCAGCAAGTCCTAGGCTCTGTGGTTTAACCCACAGCGCCACCGCGTCCCTCCTTGAACTGATACATGAATGTAAAAGACATTTATCCTTTGTAAGGTCCACTTTTCAGAATTCTGCAGTGCAATTCTCCAACCAAGCTGCATATATTAGAGAGAGGTGTGCATACAAATGCATATATTAGTAAAAAAAACAAAAACCATGCACATTCTGCTTGCCCAAATGAGTATGTTAGTCAAAACTGCCTGCAAAAACATATCATTAGGAGAAATTAGTGCTAGAACGTTGACAAATTTTCATTAGCATTTCTTAATAATTGCAAACTGCTATGGAAATGTAGATAACTTGAGTTTAAGATTTGAAAAAATTGAGAAACTTAAATGGACAGTTTCTCCGATAATGGAGTTGTTCAACACATGTGGAGAATAGCTGCATTGCCTAAGATTTATCTTGAGGCTTGCTAATGGTGGCCAGTTTTTCTCTGCTCTTTTCTTCACTATTCTCCCAAGGGACCAGGGTATTCCTTTTGGCATTGGCAAAAGAAACAAAGACTTGCTGACATTTAGGTTTGACATTTCCTTTCCCCCATAGCCTTTGGTTCAAGTGGAAATCTTGTTTTGCTGACCCCAGTCTGATCAAATTCAGTATTCATTTCCATGTACATTTACCTGAAGGGAAGCCCCTTGAACTCAGTGAGCCTGACAGTGCAATCCTATTCATGTCAAAGCAAGACCCATTGATTTACTCTCTGGTAAGAGATTCAGAGTTCTGTGGAACTCAGAAGCTTACTCATTTGTTGATCACTTATTGAAATTTTTCTTCGCACAAGTATTGCACTGTTGTGGATTTCTACCCCACCCAGCCTCTTACCCATTACATATGGCAATGTTAAGGCACCCAGGCTGTAGTACATGAATAGGAAACCTGTGGCCTTTCAGATGTTGTTGGACTTCAACTCCCAGCATCCTTGGCCAGCGTGACCAATGGCCAGGTAATGATGGGAGTTGTAGTTCATCAACATCTGAAAAACCACCCTGGTCTTTCCTCTTAGTGCTTAAACTGGTGAAACCATCATTCTCTCCCCACATGGATTTCTAAGAGCTGTGGTCCTGTGTGAGTTGCATACAGATTTATAAGAGAATTCTCAGCATCCCCACCAAGCTACAGTTCACAGGATTTATTTTTATTTTTTTAGAGCCATGCCTGCTAAGCTGATACAAAACCAATATAAATTACTTAATCTGGTCTGTGACCATTTAATAAAATTTGATTTGAATATAAATTAGAAATGCAGATGTTCCTGAATTCTCCATTAGAGTGTAATCAATACAGATCACAAATTTAAAGCCCAAGGCTGGCCCCAAAAAAATCTTGGGAACTGTAGTTTACCCCACACAGAGCTATAGTCTACAGTTTCCAGGGAACTACAGTTCCCAGGATTCTTTGGGGAGAGTCACATGCTTTAAATTTATGGCATGGATGTGTCGATTGCACATTAAACCAATTCACACATTTGGCGGCTGCTGAAGCAGAGATCTGGATCCCACTCCAAACTCCTAGCTTGTCCATTTTCCAATTTGCGTGAAACTTACTTAATAAGTGGCTGTTGGAAGATTTCTGCCTTAGGCTGCTACTGTTTTAGCTCTCTCGAGGTGGGTTGTTAGTCTTTTGCAGCAATAGACAACAAAGACCTGGGGCACCTTAAAAGATGAACCAATTTATTATCGCATAAGCTTTCGTGGACTCAAGGCCACTTTGTAAGATGTGCAAAGTGAAATCTTAGTTGGCAGGGAGAAAACTGGGAGTTGGGCGACAATGAGATACAACCCCACTTCAACAAATCAGTTGTAACTAAAGCACAAATCTATGTTGAAAAGGCACACCCTTCAGTGTAGCAGATTGGTGATCACATACTCAGCATTGCTAAGATGATTGTATCAACACCTGTATTGCGGCAGGAACCAATACAGATAACCATTGATAACAACAGATATCCTGGCATTGGTCAACTAATTAGGCTCACAAAGACAATCAAGAACGCATCTTTCCTTAACAGTTAGCTGATTTCTGATTTTAAAAATTTTATATGGTTCTATCGTATGATTTTATGCATAATTGTTGTAACCCACTCTGCTATTTTTTTTTTATGAACCGTGGGATACAATTTTTAAATACAAATAACAATGCAAAGGAGTATACGTAGGGTGGTTTTTAAAAACCTTTACCTCAATGAATTGTAATTCTGTTTATAGGTAGGTAGCTATGTTGGTTTGCTGTAGTCAAAACAAAATAAAAAAATCCTTCCAGTAGCACCTTAGAGACCAACTAAGTTTGTTATTGGCATGAGCTTTCGTGTACTGGAAGGAATTTTTGTAATTCTGTTGTTTCACATTGAAACAATATTCGCACTGAACACAGGTACATGCCGGTTCTACACATGTGCAAGTGTTTGTGAGAAAGAGTGTACATTTATTGATTTGCACAGCTTGTGTACACAGGTACTCAGACCATATACTTTGTGAATATTACATGTGAATAACTGCGCATGTGTACAGCTCAGGGTCGGTGTACCCAGGCAGAGGGATTGCAACCCATTGAATATGAACACCCCTATTGTATTCTTGCTTTGTGATCCTTTTATTTCTGAATAGCAACCTTGACGTCAGTTACAGAGTGTCCTGGGAGTTTGAAAGATTCTCCCACTGGTTCATGAATAGTGCAATCTCATTACATGAATGTAACATTTTTTCCTTTGTTTCAGCTTGTTAGCTGTTTTCACATTTTGGCTGGGGGGATGGGGAGGAATGTCGAGATTTGTGCCCGCTGATTCTTCTACATAGAGACTGGCACATCTGTCCTATGTAGAATACTGATGGGCATTGCTACTAGATGACGGCACAAGGGAGAGAAAGAAATCAGCATCCCAAAACCCCTTTGCCAGGGAAGTTTTTAATGTTTGACATTTTATCATGTTTTAATATTCCGTTGGAAGCTGCCCAGATTACTACTACTACTACTATTATTATTATTATTATTATTATTATTATTATTACAGTTGCCACTAGGATTGTTTAAGCAGAAGAACTTGTGGAGGCCCATTGTGGTGTCCTAAACAGAGTATTCACTTGAACTGAGAAGGAAGCGTGTTTTGCCATGAAAGGTCATTGCATAACCTTTGGACAGAAACTGCCACCTCAGCTCAACATTCCTCATAGGATTCCCATTTAGACATAATGGTAAAGCCAGTGAATGGTACAATCAGTGAGGGGTCTGAATGAGGAGAGTTTTGAGGGCCATAGATAAAGGCCTAGAGGTCCACATCTGGTCCTCAGGCTTGAGGTTCTTCACTGTTGTCCATAGAGGTTCTTACTTGGCTCAGGCTCCATCCACACTCAACATTGAAAGCCCATGACTTCCCCCAAAGAATAATAACTGAATTTTTAAAGGGGGCTGGGAAATGGTAAGCAAACCACAGTTCCCAGGATTCTCAGGGGGCAGCCATGACTGTTGAAGTGCTATAAATGTGCTTTAAATGTAGTGTGGATGTGACCTCATCCTCTTAACTTGGTTTTATTTAGTTAGTTGGTTGCATTTATATCTGAGGGAACGTCTCCACCCCCATTGTTCAGCCTGGACACTGAGGTCCAGCTCCGAGGGCCTTCTGATGGTTCCCTCATTGCAAGAAGTGAGGTTACAGGGAACCAGGCAGAGGGCCTTCTCAGTAGTGGTGCCCACCCTGTGGAACGCCCTTCTACCAGATGTCAAGGAAATAAACAACTATCTGACTTTTAGAAGACATCTGAAGGCAGCCCTGTTTAGGGAAGTTTTTAATGTTTGATGTTTGATCGTGTTTTTAATACTCTGTTGGGAGCCTCCCAGAGTGGCTGGGGAAACCCTACCACATGAGCAGGGTATAAATAATAAATTATTATTATTATTATTATTATTATTATTATTATTATTATTATTATCATTATCATTATCATTATCATTATCATTATCATTATCATTATCATCATCATCAGTGCTTTTTTCTGGGGGTACGCAGGGGTACACAAACCCCTAAACATTTTGTGAATCTAACTTTGTCCTCATTGAGAGACAGTATTTCAATATGAGTAGGAAAAGGAGAGTACCCCTAAACATTTTTTAAGGGGAAAAAAAAGCACTGATGATGATGATGATATCCCACTTTTTTCTCCCAGAAGCTCACAAGGTGGGGTACATGGTTTTCCCCTTCCTCACTGAATCCACACAACAACCCTGTTAAGTAAGTTAAGCTGAGAGGCAAGGTGAGCTTCCTGGCAAAGTTAGGCTTTGAATCCTGGTCTCTCAGGTCTGGTCCTAGTTCAACATCTCTTCCCTAAGCAGGGTCATCTATTCCTTTCTCAAGCTGCCCTTGCCCTCCAATATGCACACTTAGCTGCAGTGATGCCTGTAGGGCAGGAGTCTAGCCCCCACTTCAGCAGAAGGAGCAGAAGGACCCTCAAAAGTCAGTTGGGTGGGCTTACCATGGTCTCCCATCCAAAGAGCACTATCCCATAAGAACACCAAGTCCACAGTTCTACCTAACCTAACCATACCAATTGTTCAACCGAATAAGCTCAAGGATGGTCACTGGCTCAGAATGCTTCCGTAAATCAGGTGTGAGGGTAGCTCAGTCTGTAAAGCATGAGGCTCTTAATTTCAAGGTTGTTGGTTTGAGCCCCACGTTAGGCAAAAAGAGTCCTACATTGCAGGGGGTTGGACTAGATGCCCCACGTGGCCCCTTCCAACTCTACAATTCTGTGAACCTTTGGCCCTCCAGATGTTGCTGAACTACATCTCCCATCAGCCCCAGCAAGCATGGCCAATGCCCAAGGGATGATGGGAGTTGCAGTTCAGCAACATCAGAGGGAGAGAACTAAAGGTTCCTCACACCTGCAGGAAAGGCTTTGCTCTCTGCATTTCACTATATCAATACTCCTTTGTGCAAAACTGCATTAAAGTTACGTTTTTGCTGCTAGAAATAGTTTATTTCTGTATCAGAATGCCCGAGCACACTGCCCACCACTTCCCCTAAGTGAGGAGGAAACTAGTCTTGTCTAAAGCTAGGACTGGCCCAGAATTCTTTTTGGCCTGAAGCAGAACAGAAAACAGAAAACCTCTCCCCAAGTCACGGTATACAGTATTTTGGCACCTGAGGAAAACCCCTGCCTCAAAATAGAATAAAAAATAGATACTTGATCATTGTTGCCCTTTCACAGCATCTAAGATCAGCTGCCTGAAACAGCCACGGCACTTTGTCCAATGGTAGGGCTGGCTGTATATGACCAGAACACTGAAATTAAACTGATCTGGGACTGAAATCATTCCTCTGTGATAACTTGCCTCACCAATGCAGGATCATGATTCCCGATTAACCCCTTTCCTTTGGGTGCTTGCCAACACCCAGTGTGCAGTGGTTGGGGTCCCAAGGTCTACATATAGATGGTGCCCCACGGATGGGGTCCAATGGCAGAAATAAAGAACCACTGGGCTCCTCTGGATCACCTGTTTACTGAGCAGCTATCCTGATTCCCTTGCGCAAAGCTTACACAGAGGCTAGTTTATACCTGGTGTTTCTTGTGCATTGATTTTGATTTGTTTGCAGGAATTTTATACAACAATGAGCATTCATCCTGATTTTCTTGCAAGGGTTTTATGCAGCTTTCTGCTAAACCATTTGTGCACCCCTCACTTTCGAACACTGTCAACTCTCCCGTCACTTTCCTAACTGCAAACAGTCTGTTTCTTTTCTTTAAAAAGTGCCTTTGTTGCACCAGAGTGACAGAATGCTTTGATCCTCATCAGTCACCCAAACCTAAATTTCCTGGTATGCAGTAAGAACCCATCCTTCAAAATTCCCGACAATCTGGAAAGGCCCCCGTAACGTTAATGGCCAAATGTCAACATTACTTACACGGGTATCTGAAGTAGAAGTCATTCTCGGCGTCGCTCGTGATGTTCTTCTCCTGCTTCGCCTTCTCCCAGCCAGCTATATCGGATTCTGCGTTGAAGCGCACGAAGACGCCAAAAAGGATGATCATGGCAAGCTCCCAGAGGAGGCAAACCAGCGGCAGACGCCAGCGCATGTCGGTGTTCCTCGCCATCATAGTCCTCACAATCAGTTTGTCATTTGCCTGCTTGTTTGGTGAAGGGGGAAGAGGAGCTGTGTGTGAGCTGGCAAGTGCGAAGTTACAGTCCCAACTGCTGGAGGAAGTTCATTCATTTTATGTCATCTGGGGAGATGTGGGTGTGACCGTGCGGCTGTCAGTCATCACTTCAGACACTCAAGGACACTGGCAACCAGTCCCATTTCAGAGCTTCCTTAATAGATCAGGGCACTCTCTCATATAACCAGCCACAAACAAAGGGGCGAGGCACATGTGTCGGGCCGCCTTAAGAAACTGAGTGCATTCTGTGTGCTCAGCATCACAGATGAATAGATTCAGCATCACGGCTGGATGGATTCCATGATTAGCATCACAGCATCCTAAGGTGGGAGCGGCTAGAGGTTGATAAGCCAGGGTTATCTGTGGGGTACACACAGTGGCTGAGTTTGTGCTGGTGTGGGGAGGCAGCCGCAGTGCCATCACAGCTAAGAAAATGACCACTCTATGTATCTCATCTACATTTGCACTCTGCTTAGGAACCTGTTGCACTGCGTTCTCATGTGGACTCACTGTTTCAGTTTGCGAGTTGGATCAAGACCGTGAGTGTAGGAGGAGTGACAATCTTTCCCTCCCCAGGTGAGCGATGGGGAAGAGACTTAGCAGGTGAGAGAGTCGGGAGGGAAGGCTGACATTCAAGGGATGTAAGTTAACTGTGGTGAATCTATGCGGACTGGTTTTTTGAAACGGAGATCCCCCCCCCCTTTTGGCCTTATATACTGCTGTTTTATTTCTGCGCTAAGCTTGATCCTCGCACCTGTTTAGTTTCAAGCTGTTAAAACAGTCTATTGATTTGTACAAAGTTGCTTGCACAGGTTGATTTTTTAATGATATATTTAAAGACTGACATTATGAGTAATGGGTTATTTGTAATGGTTCCTAATTAAATAATTATGGGTTATTTGTAATGGTTCCTAACATGGTTTCTGAATTGTGGTTGTCCTTTGTGCGGTGTAGTGTGAGCTGCTTCGGGCACACGTGTGTGCGTGTGTGTTTGTGTGCGTGTGTATTGACAGCATACATTTAAAGCACTACGACACCACTTTAAATGTATGGTGTGAAAGAACCAAGGCCAGAGCAGGGAATGATTTAGAGAAGCAGTGGGTAGCCTCCCCTGTGTATCTGTATTTTGGGTCCACAGGATCCTTCATTGATTTCATTCTTTCATCTCCTGCGCTACACTAAGAGCTATTTACTTATTACATTTCTGACCTTTCAAGATGGTGTACATGGTTTCCCCCTCCCCTACCAGTCATCAGCACAACGACCCTGTGAGGTAGGCTAGGTTAAAGAAAAGTGTTCAGTTCAAATATCCCCCAATGATTTTATGGCTGGGTATGGAGATATGGATTTTGCTTTCTCCCGGGCCTAGTCTGAAACTCTAGCTGTTACACAGGAGTTTTCTTGTGGCATATAAAATGCAGAACTAGCACCTTATTATATATTACTCTCTAATTCTAGATGGGTGGAAGCTGGCTGTAGTTGTTAAGTGTAGCATGGGGAAATATACTCTGCATATGCTCAGAGGAATTCTCTTCTAATGCAGCTTTTAAACTCCTAGGACTTGATCCTGTCATTAAAAGCCACCATTTTATTTTATTTTATTTTATTTTATATATATAATTTTTATTAATGTTTTTTGTTTTACAATATAGAATACTCATTTAAACATCAAAATATCAATGACTTCTTCTCTTTCCATAGTTCATTTTACATATCATAAATCCCTGCATATTTTACATAAACTAAACCATTCAGTATTCCATTACAGTGGTACCTCGGGTTACATACGCTTCAGGTTACAGACTCCGCTAACCCAGAAATAGTACCTCGGGTTAAGAACTTTGCTTCAGGATGAGAACAGAAATCATGCTCCGGTGGTGCGGAAGCAGCAGGAGGCCCCATTACCTAAAGTGGTGCTTCAGGTTAAGAACAGTTTCAGGTTAAGAACGGACCTCCGGAACAAACCTCCAAGTACTTAACCCGAAGTACCACTGTATTATGTCCATCAAAACTTATTTACACTGTTGAATTTATCTTAATGCCGCCAGCGTTTTCAAGTGTACACAATCCCCCCCCCCAATATTCAATAAACATTTTCCAATCTTCTCTAAATGTATGTTCTTCTTCTTCTCTTATTCTATATGTTAAGTCCACAAGCTGTGCATATTCCATCATTTTAAAACCTTACCTCTTGCTGCTCTCAGCAACGAAGCTGAACGTTTGAAGATTCAGGACAGATTAGAGAAAGTACTTCTTCATGCAGTGCATAGTTGAACTGTGGAACTCTGTCCCACTGGAGGCAGTGATGACCACTAACTTAAAGGTAAAGGGACCCCTGACCATTAGGTCCAGTCACAGACGACTCTGGGGTTGTGGCGCTCATCTCGCTTTATTGGCCGAGGGAGCCGGCGTTTGTCTGCAGACAGCTTCCAGGTCATGTGCCCTGCATGACTAAGTCGCTTCTGGCGAACCAGAGCAGCGCCTGGAAATGCTGTTTACCTTCCCGCCAGAGCGGTACCTATTTATCTACTTGAACTTTTGACGTGCTTTCGAACTGCTAGGGTGGCAAGAGCTGGGACCGAGCAATGGGAGCTCACCCCGTCGCGGGGATTCGAACCGCCAACCTTCTGATCGGCAAGTCCTAGGCTCTGTGGTTCAACCCACAGCGCCACCCGCATCCCCACCACTAACTTAGATGGCTTTAAAAGAGAATGAGTCAGATTCATGAAGGTCATGACCCATGATGGCTATGCTTGGTCTTCCCCAGGAGGGGAGCTTGAGTCCTCCATGCTGGTTTCCCACAGGCATCTGGTTAGCGTCTATGAGAACAAGATGCTGGACTAGATGGGCCATTCAGCAGGCTCTTCTTATCTTCTTCTGGCCTCTTGGTTTTCCTCCAACTCACAGCAGGCCTTGCTGCCCTTCCCTTTCACCTCTTCCCTCCTCCCGTTTTCTTTCCTAACCTCCTAAGGAACACAGAAGGCTATTCCAGAATTGCCTGCAGCTGTCTCTATGGGGATGGCATGTAAACCGTCTGGCTTGGTCACTGGGTGTAAAAAAAACCCCCACTGCCACTGGGGCACTGCGGTGTACATTGTTAGCCGTTATCTAACTTATACTCATCATTAGAACTGCTAATGCAGGTTTTTAAGTTGCCGTTCACCTGGGGCCAAGTTGTAATTGACTCCTGGGCAGTCGTTCTCAAGTAGCAAGTTGCACAGTGCTGTTTTGCTTTATATTTTTGTTACTTATTTTATTTTATTTTAAATGCATTATCTGCCCTTTACCACCAGGTCCCAGGGCAAGTTACAACAGTTTAAGATTAAGAACAGTTAAAACAAATTACAGTAACAGGGAAAAGTGCACCCCAACCCCCCCACATCTCAGGTATCAAAGGCCAAAGTAAAGAGATATGCCCTCAGCATTTGCCAAAAGCAGCAAAAAAGGTAAAAATGTAAAGGACCTCTTGACAGTTAAGTCCAGTCAAAGCCGACTGTGGGGTGCGGAGCTCGTCTCGCTTTCAGGCCGAGGTAGCTGGTGTTTGTCCACAGACAGCTTTCTGGGTCATGTGGCCAGCATGACTAAACTGCTTCTGGCACAATGGGATACTGTGACGGAAACCAGAGTGCACAGAAATGCCGTTTACCTTCCCACCAGAGCGGTACCTATTTATCTACTTGCATTGGTGTGCTTTCAAACTGTTAGGTTGTCAGGAGCTGGGACTAAGCAACGGGAGCTCACCCCGTCGTGGGATTCAAACCGCCGACCTTCTGATCGGCAAGCCCAAGAGGCTCGGTGGTTTAGACCACAGCGCCACCCCTGCAAGTGTCCTGGAAAAACTGGGACAGCCCCCCCCCCCTTGAGAGCACGGTGGCCCCAAAGAAAGTGCTTTTTCAGGGCCACAATCCTGTACTTTTTCGGGGCCGCCTGTCTCCTTACTTACATCCAGTCCAGGGATCCAGTCCTCTTTAGACATAGCATTGCCAATGTCATTCTAGATCTCTGCAGAGGCTAAAGTAGAAGTATTTGCCTCTTCCTGTCATTGGCTCTGACTCTACCCTTGGGGTTTTTGTCTCTCTCCCCCCACCCCATGAGTCTCTATGGGCACCAGACTTCATTCATCCCATTTGGGACTTATGTAGCTCTGGGAGTGATCTTGCTCTGCCTCTGTTTTGCATCGGTCACCATCCAGCGGTGGCCGATCAGAATTGTAACCCAAAACATCTGTAGGGTGGCAGAGATTGAGTTAAGCAAATACTTTTTTTCCACTGGAAAGAAAGCAAAGAGTCTTTCTTTCCTTGTTTGCACCCATTCTGGGAACCAAATAACGTCTTTTCCACTGCAGCAATAGACTCTCTCACCTTGCCTTATTTTCCACCATTTCTCACCTTATCGGTCTTTGGGATCAGAACTTTGTGGGCAGTCTTCCAAACCATGAAGTTGCCTGCATGGTCCAGTGGTTCTCCTCTAGTCTAAACACAACCTCTCTCCCATTTCTCACCCCACTGTGAGGATCACAGTTGGCTGCTAAAAATCATGGCCCAACTGCACTGGCTGCCAATTAGTTTCCGGGTCCAATTCACAGGGCTGGTTTTCACCTACAAAGCCTTAAATGGCTATACTTCAAGGACTGCCTCTCCTCATGTGAACAGACCTGGACCCTGCAATCATCATTCACATGTGCCCTCTCCACAAGAGGTCTGGAGGGTGGCAACACGAGAACAGGCTTTTCCGCAGCAACTCCCCGTTTGTGGAATGCTCTCCCCAAGGAGGTTCGGCTGGCGCCTTCATTATACACCTTATGTGCCAGACAAAAATGCACCTCTTATTTTAAATGTGTTTATGGGAGTGGGTGGAGGGAGAGGGTTATTGGTCTGTGGTTGCTGTTGTTTTGTTCTTTTTATCATCTTTTAATTTTATGTTGTGAATTGCCCTGAGATCTGCGGAGGATGGGTGGTATACACATTTAATAAATAATAATATTTCCGGTCATCAGCTAAGGCACAGAAGGGGAACCCATCTGGATATTTGTCGGACTACAACTCCCATCGTCCCAGGCCATTGGTCATGATGGGAGTTGGAGTCCAACAATGTCTGGAGGGCCACAGGTTCACCGCCATTACTTGCAACACTATCTTCAGATGCTTTGTTTTCTTCCCAACAACCTATGGGGAAACCCAGCCAGATGGGAGGAGGAGGAGGAGGAGGAGGAGAAGGAGGAGGAGGAGGAGGAGGAGGAGGAGGAGGAGAAGGAGGAGGAGGAGGAGGAGGAGGAGGAGGAGGAGGAGGAGGAGGAGAAGAAGAAGAAGAAGAAGAAGAAGAAGAAGAAGAAGAAGAAGAAGAAGAAGAAGAAGAAGTAGTAGTCACAATATGTTTGCACAGGCTTGCGGGGTGGTTAGACAATGTCAGCCATTTTATCAAGCATTCCCTCTTGTTTCCTTACAGGGTAGTTATACAATGCCGTGTCAAGCAGGTGTATCCCACATTTCCCCTGTCACTTTCCTTATTGCAAAAAGTCTTGATGTGTGGAGTGGGGGAAAGCATGTTTGCTGTGCATGTTGTGGAAGCATCCTACAACCCCCTATCTTTCCCGGTTGTCAGCCATTGTCAGCTAGCGTTGATGAGAGTTGGATTACAACAACATCCAGAAGGCCACAGGGTCCTCCATCCCTAATCTAAGGGAACAACAAATGCTGCTGGAAATGGTTGAAACAGAACAGCTGAAATTTGAAATGGTTACAAGGAGATCCTGGTAGAATGAATGGAAGTCTGGGCAACATGAAAGGACAGTCATCTAAGGGACAAGTGGTTTGTTTTTCCTGTACGCCGTGTTTTGAAACACATCTTGACATTGTTTTCATTTGAAAGCATTGTATCACCAAGGAATGGGACAATGCAAATGCCAATCAAGGTGTGGTTAAAGGAAAAGATGTTGCTCACTGCTTCACTTGTAAGGAAGAGGAAAAAACCCAGGGCTGTCTCTAGACCACATGGTGCCCCGGGCAAGGATAGCCTTTGGCACTCCCTTCTCTTTGTTCAACTTTTGAATAGCTTCTTTTTCATTTCCTTGGCATCCCAGTTCATCTGCTTTTGCAGATGATTGGCGTGCAGGACTTTCCCCTGTCATCAACCACTATCAAGTTCAGGGCCGGATTTAGGTTTGATGAGGCCCTAAGCCAGGGGTCAGCAAACTTTTTCAGCAGGGGGCCAGTCCACTATCCCTCAGACCTTGTGGGGGGCCGGATTATATTTGGGGCGGGGGGATGAATGAATTCCTATGCCCCACAAATAACCCAGAGATGCATTTTAAATAAAAGCACACATTCTACTCATGTAAAAACACCAGGCAGGCCCCACAAATAACCCAGAGATGCATTTTAAATAAAAGGGCACATTCTATTCATGTAAAAACATGCTAATTCCCAGACCGTCCGCGGGTTGGATCTAGAAGGCGATTTAGAAGCCCCCCCCCCCCCCCCCGGGGCCTTAATTTGCCTACCCATGCCCTAAACTACTGAAGGTTATGGGGCCCTTTATATGTCCAGCTGTCCTTTGTCAACAACAAATTGTCACTGTTATTTGTGTTGAATATATGCTATATGGTAATTTATGGACCTAATAGCTATCTAAAGCCATTTGCACATAACAAATAGGAGCCTACACAACACAAAACACTGTTGCTGTATGTAGATTTTATTTTATTTGTTTTTTATCTTATATTTTGGAAATGTGCATCCAGGTTTTTCTTCCTTTAAATTTTTTGGGGGCCCCCAAGAGAGTGGGGCCCTAAGCTATAGCTTGTTTAGCTTATACGTAAATCTGGCACTGATCAAGTTGTATCCCTGGATATGAGTATAATCTCTCTCTCTCTCTCTCTCTCTCTCTCTCACTCTCACTCTCACTCACTCTCTCACACACATACACCTTTATTCTTGAATGGACACATGTCAACCTTTCCACGAATTAAAAGCAAGTTTGTGGGCAGCAGGTCATAAAAGGATCTTCTCTGTGGTGGCCCCTGAAATGTGGAATGATCTCCTTTCCAAGGTTTTTCCTCACCCTGTTGTACACGTTCCATTGCGTACCCTCCAACATTCCTCAGATGAAAATAGGGACATTTCTCAGTCTCCCCCAACTGACACTTCTCAACCGTCTCCCCATTTTTCCTATCTGAAGAAGGGTAAGTGTCACCACCGCAACACCAATGGGGCGAAACACACAGGCCCTCCACCGTCCTGAGAAATCCCATTTTAAAAAATATTTTATTCTTCAGTAGATTTGCAAAAAGAAAAGCATACACCAATAAATATTTTTTTTAGAAAGGGGCAATAATATTTTTTTAAGAAAGATTAGACACAGAGACACAAAGCACTTTTTCAAAAAATCAAGACTCCTTGAGCGCCACTCCACTCCCCCTTTCTTCCTGCCCTCTGCCTGTCCCTCAGAGCTGGTGTATTACATGGGGCTGGGTCTCAGTGACCACTGTTAGAATTCCTGCTCCATGACTGCAGTCATGGGATTTTTGTCTATCACATGACGGTATATGTTTTGAAGTGACAGAGACAGAATGTTTGTGTTACTGTGTTCCATGAAGTGGGACTAATGTCCTTTGTTCTTTTCTTTTTGCTGTCTGATGCTAGAGAGAGAGGGAGCCATGTTGCAGTGCTCCGTGTGTGTTTATATGTAAATAAAGTAGATTAGCCAAAATGCTGAGTTGCTGAGGTCTGTTACACATGATGTGCATACTCTGCGGATCCCTAAGTGTGCCGGTGTCGGTTGGCATCGGCCACTGTGCTGTTCGGGCGGAAGAAAGCTTTTGAAGCTCCCAAATGATTAACCAGGAGGGACCATGCCAGTCGGGCATGTGTCTCTGCCAGGGTCCTACTCAAGTGTAGGCCGAACTCCTGACAACCACAGCCTCTCCTCTGCCTCTCCTGCTCTCCAGCAACAACTACAAGCTGCCCAAGGAAGCAGGCCGGCAGCAGCAGCCATGGAGAGGCAATGGGATGTTTTTTCACAGTTGGCACTGCCACCACCGCCATTGCTCGGGAGAAGCGCCGGCTCATCCTCCCCCCGAGCTCGGCAGCGGTGGAACTGGCAGGGGATAAAATCAGAAGCTGGGGTGGCTTTCATAATTCCGGAACTGTCCCTGGAAAATCTGGACACTTGGAGGGTATGGCAGGGCACCTCACACCCAGGAGTGAACTGCATCTGTCTACCAGCTCCATCTGGTATGCAGGTTGAGACCCTACCTGCCCATGGACTGTCTCGCCAGAGTGGTGCATGCTCTAGTTATCTCCTGCTTGGACTACTGCAATGCACTCTATGTGGGGCTACCTTTGAAGGTGACCTGGAAACTACAATTAACCCAGAGTGCAGCAGCTAGACTGGTGAGTGTGAGTGGCCGCTGAGACCATATAACACCAGTCCTGAAAGACCTACATTGGCTCCCAGTATGTTTCCAAGCACAATTCAAAGTGTTGGTGCTGACTTTTAAATCCCTAAACCACCTCAGCCCTGTATACCTGGAGGAGCATCTCCACCCCCATTGTTCAGCCCAGACACTGAGGTCCAGTGCCGAGGGCCTTCTGGTGGTTCCCTTCCTGCGAGAAGTGAGGTTACAGGGAACCAGGCAGCAGGCCTTCTTGGTAGTGGTGCCCGCCCTGTGGAACGCCCTCCCACCAGATGTCAAGGAAATAAACAACTACCTGACTTTTAGAAGACATCTGAAGGCAGCCCTGTTTAGGGAAGTTTTTAATGTTTGAAGTTTTATTCTGTTTTCAGTCCTCTGTTGGGAGCTGCCCAGAGTGGCTGGGGAAACCCAGCCAGATGGGCGGGGTAATAATAATAATAATAATAATAATAATAATAATAATAAGGCCCTCAGACTAGGCAAAACTCCTCACTGCCACAGCTTCTCACCCTCCTCAAGTGTTTTTGTCTGACTGGAACACGTCCTTGAACTCTCGCTTGCCTGGGTGGAGACTATTGAAGGGCTTGGTGTGGTGTGGTGGTTAGCAGCGGTAGCCAGTGTGGTGTAGTGGTTAAGAGCGGTGGACTCGTAATCTGGTGAACCGGGTTCGCTTCCCCGCTCCTCCACATGCAGCTGCTGGGTGACCTTGGGCCAGTCACACTTCTCTGAAGCCTCTCAGCCCCACTCACCTCACAGAGTGTTTGTTGCGGGGGAGGAAGGGAAAGGAGAATGTTAGCCGCTTAGGATAGTGATAAAGTGGGATATCAAATCCAAACTCTTCTTCTTCTTGGGAGTGTGTGTAGAAAGCAGCCTACTGCACAAGGGTAAGATGGACATTCGTTGCTCCACCCAACACTGGCATGAAGCCCTCAGGCTGAAAAAGATCCCCCATTCCTGGGTTAAGCTAAAGTCTCCTCGGTCAAGGTGGGTTTTGAGCTGAAGTCTGAAGGAAGGGTGAGTTGACAGGTCAGGGCTGGGCAACATCTTGCCCTCCAGATGTTCCTGAACTCCAACTCCAACCATTCCTGGTGATTGGCCATGTTTGCTGGGGCTGATGGGAGTTGTGGTTCAGGAACATCTGGAGGGCCAATGGTTCCCGCACCTGGCGTAGGTGTTCTGGAAGGGACAAAAGGGAAAAATAAACACTGCCCTATCAAGAGAGCAAAGTAGCAACTCATGGGGGTAGAGTGAAGAGCTTTTGACATGGGATCTGTTCATAGAGTTGGAAGGGGCTATGAGGGTCATCTAGTCCAACCCCCTGCAATGCAGAATCTTTTGCCCAATGTGGGGCTTGAACCCTCAACCCTGAGATTAAGACTCAACCCTGAGATTAAGACTAAGAACCCTCAACCCTGAGATTACCGACTAAGCTATCCTTTAATGGTTTTGACTTCTGCTTCTTAATCTGAACTGTTTTCAGTCTGCTCTTAGCCTTATGATGGTGCTTTTAGTAATTTTGGGTCATTTGTTCTGGGTTATTTGGTTATTTGTTTCAATGTTTGCTAGTAAAGCTGCATTTGCTTATAAAGAAAGCAAGGAGGAAACGTGCAAAGTAAAATGATAGGCTTCATAGTGTTTGTGCAGTCTTTAAACAAAACTTAGAAATGTGACTTCTATTAAAAAAACAAACAACCATGCTTATAAATGATAACTTCCAGAGTTCTTCCCACTGTGTAAAAATGATATAAAAAGTAGAGTATAAAAAGTAGCAACAGTGCAAGGGAGATATGACCATTTCCACCCACCTCTGTCCTCTGATAAGGCAAGTAAAGGAGGTCACTCTGGTATCAATTTCAGTTTCAGGAGAATGGGATGTTGTTTGATGGTTTGAATACAATGGCACATCAGTTCAGGGAGCGCAAATGTTGCAGGTTTCCATTCGCTTCAGGCAATGCCAAGAAAGGTTTCAAGAGCATATCAGTCTTACAGCTTGTAGCATTACATTCTCGATTGCCAGCCTTTGGCAAACCCCCCGAAATTAAATGTACGATTTTGATTTTTCTCCATGGCAAAATGATGCTCCATCACTGACATCCTCAACAAGGAGTTTTTCTGCAGAAAGAATACTTTTCATTGTGTTTATATCCTACATTTTCCTCCAAGGAGCTGAAGGTATTGTACATGGTTCCTTATGCATTTTATTTAATGAGACTCAGCTAATTCAATGAGACATAACACAGCCTGAGGACTAAGCTTCATGAATGATAACAGTCTGAGAAATCACACTCCCTGTTCTCTAGACTTCCCAGCATAATTGTGCTTATTGGGGAAGATGGCCTACAAAAAAATGTGTATGTTATGTGTTATTCACAATAAAGTGCTGATGAATTTTCAGAAAGTGTTAAAAACAACACAAGGGAACATTCTTTCATATGTGGTGGACCTGTAAAAGGGTAAAAGAGCATTGGGGGGAAATCCATAATGAATTGAAAAAAATGTTTTAAAGTACTTTCTCCCCCAAAAACGGAGTCCATTGGGTTGGGTATAATTCAGATGGAAATTCCCAGGTGTCAAAAAAGGTTATTTGTGTACGCCACTACTGCCGCTTGTGTTTTGTTAGCCCCAAAATGGAAAATGAGTGAGGTCCCAACTAAAAAAGAATGGCAACTTAAATTGATGGAATATCTGCAGCTTGCGGACCTAACGTATAGAATAAGAGAACAAGAAAGACATACGTTTAAAGAAGACTGGAAAACATTTGTTGAATATATGGGGGGAAATCGTGTACACATGGAAACACTGGCAGCATTAAGATAAATTCAACAGTGTAAATAGGTTTTGATGGATGTAATAATGGAATACTGAATGGTTTAGTTTATGTAAAATATGCAGGAATTTATGATATGTAAAATGAAACATGGAAAGAGAAGAAGGGACGTCACTGATATTTTAAGATTGTTTAATTGAATATTTTAAATTGTAAAACAGAAAACACACACACACGTAAACTGCAAACTGATGTGGAAATGCAGAGAACTGAACTTAAGATTGGAAAAATGAGAAACCGTAATTTAGAGCTGATAACGTCAAAGCCTTGGGGTTGGAAGCTGATCTGATTGGGTCACCCATCCCTACTTGACAGCTTAGATACTTGCTAATGCTGGACTCCTTGGTGACAAGAGCGCTCAAAAAGGTGACGCTGGCAGTAAGCTGCATTGCTGACGAAGGAGTGAAGGAAGGAGACTGCAAAGAGCAAGGGAGGAACGAAAGAGCCACAGCAACTTGCCTGGAGCAGGACAACCCAGTTGGATCAGCTTCCAACCCCAAGGCTTTGACGTTATCAGCTCTTAACCTGGCGGTTGTCAACCAACAGATTTTTATGGATCCTATCTTTCCATCAGAAGTCAGTTAGAAAACTCCGCTAGGCTCTTTGTTGTTTTCTGTTCTCTTGCCACTGCTGATAAGGCAGGTTGTGACTTCACCTTTCCTACATGTCCCTTTCAGGTCGCTTCAACAGGTACATTCTGGCATGGGCCATTCAAACACCTATAAGAACACAGGAAGTCTTGCACCATGGCTGCCCATTGGTCCATCTAAGTCAATCAACCAAATATTTATTACGGTCATAGAACAGCATAAGTAGGGTGGGGTACAATCATGTGTAAAATGTTTTGGAAAGCTAAAAAGTATTAAAACAGAAGGTATATCTAAAAGGAGAGATGCGGGTGGCGCTGTGGGTTAAACCACAGAGCCTAGGGCTTGCCGATCAGAAGGTCGGCGGTTTGAATCCCCGTGACCAGGTGAGCTCCCATTGTTCGGTCCCTGCTCCTGCCAACCTAGCAGTTCAAAAGCACGTCAAAGTGCAAGTAGATAAATAGGTACCACTCCGGTGGGAAGGTAAACAGTGTTTCCGTGCGCTGTTCTGGTTTGCCAGAAGCGGCTTAGTCATGCTGGCCACATGACCCGGAAGCTGTACGCTGGCTCCCTCAGCCAATAAAGCGAGATGAGCACTGCAACCCCAGAGTCAGTCACAACTGGACCTAATGGTCAGGGGTCCCTTTACCTTTACCTATATCTAAAAGACTATAGGAAGAATCTAAAAGAAACTAAAAGAATCTAAAAGAAGGGTTAGGAAGAAGAAGAAGAGTTTGGATTTGATATCCCGCTTTATCACTACCCGAAGGAGTCTCAAAGCGGCTAACAATCTCCTTTCCCTTCCTCCCCCACAACAAACATTCTGTGAGGTGAGTGGGGCTGAGAGACTTCAAAGAAGTGTGACTAGCCCAAGGTCACCCAGTAGCTCTTGCCACATTAAATGGATATGAAAGAGCATAAAATGTTAGTATATATAAGACTACAACTATCTGTGCAGAGAGCACTCTGATGTGAGTGTTCATTCAATCTAGTTTGTGGCACAGGTCATCATCTGACAAATTTTGAATGCTGCTGTGCAGAATCTGGCAGCAGTGTATGTTGTAGCAGGATTGGTATCTGACAGCAGCTGGGAGGTATAAAATAAAATTGTCCTGTGTGCCCTGGGTACAGTGGTACCTCAGGTTAAGTACTTAATTCGTTCCAGAGGTCTGTTCTTAACCTGAAACTGTTCTTAACCTGAAGCACCACTTTAGCTAATGGGGCCTCCTGCTGCTTCCGCACCGCCGCTGCACGATTTCTGTTCTCATCCTGAAGCAAAGTTCTTAACCTGAAGCACTATTTCTGGGTTAGCGGAGTCTGTAACCTGAAGCGTATGTAACCTGAGGTACCACTGTACTTATGGAGTAGTGGGGAGATGAGGCTAATATGAGTGTCTCTATAGTATAGGCACTGGAGAAGCACGTGCTCTATTGTTTCTATCTGACCAGAGTCACAGGGGCATTGTCTCTCCGAGTAAGCAATCTTCCTGTCACGACCTACAATGACAGCCGAGGGGAGGGTGTGACATCGTGCCAGGGTAAAAGCCCTCCGGAGCTTAGGGACTTTGAGTTTAGCTAGATATGCTATGGGGGAGGCAGAGTACCTGGTGGATTCATTGGCAATTAAAGTTGGCATCCTGGCTAAATCCAATCAGTGCTCTGTGTCTGCTCCATGTTGTTCAATGAGTCCATCTATCTCAGTATTACCTGCACTGACTGGCAGAGGCTCTTCAGGGTTTCAGGCTGGATTCTCTCCCCAGCCCTACCAAGAGCCAGTGTGGTGTAGTGGTTAAGAGCAGTGGACTCGTAATTTGGTGAACCGGGTTCGCTTCCCTGCTCCTCCACATGCAGCTGCTGGGTGACCTTGGGCCAGTCACACTTCTTTGAAGTCTCTCAGCCCCACTCACCTCACAGAGTGTTTGTTGTGGGGAAGGAAGGGGAAGGAGAATGTTAGCCGTTTTGAGACTCCCTAGGGTAGTGATAAAGCGGGATATCAAATCCAAACTCTTCTTCTACCAGGAGATTGAACCTTGGACTGTCTGTATGCAGAGCATGTGCTCTCTCGCTGAACTACGGCTCTTTCTGAGTCATCAAGTGGCCATCAAGTAAGCATCCTTCTGAAAACAGATAGTCTAATGCTTGAGGCCCGTGCTTTCATTCTGGTTTTCTCTTATCTGTTAGTACCAGCTTCTGAAGGCCACTGGCTATTGCTGTTTTCATGTTACATTTCAGCTTCATTGGATTTCTGTGTTATAAACTCATTTGGTTATCTGCCATAAGGAAAGCCAGTGTAGTAATTTAAAAATAAATAAATGTGCATGAATGATCCAGGAAGAGTTCTACAGTGGAACCTTGGTTGTCAAACAGCTTGGCTCCTGAACAAATTGCCTCCCAAATGTCGCAAACCCAGAAGTGTTCTGGTTTTCTGAAAGCCAAACGTCCGACGCAGCTTCTAATTGAGTGCAAGAAGCTCCGGCACCCAATCAGAAGTCACACCTTGGTTTTCAAATGGTTCTGGGAGTCGAATGGACTCCCGGAACGGATTAAGTTCGACATCCAATGTACCACTGTATTTATCTTTGACATAATCAAGAGGGTATAGGATGAAAGTTGCCTTCTAATAATAATATAAATAGTCCACCTTTCCAGCCATGCACAGCTATACTCACCTCTATCCAGAAGTCTGTTTCCAAAACTTCTCTCATTCGTTGCTCTGAATATACAGCTTCCTCCCTTAAACCTCATCTCTTCACCAGCTCCCTGTCTATTCGGAGATCATTGCAAAACTCCTTATCCTGACCTTTAATACAGTGGTACCTCGGGTTACATATGCTTCAGGTTACATATGCTTCAGGTTACAGACTCCGCTAACCCAGAAATAGTACCTCGGGTTAAGAACTTTGCTTCAGGATGAGAACAGAAATTGTGCAGTGGCAGCGGGAGGCCCCATTAGCTAAAGTGGTGCTTCAGGTTAGGAACAGTTTTAGGTTAAGAACGGACCTCCGGAACGAAGTACAGTGGTGCCTCGCAAGACGAAATTAATCCGTTCCGCGAGTCTCTTCGTCTTGCGGTTTTTTCGTCTTGCGAAGCACGGCTATTAGCGGCTTAGCGGCTATTAACGGCTTAGCGGCTTTAAGAAAAAGGAAACAAACTCGCAAGAACTCGCAAGACATTTCGTCTTGCGAAGCAAGCCCATAGGGAAATTCGTCTTGCGGAACGACTCAAAAAACTGAAAACTCTTTCGTCTTGCGCGTTTTTCATCTTGCGAGGCATTCGTCTTGCGAGGTACCACTGTAAGTACATAACCAGAGGTACCACTGTATTCCCCTCCCTGTTTTATCTCTGGTCCCATATCATGATAAATGATATGTATATCATGATATATATATCAGCAGGAAATGCAGCCCCACCTACCTCTGATCTACATGGTGACTAAGGGCTCTCCCCTTAGTCACTACCCATCCCATTCCTCTATCACATATGTAGAATCCGCTACCCCACTATGGCTACTAACTTTAGGTGGCTTCAACCATTCCTGAGAAAACAGCCATTCATAAGAACTTACGGTACATGTTTCATCTCCCATTAACTGAGACAACTTTGTGGCAGGGTTACCTCCATTCATCAACATGATCTCTGTGGACGCTATCAGTTGTGCTGATATATTCCTTTCCCTTATATTAATCTGTAATTGGCAGACAGGGTTTTTTTTGTTTTTAATGATTATGCCTTGTTTCTTATTGACAACACAATTATGAAAACTCAATAAGCACTTTATTAAGTGCAATAGGTTATCTTTCAGAAAGGAGAGGGCAGCTGATAGGGTGAAAGTTTTATTTGTCAAGACAAGGGGCTCCAGGTATTGCTTTTCTTCATCTCTGGCCATTGGCTATGTTGGCTGGGGCTGATGAGAGTTGGAGTCCAACAACATCTAGGCAGCCACAGATTCCCCACTCCAAAGCTCTAAGAAGAAGAAGAAGAAGAGTTTGGATTTGATATCCCGCTTTATCACTACCCGAAGGAGTCTCAAAGTGGCTAACATTCTCCTTTCCCTTCCTCCCCCACAACAAACACTGTGAGGTGAGTGGGGCTGAGAGACTTCAAAGAAGTGTGACTAGCCCAAGGTCACCCAGCAGCTGCATGTGAAGGAGCAGGGAAGCGAACCCAGTTCACCAGATTACGAGTCCACCGCTCTTATCCACTACACCACACTGGCTCTCTAAGGAAGAAACTGTACCAGTATTTCTAATTTGCTAAACAATTAACAAAAATCAACATCAAAAATAGATACTTATAAATTGCCTTTGCATCCCAGGAGCACAGAACTGCATAGCTGACCCCACCCCACCCCATTTTACCCTCACAACAATCCTTTAGGCTAAGAGGTAGTGATTGCTCCAAGATCACCCAGGAGCTCCATGGCTGAGTGAAAAATTTAAGCCAGATCTTCCCAGCCTTAGTCCACAAGTCTAAACGCTACATGTGTAATTGCGGTGATTTAAAAAATAAATAAACCAGTGACTTGTTTTAAGAAAATGCAACTCTAAAAGGTTTAAAGGTTCAATTTCCAGTCATGAAACTCCCATTTCATGTGTTGCTGGACTTATGTCCCACTAAGTTCAATGGGACTGTCAGTCTCACGCAAGTGTTGAAAGCCAGTGTTATAAGAAAAAACTGCTCCTTTTCGCTTATCGGGTATCCAAGGGCCCGTATAGTCCTTAATTGGGTTCCCTATCGGCAGGAGAAAATAACAGAGGCCAACCAGAGTATATTGAGAAGCAAAGCAGCTAGTAAGCCTGATCTTTATTGCAATAAAAAAGTACTGTTGCAACAGGGTCCCCACTCCCCACACAAAGGAGGGAGGAAAGAATCCAGAACAATGGTGCACAAGCCCTTATATAGACTTTTGAAATTGCCCACCCTGTAGCTCAAGACCACCCCCCAAAACATCATATATACCGTATTTTTCGCCCCATAAGACGCACTTTTTCCCCTCCAAAAATGAAGGGGAAATCGGGGTGCGTCTTATGGGGCGAATGCCTGCAAGCCTCGCGCGCCCGGCAGGAGGTCCCACCGGGTGCGCGAGGCTTGGGGTGGCAGCCTGTCGCCCGAAGCACGGGGAGCCCTCTGGAGGGCTCCCCCTGCTTCGGGCGAGTGTCTGCAAGCCTCGCGCACCCGGCAGGAGGTCCCACTGGGTGCGCGAGGCTTGGGGCGGCAGCGGACTGCTTGCGCGCACCTAGAAGCTTGGGGCGCGCTGAGCTCAGCACGCCCCAAGCTTCTAGGTGCGCGCAAGCAGTCCGCTGCCACCCCAAGCCTCGCGCAGCCGGCGGGACCTCCTGCCAGGTGCGGGAGGCTTGGGGCGGCAGCGGACTGCTTGCCGGCATGCAGAAGCTTGGGGCGCGCTGAGCTCAGCACGCCCCAGGCTTCTAGGTGTGCGCAAGCAGTCCGCTGCCGCCCCAAGCCTCGCGCACCCGGCGGGACCTTCTGCCGGGTGCGGGAGGCTTGGGGCGGCAGCGGACTGCTTGCCGGCATGCAGAAGCTTGGGGCGCGCTGAGCTCAGCACGCCCCAGGCTTCTAGGTGCGCGCAAGCAGTCCGCTGCCGCCCCAAGCCTCGCGCACCCGGCGGGACCTCCTGCCGGGTGCGGGAGGCTTGGGGCGGCAGCGGACTGCTTGCAGGCATGCAGAAGCTTGGGGCGCGCTGAGCTCAGCACGCCCCAAGCTTCTAGGTGCGCGCAAGCAGTCCGCTGCCGCCCCAAGCCTCGCGCACCCAGCGGGACCTCCTGCCGGGTGCGGGAGGCTTGGGGAGGCAGCGGACTGCTTGCCGGCACGCAGAAGCTTGGGGCGCGCTGACCTCAGCTTGCCCCAAGCTTCTGGATTAGCGCAGGGGTCCGCTAGCCCTGGGAGAGGCGCCCGGCTCTCCCACGCTAGCGGAGACCTTGCCGGCACGCAGAAGCTTGGGGCGCGCTGAGCTCCGCACGCCCCAAGCTCCTGCTGTAGCGCAGCGCACCTGGGGGGGAAATAACATTTTTTTCCTTTATTTCCCCCCCTAAAATCTAGGTGCGTCTTATGGGCCGGTGCGTCTTATGGGGCGAAAAATACGGTACATCACAGAAGGAGGCTGTCTACAGCAGAAATCCTGTCAGCCAGGATACCTGATAATGGTCACTGATTGCTTTACCTGGGCAGCCTAGCCATTCTTTTGTGATGGTAAATACTTTAGTTCCTGAATTCAGGTCACAGGCTCACCCTATTAATACACAAATACACCCTTTACGACAGGATTTGCAAGCAAAAGACAATGTGAAGGCTTTCCCCATTTTCCTCCCTTACTGCAGAGGAATATTTGAGGTCAAAATGGCTTCAGGATGGTTCTCCTGTACTATTTCAGACACGTGGTTTATATACTTATGTATGTGTTTGCGTCGTACATTTCTGAACATTTAATTTATGTTTGAGACCTTAGAATTCTTATAACACCAGTGTGGCATAGTGGTTGGAGTGTTGAACTAGGACCTAGGTGACCAGGGTTCAAATGCCCACTCGGCCATGAAGCTCACCTGGGTGAGCTTAGGCAAATATCTCACCCTCAGCCTAGCCTACCTCACAGGGATGTTCCAGTTACAGATAGGTAGCCGTGTTGGTCTGCCATAGTCAAAATAAAAAGGTTCCTTCCAGTAGCACCTTAAAGACCAACTAAGTTAGTTCTTGGTATGAGCTTTCGTGTGCGTGCACACTTATCTGAAGAAGTGTGCATGCACACAAAAGCTCATACCAAGAACTAACTTAGTTGGTCTTTAAGGTGCTACTGGAAGGAACTTTTTTATTTTCACAGGGATGTTGTTGAGGATAAAAATGGCAAAGAGAAGTAGAAGTATGTAAGCTACCTTGAGCTCCTTAGAAGAAAGGTGGGATATAAATCAAATAAATAATTTATTACAATTAGCATGCAGCCTTACTTGGGTGGAAAATAACCTAGCTCTATCCAAACAAGCAATCATTTCCTTATAAGTGAGCCTATATTGACATCTAGTGGTAAAAAAGAGAAAGAAACAGTAAGGCTTATTATCTCAAGGCTTATTTGCCTGACAAACTTGTATCGGTTTCATAACCGTCTTAACAGTTCTGGCATTGCTGTTCCCCCGAGATTCCTGGAAATTGATGAGAGATTAGTGAACTGACTGACCAGGACCAAGAAATCGGTTTCACAATAGGAAACACCATCATTTAACTTTAAAACAAAAACAAAACAAAAAACATATTCAGGACGATTATTATTATTATTATTATTATTATTATTATTATTATTATTTTACTAAGAGAAGGGAGAGGGACCCAAAAAGTGGAAGATTGTAGAAGACAGGAAGAGATGAATATGCACTATCCAAAAAATAAAATTTGCTATTATGTTGTAGGTTCAGGTTATAGGCGAGTCTCTGGTCCAAACAGACAGAAAACTACTGCATCCAGTCCATCAAAGCTTATCCTACAATGCAACCCCTCCCAGAATTACAATACTAAGCACACTTGTCTAAACGTAAGTCCAATGAAACTCGGTGGGGCTTTCTCCTGAGTAAACATTTTACAAGATTGCACTGTAATCTGCCAAGGTGGTGCAAGACCCTGTTTGTCCATTGCACACAGCTCTGAAGATTACAGCACTTTATCTTGGCTTTACTGCCTTATAGGCTAACAGAGATGCTCCTTTGAATACCAGTAATTGTGTGTTCTGTTTAACAAACTATCACTGTCCTTATTAGGTCAGGGTTCCTTTTCGAGAGCTTATTATTAACAGACTCTGCTATTACTCCCCACCCACCAGTCACCTCCTTTCCCCTCCAATGCAAACTCTTTAACATTTAAATTCAAAATAACTCCGCCCACAGTCCAATCTGTGCCTCCCAATTGCCAGCCAATGGGATCTCGCGTCCCGGAGCTACTGGCCAATGAAAGTGAAGCAGGAAGCTGGCCTGGGGGAGAAAAACCAAAGAAATATAATGACTAGAACAGCCTAGAGGCAAAACATAGCTAAGCAAACCGACGACCCAGTAATCTGGAGGGCCAATAACAGGGATAGAAAATTATACAGATCTTCAGTGAGGTTTGCTCCTGCAACTGGCACAGGCAAAAACCCCTGGACACTTCCGGCCTAAGAACTGATTTTCCATAGAGAGAAGTCCAGAGCGGCAGGATTATTTTTTAGCCGGAAGTTCAGCCTCCACGTCTTCCTAGATGAAGGGGAGAGGGAATCCGCTCTTCCGCCACTCAAGCAGTTAGCCAATCAGAAGAAGCCCAGCGCTGCTTTGTAAAAGGAACAGGAGTCCGAAGGAGCTCGCGAGAGCGGAGCGGAGCCTAGGGAGCCACCCGGGCCAATGGCGAGGGCGGCTGCGAGGCGCCTTGAAGCCAATCAGAAGAGCGAAGAGGGGAGCGCGCCAGCAGTTCGACTGAGGGATGCGCGCAGGAGATAATGGCGGCGGCGACATAAGAAACGGGGGCCTGTTTTTATTCTGAAGTTGTGGTGCGGTTGACCCCGAGGGGGCTTAGAGAAGCTAGTGGGGCCCTTTTAAGACTTGAAAATAGCAGTTAACCGGGTGCTCCCTTAGTATTAAGCTGTTACTCTTATTAAGAGCCCCCTTTTAGGGAGGGTTGGGGGGAGAAGGTGGCAGTGAGGGGCGTGAGAGGAATTCGCTGGGGAGGTTTGTTAATGCAGGGGGTGGGGGAGGGGCAATAGGACTTAAATCTTAAGGGAAACGTATTTTTGGCGTCCCAGGCAGAATAGAAAATTCAGTTTGTTTACAAGCCTGGCCCTAAGAATGCTTGCTTGGAAGTAAGTTCCCCCAGTTGCCACTTCAGTGGGGCTAATCTTTCTTAAGGAAGTGTATCCAGGAGCAGCCTTGGGATGCTAAGGCAAGAAGGCTGAGCTGGGTTTGTCCTTAGATTGCCGGCTGGTTTATGTAATCTGCATTTTCGTGAGCGCCGCCCTGGACTGCCGGACCGCAGGCACCATACAAAAAAAAAAGCACTTTCTGTAGCGTCATGACTTGCTCCTACAATGTGGTTTTCCTGTTGGACACTGCCAGTTCTGAGCGGAAGATTCACCTTCACCTGGGCACCTTGAGGATCTTGAACTACTTGGGCTGCAAGTTTGGCCTAGCTAAAATCCGGTGGGGCTTCAAGTTCTTTGACTCCTCAGGCGCCCGGGGCAGAACTTCGCGAGTGGGCAATTTCCGTGAGCTTGGATCCCGCAGTTGGGAAGAATTTGAGGAGGAGCTGGATGCAAAGTTTGGAAACCAGGACTGCAACCCAAAGTCATCTGGCTCGGTACCCCGAGCCACACTCACTCAGAACATACTGAAAGAATCGTTACTTGACTATCAGTGGGACCGGCCTGAAATTGCTTCGCCATCCAAACCAGTGTTGAGGAACCAGAAAAGCAAGTTAACTGTGACCCTGAACAAACCTCCAGGGAGTTATATTCCTTCTGAGGGCTTCGTGAATGCTATTTTCCTCTTCTCTCCTTGCCCTCATTCCCAGAGGGAGCTGCTGCAATTTGTTTCTGGAAGTCCTACTCATTTCTCTGATGAACTGCTTGCTTCATGTGATCTGACAGAAAAGTTCATCCCTAAGAGAATCCGGGAAATGATGGCTAGCCAGAAAATCTCATTGTATTGGGTGGACACTGCTGACTGGATCAAGGTAATATGAGAGAATTAATCATTATGGATGCTGCATCACAAATGATTACCCTGCCATCTTATGTGGCATGTTGCTAGTTGTGTTTGTTTCCCTCTCTTCCCCAAAGAAGCACATGGTGTCAAATGCTGGGCTTGCCATTTTATCCTCCCCCAAACTTGTTAATGTAGGTTAGGCAGAGAGAGAGATTGGTGGTGCCATGGTGATGTTGTGGGCTTTATGCCTCAATTACTATTTGAACCCAGATCTCACTGGTCAGGGTCCAATACTATCTTCTACAACCCATTACGCTCCTCTGGTTTTCACAGATAGTGACACTGCAAGGGTATGTTTGTATAAGTGTGCAGTCCACATTATGAGATGTGCATAGAACTTCTGTGCATGTGGACTACCTGTTCTCTTCAACAGAGATGACAGCACTTAGCTACATACACAAATACACATGCACAGAGTTACCTCCTGCTGAACCTCAGACCCATTAGGGTGTGTAGGGAAGCAGGTGGTCTTTCAGATGCTTCCCCCGATTGCCTGGAGGTTACTTTTTAGAAGCCTGCTTTTAGTATATATGCCTTGGTTCTTTGCTAAAAACAAAAACAAACCACCAAACGTTCAACCAGCACTGAACAGTTGTTTTCATAGCAATATTTAATAACAAAAATTGCATAATTGAAATCTCTCAGACCATAATATTTCTTTTCCCTCTGCTTGTAGGCAGAATACATTGTATCATTAGCCTTTGGTCATCCTACTAATATCACTAACATGAGCCATTCTGTTGCCTTGTTTCAGCTTCTTGGAACGTCAGACCACATTGGCTACTGGATGTTGGTTGAACTGATGCGCTTATTGGGGGGCAACATCTTGCCATCTGAGACTTTAATTCAGTGTTTGAGTCACCAATGTACAGGGGCTACCCCTGACTTTCCTATGGAGCCTGTGTCCTCCGGGCAACCATTCACACCATGGACTACAACCCTGCCTTTTGATTCAACTTTGAACTGCCTGTTTACCTCGCCTTCTTCATTGCAAGCGTCCTTCCCTCATGTAGAAGGAGTGTTGTACCTCAAATCTGATGGTAATGAAAGTCTGTTTTGGCAATCACTCGTAGCCGAGTACGATTGTCTTCCATAAACACGGTTTTAACAGTGAGGCCATAAGTGACGGTGGAGGCCAATTCTGGATCCACACGTCCTTCCACAGTGGGTAGATAGGTTTCCGGGCGGGTGTTGATCATGGTGAGGGTTTGCCAAACGTGCCTTCCTCTTAGCATGTTTTTCCCTTTCGTCCTGAGTTTGAGCGTCTTCAAAGCCCATGACACCTTTGGTAAAGGCTGTTCTCCAGTTGGAGTGCTCACAGGTCTGTGTTTCCCAGTTGTTGACCACCAGCATGACACTTTCCATTTTTAAGTTCAGAATAGAGTAGTTGCTTTGGAAGACGATAAAAATCAATAATGATGGTAATGAAAGTAATGCCTGGTTATAGCCAGCAAGTACTTCTTTTCCCTCAAGTGCTGTGAAAAGGATACATTATTCCAGCGCTGGGTAACTTGTGGTCCTCCAGAAGTTGTTGGATTCCAGCTTGCAACAGCCCCAACCAGCATGACAAGTGGCCAGAGATGAACTGTAGGATCTCCACCCCTGCTTTATTCTTTTAAGTAGTTGTACAGTTGTACCTCGGGTTACATACGCTTCAGGTTACAGACTTTGCTAACCCAGAAATAGTACCTTGGGTTAAGAACTTTGCTTCAGGGTGAGAACAGAAATCGTGCTCCGGTGGCGTAGCAGCAATGGGAGGCCCCATTAGCTAAAGTGATGCTTCAGGTTAAGAACAGTTTCAGGTTAAGAACAGACCTCCAGAACGAATTAAGTACTTAACCTGAGGTACCGCTGTACTTTCAAACAGACCAATTAAATCGTTTCCCAATTGCAGATGTTTATAAATTCTTCAGCAAACAATTAGGGTAACAATGAAGTTGTACTCTGGAAAGCTGCTGTCTTGAGTTTTAACTTAAACGTGAGATTGTTAATCTTTTAGCTAAAACATGTAGCTTGTTGCTGAGAGCATCCTTATAAGAAGACTGAGAGACAGCAAATGTGATACCTGCATTAGTATTATTTTTGAAAGGGGCCTGGTGTGTTAAACGAACATCTGTCTCAACTAAACTTGTAAGAAGCTATTCCTAGGTATAAGGCTCAGTTCTGTGCTTCTCAACCTAGTAAATAAAGTGTAAATCTATTTTTTCCATAGTCGCTGAGTTCTCAGTTAATTAATAATTTATTTCCTGCTTTAATTAACTATTTCTTTTCCATTTTAAAAGCTCTTAAACCTTAACGCTTGTGTTTCCCCTTAAACAGGAGTTGAAGAGGCACAAAGCTGTAGTGTGGTCTTGGAGCCTCTAACTCTAAGCCAGAGGCACCTCAAAAGTCCAGTCAATATTACTCTGAAATGCACTATGACCAGCTGGAATGCAGTGCATGCTGGGAGCTTTCACACACAGAGCTGGATACTGCGAAGCACATTGTCAGGACTGTCAGTCCAAGAGACTTCATTGTTTCAGCAGTTTGTAACATCCCTCCAAGCACAAGGGCTACACATGGTAAGGATTGTGTCTGTTCAAAATAGCAACTCTCATTTAGCTGTGAAGAGCTAACTAGTTTTCAATATTTATTTGTCACATTTATGACTCATTCTACTTGTTGAGCGTTCAGTAGTACATGTATCACTTTTTCCAAGGGATATCTTATATTAGCCAGGGTTGCACCTTGCAAAACCTCAGATATAGAGCTGAATCAGATATTTTGGCACCATTCTCTAGTCCAGGGGTTACCATACTGTGGTCTGTGAACTGCTAGTGGTCCAGTACCTTCATTCAGGTGTATCTATAAAAATACATTTACATAGCCTACAGCATCTAGCACAGAGTGCATTACCCTTTCCACAACAGGCAGAAAAGTCATTAAATGATTTACCAAGATTCTGAGCAGTTTTCAAGTGGTCCATGTTTTCTGGTCTATGCACTACACACACAGAGGGTTGCCCTGAATACTGAATAGTGTTTCCTTTCTGAGCAAAGGTAGAGCTGCTATATGATATATATATATATATTTTTTTCTTCCTTATCTTTTTTAAAAGGTTGCTGAAGTGTCTCCCTCCGGGGCCTATTGTCCCTGTACTGGGATTTTCTCTCCCACCTCGAATAGCACTGCAGTTCTTTCTTTACTCTGTGCTGAGAGAGCACCAGAAGTTGAGAGAGCCTTCCTTCACACAGCTCTAGAAGAGAATCTTTCAAAAGAAGAGTCTAGCCTTCCAGAAATCGTGAGCAGCGTGGTAAATCAAGTTGGTGATCTGGCAAGTTCTGGTACGTTTACATGCTTGCTTGCTTAGAACTTTCCAGCGAACCTCACCCATATTGTTTCATCGGCGGAGGAATCTTCAGGCCTCTTATTTTGTTTTATTTATTTAGAAGATTTGTAGCCTACTTTTCAATCAACTGGTTTACAATGGATTATAACCACACATAACAGACACACAACTTTTCAGCCGTGAATTCTCTTTGGTTGGAGCCAAGGCACACTTTCAGCTGTTCAGTTGGAGCTAAGTGATTTCCAGGAGAGTGTGGGTGGGGAGAGAGCAAGCCCCCTACAGCTGCTCCTTCTCTGGTCAGTGGATGGGGCCAGAGTGGTCTTCCCCTTGCCATGATATTCTTCCTGGGTGAAAGGGGATGCAGTTTCCCAATGGCCCTTGGTTCCATCATTCCAACAGAAATCAACCAGAGTTGCTTCCCTTCAGTTCTCCACTACCAGTGCCCTACTTGAATTGAGAAACATAACCCACCTTCTCTTGCAGCTGCACATTGCAGGGGAAGGTTGGTAACAAGGAGAAAGGCATCTTTAATCAGAACGTCTCATTGAGAAACCCCAGATAAGCACCCAAGAAACTCCAGTGTTCGCTGGAATATAGCTTTAAAGCCACTGATCTAAAACAACGATGCCCTGCCTGTTTAAAGCAGTTTAGTGGGCAAAATGTATGGATGTGTCTATGCTATAGACTCATCTATGTTGTTGGAAAGTAGAATTGTATGCAGATGACTTGGAAAATGAGGTCTTTTGAACTGTGGGGGATTAATTTCTTAGTAAATGAAATAAAATACCACCTTGAAGTATTGTATTTAAAGAAAAGTATGGTATAATAAATAGTTAAATAACTAAATAAACATGCATAACATTTGCAGCAACTTCATTCCTAACTGTGGGATAGCCTGTGGCCGTTATAATTCTTGGATGCTTTTATTCTGTCTTTGCAGACCCAGCAGAAACTCTGATTCCAGAGTGGGCACAGCAGGAGCTGTCCTGCACCCACCCCTGGAGTCCTGCCGTGATTGAAGGCTGGTACTCTTTCTCAAACCTCTGTGGAGCAAGTTCTCACTTGATGGAATCATTCAGGTGATTCTTTTTTGCTTTGCCTTCAAAGCCAGTTTAATTTCGGGAAGAGCAGATCTGTGATGTGGAGGATTCTATAATCAGCCTTGCAAAATATACAGTTGTACCTTGGAAGCTGAATGGAATCCATTCCAGAAGTCTTGTTCGACTTCCAAAACGTTCGGCTTCCAAGGTGCAGCTTCCAATTGGCTGCAGGAAGCACTGCCGGATGTTCAGCTTCCAAAAGAACGTTCACAAACCAGAACACTCACTTCCGGGTTTGCGGTGTTCGGGAGCCAAAACGTTCAACTGCTAAGGCGTTTGTCAACCAACGTATGACTGTATTTGTATTGGCTATGCCTTATCAGTTTTTTTTTCTTCTTCACATGGTATTTCCATGTTATTTCCATGGTATTTCCATGTTAAATAAATGCAAAATTAGAATTATATAATCCTAAGCATCTATTAAAGCTTGGGCGACGGACAACATGAAGGCTACTTAGTGAGGATCAAAACACATAGACTATTCTCTGTGTTACAGTTGTTATAGCTTGTCTTATTGGTTTTGAAATGAATGCCTAGTTTTGAGTGGTGAAATAGACATACTCAGTAAACAGTCCCTTTACTGCCTGGTTAGATGGGTGAGGGTACAGATATCTGAGGGAGGTTCTGGTGACCACTTCTTCAGACTAAGGGAGGGTTCTTATGAGAAATGGTCCCATCCCATTCTTGCCTTGGGTTATGGCATCAAGATGTCAGGGAGTTGGAGTGGGGGGGGGGGAAACATAAGGCTTTTATTGTGCTTGCTTCCTGGCAAAAGCTCTTCAAAGTTCCCCAGTGGCACTTGACTGATAAGAATGGAGCTTGGGTACCTGGGTACGGGTGTCCGGTTAATTTTTTCAAAGTCTAACATGAGCTTAATAAATGGCAATGCAGCAGTTTAGACTGAATCAGCAAGCATTCCGTGAAGGTGGTCCCAACCTCGTCACAGAGATTGAACTATGAAGTAATGAGCAAAAATAATATTTACTCAGTAATACAGACCAAATTTAAAATTGAATAAAAAAGATACGGTTTTCAGAGCTTCACATTTCAAGATGAATGAATATGTCCTATTCGGACAAGAGTTTGGCCTCAGGTCTAGGATGACTAGGAAGACTTGCAGAGTTCAGCGGAGCTGGTTAGGCATGCTACATATTGCAAGCTTTCAACTGTAGTGGAAAGGAAAATCTTTGCTTTTGCTGTCAAAATAAGATTTATAAACAGAAGCAATCTTTCCCTACACAGGTTGCTGCAGGCAGGGTCTTCTACTGAGGAAAAGGAGGCTCCAAAGCATGAAAGGGAACTTACCCACTGTCTGTCTGAATTTTACCAGAAGAAAGCCTCTGGCATCTCTGCTACATCCCAACAGCGGGATCACAGGAAGAGACGTATGCACATTCCACTGTCACTTGTCTACCCTCTTCCATTCTTCAAGATAACTGCCTCTCTTGTGCTTTAATAAACACCCTGCTTCTACTTTCATTTTTTAAAAAGCTACTTTATATGCATGTGGTATTCTTTTCTTCTGTTGGATGTGGTTCACTATGATTTCTCTAACTCCAAGTTATGCCTATGTCTATTGATTTGAGCAGGCGGAGTTCCTCGGACTCCTGTTAGGCAAAAAATGAAGACCATGCCTCGCTCCCTTCAAATGCTAAACGCTGCAAGGCTGAATGTAAAGGCTCAAAAGTTCCAACCAGATGGAGAGCTGCCAGTCAGTGAGAATGTTTCCGAAAAGTTATTACCGAGAAGATTGAATGATAAAGTGGAAGAAAGGGGGGAAGCAAAGAAAACCAAGATAGGTATGTACAAGATGAAGTCCTCTGCCCATCCTGTTTTTTGGAGAGTGCAAGAGAGAGGCTTTGTAGGAGAAGCAAAGGGTTTTGCAATGGCTTCGGAAGTAGAGGGGGAAGGAAAATGTTTAGGATATTCTAGCTATAAGAGCATGAGTAGAAGGCACTGTGCTAAATGTAGTAGAATTGTGGAGTATTTCTTGCTACTGTTTGCACCAGTATGGGGCCTAGTGCAATCTGTGAGCCAAGGTATGAGAAATCTGCAATGGTAGAATTGCTTTTTTATTGCTCCCTCACTGGAAAAAGCATTTATGAAAGAACGCTCTTTCATGTGTGGTGGACCTGTAAAAGGGTAAAAGAGTATTGGGAAATCATTTATAATGAATTGGAAAAAAATGTTTAAAAGCACCTTTCCAAAAAAACCCAGAGTCATTTTTGTTGGGGATAATTCAGACTGAAATTCCCAAATGTCAAAAAATGTTTTGTTAGCCCCAAAATGGAAAACGAGCGAGGTGCCAACCAAAGAAGAATGGCAGCTTAAACTGATGGAATATGTGCAGCTTGCGGACCTAACATACAGAATAAGAGAACAAGAAGAACATGAATTTAGAAAAGATTGGAAAATGTTTATTGAATATATGGGGGGAAATTGTGTACACTTGAAAACACTGGCAGCAATAAGAAATATTCAACAGTGTAAACAAGTTTTGATGGAAGTAATAATTGAATACTGAATGGTTTAGTTTATATAAAATCTGCAGGGATTTATGCTGTGTAAAATGAACCATGGAAAGAGAAGGGAAGTCACTTATATTTTAAGGTTGTATAAATGAATATTCCAAATTGTAAAACAGAAACTTTAATAATATTTTTTTTTAAAGGAAAAAGCATTTATGGTTGCCTACCTCGTGGGTAGTCAACACGGTGTCATCCCGCTGTGGTCATACTTGAATTCCCTTAGCCCCAGCCAGCATGGCCCAGTGGTTGGGGTAATGGAAGTTGAAGTCCCGTCTACACCTGGGGGACACCATGTGGCTACCCCTGGCCGTTCCTTTCTTTTACCTACTAAAGATATGTGTTTCAAATAATCCTTTAGCACTATTCCTTAAGTGTTTGATTGCATGAACTGTTCATGGCAAGTTCTTGATTCCCCCCTCCCACTTTGGTTTACCTATGTGTGCATTTGTTTTGTAGGCTTCACGACTGCGGAGGAGATGCTTTCTTTTATATCTACAAACTACCAGAAGGCGGTGACAAGCAGAGAGAATTTGTTTGCGTATGCCCAGGAGACGGTGGCAGCTGTTAATGCGCTGCAGAAATCAAATGAGGTAGGGTAGCTAGACATGCCTGCTTTTCCATTTAAATATAAACATATAGGAAGGTGTTTGGGGGTAGGAAGAATGTACAACAGGTTCTTAAAACAGGAGGCGATTTCATGCCATTTTAGAGTTGGAATGGAAATGGAAGAAAATGCTGGATATTCAGGCAGCGGCACCAATGGGGCCTTTCTTTACAGATCTCTGTCTGCCTGCAATGAGCACAACTTTGTGGGACACAGATGTCTTTTGCTGTAAAACATACCATCCATTGACCTCTTTTGGCAACATGCTTTGGGGAAATTTCGCTGGTTTTTTTTTTTTTCTTTTTTGCCGGTTTGCATTCCTCCCTCCAACCCCTCTAATAATCAAAACAAGGATTCTGTTTTTGCACTTCATCACAAAAAGGAGGTCCCTTTCAGCTCAGTCCTAGATTATTCATCCAGAGCAGAGTTTTGGAACCTGTTGCTGGACTACAACTCACATCAGCACCAACCAGTATGGCTCGCGGTTGGGGGTGATGGGATCTGTGATCCGCCGACATCTGCAGGTTCAAAGGTTCCCCACCCTAATCCAGAGCAATAAATTGCAGGAATTGTGCCCCAAGCACAGTAGCAACATTCCCAGTGTTGGGATATATTTCCTGGTGAGAATCAGTGTGTTTGCTAAGGTCAAATTAGATGGCATGTTACATGCATGGTTGTGCTTAATGTCTCATCTGGTTTGGTGCTAAATCTTGCCGGCAGTGGCAAATACACATTTTTGTGTTGTACATGCCCTTTTCTTAATAAATCAATTAAAAACCTTTAATCCTTGAACCTAGTTGTTTGTCCATTGCTATTTGAGTTTACATGCTGGGTGTAACTGCACTGAACCTAGGAAATACTTAAAAAAACTGAAGTTGGTAGGAAGCCTGAAGGTAAAGCTCCAGTGTTAACATTTTATATCCTAACACAAAACCCCCTAGAAGTCTTAACCCTGTTGCTCCTGAATGTCTCCTTGACACTGATCATTCTGTCCGCTCAAATATTTCATTTTGCCCTTGCAATTAAACAGTTCAGCTATTATTTCATTGCATTGCTTCTAAAGTTGCTGTCTGTCCTCGGAGCGTTACATGCTTTCTGATTTTAAATCTACAGGCAGCTGGTGTGGATACAATCCGAAGCAATCTCCTGAAAACCAGCAAAGCCCTCCGTCAGCAGCTTGGCAACGATCCTGATAAGGAAATCAAAGTCAGAGAGTACGAGACGCTATTACTTTCCCAGATAGGTTGTTCTGATAATTGTGGAATAGATTGCTGTAGTGCTGAAGAGATTGCCTTACCAAATTCTCTTGTGCAGTAGTGGAGGAATTCACTAGTGAACGCTACAAAAATAACAATTGCCCTTTGTTTTAATTTTCAAGGGTATCTTTGTGTAGTGGTGTGTATCTAGATAATATGCTGAATGTGTAAACAACCTTGCAAAAATCACTTTATGTTAATCTGTTTTACAATGTTTGTATACTGCTTTTGATAGGCCGATATCACCCTTGCACTAACAAACCAAAATACCAGTCAATATCCATGGTATCTTAACAATAACGTGTGGCTCCTTGCTCAGCTTTTTGGAAGATGGTGGCAGCAAGGAAGGCACTGGGTGGAAACATTTGTAGCTCTTCCTGCTGCTAATGTCGCTACTACTCTCAGCAGGTGATATAAAATTGGCAGCAGGGCATACCTTCTCTTCCATTCATATTTCCCTCTCCCTCTCTTTAACAGGTGTCAGCTTCAGGTCTATCTGCGCCTTGAAATGTGCCTGCAGTGCCCTTCTTTGCAAAATAGCACAGATGAGATGGAACAGCTTGTGGAAGAGGTAGATAAACAAGCCTTGCCTCTGGGTTCCAGAAGTTGAAAACAGCAATTCTCAGCCAGCATGTGGAATCTTCACATCTCAATTGCTGTTGAGCAGCAACTATGGTCTTGGTGACCCGGCCAGCATATAATGTGGAACCAAACAATAACTTTGCACAAATGAACAAACATGCTACTTCCTGGTGTGAAGATCACTGCCCTTGCACTCTTCCCCTGGTCTTGCTACTGATGGACTATGCAGGGCTAAGCTATTGTTTGTCTCAGGGTTAATGTCCAAACCCGGGTTTGTGGTTTATCTCATTCCAGACAAGTCACAAGCTTGTAACCAAAGTTTGTTCTTAGTGTACCACTCCTTGTTTGTCTGCTAGGTTTGAGATGCACTGCTAATTTAAACATTGACGTAACCATGCCAATCAATTAAACATGTCAGTTGACATGTTTAATCGAAAAAAGTCATTGTTAACATTTGTTAAAGACTTTTTTGCATGAAAAAGAAAATGAATTACCGGTAATTAAATTTGGATTTGAGGAATGAAGATAAGGTTTGTTTTTTAGAAAGTGGCTTTGTTGGGTGTTATATTGGAGTAGATGAAGTGAATATTGTTTATATATAGCTGACAGACAAAATCCCCTACCTTCTGATTTATTTCTTTTCCTTTATTTCTCTCTTTCTCTTTATTCCTTTCTCCTCTTCCCTCGCCATTTCTCTTTATGTTTTTTATTGTAAGATTAAAGTCTTAGTTTGGATAAAAGAAAAAAAAATGATACTAAGTTTTCTATTTTTCTCCATAAGCCTCGATAAAATGTATTCAAACAAACATTGACTTAACCCTGGATTGCATGGGTCTAGGAAAGGAGCATAGCAGCCCTAGTGTTCACCCCAGGAACCTGCATGTTTGCTCATGTGCGCTTAAGTCGAGGTTTGGCTTTATGTTATATCTGAACAAAGGTCAATGAGGCCATAGTGGAAACAGTAGAACTTCACATTTGTCTGTTCATACTTTGGCCTGACATTACATGTGAACTGGCCTGCTATCATTAACCCTTGACCAATTTTTTGCCGCTCAACTTGCTTGCAGATGACAGAGATGCTGCGGATTTTGTGTTTGACTGAAGACCCAGGATACCTTGCCAGGTTTTTGGAAGAAGTTGTAGAAACGTAAGTGCTCTTGTGTGCTGGCTAATTTTATTCATTCATTTACAAAACGATGAGTGGAGCAGGGAAGGCTGAACAAATTCTGTTATGCAGAGGACTTGAGAGCTGCATGACTATTAATGCAGAACGTGAGCTAAAGAGCTGGTTATCTGAATTGCCAGTATTTTATATTTACCATTCTTTCCCCCCCTTTTTTATAATAATTTTTATTCATTTTTCCATTATACAAATCATTTTCATAAATTTCAACTTTTTGACTTCCATCAGCTTCTCTGTCAATTATCCATATTTAAGTTTTTGTTACGCATTCCCTAAATTTAATATTGCCTTTTAGTATACCCCTCCTAACCTGTTTTCCTTTTTTACAATACTCCTCTAACTTTCACAGAGCTTCTTTAAATCTCACTAGCGTTGTTTGTTCATCACATATACTTTCCAGATATTCTGTGAATTTTCCCCAGTCCTCAGTGAACTTGTGCTCTCGTTGATATCTAATCTTCCCAGTTAGTTTGTCCAGTTCTGCATAGTCCATAAGTTTCATTCTCCATTCTTCCACAGTTGGTAAATCCTCCTGCTACCATTTTTGGGCCATTAATATTCTTGCCGCTGTTACAGCATATTGGAAAAGTTGACAGTCCCTTCTATTTATCTCTCTTCCTGTTATTCCTAGAAGAAAAGCTGGTTTCTTTACAAATGTATATCTCAACACCTTCTTCAATTCATTATAAATCATCTCCCAGAAACCCTTCACTTTCTTACACTCCCACCACATATGATAAAATGACCCTTCTTTTTCTTTACATTTCCAACACTTATTACATGTTTTAAACATTTTTGCTAATTTAACCGGTGTAATATACCATCTATATAGCATTTTCATAACATTTTCCTTTAACGTAATACATGCTGTAAATTTTATATTTTCTTTCCATATTTTTCCCCAATCTTCCAATTGTATATTATATCCAAAATCTCTGGCCCAATGTATCATAACCGATTTGACTTCCTCATCCATCGTATGCCATTCCAACAGTATTTTGTACATTTTTGACAGTATCTTATAATCATTATTTATTATTTCAGTTTGGAATTTCGATTCTTTTTCTAAATATCCACTCTCTTTAAGATCTTTTTTAAACATTTCATTTACTTGGAAATAATGCAACCAGCCAAACACGTATTCATTTACTTGTTCATATGGTTTCATTTTCCATTTTCCTCCTTCTTTAATTATCAGTTCTCTATATGTAACCCAACTCCCTCTCATATTAATTTTCTTTATATACATAACCTCTAATGGTGACAGCCAGTGTGGAACTTTGGTTCTACAGTGGTACCCTGCAAGACGAACGCCTCGCAAGACGGAAAACCCGCTAGACGAAAGGGTTTTCCGTTTTGGAGGCGCTTCGCAAAACGAATTTCCCTATGGGCAGGCTTCGCAAGACGAAAGCCCATAGGGAAATCTCCGGGGACCTCTTTTAAATGCTAGCGGTGGGGAGCAAAGCCTTTCCCCCCCCCCTCCGGCCTTCAGAAGAGGTCCATGAAGGCTGGCGGGGGCCGAAAGGCTTTGCTCCCCACCGCCAGCATTTTAAAAGCAGTCCGGGATAGCAGGGAAGCGCTTCCCGCTATCCCGGACGGCTTTTGAAGGCAGGAGAGGTCCGCGAAGCCTGGGCGCGCTGATCTCAGCGCGCGCAGGCTTCGGCATGCCAGCAACTCTCCGCAAGCAGCGGCAGCGCTGCCGCTGCTCGCGGAGAGGTCCGCGAAGCCTGGGCGCGCTGATCTCAGCGCGCGCAGGCTTCGGCATGCCGGCAACTCTCCGCAAACAGCGGCAGCGCTGCCACTGCTCGCGGAGAGGTCCGCGAAGCCTGGGCGCGCTGATCTCAGCGCGCGCAGGCTTCGGCATGCCAGCAACTCTCCGCAAACAGTGGCAGCGCTGCCGCTGCTCGCGGAGAGGTCCGCGAAGCCTGGGCGTGCTGATCTCAGCGCGCGCAGGCTTCGGCATGCCGGCAACTCTCCGCAAGCAGCGGCAGTGCTGCCGCTGCTTGCGGAGAGGTCCGCGAAGCCTTGGCCAGACAGCTTTTGAAGGCAGGCGGGGGGGACAAAGACTTTCGCCCCCCGCCAGCCTTCAGAAGAGGTCCAGGACCTCTTCTGAAGGCTGGCGGGGGGCAAAAGTCTTTGTTCCCCCTGCCTGCCTTCCCAGGGGCTTTTAAATCGCCCCGGACAGCGGAGAAGTCCTCCGCTGTCCCGGGGCGATTTTAAAATGCCGCCCGCCAGCATTTTAAGATCGCCCCGGACAGCGGAGAAGCCCTCCGCTGTCCCGGGGTTTTTTAAAATGCTGGGGTGGGTGGGAAGAAAAGCCCTTGTCCCCCCCCCCCAAGCCTTCAGAAGAGGTCGGGGGACAGACTGTCCCCGGACCTGGTCTGAAGTCGGTTTCCCTAGGAACGCATTAATTGATTTTCAATGCATTCCTATGGGAAACCGTGCATCGCAAGACGAAAAACTTGCAAGAAGAAAAAACTTGCGGAACGAATTAATTTCGTCTTGCGAGGCACCACTGTAATAGATTTCTATACCTATCCCATATTTCTATTAAAGATCTCCTGAAGATATGGTTCTCAAATCCTTTGACTTTTCTTCTTTTCTAACCATAAATACGCATGCCATCCAAATCTGTTATCAAATCCTTCTAAATCTAGCAATTTTGTATTTTAAAATTTTATCCATTCTTTTAACCAACAGAGACACGATGCTTCGTGATATAATTTCAAGTCTGGCAGGGCAAAGCCTCCTCTTTCCTTCGCATCTGTTAATAACTTGAATTTTATTCTCGGCTTTTTGCCCTGCCATATATACCTTGAAATTACTCTTTGCCGTTCTTTAAAGATCGTTGTCCGTTTAATTATTGGAATCATTTGGAATAAAAATAACATCTTTGGAAGCACACTCATTTTAATTGTTGAAATTCTACCCCAAAAGGAAAATTTCATCCTTCCCCACACCTCCAGATATATTTACCATTCTTAGGCTCCTTGCAGCCTTCCTGAACCAGAATTAAAACAAAATTGACTGTATTTCAACTTATCACTATTTAAATAGTTGGGGATGTTTCAAATTAAGTCTAGGGTGTTTTTTTCTTCTCTAGCTGCTACAAATTTATTTGGGGTTGCATCTAACGTGAGTCTTACTCAGAGTGGGTCCACTGAAATTAAGAGACAAGACCAACTTAGGTCCATGAATTTCACCGAGTTTAATCTAAATAACACTTTGGTTTCTTTTGGTTGATGTTTGTTTGTTTAAAGTTTCCAAATATAGACCGGAGTACTTGGGTAGTACTGTTGCTTGATGGAGTGTAGTAAATTTATTTATTCACTTGTGAGCATACTTAAGGTAAAGGTAAAGGGACCCCTGACCATTAGGTCCAGTCGTGGCCGACTCTGGGGTTGTGGCGCTCATCTCGCTTTATTGGCCAAGGGAGCCGGTGTACAGCTTCCAGGTCATGTGGCCAGCATGACTAAGCCGCTTCTGGCGAACCAGAGCAGCGCATGGAAACGCTGTTTACCTTCCCACCGGAGCGGTACTTACCTTCCCACCGGAGCGGTACTTGCACTTTGACGTGCTTTCGAACTGCTAGGTTGGCAGGAGCACGAACCGAGCAACGGGAGCTCACCCCATCGCGGGGATCCACCCGCCAACCTTCTGATTGGCAAGTCCTAGGCTCTGTGGTTTAACCCACAGCGCCACCCGTGTCCCTTTGTAAGCATACTTATATACCATCAATTCATTAGAGATATCAGAACAGTGTGTAACAAATCTGTAGGTGGTATATTGCTTTATTTCACTGGTTAAGATTTCTACCCATCGATTTCAATTGGCCCTACTTTTGAGCAAACATACAGAAGATCTCAGGTGGCACAATGGGTCAGTGATTCTGGCTCTTAGCCAGAAGGTTGGTGGTTCGAGCCCACCCAGGGGGTTGGACTTGCACTGTGAATCCACTGAAGACACAGCAAGTCTTTTGGTTGCTCAGCTGGATACCTGGTTGTGTGAAAACTTTCTGGCTGGGCTAAATCATCAAATGAAGGAAACATAACTCAGTTGGGAAAGAGGGATAATTGGGCTAGTAGTGAGTGAACATGCCTTCTGATTGATTTATTTTTATGGCAGATTTGTATGCTTTCCATTATTGCCACAACCGCCCCTCTTCTTCAGCTGAAACCATAGGCATACTCTTAAAAGCAAGAGCTTGCAAGTTTAATAATAAAGTCGGGTGCAGAATCAGGTAACAAAATCTCACAAAGGTTAGAGTCCTTGGTAAGTAGCATGTCTGATGCATGCTTGTGTTACGATGTCTCTGTAGGTATCTGGAATCTATGCCAAAGACCCTTGGGGATTTGTACTACAGTCTGGGGACACAGATTCCCCCAAAGCTGGCCTCTGTCCTGCCAGCAGACTTCTTCAGTGACGATTCCCTCAGTCAGGAGAGCCAAACCCCATCCCTGCCTGCTTCTGCATCCTCAGTTCCTGTTTCCAGAACAGCTTCCTTAAGTACCGATGCAGAACAACTGGAAGAACTACGCACCAGATCTGCCAAGAAAAGGTGACTGCAAGGCGTAAATGGCATTGAATTAAAATTAGACTGGGTTGCAATTTCTTTCCTTCCTTCTGAAGTTTATCAAAGGATATTGCAAACATTTCAAAGGTGTGTCCATGTGGGCTTCCTGTTGGTGTTAGATTACCTTGAGGGCAGCATGGGAGAATGTCACTTTGTGTTGAAAACAATGAACCTTATTTCAAGGTGGCTGCATGAAAAGCCCCTACTTTTTTTAAAAAAATGTTGAAATGTAATTGTGCGCCTTGCTCAAGATTTTACTTTGTACTTCTAGAAAGAACACGCTGGCCAGACACCGGAGTGTAACAGAAGCATCGCAGAACTTGCGCCAAATAGAGATTCCTCAAGTACCCAGAAACCGTACTAGGAAGGTAACGTTTCCTCCCCCCCCCCCCCGCAATATCTTTCTGGAAAACCAGAAAATGCATGTAGCAGCTGTAAAACTCCTGTGTCTCTATGCCTGTTTGAATAGTCTTTCTGATGTTAAAACACCTTTATATGGAAAGCTGTTACACTGATTTAGTTTTCACTGGAACAAAGGGAAGTCCTTTTCCAAATAAATGGATTTCAGTTTCCGGCATTATTTTTTCCAAATTACCTATAAATAGATGTAATTCTGAAATCATTCTAATACTATATTCTAATAATTCAGGACAGCTCTCATGTGTGCCTTGATGTGAAATCAGTACCATCTGTACAGAAAGTGGCAGTGCAAGGTAAACTTCTTCTTCTTCCTTATTAGAGAACTAGATGGTAGGACTGTGATCTGATTCAGATTAATCCCTTGGAGGGATTTTGGGGCTTGTCAAGAGGTGAAGCAAGAGGTCTGTATAAAGTGGCATTTATCCACCTACTAGTGGACCTATTAGTTTGCAATTTGGCGAGTTTCTTCCCCAGGGGCATCTCTCCTGTCCTCAATTTTCAGACCAATTGCCCACAATACACTAGGAGAAATTCAATAATTCCTTTTTTTTATCCATCCCAAAACTGTAACCACTGCAGCTGACTTTCTCAAATTTGGCACAGTGCTTGGTTTATTTAAAGAATATCCATATATATGTTTTAAAAGCTTTGTCCGGGCTTATGAGGATGGAAATAATTTTATATTTACCAAACTTTTCTCTTTTGATCCAACAATAAGTGCCATGAAATGTGCATTTATTGCCAGAGTCCCTAGTGTCTATCGATAGTAATCCAGAATGTATCACTGAATTCAGGTTGTGCATTGTGGAGAGAAGCAATTCGTATCTCCACTGCGTTCAACAGGATACGTGATTCAGTTCAGCAGCAATGCATTTGGGCTCTGTGATTCATATTCTGGATCTTCTTAATTTCTTGAGAGTTAGATCCAGTGGTAATCCTACTCAGAGTAGAGCCACTGAAATTGATGGACATGACTAACTAAGCCCATTAATTTCAATGGGTCTACTTGGGATAGAAATTAGTTGGATACAACCCAGTGTCTTCCTTTTGGTTCTCTGTGTGTCCAGGATTTAAAACAAAGAAAAAAATACTCAATTATGAAAAAAATTAATCTGACACTTTATATTAATTCTCGGATTTTGAACTGCACAGAAAGATAATATTTTCTCCAGAGTGCTTTGTCTTGTGAACAGCAGTCAAAACTCAGTTCCTTCTTTTGGCTTTTTGATGCTTCCAGAAGTGACAAAGGTACGAAGGAACCTCTTCAATGAAGAAATGCTTCCTCCAGGCAAAAGATTCCTATCAAAGATTCCTCGAAGCCAGTCAGTATCAGCTGTAGAAGGCTTAAAAAACAGGCGGAACCGAGCTAAGGAGTGTGCAAGAGGTGAGAGGTTAGATAGATAATTTATTACGGTCGGAGACCAGCTTATAAAAACACACTTGGGGTACAGTCACAAAAGGAAAACAAGCAATTGAAACAATGTACAACAATAAATTTAAAAACAATGTACAACAATAAACTACCGCAGGGAGCTGACCCAGAGTCACCCATAGAACCAAGTTTGGGGATTTTCTTAAACTAGTTTGAGATAGGAGATGGTCTCCACCTAGAGATCTGTACACAGAATCTGGTGACCACCTGGGTCGTCTTCTGATCTTTGCCTAACAGGAGAAGGTCGCATTTTTGCTTTTCCGGGAGGTCAGGGAGCCTCACCAGTAGGAGATCAGTGGTCTTACTACGTGCCTCTTCATAAAAGGGACATCTAAAGAACAGGTTCTCTGGGCTTCCTATCTCCCCCAATGAACAGGCGCAAAGTCTCTGAGCATATGGGACTTTTTTAAAGGCTCCTTCCAGGAACGGCGAGCTATATATCTCTCGATTTCTCCAATTTTATAATCGGGGCACCTTAAGCAGTCCCGTTGTCTCTCGGTGTCAATGATTCTTTAGGTGAGAGGTTACTTAAATGAGTGCTTTGCTGTACAGGCAGCGACTGTTGTCCGTGCGTCCGATCTGTGCGCAACACATGCATTGCTCCAAACCCAGAAGTGACCCAAAAACATCACAAAAGGGGATGAGGCGGGGGCAGAACAGGGTGTTTGCAGGCTTTTTCAATAGTGTTTCAGATATACACAATTTCACTTAAATGTGTGGTGCCTTGGAACGTAACTCCCACTGCTTGTTTTGGCTTATGTAGGATGGCTGGGGCAAAAGCAGTAAGTGGGAAAATATGGAACACCAGGGAAGGTGTCTACTATGGAAGGGATTAAGTGAGTGTGGAGCCAGGAGGACTTCCCACCCCAGAGAGTCAAAGGGTATTTTGGAAGGGAAGGGAAAAACTCAGATGCGGGGGCTGAAGCTGTTTGCAATCTGAAAAAGTACTTGCTTCTAAACTTCAAAACGCCAAATATGTTATCCTCACCTGGCTTACACAATGCAAGTCATTGTGCAGACTTGCTACCTTGCGATAATTATTCTTTGGTCCTTTTCAGATAATCTCAAACTGCTGACCAAGAGTGTGGCAGAAACACCGTTGCACAAGCAGATCTCCAGGCGGCTGCTGCACAAGCAGATTAAAGGCCGGTGAGTGAAGGCACCAGATTCACTGATCAAGCAACTTACTGTTTTTGGTAGAAAGTGGAACTTTTCTGGATACCTTTCTGCACTTGGATGTCCTTTGCCATTGTGCTTGAACTTCTAAAGCAGTGTTTCCTTCATAGGAATTCAGACCCTGGATCTGAAGTTGGCATTGTAGAAGAATCTCCTGAAAAAGCCATACCATGTAGGTGTTGATTTTATGTGACCTTTTTATTTGCATGTTTGGGGAGCTCCAGCTCTTTGGCTATAGCTTAAATTCATTTGTTAACAGAGCAGAAGGTGGCAAAAATTCCAATTTTTATCCTACTTTTCGTTCAAGGAGTTCCGGACAGTGTACAGTGGGTATGGGGAACATGTTGGATTCCAACATCAGTCACGGCCATCCAGCATGGTCAATGGTAGTCCAGCAATATCTGGGAAGATCACAGGTTCTCCCTCCATTTTATCATCTCAACACTCGGACACGACTAAATGACTAAACAACAACAACAAAATGCTGAGTTGCAGCACCAGTTCTTAGATTCCCCTTTATTGGTGGCACTGACTTGGTACTATATGGCTGTGAGTTTAAAGACAAACCTTGTTTCTTCCACATACAAACCCAAAGGTGGATTAAGAAGAAGTCCACGGATCAAGCAACTTTTACAGGATAGAGCAGTCTCTGGTTCCTTCTACTGCTCTCAACCCAGCAAGAAGAGTGTACAGCAAATGCAGTCGGAAGCACCTGATGTACAAGACAGTTTAACAGGTATGGAAGCAAGCAACGGATTGCTTTTGGTTCCAGGGATTGATTACAAGATTGGCTTGAACACATGAGAGTTCAGTCAGAGGCAAAGTAGATGCTGCCTTATTTTACCTGGGTGTTCCTACTGTGCTATTTGCTCCACCTGCAACTTTTCTATTGTTTATTTGCTTGGGAGATTTTGTACTTTTCTTCTAATGTTTGTTTGATGTTGTACTGTCATGAAAAACTCTATAAATGAAAGGTATTTTTTTTAGGCAAAGTAGACATTAATCTACATCTGCTGGATGTTCAAGCTCCCTTATCTTTCCCCATCAAAACAAATTGATTAGCCAATAATAATAAAAAATGATAGATACTCGTTTCTCAAACAGACTGATTTTCACACAAAATCAGCAACACACGACGACGTGTGGTGAGCTTGCTGCATCCTTTCTTTCAGAACATTGAAGGGAGAGGTAAGCAAGCCTCCTTGGGTAGGGTATTCCACAGGTACGGTACCACAACCTAAAACTACTCGGCCCTATATTTCCTTGGAGGTGGACAGCCCCACTTCTCAGTGGTAGATGGATTGGTACAGAAAACTACTGTCTATCTAACAATCACCTGGGTCCTACTCCTACTTTCATTCATTCCTTCTACAGGCCTCATAGTCCGCTAGTGATATTCATATATCTGCCATAAGTAAAGTTGTACCTTGGGTTAAGAACTTAATTCGTTCTGGAGGTCCGTTCTTAACCTGAAACTGTTCTTAACCTGAGGTACCACTTTAGCTAATGGGGCCTCCTGCCGCTGCGCAGTTTCTGTTCTCATCCTAAAGCAAAGTTCTTAACCTGAGGTACTATTTTTGGGTTAGCGGAGTCTGTAACCTGAAGCGTCTGTAACCTGAGGTACCACTGTACATGATAGAGGGCAATTTGAAGCAGATAGTAAAAGGGAGGTCTAACCTGTCCCTGCATGCTAACTTGTCCCTCCAGTTGCAGTTGTAGGCGATACCTGCCACTTGTTGCTGCTGAAAGTAATTTTTCCACTTTGTCACTGCAGAGACCAAGGTTTGTATGGCACGGTCTCTCAGCGTAGCAAGTCAGTCATACATTTAGTCAGACATCTACAAGTTGGAAATGTTTGGTTTGTAGTTACTAACTAGTTCATGCCAACGTGGGTAGCCAGGAACATGCTGCCTTAAAATCTTGAGCCTACAGCAGCTGACACTTGTGGACTGTTTGCTATCTTTTTGTTTTACAGGCTTAGCATCTCCTCTTGTGAAAAAAGCCATCCAGTCCCCAAAGAGCCTTCTCTTTGGAGCAGTTCTTGATGTGTTTGGTTCTGAAGGGATGGACTCACCCAGAACAAGAAGAAAAATGTTAGCCTCCAGTGAGCTTGTTTATCAGGTAAAATTGCTGTCTCATTTTTCTTTCCATACCTAATTATCTAGTCTACATGCCACCTTAATTTCCCACTTCTAGTGTACAGCCTTAATATGTAATGTCAATAGTCAAGTGATTCTGTAAGTAGAAATGATATTAAGCTCCATATGTAGTCTGTTCTGTTGCTGTAGTCCTAGACAAAAGCAGTTACCCATTTTCACTTTCCTTCCACAGACACCGAGGAAAGCATCCCTTCGGTCTTCCCCGAAGCTCTTAAGTCCCCCTAATAACACACCAGGAAGAACTATTCTGGAGAAGCTACAGCAGACCCCCCAAAAGAGCCGAGCCCCAAAGCATAGTGCAGCCAAAAGTTTGGGAAATCTCTTCTCACCTTGTAGACAGAAGAGCAAGTCCTTGCCTGAAGCCACTGAAAAGAAGGGGGATTGTTTTGCACGCACGGCTCTGATGAAGGAAATATTTTCTTCCCCGCACAAGGCAGCACAGCTGCAAACATCTGGAATGCAGGCAGGGGATGAGGTGCCCGATGATGTATTTGCTTCGCCTGCAAGTGGTTCCTGTTCGGCAGCTGCTCTGCTCTCTCCAGTCCCATCAAATTCACCAGGAACGTGGCTCTCACAACTGCAGTCCCCAAGGCGCTCCTTGAGAGTTGCCTGGAGAATTGCCTCTCCAGCTTCTGCTCAGAAACAGCCTCTTGAGGCAGAACAACCTACAAAGCCACTTTCAGCATTGGAGCTGGACTCTCCGGTGTCAGAAGTGACACCTACAGTATCCAGAGGCAGACTTTCAGAACCGTCAAGTCCAAAGAATACCAAGCTTAGTGAAGCCTTTTCCCCACCTGGTGATCCTGTTTTGATGCCCGATGTTAACTCATTGCCATATAGCCCACCCCCAAATGCCATAGCCACATCCACACTTTCTCCTACTGGGACTTGGGATCTGCGCAGGAAGTCTTGTACTCCCCAAAAGACTCCTTTGAAACACCAGAGGGTCACAAGCATGTACCCAGCCAAAGCCCTCCAGTCGCCTGCCTGCCTGCCTGCCGAGCAGCACCCGTGCTATACCGACGTGAATCTTTCTGCTAAAACCAAAGCAGAGAGCACCCCCTCCGTGAAGAGACGTGGAGTGAGGACTCCAAGTAAGAGGAGGGGGTTAGAAAGACACCTGCCTCCTGAACTCTCCACAAAGGACCACATGCATCTCCCAGATGCTGTGGTTCTGTGCGAGCGCCTAGATGCTTCCTCTCTAACCAATGTGTTTGCCACTGGCAGTTCTGAAGCAGGTGGTGGTCCAGGTACAGTTTTGCCAGGGGAGAAGGCAGTAAGTCTGCAGCCTCTGCTCCTCCAGAGCCCTCCTGCGTGTGACCAGGCCTCCTTGCCCGAAACCCCAAAGTCTGGCTCAAGTGCCTATTCACTGCGTCACACCCCAGACAGAAGGCAGCGGGAGGCCGCAGCGCGGCTGGGGAAGCCCGAGAAGGGGGCAACATTCAGCACACCTAGGACTGCTCACACTCTGCCTCTGGCAACGAGCCCACGAACGTACGAGATTGAGCTCGAGATGCAAGCTTCTGGCCTGCCCAAGCTCCGAATTAAAAGGGTTGGCTCTGGGCCAGCTTTGGATCCTCAGTCTCATTTGCAGGCTGGAAAGCCCAAAGGAGATGAAAGCGATCTTGCTGCAGGGGATCTTTCCGTGACCTGGTGCGGCAGGCACTCTGGGAAACTGGAAACCCTCTCCATCTCGCCATCTTGTAATCGATCTGCTCACAGTACCCCTGCGAAGTTTGGGGGTGGGGGGCAGACCTATATATGTCAGTCGTACACTCCAACTCATTGCACCCCCAACTCCACTTCCCCATCCCAGGGCAATGTTGGCCTTGCCTGGACACCTTCTCCAAAGCATAAAGGGAAAGTGACCCCTGAAGCAATCAAGGACTGGCCGCGAAGGAAAAGGGCCACTGTGGGCTGCAGCAAAAGCGAGAGGCACATGGAGGTGGCTGGGGAAACTAGAGCTTCCGACCTTGGCGTCAATAAAGCACTGCCTTTGGGGGACTTTGAACTTGAAGGCATCTGTAGGCTTCAGGACCAGTCGCCTTGCAGTGATGCAGAGCCCAGTGGAGACGAGAGCACCTGCAGAGGGACCCCTGGCCTAAAGTTCAGAAAAAGGCCCTTTGGCCACATGTCTCCTGAGGAGGAAGTCAGCCAGGAAGTGAAAAAAAGGCACTGCGCAAAGAGAGGCAACCCAAACGCGGCAGTGTATGCAGCCGAACTGCTGAGTACAGGAAAAGGTGTAGCGTCCTTAAACAAGACAATACTGGAAGAGGAAGAGGAGGTCTTCAGCATTTCAGGTAATTTTGGACTGAAATTCAGCTACAGTGAAAAGGAACAGAGTAGAGGATACAAACAGAGAAAAGGCTCCTTTGCATCTTTCCACACATACCTTTATTGCTCTAGAATTGCCCTCTAGCCAGCCCAACCAACACACCAAGCAAGGCTCAGTCTTTAAAAAATCCCAGCTGCAGGAACCATTCAACAGTGTACCTGCTTGACTGTGGCATGGTAGATCCAAAGGTCATGCCTTTGAGAAGGGCCTTGAATCACTTAATCTCTTCCAGCTCTGCTTTTATGAACTTTCAATTTACTACTGTCTTTTTAAAATTAATGCTCCCACTATTATGCCAAGTTTATACAGCACCATTAATCTGCATTGCAATTTACAGGGTTAACAAACAAGTCTAATTGCTTCCCTAATGAGCTAGTGGTATTTCTTTCCCCCCAGCAGTTTTGGGGCAACACACATCTTGTGTCAAGGGCTATCAGTGGATCAGATGTTTTTAAGATGCAGTCCTATGCACACCATTGGAAGTAGACTCCATTGAGCATAGTGGGACTTATGAGTAAATTTGCATAGGATTGTTCTGTTAATTTATTAAAGGCAGATATCTAAACAGTCAATTTGCATATTACCAAAATGTCGACCAGTCGTTTAGATATGTCTTAACTTTCCTTCAGTATTTTAGAATTTAGTAAACAGAAGGTTGCACTTGCATGCTCAAAGGAAGGATCAAGCTGTAGTTGATTAATCTATTCACCTTAACCCAAGCCCTATTTTTGCCATTTTGCACATATGAATACTACATAGCTACCAGAAGTGTTGGAACCTCCAACCAGGGTTTGTGTCTGATATCTTTTGTCACGTCTCCTAGGTATGACTCCACCAACGTCTTCAGGGAAGAGCACAATCTCTGCTACTGGACTTCGGGCACTGACGCAGTCCCCGCTGCTCTATCCAGGCCACACCACATCCCTGAGGAAATGGCCCACAGGTAAAAAATGCAGTTTATTTGAACCCGAGTGGTGTTCAAAAGAAGCCTGAACTGCAAAGAGCCAAATTGCCCACACATATATAGTCCAATGGTTCTTGTAAGACCGTCCTGTAGCAATAAAATACCCAGTTCCCTTTAGGTTCTCGCAGAACAGGACATGAAGGCTATATTCTTAAACTGCTTTGGGTTCTTTCACCAGCTATTCAATATTTTGCTCTCTCACGGAAAGTTGCTGTTCCACGGAGGGAAATAGCTGACTTACAAGTGCTTGCCTCTCCTGTCTATGCCTGCCAGTATTTATCATATTATTGCTTTCCTACACAGGAGACAACAATGATGCATTTGGAGCTGCAGATGAAGACCTCTCCCCCTTTCACAGTACAACCATGAGACAACATTCCATCAGGAGGACCTACTCACGGAAAAGGCTGCTCAGCTGAACCTGGGAAAAAGATGCCTGATGACAAAGCCATTTTGGATGACTTTAAAACCAAAATGAAGATAACATTGCCAGCCACAATGGAAGCACCTCTTGCTCATGAACTCACAGTTGTGTTCTGTGAGGAAAAGCTGTAGTGTCTCCATATAAATTTAAGCTATGAGCATGTCATCATAGGGCTCCTCTCAGGGTTTCAGCACTAAAGGGTATAAATGATGGGTGAAACTGACTGCTTTTAAAAAGTACTTTTGTAAAATAAATTAATATGGTAAGTTGCTCTTATGGTACTGAAAGAATGTTCTTTATTTGTGCTAGCTAAATACTAGGGAACTGGGCATCTCTTACGTACCATGCAAAAAACAATTTCACATCTTCCTTGCCAAGAAACGAAGGAAACTAATATTTATTGTTAGGTTTTAAAGCTCATAAATTAACTGAAATTAGCATCAGTTTACCCTCCAAAGCTGTATGGTACTTGAATACTGCTAGGAAGGGAGTATAAATAGTAATACTTTTGGTTAAATTGTGAACAGGAAGGAAACAATGTATTTCAAGCCCTTATAAAAGTTACTCGTTTATTAGAAGCTACAGTATAAAAGGCTAGTTAAACTATTTACATGTCTCTAGGCCTACAGCAGAAAATATTTCTGACTTTCCTATCTCTCCAGAGACAGGCGTTTTGCCAGAGGTAGTGGTCTTCCCTCTGGGAGGTACTGCAGCTAAATACAAAGGTCACTGCTGTAGAGGAAAAAGTCTGACATACTGCTTTTCTGCCCTCCGAAAAAAATCCTCTCTAGTGTATGACAGAAGGCTAATTTGCACCTTAAGTTAAGCATAGCCATTACTACTTGTAGCAACTTGTAACAATACACTTGTTCTGTAGGCAATACCCCTCAAGCTTTGAGCAAGAGTAGCAGGGAGAAGTTGGGACCTAGAATGGGTTTTTCCTGACATCAATTATTTCTGGATATGACAGCCCAGTCCTGTACAGCTCCATGTGAGACTTCAGCAGAGGAGCTAGGCTCAGTGGCAGAGATACTTCCTTGATCTGGCCACCTCTGGATGAGAAGTCTGTCTCTTTCTGGCAAAAGTCTTCCGCTACTAAGGTGTTGGCACTGGATAATGAAGACCGCCTCCAGGTGGATGGCAAGGCTGCATGCACCAGGTCCCGGGCTTCATCCCCGCTTCTGTGGGTTCTTTCAGAGAGCTCTATCTGCACGGGATCCAACATGCTACTTGCACTAAAGTCACCATGTATTCTAATCGAACCAGGTCTGTCCTCGGCTGCACAAGTGATTCTTTCCATACCTATATGAGAAGAGAAGAACATTTTAGACAGTAATTTCCTAGGGTCTGTGCTGTGTAATGAACAAAAATGGCCCGAAAAATTGGCAATTCCCTGTACAGAGAAAACCAACAGTATAGTAAAATTAAGCCATTTGGTCATTGAGCTCAACACTGCCTGCTTTCTGCCCAATTTTGGTACTGCAGGAGAGACCTCTGGGTGATTTGAAGTAGATCAGCAAGGGTTTCCAAATCCCACTTGTTTTGTTATTACCATTAAACAACATACCTAAATTATACTACTTAAGCGAAGAAAGCTTGACCTAACCAGGGACAATTATCGTGCCAGGGAATGGGGGACCTGGGCTTAGAATTCTTTTGATTTTTAGTGCATGTCTTTTTGCATTTGCCTCTGGATTGTGGAACTTGGGAGCTAATAAAAGACCCAAAGTAAGCCTGAAGTCTGTCCACCTCTGCAATCTCTGTTCACGTGCTCAGAGAAAAAGCTGTGGAGCAGTCAAGAGCATACATATATTTTTTTCTGATGGCAGAGATTGATAATGTAGCGCTGGTCAATATGGCTTCAGAGAGACTGGGCCCTATCTCTTTCATAAATACAGTGCTGGTAAGCTCAACTAGTTTTCCCCTGCAAATGGCTTTCATAACAGTGCTGGTTTTAAGAATGCCAGGGCTTTAGGAGAAAAAATATATTAAAATGGGTTGTGTTGATTTCACCTTTTACCTACCTGGAGATTAAAGCTGAGCATTTTTCCATGTTGGGCATATGTGCTACAGCCCTTCCAACATCAGTGTACATCTCTCCACAAAGCAGGTTCCAAAATATTTTAAGACTGATGGCCCACAACAACCACATAGAGCCACTGTCTGAACACCTTCCCTTCAAATGCTGCTCCAGTCCACAACTCCCTTGTTCGCCAAAGCCTAATTATCATTTCCAACTGTAACCAAGTAGGTGTAACAACAATGGTCCCCATTCATTCACCTCTACTTCCCTGTTTTCAGGTTTAAATTTTTTTTGGCAGCAAGCACCAGTCTATTTTGGCCTCTGTTACTTTTAAGGCACAGGTAGGTCTAAGGTTCAAATACAGCCCTCCCAAGCCACACCACTCCCAATGCCCGGCTGGCGTGTGTCCTTGAATTCTGATAATGTATATCATTTGGATGGAGAGCAGAAAATGCCTGCAAAAACTAGTTTACAGTGTTAAGGTGAAATTTACTCCAAATGCCCTGCCCACTTTTGCCTGACCCCACTCAGCACGGGAATTTGGACCTCTGAATGAAAAAGGTTGCTCATCCCTGTTCTAAGGAATTCAGTCCACCGCTTTGCCTTTCAAAACATGGTTGGGACTATGTGCTTGGTTTGCTGTGTAGAATAGTCACATCTGAACCGTCGTCAGTGGCAGTGATAAAAAGACTAAACCTCCAGAGCCGAGGTTATCCTCACCTTTGCCTTGTCCCTCCAAATCGCTTGCACTCAGCTTCTGAGTCAGCTCGTGGTTGGCCCACTTGTAATGCGCCAATTCTTTTTCCAATGCCTGGATCCTTCCTTGGTACTGAAGCCTGCTGTTTGCCTGCCCCTCTTCCATGTGCTCTGTGTGAGAGAAGGGAATTAAATACGCAGTCTGCTGAGGACCGGCAAACTTTGTCCAACTGGAGATTTAACATGCCAAGTGATCCGCCAATGACTACAAAGGCCCTTTGTTACCCCGGCTCTGCTGGAGCAGAAGCTGAATGTTCTGCTCATGCTCCTTCTGCTGCAAGGTGAGCTGGCGGTCCATCTCCAAGCACTGGCGCTCCAGTGCTACTTCCAGCCAAAATACCAGCTGCAGCTGCTCCTCCAGTTGCATCTCCAGTTCGGAATAGGCAATGTGCTGCCTGTGTTGATCTTCTCGCAGGGTCACCACCTGGCCAAAAACACAAACTTTCTGCATGGTCTTCTCGCAACTAAGGCATCATCTTGTTAATAGAACTGAAACAATGTATGCGTATGACACTGACAGATTCATGAAGTGAGAGATTCCCAGTGATAATGTGGGAAGCCATTGCTTGGGTCTGGATTGGACCGCCACTGCAGATGGAGGCTGGGAGCTCCTCTGTGCAAAACATAAATGAAAAATCCCCTCACACAGAGAATGGGTATTTCAGGGAGAAAGGTTCCAGTCTAACCCCCGACACCCTAGTTTTCTATGTGTAGAGATGCCTTCTTGCTCCCTTCCTACGCAACCTACTGCCCAAAATGGTGGCAGTCCAAATGCGGGTTTAAGGTATTGTGCTTGTTTTTACTTCTACCTCCCTGAAGCTCAGCACTGGCACCCCACAGGGATGTGTGCTGAGTCCCTACCTGTACTCATTGTAGACATATGACTATTTCATCTGATCCATCTACTGCAATTATTAAGTCTGCAGATGATACTACCACAATGGGTCTAATTACAGGGGGAGATGAATCAGCGTACAGAGGGGAGGTTCAGAAAGTATTTATATGGTGCCTAGAGAATAACTTGCACCTAAATATTAGCAAGACAAAGGAGACAGTGTTGGACTTTCGGAGGAAGAGAGGGGAACTAGCCCTGTTATATATTGGGGGAGTTGTATGGAGAGAGTCTCTTCCTTTAAAGTCCTTGGAGTTTACCTTAGTGAAGACCTCACTTGGAAAATCAACATAACTCAGGTGGTTAGGAAGGCCCAACAGACCCTGAGGCCCAACAGAGACTCCATTTGCTCAGGGTCTTGCGAAAGAGCAATGTTAAACAACAATTGATGACCTCCTTCTACCAGTCCACAATAGAAAGTGTCCTCTCATACTGTATCACATTGTGGTACGTTGGCTTGACAGCCACGGATAGAAAGTCATTACAGAGGGTGGTGAATACAGCACATGATATCATGGGCTGTCCCCTGACTCTGCTAGATAACATCGCAAGGGACTGTTGCCTTAGGAGAGCGAGAAAAATTCTCAGGGGCGATTCACACCCCAGCCAGCACCTCTTTAATCTTCTACCCTCGGGCAGGAGATATAGAAGTATAATCAGTCGTACCAACAGGCTAAAAAACAGTTTCTATCCTTGGGGCTGTTAGGCTGCTGAACGGAAAATAATATAGTGCAACTGACTTTTGGGGTTGGTGTGTTGTGCAACAAGCACACAGAGTGCAATGAGATTGAGTGTTTGTGGGGGGGGGAGGCTCGGTTAATTTCATTGTACACAGGTTGTACATTGACAATAAAGGCATTATATTTATTATATTTTAAGAACCAGGAAAACCATTGAGGAAGCTTTGCTCTGAAAGCTGCAGGGAGGAGCTGGTTTGGAGGGAAAAAGAGAGACCAAACTTGACTAAAAGTTTTGCACCCCTGGGTAAGGCCTGGGCCTCTGATGTGCTCATACTGGACAGTGAATTGCTCCATGGAGCAGAGCCACAATTCAACACCTGCCTTATCAAAATACTTGCAAAGCAGTGCCCGGGTCTCGGAGGATGAGAGGTAGCTGAGTTTGGCCATCAGGTTCATTTCGCATTGGGATAGGAGACTGGCTGAGGACCGCAAAACACGTTGCCGGCAAGTGATTGACTCGTTTTTGTATTCAATGGCAGCATCTAGAGCCTCAATGGCTTCATCTAGCTGGAAAAGGATCCGTTCCTCCTAAATGGAGAGGAAGAAAGCAAGAAAACTACTGAGAGGGAAAGGATAACTTTAGTTGTTTTGCAACTAATAACATTTAGTTCTGCTGAGCAGAGAGGTTCCCAGTCCTTACATTTAGCTGCTCTCATAAACCTGAAATATAGTTTAGTGTGACTCCCACTTGGCGTACAAAGGCTGATCATAATTTACTCGAAGCCTTTTTGCTCAAGTCCTTGGCCAGGCAGGGACCTGAGTTTAAAATTTTGCATCTAGGAAAGAAATAGGATGCTACTCATGGACACAGTGCCCCAAGAGTCAAGACATCAGATATATTTTCATTTTATTAAACTTACATCCCACACTTCCTTCCAAATGAACCCAGGATGTCGTGTCCCAGTTCCACTAATGACCTAGTTTTAAGATTCCCGCACTCCACGGTGGCTCATTTGTTCCACCTTATCGAGCAGTTGTGTTCTGCACTCATGGCAATCGCACCCTTATTTAAAAATGAGAGGAACTGTACATCATAAATTAATGAATAAATGAAGATGCACATAGGTTGTTTTCAAAGCACTTTCAGAGCACGTTCCCCCTGAAATATACCTGTGTAGACTGTTTATAGTAAGAACCAAAAATCACAGGGGGAAAAACAAAACATCTCTAGTACATCAACTATACTTGCAACAAGAAAAAATTGCCAATTAACCTCTGGGGACAGCAAGGTGCCCTGACGTAGCTTGTTGTCTATCTCCAGCCTTTGTTTGAGCAACTGGTCCTTCTCTTGCCGCAAGTTGTTAATTTCTTGCCGGATCTGTTGTTGATCATGCGTGCTGCTGTGGCAAAGCTGCCCATTCTTCTGCGTCAGTTCCTTTTCCAGGTACTCCAGGCGGCTGGACACCCGCATGATGTCATCATTCAGGGCCTAAGCCAGAAAAAATCAAGGGACGGGGAGGGGGGGGGAGATCCTTAGGATGGCAAGTCCACCGGTTGCAGCTTATGTCCTTGCGGTTTACCAAACATTGCTTAGTTTTAATTCCTCAGGGGAGGGAGCTAACAGAGCTAATTCTATTCAAAGAAGGAATAGCATAGCAACTATAAGGGAAAAGAGGGGACACATCTTGGCATAGCATAAAACAATTATAGTGGTACCTCAGTTTACGAACTTAATCCGTTCCGGAAGTCCGTTCTTAAACCGTAACTGTTCTTAAACTGAAGCGTGCTTTCCCTAATGAGGCCTCCTGCCACCGGTGCCCTTCCACTGTTCAGATTCCGTTCTTAGAGGTAAAGTTCGCAAACTGGGACACTACTTCCGGTTTTGCAGAGTTCATAAACCAAATCATTTGTAAACAGTACTGTTCTTAAACCGAGGTCCCCCTCTATATTTTTGAAGGGAGGATGGCAGCTAGCCTTGATAGAGTCCCCTGTTCATGAAGGAGGACCTTATTCATTTATCCTAAGGGGGAGGGGCACCTCCCTTCAACCCTCAGGCAACTTTCTGCCTTCATGAAGATTTCAGCGGAGAATTCTGTGTCGTCGTCGTCGTCCCCACCGCAAGTGGAATGAGTTGTGAAAGGCGAAAACCAAGAAGGAACTCTCTCCTCAGGTCTCGTCCCCAGCAGCCACTATACACTGTATAGTGGTACCTCGGGTTACATACTCTTCAGGTTACAGACTCCACTAACCCAAAAATATTACCTCAGGTTAAGAACTTTGCTTCAGGATAGGAACAGAAATTGTGCTCTGGTGGCACAGCAGCAGTGGGAGGCCCCATTAGCTAAAGTGGTGCTTCAGTTTAAGAACAGTTTCAGGTTAAGAACGGACCTCCGGAATGAATTAAGTACTTAACCCGAGGTTCCACTGTAATGGGGAGGAGTCTCTGCACAGGCCACATTCTCCTAGGTGGGCACCAAACAATGAACAAGGGAGTGAACTGGGCTGCTGCCACCACATAGCCACCTTTCCCCACTGCACCTCTCCTAAGCAGCAACCCCCACCCCTCTCTTCCTTCAGTTTCCTTCTGCCATCAGCATATTTTGGTCATTACGGCCAAATCCTATATATATTTACTTGTAAATTAAGCCCAAAAAAATTCAATGAAGTGTTTCTTCCTCATTTTCGTTTACACCTTCTCCATGAACAAATTCATTAATGTAAGCTTCGTTTTTGTACTCCCCCACCCCAGGTTTACTAAAAAAACACCATTCAGAATGGATTACGTTATACTTGCCACAAAGAAAATAATGGCAACGAGCAGCTCACCTTCCACACCCAAGGCTCACCTGGCTAGAGCGGAGTCTCTTGTTTTCAAGGCCATTCTTCTCCTGAAGGAGCGCTTCCTTTTTGGCCACTATGGCTTCCCGTTTGGTCAGCTCGTCTTCCAGCTCATCCAAGGCACGGCGTTGCTCAAGGACTTTTTCCATCTCAAGGTCCAGCCACTTCTTCTGCTCTTCGATTTTCTGATGGGAAGGCAAGGCAGAGGGAGAGACTGTCAGAGGGACTCAAGCTGTCAGAGGGTCCAATCCCTGGCATCAAAAGGGCTGGGAAAAGGGGACTCCTGCCTGAAGCCCTAAACAGCCACTGCCAGCCAGAGTAGACAATACTAAATGAAGCTATGCTCTGACTCAGTGTAATGCAGCTTCCTATGTTCCCCCAATTTCAGGACATAACACAACTGAATAAAATAAAGACAAGACTTGTAAACCCAGGAAACGATTTAACTATTATACAGTCGTACCTTGGAAGTCGAAGGGAATCCATTGTGGAAGTATGTTCGACTTCCAAAACGTTTGAAAACCAAAGCGGGGCTTCTTCATTGGCTGCAGGAAGCTCCTGAAGCCAATCGGAAGCCACGGAAGCCCAGTTGGACGTTCAGCTTCCAAAAATAGTTCGCAAACCGGAGCAGTCACTTCCGGGGTTTGCGGCGTTTGGGAGCCAAACCGTTCAACTCGCAAGCTGTTCGTCAACCAAGGTACAACTGTATTAACCCTTCAAAAAGCACTTATTGCTCCCAATCCTGCCCTTTTGCAGGGGCATTTCACACTCCAACCTCGAGCTGTTGAAGATGAAAGGCACACCAGCCCTTGCCCCATTACCTGCTGCTGTTCTAAACTGATCATGGAGTCGTTGCTGCCACTCCTGCGCTTCCTTTGGAATGCTGCTATCTCCTCAGTCTTGATGCGCAAGATCTTCTGGTGCTGCTCATGCTGCAGCTCCAACTCCTGAAGATGAGTGGAGGGGAAAGTGTCAGACCCGCAAGGTATCATTTATTAAAAGGCATTTCTATGCACAACCCTTCATAGCGACATATCCCAGGGTGGCTCATGGCACAAAATGAGACTATGCAATTAAGATGCAACAACAAACAACAGACCACCTTCTAAAGACTCCAAAACATCAAAACATATTCAGAAAGCCAAATGGGTAACTCAGTTCCAGGTAGTTATATTTATTATGTATATTGTTCTCCAGTGCTGTTTTTCTGGAAAAGGGGTGCCAGAAAAAGCCCTGTTCTTCTCCATTAAAACTAGAACTTCAATTCATTTAAAATGCCCCAGAAAATAAAAAAAGTCTTAACCTGGTGACAAAGATAATACGGGTACCAAATTGTAATTGGGTACCAAATGGGAAGCAGGTGGAGCTGTGGTCTAGACCACTGAGCCTCTTGGGTTTGCCAATTGGAAGGTCAGCGGTTCAAATTTGCGTGACAGGGTGAGCTCCCATTGCTCTGCCCCAGCTTCTGCCAACCTAGCAGTTTGAAAGCATACCAGTGCAGGTAGATAAATAAGTACCACTGCAGCAGGAAGGTAAACAGCGTTTCTGTGCCCTCGAACTCATCACGGTCCTCCGTGTGCCACTAGCGGTTTCGTCATGCTGGCCACATGACCTGGAAAGCTGTCTGTGGACAAACACCGGCTCCCTCAGCCTGAAGCGAGACAAGCGCTGCACCCCACAGTTGCCTTTGACTGGACATAACCGTCCAGGGGGTCCTTTACCTCACCTTTATATTACCCTTTTATGGCTACCAAATGAATGGATTACATAGCAAGAGTGTCGCCAATGAAGGAGCCTTCTCTTGTTTCCACCTGCTTGATTACTGATTGTGGCAGTCAGAGGAGCCTCAGTGGAAAATGTTATTTTCTCACAAGTTGATACAAGGGGTCCCTGGATCCCAAAGCCTTGAAGGGCTTTCAAGGTTAAAACTAGCCTCTTTAACCCAAGGTCAGAATATGCCAGCAACCAGTGTAGTTCTCTTTAAAACGGTCCCTTCCGACTCTACAATTCTGTGAACAGCTAGGGCCATCGCTGCTCCTGAATACTCTCTGGCCTTGGCACTGAAGCACAGCCGCCCCTACCTTGACACGGTGCTGCCCTTTGTGCATCTCTGTCTCCAGGCGCCGCTTCTGGTCCACCTCCTCCCGCAGCCGCCTCTGCAGCTGCCCCTGTTGCTGCCGCATCAGCTGCACGTTCCTCTCCAGCTCCTGCAAGCGCTTCTCGTTCTGAGCGGAGAGAGAGGCCAGCTTCTCAGTCGCTCGCTTCTTCTCTTGCAGGATCTGTTGCAGGACGGACAATAAGGCAGGACAGCTAATGCCAGGGACCGAAAGGAGGCTCTCAAAATGAAAGAGGCCTTTTTGAAACACCCTAGCACTCTGCCACCCCCCACCCAATATAGTAGTGCTCCGGGGCTCACCTTTGCCTTGCTCTGAGCTGCTGCCACTTTGGTACGGTATTCCTGGAGCTTCCGCTTCTCTGCGGGGTTTCGGGACTCCTTGCCCTCCAGCTCCCAAAGCTGCCTCTGGCCGTCGTTTAATTCCACTCGCACCAGCTCTGCTTCCTGCTCTAAGTCGCGGATTTTCTGACAATATTGCTTGTTCATCGTCTGCGCATGCTTCCCTGAAAGACACAGACACTTGGCATCACCACAAAAGGCCAGTCTGGCACCTGGGGTGGTCTTTGGGGGGGGAGTCAGTAGTGGGGGGAGTGGAGCAGCAAAAAGAACATCATTTTAAGGAGGGGGGGACTTCATGGAGATCAACTGCAGGTCAAAATCAAGACACTCCAAGACAGACTTCAGTCTCTTCTTCCACTAGCAATTAGGAAGAGGAAGACATGACAGCAGCAGTCTTATCAGCTCAGTGTTTGGTAAGGATGTAATAGTAACTGTAAGCCAGGATGGGAATAAGAGAGAAGGAATAACTCTTGCAATGTTATAAAGACTTTGGATACTTTGGAGGATTGTAATTTGGATGAACTATAATATGCAGTTGATTAAGCTATACAAAGGACCCATGGAGTGGAGGAGGGAAGTCCTACAATTCGGAAGAATCTTATTTGATTTTATAATCTAATTTTGTTAAACCAATAAAAATCATTTTTTTAAAAAAAGGGAATAGAGAAGGAAAGTTAGACCAGGAAAAAGAGAGGACAAGCAGAAGTTGTGATGGGGAACAGGAATGGAAAGAAAAGGAATAAGAAGGCTGAATGGCAGTAAATATTTGTTATTACAGCATGACACAGATAAGAATTAATTATCCCTTTACCACAGGGGGTTGGCAACCTTTTTTTCTTATGGGGGCTACATGCTGGAAGGGGCAGAGCTAGAGACAATGACTGGCAGAGCCAGAGACAAAAGTGTTCTGGATAAAACCAGAGTATTTTAAAAACTTGCGCACCATTTTTCACGTATAAAATATTGACACACACACAAAATAACACCCTTTTGCTTCAAGCCTGTTCAGAAGTTAGTCCCTCTGGGTTTGATGGGGAGGCTCTCAAGTAAGTATACAGAGGCTGCATTTATTTTGGGAACGCAAAACAATACAGCTACTACTCTTGAAAGAAAACCAAAGTAATTCCTTTCTGGCTTTATGTGCTGTACACATACACACGGCAGAAGACTGCCAAATGGCTCTCATTCAGCTTGGAGAGAGGTGAATGCTTTTCCTCAAGTCATACAACCAAGATATTATATATATATATACACACACACACACACACACACCCCTTCCAGTTGTTCTGAGAATATATAAAGGGGGAAACTCTTCATATATAAGTTGTTCTGAGAATATATAAAGGGGGAAACTCCCCTATCCTCAAGTCAATCACCCAAGCTACATCTCTACTTAAGCGTGCTCCTCACCTGTCTTGATGAGTTCCACAATCAGGTCTTCCTTCATGCGGATGTTGATTGCCAGTTCACGGATCTTCTGGTGGGCTTGAAGCAGCCGCCACTCTGAATCCTTCCCTGAAAAGCCTTCTCCAAGGCTGCTCAGCTCTGGTCTCCTGCAGTCCTCTGCGGAAAAAAGAAGCAAAATATAGAAGTGCCCTGGCAAGAATCCAATCCAAATAGGTGAAGGGACAGAAGGCACCAAGGCAAGAGTTGCCTAAAAGAGATATTGGGCATAATATTCAATTTTCATATTGGGAAAAGTTATGAAAGAAGGACTTAAAATTTTCGTTGAAAGAGAACTATATTAAAATGATGTATCGTTAGTATTTAATTTATGCTGGAGAAGGAAGGCACGTTCTGCCTTATGCAGTGGATGTGCAAAATTACAAAGCTTTCTGGAAAATGATATATAATGAGTTGAAAGAAATGTTTAAAATAACGTGGGGGGGGGGGGAGAGAAGAAGCATTTTTTACTAGGAATTTTAGATGCAGAGATACCAAAGGGGCAGAAACTATTATTTATGCATGCGACGACAGCAGCGCTGATACTACTGGCCAGAGATGGAAAGAAGATAAAGTCCCGACCAGAGATGAATGGTTGATGAAGATGATGGACCATGCCGAAATGGCAAAAATTGCCGGGGAAATCAGAAATCAGGTAGAAACTTTAATAAGGATTGGGAAAAATTTAGAATTTACTTAAGAGAAGACTGTAAACAACTAAAAACTTTGGCAGGATTTGAGTAACACTTGTAATGTATTGAAAACTAAGGTAAATACGGATTATTTTAAGAAAAATGGAGAAAATATATGATGCAACAGAAAAAGTTTCATATTGGAAACCATGAAAGGGTGGAGGGAAGTCTAAGGATTCGGGGAATCCTAAATGTTGATGATTTTGATTAAGGCTTGAAGTCAAATGTATAGTGTAAAATTGAATATAATAATAAATAATAAAAATATTTTTTTTTTAAAAAAAGAGTTGCCTAGTCCAGGTATAGCTTGAGGCATTCAGGGTGTCCTGGTTTTATATTGCTGTCATTAGAGTTCTGAGAGGGGCAACTCAATCTCCTCTTACCTCTAGAGGGTTCTGGAGGCTCCTCCTGGATCTGTACTGGATTGCTCTTATTCCATTGTCTGCTGCTCCTCTTATCCGAAACCTCCTCCTGGCTGCAGCTGTAGATCCCATTTCTAGAACGGCAACCAAATTGGTCACTTTATCCAGAGAGCTTGCATAAACAATGCAGGAGAGAAAAGTTGAAATTATAAAGCACACACCCCACCCTGAGTCCAGACAGAAGTAAAGCTGGTGGCATCTCAGTCAGTTTCCCCTTCGTTGTACGGAATTCATCACCTTTGATGAATTAAAGTTAAGGGATCACACAAGAAATAGAATCAGGTAGGTAGCTGTGTTGGTCCGACACAGTCGATACACACACACACACACACACACACAGCCCCGTGGCACCTTAGAGACCAACTAAGTTTGTTCTTGGTACAGTGGTGCCCCGCAAGACGAATGCCTCGCAAGACGGAACACTCGCTAGATGAAAGGGTTTTCCGTTTTTGAGCTGCTTCGCAAGACGAATTTCCCTATGGGCTTGCTTCGCAAGCCGAAAACGTCTTGCAAGTTTGTTTCCTTTTTCTTAACATCGTTAATACAGTTGCGACTTGACTTCGAGGAGCAACTCATAGAACGCAGTGTACATAGTAGCCTTTTTTGAGGTTTTTAAAGACTTTGGTGATTTTTGAAGCTTTTCCAAAACTTCTTTTGCAGCCATTTGGTAAGTTAAGCTTTTAAAACTTTTTTTTGGGGGGGGGGGTTGGATTTTGGGTTGGGGTGTTTGGAATTCAAGGACTTGGTGTTGGGAAGGGGTTTGCAAGAATCTGGAAGCTTGTGTGTTTTTTTCTGCATTTTTATGATTTTCTGTGACCATTGGGCCACTCTGCTGTTTTTAAAAGAAAATTCTGGATTTGAATTTCTGTGTGCTGGGTGGCTGGGGGAACAGTTGGGGAGGGGTTTGCAAGAATCTGGAAGCTTGTGGGTTTTTTCCTGCATTTTTATGATTTTCTGTGACCATTGGGCCACTCTGCTGTTTTTTTAAAAAAATTCTGGGTTTGAATTTTGAAATGCTCTTTACAGTATGTGTGACTTTAAAGAGCACTTAATAAACTCTTGTTGTACCAAATTTGGCTTTGTTTGGACTTTTTTTGACCATAGGAACGCATTAATTGATTTTCAATGCATTCCTATGGGAAACCGTGCTTCGCAAGACGAAAAATTCGCTAGACGGAAAAATTCGCGGAATGAATTAATTTCGTCTTGTGAGGCACCACTGTATAAGCTTCCGTGTGCATGGACACAAAAGCTTATAACAAGAACAAACTTAGTTGGTCTCTAAGGTGCCACTGGACATTTTTTATATATATTTCAACAATAGAAGATTTTGTGCACAGAGCAACATCCTTTCTGCAACAGGGCTAATGTTCTATTTTATTATCTGAACTGCCCTGTTCCAAGCTGGCAGCATCTGCATGCCTGCTCAGCCAGTCAGTAACATTCCCCTATATTGTTAAGGGCAGTTCATGCATAAAATGTTCTCCCACTTGTGTTAGCTGGGTGTTTGCAAGAGGGGGGCCTCAGACATTCCAATTTCAGACACTGACAATTTCAGACCTGACAAGGAAGTCGCTGAGTCTGGCAGAAAGGCAAGGTATTTCACACAATCAGTATCCCTCCAAAACAGTGTTTCCCAAACTTAGGTCTCCAGCTTTTTGAACTACATTTCCTTTACATATATTTATTAAATTCTGTTTTACAATTTAGAATACCCATTTAAACATCCTTAAAATATCAATGACTTCCCTTCGTCTCTTTCCATAGTTCATTTTGCATATCATAGATCCCTGCATATTTTACAAACTAAACCATTCAGTAGTCCATTATCACATCCATCATAACAAATTTACACGGTTGAATTTATCTTAATGCTGCCAACATTTTCAAGTGTACACAATTTCCCCGCATATAGTCAAGAAACATTTTTCAATCTTCTCTAAATGTATGTTCTTTTTGTTCTCTTATTCTATATGTTAAGTCTGCAAGCTGTGCATATCCCAAGTTGCCATTCTTCTTTAGTTGGGACCTCGCTCGTTTTCCATTTAGGGGCTGCAGTAGTGGCATAACCTTTTTTGACACCTGGGAATTTCCATCTGGAAAAAAGGACTCGTTTTTTTTTATTAAAAAAGTACTTTTAAACATTCCCCCCCCCCCAATTCATTATGGATTATTTCCAATTCATTATGGATTATTTCCCAAAACTCTTTTACCCTTTTACAGGTACAACACATATGAAAGAAGCTTCCCTCAACCTCATCGCATCTCCTAGCAATGAACTACAATTCCCATCATCCCTGACCACTGGTCCTGCTAGCTAGGGATGATGGGAGTTGGTAGTCCAAAAACCACTGGGGACCCAAGTTTGGGAAACACTGCTCCAAAGTCTCAGGAAGAGATAGCCAGGTGGAGTGCTAGAGACTGAACCAGAGTTATGCGAAGTAGGTGGGTCTGTAAGCCCAGCATCAGGCTCTTCACTCACCTGCGTCGGTAAAGGGACCTTATCTGTTTACGGTCTCCCTTCTCTACAGATGGCTCCACTGCCTGCTCTGAAATCCTCTCAATCTCCTGTGTTTGTATTGTACTGCTAGCCTCCAAGCTGCTCGTCAAGCCACAAGGCAGTCTTTGGCGGTACACCAACAAGTTCTTCCCATTGAGGGTTGGGGCACTGCACAGCTGTTTAGAGGGAGAGAAAGGGATAATAAGTGAAATGTCCCTGAAATTATTTGTCCTCTGAAGGGGAAACTTCAGATCCTTAGCTCTAACTCCTTCAAGGAAGTCTGAAAGAGTAACAGGTTCACCAGATTATCTAACCCGTTTTCTACCCCGACACTCCCTTACCTGAAAATGTAATTGTGGCAGATATATCCAGTAAAAGCACACACAAGATACCTGTGATCCGCAAATAGCTTCTTAATATTTCTTTTTTTTTTTTATAAAATTTTTATTGGTTTTACAAAATTTTTAAGAAGACAAACAAACATTAAAAATGACAAACATACACGTATAGTTTCAAACATATTTTCATAAACCTCTTTTCTTGGACTTCCCCATACCCCCCCTCTCTGCATCCCAATGTCCATACTTCAACTAGCAACTCCCAATTATTGCTTTCAAATCTCTGTCCTCTTAGTCCTCTTTTATATTCTAACCTTATATCCCTGTACCCCTTTGTTTCTGGAAACCGCAGCATTTTAACATTCATTAAGTTTGTAGTAGTCCTTAAGATAACTTTTAAATTTTCTCCATTCTTCTTCCACCGTCTCTTTTCGTTGGTCACGGATTCTGCCTGTCATCTCGGCCAATGTCATATAGTCCATCACTTTCCTCTGCCATTCTTCCAGAGTGGGTAAGTCTTGTGTCTTCCAATACTTTGCGATGAGTATTCTTGCTGCTGTTGTAGCGTACATGAAAAAAGTTCTATCCTTCTTTGTCACCAATTGGCCGACAATGCCCAAAAGGAAGGCCTCTGGCTTTTTAGAGAAGGTACATTTAAGTACCTTTTTCATTTCATTATAGATCATTTCCCAGAAGGCCTTAATCTTCGGGCATGTCCACCAAAGGTGGTAGAAGGTACCTTCAGTCTCCTTACACTTCCAACATTTGTTGTCGGGCAAATGATAGATTTTTGCCAGCTTGACTGGGGTCATGTACCACCTATAAACCATTTTCATGGTGTTTTCCTTTAAGGCATTACATGCCGTAAACTTAATGCCGGTGTTCCATAACCATTCCCAGTCAGCTGACATAATGTTATGTCCAACATCCTGTGCCCACTTAATCATAGCCGATTTGACTGTTTCATCCTGTGTATTCCACATCAACAACAAGTTATACATTCTAGATAAATTCTTAGTATTGGGTTCTAACAGTTCGGTTTCTAATTTTGATTTTTCCACTTGGAAACCAATTTTCCTGTCCTGTTTAAAAAATTCCATTATTTGGCGATATTGAAACCAATTTTCTACTTTGTGTTTCAATTTCTCCTGACTTTGTAGTTTGAACTTATCTCCATCCTGTTCTAAAATTTCCCAATACTTCGGCCATCCGACCTCCATATTGAGTTTCTTCACTGCTTTAGCCTCCACTGGTGACACCCATCTAGGGGTTTTATTTTCCAATAGATCTTTATATCTTATCCAAACATTAATCAATGCTTTTCTGACAATGTGATTTTTAAAGGCACTGTTGACTTTATCATACCAAAGATATGCATGCCAACCAAAAGCGTTATTGAAACCTTCCAGATCCAAGATGTCCGTGTTCTCGAGGAGCATCCATTCTTTCAGCCAGCAAAAAGCTGCTGCCTCATAATACAATTTTAAGTCCGGCAGGGCAAAACCCCCTCTTTCCTTAGCATCTGTCAGTATCTTAAATTTAATTCTGGGCTTTTTGCCCTGCCAGACAAATTTCGAGATGTCTTTGTGCCACCTCTTAAAACATTCCATCTTGTCAAGAATCTGCAAGGTCTGAAACAGAAATAACATTCTAGGCAATACATTCATTTTAATCACTGCAATTCGGCCTAACATTGACAATTTCAACTTTGACCATATTTCTAGATCTTTTTTAATTTCTGACCAACATTTTTCGTAGTTATCCTTGTACAAATTCACATTCTTAGATGTTAAGTAAACCCCTAGGTATTTCACCTTCTTGACCACAGTCAAACCTGTCTCCTCTTGAAATTTCTCCTTTTCCATATCTGTTAAGTTCTTCCCTAAAACTTTAGTTTTTTGCTTATTCAACTTAAATCCAGCTACCTGGCCAAACTGTTGTATTATTTCTAAAACCTTTTTCGTACTAGTGTTTGGCTCTTGCAAAGTCAATACTAAGTCATCTGCAAACGCTCTTAACTTATAATGTTTAGCTCCGACCTGCACACCTTTGACCTGCTGGTCATTTCTTATCATATTCAGCAACACCTCCAGAACTGAGATAAAAAGTAATGGGGAGATCGGGCACCCCTGTCGTGTTCCTTTTTCTATCTTAAGTTCCTCAGTCACAACATTGTTTACAATCAGTTTAGCTTTTTGTTCAGAATATATTGCAGCCATACCATTCTCAAAACCCTGGCCTACCCCCATCCCATGAAGATTCTTCCTCATAAAACTCCAAGAAATATTATCAAAGGCTTTCTCCGCGTCCACAAAGATCAATACTGCTTTAGTGTTTATGTTCACCTCTAGCTTTTCTAGAATGTCTATTACATTCCTTACATTATCTGCCAGGTGTCTTTTAGGGAGAAAGCCTGCTTGGTCCCTATGAATCTTCTCCATCAACACTCTTTTAAATCTTTTTGCCAAAATGTCTGCAAAAATTTTGTAATCCACATTGAGCAATGATATTGGGCGGTAGTTCTTAAGTTGGGTCTTTTCAGTCTCTGACTTTGGTATGAGTGAAATATATGCCTCTTTCCACGATTCAGGTGCCCTTTTTCCCTCAAGTATCTCATTACAAACTTCTCTTAATGGTTGAGTCAACCATTCCTTCAGCGATTTGTAGTATCTGGAAGTCAGTCCATCTGGTCCCGGAGATTTGCCCAGTTGCATATTCTGAATGGCAGCCTCTATCTCTTGTTCTGAGATTCTCTGGTTCAAATCCATCTTACTTTGATGAGAGATGTTTTGTAATCCATATTTTCCAAGGAATTTGTCTATGTCCTCTTCATTTTGCGGGCCTTGAGTGTAGAGTTTTTTGAAATAACTTAAAAAGCAGTTTCTAATTTCATTGGGTTTAGATATATTCTTTCCATCGACTTCTAGGCTTGTGACTGTATTTAATTTCTGCCTTTTCTTCAGTTGCCAAGCCAAAAGTTTGCCACATTTATTTGCTGATTCAAAAGTCTTTTGCTTCATTTGCTTTATCTTCCATTCAATCTCTTGGTTCATCAATTCCATATATTGTGTTTGGTATAACTTAATCTCTCTTAAAATGTCCTGAGACTTTGGTTTTGTTCTTAATTTTCTCTCTCCTTCCTTTATCTTCTCCAGAATCTTTTCTTTTTTCTCATTTTGTTTTTTCCTCTTTATTGAATTTTGTTGAATCAAAAATCCTCTCATCACCGCTTTACTTGCATCCCAGATCACTCTTTTCTCCACGTCGGTCCTCAAATTTATTTCAAAATAGTCTTTTAGGGTCTTTTGGGCCTTCGTGAGGATCTCCTTATCTCGGAAGAGGGTGTCATTCATTCTCCATCTAAATTGACCAGTTTTTGTGAGTTTCATCTCCATCTTCACGGCGTTATGGTCGGAGCAAGTTTTTGGGCAGATTTCCACTTTCTTGATCTTTGGGGCCATTCCACTAGTAATCCAAATTTGATCGATTCTGGTCCAGGTCATCATTGCTTGGGAGAAGAAAGTTCCCTCTCTCTCCAGAGGGTTCCTTGTTCTCCATATGTCTATCAAGTCCATATTTTCTGTCATTTCGAAAAAAGTCTTAGGGAGTCTCCCTTCCTTGCTAACTGTTAATCTTTGCGCCTTGTCCATATTAGTGGAGACTACGCCATTCATGTCTCCCATGATTATCATATTGTAATCCAAATAGTCGGTGAGGGTTTCATGAAGTCTCTTAAAGAAGTCAGATTTGCCTTCATTTGGTGCATAAATTCCGACCACTAAGAATTTTTCTCCTTGTATTTGTATCTCCACTGCCAAGTATCTCCCTTGTTCGTCCTTAAATATCATTTTTGGGGCCCATTTCTCTTTCACGTATATTACAACTCCTCTTTTCTTGACTTTATCTGATGAAATAAATTCTTGTCCTAGCCTTTTATTTATAAGTAGTCTCCTGTGGGCTCTGGTTATGTGAGTTTCTTGCAGACATATCAGATCCAATTGTTGTCTGTTCAATATATGAAATACCTGTCTTCTCTTCAAAGGCCCATTGAGCCCATTACAATTCCAACTAAGGAATTGCAAAGCCATCTTGTTATTTTTCTAAACTCCTCCCACAGCTCCGAGTTGTTGCTCTTCCTCTGATGGTGGTAGTTTTTGTCCAGTCGAGAGATTCAGAATCTCTAGTGCTCTCCTCTGTTCTGCAAGTGGGTCCACAGTCCCCTTCTGGAGGTCCTCCTGATTTCTTGCCAAAAATTTGTCCTTGTCTTGAATTGTCTTTATTTTCACCTTCTTTGCCTTGTAGTCAAATGACAGTCCTTGTGGGAACTCCCACCTGAAGCGGATAGAATTTTTCTTTAGCAAAAGAACCAAATCCTTGTAGAAATTTCTTAAATCCAGAATATATTTTGGGATGTCTTTAAAGATCTGTACAGCTGAGTTTCCGATCTGCAGGGCCTTTTCAAAGTGTAGTCCTAGTATTTTGTCTCTTTCCTCCTTGGATCTGAGTGTGATCAAGCAGTCTCTCGGAGTCTTTCTGTCTTGCTTTTTACCCAGTCTAAAAGCTGTCGTAATTTTAACTTCGTCTTCCTCAAGTTCCCAACAGTCCACAAACTCCCGTGTCAGATATTCCACAAGGTTGTCACTTTCATCCTCCGGGATCAGTCTTAATTTTAAATTCCTCTCTTTTCTCTGTAACTCCCACAAGGCCAGAGTTGCATCGTGCTCATAAACCTTCTTGGCAATCGGCTCTAATTTCTCCTGTGTCTCTCCAGCAGTAACTTTAGCTTCTTCAGCAATTTGGCGCGTGGTGGCGTTTTCCTCCACCAATTTATTTATAGATTCTGTATTCTGGTTTAATCTTACTGATATTTCTGTTAATTTTTGTGTGTTCTCTGAAGTCTGTTTTGTCAAAGACTCCAGAGTTTGGTTTATCTTGAGCAGAGCATCTGTCACAGCTTCCATAGAAGCGGCTGTACCTTTATCTTGTCCTGTTGTTCCTGCTGATCCGGCTGTTGCGCCTGAAATTGAGCCTCTTTTCTTTGTCTGTTGCTGCTGCAGCTGTTGTTGTTGTTGTTGCTTGGTCTTGGCTCTTGTAACTATCTCTTCTTGTGAGCCACTCATGTCAAGGTCAATTCCCACGGGATCTGTTCTCCGTTGGAAAATTCCACTGTCTTAGGCCGTGAGCTTCTTAATATTTCTAGGCAAAAAAGTAAAAGGTAAAGGACCCCTGGATGGTTAAGTCCAGTCAATGGCGACTATGGGGTTGCGGCGCTCATCTCGCTTTCAGGCTGAGGGAGCCGGCGTTTGTCCACAGACAGATTTCAGAGTCATGTGACCAGCATGACTAAACCGCTTCTGGCACAACGGGACACCGTGACGGAAACCAGAGTGCATGGAAACGACGTTTACCTTCCCGCCACAGAAGTACTTATTTATCTACTTGCACTGGCGTGCTTTCGAACTGCTAGGCTGCCAGGAGCTGGGATAGAGCAACGGGAGCTTAGCCCGTCGCGGGGATTTAAATCGCCAACCTTCAGATCAGCAAACCCAAGAGGCTCAGTGGTTTAGACTACAGCATGGTCTTGCATTAGACTTACTGTGCTGTTAATTCTTTTCAGTGGGTGGACAAATGATATACTGGGAGGCTCCTCCCACTCACTCCAGAGTTATGCTAAAACTGTGTGAGGAAGCACGTCCCAATTTTACACAAAAAGTTGTCGAGAGAAGAAAAGAAATGAAGGAAAAGCCCTCACAAAAACATTGCATCAGAAGTATTTTCTACACACAAAGTCTATGTTGTCTTCTCTGCCTCACCTCGAATAAAAGCAATGTGGTATTTACATCTCTCACCACTTTAAATTCAAATCTCCAGGACATCCAACACTACTGTTGCAGAATTTGCTTAAATTGATGGGCTGGTGGGAGGTGAAATAGGTTGTTCCTAGTCAACACTCAAGAGGAAGCAAAACTCAATGTATCATGATAGAATACCCCAAGGCAGCTCACAAACCTTGCTGTGCTTATCACGGGCAAGCCTAAGCCGGTGGTGAGACTGGGCAGCATCCACAGGAGCTGTGTGAGGCCTTTGGTCAAGCTGTACCAAGAAGACGTTCTGCAGCAATTCAGGAACACCAAGTCTGGGCATCTCCGTCTGCAGGTATGTTTGTAGTTTGCAGATGATGTCATGTTGTTCCTGCAGCTTGTCACTCTGTGGGGGAAGGGCGAAACAAGTTTTGGTGGCCTCACAGGGTAGTCAATGTGGTGCCCTCCAGAAGATGTTGAACTGCAGCTCTCATCATCCTGGACTGCTGGCTAGGCTGGATTCTAACAGCATCTGGATAGACCTACCTTAGAGTAAAGGGACCCCTGACCATTAGGTCCAATCATGGTCGACTCTGGGGTTGCGGTGCTCATCTTACTTTACTGGCCAAGGGAGCCAGCGTACAGCTTCTGGGTCATGTAGCCAGCATGACTAAGCCGCTTCTGGCGAACTAGAGAAGCACACAGAAACGCTGTTTACCTTCCCGCTGGAGCGGTACCTATTTATCTACTTGCACTTTGACATGCTTTCAAACTGCTAGGTTGGCAGGAGCAGGGACCGAGCAATGGGAGCTCACCCCATCGTGGGGTTTCGAACCGCCGATCTTCTGATCGGCAAGTCCTAGGCTCTGTGGTTTAACCCACAGTGCCACCCACGTCCCTTTACCTTAGAGTAACAATACGCAAGATGATAGAAGATGGACTCTTCCATGTATTAAGAGCCCAGCAGATACTGCTGGGTACCCCATCCAGTGACAGCTTAGCTGAACGAAGACTGCAAGCAAAAATCCCGAAACTCAAAGGTTGGAAAGGTGACCTGTAAAAATGCTGGTGTGGGCTCATTTTCAAAAGATGAACCAATTGTCTTCCTAGTGGAGTGAAGGAAAGAAGAGAACACGAAACCTTAATGAAAGTAAAAGGGAGGACAAGAAGAATCTGGCTGCAAATATGGATTTCTCTGTCTGAAGATCACCACTGTGCCCACAAGAGAGGAAGTCTGCACATGGCCTAAGTGATACCTGCAGCTTGTACTGTTCCATGGCATCCTCAAGGGCGGCTAGAAAATCCCGATTCTCCTCCTCTAAACGCTCCACCTGCCTCTCCAACCTTGCCATGTGTTCTTCTCTCACAGCTTCAGATCCTTCCATATGGTCTTCTTGCTTCTGCCAAAGAGAAAGGAGGGTGACACTTGCTACCTAAGGTACTGGAGTCCTGAGGTTTTATAGGTCAAAAACAGTACTTGGAATTGAACCAGGAAGTTAGAAGGCAGCCACCATAGTCGGGGTTATATGATTGTTGTTATACAGTGGTAACTCGGGTTAAGTACTTAATTCGTTCCGGAGGTCTGTACTTAACCTGAAACTGTTCTTAACCTGAAGCACCACTTTAGCTAATGGGGCCACCTGCTGCTGCTGCGCCGCCAGAGCACAATTTCTGTTCTCATCCTGAAGCAAAGTTCTTAACCTGAAGCACTATTTCTGGGTTAGTGGAGTCTGTAACCTGAAGCGTATGTAACCTGAAGCGTATGTAACCCGAGGTACCACTGTATTTTAAAGTGTGTGGGGGTTTTTTTGTTGTTTTTTAATGGGATTTTAAAAAATGGTTGTGGCTCACCCTTGTGGCTAAGAAATCTGAAAAAATAATAGCAGTGAATAATAGTACCTGAGACTTAGTTGGCTTGGAACTTGCTGCCTTATGGTTTTGATCTTCCACTGAAGTGCTCTCAATGCCACTGTCTAAGCCAGAGGCTGAGCTCAGCTCGCTCCTCTCACTCTCCACAGCACACAACCACTCCTTCACCCGCAGGATCTGGTCCACAGTCAGATTGCCTTCCCCTTGCAATTCCATGAAGAGCTGGTACGCGGCATCCGTACAGGTCCTGTAGCGGCTACACTCTGCATGCAACCGGGTGGCATTATCCTGCGAAGGCCGCTTGACGGGAGCTTCGGAACGGTTGATGATGCGTGTCTCGGAGCGGTGGCGCTGCTCTAGCGCCCTCTGCAGGCTCTTTATCTGCAGCTGCAGCTGCTCCATGTGCTCCGTCTCCTTGCAGCAGTTCACCACCGCCCTGTTCTTGATATTCTGCGCACGGTTGGCGTAATTCAGGGTGGTCAAGCTTTCGTCAAAGTCAGAGGAGGAAGGGCTGAGGCAGGCAATCATCACGGTCTTGGCATTCCCACCAAGAGAATCTTTCAGGATCCTGAGGAATATGACAGGAATCAGTACAGTGGTACCTTGGTTGTCAAACGGCTTGGCTCCCGAACAAATCGGCTCCCGAACGCTGTAATCCCGGAGGTAAGTGTTCCAGTTTGCAAACGTTTTTTGGAAGCCAAATGTCCGACGCACCTTCTGATTGAGTGCAGGAAGCTCCTGCAGCCAATCGGAAGCTGCACCTTGGTTTTCGAATGGTTTCGGGAGTCGAACAGACTCCCGGAATGGATTAAGTTTGAGAACCAAGGTACCACTGTACATCCATTAGTGAGGCTGAAGCTGAACAGACAAGGAGGACAATAAAATTGAACATTCCGACTGCTGAGCCTGCCTCAGAAGCAGCAATCAGGACAAAACTAGCAGAGATTCCAAGTGGCAAGTCCAAGTTAGGAAACACAGAAAGAGAAGAACCCCCCCCCCCCAAGTGGAACGACAGCACAGTCAAGACATGAGAAAACAGGACTGTGCCCTAATGCATGCCACTGTGGATAAAAAGAACAGCATACTACTTACCTGGTAATTTTGGAATCCCGGTAAGGAATGTGGCTGCCTTTCCGGCGGGGGTCTCCTAATGCGCTGATTACGTTGCCCAGAGCCAGAAGACTGCTGTTGATCTGGATGCTCTCCTTGAGCCTCTCCCCAGTGTTCCCCGTCTTCACTACCCGCTCAGAGCCTGCCAGATCCACAAAGTGAAATTTGGAGGAAAGAACCTGGCCAGAGGCTGGAACCAAGACCTTCTCTTGAAGGGTGAGGCGAGTAAGACGCCCGGCACTGCGGCGCTGCTCCATGGTCACGGTGAAGATGGAGTGCGAGCGGCTTGACTTTCTGTTGATGTGGGTGGCCCCAGTGTGCTTGGCCATGTTGCCCATTTCCAGTAGGCTCAGGACCTCATCCAGGCCTTCCACTTCGGTCTCCTTCACCCCATGCAGCACTGCAACAAGAGGGATAGCAAAGAGGGAAAATCAAGAGCTAAAGGGAGCTCCAGCTGATGAAGCTTTTCTGCCCCAGCTGATGAAAGCATCAAGGTGAGTTAAACGGCTGAGAAACAAGAGGGTAAGTAAAACCCATTTGATTAATTAAGTAATGAAAGCAATAACTCGGGCTAATAAAGGCACAGCAAGATCACTGTGTACAGGGAGCCAAATCCTGAAATAATGTATGATTCAATAGGCAAATCCTGGGGCAAGAAGCCTGTACAAGCCTAGTTTTCAGCCATGCCAGGGAAGCTGGAGGGAACTAAACTCCAGTTTTGGAGAAGAGGTAAAAAGGGAAGTGGTAGATTGTTAAATCCACAAAATACAGACCAGGCAAACCAAAGTGCTACCTGCTCAATTTGCCACCTAGCAATGGCAAGGAAAAGGAGCAATGCCAATTGAAACTACAACGAGAAGTCAGGCTTTTAAAGATGCAGGGAGCAATAGCAGCAACCGTTTGTTCGCTTTTACCAATATTGCCCTTGTCATCTTCCCGGATCTGTATGTCCTTGCTAGCTGTCTCCACCTGCAGCAGGTCCCGAAACTCCTCCTTATACACTTCTAGATAAGAAATGCGGACCGTGTAATCCAGCAAGTCATTCTCATCCATGATCTTGAAGGCTTCAGCCATGGCTCGTGGGATTATGCCCTGCTCATCCTCATTGATGGAAGCTGGAAGCAACAAAGAAAACACATTTGTTGGGAGGAAATTGCAGGCTGTAATGGATGTGTGGGGAACTAATTTAATCACCAGGAAGAAAGTTATTATACCGAAGGTGGTTATTGTTTGCTTTTAAACCAAACTGATTCAGAAGGCAACTTTGCTGGTAGAACACAGGTTTCAATAACAGTTCAGCATGAATTTAGCAATCCACTCCTTAAAGTGTGTCCCACACACTTTAAGGGGACACACATCTACTCAATAAACCAGACAGCCAAATCCCAGCAGATATTACACTGATTATCCAAGAGTCCCCAGTTGTCTCAAGTAAGGCAAGAAGCTGAAAAATGCTTCTGTCCCCACCTGAGAATGTACAACAGCCTTGCAAAAGGAATCCACAAAAGTACAGTCACACCTTGGATCTCAAACGCCTTGGCTCTAGAACAAATCGGCCCCTGAACAATCAAAACCCAGAAGTGAGTGTTTGCTTCTGAAAAAAATTCAGAAGCCAAAAGTCCAACAGGGCTTCCTGCAGCCAATCAGAAGCCACGTTTTGGTTTCCAAACATTTTGGAAGACAAACGGACTTCTGGAACTGATTCTGTTTGACTTCCAAGGTATGACTGTACTGTATTAGCCCACTTGCCACAAACACACATATGATAGCGCTAGTGGCACAGTGGTATGGGTGTTGAGGAACCAAGCTTCTTCCAAAGTTTACTCTCTTAGCTCGCTTGGAGTGATTCATTCTTACAAAAGCTTTTTTAGAAACCTGATTGAAAAATTTCCTCAAAACATTTAAATCGGCTTCACATTTTTGGAGAGAGCAAATCAGCTACACTGGGTGCTTTAAAGTCTCAACTTCATTACTTGAAAGCACACAATCACTTGCCATCACTGTGTCATCAAGTGATTGACAGATGGGCAGCTCCACCCACCTATGAAATCCTGCCCTTGAGGCTAGATCCTTTTGTGAACTACAGTCAACTTGCTCAGATGCAGGTTAGGATTTATCTTATTTGTTTAAAGAGTGGCTTACATATAATACAGTCCCTGCCTTTACAATAAAAAGTAATAGGACTACATGTATCCTGGGTAGAGAGGAGAGGAGAATGCAGGACATGCTATTCATGCAAAAGATGGAACTCACAGACACTAGCTTCTCCAATGGTGTAGGTCTTCCCTGAGCCTGTCTGGCCATAGGCAAACACAGTAACATTGAAACCTTCAAAGAAAGCTTCCACCAGCGGCTGTACACAAGCAGCATACACAGACTCCTGGTCTGAGGATTCGGTGAAGACTGTGTCAAAGTGGAAATGGCGGCTGCGCCCAAGAGTAACTTCCTTAGTCTCTGGGTCACCTTGTAGGCAAGTCTGGTGCCCATGCAGTCGTTCCTTGGGAAGTAAAGGTCGAATGCGTACAGCCACCCTGACAGGAACCTCCACTGTTGGTGGTTGGAGTTTGGCTTTCAGACCCATGGCTGGTAGCAAGTGAAGAGTCAGGACATCTGAAAACTAAGTAGGCGTGTCATCTCTATGCCTGACATGCTATGAGAAGAGGAAAAGCCAAGTTAGAGTAGACAGCACAAGCAAAAATAAAATAAAGTACTGGTTAAGGCATATGTTATGTATTTTTGGATATCTAGGTCACCTTTCAGCTAAAGTTTCCAAAGCAGTTAACAATACAAATACAATACAGAATATAAAATGAGCCCTGCTAGATCAGACCGAAGATTTAAATAGTCCAGAACCATGTTCTGAGTGGCCAATCAGATGCCTGTGAGAAGCCTGCAAGCAGGCCCCAAATGCAACAGAAATCTCCCCACTGGTTGAATAACAACCAGAAACTGGTTGAATAACATTGCACCAAAGCAAGTATTATCACCCCACACCTTCCAGTGCATCTTCCTGTCACTACAAAATGTCAAGACCTCTCAATCAACTAAAACTGCACAACCTAAATTGGCCGGTACATGACTGAATCCCACCTGAAAATAGTGACAGCTTGAAAGCACCCATAAACAGCAGCCAGTTTCAAAGAAATCTAACAGGTTTTTAAATAAATCTCATCATTTTAACCCTTCTCCCTTAACCCAGCTTTGCCCATCTGCAGCTCAGCACCTGTTTTTAAAGAAAGGCTAGACAACATTATAGTCAGTGTGATGAGCCCTAGGAGACCAGGGTTCAAATCCCCATGCGTTCGTGAAGCTCACAGTCTGAACTTGCCATCACAGTCAGCCTAACCTACCTCGCAGAGTTGTTGTAGGGACTAAATGAGGGGGCAGGAACAACGTATGTCTCATTTGGAGAGAAAAAGGTGGGACAGAAACACAATAAATGAATAATAAGCAGCAACTTTAATTGCCTTATAAAAAAAATTGCACTAGCAGAACACGTAGAAATTGCAACTTCCAAATGCGTAACTTTTTCGCAATAACTTGGCCCAAAAGTCCCAAAGACTTTCCTAAAGAGAAGCATCAGGCGCGTGGCTAGCTGAAGACACCCCACGAGAAAATGTGGGGTGGGCACAGGTCGCATAAGCAAAAAAAGGGGGGCGTTGAGGGGTGGGGTTTTTTGTTTGTTTTTTGAGGAGGAGACAGTCAGGGACCGAGAAATCCCCCTACAATGGGAGGGTCGAAGAAATTAAGAAGGGGGGACCTGCATAGGAGATGCGGCGGGACAAACGGCTCCATGCCCCCTGCAGGGAAATAAGCCTTGAGCACACCAAGCCCGAGGGAGCGGGACACCGCAAACTCCCTGCACATGCTCAGAGGCACCCTTCCCAGGGAAACCGCTGACGAAGCGCTGTGCACTTTCCCACCTCACCTCGCCGCCGCCGCCGCCGCCTCCTTTTGAGCCTTGGCGCGGCGATACCTACCCAGAGTTGAGGCGTCGGCGCTGGGCGGGCCCGACTAGGCCGGCGCGGGGAAATGGCGTCGGCAGGCGGCTCCGCCTCTTTCCTTGGCGAGGGAGCCGTCGAGTGAGGGAGGTTTTTGGAGAGGAGAAGGAGGCGGTGGCGGGGGGGAAATGTGGCTTTTAAAAATGAGGGGGGAGGAGCCGCCGCTGCCGCCTTCGCCTTCTTTCTCCTCAGGGCGCCGTCGAGGAGGCCTCGTTTCAGGCCCTGCCAAGGAAGCCGGTGCTCCCTGCGTGGCTTTGTTTTGTTCTCCATGTGATGCTGTGTTGTGTGGATGTCTGCAACCCACAGAAGCCCAACGACCCACGCACCAGAAATAGTTAAAAAAAATAAAATCAGTCAATACATGCTTTGCAGAAAAAGCGACATAACATTTTGCAAGCACAGGAAGAAACACCACAGACAGAATAAATGTCACACACAGGAAGAACAAGGATATACAGTTCGAGATCTTCACTCCTTAAATCATAAATCCATTCCTTTTTTCCTTTAAAAATGTGTTTAGAGATGCTTTCCTTTTGACTCAAGGAAATCACCATTTTATAGTTCAAATCGGAAATAAATAGTTAATGGATGGACAAAAGTACAAAGATTCACAAAATGTTTAGGGGTATGCGTACCCCTTGCATCCCCCCCCCCAAAAAGCCCTGCATAAATCACTTAATGTGTCAACACAAATAGAAGTTGTAAATATTGCAGCTGTTGTATAAGGGATTATGATGATGACTGGAACGTAATCAATAAAGGTTTTGGAATGCAGAAACAAAATCATCAATTATTGCACACGGATTTGGGCCACCTTATCTAAATTATATAATTTGGTTCCATGATTGATATTGGTAATTGTATTATAAATTGGTATTGTTATAATGAGGCTATTATTGGATTATAATTGAAAATAAAGATTATTATATTTTTAAAAATCCCATCATTTTGCACTCAGGGTGACGCCTGCTTCAACATCCCAAACAACGAAAGAGCCTTGTTCACCTCTTGAATGCATTTTCTTTTATTCTTTATGAATGGTAATCAAAGATCTGACATGCCAACCACATGTTTTCGGTTGCACCTTGAAGCCTTATTTTACAGAGATTTGTGGTTCCTTAAATACTGTTTTAGAGCCAAAAAAACAGCAAAGGGGGGGGGGAGTGGTACCACAAAAAATACTTTTATGTTTTAAAAAAGCAACTGGAAAGTGCTTGTTTTTATTGCATCGCATTTGCTTATGAAATAAAGCAACTGTCTTTCCAGTGACATGTTAAACAAAGCAAATCCAGCAGCAGCATGATTCCAAAATGAGAAAGCAACAATATAGCAGCAGCAGAGATGAAAATCATTGGTGTTTCCAGATAGGGGCTTAATACTGCAAATGGGTCATTCAGATATATTTGATGTTGCAAGCAGGTCATTTTAATGTGCCCCCCCCCCCCCAGTTTCCAGTCTAGAGGAGCTAGTACAACCAAAGGGGGACAAAAATAAATCAGAACATTTGTAGCATTAGAAGTTACGGGATTTCAGTGGGAAGTTCTGGAATATACACTAATTGGAAATGAAGCTGTGTGATTGCCCCCAAACTTTTGAGGATGCAAATGGTATTAAAAGCAGGATCATATATGGCTGCCCCAATAGCAAAATAGAAATATGTGACGCATGGAGTCAGGATTTTGAAAATGCACTAATATGTGGCCTGCAGCTCAAGATCCTAGAAATGCCAAAGTGGGGAAAAAATTGCACAATAACTTGAACTGTGGGGTCAGGATTCTGAACAATGCAGAAAAAATGGTCCATCGTTAAAGATTCTGAAAAACACATAAAACTGTGACTAACAAATTGGGTTTAAAAAAATATGCAAAAAAGGGTCAAGATTCAGAGTGGTACAGATTGTGAATACAAGATGGTCTGTTGGAATTGCATGCAGATGAGAAGAAACAGCACCACAAGAGAAACAAATTTGCTGTATTGCTAACAGCCTGCAAATAAATACTTGGTGGTGATAATGGGCAATAATTAACAGTAGCAGAACTGTAAGCAATGCTACCCATTGCACAAGGAGTTCTGGCAAGCCAGTCTAAAGAACCAGAATCAATTATGGGATTCTCACAAGTGCCGAGCTCAGATAGGTTTATGAACAATTTTACTTAACTAATTGATTTTGTGCTTGGGAATTGTGGAAAACAAGTGACTGGGTCAGTTACTGCAAAGCCCATTCCTAATCACCTGCTGAAGACTCATTTGCTTTCACAGGTCTTTGTAAAGGCAGGGATAAATAACCTTTATTCAGCCTGACGGTCACATTGTCCGATGTCCCCTTCTAGGGTTCGCATGCCAGGGTTGAGGCGATCATAAATGGAGCAACAGATGTGACTCCTACCTTTGTACATTAGATTACATTCCAGCCACACAAAAGCCAGAAGTTTCTGCACACCCCTCTCTCCAGTTGCTTTGAGACGACCTGTTTCATGAACATACATCTTGATTTGCTTGTGGGGAGATTAGTCAACATCGTGTCAAACAAATGTCATCTCACACTTTCTAGTTCACAACGCCATCTCTTTTCTTATCGCCCAAAGTCCTGTCTGTGCCGGGAAGTTGGTTTGTTTCGTAAGAGCTCTGCATTAGCTTGAATTGTGCAGCCCAAGTTTGCTGGGATGCAATTAAATCTCACCTGAAAATAATGATGGCATAGGAGTGCCCTCCATCCTGATGAGCGTGTGCTTCCAAATTGAATTCAAAATAAAGGCTACTGCAGCTATTTCAATCCATCCTTTTTCGATATAGTTTTCTGTATTGCTATGAGCAATTTTGCAAAGGCAATAGGTAACATTTTGTTAATAAGAAACTAACACCATAACCTTGTAGCTTCTGGGGCAGGTGCTATTCTGGATGCGAGTGGTGCTGTGGTCTGAACCACTGAGCCTCTTGGACTTGCCAATCAAAAGGTCGGCAATTCGAATCCCAGCGACAGGGTGAGCTCCTGTTGCTCTGTCCCTGCTCCTGCCAACCTAGCAGTTCGAAAGCATGCCGATGCAAGTAGATAAATAGGTACTGCTGCAGCAGGAAGGTAAATGGTGTTTCTGTCATGGTGTCCTGTTGCGCCAGAAATGGTATAGTCATGCTGGCCACATGACCAGGAAAGCTGTCTGTGGACACACACTGGCTCCTTCAGCCTGAAAGCAAGATGAGCGCTGCAACCCCATAGTCGCCTTTGACTGGACTCAACCATCCAGGGGTCATTTACCTTTACTTTTTTACCTATTCTGGAACATGCCATGCTTAAAGTGGCCTGCGACATGTTGTTGAAAAAGAGGACAAAAGAGGGCATAATTTGCAAATATTATAATTATAATTAATTATATTTATAATTATAAATTTGCATAGCCTAATTTATATGTTGAAATGCAGATTTAGAAATACAACTGATTATACCAGAGTGCAAAACAAGACTGTGCCCAGGTGACCTGGGTGCCGGCCTGCTCAGTCTACTGTTAGGTGCTGTTAACTGTTGATGGGCAACTTCAAGTCACCTGCTCTCCCTTCTTAAGATGCATTGGGTGGTGTCCAGTGCTGGTTCTACTCAGAGTAAACCCATTGGTGTTAACGAACACCATGGTTAGGTTCATTCATTTCAATAGGTCCACTCTGAGTAGAACTTAGCTGGACACACAACCCTAATTTTTTTTAAACCACAAGTGGTTCACAAACTTTCCCCGCCATGGACCACGTGAAAATGGTGGAAGACCCCAGAGGACCACTTTACAATTTTCCTGCCTGTTGCAACAACTGTAATTCACTGTGCTAGATGCTGTGCGATTTTTGATTGAAATGTTATTGGTTCTCTTATTCCTTGTATTGCAGTATGATTTGAATTCTGTAGAATTCATATTGTAAATGTTCTTCACAGGGGGTCACCTGAATGAAGTTTGTGAACCTCTGCTTGGAAACCCCTGGAACAGACAGCTCTTCAAACAGAAAACACCTTCAAACAGAGGCCTTCATATGCACTTTGTTTTTGTTTTTTATAATTTTTATTGGGTTTTTAATAATTTTATACATATAAAACATAACCATTTCAAACATTAAAATACAAGGTTCTTTTGAACCTTCGAACTCCCTTCCCTCCCTCCATGGGTTCCATGTTTAGGTTTAAAATTGCTGCATCTTTTACCATTACCCATCTATTTTATTATCATAATTACCATAAGTAATTCCACGTTACAAGTATCATTACATCCCTGCCAAAGATTTTAACTGTTTACAGTGGCCTTTTAAATAAATTACAAATTTACTCCAGTCTTTAGAAAATACTTGATCTTCCTGGTTTCGGATCTTCCCCTTCAGTTTCGCCATCTCTGCATACTCCAACCAGTTTCATCTGCCATTCTTCTTTTGTTGGTATTTCTCCTTCCTTCCATCTCTGGGCTAGTAGCATTCTCACTGCCGTCATTGCATACATAAAAAGTCTTTTATCCTCTCTTGGTATGTCTTCACCTATTATTCCTAACGGAAAGGCTTTTGTTTTTTTTTTAACGAATGTATTTTTAAACATTTTCTTTAGTTCATTATATATCATTTCCCAGAAAGCCTTTACCAATGTACATGTCCACCACATCTGGTAAAAAGTACCCTCCTTCTCTTTACATTTCCAACACAATTTTGAAGTTGTTTTGTACATTTTTACTCAATTTTACTCAGTGTTAGATACCAATCATATGCACTTTGAAGACATGATGGGGTTCATCTTATCCCATATTGGGTTGTGTGTATAATAAATGGAAAATACTGGAGGTGAAATCTATATAGAAAGAATGAGCCCCACCTGGATTCTCCCACTACTCCAATGCAGGGGGGTCAATCTCACCACTAGTTCCTCTTGACAATTTTATTGTGAATAAAATTAGCCTGCTACATTGCTGTCATGGTCTGTTTTTTAATAGCTGGGGATCTGTTCACCTAGCAGCTCCCCTGAGTGAAACCCCTCCCGTTCATTAGGAATGGTATGATCCATGCAAATCACTCCTCCAGCTGCAGTGAGAAAGGGAGTCATTCTCCTTCTGACTGAACAGAGAGAGGAAAGCAGCAAAGAGACAAGTCAGTGGTTGACAGATTGGGTGAGAACAGATCCACCAATGGTCCTCCGAATCCCTCTGCGTAGAAGTGCCAGCTTCACTCCAGACCACCAGTCTGGGGTGGAGGCACCCACTCCTTCGCCACTGAAAGTGGAAGCCAATGTGGTGGTCCTTGGAGCAGACAGCGTGGGAAAATCAGGTGAGTTCTGTCACTGGGAGAAAGTAAACGAAAGGTGAGCCAAACGATGGAAGCCTGGAAACTTGATGCTGGAAACACCCCCTCAAAGACAGAAACCCTCTATTTTGGGGACTTCTCAACTTGATCTTCATGCAAAACTTAAATTTAACGTGTGTCTCTTTTGCCTTTCACAAAAGGTAGCTAGGGTGGAAATCAACTCAGCAATGTTTTGTGAGTTCGATATTTACAATACACAAGAAAAGTTGCATGATCCACTATGATCCAGTTGTATGAGCCAATTGCTAACCTCTCATCAGATTTGCTAAATGATATGAAGTGCAGAGGGAAGATTGCAGTATTTCACAGCTCACTCAAATGCCTTTTTAAAAATTATTTTTTGTTTCTTAACTCTTTCGCAGTATATATTTCCAGTGGACTTCTGTGCATGTTTGCTCAGAAGTAGATCCTGCTGATTTCAATGGGACTTACTCTCAAGTAGAGGTACAAATGATTGCAGCCTTACTTTAAAGAAACTCTACAGTAATCTGAAGCATAATGATTGCATCCGTACATGAAATATATTCTATAATTTGTCAATAGCTGCATCTTTTTTTGTGTGAGTTTTTGCATACTAACTTGGATGTTAGGTCATTGAGGTATTGCTAGCAAATGGCCTGTAGGCAAACAAAGTCCCCATCTTGTCATAGCTAAGCAGGCTTGAGCCTGGTTAATGCCTGGATGGGTGACTGTGTGGGAACTATATTTATGTCACCGTGGGTTCTATGGTGGAAGAAAGGTGGAGCAGAAATGTAAGAAATAAAGAAAAAATAACAGCCCAGCCATATGCTCCCCAAGTGTTATGGAACTTGGTATGAAGGAAATTCCACAAAAATTCAATTGAACTTAGAAATAAGGCTTCTATCCTGAATACAATTATTATGGAGCAAGCTCCACAGAGTGCAGTAAGCTGGTGTGCATGTAACTCTAAACCAAACCATGGTTTAGTGCAAATGCACAAGTGTGAAGATTCCCAGAGAGAAGATCGTGTGTGTTCCTTGCCCAGTTCTCCTCCTGCTGCCTTTATGTGAGCGACGCCATAATTTGGCTTACTTACAAACCATGAACTGCGAACAAATGAACAAACCTTAGCTATAAATGGTCTGTCTAGAATGAGACAAACCACAGGCTCGGGTTCAAATGGAAAGCTAAACCAAACCATGGCTTAGGCCCAGGTCGTATGGTGGCAACAATACCAGGAGAGGAGTTCCGCAGCTTGCAATTCTCCTCAAGTGTTCATGCTAAGTCATGGTTTGGCACAGCATTACATGCAAACCAGCTCAGTGGAACTAAACATGATTGGGATTGTGCTATAATTATAGATGTTTACAGGGGTAGCGACCTACAACTGTGCAAACATCTTTAATTGGAAATGGCCATTAGCACTAGTTGGAAACGGCCATTAGCACATGGTTATAAACCATGTGCAAAATTATGCTTTTGGCTCTGTAAAACCTAAGATTTTCTCCTCGGGGGGGGGGGGGGGAATAGCTGTCAGATCAGCTACAAATCCAGCAAACTTAATTTTGATAACTTTCATATTTGCAGGTTTGAGTTTGTGTCTGGGGTGGTGTGGTTTTGTTTTGTTTTTCTGAGAATAGAACAAAGGTCCCCCCCTCCAATCTCAATATCTGTCCTACATAACAGTTACAACTCCCACTCTTTTTCACAGCTTTGACAGTGCGCTTTCTCACTAGAAGGTTCATCGGGGAATATGGAGACATGGGTGAGTGTCATAATTGCATCATTGCCGGGACAGATTTGTGCCTGTTAATTTCATGTCACCCTTGGGGGGCTGGATGGTTGAAAAAAAACAAGAAAAAATCCCAATTGCAAAAATGGATGCTGTGCAAAGGGCTGGGTTGTTTCCTTCTGCCGTGAAATGTGGAGCAGGAAGGGATGGGTAGATCGGAATACCACCCAGTGAGGGGATTCTAGGAAAAACAAGTGCCAGGATATGGGATTCTCAGGCAGCTGCCAGAGTCTGTCTCTGCGCTGATGCCTGCTTCTCCAAACCTGAAACCAGCCCTGGGACCTCCGTCCTGTAGTGGATCTGCTTTGCATGCAGAAAGTGCCAGATTCAATCTCCTGACATCTCTAGGTAGGGCTTGGACACCCTAGTCCAGGGGTCAGCAACCTTTTTCAGCTGTGGGCCAGTCCACCGTCCCTCGGACCATGTGGTGGGTCAGACTATATTTTGGGGAAAAAAATAGTGAACGAATTCCTGTGCCCCACAAATAACCCAGAGATGCTTTTTAAATAAAAGGACACATTCTACTCATGTAAAAACACCAGGCAGGCTCCACAAATAACCCAGAGATGCATTTTAAATAAAGGACACATTCTACTCATGTAAAAACACACTGATTTCTGGACCGTCCGCGGGCCGGATTTAGAAGGCGATTGGGCCGGATCTGGCCCACGGGCCTTAGGTTGCCTACCCGTGCCCTAGTCTGCCAGTCAGTGTGGGCAGTACTGAGCTAGGTGGGCCAATAAGGGAACTTTCTATGACCTCATTTTAACATCACGTGGTGGCTCCAACATAGCACTACTCCTGGGCACTATGGAAAATTAAAATGGCAGCTCTAAGCTATCTGGCACTGGTTGTAGCACCATCAACAAGGCCAGATAAGCCCATGCGGGCCCACCAGGACCTGGAGGCTGCTTTCCCCGGGGCCTTCTCAGTCCTCCAGCTGGTCAAGATTCTTAGCCTGCTGCACAGCTGCCACAAGGAGGCCACTTATAACTAACACTGCATAGTAGCTGCCTCCACACAGTGTGCCATTTTGTGTGTACAATCAAACCTTGGTTGTTGAACGTAATCCGTTCTGGAAGCCCATTCAGCTTCCGAAATGTTCGACAACCGAGGCACGGCTTCCGATTGGCTGCAAGAGCTTCCTGCACTGAAGCGGAAGCCGTGTCAGATGATCGGCTTCCGAAAAATGTTAGAAAAGCGGAACACTTACTTCCGGGTTTTTGTTGTTTGGGAGCTGAAACATTCCAAAATGGAGGTGTTTGGGAACTGAGGTTTGGCTGTATAAAGTTGTCATTAAGGAGGAAGGAGAAACCTTGATTCATAGAATTGTTGAGTTAGAAGGTACCCTGAGGATTATCTCGCCCAACCGCCTGCAGTGCAGGAATATTCTGCTGTCCCATACAGGGATCGAAACTGTATAAAACTTTTCAGTTCTCGTTTCTTGCTTTACGAGGCTGCCAGTTGCTAACACCTGGAGAGGTTGGAAAGGGAGTGGCAGAGGAGCAGACACAGAGAGGAGAAGCGAGAGAACAGAGCTATCGGGAGTGGCTTTTTGGCAAACATGAACTGTATGCTTTTCCCCCACCCAGAGTCTATCTACACCCACACTTTGGCAGCGGAAGGCAGAGAGATCCTCTTCCACATCTGGGATTTCCCTTGCTCGCAGGTGAGGGGGTTATCCTACGCTATCACTGATCAGAAGGTTGGTGTTTCAAATCCCTGCAACGGGGTGAGCTCCCGTTGCTCTGTCCCAGCTCCTGCCAACCTAGCAGTTTGAAAGCATGGCAGTGCAAGTAGATAAACAGGTACCGCTGTGGCGGGAAGGTAAACAGTGTTTCCATGCGCTCTGGTTTCTGTCACAGTGTTCCATTACACTGGAAGCAGTTTAGTCTTGCTGGCCACATGACCTGGAAAGCTGTCTGTGGACAAACGCTGGCTCCCTCGACCTGAAAGCAAGATGAGTGCTGCAATCCCATAGTCACCTTTGACTGGACTTAACCATCCACACTATCACCTTCATTTGACTTCCAGTACTTATACTCCGCCTTTGAACAGCTATGACAAAAGGTTGACAAGAGATTCATGGGCAGTGCTATGATTGTGGGGGGTGGGGATTTTTTTTTTAATAAGAAAGTAAACTATTTAAAACAAATGCAAAGCGAGCAACAGTTAAGTATATAAATATTCCCAGTTGATCTCAGTTAGTTCCCAAAGGTCTGGCAGACGATCAGTACCTTTAAATTACAAGCTTCGTGCCAAATTCCTCTCTCTGTGTGTGTAAAACTCCACTTTCTAAGGCCCCATCTGCCCTCTTATATCACTTTAAACAGCCGTGGCTTTTCACGATGAATTCTGGGAACTGTTGTTTGTTAAAGGTGCTGAGAGTTGTTCCCCTTCACGGAGCTACAATTCCCAGAGTGGTTTAGCAATCAATCCCTCTTCCCAGGGAGCTCAGGGAATTATTGCTCTACAAGGGAAATAGGAGTCTCCTCTTGACGAGAGTGCAGCAAGTTTAAAAGCTGTGTGTGAGACTGGTTTGCACAGGATTAGTCTCTTGAGAAGTACCTGACTACCGTAACTATGGGAATTCCGGCCAATGGCGTTTGTTTCTTGACTTGAGCTGATATGGGATCTCAACCAAACTGAGGATGTAGATGATATGATTCTATGGTGCTCCTCTGAAAGACCGGCCTTGTTAATGTTATTTTATTGCATCTCCTGGGTTCTCATTTGTCATCTGATTAGATTACATTTTAGTCACATGAGCTTCAGTCAATAAACTGAATAAATCTGCATATGTGAAAAACAATAATTGTGATGAAGAAGATATTATTATTACTTTCATATTGGGTTGGGAGGGCTCAATATATTGCTGCAACTCCCATCATTCCTGACCATTGGCAATCCTGCTTGAGGCTGAGTCCAGCAGCATTGCAGAACTGCAGGTTCTCCAATCCAGCTTAGAAGATACATCTTTCCTTCTCTCTCCCCGCCAAGGGAATGCTTTATATTTGCAGGCCAACTGTTTAATAAGGGCATTGCTTTTATCAATAAAAAAGAGCAACCAATCAATAGACTAAACATGGGAACCCTTACATTTCCCTTCCTTTTCAGGAGTGGACAGATGAGAGCTCTTCTGAGGACAAGCGCATCCAGTGGGCCGATGGCTTTGTCTTCGTCTACAGCATCTGTGACCGAGCCAGCTTTAACAGTGTGCAGCCCAAAATCCAGTTCATCAAGGCAGCCAAGGAAGGACCAGCCCAGGAGAAAGTGCCCATTGTCATTGTGGGCAACAAGCGAGACTTGCACCACCGGCGCACGGTCTCCAGCGAGGAGGGCAGGCTCCTGGCTCTCTCCTTAGACTGTGAGTTCTACGAGGTGTCAGCAGCAGAGGCCTACCACGGGGCCCTCGTGGTCTTCAACAGCCTGGCGGAACGCATCTGCGAGGCCAAACTGGCCGTGAAAAAAGGCACTGGGATTCGCAGCATCGTGAAGAGTGTGTCTGCTGTGTTTGCCCGGAAGAGAACAGACTCCATGTGAGACATGGTGGAAGCTGGTCCGCCAGGGCAAACAGGGCACTGCCCCACCAACCTCAGCCTGCCGTCAGCCAGCTCCCGCCTGCCTGCCTTCTTATGTACGACCCATCAGTACAGGCTCGGACTGTCAGTGGCTGTGCACCACCTACTGTTGGTCTCCTTGCCTTCTGCCCTACCAGTCCCAATGGGCACCCACCCCACTAGTGAGATGGACTGAGAATATGAGAAACACCATGGCATCCAGCCTTCACTGCCTGGAGTAGGGTATCTCATTCTTCTAACCCTACTCCATAGGCAGGAGTCTGCAGGGCAATGCGACTCAATAGGCAATAAAGTGATTCATTGTGGTGTTGAAATACAAGAGGTGCCAGGCTGCCCTTAAGGGGGGATGAACGTTCCCTTCCCCCTGAACTTTCACACAGTAGGAATTGGATCAGGGGCAGCTAGTTTCTTGCCCAAGACCCTTGATTTAAGCTGGGGGGGGTCTGCATTTCAATCTCCTATATTGATGCACGAGAGCTGCTATAAAACCTTGGTTTTTGCACAGGGCCATATCTCTAGACCAACCTTTCTCAATCTTGGATTCTTAGATGTTGTTGGACTACAACTCTTGTCATTCCTAGCCAGCATGGCCAGTGTTCAGGGATGATGGGGGAGGTAGTTCAAGAGCCCCTGAGAAACCAAGATTGAGAAAAGGCTGTTTCGGACCAATGGCTGAAAGAGACAACGGTTGCATCCACACCATATTTTAAATTCACATTTAAAGTGTGCTCTCGCCCTGCAAAGAATACTGGCAACTGTAGTTTGTTAGGGGTATTGGGAATTGTAGCTTTTTGAGAGGGGGCAACAGCAGTTCCCATGATTATTTGGGAGGGGGCCATAAAGATGCTTTAAATGTGTGGATGCAACCATCCTACATCTTCATTTTACACCCCATGGCACAGATGGGAATTTCACTCGATGCATGGGATTGCAAATCTCATTGTCAGCTCTGGAATAGGAATAACACTGTACAGAGCTATCTTACACTGAGTCATCCACCTGACCCAGTACATCCTAATTTGGCTTGCTGGCAACAACTCTTACAGAGGCTTCTCCAGGTCTGCTACCCAAGAGCCTTTAACTGGAGAGGCCAGGGATTCAGGTGACTTCAGCACGGTCACCTCTGGTGGTCCTTCCTCTGCACAGGTGGCCCCCAACAGACTTATCAGCACTGCTGCAGGCCCTGGGGCAGGGGTTGGGTGTGCCCCGACATTTTAATTTCCACTTGTGCCCCTGAGCAGCATTATGGGGCATTGTGGGAAATTAAAACCCAGCTGCGGTCTCCAACAGTGGTGGGGCTGCTTGGTGATGCTGGACCTGAACAGTAGAATCTGGGACTTTATTCATGCAAAGCATTCCCATCTCTTAAGCTCAGTGGAGGCCGAATGGGGCAAGCTTATATGGTATGATCTTAGCCTCTCCCTGTACATGTTGCTGTCGAGTCCTTGCTCCTCCCGCCTTGGTAACAGCCGCTTGGAAGAAGCATACTGTCAGCTGCGTGTTCTGAGCAAAGAGGCAAGAATCTTTGCCAAGTCTTCCTCCAGCCTCCGGTTCTGTCTTGCTTGCTTTCGACTTGACTGCTTTACTGCTAAGCTGCAGCGATGTGAGTAGGTGCCTGGAACTCCATGTCCTAATCAGCCACCCCTCCCTCCCGATCCGTTGGCTGGCAGCTGGCAGCAGTACATCTTAAGTGATGTACAGCACACGCCTGTGCAAAGGGAGACATGGCTTCCTTCCAGGGCCTTGTGTGGGTGTGGTAGGTCTTAAATAGCCCGATCCCAGAGAGGAGCTGGAGCTTGTCTTCTGCTGGAAAATTGTCCCTGGGGCCCCTAAGAAGCGATGGAAAGTGCAAGGAATTGGGAGCAGTCGACTCCTCTGGCAGAGAAAGGTTGCAAGGAGATGATTTACCCTTTCACCCCAGATGCACAGGTTGGGTTGGGCAGTAGCTGTTCAGTGCAGAGGGAGAAGCACTCGATATGTGCTGTTGAAATCATTCCTTTGCATGCAAAGGAAACCAATTCCCAGATAGCAGCCTAGTGGAGAGAAGTTACAAGGTCTACCCTGGAGTTGGTTTCTTTGGAATGAGATTGCTGCATACATGGTGCTGAACTTCAGCTCCCATCAGCTCCATGGCCAGTCATCAAGAATTGGAGCTTTTGTTCAGCAATACCTGGGTGGGGGCAGGATTCTCCACTTTTGCTCTAGTGTTGCAGCCTACAACTGAAAATGAGTCTTGGATCTGAACCCTTCACACTGCCATTTCTACAATGCATAGCCACTTCCTGAATATATGTGTGTAATTTCAAGTCACTACCATGTGCTCCTCTTTCTACGGTGCGATGAGAAGGCTGAGTGTGTAAATAAGATGGATGTGGCTGTTTCTAGACTCATTTCTATGCTGGTACTTTGCTTTTGTGCACAAGGGAGTAAAATAAAGACAAATGCACCTCTTGTTCAGGCAGTTTGGGGGTCATCTTTTGTTCTCAACAGGGTGAGGGAAAGGGAGCATTCCTGGAGCCAGGTGACAAGGGGCAGGGCAGCTGTCATACTGCCCAGAAAATGGGCAGAGAACAAGATGTTTATTTGTTTACTTGGATTTCTGTTTTTGTCCACGCTAGAAGGAATACGCTGTAGGGCAGGGATGGGGAACCCTCTTGGTGTCTCTATCTGGCCCTTGAGATTCTCCCCCTCCTAAGCCCACACTTGATCACACCCTTCCTGGATGTTTTTGTACTCTGGTACATGCCTGGATGAGGGACGCGGGTGGCGCTGTGAGTTAAACCACAGAGCCTAGGACTTGCCGATCAGAAGGTCAGCGGTTCGAATCCCTGCGACGGGGTGAGCTCCCGTTGCTCGGTCCCTGCTCCTGCCAACCTAACAGTTCGAAAGCATGCCAAAGTGCAAGTAGATAAATAGGTACTGCTCCGGCGGGAAGGTAAACGGCGTTTCCATGCGCTGCTCTGGTTCGCCAGAAGTGGCTTAGTCATGCTGGCCACATGACCAGGAAAGCTGTCTGCGGACAAACGCCAGCTCCCTCGGCCAGTAAAGCGAGATGAGCGCGCAACCCCAGAGTCGGTCACGACTGGACCTAATGGTCAGGGGCCCGTTTACCTTTACCTTTACATGCCTGGATGAAAGATAAGAGAGGGTTGTGTGTAGTAATCAGCCTCCTACGTAATGGTAAGATGGTAACACTGACATTTGGTGCTCCTGACACTTTTGCCTCTGGCCCTGCCCACCACTGGCATGAGGCCCCTGGAAGGTTGCATAAGAGCTAAGGTGGCCCCAGGCTGAAAAAAGCCTCCCTGCTGTAGAATTAACTACACGGGGGAGGGGAGCAGGAGGGGCTCTTCACCAGCCTGACTGCCTCTTGGCCCCACTCTTTCCCTGCTTCAGCTTCTGAGTCTGGACTGCTCTCTACCACAGACTCACCTCCGCTCACTAAGCCCTGTTGCCCCTTCAGCTTCTGACACCAACTCCTCCCAGTCTTCTCCCTCTTCTTCCTCTGACCACTCATCGTCATTCCACCACCCATCCCCAGGCTCTGAGCCTGCTTCCCTTGGGGGTTCCCCAGCTGGTTTCTCCCACCATGCCTCTGCATCCAAGCAGTCCATCACACTGGCTCATCCATGTCGCACAAGTATACTGTAGTCCATTGGGAGGTATTGCACAACAAACTTTCCTCCCAAAGCTAATTGCAGTAAGGAAAGTGACAGGAAAATGCACTGGAGCCTATAGGATAATGTGTGCTTTGACACAATGGCATCTAACCTCTCCACAATCGAATCAGAGTGAATGTTCGATATGTAGCCAACATTTGATCTCCCTCTGAGTGTATCAGGATGAATGCTCAATGACAACTCACCTAGAAGTGCCTCCCATCTTCAACTCTGTCCCCCTCCCTTGCTGCAGAACTCCCAGAGATATGAGGTCTGCTTCTGCTACTGTGATTCCAGGCAGGAATGTTCCCTGTTTTGCCCATTTGTTTTCATCAGCACCCGTCGCTTTGCTAAGGTGGCTGTTTATATAGCTTTCTGCTTCTCCCTGGATAAACTGTTCTTTCCAGTCACTGACCACATACTAGGTGAGCCCTGGCTTAGATCAGAGCAAAGAAGACCTGCCAAGCACGTGTACACAAACACAACACACGCTTTGGTGCTGTAACAGTAAGTTTGTGCCAGATGCTGAAGACCCCCTTATTCAGAAATTAAAAATGGTTTTAGATGCAACATCACTTGTAGGTGGTTTCCAAAGCAAAGCAGCGATATGCCGAGAGATCAAAACAACCCAAATTATGTGATGCATCATTCTGTCAGCCCTTTAAAAGATGGCCCAGCGCTCAAATCAATGTGAGTCAGAAGTAGGGATGGATGAAGCTATCCATTCCTTTTTTTTTTCATTTTTCCACATCATATTCCTGTATACAATCGTACCTTGGTTGACGAACGCCTTGCGGCTTGAATGTTTTGACTACCGAATGCCGCAAACTCGGAAGTGACTGTTCCGGTTTGCGAACGTTCTTTGGAACCTGAACACCTGACACGGCTTCTGCGGCTTCCGATTGGCTGCAGGAGCTTCCTGCAGCCAATTGGAAGCTGTGCCTTGGTTTCCGAACGTTTTGGAAGTAGAACGGACTTCCGGAACAGATTCCGTTCAACTTCCGAGGTGCCACTGTGTGTGCGTGTGTGTATTCTCTTGCATCTTTTGCTAATAACCTTTTTTCTTTTCTTTATCTCACTCTTCTCTCGTCCTCTTTTTCCTTTATTTCTAGCATCTTTTTCTCTTCTTTGTTTATCTCCAATTTTACTCTATAATTGGAAATATTTTAATAACAACAGCAACAAATACCGGCCGTTTGTCTTTCTTGGGCTGGGTGTGTGTGCTCACGATGCTCTCTTAGTGTCACATTTGTCCAGCTTTACAGGGGACAGTCTTCTGTTTGAAAGAGTCTTCTATTTGAAAGGCTGACCACATACTGAACCATCGGAAGGGAGAAGAGGCAGCGCCGGATTTAGGGCAGTGTGGGTGGTTCCCCCATACAGGGCACCGAGCTGAGGGGGCACAGAATGGAAGGCAAGAGGGAGGAGGGCATGAAAATAAATATATATATTTGAGGAGGGGTGCCAAATTTTGTCCTTGCTCAAAGCAACACATTACCAAAGTCCACCTGAAGGAGCATCTCCACCCCCCATTATTCAGCACAGACACTGAGGTCCAGCTCTGAGGGCCTTCTGGTGGTTCCCTCAGTGCAAGATGTGAGGTTACAGGGAACCAGGCAGAGGGCCTTCTCAGTGGTGGCGCCCGCCCTGTGGAACACCCTCCCATTGGGTGTCAAGGAAATAAACAACTATCTGATTTTTAGAAGACATCTGAAGGCAGCCCGGTTTAGGGAAGTTTTTAATGTTTGATGTTTCATTGTGTTTTTAATACTTTGTTGGGAGGCACCCAGAGTGGCTGGGGAAACCTAGCCAGATGGGCGGGGTATAAATAATAAAATATTATTATTATTACTGGAAGAGGGGCCCCAGAAGAGCCCATCAACTCTTATCACCACATGAATGACAGTCAGGCACAGAGGTGACCTGATCACATTATTTCACTTACACAGCTGCCCATCCAGATCCACTCTTGTTCAGAGTTAGAATTACAGGAGTTGGGGGAGTGGGGTGGTAGGTGGCCTCAATAGGCAGGAATTGAACAGGTGACTTTTCTTCCCAGGCACTGATGGGAAAAAGCTTTACCAGTCGGATTTCAATTTGTCACAAAGCCACAGAAGGCAGCAGCCTCTTACTAGGGGAAAGATTGGTAGCCCCAGTGGAGACAGCTTTCTGACTTATCTCATGAAATCTGGGAGAAGCCAATAATTAGACCAAGCAGAAACCTCACATAGATGTTGGCAGTTATTATTTATTCCAGTTCGAGTGTTCCTTCCTCGCTGCTGCTGTCATCAAGTGACCTGCTGGCTCCAAAGGCTTAGATGCTAATTTCTCTGCCAGGACCATGCAAAGCACAAATCAGCCCTATTTATAGGCATGGAGACAGGAAAGTGCAACAGAGCAACTCAGAGATTCAAAGGCTGTATAACAGACTGGACAGAATGCACAAAATGATAGAACGTGTTACTTAAGAGCGTCCACTTACACATAACTAAAAGAAATGAGAATGAAAGCAGTTTCGCGTACAATTTGCACGTGCTAAAGGGCATGATACAAACAGAAATAAATACTATAATTTAAATAGGATAAGCAATACATCTCACCGTAGTTGGAAAGGCAGCCACCAAGTAACTTCCTCCTTCAAAGCTCCCCTGATCCCTTCCTATGTTTTTTTTTATCCTTATTTGAATGTGTTCCCTATTTAAAGGGCAGTTTGGTCCAAGTCTAGGGATGCGGGTGGTACTGTGGGTTAAACCACGGAGCCTAGGACTTGCCGATCAGAAGGTCAGTGGTTCGAATCCCCGCGACGGGGTGAGCTCCTGTTGCTCGGTCCCTGCTCCTGCCAACCTAGCAGTTCGAAAGCACGTCAAAGTGCAAGTAGATAAATAGGTACCGCTCTGGCAGGAAGGTAAACGGCATTTCTGTGCACTGCTCTGGTTCACCAGAAGCGGCTTAGTCATGCTGGCTACATGACCCAGAAGCTGTACGCTGGCTCCCTCGGCCGATAAAGCGAGATGAGCGCCGCAACCCCAGAGTCGGTCATGACTGGACCTAATGGTCAGGGGTCCCTTTACCTTTACCTTGGTCCAAGTCTGGTCTAAAGTACTCTTTAAATAGGGACATTTTCAAATAAAGGATAGTGCTCTGAAAAATAGGATACCGTATTTTTCGCCCCATAAGACGCACTTTTTCCCCTCCAAAAATGAAGGGGAAATCGGGGTGCGTCTTATGGGGCGAATGCCTGCAAGCCTCGCGCGCCCAGCAGGAGGTCCCACCGGGTGCACGAGGCTTGGGGCAGCAGCCTGTCGCCCGAAGCACGGGGAGCCCTCCGGAGGGCTCCCCCTGCTTCAGGCGAGTGTCTGCAAGCCTCGCGCACCCAGCAGGAGGTCCCACCGGGTGCGCGAGGCTTGGGGCGGCAGCCTGTCGCCCGAAGCACGGGGAGCCCTCTGGAGGGCTCCCCCTGCTTCGGGCGAGTGTCTGCAAGCCTCACGCACCCGGCAGGAGGTCCGACCGGGTGCGCGAGGCTTGGGGCGGCAGCCTGTCGCCCGAAGCACGGGGAGCCCTCGGGAGGGCTCCCCCTGCTTCGGGCGAGAATCTGCAAGCCTCACGCACCCGGCAGGAGGTCCCACCGGGTGCGCGAGGCTTGGGGCGTCCCGGGACTGCAGGCAGGTCTGCGGCGCCATCCCGAGCAGGGCGCCAAGTCCCGCCCCGCTCGGGATGGCGGCACAGAGCTGCCTGCCCTCCCGGGACTGCAGGCAGGTCTGCGCCGCCACCCCGAGCGGGGCGCTAAGTCCCGCCCCGCTCGGGATGGCGGCACAGAGCTGCCTGCCCTCCCGGGACTGCAGGCAGGTCTGCGCCGCCATCCCGAGCGGGGCGCTAAGTCCTGCCCCGCTCGGGATGGCGGCGCAGAGCTGCCTGCCCTCCCGGGACTGGTGCACTTCTCCCCATCGCCAGCCCCACAAGCTTGGGGGACAGCGGGGAGGCAGAGCGTGCCTTCCCACTGTTCCCCGACCTGGTTCTTCCAGCCCCGCACCTGGGGGGGGGGGGAAATAATTTTTTTTTCTTTATTTCCCCCCAAAAAAACTAGGTGCGTCTTATGGGCCGGAGCGTCTTATGGGGCGCAAAATACGGTACATAGCTAGCATACTAACCTGTTTATATTCTTTCCTGGACTTTTGGGGAATGTACCACATAGTTCCCTGAGTCCAACCAAGAAATAATTTACCTGTACTAGACCATTTGCCTGGAAGTCTTGCATAGATTGAGACTGGCAATTCTATGGCTTTCCTGGCAGCTTGATGTGCTGCAAATTTCTGTTTGCCTGGGGGCTAATAGAAAGAGGGCAATTAATAGTTTCTTAAAAAAATGACAATCTTACTGGCTTTTAGATTTGTTCTCCCCCCCCCCCCCGCTTCTTCTCCTACTCCAAAGGGTTGCCAGAGTACAGCCCAGAGACATGCACTTTATTTACCTTGACATTCCCAAAGGCAGAGGCCACAGCATCTCCCACACATCAACCCTGTATCCTGCCTGTTGTGTGGCATCTCTGCATTTCTGCTCATTACAGCAAGTGTGTGCATGTAGGGGAGTGGCAGGATAACAGTTAAAGAGAAATTCCAGCTGGCAAGGATTCATAAAGCTGGAGAAGGACTTGTTGGCTTGGTGCAGAAAGTCTACAGCAGGAACCTGTGGCCTCCCAGATGTTGCTTAAGTACAGTTCTCTTTTATAAATATTTTTATTAAATTTTACATAACAAATTTCAGTTTAAACACATCATTCACCATCACATTTAGGATTCTCAGAATCCCTTGACTTCCCACTGCCCTTCCTTGGTTTCCATTGTCAATCCTCTTTTCCTTCAGCTTATCCCATTTTCTCTATCTTGTTATAAATATTGTTAACCATTTTTCCATTGTATTTTGTACCTTACAAGTATTATTCTAATCCTGCCAAAGTTTTTAGTTGTTTACAGTGTTCTCTTAAATACATTATAATGTCTTCCCATTCTTTCTTGAATTTCTTCTCTTCTTGGTCTATGATTTTCCCAGTCAATTCTGCCATTTCACCATAGTCCATCATCTCCATCAGCCACTCCTCTCTGGCAGTGTCGTAGCAAGGTCAGGTGGTACCCAGTGAGGAAAATTTCTTGTCCCGTCCCCCCACTGAAATTATTAAAAGAAGGAAAAATAAGATACTTACAGTTGCAAGTGTTATTTTCTGGTTTATTTACTTAACATTGTGAGCATAAACACTTAAAACCATTTTTTTGTGATGGGAATTTCTTATGAATGAATTTTTTTACTTAATTTCGCTATTTTGCAGCTTTGACTTGACGTACAAATACAAACAAATAGCATGTATTACAGTGGTACCTCAGGTTAAGTACTTAATTCATTCCGGAGGTCCGTTCTTAACCTGAAACTGTCCTTAAACTGAAGCACCACTTTAGCTAATGGGGCCTCCTGTTGCAAACAAAGTTCTTAACCTGAAGCACTATTTCTGGGTTAGCGGAGTCTGTAACCTGAAGCGTATGTAACCCGAGGTACCACTGTAAACAAATAAACATCTTGTTCGCTGCCCATTTTCTGTTGTTTTTTTTTAAAAGATATTTATTGGAAGTTTTTAAACAGAAAAAAGAAAAACACCAAACATGTACAATACCATCACCACAGTATAACAAACAAAGAAAGACAAAAGGCAACGAAAGATTATGCATAAAATAGAAAAGAATACATCAAAAACAACTGCTCATATATCAGATTTCCATAACTTTTGGACTTCCTCACATCTCCCTTTCCTGCGTTCTTAATAAAAAAATTATAAACAGCAATTTATTACCTTATTTCAATTCTTATTTTGTAGTTCCTAAATATTATGTCCCAAACTTTAAATATTTTTCCAAATGCTAAACTGCATAATTTAGACATAATATTACTTCGAATTTCCTCAGTTTCTTAACCACCATTTATTCTCATATATCTTTCAACTGAATTGCTGAATGCCGTGTTGTTTTCCATCGTGCATTTTCTTAACATTCATACAATTTATAATATTTTTGTAAATAGTCTTTAAACTTTTTTCAGTCCTCTTCCACCGTCTCTTCTCCCAGGTCTCGAATTCTGCCAGTCATTTCGGCCAGCTCCATATATTCTATCAGTTGCGTCTGCCATTCTTCCAGCGTGGGCAAATCTTGGGTCTTCCAATGTTTTGCAATGAGTATTCTTGCTGCTGTTGTTGCATACATAAAAAAGGTTCGATCTTTCTTTAACACTTTCTGGCCGACAATGCCCAAAAGGAAGGCCTCTGGTTTCTTAGGGAAGGTATACTTAAATACCTTTTTTAACTCATTATAGATCATTTCCCAAAAGGCCTTAACTCTCGGGCATGTCCACCAAAGTTGAAAGAATGTTCCTTCAGTCTCCTTACATTTCCAACATTTGTTATCATGCAAGTGATATATTTTTGCCAGCTTGACTGGGGTCATGTACCACCTGCATATCATTTTCATAATATTTTCTTTCAAGGCATTACATGCCGTGAACCTCACACCGGTGATCCATAACCTTTCCCAGTCAGCAAACATGATGTTGTACCCAATGTCCTGTGCCCATTTTATCATAGCTGATTTAACTGTTTCATCCTGAGTATTCCATTTTAACAGCAAGTTATACATTTTTGAAAGTACCTTTGACTTGGGTTCCAACAGTTCTGTTTCTAGTTTCGATTTTTCCACCTGGAAACCTATTTTTTTATCCAAATTAAAGATCTCCCTAATCTGAGCGTAATGTAACCAATCTTGCACTTTATCCTTTAATTTCTCAAAACTCTGCAACCTCCAAGTGTCTCCAACTTTTTCTAGTATTTCCCAATATTTCGGCCATTTGGCCTCCATATTGAGTCTTTTCCGGGCCTTAGCCTCCATTGGTCACAGCCACCTTGGGGTCTTGTTTTCTAGTAAGTCTTTGTATTTTATCCAGACATTAAATATTGCTTTCCTGACAATATGGTTCTTGAAAGTCTTATGAATTTTTACCTTGTCGTACCACAAATAAGCATGCCATCCAAAAGCATTGTTAAACCCTTCCAGATCCAGGACATCAGTGTTCTCAAGAAGAAACCAATCTTTCAACCAGCAGAAAGCTGCAGATTCATAGTACAACCCCAAGTCTGGCAGGGCAAACCGCCCTCTTTCCTTAGCATCGGTTAATATTTTAAATTTTATTCTGGGCTTTTTGCCCTGCCAGACAAATTTAGAGATGTCTCTCTGCCACTTTCTAAAACATTCCACCTTGTCCACAATCTGTAGGGTCTGAAACAAAAACAGCATTTTTGGCAATACATTCATCTTTATAGCAGCAATTCGGCCCAACAAGGAAAGTTTCAGTCTTGACCAACTTTCTAAATCCTGTTTAATTTCTGACCAACACTTTTCATAGTTGTCCTTAAATAGATTCAGATTTTTGGCAGTCATGTTCACCCCTAGGTATTTCACCTTCTTAACCACATTTAAATCTGTCTCTTTCTGAAACCTTTCTGATTCCAAAGATGTCAATTTTTTTTCCAAAACCTTGGTTTTTTGCTTGTTTAGTTTAAATCCCGCCACCCGACCAAACTCATAAATCAGTTCTAAAACCCTTTTCGTACTAGATTCTGGCTCCTGCAATGTCAAAACTAGGTCATCTGCATAAGCTTTAAGTTTGTACTGTTTGGCTCCGACCTGAATTCCTTCCACCAACCGGTTCCCTCTAATCATATTCAGGAGCACCTCCAGGACCGAAATAAATAGCAAAGGGGAAATAGGACAACCTTGTCGTGTTCCTTTCTCAATCTTAAACTCTTCTGTCACCACATTGTTAACTATCAATTTAGCTTTTTGTTCTGAATAAATTGCATCTATGCCATTTTCAAACCCCCGTCCCACTCCCATCCCTTCAAGATTTTTCTTCATGAACTTCCAAGAAATGTTGTCAAAGGCCTTCTCCGCGTCTATAAAAATCAACACTGCTTTCGTATTAATATTCATTTACAAAAGTTCCAAAATGTCAATAATGTTCCTAGTGTTGTCAGACAAATGTCTACCTGGGAGAAAACCTGCCTGGTCTTTATGAATTACTTCATTTAGCACTTTTTTGAGTCTACTTGCCAAAATGTCAGCAAAAAATTTGTAATCCACATTCAGGAGAGAGATGGGACGGTAGTTCTTAAGTTGTGTCTTTTCAGATTCCGATTTAGGTATCAATGTGATGAAAGCTTCTTTCCACGACTCCGGTGCCCTTTTCCCCTCCATAATCTCATTACAAACCTCCATTAATGGATGTATCAAATAGTCTTTCAATATCTTATAGTACTTGGAGGTAAGCCCATCTGGCCCTGGAGACTTGCCCAATTGCATATTCTGAATGGCACCTTCAATCTCTTGTTGTGTTATTTTATAATTCAGGATTGTCCTATTTTCTTGAGACAATTTTGGTAGTCCATTCCTTCTCAAAAATTGGTCTATCTCAATCTCATCTTGTGGCCCTTGAGTATAAAGTTGTTTAAAGTATCTCTGGAAGCACTTTCTAATCTCCACAGGATTCTGGATGTTTTTTCCTTCAATCTCTAGGTTAGTGACCGTGTTCAGTTTTTGTCTCTTTTTCAACTGCCATGCTAGCAGTTTTCCACATTTATTTGCCGATTCAAATGATCTTTGTTTCATTAACTTGATTTTCCATTCCACTTCCTGATTTATTAATTTGGAGTATTGTGCTTGATAAAGTTTAATTTCTCTCAGAATCTCCTGTGACTTCGGTTTCGATCTTAGCTTTTTCTCACATTCCTTAATTTTCTCCAAGATCTTGTCCTTTTTCTCATTCTGTGCTCTTTTCTTTAGAGTATTCTGTTGTATCAGAAACCCCCTCATAACAGCTTTGCTTGCGTCCCAGATTACTTTTTTTCCCACTGTAGTGTTCAAGTTTATTTCAAAATAGTCCTTCAAAGTTTTTTGGGCCTTTTTGATAATCTCCTGATCTCTAAGCAGGTTGTCATTCATCTCCATCTAAGGGAGCCGGTTGTAGTTAGTCTCATGTCCATCTTTACTGCGTTGTGGTCGGAGCAAGTCTTTGGGCAGATTTCCACTTTTCTAGTCTTAGGTGCCAGGCCTCTAGTTATCCATATTTGGTTGATTCTTGTCCATGTCAGTTGGGCTTCAGAAAAGAATGTTCCTTCTCTTCCTAGGGGGTTCTTTGTCCTCCAGATATCAATCAAGTCCATATTGTCAGTCAGTTCAAAAAAAGTTTTAGGTAGTCTGCCATCTTTTGAGACATTTTGGCTTTGTGAATTATCCATGTTTGTAGATACCACTCCATTCATGTCCCCCATCATAATGATGTTGCTATAGTCCAGATAGTCCATTTTGAGTATCTGATAGTCCATTAATGATGTTGCTATAGTCCAGATATAGTCCATTTTCTGGGCTGTATGACAGCTGCCCTTCCCCTTGTCACCTGGCTCCAGGAATGTTCCCTTTCCCTCACCCTGTTGAGAACAACAAGCTGTAGGGCAGCTGAGGCGGTGGGCAGACGCAAGCCCCGCGCTGCTCGAAAAAGTAGCGTGGAGCTTGCAGGCAGTCTGCCCGCTTCCCCCTCAGGAGAGATGCGTGGCTCAGGCACACTGCAGGCCCCGTGGTGTGACTCTCAGTACCCTCCCCCCCCCGCCTCACCTAGCTATGCCTCTGCCTTCATGCTCACCTGTGTGGATCTCCAAACTCTTTCCCCTCAGTTCCCTGAGCCCTCCCCCCATTGCTCTTGCTCCCTACCTGTTATGTACTGAGTTGAATAGGATCCAAACTGCAGCAGTCTGATTGGTCCTAGAACAATAGGATCCAAAATGCAGCAGTCTGATTGGTCCTAGAACAATGCAGCAGTATGATTGGTTGGCAGGAACCACCCAATCCTGCTCCAGATAGAAGTGAATCCACAACCTGATTGGCTTACAGTAGAATTCCGGAATTAGCCAATCATGTGCAGCCCATTGTGTAAATAATGTATATAAAGCAGATACTGTGAGGGGACATTCATTCATTCCTCCTCACCACTATGAGCTGAATAAAGAGCATGAAATCACTTTGCGACTCTGAGTATATTTCACTACCATAGGAGCCAGTGGCTGGACTGTGGCTGGACGTATGCTGATGGTGGCGAGAGGAATGCAGCCTGCTTATGGAGAAGGGAAGAAATGGGGCTGGATGGTGGGTTTATGGCTTTCTGCAACGAGCTTCCAAAGGCGGCTTCCACCATGCAGTCATAAAACCCAGAGCAACCCAGACCCAGCAAAAAGTATTAACTCACTCGAAGATGATGGATTTTTCAGAGCTAGCCAACCTAACCGGTAGAGTCCGTGACCAGAAGGAGGAGTAGTATCAGGAAGAATGGACAAAATTTAATGATTATTTAGTTAAATTTGTTAAGTTAAACTAATTGGAAATGCTTGCAGGTATCAGATTGGCTTAGGAATTTAAACAAGTTAAGTGATGTTTAATATGTTTAATTTTGAAATGAAAAGATATAAGGATGTTAAATGATTAAGTTAACTTTATAAGAACTCTGATGTGGAAAACCGTTAAAAGGATATGCATTGAAATTCAACCAAGGGGAAGCGAGGAAGTCATTTAACAATGTTAATAAGTGCAATTTTAATAAGGTTATGATTTATGTTTGTTTATTTGTTTGTCTGTTTGTTTATAATTTTGTGAAAATCAATTAAAAAATGGGGGGGGGGAGTATTAACTCACTCCCACACCGCCCTCGACAATACCAGAAAAGCAGCCCTCGTGGAGACCTGTCCCAAGCAGCCTCAGCCCATTTCAACCTGACCAAGCCTTTGAAACCTTCCAGGCAGCTGAAACCTGGCAAGAATATCCCCGCTGCCCCTCTTGACCTCCAGGGGGAGCCTCGCTCTCTTCCCAGCTGGCTGCACCGGGACTCTCCGGGTTCTGTGGAGATTTACTGTGCCAAAGAGAGCAGGTGAGGAAGATGGAGAGGAGAGGGCTGTCGAAGGCTGCTAGCCATAAAGGCTGTGCTCTGCCTGTAAAGTTGGAAGCAACAATGCTTCTGGAAATCACTCGAGGGGAGAGTGCTCCTGCTGTGGCGTAGGAAGGGGTGTGCGGTGGGTGCGGGAGTTATTTTTTGTCACCCCCCTCAGTGATGACACCCAGGGCTGCCCACACCTCTCTTCCTATGCCACTGCTCCAGAGCGTAGGACCTGACCCAAGTTACAAGAAAGGATGTTCTGACTAAACACCAGGAAGAACTTTCTGACTGAAAGAGCTGCTTGACAGTGGAACAGAATAAGAGAACAAGAAGAACACGTGTTTAGAGAAGATTGGAAAATGTTTATTGAATACATGGGAAATAACTGTGTACAGCTGAAAACGCTGGCAGCATGAAAATAAATTCAACAGTGTAAATAAGTTATGATGGATGTAATAATGGAACGCTGAATGGTATAGTTTCTGTAAAATATGCAGGGATTGTAAAATGAACCATAGAACGAGAAGAAGGGAAGTCATGGATATTTTAAGGATGTAAAAATGAGTACCTTAAATTGTAAAACAGAAAACTCTCTCTCTCTCTCTCTCTCTCTCTCTCTCTCTCTCTCTCTCTTTCTCTTTCTCTTTCTCTTTCTCTTTCTCTCTTTCCTTTTAGCCGCTCTGATAGGGTAGTGAAATGCTTAAAAGGGAATAATGTGTAGCAAATTACTGTATTTTTCGCTCTATAACACGCACCAGACCATAACACGCACGTAGTTTTTAGAGGAGGAAAACAAGAAAAAAATATTCTAAACGAAATAGTGGATATATGATTTTTGTGGTTCATGCTGTGGCCACACACATGTGATCTGACAGTGAGTTTGGAGTAGCCCAATGCAAAAATCCTGAGGATCCATGTGGATCCATGCTTTGTAACCACAGAGGAGGGAAGGAAGGGGAACCATGGATCCTCTGCTCACGACTGCAACAGATCCCCCCGCCACCCGCAGGCATTCGCTCCATAACACGCACAGACATTTCCCCTTACTTTCTAGGAGGAAAAAAGTGAGTGTTATGGTGCAAAAAATATGGTATTTTATTTATGGAAAGTAGATAAAAGCTTCCAAATATAAAATAACTGTTCATATTATACATTTCTGACACTAACAATTCATAGACACTAAAACACACACAGACACATGTGAGCTTGATGGTGGGGTTTTAGATGCTTGAAGGAGGCGTGTTTGCTGGCCAGGAATAGCTCAGTTTCGTAGAGAATGAGGCTCTTAATCTCAGGGTTGTAGCTTCGAGCCCCACATTGGGAAAATATCCCTGCATTGTAAGGGATTGGACTAAATGACCTTTGTGGTCCCTTCCAAGCCTACAATTCTATAGTTCTATGTTTCTGTCAGCTAGGAGGAAATCACTGATTTGCCATTCGTTTAAAGCCCCAACTGGGAATGTAAGTAGCCCAACCGAGTAAGGAAGGTTGTCTGTAGCTATGGTTCTTAAGGTCAAACAAGGCATTATGTTAAGCATGTCAATGCGTTTGGCAGGGCTGAGGAATGTGTGGCCCTCCAATGTTCATCATTCATGACCACTGACTGTGCTAGCTGGGGCTGATGGAACTTGGTGTACAACAAAACTCAAGAGGGTAAGAATGGGGAGAAATTAAATTCAGTTCGCATTTAAAGGTTTACATGCCTTATTCACACTTTCCTAAACAACACGTGAGCCAAAACTAAGCCGTCCCTTGAGATTTGCACATCTGCAAACTTTGCTGTGTCGTTCTCCAGCCAATTAGAGTGTTCAAAAATGCATGTGCTTGGGTAAAGCGTGTCTGGAAAAGCTATGTTAGTGAAATTAGCTTACAAAAATGCATTATATTTGGGGAAATTCCTTGGCAGAAATGTGCATATTAGGCAAACATCATGCATTTGTTAAGAGAAATTGGCCCTGAAATGCCGATTAATTTTCACAAGGTTTTTTTTAAAAAAAGAAAAATTGAAAACTAATACGGAACTAAAAAAAACCCTGAGAGAAACGAAATTGACAGAGTCACCCATCCCTACCAGAGGGTCACAGATTCCCCATTCCTGATTTAACGTGTCTGGAGGTTTGTTTTGTTTGTTTGTTTTAAATACAAGATTAGGACTATGACACAGTGTGGAGTGATAACACATAACTCCTCAGGTTGTGGCCCTGATAAAAACTGTCAAAGCTATTTCTCTTCATCACTGGCTGAGGAATAGAAGGTTTGGAGGAGAATATTTTTTCTCTGGTGTGGGGAAATGGGTTACTAGCCTCACGTACTGTGGTCCTTATCCCGGTCACACACTGCTAGGGGTTGAGTCAGTTCCTCACCCCACAATGTTCTTTTTGAGGAGGTCGGGCTCTACCTGATATATTCTAATGTTATACAGCTTGCAAAGCCAGCAGGGGCAGTAGACTCAAGAGACTGAACAAGTTATTAAGCAGAGGGTTTGGGCCTCTTATTGGCTTAGTCTTTCTTGAAGGTGGTGCTATGGAGGCTTGTATGAGCCCTGGTGTACACAACCTGCGAACTGGGGCGGCACAGCCCTTCGCTCATTCTCCTGCTGCCAGCCCAATCCTTGTAAGGGGAGAAGGCAGATCTGCGGGATCCTGCATACTCAGCTTCAAAGGCTGGGCTCAGATGTTGGGAGGGGGCTGGCTGAAGAGGAAGGGGCTCATCCAGATTGAGGAAGGAGAGGGGATGGTGACCTCGGCTAGACCGCCGAATTCCTAGAAGCTGATACGCGAGCCCCCTCTTCTCCTCCTCAGCATCTGTGCTCACAGGCTGGGTACCTTCCTGGTCTTGACTTGACTCAGAATTAGCCACAGGCACGCTTGCAGTCTCCTCTTGTTTCACCGAGATCTTTGGAAGCTAAACCAGGGATGGGAGAGAGTGCATATGGAAAGAGAGAAAGAGAGAGAGGTGTGAATTTTGGATGGGTAAACCCAGATCCTATAATTTTTCAGGAAATTCCTCCCAACTCAACCTTTGGAGATTGGTTTCTGCAGGATGGGTTCAAGCACTTAAGACAGAACTTTGCACAAACATTCTTACTATTGGCAAAACCTATTGGTGTTTCACCACTTCTCTGACTAGTTGCAGGACCTTAGCCAGACCTAGCAGAGTACAGGCAGAATCCACGGAAGCAATTGGCAACTTGTCTGCAGACAGGATAGACGAAGCAGGAACCAGGAACTTGTAGTTAGGTGTTTATTATATACAGTGGACTATTTACAAGAACAGAACACAGATCTTTTGCTACCTCTCTCATACACTACTCACAACTCCTACACTGACAAACAGAACTCTAAACCTCTGAACACTGAACTCCCAGTTAGTAGGCCATTAATTATCACTCCCTTGAGAGAGCTTGACCAACCAGGCAGTTGTCTCCATGTCTCTGTTATCACCAGGCAGACTTACTCCTTCAGATTGCCTTCTGGCTGTCTGCCAAATCTTAATTGACTCTGTGTGAGTAGCTGCACGTACACAGTTTCCCAACACTTAAGATACTGGGGCACACTATTGATGCCAACAACAGGTGTGGCATCTGAGCAGGAGTGAGGAAGTGTGGCCCTCCAGATTTTGGTGGACTACAGCTCCTATCATCCTTGACCACTGGTCATGCTGGCTGAGGCTGATGGGAGCTGAAGTACAACAAGATCTGTAGGGCTACAGGTTCTACACCACTGCTTTAGAGATCTCTGCAAAGGCAGCAGCCCGCACAGATATAGGCCACATCCTACAGTCTTCAACCTTTGGCATTGTGCTGTATGCGCATGACCATTGCACCTGCATAAGCAGTGCCTTTCTACCCAGTATATCCCTGGCCCAAAGGTGTGGGGGGGTGTGTGTCAGCAGCGTGGGAAGACCCATTCAATGAGCTACATCCAGGTGGTTGTGGTATTTACATCCACATAGGGTAGAATCACAGGAAAGCTACTCCCATGTGGCCTGGACACATAGGGAAAAGACCTAAGGCAACCAGCAAATCTGTTTCTGTGTGTGTTTGTGAGAGAGATGGATAGAGAATGGTGACTATGTCAATTTCAGTTTCTCATTCTTTCAATTCAGTTCTCCATGTTACCACATCAGTCTGCATTTTTTTAACAAACAGAAGTCCTCATGAAAATTCATCAGCATTTTCGCACAAATGTCTCCCCAAAGACAATTTTTTGTACACAATTTTGCCTAGCATATACATTTTGGCAAAGCAATTTCCCCTGATACGTTTTTGTACGTATAATATACGTCATTGCTGTATGCTAGAGATGCATTTATCTGCATTTTTTTACCTATTACCTGGCTGTAGAGCTGCACTGCAACATTCGGAGGGTTGCAAACTTCAAATGATGGTTGTGTTTTGGTTCACACATTGTTTTGGAAAAATACCAGTTAGAGGTACAGTGGTGCCTCGCAAGACGAAAAGAATCCGTTCTGTGATTCTCTTCATCTAGCGGTTTTTTCGTCTTGCGAAGCAAGCCCATTGAAGGATTAGCGGATTAGCGCTATTAGCGCTATTAGCGGCTTTTAGCGGCTTATCTGCTGATCGGATCAGCTGATAAGCGGCTTAGCGGCTTAGAAAAAGGGGGGGGAGGGGAAAAAAACCAGCAGGAACTCGCAAGACATTGTCGTCTTGCGAAGCAAGCCCATAGGAGATTCGTTTTGCGAAACACCTCCAAAATGGAAAACTCTTTCGTCTAGCGAGTTTTCCGTCTTGCGAGGCATTCGTCTTGCGGGGCACCACTGTAGGTCCACCTTGAAATGTGAAATGAATCAGATTCCCCCTCCCCATTCTAAATGACAAGCTAGTTTGTGCATAGGCAAATGGTTCACAAAGATTCAAGCTGCAACACACCCCACTCCAATTATGCAGATCCAAACTCCAAATATGCCCACCACTCCACCTCTTATCCTACAGGAGGGAGATGTGACTTACAGGTACATAGGAGGAGAATGTTCCCAGCAGGTTGCTTGTGATATTATGAAAGGTCTCTTTCAACAGGTCCACTTTGTCCCCTGCCTCAGACATGGCCCTCTGTGGAGAGACCTGCAGAAGCTGCCCAGCCGCATTCCAGACAGTAACAGGGGCATCCTTCACCCTTGAGGCGATGGAGAAGCACGACGTCTGCAGGTTCTGAGACACACTACCCACCAAGCTCTGTGCCTCAACTTGCTTTGCTGTCTAGAAGGAGAAAATAAAGCCAAGGATCTTGGTTGAGCAAGCATGACTTTCCCATATGAGTACCCGTGACCACATCTGCACCATTCATTGGAAGTGGTTTCATATCACTTTAAATACTACTACTACAGTGGTACCTTGGGTTACAGATGCTTCAGGTTACAGACTCTTCAGCTTACAGACTCTGCTAACCCAGAAATAGTACCTCAGGTTAAGAACTGTGCTTCAAGATGAGAACAGAAATCACACGGCGGCGGCAGGAGGCCCCATTAGCTAAAGTGGTACCTCAGGTTAAGAACAGTTTCAGGTTAAGAACGGACCTCCAGAACGAATTAAGTTCTTAACCCGAGGTACCACTGTACTACTAATAGTAATATTAATAATATATTTATACCCCACCCATCTGGCCGGGCCTCCCCAACCACTCTGGGCGGCTCCAAACAAAATATTAAAAACACGATAAAACATCAAACATTAAAAACTTCCCTAAACAGGGCTGCCTTCAGATGTCTTCTAAAAGTCAGATAGTTGTTTATTTCCTTGACACCTGGTGGGAGGGCGTCCCACAAGGCAGGCGCCACTACTGAGAAGGCCCTCTGCCTGGTTCCCTGTAATCTCACTTCTCGCAGTGAGGGAACCGCCAGAAGGCCCTCGGCGCTGTACCTCAGTGTCCGGGCTGAATTATGGGGATGGAGACGCTCCTTCAGGTATACTGAGGCCGTTTAGGGCTTTAGGGCTCCTTCATGTATACTGAGGCTGTTTAGGGCTTTAAAGGTCAGCACCAACATTTTGAATTGTGCTCGGAAACATACTGGGAGCCAATGTTGGTCTTTCAGAACTGGTGTTATGTGGTCTCGGCGACCACTCCCAGTCACGAGTCTAGCTACTGCGTTCTGGATTAGTTGTAGTTTCCAGGTCACCAGTTCCCCATAGAATCCTGGGAACTGTAGTTTGTTAAGGGTGCTAAGCATCATTAGGTCTAGGTTGTGGAGCAATAGGACCAGAAACAGGGTCGGCCATGTGTAAATCTGAGAACATCTTGGATCTGATTGATCCCAAATTCTACTGTACCCCTGACGTAACCCCAAGAAGGATGAAAAACTAGTGTCAATGGGACCCAGGTACAGTGGTACCTCGGGTTAAGTACTTAATTCGTTCCAGAGGTCCATTCTTAACCTGAAACTGTTCTTAACCTGAAGCACCACTTTAGCTAATGGGGCCTCCTGCTGCTGTTGCGCCGCCGGAGCACGATTTCTGTTCTCATCCTGAAGCAAAGTTCTTAACCCGAGGTACCATTTCTGGGTTAGCGGAGTCTATAACCTGAAGTGTATGTAACCTGAAGCATATGTAACCCGAGGTACCACTGTAGTATCAATGAGGTTTTAAACTGAACCAGGTCAGGGTGTGCAACAAAGAAAATTATCCCCCTCGCCAATCTTTTGCCCTGGCTGGTGTGATCTCACAGGCTTTAGGGGAATTGATGGCTTCTCTCCCACAGAATCTGACAATTTCAATTTCTCTCAGTTTCACATTTTCCCAATATTACCACGTTTCTGCAGTAATTTGAAAATGCTCCAGCATTTTAGTGCAAATTTCTCTTAACATAAAAAAGTAAAGGGACCCCTGACTATTAGGTCCAGTCATGGCCGACTCTGGGGTTGCGGCGCTCATCTCGCTTTATTGGCCGAGGGAGCCAGCGTACAGCTTCTGGGTCATGTGGCCAGCATGACTAAGCCACTTCTGGCGAACCAGAGCAGCGCATGGAAATGCCATTTACCTTCCCGCCAGAGCGGTACCTATTTATCTACTTGCACTTTGACGTGCTTTCGAACTGCTAGGTTGGCAGGAGCAGGGACCAAACAACGGGAGCTCACCCCGTCGTGGGGATTCGAACCACACATTTCTTAATTCTGTTTTGAGTAACATGCACATTTTTTCAAGCATTTTTTCCTGCTACGATGCATTCTTGTATGCTGTTTCCACTAACCTATGCATTTTTACACATGTTTCCGCTCAATATGTGCGTTTTTGTATATATTGGTTGGTTGGCAAACTGAATTGCAGAATTAGGAGCAGTACAAATTTAAAAGCTTAACTGTGTGTCAGCTCACACACTGGGTTTGCAGAAGGGTGAATTAGGTAGTTTTTCATTAAAATGTTAACAAAAATAAGTTCACATTTCTCCCACATCCCAACCCTTCTGCTCCCAATACACAGTAGCACATTCAATTTTCTCTGGGTAAACATGTCAAATCAGAACTCCATTAATTTAGGACAATGGAAAAATTGTAAATTTAAAGTTTTCCTGAAAGTCCCCACCACTGAACAAAGGTCATAATAGTAATAACATCAGAATTTCCAGGATCTTTGATATAATCAAAGACCCCATGCTTGGCTTTTTAATGCCATGTCCCCTTGGGAAAGAGCTCCCGCCATTTCCTTCCCCTGGCTGTTTGGATAGAGGATGAATTTCCTGTGGAAATTTGGCCTCTAGTTTGACTCCCCCAGTTTCACCCAATGGAGGAAAAAAGCAAAATGCCTGGCTACCTCAAACCCAAAACAGCTGGATTCAACAGGTTAACACCATTTATTTACATGCCAAAGCTAATCTCCTAAAAAGCTAACTCTGCTTCTCCAGTGTAGAACAGAACTCTGGTGGATACAGTGGTACCTTGGGTTAAGTACCGTATTTTTCACTCTATAACACGCACCAGACCATAACACACACGTAGTTTTTAGAGGAGGAAAACAAGACAAAAAATATTCTAAACGAAATAGTGGATATATGATTTTTGTGGTTCATGCTGTGGCCACAGACATGTGATCTGACAGTGAGTTTGGAGTAGCCCAATGCAAAAATCCTGAGGATCCATGTGGATCCATGCTTTGTAACCATGGAGGAGGAAAGGAAGGGGAACCATGGATCCTCTGCTCACGACTGCAGCAGATCCCCCCCGCCACCCGCAGGCATTCGCTCCATAACACGCACAGACATTTTCCCTTACTTTCTAGGAGGAAAAAAGTGAGTGTTATGGTGCAAAAAATACGGTACTTAATTCATTCTGGAGGTCCGTTCTTAACCTGAAACTGTTCTTAACCTGAAGCACCACTTTAGCTAATGAGGCCTCCTGCTGCTGCTGCGCCGCCGGAGCACGATTTCTGTTTTTATCCTGAAGCAAAGTTCTTAACCTGAGGTACAACTTCCAGGTTAGCGGAGTCTGTAACCTGAAGCGTATGTAACCTGAAGCGTATGTAACCCAAGGTACCGCTGTATTATATATCTCCACATTTTAAGTTTTCTCTGTGAGTTTGAAAGATTTGGAAAGCTGCACCCCTTTTGCATAACACTAAAAACTACTCTTCTTTGTTCCTGAGGTTTTCTTTTAAGCAAGATGAAAGTCTTGGTGGGGAGTAATTATTCTACATAAGGGTGGAAGGATCTGTTCATTTCAGTTCTTTAAGTTTCTCGTTTTCCCAAAATTAAATTCAATCCACCACATATCTGCAGCATTTTGTACTTAAAAATAATCCCCATGAAATCTCATTAGTATTTTAGTGCAAATTTATCTTAAACACATTTTTCTATGCGGTTTCCTATAGGCCTACCTGGACATGGCAAGGATTGAACCTGGGACCCTCTGCTTGCAAAGGATGGTTTCTGTCATTGATCTATGTTCCACACACGCACCACGCACATAGTCCAAGAATAATGATTTCAAAAGTTGTACCTTTCTCCCAGTGTCATCTTTCTTGGTTTCCTCCTCTTTCTTTGGCACCTTCTGAACCTTCTTGCTTAGCCAGCCGGTTTCTGTGCTCTGAACACCAATGATGATCTTCAGGACCTTCTTTGAGCTCTGTCGGGCCAAGACAACCTGCACAGAAGAAGATGGTGAAGAGTCCATGCGTTTCCAGGCCCAAAGAAGGCATGCGGATTAAAATTAATTGGACATGGGTGAGAAATGATTGTTTTGTCAATTTGGGCACATCAAAGTATAAATTTCAAAGGGTCTGTCAGATGCTCATGGTGGTTGCTCGTGAGTAACCAGGCAGGACTCCGACCTGTCTTTTACAGGTTTTATGGTGCAAAACTATTTACAGTGCAGATCTACAAAATTCATGTCCGTCTTCGTCACTTGCAGAATTCGGGAGTAGCCCCTTCTGGATTCTCCCCCAACATAAGAACTTCGACACCCCAAGCCTCCTCCTCCCCTCCTTGCGTTTCACCCCTCTGCGCAAGCTGGGTGACGGAAGTGGCGTGCATCCCTCCTAGCAAGCATGGCGAGGTGAGGCGCTGGGGCTCTCAGCAGCATCCTCGAGCCCTTTCCTCGCTTGGCTGGCCCCTTCCCTCTCTTCTCCACTGGAAGTATGGCTTTTCCCACACTGGAAGCCCCCCCCTGCCTCCCTCCCCTGTTCCAATGGCAGTCCCCTGACAGGGTCAGTGATTTCTATGTATTGTAGAAATCATAGAATCATAGAGTTGGAAGGGACCACAAGGATCATCTAATCCAACTCTCTGCAATGAAGGAAAGTTGCCCAGTGTGTGACTCAAACCCATGACCCTGAGACTTAGAGCCTCATGCTCTACCAACTGAGCTATCCCTGGCTGGCAAACACACCTCATTCAAGCATCTAGAACCCCATCATCAAGCTCAGGTGTCTCTCTGTGTTTTAACTGTCTGTAAATGGTTGGTGTCAGAAATGTATAAATTGAATACAAAGAGTTATTTTTATATTTGAACGCTTTTATGTACTCATAATGAACACTTTCCATAAATAAAATAATTTGCTACACATTATTCACTTTTAAGCATTTCGCTACCCCACCAGGGCAGCTAAAAGGAGTTCTTCCCCACCTCCCAGTATGACTCATGCTACAGGAAAAGGTCACCAGGTACAAAGGTTGGTGGTTAAGTACTGTATCTTAAGTAGGAATACAATACACCTCACCTTAATGGGGAAAACTTGTGCCCAGGTGACCGATGTTTTTGTGGACTTCAAGATCCCTCCTGCTCTCCCTTCTTAGAGTTCTTTATCTTTTAACCCAGCTTGGCTTGGGCAGCCCTTCAAACAGAAAGGCCTAAATAACATGCAGACCTTCAAACAGCGGATTCTCCTTTGTAAAGTAGGTCATGTGGCCGCTCTACTTTATCTTCTCATCAACCTTATAAAGTAGATTAGGCTAAGAGATAGCAAATGACCTAAGTCCAGTGGTTTTTCCCCCTGGGGGGTACGCAGGGATACGCATACCCCTAAACATGTTGTGAATCTAACGGGAGAAAAAACTAAAGTTGTTAAAAATTTTAGTTTCTTCTCTAGCACGGTGAATCATCTGTTCCATTGCTACCCCATGTTGGATTGTAAAACTTGGCCAGATAATCCGCCTTTAACCTTTGGCAAAACAGAAACAATGAACTCGTGCGACAGAATTGAACTTCTTGATAGATAAATCCTCAGGGGTTTTTGAGAGTACTTTTCAGAAAAGAAGATTCCATCATCTCTTCTGCCTCTTTTAAACATAATCAAGAACACCCCAATTTCAACAAGTGAGTGTGAACATGGCTTCTCTCAGATGAATTTAATACTGACTCCAACAAGAGCTTCATTGCATTTAAACCCTGTAGCCAACTTAATGTTTATAAAACTGGTAGGCCCTCCTTTGAGCCTTCAAGTGTATGTAAATTCATGGTTTTTGAAAGGACGACATCTGGCGACAGACACCAACAGCAAGCAGAGGAATCGGGAAGATGTTAGTGCACACAACCTCATGCCAATGTGGAAGTTACTGTGAGCTGTCAGCTGTGCAATAAGAGGTAACACATGTTCTTCGTACTTTTGTCCATTTTCCCTGATCTGAACTATAAAATGGTGGTTTTCTTGAGTCAAAACTAGAGTACCCCTAAACGTGGGTGGTGCTGTGGGTTAAACCACAGAGCCTAGGACTTGCCGATCAGAAGGTCAGTGGTTTGAATCCCCATGACGGGGTGAGCTCCCATTGCTCGGTCCCTGCTCCTGCCAACCTAGCAGTTTGAAAGCACATCAAAGTGCAAGTAGATAAATAGGTACCGCTCCCGCGGGAAGGTAAACGGCTTTTCCGTGCGCTGCTCTGGTTCGCCAGAAGCGGCTTAGTCATGCTGGCCACATGTACGCTGGCTCCCTCGGCCAATAAAGCGAGATGAGCGCCACAACCCCAGAGTCGGTTACGACTGGACCTAATGGTCAGGGGTCCCTTTACCTTTACTATTTTTTTTTTAGAAGAAAGAAAAAAACCACTGCCTAAGCCCATCAACTGAGTGTGGCAGAGGGGCAAATTGAACCCGGGTTTCCCTCCCTGCAGTCCTAGTCCATCACTCTAAACTACTACACCACACAAGCTCTCAAGAGTGAAAACACTCTTAAGAGTGCTTGGTAGCTTCCTCCAGAAGCTGCACATGCAAATCCCAGCTCAAGGGAACCACAACATGTTCTACTTAATCTTGGGTACCCAACACATCTCTCTGTATTTGGACTGGAGCCAGGAGGACCCAATCCTTGGGAGATATACATGGGGGGGGAGAAGACCTTGGGAGGGGAAGTAGCTATGTGATGGTTCCCAGGCACAAACTCAACAGGATGTTGGAAAGGAGGTACCAAGGGGGATAATTTGTGTGTCTTCCTCCTCCTGTTCAAAACCCATGCTCCCATGACTCCATGAGGGAGAGTTCATGGCTTTAGGAAGGATGTTAATCAAAGTCATGAATCAATACAGAGCCAGTTAAAAATAAACCAGCCTTTTCATCTTCATTTGTGAACCTAGTGCCCAGAGATAAAGTCTTTACTAGAGATCGGAACCCCACACTAAAAGGAAACACAGGAAACTATTATATAATCCTAAAAATAAATTAGGAAAAGTTAGGAATTGGCTGACTTAGGAATGTAGGTCAAATTATTTCTCTATGCAGGCCAATAGTGTAGTGCAATGGTTAGAGCAAGGGTGGAGAACCTAAGGTCCAGGGTCCCCAGGCCCTCGGAATCTCCTGATGTCACTCTTGCCAGAAAGCATCTTCAAAAGAGACCAAGGACCAAACTATGGTCTTTTGAACTGTGTGTGGATGGGTTATTTTGTTTGTTTGTTATTATGTTGCATATTATTGTATTCTTATATTGTAAACCATCCTGTGATACTAGGAGGATGAGGAGCAGTAAATGAAGAAGAAGAAGAAGAAGAAGAAGAAGAAGAAGAAGAAGAAGAAGAAGAAGAAGAAGAAGAAGAAGAAGAAGAAGAAGAAGTAGTAGTTCTGAGTGTTTTGGTTCTTTCTTAAAGTTACACGGTTAACATGTACCAGATGAGCTTCATTTCTGTTTACTTCTTGTTTGTTTACTTTATTTTTATTTTTCCAGTCCTCATGAGAACAGTGACAGCATTAAGAATCGAGAAGGAAATATGGTCTAAAGAAACAAAGGCGTTATGATTTTTACGACTGCGTCCTGACGATGGCTCATTTAATTTTGGGCAGGGAATTCAAACGGTCCTAGAACAGTGGGAGCCATGGGGAAAGTTATTATGAGTGATGCTTAAAATAGAAAATGAATGTGTAGTTAAGCCCTAAATTAAACCATTACATGCTAAGCCCTAAATTAAACTTTTACGTGCTAATCCAACACTTGGTACAACAACCACGCTCATTTTAGCCAAGGGAATTCCAGGCAGAGACACTTACCAGACCTGGGATCCACGTTGCCAAATCCTGCCCTTTTTCTCTTACGTGCTGGATGTTTTGGGTGGTCTTTTTGTATGCACGGTGGAAAGCAGTAACAGCTAAAGATCTTATCCTCCCAAAGGTGCTCAACTCACACCTGACCGGAGGCTTGTGCACTAGAGAAGAAAAATGTGGGGAGATGAGAATATACATGCAATCAAGGAGCAAGACCAGCGATATTAGACAAAGAGGTTAAATGCCTCTGCACTTTCTAAGACATCAGAGCATCCCTACTAATAAACAGGAACCCAGGTGGCGCTGTGGTCTAAACCATCGAGCCCCTTGGGCTTGCCGATCAGAAGGTTGGCGGTTTGAAACCCCAAGACGGGGTGAGCTCCCGATGCTCTGTCTCAGCTCCTGCCAAACTAGCAGTTCAAAAGCACACCAGTGCAAGTAGATAAATAGGTACTGCTGCAGCAGGAAGGTAAACGGCATTTCTGTGTGCTCTGGCTTCGGTCATGGTGTCCCGTTGTGCCAGAAGTGGTTTAGTCCTGCTGACCACATGACCCAGAAAGCTGTCTGTGGACAAACACCAGCTCCCTCTGCCTGAAAGCGAGATGAGCGCCACAACCCCATAGTCACCTTTGACTGGACTTAACCATCCAGGGGTCCTTTACCTTTACCTACTAATAAACAGGCCAGGTTATAGGCAGCTGATGACTAAAAAACCCACATTCTCTTTTTAGTTCCATCTTTATAAATATAAGTAAGATAATCTCTCCTCTTTCTGCTTCAATTTTCTTTCAAGTAGCAGACTGAGGCCTGCTTTCTCAAAAATTAAATAGAATGGCAAGACAGTTTGGTGTGAGTATAAGCTACACCTTACACTTCCACAATAGCTGTCAAAGGTGACAGTTTTAAAGTAAGGTTAAAGAAATTTTAGGCTGCAATCCTACACATGCTTTCTTGGGAATAAGTCCTATTGAACTTGAAAGAATTGACTTCTAGCTAGACATGCATAAGGTTGAATGACATCTGCATAATCTTGCCCATTCATTAATTCCCCCAGCTTTTTAGGGCAGTTCACATAAAAACTGGCATAGGGCGTACACTCTCATTCCCTCTAGCTCCCTTTGGACAATCTGTTTTTTGCACAAAGTTCCATAGAGGTTAGAATATGTCCATCCTTTACTGAGCATCCATCTTTATTTGTTTGCTTGGAAGTTCTACATCTTTCTCTCAATCGATTGTTTATCTCACACTTCTTCTTTTTTTGCATTTCCCAGTCACTTTCCTTACTGCAAAAAGTCTGTTGTAGATGTTGTCAAAAGTGTATTTGTTGTGGCAGAGCACCAGAGCCTTGTTTCAGAAACTGTGAATTAGGTAGGTTCACCATTAAATGTGAACGGAATCAAATTTATCCCGCATCCTTACCGTCACCCACAGTTTTAAAAACAACTCATGTTAAAAATAATTTAGATCATATGCTGCTGGTTAATCATGAATGTCTTTTTTGGTGTCCAGTTATAAGGGATTGTCTTGAAACCAATGATGTCCTTGTACTGGAAGAAAGGTTCCATTGTTTCTGTGGAGGTTCCCATCAGTGGAACAGGGATGGCGGCTATTTTTCCAGATTCACCCTCCCCTCTACAGCCCTATGCCAACTCCCATGATGCCCTGAAGGGTAAACTCCCCCTCTCTGGAGCAGGTTGGAGGAAAGGGGGGTAAAGTGGGGGTGCAGAGGGGAGAGTGAATATGCAAACATTGCCTGCCTTCCCCATTCTGCTGATAGGAGGTTCCACTAGAACAGGGGTCTGCAACCCGCGGCTCTGGAGCCGCATGTGGCTCTTTTACATCTTTGCTGCGGCTCTGGGGCGGATACTAGCGAGGGGAGGAGGCGCATTGTGCACCCCGACACTCCTCACTGTGGCGGGCGCTGTACTGGCTGTGACGTCGCATGGGGGCGGTGCATGCGTTAGTCACGCACCGTCCCAACGTCACCTTCCCGCCCGCTGTCAGATCGTGGCTCCGGAGATATATTTGTTTTAAATGTCGCAATGGTTTTGCGGCTCCCAGTTGTTGTTTTTTCTTCGGAAACGGGTCCAAGTGGCTCTTTTTGTCTTAAAGGTTGCAGACCCCTGCACTAGAATCAAAGACCTTTACATCATCCAAGTGATAATATTGGACACAACTCCTAGTTTTTAATTAGTTTGAGGGTTTAACCCTTTACCTTTACCTAATGACTTGCTGCTAAGCAGAAAAAACTGGTGCATGTAATTTCAGCTAATAATACTCTGTCTGAATGGCCATTTTACCTCAGTTCTTTTTATTAATTTCAGATGGGACATGTTAAGCAATTTGCAGTATGAGTTTCTGTTAAAAAGAAATAATAAACTGTGGTTTGAATCCAAATAGTTCCATGAAGTACCCCGAGTACTGGAAACAGAAGCATCTCCAGTGCCACCTTGTGGAAATTACTGAATTCCCATATGCGATACGTAGTAGGAAAGGGATGTAGCCCAGTGATAAGAGCATCTGCTTTGCATGCAGAAGGTCTCCGGTTCAATCCCTGACATCTACAGGTAGGCCTGGGAGACAGCCCTGCCTGAACCCCTAGTGAAAGTCGTTGCAAGCTAGGTGGACTTTCTAAACAGTAGAAAGCAGTTTTCTTTGTTTCTATTTGGGGATTGGCAACAATGGGGACGCAGGTGGCGCTGTGGGTTAAACCACGGAACCTAGGACTTGCTGATCAGAAGGTCAGCGGTTCGAATCCCCACGACGGGGTGAGCTCCCGTTGCTCGGTCCCTGCTCCTGCCAACCTAGCAGTTTGAAAGCACGTCAAAGTGCAAGTAGATAAGTAGGTACCGCTCCAGCGGGAAGGTAAACGACATTTCCATGCGGTGCCCTGGTTCACTAGAAGCAGCTTAGTCATGCTGGCCACATGACCTGGAAGCTATACGCCGGCTCCCTTGGCCAATAAAGCGAGATGAGCACCGCAACCCCAGAGTCGGTCACAACTGGACCTAATGGTCAGGGGTCCCTTTACCTTTAACATGGGGAAGATGGGTGGATAATCCACCACAAATCCACCACCTCTGTTTTTGCAACACTGGGGCTGCTTTGTTCTCTTTTGGCATATCCACGACCTAACACCAGCTAGGGTTGCCATATGTCCTCTTTTTTCTAGGACGCGTCGTCTTTTTCGGGGGCATGTAAAATGAGAATCATCCTAATGATCCATAGTTAAAAGTAGAAGTTGGCAAACGCGTCCTCTTTTTTGCTCTTCAAAATAGGGCAACCCTATGACCCACCCACAAAATCAGGTACAGTGGTACCTCAGGTTACAAACACCTCAGGTTACAGACTCCGCTAACCCAGAAGTAGTACCTCGGGTTAAGAACTTTACCTCAGGATGAGAACAGAAATCACACGCAGTGGCAGCAGAGGCCCCATTAACTAAAGTGGTACCTCAGGTTAAGAATGGTTTCAGGTTAAGAACAGACCTCCGGAACAAATTAAGTACTTAACCCGAGGTACCACTGTAATGGTACTAAGCAACGCTGAATTTAGAGTGGTGCAGACAGTTTCCCCACACAGGGCGTCAAGCCGACGGGTTTACAAGACTGAGAAGATCTCTAATTGAGAAGATCTCAAATTTTGGCCTGGCACAGGGCGCCATATTACGAAAGATTACCAAAGTCTGTCCCTGTACTAACTAACCTGACTCATGCTCAGTTTTTGGTAGGAAGATGTCCACCAGCTTCTCCAGTTTGCCAATGGCTGCGTCTACTCCAGCTTCAGCCAGCTGGCTCACTCGACTGGTCCTGGCATACTCTGCTGCGTCCCTCAAGCTACCCTTGGGCTGCTTGCAGCTTTTGACACCCAGTCCCATGACTCGGTCCAAGGTGTGCATAACTGAGCGCATAGCACTTTGCATGTAAGTTACGATGGAGTCCTTTAGATCAGATGTAACCTAAAGCAGAAGGAGATAACAGAGAAGAAGATTGTTATTTTACTTTTTTTAAAAGGGTGCTTACCTGTCTGTCACTATAATGTTTCAGGGCAGGTTACAACAACATAATGTATACTGTCATGAAATCAAATAAAACTATTACAGTTATAAAGGTAAAACACAGAACTCTTATAATGGCCGAAACACAACAGAATAGATTCAACTGAAGAAGTGTGTCCCAGATCTACACACATGCAAGATGAAAACAAAGAAAGAATTAGTACAGAAACAACAAGTAAGGATTTAAGGGGGAGAGGCAAGGAACTGGGAGACCACATTTGTTTTTGCTTTTGCTGTATCAGATACTGCTAAGTATACGGGCAGGAATTGAAAACTAGACAGCTGAGGGAGAAGGAGAAAGAATTAAATTGGAAGATGTGAAGTTCAAGATTAGATATAAGGGTTGAAATGTGAATTGGAATATAAAGCAGTAAATAGGAAATTATAGGGACAGAACTACCTAAAATGTATAGAAACTTATTCATGTACGCAATTACAGTGGCAAGAATGTTTCTTGCCCCCAGATGGAAAGAAGCAGTAGTCCCAGCAAAGGAAGAATGGATACAAAAACATATGGAATATGCAGAAATGGCAAAACTTACCGGAATCAGAAGAAATCAAGATAACAATTTATTTATTTAATTTACAAAAGAATGGAAATTGTTTATTGAATATTTACAGATAAATTATAAACAGATAAAAAAACTGGAAGGATTATTGTAATAACCTGCAGTTTTATAAGAGTATATATTTAAAGAAGATGAATAAATGAGTAAATCAAGTTAATTTGGATATGCAGAAGGTATTAAAAACAAATTTAAGGAACTGCAGAAAGAGGGGGAAGGAAGTTTTGAAATGTCAAAATGATTGTAAAGTTAGTGGCATGTATAAAATTAATGAAATGTATAAACTTGAAAAGTATAAGCAAACGAACAAATAAAAAATGGGGAAAAAGCAGTAAATAGGGGGAAGTAGAACGGGAAGAAGAATGGGAAGTCATCTTATTTGAAAAAAAATGTAGTAAATTTGATGTAAATGCTATTGATTGGTTATAATCTGGAGAATGAATAAAAACTATTTGGCAAAAGAAGAAGTGGGTCCTGCATAACAAAATATCTTAACTGTCAAAGGCTGGGCAAAGAGGTGCATCTTAACCACATTTACATGAGCTGGCTTTCTACATTTTTACCTAGACTTCAGGGTTCATCCAGCAAAGCAGTCTCATAACTTACTTTCTCCACTGGCTGGTTGAGGGCAGGAATCTTCTGCTCCAAATGGTCCAGACCTCGACAAGTCAGGATGTTGGCTGCTGCAACTGAATCAAAGAGGATACAGATACTAACACGGTTCTAGGGCGAGGGAGGGAGAAGGAGCAAGCTGTAAATTGCTCCAGGGAGAAGGAGCAAGCTGTAAATTGGTTGATTCAATCAGTCCATGCACAACACACACTTAACGATTTCCAAACAAGCCAAATTCCAAGTCCAACATCCAAATTCTCCATCTCTGCGTCATACCCTCCAACATTTCTCCAATGAAAATGGGGACATCCTATTCCATAAAGATAATTTTACTGTTTCTACCCCACACATCTGACTGGGTTGCCCCAGCCACTCTGGGCAGCTTCCAACACATATAAAAACATAATAAAACATTAAACATTTAAAAACACCTTCCGTATACAGGATTGTCTTGAGATGGCTTGGGAGTTGAATAACTCCATACCCTCCAACATTTCTCCAATGAAAATAGAGACATCCTAAGAAAACCTGGGACATTCTGGGATCAAATCAGAAACCGGGAGAAAATAGGAACACTTGGAGGGTCTGTTGCATACTGTGAACAGGAGGCTTTTGTTTGACCCGGGTGCCTGGGTATAATTGCTATATCTCATAAAGGTAAAGGGGACCATTAGGTCCAGTCGTGGCCAACTCTGGGGTTGCGGCGCTCATCTCGCTTTATTGGCCGAGGGAGCCGGCATACAGCTTCCAGGTCATGTGGCCAGCATGACTAAGCCGCTTCTGGAGAACCAGAGCAGCGCACAGAAATGCCGTTTACCTTCCTGCCAGAGCGATACCTATTTACTTGCACTTTGACGTGCTTTTGAACTGCTAGGTTGGCAGGAGCAGGGACCGAGCAACGGGAGCTCACCCCGTCGCGGGGATTCGAACCACCGACCTTCTGATCGGCAAGTCCTAGGCTCTGTGGTTTAACCCACAGCGCCACCTGCGTCCCTTCCCCCTTTGTACAGTAGGGCTAGTTTCTACTCCCAATCATACACTCCTCTCCATCCTCTACCCAACCAAGCAAGAGGTGTTAGAAAGGTTCAAGGCCAAATTACAGCCAGGCAAGAAGCATCAGGGTGCAAAGCTGGGGGTGTGGCTGAGGGAGAGTTCCAGGGGTCAGATAAAGATGCCTGGGGGGCCACATTTGCCCCCCAGGCCAGAGATCCCCCCACTCTTGACTTACATTGAGGTTCCAGCTTCTTCACCATAGGCTTCACGCTCGATGCAGCTATGGAGCTGGCATTCTGGAGGCCTCGCTCGTAAGCCCCACACACGGATGCCATGAGGGGATGAACTTCTTTGGTGACGGAATATGCCTTCTGGAGGTTGCTGCATGCTGAATTGACCACCGGTAGGTGCAAGACCCTCTGCAATGCGTTATCATTTCCCTGCTGGGGAAGGAAGGTAAGGGACTAAGACTGGGAAGGCTTCCAGGTTCAATTCCTCACACACTCACCCTGGCCTACCTCGCAGGGTTGTTGTGAAGCAGTCATATACGCTGCCTTGAGTTCATTGGAGAAAAGGCAGTAAATAGAGTATTGGACTGAATATAAGCCTCATTCCTCCCCAAATTCCAACCGTGAAAAGTTAAAGTGTGGCCTATATTTGCGACCTTGCGGTATGCATCCAGGAGCGCTGGGCAAACAGCGCCAGGAGCTCAGCAAAGTGTCGCCCGCCCCATGCGTAGTCCCCCATCCTTTCCCCCAAGGCCGGAAAGGGAGAGAGCGAGGAAGGGGAAAGGCCGCCGGCAACACAGCGTGGCTCCCCCCCCCCCAAGTATGCAGCCAGGAGCAGCGAGGAAAAAAGCGGCTTATATTCGGGTATTTTTCCTTTTTTCTCTCTCCCCTCCCCCAATTTGTGGCTTATATTCGGGTGCAGCTTATATTTGGGCCAATATGGTAAACACAATGAATGAATGAATGAATGAATGGATGGATGTAGAAGGTTGAGGGCAGTTTTGTAGCACCCTGCTTGTGGTTAATGCTTAGCTGGAATGAAATATTCAACGCAGCAATAGAGAAATTAAAATAATAATTTATTTGTCAGACAAATAAATGAGACACAGTGGTATATGGTTACCAAAGCTCTGCCCACTCCAGCCCTGATGGCCAGTACTTATATTTCCTCAGCCCAGCCCCCTTGCTCCTCCTTTGGCTGCCTCTGTCCAATCAGCCTGGTTGAAATTCCTATTGGCTGTTTGCTAGAACCAATCATAAAAGATACACCCATTTCCTATTACCGTATTTTTCATCCCATAGGACGCTCCGTCCCATAGGACGCACCTAGTTTTTTGGGGGGGAAATAAAGGAAATTCCCCCCCCTTTATTTCCCCCCCCCCAAAGCAGGTTGGGGAAACCAAACCAGGTCGAGGAACAGCGGGATGGCAGCGCTCTGCCTCCCTGCTGTCCCCCGAGCTTGTGGGGCTGGCCGATGTCTGCCCGGCGCGGGGGGCGCTCTGCTTCAGGGCGCTCCGCCCACCGGGCGGCAGGCTGCTATCCGCAGCGTGGGGAGCCCTGCGGGGAACTCCTACAAGGCTCCCCACGCTGCGGATGTCTGCCCGGCGCGGGGGGCGCTCTGCTTCAGGGTGCCCCTCGCGCCAGGCGGCAGGCTGCTATCCACAGCCTAGACATCCCTGCGGGACCTCCCGCAAGGCTGCCTAGGCTGTGGATGTGTTCCCGAAGCGCCGGGTACTCTGCTTTCAGGGCGCCCGACGCTCCAGGAAGCAGGCTGCTATCCGCAGCCTAGACAGCCCTGCGGGATCTCCCCAGGCTGCGGATGTCTTCCTGAAGCCTGGAGGGCGAGAGGGGTCGGTGCGCACCGACCCCTCTCGCTCTCCAAGCTTCAGCAAAAGCCTGCATTCGCCCCATAGGACGCACCCAGATTTCCCCTTCATTTTTGGAGGGGAAAAAGTGCGTCCTATAGGGCGAAAAATACGGTACCTTTTATGGGAGACAAAGAGCTATATTTCCTTCTATCCATAAATGGCAGACAAGTAGCCATATATCTTACATTTGCCTCGACCAGGCACCTTAATTACCAGATCACCTTTTGCCCTATTGCCCTATTCACTCCAAAACAGATGGCTAATTAAATTTTATCTTAAACAGAGATCTTGGGTTCACCTTCTCACACACCATCAATGAAATAAGAATCTAACATAAGAATCTAACATTTCTTACTTTCTAGATCCTTTGCATAATTACATTTAAGCCAATATATTTAATACATAACATAGATAGATTTTTAGAAGAAAAGGAACAGTTTCAAAGTAAAAAGGACTCAGTAAAACAGCTTCGAAAGCAGCCTTTTTAGTTTACAACTCTTTTTCCTAGCCAGCTGCTGTTCCTATTAGCTCTTGCCCTTTAACCTTATGAAAATATGGCTCGAGTCTTCTGTTAAACAATAAAACTTACTATTTACCAACTCTTAATTAGTGTTTTTTGCAGCTTGATTGTATTCTGTAATTTGTATGGTCAGTGTGACCTTTTGCTCCCAGCCTGTAATTTCCTTTTACAACCCTGAAGTACTGCTATAGATCAGAGGGGCCCTGTTTAGGAAGATGAACATCTGCCAAAACACTTAGCCAGCTGGTTTCTGCCTGGCATGAGAGATACAAACATTTACAAATATATTTTTAAAGCTCTTTTTAAAATACAGGTCTCGATCAGATGCCTCAGTTTAAAAGGTAAAGGGACCATTAGGTCCAGTCGTGACCGACTCTGGGGTTGCGGTGCTCATCTCCCTTTATTGGCCGAGGGAGCCGGCGTACAGCTTCCAGGTAATGTGGCCAGCATGACTAAGCTGCTTCTGGCAAACCAGAGCAGGGCACGGAAATGCTGTATACCTTCCCGCTGGAGTGGTACCTATTTATCTACTTGCACTTTGACATGCTTTCAAACTGCTAGGTTGGCAGGAGCAGGGACCGAGCAACGGGAGCTCACCCCATTGGTGGGATTCAAACCGCCGACCTTCTGATCGGCAAGTCCTAGGCTCTGTGGTTTAACCCACAGCGCCACCTGCGTCTGAGGGCAGTTTAGGAACAACAATTGTCCCACAAGTGACTGGAGCTTTGTCAGGCCAGCAGCAACATTTGTGCAAGCTGCTTCAATCATTCTGCAGACTTGGAAAGTTCAAGGTTGCTTCTGAAGGAGGCTGTGTTTCAAAATGCACTGAGCCGTCATAAATCCTCTCTCTTTAGGGAACAAGTTTCTCCGTCTTGATTTCTGCCCACGCACTTACCTTAGGGGTTCCGTTCTGCATTAGCTGCTTGCTTTTGGCTGCCATCCTTGCATTAGCCTGTAAACTAAAGTGCAAAGAACAAATTAATCCACAGCGCAAAGGCAAGAGATTCTTCCCGTGTGGTTTCTTCGGAAGCCCTCAGAAGAGTCTAAGCTTGTACAATCCTGGAACTTCAACCCTGACACAGGAAAAGCGGCTTTGGGTGCCAGGACTCAGTGAGGAAAACAGCTGTCTTGGGGATCTTTACATATAATTACACATGCAATAAACGTGCAATTATCCCTCACACAATGTGGGAAACACAGTTTATTTTTTTCTCATGCTCTCAAGTACACATTACATATGCATTAAGAAATTTAAAGTCGCAGTTATTCCCTGTTAATAGAATCAAAAGCAGCCCTTGGGGAGGGACAGGTTTCTTTCTTTCTTTCTTTTTAAAAATAAATAAATATAGCTTTATTGATTTCCAGTATATAACAACAATTACAAAATACATGCATTTTAATTCTGTCTTAATAGATATATTTTTTTGCACCCATTACTTGCACTGCAAAATACAGAGCAGTGAGAACGCTGAAGGAAAGCTGTGTTTCGTTTTGCATGTTATTTCAGTAAGTGAAATGCAATGCAAAGCGAATAAAAAATTCTCACCCATTCCTGCTCACAATTTTTGCTTCCTTCCTGAATTTTGGTACAATCAACATTTTACCTTTCTTTTCTTTTTTTAACCACTCAGTGCTGAATTTGTGACAGGCTAAGTTCTCAGACATCTTTTTTTTTTTTTTTTTAGTGGAATATCTAAATAAAAAGATGCATCTGAGCATAAGAAAGTAAGACAATTCTGCTGGATCAGACCACAGCCACATATGGTCCAGTATCCGGTTTTCATAGTGGACCACCAAATGCCTCTGGGGAGCCTGAAAAGATTGCAGCCTTAATCTACATTGCTCCAGGAAAGAGTCTCCAGAAGTCACATATATCAGCATCTCCTCTATATAGGTGTCTTTTTGCAATAACTAAATTAGAACGGTACTCACCGGCTTCACAAGTCAAACCGCCTTTAGCAAGGTGCCAGAAGTGGAGAACATGCAGCAGTGCTGTCTCAACTCTGACAGAGGCAAGTCTTGCCCCAGACAGTAACGCAAGCAAGCCCCACCTTCCAGCTAATAGGGTCAGGGGTCTTGCCAAGCTGCTGTGGAAATTGGGCAAAAGAGCTTCCTTGGATTCTGTAAAACTCAGACGGATGCCCGAAACATTGCCCAACTGTGATCTTCAAATGGCCAAATATGCAAGAAGCAAATCACACATCCAAAGGGACAAATTATATCCCCTTGGGTCAGAGTCTCCAGATCTTCAGAAAGCACCTAAACCTTTTTTTAAAAAAAAATCAGGTGCTTTCAGGGGATGCACTGCCAGTTCCTCTTCTGGGATATCTTTCTGTCTCTGGCTTCCTTGCTTAAAAAGTGCTCAAGTTAATGTGTACATTTTTGGTTACATTCCATAAGCACCTGAAGCTCAAATTGCATTCTGATTGTGCCTTGTAATATATCAATGGCTGACAGTGTGATTATGAATATACGTAGGAGTAGTAAGAGCTGAATTATATTGTTGCTGTTGAGCACAGGGGTGGTCCGTGCATAAGGCAAGGTGAAGCCATTTGCTTCAGGCGGCGGATCTGAGCCCTGCTCTTGCTGTTGTGCTGCCAGCCCTGCTGGGGATTCGTCCAAACCAAGCATAGGCAAACTCGGCCCTCCAGATGTTTTGGGACTACAATTTCCATGATCCCTGACCACTGGTCCTGTTAGCTAGGGATGATGGGAGTACTTATGGAGTAGTTGGGAGATGAGGCTAATATGAATGTCTCTATAGTATAGGCACTGGAAATAATAATAATAATAATAATAATAATAATAATAATAATAATAATAATAATAATAATAATAATAATAGTAGTAGTAGATAGGTAGCCGTGTTGGTCTGCCATAGTCAAAATAAAAAAATTCCTTCCAGTAGCACCTTAAAGACCAACTAAGTTAGTTCTTGGTATGAGCTTTCGTGTGCATACACGTGGTATCTGAAGAAGTGTGCATGCACACGAAAGCTCATACCAAGAACTAACTTAGTTGGTCTTTAAGGTGCTACTGGAAGGAATTTTTTTATTTTGACTATGGCAGACCAACACGGCTACCTATCTACTACTGGAACCATGGAAGGCACCACATTGAGCCGCATGAAATGGAAGTCCATCAACCAGGTATCTGAAGAAGTGTGCATGCACACGAAAGCTCATACCAAGAACTAACTTAGTTGGTCTTTAAGGTGCTACTGGAAGGAATTTTTTTATAATAATAATAATAATAATAATTTATTCCCTGCCCATCTGGCTGGGTTTCCCCAGCAACTCTGGGTGGCTTCCAACAAAATATTAAAAATACAATAAAGCATCAGATGCTAAAAACTTCCCTAAACAAAGCTGTCTTCAGAAGCACATGCTCTAGCCAGTGTTTCTATTTGTATAACACTTTAAACAGCCATGGCTTCCTCCCTCTCAAAATCCTGGGGAATGCAGTTTGCTCCAGGTTCTGAGAACTGGTAGGAGACCCCCTATTGCCCTCCTAGAGCTCCAATTCCCAGAGTTTCCTGTGAAAATGGATTGTTAAATCACTCTGCAAATGGTAGCATAGGGGTTTCTTACCAGTTCTCCGGAATCCATAACGAACTACAGTCCCCCATTTTTTTGCAGGGAAGCCAAAACTGTTCCAAGTGGTATAATACTGCTTTAAATGCATAGTGCAGATGGGACCCACCAGTGGTCTCAGACCAGGCATTTTGGCAACAGGGCCTAGACTTTATTTCCAGCGTCAACTGGCCCTTCAAACCAGCCCGTGTCTCTGTATGGCTTTCTCCTCCTCCTCCTCCTTCCTCAAATCCATTGTTGCCACAAATATAGGTGAAGAAGCAAGGCTGCTGCAACCAAGTGGAAATTATTTCCTTAGGTCTGGGAATTAATCATTCCTCTCCGCAGACAGAAGTCCAAAGTGCAGCAGTTGCTCCCCAACAGCGGGCTGGGCACTTGGCAAAGGAAACTCTGCTTGGCATAGATGACAAGAGAGAGAGAGAGAGAGAGAGAGAGAGAGAGAGAGAGAGAGACCAGCCACCATCCCACAGCACAAGTGCTCCTTGTCCTAGACTGAAATGGGGTTAAATCAGACCACTTGGTTTTCAGCCCAATGAAACACATGCACAGAAAGAAAATGCACAGCAGCCGTAAATCCTGGCTTTGCACTTTGAAGCAAGTAGCACCCATTCCCCACCTTGTTACACTTTCAGACTCCCATCCACAGACCACACAGGATACAGTGGTGTCTCGCAAGACGAAATTAATTCGTTCCGCGATTTTTTTCGTCTAGAGAATTTTTCGTCTTCGGAAGCACGGTTTCCCATAGGAATGCATTGAAAATCAATTAATGCGTTCATATGGTCAAAAAAAGTCCAAACAAAGCCAAATTTGGTACAACAAGAGTTTATTAAGTGCTCTTTAAAGTCACACATACTGTAAAGAGCATTTCAAAATTCAAACCCAGAATTTTTTTAAAAAAACAGCAGAGTGGCCCAATGGTCACAGAAAATCATAAAAATGCAGAAAAAAACCCACAAGCTTCCAGATTCTTGCAAACCCCTTCCCAACACCAAGTCCTTGAATTCCAAACACCCCAACCCAAAATCCAAACCCCCCCAAAAAAGTTTTAAAACCTTAACTTACCAAATGGCTGCAAAAGAAGTTTTGGAAAAGCTTCAAAAATCACCAAAGTCTTTAAAAACCTCAAAAAAGGCTACTATGTACACTGCGTTCTATGAGTTGCTCCTCGAAGTCAAGTCGCAACTGTATTAACAGTGTTAAGAAAAAGGAAACAAACTTGCAAGACGTTTTCGTCTTGCGAAGCAAGCCCATAGGGAAATTCATTTTGCGAAGCAGCTCAAAAACGGAAAACCCTTTCGTCTAGCGAGTTTTCCGTCTTGCGAGGCATTCGTCTTGCGGGGCACCACTGTAGTTATTTCCAGTGCTTTTTTTCGGGGGGTGGGGAGAGACTCAAGGGTACGCATACCCTTAATATGAATAGTATGAACATAGTATGAATCTTTGTACTTTTGTCCATTCACTGTACAGTGATACCTTGGTTTACAACCGTAATCTGTTCCGGAGGTCCGGTTGTAAACCAAAACAGGTTGTAACCCAAGGCGCGTTTTCGCCAATGGGGCCTCCAAAAAAATTATAACGGGTTGTAATCCAAAAAAATGGGTTGTAATCCAAAAAAAAGGGACACCCACTTCAGGGTTTGACGTGGTTGTAATCCAAAATGGTTGCAATCCAAAATGGTTGCAAACCAAGGTACCACTGTATTTATTCCCTCCGATTTGAACTATAAAATGGTGATTTTCTTGAGTCAAAATGAGAGTACCCCCAAACATTTCTTTAAAGGAAAAAAGAAAGCGCACTGGCTATTTCTGATTTAAAATAGCTACCATAAGATCAAAGCATTGTGGGTGATTGTATCTTCAGGACTGCCATTAAGGAAGTGTCAAGTGCAGGGTTGAGGGCTCCTGTTCAGCATTTCTGCCAGCCCTGCCCATTTCCAGGATACGCCATTCTTCCTCCCTCTTGTTATTCCATTCCCATTGGACTACTGCAATGCGCTCTACATGGGGCTACCTTTGAAGGTGACCCGGAAACTACAACTAATCCAGAATGCGGCAGCTAGACTGGTGACTGGGAGCGGCCGCAGAGACCACATAACACCGGTCTTGAAAGACCTACATTGGCTCCCAGTACGTTTCCAAGCACAATTCAAAGTGTTGGTGCTGACCTTTAAAGCCCTAAACGGCCTTGGTCCAGTATATCTGAAGGAGCGTCTCCCCCCCCCATCGTTCTACCTGGACACTGAGGTCCAGCGCCGAGGGCCTTCTGGCAGTTCCCTCACTGCGAGAAGCCAAGTTACAGGGAACCAGGCAGAGGGCCTTCTCGGTAGTGGCGCCTTCCCTGTGGAACACCCTCCCACCAGATGTCAAAGAGAACAACAACTACCAGGCTTTTAGAAGACATCTGAAGGCAGCCCTGTTTCGGGAAGCTTTTAATGTTTGATGTATTATAGTATTTTAATATTCTTTTGGAAGCCGCCCAGAGTGGCTGGGGAAGCCCAGCCAGATGGGCGGGGTATAAATAATAAATTATTATTATTATTATTATTATTATTATTATTATTATTATTATTATTAAACCGTTGGTCAGTATTGTATGGCCACTGAGCATTCTCAGCCCTCCATGAGGCTGCTGCTGCTTCATCTTTTGGAGTGCGGGGAGAGGTTGCACCCTTAATCTTTTCCCCTGAAGATGTTCTGCATTTCAGAGTTCACCAGGGCAAGCTGTCACCTCTCTCTCGTTTCTCCCTTTTGGCCACAATCCTGTCAGACAACCAGCCGCAAAACCGGGAAAGTACAAATGAATAAAATAAACTAGGGGCTGAAAACAAAATTTATTCTGGGCTCAACATGGTTCAGAACAAGTCCTTCCTCAGGGAGACATTTGGACCTGGAATAAATTTAATGCCAAGCACATGAGAGTTACCCCTTCACTGTCTCTCCTTGCCTACAGTCCTGCAAGTGCTCGCCAGCTAAGTTTACAGGAACACCAGAAGAAGCTGCAGGCCTCAGCCAGGGAGTTTTATCCCAACCCTACCTGGATAGGGATGCGGGTGGCGCTGAGGGTTATACCACAGAGCCTGGGGCTTGCCGATCAGATGGTCGGTGGTTCGAATCCCCGCGACGGGGTGAGCTCCCGTTGCTTGGTCCTTACTCCTGCCAACCTAGCAGTTTGAAAGCACATCAAAGTGCAAGTAGACAAATAGGTACCGCTCCGGCAGGAAGGTTCTCCAGAAGTGGCTTAGTCATGCTGGCCACATGACCCGGAAGCTGTACGCCGGCTCCCTCGGCCAATAAAGCGAGATGAGCGCCGCAACCCCAGAGTCGGTCACGACTGGACCTAATGGTCAGGGGTCCCTTTACCTTTACCTGGAGGTACTGGGAATTGAACCTGCAACCTTCTGCATGCAAGGCAGACGCTCTTCCACTGAGCCATGGCCCTTTCATGTGAAGGGAACTATTCAAATGAATGATGTGCTGCTTCTTTCCCATCCAACATGCAAACACTGGCTGTTATACCGTTCTCTTGTTCTGTTTGAGACAAGAGCAGAACACTCTGCGAGATGGATGTAGTGAGACCTGCTAAACTCAAATAGTGGAATATAAACAGCTGAAGAATAGGCTTTAAAATTCAAGAGCTTCACAGGAGCGCTGCTAGGTGCCACATCACGGTTTATCAATAAAGCTGCAGAACAGTTAGGATGGGGAACCTGTGGCCCCTCCAGATGTTGCTGGACTCCAACTCCCATCAGACCCAGCAAACATGGTCATTGGTCAGCAGTGATGGAAGTTGTAGTTCAAGAACATCTGGAAGACCACAGCTTCTCCATCCCTGTTCCAAGGGCTGAATTCATAGGGGTGAGCTGGTGCTTAAACCACATTTTACCACCTAAAGTAGCCTTACACAACCTTGGGTCCCCAGATCTTGTTGGACTACAACTCCCATCATCTGTAGCTAGCAGGACCAGTGGGGAGGGATGATGGGAGTTGTAGTCCAACAAGATCTGGGAACTCAAGGTTGAGAAAGGCAGACCTACATTATTCAGTTCCAACCACCTTTGAATGTATGTTGCAAAGCTGAAAGAAGGCTGAAATGTTTTACAAGAAATGTTTTACAAGAAGCAATAAAAAATTGGAAGCAGCAGGGGATCTGCTTTTTGATGTGACAGTCTGGAGGCTGACAGACATCTTGCTGAATCGGATTGTTCTTGAGAGATTGCACAGGAATTCATTCCTCTTAAGGTCTGGTTAGGCTGCAAAGCCAGCAGCTAGGTGAAGTTTTATAGCTGAACAGTGAAGTACACATTGCAAGGTTCCATTCTTGGTTTCCCCTTTCAGAAGGGAACAAACACCAGTTTCTCTATCAGTGACTTTTTTCACCATGTGCAAACCAAACACAAGACTCAAATTCAAACTCAGAAGTTTGCAATTGCTTTTTTTCTTGAAAGTACAGTATAGCAGCTTTTATTCCAGATAGTGTGATATTCAAGGTGATGGGTGCTCTTTAAAATTCATGTTATTAAACTTGTTAGTTGCTCATTGCAGAAAAAGGTCACAAAGCAACTTACAACATATTCAAAACATTAGCATAAGTTAAAATCTCTTATAATATAAACACCGTTAAAAAATTCCCAATATGCAAGATTAAAAGGCACCAAGAAAAGGATTCCACCCTGTCCCAAGTCACAAATATGGCTTAATTTCATAGCTTTTAGAAATCCTAATGTATGAGCTCCCAACAGTCTACTCCCAGATTTCAGTGTCTTAAAAATGAGCCTTTTAAACACAGTATCTTCTTTTGGAGGGCGATTCTGACGGCACCTGCTAGCATTGCCCAACAGCCCTAATCTCATGAGACAGAAATACATCTCATTGCTTTCATCAGAATTCTGTTGAACACAAGAAGACGATGCATTTCTGTGTCATGAGTTTATGTCTGTTGAGCTCAAAGGTGCAGTCAAAAGCATCCTTGGCAAAAGGGAACAGTTACAAAATGTTAAGAGAGTAAGAAGCAGGAAAACTAGAATCATTGGGTTGGAAAGACGTCAAGGGTCATGCAGGGTCCACCACCTTCTGAGACCAGACAACCTAGACTCTTGTTTGTTTATTTCATTTGCCCGTCCCTCCAAGAAGATGTACACTGAATTGCTTCACAACAACTCTGCAAAGTGGGAGGTTGGGGGGGGGGGAGGAAATTGATGACTTGCTAAAACTCAGAAACCTGCATGCTTGAGTTGGAAATGGAACTCCAAAGTCAACTTGCATCCTCTACACCAAAAGAGCCGGGCTCTTAATGTATCCTATTACACCCTTAATTTTCAAAACCAAACCAAAACCTACTGCCCCCTGGAAGCTGTGTGTCTGTGTGTGTGTGTGTGTGTGTGTGTGTGTGTGTGTGTGTGTAGGGGAGAACCACGAAGCTCTGTTAACACTAAGATTGCTTGTTCAGAATCTTACAAAATTGCTGGCAACATTGCACAATGTTCTGCCCTCTCAAGCCACCCAGCTTGTTCCTCGGGCCTTTCTCCAACTACAGCTGACCTATGGTTTCCTTTTGTTGTAAAGCAAGTTGTGTCTTAATTCAGATGCATATACTGCACCCCCACATGCCCCCCCCCCGAGGGGGCAGGGAAACACAAACAAATCATTCACCCAGTAAGGCATATTCTGTGCTAGGCTTGGCATCCCTATATGTTAGGAGGCTGGGAGGGAGAATCTGCAGACTGGCCAGGATAAATACGGGCCACGAGGTAGCCCTATAAAGAACATGTACAGAATTCCTGGATACCTGCAATTGCATACAGCTGTACCTTGGTTTTCGAACAGCTTAGTTCTTGAAAGGTTTGGCTCCTGAATGCCGCAAACCTGGAAGTGACTGTTCCGGTTTGCGAACTATTTTTGGAAACCAAACGTCCGAAGGGGCTTCCGTGGCTTCTGATTGGCTGCAGGAGATTCCTGCAGCCAATCGGAAGCCGAGCTTTGGTTTCCAAACGTTTTGGAAGTCAAACAGACTTTTGGAACGGATTCCGTTCGACTTCCAAGGTATAACTGTATTTAGGCAGTCATAGAGTCCATAAAGGGACGCGGGTGGTGCTGTGGGTTAAACCACAGAGCCTAGACCTTGCCGATCAGAAGGTCAGTGGTTCAAATCCCTGCGATGTGGTGAGCTCCCGTTGCTCGGTCCCTGCTCCTGCCAACCGAAGTGCAAGTAGATAAATAGGTACTACTCTGGCGGGAAGGTAAATGGCATTTCCGTGCGCTGCTCTGGTTCTCCAGAAGCAGTTTAGTCATGCTGGCCACATGACCCGGAAGCTGTACGCCAGCTCCCTCGGCTAGTAAAGCGAGATGAACGCTGCAACCCCAGAGTAGTTCGTGACTGAACCTAACGGTCAGGGGTCCCTTTACCTTTTTTAGAGTCCATATCAAGAGTCAGTAGCCACACTGTTTCCCACAACACATTTTTCTGTCTCCCCCCTCCCCCATGCCTTCACATCTTTTGGGTGCGGGGAGAAGTTCCCCACTCTCCAAAGAGTCAAATGGTTTCCTCATAGTATGCATACTCATGTCATTATACAAAAGGTAAACTAGGTTTTGCACTTTAATATATTCTGTTTGACTGGAAGCAGCATTTGGATAAAATGAAGTTGTACACACAACAGTCTTGTTGTTGTTGGGGTTTTTTTTACAAGGCTTTGCTTTCCCACTATAGCCTCTAGTCAAACAGCTTGGCAAGTTTTTGAACAATTAAAAAACAAAACAAAAAAACTTGCAAAACTAGTGTGAAAGTGCCCATAGCCTGAGATGGGACCCCTCTGATAGCTCAGTTGGCAGAGCACAAGACTTAATCTCAGGGTCATGGGTTCAAGGGCGAAAGAATCCTGCACTGCAGGGGGTTGGACTTGATGACCCTCATGGTCCCTTCCAACTCTACAATTCCGTGATTCTATGATTCCAAACCAACTTCAGTTCTCCAGCGAAAGATAAACTGGGTGGTATTCAACAAGACTTCAGTGTAAGGATTAGGGCTAGAGGATTCGACACCCCCCCCCCTCACCATTCCCAAATCTGCTCTGGAGGGTTAGGGAAAGCCCCCAGAATAGGTTTCAAGGGTGAGCAGGGGAGCAGAGGGGGAGATCAGAATATCTGTTTAGTGCTACATTGGACATAACCCGCTGACTGCCCTCAGCCAAAGTCTCATGCGGGCCGCGGGCCATTTTTTTCTACATTCAGACCCAAATCTTGACTGTACAATTTCACATTCTTTGTTACATAGTTCCGAGGTCATTTCCTTCAGTCTTTCCTAGGGCTGGATTTAGGTTTGATGAGGCCCTAAGCTACTGAAGGTAATGGGGCCTTTTATATGTCCAGCTGTCTTTTGTCAACAACAAATTGTTGCTGTTTTTTTGTGTTGAATAGATGCTATATGTTAATTTATGGACCTAATAGGTATCTAAAGCCATTTGCACATAACAAAGAATGTATTTTATCAAAGTACACCCAGTGGTTTTTTTCCCCTTTAAATTTTTTTTGGGCCCCCAAGAGAGTGGGGCCCTAAGCTATAGCTTGTTTAGCTTGTACATAAATCCGGCACACTCTTTCTGATGCCATCACTGATTGATGCCGCCTCCCATCGAAGGGCGGCAAAACCATATGAGGAAAGAGGCGGAAACGAAGGCAGTGGCAGAGAACAAGTCCGCTGACAGGACAGAGGAAGCCCACCCAATTGGGCTTGATATCCAAAGGACTGCTCTGCAAAATGGAAGCCACCAGGGTAGTGTCAAAAATCAATGCTTCAGTCTCAATTGTGGGACGGCGATGGTGAGGATCCCCACCAAGGAGGAGATAAGGCCACAGAGCCCAATGATTCCAGGATTGGTTTTGTAGATTCCCAGCACGTCCAACGGACTAGAGAGATCGCAAAGGTTCTTCACCGTGTCCAGAAGCAAAGGAGGATGTTTTTTCAGTGTGATGTAGAGGAGGAGGAGAAATGGCTGCAGGCCATTAGTTGCCAGAGAAGTTAAGCTCTGGAGCCGAGATGAATCCCCTTGAAGCTTCTCTTTCTGTGCGGCCTGCTCCATGCGCCAGCAGAGCTCGTACAAGTCGTTGACCAGGTTTATCAGCAGGGAATAGTAGTAGTATTTGGTCGCCCGGCTGCGCCACTTCTTCTTGTTGATATCCGAGATGAGCCCCACGCTCTTCACCCACAAGACAGTGTCGCACATGAAGTACAGGACACGGTTGAGGTTGGAAGCAGTCAGGCAGCAGCGGGGAACCAAATCTGGCAACTGGGAGGTGTGTCTGGCCGAAACGAAGGCATGCAGCATGTTACCAAGCCTGAACACTGCAAAAGAACCCACAATTGTTAGAAGGGCCTTGTTTCCAGACAGCCTGTTTACTGAGCTTTCATCCCAATTTGCTTGCTCAAAGTTTGCACAGGAGATTATACGACAGCCACCGTTCACTGAGCATACATTCTGATGTTTTTGTGGGGGTGACTGTAAGACATAATGTAAAGCAATTATCTCTACCCCCCCCCCCACTTTTCAGGGGATTTCCCCATTACTTTCCTTACCACAAATATATGTATCTTGTGTGTGTGTGTGTGTGTGTGTGTGTGTGTGTGTGTGTGAATGTACATATGTGTAAGGAAAGTGCTTACAAAAACACACGCACACGAAGCCAGCTGGTTGCACAAGAGTGCCAAATCCAGACTTCCGGGGTGGCGCCATCGGCAATGGCGGACTCCCTCTGAACCAGAGGGACCAGCTCTGCGTCCTTTCCACTGCAGTGAAGCGGGGACCCTTTTAGAAATCACAGGCGGATGAAGCCTGTGACCGTGGGACTCGGCGGGCACCCTTAGCGCCCCCCAACCCGCAAAGGAACCCACTAATGGGCTCCGAAGCGAAGAGGGGGAAGTGGCGCGGTGCTGTGAGTCAATTGCTTTTTCCGTGGAGCGAAGCCGCATAGCTGTTGCCGGAGAGCACTGCCTTTTTCCTGGGACAATTTGGCATCTAAAATAATCTCCCGTGAGTACTTAAACATTGAACAATTGGTCTGCAAATAAGAATGGGCGATTAGAAAGGAATCGGACTTAAAAATTCACCTTAATTTGGTAGTGAAACGGGAAGGTCTAAACAGGAAGTCAGACTTCTGCTTCCTTGTAGTCAGAAGAAAGCAAAGATAACGTACACTAGAGCTTAGAAAATCACTTTTAAAGGATCGGTTTTCACCATTTAAAAGCGTTGAACCCCCCTTCGGTAGCAGGAGAAGAAGGTGGATCTTTTTTGGACTGTTTAAACCTGCAGAAGTGAGTTTAAAGTAAAGTAACTTTCCACCGTCCTGACCCTGGAGCGGGGTGTCAGAATTGACGTTTGAAGCTCATTGACCAGAGACAAATGTTTTTGACAGATAGTTAAAAGAAGAGTAACATTGTGATTCCACTATTTCCTTTCGCATTTTAAAGGAACAAATATTGACAAAATATCTTTAAAAAAGAAACTTTGTTGCTATTGTCCTTAAAAGAAAGAACAACCAGAAGTTTTCCCTCTAGAGGGGGACTGTGAAACTGTAACCAATTCTAGGGAGATTGCAGCTGCCACAGATTACAACTGTGGGAAAGGACTTGTGACCTTGCAGGACAATGTTTTCATAAGCACTGTTGGGTGCTTTCTGTAAAATAAATGCCCTATTGGATCAGTTAAGTCAGAAGACGGATTTGATGACTAATGCGGCCAGAACATTTGAACAGGTAGTGGGAAATTATATGGAGCCCACCCTGGAACTTAAACAGGAGTGTGTCCTGACAGAGCAGATGAGAGAAGAGGATGTTGCAGAATCTTGGGCGCCAGAGATGGAGGGACTTTTGGCCCAGCAGGAAAATGAGCCTTTGGATTTGACAAATGAACTTGGAAAAAACCAGATTTGGAAAGACAACGTTTGGATTGATTTGGAAATGGGGGGTTGGACTGACCCCCCCTATGCAGGGATGTTTGCACTTTCCGAGTCTGGCAATGGGCCGTCAGAGGTTTGGAGCTGTTGGGACTTCCAATTTTGGAGGGAATTTGAAATATGTCTTAAAATACCACATGGAGTCTAGTCTGGACTATGGGAAAGGGGCTGATTTGTTGAAAAGGGTCAAAAACACTACCAAGCTGGAGTTCCCACGAGTGAAAGGAAAATATGAAGAAGAGCTGCGGAAGGGACATGGAAGAGATTTGAAGGCCTCGGATATAAAATCACCAGGTTAATGTGCAAGAATAATGGGATAAAAAGGACTGACAATCCCGGGACCGGGGGGAGGGGACGCTGGAAGAAGATTGGATTGTTTTTATTCTCTTTTTTATCATTAGAAATGTTTTATGAAGATTGGAAAAATGTTGAAATGAAATTACTTGGCTCTTGTAAAAATGTTTAAAGAATTAGGTTAAAAGGTAATGGTTATGAGAAGCTGGTAAAAATAAGATTTAAGTCTTAAGCTTTAAGGTTTTTTATAAGATAAGATGAAAATAGAGTAAGGTAATGTAATGAAAGAATATTATGAATTATGGAAAGGATTTGCTGTGACAATTATTAATCAAGATACAAGAGATGGGAGGAGGAGGTCATGGAAAGAAGGTAATGAAAGTGGAGAATTTGAAAATGATGGTTTTATTTTTTCTTTTTCTTTTTCTTTTTCTGTTTTTGTCTTTTTTCTTTGTAATTTAAAAAAAATTCTTTTTTCAATAAATATCATTAAAAAAAAAAAAACAAGAGTGCCAAATCCACTTTAACTGCACATCTTGAATTTGCTGGTTTGTGAGTGAACCCCACCCACAAAATCCCACCTGGAACTGGCTGGAGTTAATTGCATTTATTATCCCAATTACACTCCATCATTTGGCTGGATGGACAGGGTCCTACGGTCTTCTAAATATCAGCTTCTTGGATATGGTTGCAGGCAAGCAAACAATATATAACAGCAACACATAATGCAAGTTAGGGTCTTTAGAAGAGTAAAGTAAAGGTAAAGGGACCCCTGACCATCAGGTCCAGTCGTGGCCGACTCTGGGGTTGCGGCGCTCATCTCGCTTTATTGGCCGAGGGAGCCGGCGTACAGCTTCCGGGTCATGTGGCCAGCATGACTAAGCCGCTTCTGGCGAACCAGAGCAGAAGAGTACTTAAAAACAAAACAGATTTATTACATGGCTTCAGCAATACAAAAGGTGATGAGATGGGTAGACTTGCACACCTATTGCACAAAAAGTATTCCGCCAAGGAGAACGAGGTGAAGAGGCTGGGCAGGCCTCAATTTATCCTCCAGGAGACCACACTTGCTGGCTGGGCACTCCCCGCCAAGCCGTCACTGCCAGATTGTGAATGGGGATGAGGCTAGGTCGAAAAGCCGTCTGACCGTTAAAGGTACGGTAAGTGGACGTGTCAACAACAAGCAAATGATAAAGCAGCTTTCATTTTTTGTTTTCCTATTTCATAAAAGTTATACACTGTTTGATTGAAAATAACAACAAAACCCTCAAACCTCAGCACCCAGTCAACAGACATGGATGCTTCTGGTATAGGAACTTAATCCAAGATCCATCAATATACCTCACACTGGGTACCAACAGCCCACCAGATAACGCTGCATATTGGAGGAGATAAGACGTATACAGGAAGAATTGGGCTCAGATCTCTGGAACAGGGCACATTTTCATGGCGAGCACAGCATCCCCCTTTCCCACACAGTTTTAGAAGGAAGCCAACAGGCAAGATCTGCCCTTGGGAATCAGTCATGGGTTTTAAAACTATTTCAACCACTTGGATCCCCCCCCCCCCAGTGTACACTGCTTACTTACATGTTGAGCAATTTATTTATTAAAAGCCAATTAAGGTGACATGCTGAAACTGTGCAAAAGCAAAGGAGGATGTATAGGATTTTATTTGCAAGCATGTCCTCCTCAAATGGAGCATTTCCAGGTATAAGGGTGGATGAAATGCAGCCTGAGTCACTATGTCCATTCATGTCTACATCAATGAAATCACACATATAATTAATGCAAATTACTTAATTTAAAAAACCTTGCAAAAACCTCTGTTGTGTTTGATCTCAGGCCCATTGGCTGAATGCAGTCCTCCAAAATTTTCTAATTAGCCTTTGATACTGTCCCCAGACCATACCCCTCACTGGTCCTGCTTTGCACCCCCCCCCCTTGGTTGTTTTTGCCTGTCTGGAACGTGTCCTTGAACTCTGATAATGCCTTGTGCTTGGCTGGCTGGAGTGGGGTTGTGTGGGTGTGTACCAACTAGCTTATGGTACAAAGATAACATTTACATACATTTTGCCTCTAGCCCCACCCACCACTGCCATGTGGCCCCCATAAAGTTGCCCAGAAGGGAATGTGGACCTTGGGCTTTCAAAGGTCCCCCACCCCTACAACAGACCATTTTTGATAGATCTGATGAAGAATTATAAGCATGTGCTCTTCTCATTTCAATTAACAGGACTCCAAACTAGCTCAAGCGCAGCAACACAGGCTCTACTGTTTTCATCATCATTTGTGATCTGTTTCAATTATATATTGCTTTTGTGCATTTGCAACTGGTCCTTTTTTCTGCTCCCCATCCCCAGATTATGCCTACAAAAGACGTGCCTCTCTCTCTCTCTTTTGGTATTTCCTTATAAGAAAACATACTTACACTTGCGGCCGGAGCGCATGCTCGCCTCCAGGTTTTTGAGCTTCATTATCACTTCCTCTCGGCTGGTCTTATGCTCTAACATATAGCTAAGCAGCATGCATGCATACTGAGTTGCTCTGGAATGGGGAGGAAAAACACAGAGAACCCAATTCACATCACAGGCAAAAGCAGAGGGACCGGACTGTCTCTCCCACAATTAAATTAAGGCAGAAGCATCAAAGGGGCAGAACTATCCTTTTCCTCGGGGCGACTGCTCACAAAATATCCTTACGCACACAATTATGTTTCCTGGTTTAGGAGGCAACTCAAGCAGTGTGAACATGCACACAAGGACACACACACACTATAATCAAGAATCCATTACTGCAACATGCTGTGTGTGGGGCGACCATTGTGGCTGATCCAGAAATTCCAGCTAGTGCAAAATGCTGCGTTTGATGAGGACAGACTACCGCCAGTACACAGCATTGGTGATTAAAAACTTACACTGGTTGCTCATATGGGTCCCTTATATCATGGCCCATTCATTGTGATCTTTGTGGAGTCCCTTGATGGTATCCCATGGCTCATAACTTTTAGAAGCCATTCTTTCAGTGCCTGTGGAACTCCTTCCCAATTGAGATGAAACAGCCAGCCTCCTTGCTCAACCTCAGACACACGGTTATTGGTTATAGGCTTGTTGTTCCAGCAAGCATTGAAAGGTGGTCTTTGGTTTCCTTCTAACTTTGTATTGTTTTATTGACCCATTTTCTGTGGGTTGTTTTTTTTTTTATGTCCAGCACCTAGAAATGATTAAGTGGTATGTAAATGAATCAAAATATATAAATTAAAAATATATATTATTAGCAAACACCCAAGAGTAAGAGCAGGTATTCTTGAAATGTGTTGGCTTGGAGCATGCAAGCATCTCCCTGACTCCCATTTCTTTCCTAAAGTCTGGCCCAGTTCACACATGGTGCTAAACCAAGGTTAATGATGTACCTTCCTGGACTGTTTAGAAAACAAACCATGACCCCCGATTGAGGTGCGACTCTAAGCCAGGGACTGTGCTTTGTTTCCTCCCAAATATCTAGAGGGCGTCAGGTTGGCAAAGGCTGCCTGGCACCAGTTCTACAGAATTTCAGACAGCAGCATTTTCAGCACCTCCCAAAGATACCAAGGACTGAATCTGGCACCTTCTGTGTGCAAAGAATTTGCCCTATTACTGAGTTATGACTAAGTGAGGCAGCATTCTCCCTTCGGCTGCTTCGCACATCAGCTGCGTTCCTGTTTTTCTAGCACTACCAGGGATGGATGAACCCGTCCTTTTTGACTTCTATTAACTTTCTCATTTTTTCCAGCCTTAGGTTGAGTCCTCCACATTTCTCCGGAAATTTGTGGCTGTTATTTTGTTTTTTAATCCTCATAAAAATCCACCAGTATTTTTCCACGTGAATTTTACCTGTTTTTGTATGCCGTTCCAACCAAGACACACATCTTTGCAAGCGGTTCCCTCCCCCTCCAATATACAGCGGTACCTCGGGTTACATACGCTTCAGGTTACAGACTCCGCTAATCCAGAAATAGTACCTCGGGTTAAGAACTTTGCTTCAGGATGAGAACAGAAATTGTGCTCCGGCGGTGCGGCGGCAGCAGGAGGCCCCCTTAGCTAAAGTGGTGCTTCAAGTTAAGAACAGTTTCAGGTTAAGGACGGACCTCAGGAACGAATTAAGTACTTAACCTGAGGTACCACTGTATTGCATGCTTATGTGTTACTTTCACCAATGAATGTATTTTAATGCACACTTTCCCCCGATATATGCATTGATGTGTACATTTTCTGTCGGGAGACCAGCCTTGCAAAAATCAAAGGAGTGTGAAGTTTGAAGAATAGTTGGTTATGGTTTCCATGTTGGTTCAAAAAGCTTCTCATATATATGCAATCATAACAGATTTGCTTCCCCACCCTCTCTTGTATAGTTTTGTTTTAGTAAAGTCTGTGCATGGTTTGATGAAATTCGGTCTGGTCTGAGTTCCTGAACCCTTTAATTTTGACCACGCTTTTCGGAGCAAGGGTCATCCACCACACAGGGCAACAGAGAACAAGTCTGCCAAATCTTCTGCACGACAGCCCTTCAGATATGTGAATACTTCTCTTCTCCAGGCTAAACATAACTAGCTTTGCTGGTCCTCACATGATTGGGTTTTCACAGAAGAGAGATCGAGAGATCAGCTGTTCATTAAACTGCTGCTGACAAGAGCACTGCAGTTTCGAAAATAATTATAATCAATTTCTTTTACAAGCCACTTCCGCCTCCTGAAGCTCAGACAATACATGCCTAATTTTTATCCTCACAAAAGCCCAATGAGATAGGCTAGGCTGAGAACTAGTGATTGGCACAAAGTCACCCAGTGAGCTTCAGGGCTGCCTTCAGATGTCTCCTAAAAGTCAGATAGTTGTTTATTTCCTTGACATCTGCTGGGAGGGCGTTCCACAGGGCGGGCATCACCACCGAGAAGGCCCTCTGCCTGTTTTCCTGTAACCTCACTTCTCGCAGGGAGGGAACTGCCAGAAGGCCCTCGGAGCTGGACCTCAGTGTGTGGGCTGAACGATGGGGGTGGAGACTTGATTTGAACCTCAGTTTTCCTAGCTCCAGTGTTACACTCAGTAGAAGGCAGTATTTTATGTTTGTTCCATGAGTCAGAACACTGATCCATCGAGCTCAGTATGTTGGTACAATGGGTCTGGCTGTTAACCAGAAGGTTGATGGTTTGAACCTGCCCAGGGACAGCTATAGACCATAGATTGTTAAATTTGCCAAAGGCCTGGGAAATGAGGAATGTTTTTGGCTGGTACCTAAAGATATGGAACAAAGGCACCATGCATTGTAGGGGGTTGGGCTAGATGACCCTCGGGTTCCCTTCCAACTCTATGATTCCATAATAATCTACTGCCTACTCAGACTGGTAGCAGCCTCTCCAGGGATTCAGGCAGGGGACATTCCCAGCCCTATGTGGTTGCTCACTGGGGCAAGACGGTTTAAGCATATCACACTGATCCTGGCATGAGAGCACTGATTGCCAATTAGTTTCCGGGCCCAATGTGAAGTGCTGATTCTGACCAAGAAGTCTTAAAATAGCTCAGGACCGCAATACCTTAAGGACAGAGTCACCCCATATGAACTGACCTGGACACTGTGATAATCATTTGAGGCCCTTCTTTGTGTGCCTCCTCTGTAAGAGATCTGGAGGGTGGCAACATGAGAATGGGCCTTTTTTGTGGTGGCCCCCTCCACTTGTGGAGGCTCCCATGGCACCTTTGTTCCATATCTTTAGGTGCTAGGCAAAAACAGTCCTCTTTGCCCAGGCCTCTGGCCAACTAAACAATCTATGGTCTTTTAAATGGGGGGGGGGGGAAATATTGTTTTTGTTTTTTACTATGGCATAGCTTTTTGTGTTTTTATATTGTAAACCTTCCTGTGATCCCTGGATGAAGGGCAGTACAAATATCTTTTTTTTAAAAAAAAAAAATTATGTCAGGAATCGAACCTTGGACCTTCTCTACACCACACTATCAACTGTATTTCAGAGACACCTGACTGTCACCGTTTCTGTGGCAATCCTCAATCTGGACAGAGCTGTTACATGGGCAGTGGCAAAGATCAGAGCGGCCTCTTGTGTGGTTTGGCAAATTTGTGCTCCCAGGAATCATTTTAATTACCTGGATGCATTCCTCAGGGTACATTGCTCTTGCCTCAGCAGTATTTTAGAAACCTGAACATCAGGGGTGGCATTATCCGCAAGCGTCAAGCTGCAATTTTGGAAACTGAGCACCCCTTATGGTTTAGAGCAGGCATAGGCAAACTCGACCCTCCAGATGTTTTGAGACTACAACTCCCATCATCCCTGACTACCAGTCCTGTTAGCTAGAGATCATGGGAATTGTAGTAGCCAAAAAATCTGGAGGGTCGAGTTTGACTATGCCTGGTTCAGAGGGATGTCCCTGGCTGCATTTCATTTCTATGAAGTTGTATGCAGTACTTAAGGCAGAGATCCTACAACCCAATTTACCAGGGAGTAAGTCCTTCTGATTTCAATGAGAGCTACTACCGAGCATACAGTATTTTTTCCTGGGGGTGCGCATACCCCTAAACATTTTGTGAATCTTTTGTCCATTTACTGTATTTATTTCCCCCGATCTGAACTCTAAAATGGTGATTTTCTTGAGTCCAAATGAGTACCCCTAAACTTTTAGAAAAAAAGCACGGCGAGTATATAGGATTGCACAGTTGCTTCTCTCTCTATTTTTGGTGTGGTGGGAAAGGCTTGCGAAATCGACAAGTATAACTGAACACCGCCTTAAAAGTGCCTTTAGCAATAAATGCAAAATGAAGCTAAAACTAAAACAAAACTTTTGGAGGACACCTGCCATTCAGCCCGCCCACCCACTCGCCTCTTTCCTTCCCTCCTCACCGAAAGAGCCGATCTCGACCCTGGGTCTGGTTGGTGAAGTGCACAAACGCTTCCATTGCAAAGGCGGCGGCAAACCCCACGCCGGACGGCGGCCAAGCAGCTCGGAACCCCGACACGGAACTTCCCGCAACGCGCCACCTGTGCGATCAGCTGGCTCTCGGGGAGTGGGCGTGGTCAGAGTTAGCCCCGCCTCCCCGCCCGTAGATCGCCCAGCCTCTCAAAAACGGCTGGCCTTCCTTCCTTCCGGGTCTGGGTTACTATGGCAACGTGTCAACTTCCGGAAACAGGTGCAGGGTGCTTTGTGTGTGTGTGTGCGCGCGCGTGTGTACACGTGTATAGGTGCGGGGCTGGGGTTTGGAAAGCGGAGTAAGGGGTTGTGATTTGTTATTGTGAAATCAGTTAATAAGATTCATTAACATGTCTCTGGAGCTCAGCACCGTGTGTGTGTGTGTATACACACACACACACACACACACACACACACATTTATCTTCCTCACATGCACTTTTTTTTTAATGGCGCCAATTGGTTTGAGAGTAAGAGTGGAGATGAGGAACTATATAACCTTTAGAATGGTTTATTGAATATTTACAGATAAATTGTAAAGAGATTAAAAACATTGGCGGGATTATTGCAATAACCTGCAATTTCATAAGTGTATATATTTAAAGAAGATGAATAAATGAACAAATTAAGTTAATGTGGATATGCAGAAGATGTTAAAAATAAATTTAAGGAACTGCAGAAGTCAGGGGAGGAAGTCAAGTTTTGAAATCAGTGAAAATGTATAAATCTGAAAAGTATAAATTATATATTACAGTACTTTTTTCTGGGTGGGGGGGACACAAACCCCTAAACATTTTGTGAATCTTTGTACTTTTGTCCATTTACTGTATTTAATTTTCCCAATTTGAACTATAAAATGGGGGTTTTCTTGTGTCAAAATGAGAGTACCCCTAAACATTTTTTAAGGGGAAAAAAGCTCTCTCTCTCTCTCTCTCTCTCTCTCTCTGTGTGTGTGTGTGTGTAAAACACCTTTAGAAGACATCCCTGTATAGGGAAGTTTTTTTTTAATGTTTTATTTTGTTTTTATATATGTTGGAAGCTGTCCAGAGTGGCTGAGGCAACTCAGTGAGATACGTGGGATACAAATAAATAATAATAATAATTTTTATTATGACACTAGGTCCAGGGAGATCCAGGTTCAAATCCCTCACGTACCCATAAAGCTCATTGTGTGACCTTGGGCTGCTTACACAGGCACACCCAGTGTAATCTACCTCATAGGGTGGTTGTGCAGATCCAACTGGGAGGAGGAACCATCTACACTCTCTGGAGCCCTTTAGTGTATAAGGTGATTATAAAACACACACACCTGCACACAGCCCTGTGAGGTAGGTTAAGCTGAGGGAAAGCAACTGATCCAGGGTTTCACCCAGTTGAGTATCCATTTGGACGATAAAGTTATTAGTCTAGTGTTGGAGACAGCATGCCTTTGAATAACATCTGCTGGGGATCCCTAGTAGAAGAGCACTGTTTTATCTGTTTTCATAGAATCATAGAATCATAGAGTTGGAAGAGACCACAAGGGCCATCGAGTCCAACCCCCTGCCAAGCAGGAAACACCATCAGAGCACTCCTGACATATGGTTGTCAAGCCTCTGCTTAATGACCTCCAAAGAAGGAGACTCCACCACACTCCTTGGCAGCAAATTCCACTGTCGAACAGCTCTTACTGTCAGGATGTTCTTCCTAATGTTTAGGTGGAATCTTCTTTCTTGTAGTTTGGATCCATTGCTCCGTGTCCGCTTCTCTGGAGCAGCAGAAAACAACCTTTCTCCCTCCTCTATGTGACATCCTTTTATATATTTGAACATGGCTATCATATCACCCCTTAACCTCCTCTTCTCCAGGCTAAACATGCCCAGCTCCCTTAGCCGTTCCTCATAAGGCATCGTTTCCAGGCCTTTGACCATTTTGGTTGCCCTCCTCTGGACACGTTCCAGTTTGTCAGTGTCCTTCTTGAATTGTGGTGCCCAGAACTGGACACAGTACTCCAGGTGAGGTCTGACCAGAGCAGAATACAGTGGCACTATTACTTCCCTTGATCTAGATGCTATACTCCTATTGATGCAGCCCAGAATTGCATTGGCTTTTTTAGCTGCCGCGCCACACTGTTGGCTCATGTCAAGTTTGTGGTCAACCAAGACTCCTAGATCCTAGGAGTTTTATCAAGCAAGACTCTCCTGAACTTTACTTCTGAGGAGTCAGGGGCATATTTGCTTTCTAGTGAGGAACACAGTCACACTGAATTCTGTTCTGGTAGAGCAGAACATAAGAAGAGCTATGCTGGATCAGATGAAAGTCCCATTTAGTTAGGCATCTTGTTCTCATGGTGGCCAACTTGATACCTATGGGAAGCCCAAATGCTGGACCTCAGCACCATAGTGCTGTCCTCTCCCTTTTGGTTGCCGTGGTATGAAGCAGGTATTGCTTCTCAAAACATAATGAACGGCTTTTGATTGGGGGGAAATACCTGATCAATAATCAGATTATATTTTACTACAGGGCTTTCTTAATATTCAAAGCTGCCAAACTGCTTGTAGAGGGACAATAGAAGTGGCACAAAAATGCCCGTCTTCCTCCGGAAGCAGCCCCTGGACATACCTTCACCCACTGAAAAGGACTGGATTAAGAAAGACGAAGAAGAGGACATATACTTGAAAGATCCATATGAGTACCTTGATTCTTTGCCTCAGCCTTATCGGATGATCAATAAACTGGTGAATCTTTTGCTTGAGCGGACCTGGGAAATTGTTGAGGGGCCGCAACCATTACAGGAAACCAGGCAGCCGAAGGTTCCGCCCCCAAAGTACCCACCTTCATCTGAATTCCAGGTACTCATTCCCGGGCAAATTGTGGGATGATTGCTTCTTACTTAGCCGTAGCTTCCCAATGAATTCAGTAGGAAATAACAAAGAGTCTTGTGGCACCTTAAAGGCTAACAAAGTTATTATGGCATAAGCTTTTGTGGACTAGAAACTACTTCACCATATGTATGAAGTGTTTTTCTGAGGTGGTAGGCATATAATATACACATGATTGTTAGTGGGTGGGATGGTGAGGTAAGAGGGAAATGAACTGCAGTAAGCACAGACTGTGGTGGTTATTTAACAGGCTACTAACATGTGTGCAAAATGGCTAGTGTGGTTATTAATATGGCAGCATTGAAAATAACACTAATATTTATCAGCAGTGCATTAATGCATGTAATGGGATTAATTGCTGAGCTGGGCATTGTGCTTTCTTCACTTTCCATATTCCCAGGTTGAAGGAAGGGCAAACTGCATGGTAGCCACTGGAGAATTCATCTTCATTGGCTTTTCTATGGGACTATCTGTCTTCAGCATACCCACATGTGAAAAGCCCACATGCGAGAAGGTATGTGCTTGGGAGGCAGCCAACGTTGAGATTTGTGCCATCAAGGTTTCAAACTTTGGCAGTAGCTCCTATCTCATTGGTTCAGTGGATGAGCTGGGTAAGTATATTTAACACCCATCTGCAAATTAATTATGTTTTCTACACTATTTTCTATCCCACCTGTCTTATGAGGAGCTCAGGCCTCTGTTATGTTTGTCCTATCAACCCTGTGAGAGGGATCTGTATAGTTTCTATTTTACAGAAGGGAGAACTAAAGGAAGAAAGTGGCTTGCTCAGGATCACATGGTGGCCCCATGCCTTTTCTCGTTGCCTGGTTGTATTCTGAAAACCTCCCTGTGCTTTAATGACAACTAAGAAGCACAAATCCTGCCTGAGACTATGTTGTTTATTGTCTTTTTCAGCTTAATTTTGGCAACTGAAGCAGCTCTGTAGTCATATGTCTGAGTTGTCCTGCTACTTGGATACCCACATTCAGCCAGTTCTGTGCCAGAACTGGTGCATGACTCGGATTTTGCAAGAAACTGCCCCCACGCTAGCAACCATTCTCTTTTTCAAATAAGAGAGTAAGGTGTGATGAGTGCGCTGATGATGCCCAGCTCTATTTTTTTGTGTATCATCTAATTTAGGAAAGCTGTGTAAGCCATGGACCAGCACCTGGGCTTGATGGTAGGCTGGAGGAGGGTCAGCAAATTGAATCTGAATCTTGGCAAGATGGAGGTGCACTGCCTGACCAATTCCAGTCTGGATAATTGATCAATTGCCTACTATAGATATACTTCCCCTGAGGTGCTCCTGGATTTATTTCTGTGACTGGAGCTCAGGTGACCTCAGTGGCTAGGATTCCCTTTTACCAAGATAGTACAATTACTGTTCTCCATGCTGTAGTAACCTTCCAGCTGGATTACTGCAATTCATTGCAGTGCTTTCTATGTAGGGTTGTCCTTGAAGTTGGGCTGGTGCAAAATTCAGCAGCTGAACTTGGGACAGGATACCACCAGCATGTTCCCCTGCTGTTGGAAGAATTGCACTGGCTGCCAGCTACTAAGCTAAGTTCATGGTGCGGGTTTTGGTGCAGAAATCGCTATACAACTTGGGACCAGGATAACTGAAATAATGTTTCTTCCCTTATGAAACTGCAGATACCATCTCATCAGGAGGCCTGTTCCATACTATGTTGGAATTGGGATTTTAGCATGACAGCACCGGTCCTTTCCATTGTGTTTCAAAACAGCACCATCTCTATTGGATCATAGCCAATGTTAGTCCTGCTCAGAGTAAACCCACTGAGATGAATGACCATGGCTAACTTAGATAAGTTAATCTCAGCTGTTGTCAGGGATAGAACCTGGGACCTTCTGCATGCAGAGCAGATTCTCTGCCACTTAACTACAGCAATCCCTTTGCTACATAAAACCCACCCCCTTTTGCTATTGCTTCTCCAGTTGGTGACTTGCTGGATTGCTGATGGTCACAGGTAAGAGATGTTCACAGGTAAGCAGCAAGCCGGGTAGCATGAGATGCTAGGGTTCAAAGGAGCAGGGCTGCTCCTCAGCTATGCAGATGTTATATCTTGCCTTTACTCCAGGGCACTCAAGGCACAGCATCCACGATTCTCCCGCTTCTATTTTACCCTCACCACAACTCTATGAGGTAGGTTAGGCTACAAGATAGTAGCTGGCCCAAGGTCACGAGCGAACTTCATGGATGAGCAGGAATTAGTATTTACACCTCTCCGAACTCTCCAAAGGGAAAACTGATGATTTATAAGACTTGTCATTTAATGGATAATGGAAAAGAGGAAACCTGATGTGCTAATGAACATGAAAGAAAAGGTATCCTAGTGCAATTTCTTCTGTTGTTGCGTTCCAGGTATTGCTCGTCTTTTTTACTTTTTCAAGGAGAATCTGCTGTCTATAAAAGCCATAAATGAAGTGGTGAGTCCCCGCTATATATCTATCTCTTATAGTTACTGGTTATCTGAATCTCAGCTTTTGGAAAACCCAGTTATCCAAATCCATTGTGCCCATATTGTACCCATATTGGTACAATTCTAAGTAAAAGGCACTTCCATCCATCCATATGTATAATTATTCACACACACCACACACACACACACACACACACACACACACATCTTTTCCCCATACTATTTGATATACAGCCTGATAACGGTCATGCTTTACTTGGAAGTAAGACCTGTATTTTCAGTGGTGTTTATATTTTCAGTGGTGTTTCTAAAACAGTGCCCCAACTTTCTGCATGCTTACTTGGACTTGCTTACTTACAAGTCCCATTTCACTCAGTAGGCCATCTGAGTAAACATGCTTTGGCTCGGTCTGAATGTAAAATGAGGTTAAATGTGAATGACCAACAGCGGCCAAACTTAAACCATAAGAAGTCTCACAGATGCCAGTGGAAGAGATGCATGACTCAGTCCTATGCATCTTTACTCCAAAGTAGGTCTGACTTTGTACAGGATTTGTACAGGAGGGCTTGCTACATGATACATACATGATAAAGCCAATTTTAGCCATTTCACCCCTTGTTTTTTCCTGTAAGACCAATTGCAGTCCTTAACGGTCGTCAACAGGCTTACCACACCTATCAGCCAATCACCCATTCCCACCACCCTTCTGAGTAATACCCCTCCCTACCCTCTCACTATATAGACGGGTCTGGTAACTTCTGTTTCAGTGTATCTGAAGAAGTGTGCATGCACACGAAAGCTCATACCAATAACAAACTTAGTTGGTCTCTAAGGTGCTACTGGAAGGATTTTGTTGTTGTTGCTTGCTACTTAGTATGTGTGTATAAAATTGAACCATTAGCATATCCTTTCCCGTAAATATTAATGGGACTTAATTTTGGTTGTACTATGTCAGCAGTTATTGTTGACTTTATGCGTGCATGCTAAAAGTCCCGACTGGTGCTGCTTCAAGGTTTTACATATCTGCTATACTCAGGGCTGGCCCACCTACAAGGCAAGATGAAGCAGCCACTTTGGGCAGCAGAAAGTCTCACCCCATTGCCTCTGCTGCCAATTTCTGGCAATTTTTTGCTGAAATTTTGAAAGATCTCGCAGAGTGTGAGAGATCTCGCCAGATTTTGGTGAGATCTCACTGGAAATCGGCGCTGGCTTGCTTCTCCACTAGCAGCGGAGAGGGTGGGGTGCTGCTTTTTCATTTTGCTTCAAGCAGCAAAACTGGATGTGTCAGCCCTGACTATACTTATCCTTCCAAGCCTCTTGCAGCCAGCCTATACTCTGCATTACCTGCATAGAACTGTCACTTCTGGGCTGAGTGTTTTGATGGTCCACCTTCCTGTTGATGCCAGCTTTCTTCCTGAATGAGGTCCTCTGCGTTCATCAACCGTCCAGCGGCAGGCGGAAAATCAATAGGCACAGCTTTCCCCACTGTGTAGTCCTTATCTGCAGCCAAGTCCAACTGTTAAAATGAGTTACTTCTATTGAACTCTGGAGGCAATGATGAATGTGATAAAGCCACGTATGCTTTATTGTGCATTTACATGGCAGAACATCAAGGTTTCTTCATCAGAGTCTTCTAATGATAGGTGGTGTGCTCAGAGTCAAACACATAAATGACAAAAGAGCTTCTTTTGCAACAAACCTGCCAGATCAGGTTTCCCGACTTGGCATTCCAGCTTCCACAAGCCCAGCCTGCTCTAATTTCAGAATATATATTTACCATCTTCTTATCTCTTTTTTGGTAGGAAGATATTAGTAAGCGAAATACATGTGTTGCACTGGAACTCTCTCGCGGGGCTGATTATGCAGGCTTTCTGCTGCAAGGCAAGTTTCAACATTTGTCAAACTTAGCCAGACAAGTTGCAAGCTGCAGGCTGGAGTGTGGCACTTTTTATATTTTTATATCCTTCAGGTTTCCCTTTGGAATCTCTCTTTTTACCACGATGTGTTTTGGGTAGTTCGTTTTGTGATACTGCACCCACTCGGTCTAATCTTCCAAATAAAAAATCCAGACCACTCTCCGCAGACAAGTAACTTTTCAAATACATATTTATAGCTTTAAAAAAAGGGGGACCAAGTCCTCAGAAGATAGCTTACAGAAATAGTCATTATAATCACAATAAGTAAAGGTAAAGGGACCCCTGACCATTAGGTCCAGTTGTGGCCGACTCTGGGGTTGCGGCGCTCATCTCACTTTATTGGCTGAGGGAGCCGGCGTACAGCTTCCGGGTCATGTGGCCAGCATGACTAAGCCACTTCTGGCGAACCAGAGCAGTGCATGGAAACGCCGTTTACCTTCCCGTCAGAGCGGTACCTATTTATTTACTTGCACTTTGACGTGCTTTCAAACTGCTAGGTTGGCAGGAGCAGGGACTGAGCAACGGGAGCTCACCCCATCGTGGGGATTCGAACTGCTGACATTCTGATTGGCAAGTCCTAGGCTCTGTGGTTTAACCAACAGCGCCACCCGGGTCTCTATAATCACAATACATCTCAATAAAAAAGCCTCATCAATTGAAATATGAGGAAGGGACCGGTGGCCTTCAGATGTTCTTGGACTACAACGCTTTTCATCTCTGGCTATTGGCCACACTAGTTGGAGCTAATGGAAGTTGAAGTCCAACAACATATGGGTGGCCACACATTCCCTGCTGCTGAATTAAAACATATGGCACCTGCATAAAATTGATGTGAAAGGGCTTTATTATTATTATTGTTAATAATAATAATAATAATAATAATAATAATAATAATAATAATAGTAATAATAATAATAATAATAATAATAATAATAATAATAACAATAACAATAATAATAAGTTTCTAAGCAATCTGGGGCTCTCACTGGTACATCTGCACATGCTTATACTCAGTTTTGCCCTGCCTCAGCCCCTTCAAGGCAAGCTGCAACAATGCTGCTGTTTGGGGGGTGGTTCTGTCCCACCACACTGACGGCTGGTAGGTCTAACTGAAGACCAGTTAGAGAAAGGGCCTTCATGGAATTCTCTAGAAAGGACATTCTAGACATATGGGGTCACCACAAATAAGGCCCTACCTCTGGTATATGGATACAACAGGCCTTTCCTGTTCATTCCTTAAGGCTGCAAACCCCTATCCACTTACTGGGAGTAAGTGCCGTTAAACTCAGTGGGGCTTACTTCTGAGTAGACATGTATAGGATTGCACTGTAAGTCAGTCACGCATATGGTGAGGAAGTTGTTTCTGTTCCCTACAGAGGTCGATTCCATTTCCTTTGGCTTTCACCGAGAATATACGACTCTGCTAATATAAAACTATTAGAAGAAGCATCCTCAAAAAGCTTTAGAAAACACCCCTTATCAAACCGTCGGGGTTTCTGATCCTCAGCATAGTTTTTTTTACACTGTTGGGTATATTTGTAGAATGTATTTACATGTATGAACTTTATCACAAAAAGAATAAATCAGTCTGGATGGTAAAGGACCAGAATTTTGGCAAGTAACTGCATCAGCATATTGCATGACTTAGTTGCAGAGTTTTTGTGACACAATCCAGGCTATGGCACTGACATGGAAACTTTCTCAATAGGGTTTGAGGTTTCTAAATAGGACGCTTTCAGATATTGGGTAATGGATACTTTGAATGTGTGTGACTTTTTGTGTGTTTTGGTAAGATTCCTCCCCCCTTCTTCATATGCTTCAAAACTTTAAGAGCCACTTACATGCCTATATATCTGTATCTCCTGACATACTATGTATAAGTGGCCAAGAGTAAGCAGGAATTTGCCTTTTAGGGAGCAAAACTAGAAAGATTGCTCGACTAAGAGACCTTTCTTCTCCTTCCCCATTGCTTCATCTGTTTTCTTCTGTTTCCTCACAGCAGGCGGCTCGGAGGCTTGGCTGGAGATCTACCGATTGCCTAAGGATTCTTGGCTAAAAGAAACAGAAAATGCCCAGAATGTCGCACTTACAACTCCAGCAAACACCAAGGACATGAAAGTTAACCAGGCAACCCTGCCAGAGAAGGCTGGGGTAGAGGTGGATAAAAAAAATGTAATTCCTATGGATCATATCTAGCCCCTCAAAAGTTTTTTGTGCCCTTCCCCTCCATGACCTTTCAATTGTCATTAGAATGAATGAATGAATCAACACATGAATAAATGAATGAATGTGGCCTTCCAAATGTTGTTGGACTCCAACTTCCATCAGCCAGCATGACCAATGTTCAGGGACAATGGGAGTTTTAGTCCGACATAATTTGATAATAATTTTTATTAGTTTTCAGTTACAACAATCCAATAATAGCCTGATTATAACAATGCAAAATTATAATACAATTACTAATAGCAATCATTCAGATGCCAAATTATATAATTTAGGTGCCCCCCCCCGCATTCTAGAATTGATGGTTTACTTTATTTCTGCATTCCAAAAATCTTATTAATTTCAATTACACTACAGTCAAAATAGCAATGTTAACGACTTCCATTCGTATCAACACATCAAATGATTTATAAACCTGCAGGTGAAGCATTCAAACTATATCCTTGTTCTTCCTGTGTGTGGCAATTATCCTGTCCTTGTAAAATATTATGTCTATCTTTTCCCAGTTGTTGCTGTTCTCTATCATGCCTTGGGCGGAGCTAATATCCCATTGTTGTTTCAGAAATTCCCCATTGCTCCGTCCCGTGCCTCATTGTTTTGCTACTTTAAAAGCAGCTGCAAAAATCACACCGTCCCATTGAATATCCTGTTTTCGCCATTTTCCCTCTCAGCCTGGGAAGGAGAGTGATCTGCAAATAACTCAGTAATGAACATTACCGAGTCCAACATCATTTGAAGGGAAATGGGCGCCCTATTTCCACTGAGGTTCTTCAAGAGAGTTTTGTCTTTACAGTGGTGCCCCGCAAGACGAAATTAATTCGTTCCGCAATTTTTGCTGTCTAGTGAATTTTTCTTCTTGCGAAGCACGGTTTAAACGGTTTAACAAAGTCGCAAGACATTTTCGTCTTGCGAAGCAAGCCCATAGGGGAATTCGTCTTGCGAGGCAAATCGCGAATGAAAAAACCTTTCGTCTAGCGAGTTTTTTGTCTTGCGAGGCGTTCGTCTTGCGGGGCACCACTGTAGTTCTTTTCTGTCCCGATACCATTTATACACAGGTGTACGTTCCAAACTTTGTCAGAGGCAGAAAATTTGTATTCAGTGAAGCCAAATGACAATGTTTCAGAGTTCTCTTCTCACGAGCAAGTAGTCTTTCTATTGTGGATAGGCATGCCTGGAAATTATTTATTTGTATGAACCACTTGATCAAAAAATATTTCTCTTTGACTGGTGTGCAGATAAAATAACAGATAAAGAAATGCTGAGATCCACAAACCCATGAATGTGCTGCCCCTTCATTTGTAGCGTTAGCACAAGCAAACCTTTCAGAAATGGGCTTGCATGTTCCCCATTTCCTCCTCTTTCAAGGAGGAATTACCACCTGCTCCCTGTGTGTTTTCCTTTTCTTTCACTGGGAGCAGGAATGAGCACGTCTTAAAGGTTTGTTGAGCTGAGGGAGCTGCAGTGGTCCTAGGTGAAATTGGGGTATCCTGCATCACGTATGTTAGAGGGACTCCAGTGTGTATATAATAATTGCTGCCTTTTCTGGTTCTGTAGAAGAAGGCTCCGGAAATCCAAGGATTGGTTGCTGAAGAGGTGGTAAGTAGTCTAACAGTGGTCTAAACTACTGAGCCTTTTGGGCTCACCGATCTGAAGGGTTGGCGGTTCGAATCCCCATGATGGGGTGAACTCCCGCTGTTCTGTCCCAGCTCCTGCCAACCTAGCAGTTCAAAAGCACACCAGTGCAAGTAGATAATTAGGTAGCACTGCGTCAGGAAAGCAAATAACATTTCTGTGTGCTCTGGTTTCCATCACAGTGTCCTGTTGTGCCAGAATGTTGCTGGCCACATGACCTGGAAAGCTGTTGGTGGACAAATGTCAGCTCCCTCAGCCTGAAAGTGAGATGAGCGCCACAACCCCATAGTCGCCTTTGACTGGACTTAACCGTCCAGGGGTCCTTTACCTTTACCTTTTTTTTACAGTTCCTTGCATTATTTGAAGGAAACCATGACTGTTAAGGTGATATAACTGTTCTTGAAGTGAAGGGCGTTGGTTGATGTGCCCAGGGTCCTTTAACACAGATGAGTTATGCCGTAACTATTGAGAGATTCTGAACATGCCATCTTGTATGAAAAACACAACACACATCACTGGATCATGGAAATGCTAGTAAACAAAAAAAGTAGACCACGCAAGGTGGAAGTCAGCCAATTCCCGCTGCAGCTTATCTGTAAAGGAAGCCTCTTATGAAATAATTAACCATTTATTTGCTGTGAGACAGGCAGAATTGCAACAAACCTGAAGATCATATTCCTAAATGCTACTCCTTTACACCATTATTGCTTCTTGGTTGACAACTCGTAGGGGAGGGGGGAGCAGCCAGCAACCATTCCAGGGCTGGTTTGGACTTTGCAGCCTTAATTTCTGGCCCCTATTTTTGCTTTAGATGAGTGCAATGCTTATACCATGCATTGTCCTGTGTCTTGGACCTGGAGTGACACTATGAGACACATGCACTATTTTTGGAGTCCAGCCACTTTTATTGTAGGATAGAGGAGGTCCCCCAGTCTTTGTATCAAGTGATTGGTTAACATTCCAAAGAGGATAGCCAGAAATTGCTTGGCTTCGGGAAATCTCAGTGTATGGGGCGAGATGGGAAGTGGACTCTGGAAGTGGAATTGTTTAGAATTGCCTCTCTGCTTCATTACAGGATCCTCAAGTGCTTCTAAGCAGGCTTGAATCGAGGCTGATTCCCCCTGTTCTGTTGCTGAAGATCAGATCACCCAAACCATTTGCACGTATGAACTCTCCTTACCTTCTTCTGTTTACCTGTCTTTTCTGTTTCTGTGTTTTGTTGAAATAGTGCAACAGTAAAAATACAAAATGTAAAAATAGTATGATAAATACATGTATTAGGACCAACTAAAATGTACATAAATAAAACAACCATCTCCTGCTGTGGTTCCCCACAATTGGTGTTCAGTGGTACGCTGTCTCTGGTCCTGGGATTTGAATTTTGCCATTGTGACTAGTTGCCACTGATGCCCTCCATGTATTTGTCCAACCCCCTTCTAAAGCAATTTCTGTCATTCAAATTTCATTGTCTTAACTTTGCACACTGAAGAAATACTTCGTTTTGTCCATTCTGAATGTGCTACTACTGTTCAATTTCATGGGCTGATTGCAGGTTCTAGTATGGTGAGAGAGGGAGAAAAAGTTCTTTCTGTCCACCTTCTTTACACAAAGGATAAGTAAAGCATGTTTAGAGCGGTACAGTTTTATTTTTATTTTTTAAAGAAAGCCCCCGCCTCCAGGCACACAATCTAAAAAAATAAAATAGCAAGGGGAGTTTGAATGAAATGGGAACTCGGGGTGTGCTGTCATTTGGCAAGGCATGTTCATTGCACCTCCTTAGCCTGCAGGAGGTGGGGGCATAAATATTAAGACTTTTCATGCACTTCCTCCAACTTTCTCAAGCGCCTCTTCCACCATTTGCAGGGAGTGTTTCCTTTGTCAGAAATGGAGAGCACTACCAGCATTGACCAGCAGAGGCCATCAGAGCCCAGAGCTGGTCTGTCTTTACAATCCCTGCAGAACCCGGTCTGCTATACTGAACAGCATTTAGTGCACCGAAAGAAAATAGAATGTTTTCAATTGGTGCCTACTGTTTCTCCTTCCCTGCTTAAAGGGCATTAAGAGGGGAGGATTCTCTCTCTAAAAAATGAGAATACAATGTGCAAATTTGCAACAGGTTTCCTGTCTAGGCTGGTAGCCCTTTGTGACTGGCTCCTGCTGCGTATCAGACAAGGATTCTTCATGGCAAGGACCCAATGACCGATTCTAACACTGTCTTGTATACATTTAAACTCAGCAAGCACATTTAAGCATCCTTATGAAGCCTTAATGAAGAGTGATGATGGCAGTGTGATTGGCTTGGGATACAACCATATGCTCAAGGAAAGCCAATGGGAGCGGCAGGAGGCAATATTTAGCAGCACTTTCCAACAGTATCTGGAGACAGAAGATGAGCTAGAGATCAAGGAGGAGAAACCCTGGTGAGTGGGGGGGGGGGGGTTGAATTACATCTTTTTTTTTTTTCATGCATAATTTTTATTAGTTTCCAAAACTCAAAACACAGAATAAGCTGTTTCAATATTCATATCAATTCACCAAAAGAAAGAAAAAAGACTTCCTTCAGTCATTCCACAAATCGTCCAAAATAACAGTAAACAGTATATCCGCATTTCCATGATTGTAATGCCTTAAGTCATTCTCATTCTTCCCTTTTTTTTGGCATTACCCTTTCCCTCTTACAGAGCACCTCTGAAACCTACTAGTGTTGTCTGTTCATCGATTAGGCTTTCCAGATATTTCGTAAAACTTTCCCAATTTTTAACAAATCTCTGATCTTTTGCATATCTGATTTTACCTGTCATCCTGTCCATCTCCACATAATCTAATAGTTTGGATCTCCATTCCTCCGTTGTCGGTACGCTCTCTTGTTTCCAGTTTTTAGCTATTAAGACCCTTGCTGCAGTTGTTGCGTATTGGAACAATTTGTAATCTTTCTTCTTTATCTCCTTTCCTACCAAACCTAGTAGAAACGCCTCGGGTCTTTTAGCAAAGGTGTATCTTAACATTTTCTTCAGTTCATTATATATACTCTCCCAAAACTCTGTGACCTTTCGGCATTCCCACCACATATGGTAGAAAGTCCCCTCCCTTTCCTTGCATTTCCAGCATTTGTTACAGGATCTGTACATTTTGGCTAGTTTAACCGGAGTCAGGTACCAACGATAAACCATTTTCATTAAGTTCTCTTTAAGTGACACACAGGCTGTAAATTTAAGATGTTGTTTCCAGAGTTTTTCCCACTCTTCTAAGTAAATGTTACGACCAAAATCTCTGGCCCAGTGCGTCATTACCGCCTTGACCTCCTCGTCAGCTAGGTTCCAGTCCAGTAAGTACTTGTACATTTTTGATAATATTTTTGTATTATTCCCCAAAATCTCGATTTGAAATCTGGAATTTTTGTCGGCGTAGCCTTTGTCTTTGGCGTCTTTCCTAAACATATCATTTATCTGGTGGTAGTGCAGCCAATCGTGTACTAGAGGTTTAACCTGTTCATACGGCCTTATTTTCCACTTTCCTTCCTCTTTAGTTAACAGTTGTTCATAGGTTGCCCAATTGGCTCCCATATTAATCTTTTTGATAGCCATAACCTCTAACGGAGATAACCATTGGGGTGTTCTGGGTTCTAGCATGTCTTTATACCTTTCCCAAACCTCCAACAGAGGGCCCCTAAATATATGATTCCCAAATCCTTTGTGGCCCTTCTTCCGCCCATGCCACAGATAGGCATGCCACCCATATCGGTTATCGTGGCCCTCTAGGTCTAACACTTCACTGTCTTCTAATTTTATCCATGCCTTAACCCAACATAAACAAGATGCCTCATAGTATATTTTCAGATCAGGTAGGGCGAAGCCTCCCCTTTCTTTAGTATCCGTTAAGATTTTAAACTTTACTCTCGGCTTCTTCCCCTGCCAGATAAATCTGGAAATCTCTCTATGCCAGGCTTTAAATATCTTTGTACCTTTGATAATCGGGATGTTTTGAAAGAGAAATAAGATTCTTGGTAATACCGACATTTTAATTGTGGCTATTCTGCCCCAGAATGACAGTCTAAGCCGACCCCACGTTTCTATGTCCTTCTTAACGCCTTTCCAAACCATTTCATAATTGTTTTTAAATAAATCTATGTTTTTTGGCGTTACCCATATCCCTAAGTATTTCACCTTCTTTGTTACATCTATTTCTATTTCTCTCTGTAGTTCCTCGATTTCTTCTGCCTGCATATTTTTAACTAATATTTTTGTCTTCCTTTTGTTTAATTTAAAGCCTGCCACTTCTCCAAACTGATCGAATTCTCTGAGTACCTCTTTCGTTGAATCCAATGGATCTTCCATTGTTACAACCAGGTCGTCTGCGAAAGCTTTAGTTTTGTATTCATGCTGGCCGACCCTGATCCCTTTAATTCTTTTATTGTCTCTGATGGAATTCAATAAAACCTCTAATATCATTATAAATAACAGTGGGGACAATGGGCATCCCTGTCTTGTTCCTTTAGTTACTATTAATTCTTCCGTCTCTACATTGTTTATTATCAGTCTTGCTCTTTGTTCCGTGTATATTGCTTTTATCCCATTAAAGAATTCAGTGCCTACTTCCATGTGGTCCAATTGCTTCAACAGGAATTCCCAATTTACGTTATCAAACGCTTTCTCAGCGTCTACAAATAACAGTAAACCTTGTTTGTCACACCTTTCTGTTAGATATTCTATAATATTTATGATATTTCTTAAGTTGTCTTTCATTTGCCTCCCCGGCAAAAAACCGGCTTGATCTCTATGGATGCTATTTACCAAAATGACTTTAAGTCTTCTAGCCAAGACTCCCGCAAAGATCTTATAATCTATATTTAGTAAGGAAATCGGCCTGTAATTTTTAATTTGCTTTAAATCTGTATCCTGCTTTGGAATTAATGTAATCAATGCCTCCTTCCACGTCTCCGGTATTTCTCTTTCCTTTAAAATGTTGTTCATTACTTCTTGTAGTGGGTTCAGCAGGACCGATTCCATCTCTTTGTAGTATCTACTAGTAAACCCATCTGGGCCTGGGGCTTTCCCATTTTTTAAGTCTGTTATTATTGCTTTTATTTCCTCCGCCTCAATTGGGGCATTTAGTTTCTCTTTGTCTACTGCGGTGATCTTATTGATGTTCTTAGCTATAAGATATCTCTCTATTTCCTTCGTCTGGTTCCTTTCTATGTTTCTAAAAAGTTCTCCATAGTAGTCCATAAAGGCTCTCCTTATTTCTTTGGGTTTGTTTATCTCTATTCCTTCCACCACTATCCTGTTTATTGTATTTTGTTCCTTTCTTTTTTTCAGCTGCCAGGCTAATAACTTCCCTGTTTTGTTGGCATGTTCAAAGTTCCTCTGTCGCAGTCTTTTAATTTTCCATTCTATCTCTCTATTTATCAGCATTGTATATTGGGCTTGTAAGACTTTGATATTCTCTTTTATTTTCTTATTTTTTGGGTTTTTAATCAGTTTCTGCTCGTTCTCTGCTAATTGTTGCATAATTTCTTTTTTCCCTTTTTCCCTTTTTTTGTTCTTGATTGCACTCTGTTGAATAAAAAAACCCCGCATCACCGCCTTGCCTGCATCCCATACCACCTTTAACTTTGTATTATTGCCTAGGTTATCTTCAAAATATTCTTTTAGTCTATTTTGGGCCTTTTCTACTACCTCTTGGTCATCCAGCAGATAATCCTTCAGTTTCCATCTGATTAATCTGCTTTCTTGCCCTTTCAATTCCATTTTTATTGGGTTATGGTCCGAAATTGTTCTGGCCTGGATCTCCACCCGTGCTGATCTTGGGACTAGCTCTTTCGAAATCCATATCTGGTCTAATCTGGATGATGAATCATTAGGTTCTGAATGGAAGGTATATTGCTTTTCTAGAGGATATTTGAACCTCCAAATATCTACTAAATTGCAGTTTTGGGCCAGGGAGAAGAAAGTTCTAGGCAGTTTCCCATCTTTACTCTTTGTATCCCTCAATCTGTCTAGTTCTAGCGACACCACGCCGTTCATATCTCCTAGTAGTATGATTTTCTGGTCGGCGTAGTCAGATAATCTTTCTTCCAACTTCCCATAAAATTCTGACTTATTTACATTAGGCGCATATATTCCGACTATTATTATCTTTTCTCCCTGCCAATTTATTTGTACTGCTGATATCCTTCCTTCTTCATCTTTGAATAGATGTTTCGCTTCAATTCTTTTATTTATATAAATAACCACTCCCCTCTTTTTACTCTGGTCTGAGGATATAAATTCATTCCCCAGTCTTTGATTAATCAGAGTTCTTTTGTGTTTCCTCGCTATATGTGTCTCTTGGAGACAGATGACGTCCAAACTTTCCTTCTTCAGAATATGCTCGATTCGATTCCTTTTTCCTTTATCATTCATCCCATTAACATTCCAACTAAACACCCTTAGTGCCATCACGATTTAATTATGGGGAAGGGAAAAAAACAACTATTGATTCCTTTTATGCTTCCTCTTCAGTCCCTCCTCCCTCCTCCCCCTCCTCCCCCGAGCCCCCCGCTCCCCCCGAGTCCTCCCCCAATCCTGTCCCCCCCCTCTGCCCTCCTCTCTATGCGGTTTTAGTTCTTTATATTTCCTTAAAAATTTGTCTGTTTCTCCTGGATTTGTCAATTTTTGTCTCTTGCTCCTATATGTAAAGGAGACGCCTTCCGGAAATTCCCACTTAAACTCAATATTATTTCTTTTGAGTATCTGTACCAATTCTTTATAGGAGTCTCTGCGCTTTAGAAGCCTAACAGGAATGTCTTTGAAAATTATTATGTTATTCCCTCCAATGTTAAATCTTTTCTCTCTATTCTTGTGTAGAATCTTGTTTTTTATTTCCTTATCTTTAAATATAATTAGGCAGTCTCCTACAAATTTTTTGTTTTTTGGGAACTTGGCTTTCAACCTGAAAGCCGATTGTATTGCCTTTTCTACCTCTTCTAACAGTATCTGGAGACAGAAGATGAGCTAGAGATCAAGGAGGAGAAACCCTGGTGAGTGGGGGGGGGGTTGAATTACATCTAACATTTATTTCCATCTTCTATACTTGTTATGCTCCTGGGAGCAGCAAGACCCACAGAGTTTATTTCTGCTAAAATAGTAAATCTGGAAAGATTCACCTCCAGCCCACCCTGGGTTCACGGGACAATTTATTAATCAGTGGCTTGATTTCTTTCTATATACATAGGAATGTAAGGCTGTCGTCACGCTGCAGTTCACGTGGCTGCTGATAGGTGGCCACACCAGCTCCAGCGGGACGGCATGCAGGTGAGTGAGAAGTGCAGGCAGCAGGCAGCCCAGGTGAGCCATTTAACAGAGGGGCGGGGGAGGGGGGGAGATGATTCACAGAGCAGTATGGCAAACCAGTCTGTGAAGTGCCCTCCCCTTCTGTTAAATGCAGCTGCAGCACAGTTTAATGTAGGGAGGGTGACGCTTCAGAAAACTACTCTCTGAAGTGCCTCCCCCTTCTTTAAAATGTGTGAGGAGAAGTGGGTTGAGCTGTGAGGGGGATAGGTGAGGTGGTGGGTAAGGTGTAAAAGGAATGGGGTTTGGTCAGATGCAAAGGCATCTAGACTGGTGACTGGAAGTGGTTGCCGGAACCACGTAACACCAGTCTTGAAAGAGCTACATTGGCTCCCAGTACGATTCTGAGCACAATTCAAAGAGTTGGTGCTGACCTTTAAAGCCCTAAATGGCCTTGGCCCAGTATACCTGAAGGAGCGTTTCCACCCCCATCGTTCAGCCTGAGGTCCAGCTCCAAGGGCCTTCTGGTGCTTTCCTCACTGCGAGAAGTGAGGTTACAGGGAACCAGGCAGAGGGCCTTCTCAATAGTGGCGCCTGCCTGTGGAACGCCCTCCCATCAGATGTCAAGGAAATAAACAACCGTCTGACTTTTAGAAGACATCTGAAGGCAGCCCTGTTTTAGAGAAGTTATTAATGCCTGATGTTTTATTGTATTTTTAATATTTTGTTGGAAGCCGCCCAGGGTAGCTGGGGAAACCCAGCCATATGGGCAGGGTATAAATAAATTATTATTATTATTATTATTATTATTATTAGGCAGGAGGAGGCGGCCAGGTGTGGGGGTTGGCAGGTAGGTGAACGGACATGTGGAGTGAGCAGGGGTGGCAGCCCCTAGTATAATGTATACTTTAACAGGAAGTCACATTGCAATGTTTGTTGTTGCTTTTTGTGGTGGTTTAGCACAAACATTACTTATACCAGTGTCATTGACTATCTCCCCCCCCCCTGAACCTTTATATATATCCTATATGTTTTAAAATGATTTATTCTCTCTCTCTCTCTCTCTCTCTCCCCCCCCCCCCGCACCTGGCCGCCATTTCAGCAATGCTATGTTCCATTTTCACTTGCCTGGCCGCACTTTGCCTGTTGGAACCGAATTCAGAGCTGAGCCAGGTAATTGTACTGCGGAAGTTCCTTCTGCAGAATTAGAGAGGCAAGCCTGAACAAAACTAGATGGGGAACCTGGAACTTTGTGTCTGGGATTTGAAATTTGCATGGCCCACCCACCTCTGTTTTTGGCTTTCTCATTTTGCTCCCAGAATTGGGGAGAGGGGAGCTGCTGGGGTTCTGAAGTGCCTATCTTCCCTCTTGGCCCTTTATTTATTTCCTTCTCTTTCTCTTGTTCTCCAGATATGCCCATTGCTCTCAGCATTCACTGGAGCAGGAGCCACAACCTCTGCTACTACTTTCTCAGTCGCCCAGCAAAGGAGAAAATTGGTAATGCAGTGTGCAAGTAACAGCTGCAATTTTATGTGCATTGTCAAACCTCCTCATGATCCATCCCAGAAAGACTCTTCTGGTCATATCTGCAACAGAGCTGTGGCATTTTTAAGCTGAGTTTCTGCCTCCTGCTCCTGCCACTTCTGGGCTCCCATCCGCATGTTGCTTTCTCCACTGTAATGTCTAGTGTTCCCATGATACAATATTGCTGGTCAGAGATGCCAGTTTTGGCATAAGCCTAATCTGTCTGGCAATGTGGTTCTGACCCTTGGCATGATATAAGAGGGTCCACAACAGCCGTTCGGCCCTGAATACTTGAAGGAACCTCTCACCCCACCCCCATAATTCAGTCTGGACACTGAAGTCCAGCTCCGAGGGCCTTCTGGTGGTTCCCTCATTGCGAGAAGGGAGGTTACAGGGAACCAGGCAGAGGGCCTTCTCGGTGGTGGCACCCTCCCTGTGGAATGCCCTCCCATAGACATCTGAAGGCAGTTTTGTATTGGGAAGCTTTTAATGTGTGGTATACTGTTGTGTTTTGTATATTTTTTTGGAAGCCACCCAGAGCGGCTGGGGCAACCTAGTCAGATGGGCATGGTACCCCCTTGGTGTGAAAAAAGATGTAGGGCCAAATAGCAACTCATAGGAGGCTGGATTCTTTTATTTATAATATTTTTAATACGTTTTTTATTTTATTTTTTTTATTTAAATTTTACATTTCCAAATAAACATTTTACAAACTTTAAAATATCCAACGGCTTCCCTTCTTATCTTTCCATGGTTCATTTTACATATCATACATCCCTGCATATTTTACTATAACCATACAAATGAGTTTTCCATTTTACATCCATCAAAAATTATTTACTCTGTTGAATTTATCTTAATGCTGCCAGCGTTTTCAGCTGTATACAGTTATTTTACATATACAGTGGTACCTCGGGTTACATACGTTTCAGGTTACATATCCTTCAGGTTACAGACTCCGCTAACCCAGAAATAGTACCTCAGGTTAAGAACTTTGCTTCAGGATGAGAATAGAAATTGTGCAGTGGCGGTGTAGCAGCAGCAGGAGGCCCCATTAGCTAAAGTGGTGCTTCAGGTTAAGAACAGTTTCAGGTTAAGAACAGACCTCCAGAACGAATTAAGTTCTTAACCTGAGGTACCACTGTATTCAATAAATGTTTCCCAGTCTTCTTTAAATGTACATTCTTCTTCCTCTCTTATTCTGTACGTTCAATCTGCAAGTTCTGCATATTCTGTCAACTTAAGTTGCCAATCCTTTTTAGTTGGGACCTCGTTCACTTTCCAATATGAGGCTGGATTCAGCATGCTGGTCACCCCAGTGCTCTCAGGCACAAGGGGAAAACAGTGCATAAACGAAGGGTAAAGGTAAAGGGACCCCTGACCATTAGGTCCAGTCGTGACCGACTCTGGGGTTGCGGCGCTCATCTCGCTTTATTGGCCGAGGGAGCTGGCGTTTGTCTGCAGACATCTTCTGGGTCATGTGGCCAGCATGACTAAGCCGCTTCTGGTGAACCAGAGCAGCACACGGAAACGCTGTTTACCTTCCCGCTGGAGCGGTACCTATTTATCTACTTGCACTTTGACGTGCTTTCGAACTGCTAGGTTGGCAGGAGCTGGGACTGAGCAACAGGAGCTCACCCCATCGCGGGGATTCGAACCGCCGACTTTCTGATCGGCATGTCCTAGGCTCTGTGGTTTAACCCACAGCGCCACCCGCGTCCCTAAACGAAGGGTAGCACTATGCAAAAGGCGCTGTCTCTTTCCTTCCTACAGGCTGTTTCATTCCTTTTTAGATTCTGATCCAAAACCAGACATGGTTTGGCCCTGTGCCTCTCCACTCACGTACTCAGCCGTCACACCTTGCTCCTGTTACCTGGCTTTTGCTTGCGAAGATGGAACTATTACGGTTTGGGAAAAATCTATTGGTGAGCTTTTTCCTTGCCAGCTTTCATGAGATTGCCATGGGGCTATTCCCTCGCGTTCCATAAGCGAAGGCACTTGGTGACTTAAAAAAGGGGAGTTCTAGAAATGAGGCACCACAACGAAAAACGTCCTGGTGGTGGTGGCACCCTGAGCAGGGTCTCTAGAGATCTTAATGTTTGGGCCAATCCATGTGGGAACAGGCATGAACCTCCAAGTACTCTGGGCCCAGGTTGTTTAAAGATTTGTAGGTCAGGCTTCAGTAGAGTGAGGGGAAAAACAGGGCCATTCCATCAGCTCTGACAGGAGACCAGCTTTGTTTGATTTCTCTTCTCCCTGAACTGTTTCCATTCCAGCTAGCCACTATAATAACTCCTGTGTAACTTTAAGAATTGGTGCGTGGCTTTGTTAGTTTTCTTTTCCCTTTCGTATCATGTATTTTAGATTATTAGGCTGTAGGTGGGCCCCCTTCTTGTTTTTACTGATCTCATGTAACGATAAGCCAGCCACTCTGGGAGCCTTTTTAGCTTAAGAGCAGGATAAAAAACACTTTAAATAAATAAAACCTTGCACTTTGAATTGTGCCTGGAAACAAGTGGGTAAACTAAGAAATATAAAGAAACACATCTTCTAATATGCTACAGCATGTGATAGATGTGGGCTGGCCAGCAAATTGCAAAATCCAAGCATTGGATAAGTGTGGCTCTCAGATGTGAGGTCACACCCACCCACCTATCAGCCAGTCTAGTAGAAACCATGTGTCTTATCTTGGCCAGGAGGATCCTGCTGTCATTCCTGTTCTCCCTCTGTGATGTTTATGCTTTCCTAGGGTTCCCGTTGTCTGTGACTGTGCTCCCTGATGGATACGTTATACGAAGCATCCAGTTCATGCCATGTTTACCCTCACTCCGCGAGAAAGCGCCTGGCTCCAGTGAAGTTCTTGCGAGCACCAAAGTGAAGCTTCTGGTGTTGTGCACAGATGGGTCTCTCCACATGATCACATCGGGGGCCAAAGAATTTGACACCAAGCTGCTGGGGTACGGATGAGGCAGGATTCTGGCTGTTTACAGACCCAGAACCTTGTTTGAAGGGTGGGAGAGGTTCTCCTACTGAGAGGACTCTTTAGCCCAGGCCCTCCAAGGACAAATAGGGCTGCATACCTTGTCTTCCACTCCTGTACTTCCTGGAAGAAGAGGGTACTTCATTTTATAGTCCTCTTTTTATTGGAGTTGGTTGGGACTACTCTGGTTCCAAAAGAGTATTGAGAGTTGGAATTCATAGTTGCGGCTGGAAAATACCACCCAGAGGGACAAGGGAAGGCCACTTGGGATACAAGGGGGTATTGTTAGGGAAACAGAGCACAAGTAGGTAAGAGCAGATATAGATAAACTAGGTGACCTCTAACAAGATAATCCTGAAGGCCAAGGAACTGGGTGAAATGTGGAAGTCCAGTTTCTCATTAATTAAAATGAATACCTCCACTCCCAGAGTTTTAAAGCATTTAGAGGAAATTCCTGATGTATTTGCAGGATTTCACCCAGCAATCCTGACTGACAACATAATTTTTTTTTGGGGGGGGGGGTGTTTCGGGATTTTTTTTTGAGAAATGAAACCAAAGTGGAATTCTGAGACTTGTATTGTTTAAAAATGATAAGAAAAGAAAAGAACACATCAGGCTATGTCTGCTGGAGGCAATGACTTTTGAACATTGTAGAACACTCTGTTGGCCTCATTTGCAATATGAAGCAAAACCAAACCATTTCCCCAGAATAGTTATGCGAATCCACCTCTCTGCTCTCACTGATGTGCTTTCCCCGCAAGATGCCCAAAGAAGAAATGCACAAAGAGTAACACAAACTTGGGTTTCTTTCTTAGGCCTGAGACTCCCAATCAGACCATCACTGCTATAGCAACCATTTCTTCCTTACCTGATACAGTGAGTGTTTTCTGATTACCTCCCATAATGTCTTCTGCAGCTTCTGAATACCAGAATTGTGAAATCAGTATAGTGGGTGTGGCTGGAGAGAGGAGATACTGTTTTAGTTAGATTAACACACCAATATTAAGGTATCTGGGCACGAAATTGAAATTTTCAGTTAAGACTTACAATTTCTTGTGGGTAGAGTATGGTTGCTGTATAGACAGCTAACCCATAGAAGTATGTGGGCAGCCATAACACATCTAAACTGGGGCCTAGAGTAGTTGTCAGACTTAAAAAAAAACCCACTATCCACATAAACTATGCTTGTATACTTAAAAGCACACAAAATCAAAAGGTCAGTAGCCCTAACAGGGGCTGTCCAGTCCAACAACAGTAGTGATCATCTGTCTGCAGTTTATATTGAGTTGAACTACTTTTCTCTCCATGTGGAGAACTGAGGCTAAGAAACTGAGTTTTCTCAGCATCAATTAATACATTTTTGGCTGAAGTGGGATTTCTACTTCTGCCTAGCCCTACTTCTTTCATCATCTGGATTTTGAGGGAAGGACGAAGCCAGGCTGGTAGGCTTTGGCCCTGTTACATTGCGCTGTTAAAATCCTGAATACAGTGGTGCCTCGCAAGACGAAAAGAATCCATTCTGTGATTCTCTTCGTCTAGCGGTTTTTTCGTCTTGCGAAGCAAGCCCATTGACGGATTAGCGGATTAACGCTATTAGCGGCTTTTAGCGGCTTTTAGCGGCTTATCGGCTTATCGGATCAGCTGATAAGCGGCTTAGCGGCTTAGAAAAAGGGGGGGAAAGGAAAAAAACCCCGCAGGAACTCGCAAGACATTGTCGTCTTGCAAAGCAAGCCCATAGGAGATTCGTTTTGCGAAGCACCTCCAAAACGGAAAACTCTTTCATCTAGCGAGTTTTCCGTCTTGCGAGGCATTTGTCTTGCGGGGCACCACTGTAAATCTTCTTCACAGCTGTGCCTGCGAATGTGAATCATAACCTACCGGGGGAAATGCTAAGACCTACTGCTGATCCCATCCAAGAAAGTAGCTATAGAAACCCTATCAGTTCATTAGGTGGGTTTCTGTCATAAGTGATGAACTTTCATTGTTCCAGGTGCTGCTTTTCTTCTGGGATGGCACGGTCATTCTGATGGACACCACCACAGAAGATTATATTTCCCAGTTCATCATGCCTCCCTCCTACAAGGTGGCAACTTCCTGGCAGCCCGTTTTTTCTGTGGATACTCAGGGCCAATACTTGCTCCTCCAAGGTACGATCTCCTGGATACAAAAGGGAGCAGGCACTCAAAACTCAGAAATAGCACTTGAAGGCATTCAAGCCCCTTCTCTGAAGTGGGGAGACCCCATAACATGCCTCAGGTGGTAAGCAAATGTCTTTCTATTGTGTTCTGTGCAGCATCACAGAAAACTCTTTAAGATGCCTGCTTGTTGTGCCCTAGCTTGGCCCAATCCAGGAGATGCTGGATTGAAGCAAGGGACTTACTGGCATTGCAGGGCCGCATCTGATAGGGCAAAGTCAAAAGAGACTATGCAGGATTACAACAGGCAAGGCAAAGCATGGCCTTTCAGGACCCTGGACAGGTAGCAGTGGCAGATGCTGGCTGAAACTTGCCCAAGGAGAGCTGTTGTTTCAGTAGCATGTTGAGGCCATGTGGAGGCTGGCTAGTCTGGACCTGCAGATAACTTGCTACCTCTGAGGTGCTTGTCAGTGTTTCTCAAAAGGGCTGTTGTCCGATTCTACAGCCACCAACCCCTATTATGTGACTGAGTCTGAGGAGTTAAGTAAAGAGCCACGCAATCTGGACTCTATGAGGGCAGAGGGAAAGTTGCTTCTTGGGCGATGCCTCCTCCCACTGAGTCTTCTTCTGACCTGGGAAGATGGGGGAATTGAGGCTGGAGAACATAATACTGTTCAGCAGCCCTGTTTAGGGAAGTTTTTAGTGTTTGGAGTTTTATTCTGTTTTTAGTGTTCTATTGGGAGCTGCCCAGACTGGCTGGGGAAACCCAGCCAGATGGGCAGGGTATTATTATTATTATTATTATTATTATTATTATTATTATTATTAATAATAATAATTTATTATTTATACCCTACCCATCTGGCTGGGTTTCCCCATCTGGCTGGGTGGCTTCCAACCGAATATGAAAAACAATACAGCATCAGGCATTAAAAACTTCCCTAAACAGGGCTGCCTTCGGATGTCTTCTAAAAGTCAGATAGTTGTTTATTTCCTTGACATCTGATGGGAGGGCATTTGTAATGGGTATGAGTTACTTGTGCGTAAACTGCCGCCTTTCTAGGCTTAATTGCCTTGGTTAAACTGTTCTGACTGCAGTCGCTAGCAGAATCTGTCTGTGGGCGTTTCTTAAACCTTTTCCAGCATAGAAGCTGTCTGACTCCCAGTCGCCTCCTCCTCTCACTGCGCGGGAGTCTTCTGCGCAGGGAGGGCGTGGGTAGTGGAGGGCCTGTGCTCTCCTCACTGATCTCCAGAGAAGAATCCCGGAGCTCTCCCTCCGCTTCCCCCATTTGCCCCCCTTTATCACTGGTGTTGCGCTGATTTCCTTCCTCCTCTACCGAGCTGCTTCTCCCCCTGGTGCTGGGTCCTTCGCCCGCAGAATCTGGGAGCCTCCCCTTCGCCTCTCGCTCTGATGTCAGTTCCCTGACAGCGTTCCATGGGGCAGGCGCCACCACTGAGAAGGCCCTCTGCCTGGTTCCCTGTAACCTCGCTTCTCACAGTCAGGAAACCGCCAGAAGGCCCTTGGCGCTGGACCTCAGTGTCTGGGCTGGATGATGGGGGTGGAGACGCTCCTTCAGGTATACAAGTCTGAGGCCATTTATAAATAATAAAATTATCATCATCATCATCATCTTCATTATTAATCAGAATGTCCTCTCTCCTTTTCCCTTCCCCCACTTCTACCATTCTGTTTTTCTTACATCCTGTTTAAAAGAAAAGGATTGCTTATGTTTTCTTCAGGAATCTCTAGTATCTGACACAACATACATATGGGAAGAAGGCCAAGATCTGATAGACAGATGGGGTGGCCATGCGCCCTACTTTTCAGAGGTCAGACCTCAACTTGAAGGAGTCCTCTATTTGGAGGGCTGCCCAATTAAAGTTTGGTTAATGGTGAAAACAGAAGAAGTGAGGGCAGGAGCTTTGAAGCTGCCCAATAGTGGTTAATACTTGAACAGGAAACAGAGCAAGGGCACAGGTCACTTGCCCAGAGTCTTCCCTGATATGATGCAATATATTTCTATTTAAATTACAGTAATTGCTTCTAAATTTGCATATCTCTCTCTCTCTCTCAATTAGCATTTGAAAATCTTTGCTTTCTTTGGTCCTCTTTTGCTGAAGCATTTCCTCTCTTTTGGCGATTTGGAGTTTTTGAATTTTTTAATTGATGGGTGGTTCACAAAAATCAGTTTAAGAATGTAAAGCGAGCCTTCTAGATCAGGCCAATGAACCCATTGAGTTCAGGATCCAGTTCTTACAGTGGCCAACCAGATGCTTCTACTAAAACCTCTGTAATTACAGAACCCCCCTTCCAAAATTTGCAACTTTTTTTGTTTTGTATCTGCACTGTAGACTGTTGTGGTATGTAAAATTTCCTGTGCGGCCCCATTGCCTTGCCGCCAGGTCATGTAGGAGAAATTAGATTGCCAAGTCAATGGTTTCAGCTGAAATGTGGCCAATTTGGTTCAACAGTGAGCATGCACAAAGCCCAACTCCAGCTGCCTTTGACCATATAGTTCAAGGCTGGAACTTTCATTAGCCCCAACTAGCCAGGACTGCTGAGAATTGTAGGGCAATGGCATCTCAAGGGCCACAGGTTCCCCATCTCTCGATGGAAGACTCATGCCGTGCATGTGCAAGATTGTAGTTCATAATATTGCCAGTTAAATTGCAAGCAACCCTCCCACCCTGTTTCTGAGGCAATGAAGCTTGCATGCAGCAATTTACAAGCTGAGTGACTTCCTTTCTGGTCTAATTCCTGGCTAATTAACAGTTCCCACTGTTGTAACCTCATGAACAAATGAAGGTGGCATATACCGTTAAACCCCTGACCTATCTAGTCCAGCAGTGTCTTCTCTGGCTTGCAATGACTCTCCTGAGTCTTAGGCAAAGGCCTTTCTTATTACTGGCTACCTGATCCTTTCAATTGGAGATGCTAGGGATTGTATCTGGGGCCTTCTGTATGCAAAATGTGCTCACTTTGAGACTGCTGGGCTTTTTTGGTTCACAGGAAGTGAAAGTGAGCGTCACATTTGTAAGTGACACAAAAAAGCCTGCCCGCCCCCACATGGTTCTTTCCAGTTCTTATCAGGTTCCTTTTAGTTGAGGGAATCTCCAAGGGAGAAATGTATCAATTAGCAGGCAGCGGACTTTCAGATATCCTATTGCAGTGATCCAGCACACCCGCTGTTTAATGTGGAATCTCCCTGTGTCTTCTCTCCTCTCTAGAAGTTTCCTGGTCCTATTTATTGAACTTTGTTGCTTGCACCTGGAGGCAAGAACCAAGAACCACTCTGCCAAGCTGATAAGCTTATCGTATCAATGAATGAATGAGTTTGTCTGTTTGTCACTGTCAACCACAAAGACTCAAATTACTTTCAACAGTAGAATACAGTCATACCTTGGAAGTCAAATGGAATCTGTACCGGAAGTCCATTTGACTTCCAAAACGTTTGGAAGCCCAAGCATGGCTTCTGATTGGTAGCAGGAAGCTCCTGCAGCCAATTGGAAGCCGTGGACGCCCCGTCGGATGTTCGGCTTCCAAAAATAGTTTGCAAACTGGAACAGTCATTTCCTGGTTTGCGACGTTCGGGAGCCAAAATATTCGGGAGCTGAGCTGTTCAACTTCCAAGGCACGACTGTATGTGATTTAAAAACAATAACACATTAGTGGCATGTGACTCCTAACAAATTTCTCCCACGGGAGTACAGCCCCCAAAAGAGAAAAATAGTGCCCATCCCAGCTTGTGTGTGTGTGTGTGTGTGTGTGTGTGTGTGTGTGTATTTCTCTCTTAGCAAGCTGTTCTCTTTCTGCCCACAGGGGTCAAGCAGCAAACTGAAACTATTTTCATCTTTGACTTCACTACTTACCCATTCATGGAGGCTTTCGCCCTGAAAGCCGAAGAGCAACCCGAATCCTTAGCCGTAGCAGTCCTACCCTGGGACAAGCGCTGTAACATCTTCCTAAAAGATAGGTAAGTCGGAAAAAGACCTGGAGCTGGTGAGCCATTTTTGCTCATGTGATTGCGATAGGGGACCGGAGCGGGAGTGTTCTCTGGAGAGATCAGCACTCTGCCTAACTGCGTTAGACTCTCAAACAAACTTGGTGCATCCCGACTCTCCTCTGGCATAGCACCAAGGACATAAGGAAAACATATATTCTGTTCAAGCTGAGTTCAAGGTGCTGATACAGACATGCACATCTACACACATCTTGGGGCCCAGGATACCTGGAATATAATCTCACCCATCGCATACCCAACCAGTTGCTTCACCAGTCTGCAGGAGGGCAGATACCATATAATCAGGATGTCCGTTCTGGGATTTAGGCTTATAGTATAGCAACAACACCTGCCCTCTCTCCCATTCCATGTCCAACAAGTGCTGTCTCTATTGACTTTTGGGTGCCTCTTAGAGACCTTCTGTTCCCAGCAAGCATTTTATGTGGATAGTTTTGTGGTTCGAGGACCCGATCCCCGCTTTGTGAAATAAAGACACACGGACACAGTGTATAAGGTTAATGGGCAAGAAAAGGCCACAACTTTATTGATTACAGCAAGTGAGAAGGTATTGGCTTAGGCATTGGACCACGACAGATTGACTCCACCCACTTGGAAAGGGGTGAGCCTAAAGGGGGGTTTATTCACAAGTAGGTGGAGCCTGTTGATGCTAATACAACTATAAGCTCTCCCCTGATGTCACCGAGGGTCGTGCCATGGCCCCCCGCCACACAGGCATCGGACAGGATCCACGACCGCCGGATTCCTTTAACGGAATACCCAAATTTGAAGGGGTAGGCGATGGCCACACCTAGCCCTTCCACACACCAACAACACATTCCAATGCCTAACCGCCAAATACCAAGAAAGTTGTGATGATTGCTACGAGGTAGGCGAAAAAACCAAAAGGCCTAATACCAGTTGGAAAAATTCCTACCAGGCCCCCTGGGCAATCTGGGCGACCAACCAAAAGGTCCATAGCAAAGTCAAGCGAAAAGCTAAGCCCTAAGGGAGCAGTGGGTGGGTGACTCGCGGCGAAAAGGTGAAAAGTGAGGCGGAACGGCTGGTGCAGCGGTATCTTAAACCGCAAACCACGCCCCCTGGTTGGGCGGTTACCTGTGGGCGTGGTGTGCCAGCCAGGTGAGTAGGGCAGGGGGCATAATGCCCCCTGCGTGACGCAGAAATTGCGTCCCGCCCACAAGACCTCCCCTCCGTGAGGAGGAGAGGCTTTATCCCAGCCTTTCTTTGCACTGGACTTGAAATTGTTTTCATAAACGTTTTTATCGCTGATGTAAAAGCTGATGTTAATTGCTTCAGGATGTTTCAGGGGAAGCAAATGAGATAAACAATCCACAGGATAGTGGCCACTGTTAATGGAGCAATGGGGTGTACCCCAGGTCCCAAGATTTCCAGATTTAATAGCACCCATATGCCTATAGATTAGTACCTGCCTTGACAGGTCAATGCTTTTGGGCGGAGGTGCTGCTGTATACTTTGGGTGCAGCAGTAGAGAAGACTTGTGATCTCCTTGGATAAACTATGTATCAAGCCCCAATTTCAGGGAAGATTGCATACTGCATTTATTGTAATGCGTTCCACAGGGTGCAATTTGTTTGTAATGTCATCAGATGGCAGTACAACATGATCCACACAGATGAGCACCATGAAACCTTTCCTTATGCTGAGTATTCCCTATTCTGAGGGCTAAATTGGCCTAAACTGGTGTCCTGGTCTCCTTTGAGAGGAAAGATATAATTTGAATTAATAATAGTAATAGTAATTTTATTTACTCATGCTTTTATACTGCTTATCCAATTGTGTCCTCTAGGTAGTTGACAGCATGTTAAAACCAATGCAACAATAATATGAAACAACCAAAACCAGTTTAAATGGTATGAGGAGGTGATGAGGATTAATTGCATTATTTATAAAAGTTTTTATATGTCTTGTTTTTACATTTGTCTCGACCACTTACTTTTATGTGGCTGTTATAAAAATGAACGAATGTGAATCACTTTGAGAACTTGAAAGTGAGAACTACGAAGGATAAGCCTTACTTACAGTGTTGGGGAGCACCATTTTGACTTAACTCCTTATCACTTAACCATCTGGCACTGAGTGAATGAGGCATGGCAAAGTGGGCTCAGGCAGGAGCCCAGGGAGATGGAATCTCTGTCTTTGTCTCGTTGCCAGCTTGCAGCGGCTGTCCACAATTAGCCAACAGATGCCCGAGTGCTGGAGCCTGCTGAAGAACTGTGCAAAATCCTTAGCAAAGGGAGAGGCACAAGAAGAGGTAGAGGAAGAGGAGACTAGGTGAGTTGGTCACTCTCAGAGGCTGATTTTGTGTTGCTGTATCTTTCATCAACCCATGCCTGTCATCTTAATGACAGCTGCTTATCCATCCTTTGCCAGTCCAGGCGATTTCCTAAAGCAGGTTATTTTGCTGTCATAAGGAGCTTTTTACCTTTTTGCCTCCTGCTAGGAAGGATGTTATTGACCAGTTAGTGTTAGAAAAATGTCTGTGTCTCATGGTCCTCTGCCTGGTTCCCTGTAACTTCACTTCTTGCAGTGACGGAACCGCCAGAAGGCCCTCGGTGCTAGATTTCAGTGTCCAGGCTGAACGGTGGGGGTGGAGATGCTCCTTCAGGGATACTGGGCCAAGGCCGTTTAGGGCAAGCACTTCAGTGATACAAAAGGAAGTTAGAGGGACACATTTTTTAAATATTTAAGAACCATCGAAAGCATTTTGAAACAATAAGCACAGTGAAACATTTAAACTTAAAAACAGAGATAAGGTAAAGGTAAAGGGACCCCTGACCGTTAGGTCCAGTCATGGACAACTCTGGGAATGCGACGCACATCTTGCTTTAGTGGCCGAGGGAGCCAGCATACAGCTTCCAGGTCATGTGGTCAGCATGACTATGCCACTTCTGGCGAACCAGAGCAGTGCACAGAAACGCCCTTTACCTTCCCGCCGGAGCAGTACCTATTTATCTACTTGCACTTTGATGTGCTTTTGAACTGCTAGGTTGGCAAGAGCAGGGACCGAGCAGCGGGAGCTCACCCTGTTGTGGGGATTCGAACCGCCAACCTTCTGATTGGCAAGCCCTAGGCTCTGTGGTTTAGACCACAGCACCACCGGCGTCCCAAAAACAGAGGTGTAGGACTTCAAATGATAAAATCAAAACCTTTGAGCTGAGTCCTGTAGGATAATTGGCAGCTCTTGGGTTACCATGAAGGGTTGTGCTAAACTAGGGTTGCCATATTTCATTAAGTGAAAATCCGGACACAAAAGTTGTGTCCAGATATGTACGGGAAATTCCAGACATATGGCAGCCCTAGCTAAACCCATTTCCTGTCCCTTGTGAGCACAGTGCCTAAAAGTGCAGCCAACTTCTAGCTGCAAAACCCTACTCTGGGTTCTTCCTTGCTTCCAGCTCCAATGCACTGCACTTGCTCCAGCCCAGAGACCTCTGGAAAGCTTAAATGGTATAGCGACTGTGGGTGTGCCTGCATACATTTCCCTCCCAGCCTTGCATATGGCAGCTATTAAATCAGCAGTTAATTCTGCATTCGTGCTCTAACTTCTTTCCCAGGGATACTGAAGAGCCATGACACATCGGCCGGCACACTAGTCAGAGGACTCAGTGATGAGCCAATGAATTACATTCTGCGCTTTGAGGAATTCCGGCTGCGAGCGTAACTTGGCTATTTTGTCCCATAACCTTTTTTTGGATCCTTTCAAAGAGCACCCGATCCACCATCACAAGCCTTCAGGCTCTGAACCCAATAGGTAATGAGTTCCAAAACGGGAATAGACTGTCAAGCTTAAAGGGCAAACCTTGTTAAAATGTAATTAATTAATGTCAGAGAAGGGCAAGGGGGAAGTGGAGCAAAATACAGGAGACATAGGCAAAGATACTGGGAAACTGGAATGTGTGGTGCTACAGAATATTGAATAAATCTCTGCAAGTGCGCTAAGTCTACTGTCTCTTCCATCACCGCCTCCTCATCTGCTTAGAACCTGAACCTATAGATAGGGCCTAGGTTTGATTGCTTTTTAATTCTTGCATGGCACCTACCAGTATTTGACATCTTAAAAATGAACAGTACTGCTACTACAATACAGCAAATAAATATCAAAAGACACTATGTTCACTTTGTTAATATGGGAACCTTACATGCAAATAAATTGCAGAGGAGCAAGAAAATGTGGTCTGTGCTGCTTCTATTTGCAGGTACTTTTAGTGGTAGAGATACAGTCACAATTGTTTCCCACTGGCAGTTACAGTGGTACCTCTGGTTACGTACTTAATTTGTTCCGGATGTCCGTTCTTAACCTGAAACTGTTCTTAACCTGAAGCACCACTTTAGCTAATGGGGCCGCCACGTGATTTCTGTTCTCATCCTGAAGCAAAGTTCTTAACCCAAGTTATTATTTCTGGGTTAGCAGAGTCTGTAACCTGAAGTGTATGTAACCTGAAGCGTATGTAACCCGAGGTACCACTGTAGTTGTATTTCCAAATCACAGTGGAGCGCTCTTCATTGGCCTAGGGTCCCACAGGCTGCAAGGTGGCTCAAACATAATGGCAATCCACGGTTTGTGTGGACAAATGAAGAGGAGCCTTGGAATGATGCACTCATTCTTTTCTTTGCATACCTGTCTCTCATCCTGGTTTGAGGCATATTAGAGTTTGGCATTTAGTCTGAGCCTCAGAACAAGGATTTGCACTTAATAGGATGAAATGGCACATCATAGTTTGTTTCAAACCTAGGGTAGAGGGAGAAAGCACGTTATCTCAAGGCTTCTCTATGTTTGTTCACATTGTGCTAAACCATGGTTAGGAATGTAAGTCTGAAACACCTTGCTCTTTGGGATTGCAATAACCTTTCACAAAATGGCTCGGGGGTTCCTTAAAAAGCTCTGACATTAACAAACCTACTGTGGAATAAGCTTTGGTGAACTTGAATCCGCATATCAGCGATCCAGTTGGGTAGTACTTGTGAGAGCTGACAATCTTGCTTATGAGTTTAAGAGGTCTTTTCCGAGCAGAATGTCAACAGCATAACTTTCCACTAGAGAGCGCTGCATTGCCACAGCCAAAGTAGGCAGCTGATTCAGGAGTCTTCCTTAAAATGCAGACGAACCATCAGCATATTTATCTTGTGTGTTGATGTGGAAATACTCCTGACAACCATCTTAAAAGTTTAATCCACAAATGTGAATAAGCCGCAGGCCTCTGGTGTGTTGTTAAGCTGTCTCTTAGGGCGACTATGGGACAATTTGGCTTCCATCCTAAGGGAGATCCTCCCCCAACATCAGCATATAATTGTAGCAATCAATTATTATTAACCTGGCTTTGGTAGTCCTATGGGTACAGCAAGCCAACAGCCATCATCAATGTGATGCAGGTGGTTTTTGTTTGTGGCTGTGTTCTGCAACATGCCATTGATGCAATAATAGGTGCATCATTAATAGTGGATTTATAAGCATCATTCTGCGATGCTTCCCTGTTACCACATTATTACTGCCTGGAGGGACACTCGTTGCGCTGTAATCCAACAAAAGTGGGACAACCCCTCCACCCCCGAACATTTGTAGCATAAACGTTACAGGATTTTAGCAGAGAGCTACAGGACATGCACTAATTGCAAATGAAGCAGTTCTCAAACAGTATCGACAGTGGAATTGCGGATAACTTCTCTGATACCATCATGCACACAAGTCATCATGAATGCACAATATGAGGACGGTCTGGAGGGGACATACGTTGGGATACTATGCATTTCTAGTGCAGAAGGTGAGGAGAAAACGGAAATACTCTAAAGCAGTGTTTTTCAACCACTGTTCCGTGGCACACTAGTGTGCCGTGAGATGTTGCCTGGTGTGCCGTGGGAAAAATTGAAAAATTCAAAAGATTTAAAAAAAAAAATTCAAATTTTCGCCCACTAGGTGGGCGCCGGACTGGGCTGTGGTGGGGTTTTTGACCCCACCCTCGGCCAGCAGGGGCGCCGATTGGCGCTCCTCAGGGGGACACCCTCCACTTTTCTGATGTCCGGGCTATGATTGGTTCAGACTCCAGCCTGATCTATCACAGTAGGATATCATCTTCCGACTTCCTTCCCGCCTGAGCACAATGTGCGCAGCAGCGGAGAGAAGAAGACGTCGCGACTCGAGTCACCAGGAGGACCGGAGAAGTTGTCATTTTATTTCTCTTCAGTCTCCACTGAATGCCTTGACTGGGTTAGGGACCCTTATAGCTCAGCATCAGTTGGTGGAAAGGACATGACTTTACAGGAGCAGGAGGAACTAACTGAACTGAGACAAAATCGTGGTTTCAAGCTAAGATTTGCTGATCTACCTTTGGACAGTTTTTGGTTGGATACTGCAAAGGAGTTCCCCCTTCTGGCAAACAAAGCTGTTTTGACATTGCTCCCATTTTCCACTACATATCTGTGTGAGATGAGCTTTTCAAGCATGATTGCTATAAAAACTAAATACAGAGAGAGACTGAGAGCTTTTGACGAAGAGCTACGTGTGTGTCTTTCTTCGATTCCAGCCAGAATATCGGCTTTGTGTTCAGCCAAACAGGCCCTGGTTGCGCACTGAATAAAGTATTTTATAATTTTTCATATTTCTGTTTACTTACTATTTCATAATAAAGTAATTATAAAATACTTTCTTTGTGTTTATTTGATTCCTATTCAAGAGAATTACTTTATATATAGTCAATATAGGCACAGAGTTAAATTTTTTAACATTTTCTAATGGTGGTGTGCCTCGTGATTTTTTTCATGAAACAAGTGTGCCTTTGCCCAAAAAAGGTTGAAAAACACTGCTCTAAAGCACACGACAAGCAACTGTACCATCCGTACCCAAGTGTCCTTGGAAGCACTGCGAATTCCCACTCTCATGTCAGCCAAGCATGAATGGAGCCAGTCGAAGCATAGGGAGTTGGGAGATGCTTCCACAAAGTCCCTCCACCATGATATACACAGAATACACTATCTGCCAGGCGCAGAGATAACAGAGTACCTTGCATTGCATGGACTGCTGCAGAAAGGCAGCAAAAGCCCAGTTACTGCAAGCTTCTTGCATTCTCTGAACTACTCACGCACACCCATTTGTCAGCAAGACACAAATGGAAGGGATTTTTTTTGTTATTAAAAAACAGCACAGCTAAACTGAGATCCCAGCATTGCCATTTAAGGTTCTCCAACCCACCTATCTGGAACAGAATCTGAACTCCTGGTTTGTGATTTGGCTTTTTCAGTGCAGCTTCATTTAAGAGACTTTTAAAATCCATTTCCCCTCTGAACATTATAGAGGAGTCTCCTTGCAGTGTAATTATTTTGTTAGTAGATGCACACATGATTTTCTTGTACATTCCAGCCTTTTGAAAAATCTGGTTGTGTTTTCACTTGGATAGCGCATTATTATAGTAGTTGCTTCCGTGTACTGCTAGAACATAGGGTTATTTTCCTTTCTATTGTCATGAGACAAGTATAAAAGCTAAAGTCATTCTAAATTGTGTTCTACCTCCCAAGAAGGTCGTCTGGCAGTTACAAAGCACTGCAGAAATGATTGATGAGATACTTTTTAAAGGGCATTCCTGTAATTGCCCGTCTAAAAGACCTGCAGAGTAGGATTTTAGTGTTCATGATTAGGAAACCTTTGTTAACTGATTTAATGTTTCTCTGTACACACGAAAACATGAACCCATATTACATCATGTTTGGAGATCTTGAATTTGGAGACAGTTTCACGCCACAGTGGCTATTGCACTATGTTAGTATTAATTTAGAATTACCAATACTGTCTTGATTACTTGAAGGATTTGGCAAGAATCAACAAATGTCGAGATAAATACAAATAAAATATTTAGTTACTCATTGTCTGTCATTTTGTATAAAACAGCTTTGAAGCTTGAAGTGCCAGTACAGCAGCATAAAACAGGGAGATGGCTAGTTGTTGCAAGCTATTGTACAGGCTACCCAAAACCAGGTGTGTGACCCGTATACTTATACTTGGAACAGTTACTAATGTAGTGATAGAAACAATCGGAGGATGGAGAATTGCTGCATGTGCAGTGAGATGGATTCTGTAGAACCAGCACTCAATGCTTGAATGCAGATGTTGGTTTGGATAATGCAAGGATTGAAAGACAGCAACATTTTGAGAATGAGATAAGTAAGTGTTGGAGAGAGAAGCGAGATGCTAATGATTACCAGGAAGGGAGTGCAAAAAGAAGCCTTTCCCAAAATTTCACCATGATCTAATGGTGCAAGGTTGAGGCTATATATAGATTTTTGCCAGCAGTCCAGTTGATTGGGTGGCTGGTTCCTCCAGCAGAGAGAATCAGCCCCAGCTGCCTCTGTTTTCAGAAAGAAATTTACAGGCTTAGGCCAGGATGAAGCGACCAGGAATAGGTTGGCCTTGAGCCATAACCAGATTCCTGTTCTAGGTTCCTTCAAAGCCTTTTTAATGTGGTTCAGAAACCCAAAGAGCTTTCCAGGCTTGTAATTTCTGCATGGGCCCCGACTAATTGGAAGAAAATAACCGTACCTGAGAGGCAAGGAGAAGGGATTTGGCTAAGTTAAAGGGAGTCATCCATGGAGTCAAGAACGACCAGAAATTGTTTTTATATGCAGCAACGGCAGTAAGGTTATTGCCAGCCCAGGTCTGGAAACAACAGCAAATACCAACAGTAGAAGAATAGCGACAGAAGGTAATGGAATATGCAGAAATAGCCAAATTAACTGGGAAAATTAGACAACAGGACGAGGAAACATTTGAAAAAGAATGGGAAATATTTATGTCGTATATAGGAAAGATAAGATGAAATAGTGAAACCAGTAGAATTGGAAATAAACCTCATAATGGGAAAGATTAAGAAAAGTGATGGATAATGAAAATAATAAGCAAAATGTATAAGGAGATTAATATAACTAACAGTAGTTGTAAATGAATACAGACAACAAGAATTGTATAAACAGGAGGATTTATTTGTTTATGGATATATGGACAAATATGGAAAATGAATAACAATATACAAAATGGATGAAAATAATGTGATAAAATTATATGTGATATAAAAAACCAGAAGAAGGAAGGAGGGAAGTCAGCGCTTAGGAGCAAGTATAAATGTAAAATGCAACACATTACAGTATGTGTATGTGGAGTATGTAACCGGAAAACTAATAAAGATTATTGGGGGGGGGGGGGAGAGTCATCCATGGAGTAAAGCAGACTTGAAGGAAAACATGGAGCAGCCTAGCAAGCATTAAACTCATGCAGTGCACATTTTTGGGGATCCCTGAGCTGCTCATTTATAGGAAACAATCTTCCTGACGGGCATTAGAACTAAGACAATAGATAATAATGTTGGCGATATGGCTGAAAGAGACATTTGCCCATGGACACAGGTAAACTGTCAGCAAGCATAACAACACAGAATAACTGAATGGTCATGGATGGTTCCTTAGCTAATTAGGACACTGATCCAAAGTTCCCCACATTGAAGAAAAGTGGTGACGTTAGCCCAGAAAATGGAAACTTAGACTCCATATGATTGCTAGTGGAAGATGGCTTGCTGGAAGGAAGCCTCTTGTTCTTGCCAGAGTTAATCCATACTCCGAGAGAGGTAAGTACTTTCATTAAATATGGCAGAGTTCCAGGGTGTAATTGGGCTACACACACACACACACACACACACACACACATTTCAACTGATGTTGCTGTGCAATCCCATTCCTAGCTGCTAAAGCAGATTTTCCAGCTTAGACAAATGCTGCTTTGTTGCTTTGCAGTGGCACCACACTAACTGCTCAGATCGCAGCCAAAATAGCTACATAACTCCAGGGGACGTGCAGAGTTCTAGCCGAACCATGCTTCTCAGTAACACATCTCACTGCGGCATAATATTTACTGAGGTTTTTCCTTGTTAAAACCATGTAATTGCCTGCAAGGGGATAGCAAACCAAATTAGAGCTTTGTCAAACTTTAGTTGCCAAATGAGTTCCCTGGGTTGGCAGGAAAAGCAGCTGTGGGGAGGACTTGCCATGGAGAACCCGGGTGAGGGAAGGGCTTTGAGGGGCTTCCCGCAAACCTGCCTGTTCTCTGCAAGTGTCCCCCTAACACAGGTGTTGGGAACCTTTAGCCCCCCAGTTGTCGCTGAGCTAGATCTTACATCATCTGGAAGGCCAAATTTCCCTGCCCTAACATCATTTTGCCACATCGAAAGCAAATAGGGTCTTGAAAATCAGCAAGACTGCTAACAAGCTTCTAACTTTGCCTTTGTCACAATTATCCTTTTAAAAAGGCTGTGAAAATCAGCAAAACCTTCTGAAATCTTCATGAACTTAACCAAATCTTTAAGGACAATCTGGAATGGAAGGATCATGTTTGAAATGCCATTGTACACAGAACATTGCACATTGTTCAGTTCTGTTCACTTACTGCACCCTAAGTATCTTTTGTAATTGCTGTTCAGAAACCACTTAAGCTCAAGTGTACAGTCGTACCTTGGAAGTCAAACTGAATCCGTTCCAGAAGTCCAATCAACTTCTGAAACGTTCAACTTTCAAAGCACGGCTTCTGATTAGCTGCTGGAAGTTCCTGCAGCCAATCATAAGCCGTGGAAGCCCCATTGGATAATTGGCTTCTGAAAAGATGTTCAAAAGCCGGAACACTCACTTCCGGTTTTTGATCATTTGGGAGCCAGAACGTTCAACTTCCAAGGCATTCGGGAGCCAAGGTACGACTGTATGTGCCTTTAGGTTTGATCGCACATTTTCATTTTCCAATTATCCTGTCTGTTCGGGTAGAAATTCCTTTGTGCTCTCATTTTGACATCAGGGGAGGACCTTTTGGGGAAAAACACACACTTACCTGTTATGTGTATATGTGTTTGTGTGTATGTGTACAATCGTAGCTGCTGCTTTTAATTGTTGTCTTTCAGTGCGATTTGATTTTTTAATTTATTTTTGTCTCTCTCCCCCCCCCCTTGATTTTAATTCTGTTTTGTACTTTGGGCCAAAGGACGGTGCTGAAATGGTATTAAATTAAATATAAGAAATATTATATAAACAACCTTTCTAGCTATAGCAAATTCCCCTTAACCCTGACTGGGCAGGGATGATTACTTGTGCTAATGACCTACTCTCTGTTGAACAATATTGAAGCCATATTTAATATGGGAAAGGGTTATTGCAATGCTATCTGCACTGTTATGGCCCACTCTAAACCACATTGCTAAGTTTTTAATTAAACTTGCCAATGTTTTCCTTGGTTCCTGCCGTTCCTGGCTCAAGTAGCAAAACAGTGGGGTATGTTTGGCTTAGTTTCTGTTATGGTTTATTGAGGAATGAAGGGGAAAAGATAAGCATTTTGGCAAGGAGGTGGGATTCACGGTTTTGAAATGACACAAGCAATATGCTATTGTGATGACAGAACGTGAAATTGTGTGTGATCGTTTCAGAAAGGGCAGAAGCAGGGGGAATTGGACAGTTCTGGTGTTATTTATTTCTTGGGCCATTTGTCTTAGGTCAGAATATTATTTCTCAGTTGATATGAAGCATTTTTATCCCACTCTTCAACTAAAGAAGGCTCTTAACAATCATAGAATCATAGAATCACAGAATCATGGAATTATAGAATTGTAGAGTCGGAAGGGACGCTGGTCGCAACTCCCTGCAATGCAGGAATCTCAACTAAGTCATGGATGACAGGTGGCCATCCAATCTCTGCTTAAAAACCTTCCTACAAAGAGAATCTGTTCCACCGTCAAACAGCTCTTACTGCCAGGGAGTTCTTCCTGATGTTTAGCCGGAGTCTCCAGTAATAAGATAGTCCTTGCCCTCAGGGTTACAATATAAAAGACACAACAGAAAAGGAAAATTGATTGGGAGAGAGAAGAAAAACATAACATCAAGCACTAGTTCTCAGTTTTGAAGTTCTTGAAATTACAGAGGTATATCATATTCTGCACGGCACAGAGAAAGTGTAGTTTGTCTCCATCTTTCATAATACCCAGCAAAGCTCACCTGGTGCAGTCCCTTATCTTTTCAGTGTGTTTTAGAAAATATCACCTGGGTTTTGTTGGGACCAATTAGTTTATATGTTGTTGTTGTTTTAAATGTTTTTCTGTCATGCTTCCCTATTATGCTGCATTAATCCTTTTTTCATTGATAAGCGTATCGGCATTTTATAAACCACTTGGGGGGAGGCTGTAAAGCAATATAGCATTCTCTCTGTTTCTCATGTTCAGATGTGAGTGCCGCTGCTTATGAAGTCAAAATGACACAAAAGAGGAAGGTATATGTAGGCTTGAGCATTGTTATCTTTCTAGAAAAAGAGGTGCCGAAACTCACCAGGAGTTCTCTTAATTTAGGCCAATGTTTCCCAAACTTGGGTCTCCTCCAGCTATTTTTGGACTACAACTCCCACCATCCACCCCTAGCTAGCAGGACCAGTGGTCAGGGATGATGGGAATTGTAGTCTCAAAAACATACATTTCCAAAATATAAGATAAAAAACAAATAAAATGGCATTAGATACCCATTAGGTCCATAAATTACCATATAGCATATACTCAACACAAAAAACAGCGGCAATTTGTTGTTGACAAAGGACACCTGGACATATAAAGGGCCCCATTACCTTCAGTAGCTTAGGGCCTCGTCAAACCTAAATCTGGCCCTGTTAAGACTGGCTAATTTTTCATCTCTGTCCTGTTAATTTGGAATTATTGGTTAACCTGAGAAACGGTGTTGCTCAGATATAATGAACGGAGAATTTTAAAGCACAACTCAAGTTATTTCGGCCAACTTGCAACAAGGCAAAGTTTTCAGGGGCTCTCTTGTTGTTGTTTTGAGCAAGCAAGCATAGCTAGGTGCTACGATTTCTACTTACATTTGTAATATTGATTACAAACAAGGCTGAACCTGACAGAAAGAATGGTGAAGCCCGGAGAGCATTTTTAAAGTTGAACAGAGGGAGATCAGTTATAGCATGAAGTATGTTACAGCAGATAAAAGGGCTAGTCACATCTCAACAGTGCCACTGCAAATACATACTGAAATTTCAAAGCACTAATGGAGAAGTGCATTTAACACAGTGGCTTGCCTGAAGTCAACAGATATAGCCTTATATTGCTTTCCACGTCAATTGTTTTGATACCAAACAGTCAAGACTAGCACTTCTGCCTCTACATCTGCACTGATATTTGCTGAAGACTGGGATTCTAATGCCTGTTGTCTTTGTCGGATAGTGTTCTCGAAGCTACCAGCATGAGTTTGACCAAACTGCGGGAGGCAGTGGAAGACAGGAGTGCCTGGCGTGCTCTGGTCCATGGGGTCACAAAGAGTCGGACACGACGAAACGACTAAACAACAACAACAAGGGATTCTAATGGGAAGCGGCAGAAACTTTCCTACAAGATCTCAGAACATGAAAAAGGCAATAGTCACAGAGACTGTTACAGTACTTAGCTTGGTGGTTACTAGAAAGGCACCCGCTGTCTGAGACAGGAGCTGACATCATCTTAGAAGAATAATCAAAACTGAAGCTGTGAAATGGAACAACCTTTTTAAAATGCATCATCAATGTTGTATTCTTCTTGGGAGAAGATGGCCTAGTATTTAATGGTTTATCCCAACACATTTAGGACTCATTGAACTGCTCTCCAGGTGAGACCCCATCCTTCAGGAATAATAATAGTAACAACAACAAAAACAACAACAGATTTATTATTTATACCCTGTCCATCTGGCTGGGCCTCCCCAGCCACTCTGGGCGGCTTCCAACAGGATATTAAAAACACAATAAGATATCAAACATTAAAAACTTCCCTAAACTGGAACAGGTGCTAAGTGTAGAGGAGTCACAGAAAAGGAGTGACTCGAGTTCTTTATATGTCGCCTGACTCACAAAATGAATTTTATTGCAGAATCCTCCAATCTTGTGAAACAACACATTTTGCTTGAGGGGCAACCTGCAAAGTACTTTGCAGAAATAGTAGACTCCACACCAGAAAACAATCTTTCATTTGAGATACTTATCTCTCACCATGTTTGAAAGTGAGGAAATCTTCATCAGAGCAATATCCTGCTGACCTTAATGGTGATGATTTTGGAAAAGAAACGCAACATTTACCCTCCGTACGTAAAGCAAATGTTGTAAATGCACAGTTAAAGCCATTAGATCTGAACTTGTTAACAGAGTACAGACTTGGTGACCTGTTTCCAATTGTTTGTGTCATCCTAAGAATACTATTAAAAATTCCAGCAACAGTAGCTTCTGGGGAGAGGTCATTTAGCAAACCTAAGCCATTTAAGAATCATTTAAGGTTTACAATGTCTCAGCAATGTCTTGTGGATTTGGCCAGGCTAAGTATTGAATCAAACATTACCACAACAATTAATTTTCATGATGTGATTTGAAATTTTTCACAAGAAGGCTGGAAAAGCTGTTTTTCAAAAATAAAGTTTGTCTACTTAAAAAAACACCCTAATGCTAATGTTTCTGATTATCTGAACTTCATTGCAACATGAAAGCATGCTTCAGTGTGAATTATTTCTCCTTAATCTGTATTGTAGCATAAACAAAAATTTTCAGATCAAATGAGCTTTCTTATCTCTGATTCTATTTTATTTTATTGATAATTATTGATATTTATATTATATTTATCTGGCGGTTCCCTCCCTGTGAGAAGTGAGGTTACAGGGAACCAGACAGAGGGCCTTCTCAGTAGTGGCGCCCTCCCATCAGATGTCAAGGAAATAGGCCAATTGGTGCCAAAGAAGGATAGAACTTTCTTTATGTATGCCACAACAGCAGCAAGAATACTCATCGCAAAGTATTGGAAGACACAAGATCTACCCACCCGGGAAGAATGGCAGATGAAGGTGATGGACTACATGGAACTGGCGGAAATGACTGGCAGAATCCGAGACCAGGCAGAAGAGTCGGTGGAAGAAGATTTAAAGGCTATTTACAGAAATATTGCAAAATTAATGAATGTTAGAATGATGTCAGAATGAAGTTAAGTGGTTTTAGCAGCACTGTTACAAAGGAGTATGTAAAAATGGTTTGTTAACAGGTGAGAATCCAAAGTTACAATATATTAAGTTAAAGGATTAGGATAAAAACAAAGAGGGAAAGGATTTGCTGAATTAACTAACTGAACTGGAATACAAAAAAGGGAGGTGTGAGGAGGTCAGGGAAACAAGTAAATGAAAGACAAGACATGGAAAGATTGATTTGTTTTTAAATGTTTTTATTTTTCTGTATTTTGTATTTTTTCTTTTCTTTTCTTTTCTTTTTCTTATTTTTGTAACCTTTTTTGAAACTTTAATAAATATCATTTAAAAAAAACAGATGTCAAGGAAATAAACAACTATCTGACTTTTAGAAGATATCTGAAGGCAGCTCTGTTTAGGGAAGTTTTTAATATTTGAAATTTTATTCTGTTTTTATTGTTCTGTTGGGAGCCCCCCAGCCAGATGGGCGGGGTATAAATAATAAAATTATCACCATCATCATCATCATCTGAGTAAAAGAGCATAAGACCTTAAATGCAGAAAATTAACATCCCTCTCTCATCTTCCATACCCTAGTTGACCTTACAGACTGCAGCTCATGGCATAAATCCGTAGTGGATAAAAGTAGAATGGAGGAGAATGTGGTATCAAACTTTATTTTGCTTTCAGACTAGCATAGAGAATGAAAGAAAAAAAGAAACCATTGTCTGATTTGGAGTTTAGATTCAGGTTGGTTGGTCCTGAATCATTCCAGGTTAAATTCAGGCCACTTTGGAGCACCAGAACAGGCCCTGAATCAAAACAGGTGGGGTATTCACAGCCGTAGTAATCAACATGGTGCCCTCCAGGCAGTGGCGTAGCGTGGGTTGTCAGCACCCAGGGCAAGGCAAGTAATTCGCGCCCCCTAACCCGTGGATTTTAGCGCTGCGAGTGCGAGTGTGCCCCCCCGATGTTGCGCCCGGTGCGGCCGGCCCCCCCTGCACCCCCCACGCTATGCCACTGCCTCCAGGCCTTATGGACTATAATGCTCCCATCATTATGAACTACAAGTCCCATCATCCCTGACAATTGACTCTGCTGAGGCTGATGGGAATTATCATCAGCAACATATCAAAAGCACCACATTGACCTCTCCCTGAAATAATCCATGGCATGGCCTTCAGACCCTGAGCTGGCTAGGCTTTGCTTAAAGCCAACAAGCACTCACATTTTATAAATACTACAGGTCTTTTACCAAATGGCCTTAAAACTCTGTGTTTGCCAAAGGGGAAAAAATGTATTCATTATTCCCCCTCTCGAAGCAAAAGGCAGGTTAATCTATGTTCCCGAGAAGGCCGTGTGGTAGCATTTCGGAAACTGATGAGATCCTGGAACTCATGCGGAACACGGGTAATAAAATCATTCCATTTTGCTCAGGAATGCAGGGAAAGCGTGCGCTGGGAGTGGGAGACTGGAGTCCGCAAGAAAAATAATGGGATCGGTTTGTCACTCTTCCCCGACGATGGGGGATGTAATATTTTTCTCATTAGTTTACATAGACTTCTTTGTAGTGAGGCCTTTGAAAAGGAGAAAAAGAAATCACAATGCAAGATAAAAAGTCAAAGGAACAGCTGTGGTGGAAAACACCCTGGTCCGCACTTCAAACTGTGTCACTAGGGAAGCATTTCACTCCGTAGGAAGACGAGAAGGGAGGGGAGGAGAAGAAATATGACTGTTTTCCTTGTGTGGTTGCTGCTGCCTGCTTGTTTTGCTGTGCTGTGCTGTTTCTTCTTTTTTCTTTTGCCAGGATGACTCCAGATACAAGTTAGAACCTGAGGGAAAACCCAAAACATGGCAGCAGCATCCCTGCCATGCAGCAGGGTGAAGTGAACCTACTTCAGTTGACACCATGTGGGGTGGAAGATGGAAGACAAGAATTGGTGTATGAATGGTATAGCCCAGCTGGATCTCCAGCTGTTGCGTGTTGAGGTCCCCAAGCCACCCCAATAACTCACACATCACACGTAATTTTTGTTTAAGGTTTTTGGCATAATTTTGGCCACAACTTTATTTAAATACACAACTGTGAGTGGTTGCTTAGGCATTGGTTCCGACTATCTATCCCCCCGCCCAGGGACAGAACTGACATCTGGATTTCAGCGGAAGCCAGTCAGGGAAAACAATATTGGGGAGAAATGAAGCTGGGCACCAGACCCTCACCTCTCCCCACATGCTCCCAGAGGCCTTGCACGGCCCAAGCCCGATGCCAGGGACTTGGACGAAAACATGGCAAGCCCCCGGATTCCTTTAACGGAATTCCCTTGCAGCACCAGCATTGGAGGGGTAGGCACTTACCCCTCCACCAGCCAATTTTTTAACCAATGCCTACCCGCAAACCTTACAAGTTGTGACGATTTGCTACGCAGTAGGCAAAAACCAAATGGCTCCAGCCAATCAGCCATAGGACAAAATTCCTACCAGGCCCCTGCCCCAAAAGTAGGCGACCCCATGACAGGCATAGCAAGGTCAAGAGCAAAATCCCCATTTCAGGTTCGGTGGGCGGGTGAGCCAGTGCACACAGCAAAAGAGGATGCTCAAAGCTGCTTGCCCAGTATTTAAAACTTTTTAGCCCAACCCACAAATTGGATACATCAAATTCTCCCCAGAAACACAAGTAACCAATCACAGCCTGTGGCCATCCAAACAGATCAGCCCAGCAACAGTGGGGTGGCCTGCTAGACCCTACCGTAACATGTGCTCTCTATTAGTGAGAACACGGTTTGTTGGACCACAACTCCCATCATCCCTAGCTAGCAGAACCAGCAGTCAGGGATGGTGGGAACTGTAGCCCAGAAACCCAAATTTGGGAAACCCTGGTGTAGCCTAACATTTTTTGGCTACGTACATTTATGGTGGGAGTGTGGCAAGCTTACTGGGTTTCGGCAAAGCATTTTTGATGTTTCTCATATTGTTGGCAAACCATTGAACTCAAACCATGCTCTGGCCCTTCTTCCACTAAATGCCGATCCAGTCGCTTCTCTTATACCTAAAGACCTAACTGCCATGCTGTTTACCTTGTTCTGAGAGCGCCTCTTGTTGGAAAGACCGCAGGAAAAAGGGTTTCGCCCCCTGCTCAAGATCTAAACTGAACCTCAAAAGATTAGACTAGGCTGAACCTCAATTATTTAAACCACTTAACCGTTGCGTTCCGATATTGCTTTGGAAACCAAACACATTGTCGAAGCCAATTGCCAATTAAAATTCATTTTTCAGTTAAAGGTCAAAACAACAAATTGAAACCAGCTGTGGCTTATAATTTCTAGCCACGCTGTAATTTGTGTGTGATTGCATTATTACATTTCCGCCAAACTAATGTCTCTTGTTGTGTTTTGCTCCGTGTGCCGGAGTGGCTTTTAGCAACTCTATTAATTAAGAGGGTTTTTCAAAAATGTTGATTATTAAGGGATTTGGTTTAAAAAGGAAGTGAAATAAATGCATTCTGCAGGGAAGCACCAAGATTCTTATGCTATACAGAGGGAAATGAAAAGGGAGTGGCCTTTGAATCGGGTGCAAGCACTTTAGTTAACAATGAGCTCGATAAACCTACCAGGTTTATGCATTTCAAGTAGATGAATGCACACTGCTGCCTTAGTTCAACAGATCCCCTTGAATCTATACAGTGTACTGCAGAGGTGGCTCTTGGAGTCTCAAATCTCAGTGACGCAACACAAAAATGTGTCCTCCTGCCTCTCGCCTTCCATTCTACTTCATAGTTGTGCTGCCCCTGAGGCTTCATGCACAGTGCGCCTGAACCAGTCCCACTATCCTAAATCCACCCCTGTATACTGTGTGTAGGGATGCGGGTGGCACTGTGGGTTAAACCACAGAGCCTAGGGCTTGCCGATCAGAAGGTCGGTGGTTCGAATCCCCGCGATGGGGTGAGCTCCCATTGCTCGGTCCCTGCTCCTGCCAACCTAGCAGTTCGAAAGCATGTCAAAGTGCAAGTAGATATATAGGTATCACTCTGGCGGGAAGGTAAACGGTGTTTCCGTGCGCTGCTCTGGTTCGCCAGAAGTGGCTTAGTCATGCTGGCCACATGACCTGGAAGCTGTACGCCAGCTCCCTCGGCCAATAAAGCGAGATGAGCGCCTCAACCCCAGAGTCGGTCACGACTGGACCTAATGGTCAGGGGTCCCTTTACCTTTACCTATATCTAAAAGACTATAGGAAGAATCTAAAAGAAACTAAAAGAAGGGTTAGGAAGAAGAAGAAGAAGAAGAAGAAGAAGAAGAAGAAGAAGAAGAAGAAGAAGAAGAAGAAGAAGAAGAAGAAGAGGAAGAAAAAGAAGAGGAGTTTGTATTTGATATCCCGCCTTTCACTCCCTTTCAGGAGTCTCAAAGCAGCTCACATTCTCCTTTCCCTTCCTCCCCCACAACAAACACTCTGTGAGGTGAGTGGGGCTGAGAGACTTCAGAGAAGTGTGACTAGCCCAAGGTCACCCAGCAGCTGCATGTGGAGGAGCGGAGACGCGAACCCCGTTCCCCAGATTACAAGTCTATCGCTCTTAACCACTACACCGCACTGGCTCTCTACTACTACTACTACTACTACTACTACTAGTAATAATAATAATAGTAATAGTAGAGAGCCAGTGTGGTGTAGTCTACTACTACTACTACTACTACTACTACTACTACTACTAATACTTTGGTTTGGAAAATGATGGGAAAATGCATTGAAAGGTATGACTAATAGGAAGATGTGTAAACACCCACCTTAAAAGTAGGATCATGGCCATCCTACGACTAAGACTCCCATTATCACTTGTCATGCTAGCTGGGGCTGATGGGAGTTGTGGTCCAACAGAACCTGAAATAATAATAATAATAATAATAATAATAATAATAATAATAATAATAATAATGCCCCAGCCACTCTGGGCGGCTTCCAGCACACACAACAACAATAATAATAAAACATCAAACACGAATAGTAACAATCAGATCCTATATAAAGAGTCACAATAACTTTAAAATAAAGAACTTATATCAAAGAAAGAAATATGCAATAATGCATTGAAGGAAACACAGGTTTCCTTAAAGGAAGGGTCTTATAGGTCCCTCCATACAGTTGTGTTTTCTGCAACAGATTGGGGGGGGGGGTGTCTAGCACTCCTCAATCCCAGCGGACTCTGAGAATTGTAGATTCATGAGGGGAACAGGGTTTCATCCTAGCAACTTTCGGGACCCTTAACAAACTACAGTTCCCAGGATTCTTTGGGGAAGCCATACAGTGGTACCTCTGGTTACGTACTTAATTTGTTCCGGAGATCCGTTCTGAACCTGAAACTGTTCTTAACCTGAGGTACCACTTTAGCTAATGGGGCCTCCTGCTGCCGCCGCCGCGCGATTTCTGTTCTCATCCTGAAGCAAAGTTCTTAACCCGAGGTACTATTTCTGGGTTAGCAGAGTCTGTAACCTGAAGCGTCTGTTACCTGAAGCGTATGTAACCTGAGGTACCACTGTAATTGCTTAAAGTGTTCTGATATGGCTTTAATTGTCTAGTGCAATGAGCCCAACAGCATTTATTCGGATGCACCTTTTGTTTCCTTGGCCTATTCCTTTTTGTCTTTCTCTTGTTGTCGAAATGTAGCTGTAAGCTCCATTTTTCTTTCTGCCTCCACTTGTACATTCAAGTACATTGTCGGTGGGGAACAAATATTATTATCTGTGCCCACTGGCCTTTCGTTTTTTTGCTCTTTTGACAAATATTTTACAAATGTCCCCCCCCAACGCATTTACAAAGAAGAAAGAGGAGGTGGGAGCAGAAGAACCCCAGGACAAGATATGAAAATATGGTGAGGGAGATGGATGAGACAGTTAACTCGATGTTGCAAATTCCATCGGCTGTTGATGTCCTTAGCTATATTTGCAGTTGAGGTGGGGCTGGCAGGCTGGGGTGGAAATGGGATGGCTGCCAAGGTGAGCATTTTGCAGAGGCATATGTGCAAATCGGATTCGGCGGTGGGACGGATGCAATAAATCATGATGCCAATTCCCGGCTCTTGTCTACAACTGCGGCTTCATCCAAATGCAAAAGAACTTGCAGCACAGCCCCGTGGGTGTCTGTCTACTCGGAAATAAGTCTCACCGAGTTGCCATTGTGTAATTGTGTATTTATTATTATTATTATTATTATTATTATTATTATTATTATTGTCGTACCTTGTAAGTCAAATCCGTTCCAGAAGTCCGTTCAACTTCCAAAATGTTCAAAAACCAAATCGCAGCTTCTGATTGGCTGCAGGAAGCTCCTGCAGCCAATCAGAAGCCATGGAAGCCCCGTCGGACGTTCGGCTTCCAAATATAGTTCGCAAAATGTAACAGTCACTTCCGGGTTTGTGATGTTCGGGAGCCAAAACATTTGGGAACTAAGTTATTATTATTAATAATAATATACGACTGCAACCTGTGAATGGTATAACTTAAGTTTCCCCATTCCCTTAGTAGGAATGGAATTACTAATAGCATAAGGAGCGTTCTCTCTCTCTCTCTCTCTCTCTCTCTCTCTCTCTCTCTCTCACACACACACACACACACGCACACACACACACACACACATCTGTTTGCATCACACACCGTTTTAGAGAGCTGCTTTTTCTGTTCACCTAGATGAGTGGCTAGCCAGTGCATGGGGCTCCTACCACTGCCACCAAACTCATTCCTTTGTAGTAGTGCCCCCATAGTAACAGAAGACAGTGCATTACAATGAGACAGATCCTTGGTCCACCTCGTTCAGTATTGCCTGCAGTAACTGGGACCAACTCTCCAATCTTTCAAGATAGGGATGCCATACCTGGAAATTGAGCCTGGGGCCTTCTGCAAGCAAAGCAGATTCTCTTGTCACTGAGCAATGGTCCTTCTCATACATTACAGTGGTACCTCGGGTTAAGTACTTAATTCATTCCGGAGGTCCGTTCTTAACCTGAAACTGTTCTTAACCCGAAGCACCACTTTAGCTAATGGGGCCTCCCGCTGCCGCCACGCCGCCAGAGCCTGATTTCTCTTCTTATCCTGAAGCAAAGTTCTTAACCTGAAGCACTATTTCTGGCTTAGTGGAGTGTGTAACCTGAAGCTTCTGTAACCTGAAGTGTATGTAACCTGAGGTACCACTGTACTTGATTATGTGCTGTCACTCTGCAGGGAGCCTTGTGCTGGGGAGTGACAACTAGAAAACATATACCCACTATACAGATGAGGAACACTGAGGCAGAGATTAATTAGTTTAATAATAATAATAATAATAATAATAATAATAATAATACAGTCTAGAAACTGCTTTAATTAATTAATTACATTTCTATACATCTGAGGATCACAGGGCAGTTTACAATAAAATAACACAAAAATACATACCACAGCAACAAACAAAAACAATACCCACCTACCCCATCCAGTCGAAAAGGCCATAGATTGTTTAATTAGCTAAAGGCCTGGGATGTATTTGGCTGGTGCCTAGAGATATGTAATGACGGCGCCAAGGGAGCTTCTCTGGGGGTATCATTCACAGACAGGGAGCAACCACAGAAAAGGCCTGTTCTCTTGACCTCTCGCAGAGGAGGGTCACAAAAAAAGACTGTTGCGATTGCTTGGCTCTGAGGGGGATGTGCCGGGGCCATGATGTAGAATATGTCTCTATTTTCATCTGAGGTTAATATTTGAGGGGATGTGGAGTGCCTCTGTCAACCCTTGTGCCTGTAAATCCCCCACCCCCGCCATTTTGCTTTTGTTTTTTAAAAATATTTTTCTACTTCTGGAAACCCCAGGAGTTTCCCTGGCACTCACCAGCTGGGTTTCCTATTATAAAGGACATGAAATTAAAGCCCAGGCTGATCTTGAACGAAGTGACTTTCAAAGCTGTTCCCAGTAATGATTGGAATACAGCCTTGTTGGGGGATCATTTCCATTTTTTTGATCTCTCCCTGCACATTTACCACCTCCTTGACGGGATTCAGTTTTGATTCAAAGTGATTAATGCCTGTAAATTTAATCAATGCATATTCACCCGGCAGCCTCTTTATTCTACTCATTTTGATTTTTAAGCAGTGTGTGTCTTGATGCGTGAGGTGTATTATCTCATTTGACAGCAGTGACATTTCTATTTTGTAATTACTAAGCAGAGGCAATCTCCTTAGTGGGAAGAAACACACACACACACACACACGTCCCGCACACATACAACCCTTTCTTTAGGGAGACAAAGCAGAACTCCTTGTGCCATTTTGAACTGTGTGCAAATTTCAGTTCTGGGAATTTAAAAAAGCAGTGGTGCAGTGACCTTCTTCTAAATGCAGAAACAATGGCAGCATTTTTAATTATTATGTTTGGTACCCACTCTAAGCACTGCAGTGTCAAAGGAGCGTTATGGAGGATGAGTGCAGAACTTACCCAATTTGCACATCCTGAAACTGCAAACGGAAACACGGCCCTTTCGAAATCCCACTTCTCTGAATTTTGCAACCCAGTTGTCCCGCCAGGCAATACGCACAAAAATGCATGTACTAAATTGTGCATTAAAATGCATATATTAGTGAAGATAAGGCACAACATTGCATTTTATTAAGGAAACAATGCTTTGCATAACAGTGTATATTTGGCAAAAGTGCATGCAAAATGTATAATTGGGAAATTTGTAGTAAAATGTTGATGAATTACAAAGACTTTTTTAAAACAACAACAACAACAACAAGCTGATGTGGAAATGCAGAGAACTAAATTTAAGTCTGGAAACATGAGAAACAAAAGTGACAAATTCCTCCGCCTCTAGTGAGGACATAGGAAGCTGCCTCCTACTAGGTCAGCCTATCTGTCCATGTAACCCAGTATTCCCACTCTGATAGGCAACAGCTCTCCAGGCCCTCAGACAGAGGTCTTTTCTATCTCCTCTTACCAGTGTGATGGCCTGGGACTTGGGCTTGGACTCAGAACCAGAGGAGACTCCATCTGCACCTGATCCTTTGCCTCAGGCATCATCTGAACCAAGTCTGGGGCCTGGTCCTGAAGAGTCCCAGTTTGCACAGGTTCCCCTGCAACAAACACCAGCTGAGCCGAGTCAGGGGCCTGAGCCTGCCCTGACTCCAGATGTGGGGATTACCTCATTGCCTTCAGCTAAGCCATCACTTACAGCTGCTCCACTACTGGCTGGGTCGGGGAAGGCTGAGGCAGCCCCTGGGAAGAGTAACCCACTGACGTCTCCTGAGCTGCAGAGACTAAGGTCTGAGAGAAGGAGAGACCTGAGTGCTCACAGGAGGAGTGCTCGCCTTCGGGCGAAACAGGGAGGTGAGTCACCGGGGGATCAGGACCGGCCGTTACCCCAACAAAGATAAAAGGTTGTTGGACCCTGCCCCAGGTTGTGGGAGCAACATTGTGTATTCTAGATCCTGCCTGAGATCCTGTACCTGTCCTTGCCTGGTTTCCTGCCTCGTGTCCTGCCTTGGCCCTGTTAGACTGTCTCCCATGAGAGCCAGTGTGGTGTAGTGGTTAAGAGCGGTAGTCTCGTAATCTGGGGAACCGGGTTCGCTTCCCCGCTCCTCCACATGCAGCTGCTGGGTGACCTTGGGCTAGTCACACTTCTTTGAAGTCTCTCAGCCCCACTCACCTCACAGAGTGTTTGTTGTGGGGGAGGAAGGGAAAGGAGATTGTGAGCCACTTTGAGACTCCTTCGGGTAGTGATAAAGTGGGATATCAAATCCAAACCCTTCTTCCCAGCAGAACCTTCAGATTCTGGACCGGATTCTCGGGTTACCCCCGGGCCCAGCACAATCAGATTCCTTCAGCTGGAGATGCCAGAGATTGAACCTGAGACATTCTGCATGCAAAGTGTGTGCATTGACACAAAACCTTTAGTTACAGGTAATTCTTTGTGAAGGAAAGGTCATCTGAAACTTACTCCAAAAACCTTTAATTTGTTATTGTCACAAGTCCCATGGTGCTAAACAAGAAGGATGGGGCGGGCTCAAGCAGTATGCTTGGAGAGGGCCCCATCCTGACACTGTAGCCTGACCAGTAGTCTGATTTAGGATTAGGCAGCCCCCTATGTTCCTAAGCTCCCCCCCCCCGCTACCTAACTTTATTTATTATTATTTGCATTACAATTATTTATTAATATTATATACCACCCTATACACGTAGGTCTCAGGGCGGTTCACGGGATAAAATCAGAATATAAAACCAGCAAATATAATAAAACAACAACCCAATAACCCCCAACACATACAGTGTTGGGCATACAGTGGCACCTTGGTTCTTGAACTTAATCCTTTCTGGGAGTCTGTTCGACTCCCGAAATGGTTCGAAAACCAAGGCATGGCTTCCAACTGGCTGCAGAAGCTTCCTGCACTCAGTCAGTAGCCATGGAAGCTGCATTGGACGTTCGACTTCTGAAAAATGTTCGCAAAGCAGAACACTCACTTCCGGGTTTGCGGCGTTCAGTAGCCAATTTGTTTGGGAGCCAAGTCTTTTGAGTGCCAAGGTACCACTGCATTCATTCATTCACCTTCATCCAAGAATCACAGGGTGGTTTACAGTATAAAATACATAACATTATAACATAATAACAAACAAAACAATGCAAACCTTGGCGAATGGGGTGACACCAATCAGAGTCTCTGATGAAGTGCTCAAGGGAAGTGCAACGCAATTCCAAATTGGCAAAATCTCCAATCCTTTGGTCAACAGCACAAGTGATTCTTGGTCCTTGACCTACAGTTTCTCGGCCCTCATCTAGACATGTGCTGAGTCAAGATCTGCAGGGTAGGCTCAGTTCAAAGAACCCATGACTAATGAAACTGAGACAGAGCAGGGCCTTTTCTGCATTTGCCCCAAGGCTATGGACTGACCTAGGGAAGATGGATTCTGGGCTCCTTCCTTTTCATTTCCCAAAAGGTAGCGAAGAGAAGCCTAGTTAGTTGCACACAGTCTCTGAGGTTTTGTTTTGTTTTTAAATCATCTAGCTAGGTTATGTTGTCACTATCTGCCATTAGTTTGATTTTTGGATCTTGTTTTTAGTAGTGTTTAGGTTTGTGTGGACAGGCGGAGTCCCCAGATCCCGCGCGGTCCCCCCCCCCCCGTCATGTGAAATAACGACTCAAGACAACGTGCTATGGGATTAAATTGGCCACAACTTTATTAAATTTCAAATGAGGGTAGACCTTGGCTCAGGCATTGGGCGTTCTCCCTCCCCAGTCCCCAGCCGGGGACCTAGGGAGCATCAGGGTTATCCAGTGTGTGTGGGGGGGAGATGGGCCAGCTCTGGAGAACATATGTTCAAGCAGAGATAGCCGCCCCCGTTACGCCGCCACCGCAGGGGAGAGCAATGACGACCTTTCGGCGTATGGTCAAAGACTCCCTTCAGAAACCCCTTTAACGGGGAACCCTGGTATCGCCGCCGCAAAGAGGAAGATGGACTAAAGGATTCCGCCCAAGGCCTGATACTGCCAAAGTTGTGATGTTTTGCTACGGGAAAGGCGAAACCTGCCAATGCAGGGAAATTCCTTTCCGGCCCTTTAACAGCGACCTTAACGTAGCAGCGCCCGCATACCTGTGAAGAAAAGTTAACCTGCAAAACCTGTGAAGAAAAGTTAACCTGCAAATAAGACATTAACTGAGGGTGGGTAGGGTGGGAGAAGCTCTGGAGCCAAGTGAGGATTCCCAGGTAAGATCCTCCCTCTATTGTGTGGGCAGGTAATCCCTCCCCTACCTGGCCTGGTCTCCTTGGCAACGCTTCCCCCAGGTGGGATTGGACAACTGACTGAGGAAGGCGGAGACCTCCAGGTATCCCACCTGAGGGAAGGCAAACCAAGCCTATGCTGTTGGAGCCGCTCCAGATCTAGGGGCTGCGCGCGTCCACGCAATGGGCGCCCCCCGTTTTAAGCAGGGAACGGTCATTTTGGAAGGTTTTTAATCAAAGATTTGCAACCTGCCTGGAGCATTTGGAGGGGCTGCATCTAAATAAACAAGTGAACAAACTGATAAAAAATAAACATAAGAGGAAGTAAGAGAAAGCAAGGAAGGAAGGAAGTCAACAGGGCCCTATATGGGATTTTTTTCCCTTCTCTGCAGCAGCAGTAGAATAGAGGGCGGGGCAGCATTTTCAGAGGAACAGCAGGAAAGCAGGCAGAGGTAATCGCCATTTCCTGGAGAGATGATTATAGAATACTGAAAAATTGGTCAATTCAGGACAGAATGCGGAATGTTAAAATGTGATATAAATCTTGACAAACTACAGGGAAATGGCACCACGCTAGCCAAGCAATTTATATTTAAAGAGTGCAGGATTGCTATAGTGAGCATGAAAAGACTGAGACTAGCTGTAGTGGGAGAAGCTGGTTCTGAGCATGAACATCCCTGCATAAACAGACACATGCCCCTCCATTGGGTGGCTGAGAATTGTGGAGGCATTTCAGCTAAACCTCCAAGGCAATTGGGGAGGGGGGCAGCTCCTACTGTCAACTCATCATTCTCTCCCCCCACCCTGCCTCTGAGCACTCTCAGATGACTCTGTACAGTCATACCTTGCCAGTCGAACAGAATCCGTTCCGGAAGCCCATTTGACTTCCAAAGCATTGAAAAACCAAAGCGCGGCTTCTGATTGGCTGAAGGAAGCTCCTGCAGCCAATTGGAAGCTGCAGAAGCCACATCGGATGTTCAGCTTCCAAAAGAATGTTCGAAAACCGGAACAGTCACTTCTGGGTTTCGAGCATTTGAGAGCCAAAACGTTTGAGAACTAGGCTGTTTGAAAACCAAGGTATGACTGTATTGTGTTAACTTCTGCTGTTGCATGCAGAACTTTAGTGAAATGAATCCTTGCTTGGAGCACACCTTCAACTGGAAGAGATTTGTCATAAAACAAGAAAGCTGAGGCTTCTTGTAAGAAGGACATAGTGCAGACATTAATATTGTGCATCTTGAAGCAACTGTGAGCATAAAAACCTGACTCCTTTTGGAAGAGAAACGTTGTCGGGGCCCATATGTTTAATTAAAGCTTTACTTGCAGAACTTTCTTCAAAACGGGACAAAAAACAGTAAATGATACACCCAAAATATCAGTAAGATCATGTGCCAGTCCAGCACAGGCTCGGCTTCTTATAAAATATGAAATACTCCAAACAGATCTAAAATCAGAGGTCTGCTCTCCTTGCCGTCTCCATTCTGCCTGGAGCTGTATTCACTCACCGGAGAGGGTCATTTACACATCCTTACTCCCACAAAGCCCGAGAACAAAGATTCAGCCACCCCACTTCCATGATGGTGAGATTCCACTTCAACTGCTTCCCATTTCACTTGGCCTAAAGTGAAACATTCACATGTTAGCTACCAGAGAACAACTAACAGTGAATTTTCAACCCTTTGAGGAGCTCAGAGAGCACTTGGTATACTCCGGGGGAATTTCCCCACGTTAAACCTTTCTCAGCAATACACACAGGCATTCTCCATTTCAGTGTCAATTAAGCAATTATACTTAACAGGATGGGCTCTGGTCTAAACCACCGAGCCTCTTGGGCTTGCCAGTCATAAGGTTGGCAGTTCGAATATGCATGATGGGGTGAGCTCCTGTTGCTCTGTCCCAGCTCCTGCCAACCTAGCAGTTCAAAAGCATACCAGCACAAGTAGATAAATAGGCACTGCTGTGGCCGGAAGGTAAATCCCATATGAACCTACCTGGACCCTGAGATCATCTTCCGAAGCCCTCCATTGTGTGCCGTCTCGTCAAGAGGTCCAGAGGGGTGGCAACATGAGAACAGGTCTTCTCTGCAGTGGCTCCCCATCTGTAGAATGCTCTCCCCAGGGAAGTTTGCCAGGCGCCTTCTCTATACACCTTTAGGCGCCAGGCAAAAACGTTCCTTTTTAACCAGGCCTTGGGTTGATCTTATTGACATCCAACACCCTTTTAGAAAGTGGCTCTTTTTCGGGGGGGGGGTTTATTGGGTTATTGTTTTTGGTTTGATTTTATGTGTTGTGGTCTTGTTTGTGAACCACCTTGAGACCTCCAGGTATAGGGCGGTGTATAAACTGATGAAATAAATAACTAAAATAAATAAATGGCTTTTCCATGTGCTCTGGCTTCTGTTCCGTTGTCCCGTTGCACCAGAAGCGGTTTAGCCTTGCTAGCCACATGACCCGGAAAGCTGTCTGCGGACAAACACTGGCTCCCTCAGCCTGAAAGTGAGATGAGCGCCACAACCCCATAGTTGAATTCAGCTGGACTTAACCATCCAGGGGTCCTTTGTCCTTTACCTTACATGTAGCTACTTACAGGACATTCCTTGTAGGACAGAATTCTGCAGTAACAGCTGACTAACTTGGTGGTGAAACAAAGAAGCCCTGATTGCCCCTTTGCTGTCAGAAGATACCTCCTCACTTGAGGTCCAGAGAAAGCATGAGAGGCGAGGCAGAAGTGAGAGAGTATCCCGCTTAACACATCACTTTGCCTTCAATGGATAAGTCAGCACAGAGACCAAAGAGATGGAGACAGTTTAGGCACCTGGAGGTCCCCCACTTTGTCTTAACTTCATGCACACCCTTCTGAGCAAGCTGAGTTGCACCTCAGCTTCCAACATAATGTGGGGACAACAACAGCAGCCAAGAGGTAGCTGCTGAGAAGAGTATCATTGCCAGCACATTTACCACATATCTGGCAGTACCACGTGTGGGTCTTTTCTTTTTCACTTGGGACTTTTTTGTTTGTTTGCTTTTGCTGCCAACTGTGCCAGTGGTGGAAAGGGCAGGGCAGCTCATTGGCAAAGTGAGACAATGGCCTCAGGAGGACAGTGCCAAGGATGGCCATAGTTCCTCCCAGAATCCTCCTCAGCTAGCCTGCTCTAAGATAGTTTTCTGCCTTCAGGTACAGTGTCCCATTCTGATGTACGGAATAAGATTCACCTGCCAGTCCTGTCATGTTCTGCACATTGAATTGTGAACCCACCATTTCGTCTTCTGCTGCAGGCAGCAACTGAACTGGTGACGGGGCATGCACAATGGGGATTCCAGAGGTGTGGTGCCACTTCAAAAAGGCTCTGCCTTTGGTACCCAGAAATCTAACTGATCATCGTGGCAGGGTGCTCAAGCACTGCAGGAAACTCTATGTGTTCCAGTTCAGGAATTTATTTTAGATCATGTAAACCAGAATGCAGGAGTGGAACGCCCAGCAGAGCAAACCGGAGGATAATAACGGAATAGAACTGGGGAACTCCTCATGCCTCTTCTGATTTGAGCAGAGAGCTCACAGATTGAAATAATTTGCATACTGCCTCCAGGTAAGTAGGTGGCATCCAACACGTTCTCCGTCACTGTCTTAGGAAGTTATGAAAAGCAATCTAGTGAGAGACTAAACGAGGGAGATGGTGTTTATATTTCCATGTGTTCCCTACATTGGAAGAACCTAGGCAGAATATCCCGAAAGGCAACTTGTGCCTAAATGCCAATACTGTTCATTATGTCAACGAGCCTCAAGGTAAGGATGCCGAGAGCTCATTTTCTGGTCGACCTGAAAGAGCAGCGTTTGCACCACCAAATATTGCAGGGGGCAATTTGTTGGTGCTTGGCACCGTTTTCAAGTGAATCGGAAGACGTCAGATGATTGGCACCGTAAACCCCCTGCAATGTTTAGTGGTACAAGCGCCACATTTCCAGGTAAGCCAAAAAATGAACCCTCAGTGCCCTGTCACGGTTTTCGCCAAAATCCGACGTCCTCCAATTCACTAGGAAATGGTGCCAACCAACTGCAAATTGCCCCCTGCAACATTTGTCGGTGCAAACACTGTGTTTCCAGGTAGGCCAAAAAAAATGAGCCCTCACCGTCCTTACCTTAGAGGGCTCATTTTTAGACCTACCTGCATTTCCACCGCAAAAGTCCCAGGGGGCAATTTGCAGGTGTTTGTCACCATTTACAGGTCATGGTGCTGAGGGCTCCTTTTTTGACCTACTGGGAAATGTGGCGATTGCACCGCCAAATGCTGCAGGGGCAATTTGTAGCTGTTCGTCACCATTTTCGAGTGAATCGGGCGACGTCACGTTTATGGTGAAAACCAACTTATGGAGGCCTGGTGGCCAGGTTTCCAAACATTTTGGAAGTCGAACAGACTTCCGGAACGGAATCTGTTCAACTTCCAAGGTACAACTGTACTTAACTGGCCAGCCAAAGTAATTATATTACAAAGAAACCTGCTTGACCCTTTCAGCTGTCCTTTCAGGCTTCAGAACCTGAATGGAAAACAGTGGTATTTTTTACCTCCTTCATTCCATTGTATGCAAACCTCACACTGACCCAAGCCTTCTTTGTAACGGAGCATTTTCTGGAATTCTATTCATTATAGCTTGTACTGGTGTCACCAAAGACTTTCCGCGAGAGAACTGTAAATAACATAATCTGTAATTTCCCAAGGTCTGCAGAGCGACTTGGCGTTTGATATGTCACAGAGCAGATATTGCTGCTGAGCGTCTCTAGTCAGGATTTATCTTTTCTACGGTATGTAATTTATACCAATTGCAGCCTGATGGTCACGCGTCCCCTGCTCCCGTCGGCCTTCTCTGTGGTGCATCGCTCTTCCAAAGCAAATGTTTATCGACAACTACCTCAATGAATTACAAAATGCACACCACGCATTGCCAAGCACTCACTTTTGGCAGGTCATGCATAGATGCCAACTGTGACAAACAGCCAGATCCTCCAAGTTGTTTCATTCCATTAAGCCAGAAGCTGTAAAAAAGTAGCGCAACGATGACATACAACGTCAAAATTAATATAATATCAGACTTAAATGAATGGCTCACCTTTAATAGTTATAGACGTACTGGCCAGATGACAAAGTGGTTTGATAATTTACATGTTAAGTTTTCTCCAATTTTTACTTATTTATTTTTCCACTTCTTTTTTCCCAAAATTACGACAGGTCGGGATGATTTATAGACTCTTTGGCTGTTTCGTATATAAGAAGTTCATAACTCAAAGGGGAAGCCATGAAATATTTAGGCGAAATTCATTCAGGATGTCATCGTTATGAGTGCTTTCGTTATGCCAATGCTCATTTTATGACATAATGCTGTTTAGGTACATATATATATCACCCCATAGGCATTTGGTGGAAAACTAAGGAGGGACACTGTGACTAGAGCTATGCTCTGGCTCACTGCCACCCCACAACAGTTTTCAACTTCTTTTTAAAGAGCTGCTGCAGCTTCAATGGGTGCCGCTTCTTGAACATCGAATGAAAAAAAGAGACAGAGAGGAAGCCATCATCACAATAAGATCCTTCTCTCCCCTGAAACATCTAGAGTGGGGAGTGGTGAACTTTTTACAGCCTGGGGGCCACATTTGCTTCTGGGGGCCACATGCCAATGCTGGATGGGGCTCGGAAGCAACACTGAAAAATACTTGTGAGCTCAGAGATCTGCTGTCCATTCAACCAAAACACATATGGCTATGGCTTGACGGCCCTAGTTGTATGCAATGCGTCCCATCCTTGTGTTCTGCTTTTCGATTTGTCAGGGCTTTTGGCTAGCACAACAATAAAGCAATTTACTTACATATGGCTATACAAAGAGATATATCTTAGTTCTCACAGGACACAGTAAACAGATTGTAATCTTGGCCACAGTTGATTGGCCTTAAACCCAAATCAACAGGAGCTGGGGGCAGGTTTAGACATCCACCCCCAATGATGTCATTGCGTGGGCCATTTTATTTTCTCCTATATTATCACATGACTGTCATTTGGGGAAATGTAAAACACTACATATGAGGGGGCAATGTTACCCTCAGGACAGTGGTTGATAAAGGAGTTGATGACACATAAACGGGGTATGTTTTGGTCATTAGAACCAGTGTGGTGTAGTGGTTAAGAGCGGTAGTCTCGTAATCTGGTGAACCGGGTTCGCGTCTCCGCTCCTCCACATGCAGCTGCTGGGTGACCTTGGGCTAGTCACACTTCTCTGAAGTCTCTCAGCCCCACTCACGTCACAGAGTGTTTGTTGTGAGGGAGGAAGGGAAAGGAGAATGTTAGCCGCTTTGAGACTCCTTCAGGTAGTGATAAAGCGGGATATCAAATCCAAACTCCTCCTCCTCCTCCTCCTCCTCCTCCTCCTCTTCTTCTTCTTCTTCTTCTTCTTCTTCTTCTTCTTCTTCTTCATTTGTGTGTACACCTGTGGTACTCTGGAAATGAATTTAATTTCTCCACGAGAGATTCTGTACCTGCTATGACCTTTGTTGATGCAATAGAATGTTTGACTGGTTAATCACAATTTTGACTGATTAATCACAATTCTGAACTGATCATGTATGCCTTTCCTTTCTATAACAGGAGGATATTTTCATGCTTCAGGTTGAACCAAGGAGTTATTTGAGGAACAGATCAGTGTTATTAATTAGAGTTAGGGAGTTAGATTTTGGAACATACGTGGTGGAATTCTGCTCATGTGCAAATTCCATAAAAGTACATGTGTGTATATCCCACAATTGCATTGTCACAATATTACCATGCAAGAAACAGTGAGCTTGAAAGAGGCTGTAACTCGGAAAATTCCTTCTTTCAAGATCCTTGGGGCAAGAATGTCTTCAGGACTGGGTTGCTCTCCTGTGCCCCTCAGATGTTGTTGGGTCTGCATTCTCTTCGAATTACACCATTACCCCATATTGTCATTTTGCTAAATAATCCAATTATATGATAATAATCAACCCATCAATAGTAAACAAAGGGGAAAATAAATAAACAAAACATTTATTTCAACATTCTAACCTGGAAAAAATTCTAAGAAATATTCAGAATCCAAATGGATTCTGAATCATCAAGTTCCTATGTGAAAATGATGTCACACATGCAGAACTGCAAAATTCAGGCTGGAATCAGGTTGAAGTGGATTCCGTAAGCAACTCTAGTTATCCTTATCAAGAAAGTCCTTTTCAGCTCAAGACAGACACCTTGAGATCTGTCAGAGAGCCAGCAGAGAGACAACCTAATTGCCCTGGTGACATTTTGTGCCAACTTTTTTGGGCCCTTAGAATGCTTGCCTTATATAGGAAGACAAAAATACGGTGCACATAATCCGCTTATTCCACAGAGTGAAACGAGTTGTTGGCTTGAACGACCTGCTTAATTTGCTTTGATTTAATAAACTTTGGTGGGGGGGGGGGGAGAGTCTCAAAGTTAAAAAGGTAACTCTTGGCCTGTTCATGCCTACAGAGATATGCTGGTTTCTAGATGTGCCCTTGGCTTTGATTGATTTTAACTTTACTGACTCTTCTACCTCACGTTGTCATTCCCTTGCAGGGGGACTTCCTGTCTGCTTGTAAAGGGAACAGGAGCTTGGGCCTCTAAAGCCTTATGCGGGTCAGGACCCCAATACCTCAAGGACTGCCTCTCCCCATATGAACCCACTTGGACCCTGCCTTCATAATTTGATGTCTTCTCCAGGTGCCCCTTGGCAAACCCTCACCATGATCAACTCCCACCGAGAAACCTATGTCCCCACTATGGAAGGAAGGATGTGTGAGTCCAGAATTGGCCCCCACTGTCACTTATGGACTCACTTTTAAAACTGTGTTTATGGAAGACAATCCTACTCAGCTATGAGTGATCACCCAAGAAGAAGAAGATAATTACCAGTATGTACTATGTGAATATTTGCTTCCTTTTGTCTGTCCTGAATATTCAAACGTTCAGTTTAATCTGAGGGTCCTGGGTCCTGTGATGATTCTTGTGGTATGCACAAGGCTATTCCTGTTGGATGTGCTTCAATAGCACATCTAGGGATGTTTAAAACAGCACTCCTGTCCTTGTGATTCCAATCCAGTTTGGCTAAGACAAACGCGTGTTTGAAAGGAGTTTATTCTCATCAGTAATGTATGATGATTTCCTTTATGGAGATGGGTTTCCTGTAGGCAAGAGAATAAACATTTGTCACCACTGATTGTCATCAGAATTTGAGGTGAACAATCGCATTAAAAGAAAATGAGTTGCCCAAATTAGATTGAAATAAATAAATATGGAAGAGGTTTCTTGAATTTCAGAATAATACGAACAGACAGTTTTAATCTTGTTTTGGGTTGCACGGTACACAAAAAGATAAGGATGGATTCAGTCACTTGTGTCAATCACCAGCTTTTGAATACTGTTTATTTGTTGAAGATTCAGCTTCCATGGCTCACGAGGCAAAGGTTTCTCCACAACCACCCCACGTCTCTCCTGATGGGACCCCCTTTTTAAACCCCCAGTGTCAAGGGCGCTTCCAGCCAAAGGAATGTACACAGCAGAGACTTCACTCTTTATTGTCAAAGGTAAAACTTGTACAGTCGCTTCTACAGCTCTGGATATGCACACACATCAGTCTAGCATCTAGGCAGCTACTCCCAGGTCCGGGCTGTATGGAGCAGTAGCAGCAGCCGGGTACCATTCTCCCTCCACCAGCTGCGTGGAAACTGCCTCTGCTCTCCCCGCTTCAATTCTCTCCTGGTTCTGGGAGACAGTGGTGCAGGAGAGGGTGGGGAAGTACCCAGCCCTTCACTTGCCTGGCCTACCACTTCCTCCTCTTCCTCAAGCTCTGAAGCTTTCCCTGCCTCTGATTCTTGCCTCCCAGATGGTACACGACTCCACAAACCACCCCCCCTCTTCTGAGTCAGGCTCCAGCCCTCCTCCCGGTGCTCACCTGTCAGCATCCTGCTGCTCCCTGACACCCAGCCTCAAGCGCTTGAGGAATTCACTTCCTGTGGATTCTGATGTAAACGGACCTGGTCCATACCTTCCAGACTAATAATAATAATAATAATAATAATAATAATAATAATAATAATAATTTATTTATACCCAGCCACTCTGGGCGGCTACCAACAGAATATTAAAAGCACGATAAAACATCAAACATAAAAAACTTCCCTAAACAGGGCTAACTTCAGATGTTTTCTAAAAGTCAGATAGTTGTTCACAGTGGTACCTTGGGTTACAGACACTACAGGTTACAGACGCTTCAGGTTACAGACTCTGCTAACCCAGAAATAGTACCTTGGGTTAAGAACTTTGCTTCAGGATGAGAACAGAAATCATGTGGGAGGCCCCATTAGCTAAAGTGGTGCTTCAGGTTAAGAACAGTTTCAGGTTAAGAATGGACCTCCAGAATGAATTAAGTTCTTAACCCGAGGTACCACTATATTTCCTTGACATCTGATGGGAGGGCATTCCACAGGGCAGGCACCACTACCGAGAAGGCCCTCTGCCTGGTTCCCTGTAGCTTCACTTCTCGCAGGGAGGGAACCGCCAGAAGGCCCTTGGAACTGGACCTCAGTGTCTGGGCTGAACGATGGGGGTGGAGACTCTCCATCAGGTACCATATTGGCCTGAATATAAGCTGCACCCGAATATCAGCCGCACCTTTAAAATTGAAGGGCCTAAAAGAAAAAAAGAAAAAATACCCTAATATAAGCCGCTCCATTCCACGCTGCTGCTGGCTGCATACTGGCCAGGGAGGAGCCACACTGCATTGCCAGCGGCCTATCCCCTTCCTCGCTCTCTCCCCTCCCAGCCTTGGGGGAGAGGATGGGGGACTATGCAAAGGGCAGACACCACTTTGCCGTGCTCCTGGCGCTGTTTGCCCCGTGCTTCTGGCTGCATACTGTAAGGTTGCAAATATAAGCCACACGTTAACTTTTCATGGTCAGAATCTGGGGGGAAAGTGAGGCTTATATTCGGGCCAATACGGTATGTGCAGTTCAGATTTTGCTCTTTTCTGAATTGTGCAACGCGCTTCTCAGCTCAATAAATGTATCAAAATGCATATTTTAGGGAAAGATACCTTCAGAAATGCATGCACTGAGATGAAAAACATATTTAATAAGGTTGTGCATTGAATTCAGATGAATCCCAAGCTGAAGTGGGGTACCTTGGAGGCATTTGGGGCTTGTCAATTATGTAATGGGATTTGCACAATGCAAAATAAGTAGAAACCGGGACCTTCAAAGTGTTTCATAGTAATCCACACATTATTATTTTTTAAATGCTGCAGACAAATGTCTGTTACGAGCAAAAGCAATGTCTCTAAGCTCACCATAACACTATAATGCCAGGGTGGAGCATTTGTACAGGGAATATCTAATCTCTTTTGTTGTTGTTGTTGTTGTTGTTGTTTAGTCGTTTAGTCGTGTCCGACTCTTCGTGACCCCATGGACCAGAACATGCCAGGCACTTCTGTCTTCCACTGCCTCCCGCAGTTTGGTCAAACTCATGCTGGTAGCTTCGAGAACACTGTCTAACCATCTCGTCCTCTGTCATCCCCTTCTCCTTGTGCCCTCCATCTTTCCCAACATCAGGGTCTCTTCCAGGGAGTCTTCTCTTCTCATGAGGTGGCCACAGTATTGGAGCCTCAGCTTCAGGATCTGTCCTTCCAGTGAGCACTCAGGGCTGATTTCCTTCAGAATGGATAGGTTTGATCTTCGTGCAGTCCATGGGACTCTCAAGAGTCTCCTCCAGCACCATAATTCAAAAGCATCAATTCTTCGGAGATCAGCCTTCTTTATGGTCCAGCTTTCACTTCCATACATCTAATCTAATCTCTTTTAGATCATCACAAATAGAAGTTTAAAGGTGCCCCGAACAAAAACCTCTGATCCTATTTTCCTGTATTTTGGCAAGCATTAGCCACACTAGACAGCCCCCTCCAATACTGTTCAAGTCCCCTCCAAAAAAAGGGGGGCTTCTCATCTAAGCATTCTCTAGTTTGAAGGTAGCGATGGGGGTGAAATCTGGTTCAGTTTTCATTTTAAGGTGAACTTACCTGATGCACACTTCCCGAAACAACAGGCGTACTGAAATACACCCAAATTTGCGCATTTCTGAATTTTGTAGTGCAGTTCTCCAGCCAAGTAATGTGTGCAAGAAAAGCATATACCAGGGTAAAGTATGCATACAAATGCGTATGTTTGTTAAAATAACACACAAAGGGAATCATTATTGGAAAAACAAGAAACTCAGAGAAACCAAAAGTGACTGATCTTTCCATCCCTACTCCCCAGATTGATGTGAAATTGTGGAGCGTGGCAATTTTCAAAAACAACAACAACAACACAACAACAACAATTTATTATTTATACTCCCATCTGGCTGGGTTTCCCCAGCCATTCTGTGCGGCTCCCAACAGATTAAAACATTTATCAACATTTAAAACTTCCCTAAACAGGGCTGCCTTCAGATGTTTTCTATAAGTCAAATAGTTGTTTATTTCCTTGACATCTGATGGGAGGGTGTTCTACAGGGTGGGCACCACTACCGAGAAGACCCTCTGCCTGGTTCCCTTCTTGCAGGGAGGGAACCACCAGAAGGCCCTCAGAGCTGGACCTCGATGTCCAGTCTGAGTGATGGGGTGGAGATGCTCCTTCAGATATACTGGGCCGAGGCCGTTTAGGGCTTTAAAGGTCAGTGCTCGGAAACATACTGAGAGCCAATGTAGGTCTTTCAGGGCCAGTGCTATATGGTCTTGGTGGCCACACCCAGTCACCAGTCTAGCTGCCGCATTCTGGACTAGTTGTAGTTTCCGGGTCACCTTCAAAGGTAGTCCCACGTAGAGTGCATTGCAGTAGTCCAAGCGGGAGATAACCAGAGCATGCACCACTCTGGCGAGACAGTCTACGGGCAGGTAGGGTCTCAGCCTGCGTACCAGATGGAGCTGGTAGACAGCTGCCCTGGACACAGAATTGACCTGGTATCTTTGGGTCAAGTCAGGTGCTATTTGAAGAGAATTTTTTTTTAAAAAAACTAAACTTGTGGCTCATGGGGCAAAAAGGTTACACACTAGGGCTGAACAGAGCCCCACTTCAGTTTGATCTGGACCTAGTCCAGCACTTTGGAGCATCCTCAATCCAATTTGAGGCCAGGCCAGCCTTTCCCTGAGCCCTGAACTGAAATGGGACCTTTCACAGTGCTTAATTGGGGTCTTAAACATGCAGTTGGGAGAGTGTGGGAGAAGGAGCTGCAGGTAAACTGCCTTCTTTCTCTTGCCTTTTCTCGTCCTTACTTCTGTACCACCTCCCTTTTGACAGACCTGGATTGCTCCAGGTGGACCTGAGCTGACCTCAGACATTCCAGAACTGTCTCAGCTTGCTCTGGCTGAATCCTTGGCAGACTTCAACCACCCTGATCGGGTTCGGAATCTGAGATTTGGCCAGAACAGTTGCAGAGCCCTATGCACCCTTGTCTCCAGCATGGTCCCCTGCCCAGTCAGCCCAGTGGGTGGATCTACACACAGGAAAAACTGCTATAAATAAGTGATAAATTAAATTGTTATAACAAAGGAAAAGAAGCTCTATGTAAAATTGCATAGAAACATTTTGTGCTCTATAGTGCCATCTCGTGTTGCATGTTAATAACACATTTAAAATGATGTGTGTGTACACACACACACGTAGCTGAGTCCAGTGTCTGGCTGAGCTGGCTTAACAACAGGCATCATGAGTAGAGTAAAAGATTATGAAATGATATGCAGTTGATAAGAAATTTAGGGAACCAGGAATTGGAGGGGGGAGGGAAGTCATGGTATGCAGAGAATCCCACTTTATGGACGTGATGTGGTTTTATGTATAATTTTCTTTGTTTATGGATGTTATTACATTTGTTACTTTTTGTTTTTTTGGTTACTTTTGTTGAAAACTTAATAAAAATATTATTTTAAAAAGATTATGAGTCCTGGGGGCATGGAGACTATGTGCATGAACTTAACAGGCTTAGCTTCTTTTTTTAGTTGCTATTTTGTTAATATTGCTTTATAGATTATAAATGCTGTATTGATCCGTTAATAACAGAATACAGTGGTACCTCAGGTTACATACGCTTCAGGTTACATACGCTTCAGGTTACAGACTCCGCTAACCCAGAAATAGTACCTCGGGTTAAGAACTTTGATTCAGGATGAGAACAGAAATTGTGCAGTGGCGGTGCAGCAGCAGCAGGAGGCCCCATTAACTAAAGTGGTGCTTCAGGTTAAGAACAGTTTCAGGTTAAGTACGGACCTCCGGAACGAATTAAGTACTTAACCTGAGGTACCACTGTATTGCTTTCACTGCAGTTGTGATGTTTAGCTTATTTTTTTTAGTTGCTGTTTAGTTAATGTGGGGTTTTTTGTAGATTGTAATGGTTTTGTTGATTTGTTAATTATTTTATATGGTCTATGCTGTAATTGTGATGTTCTATTATGTTCTGTTATGCTATTGTTATTTATGGTTTGCAAGCTGCATTGAAATAGAACAAATCAAACCAAATCACCCACTCTTGGCATGACCCATTTAAAAATAATAATCATAATAAAGGAAAATAGCTGGCCGCTGCCTCCAGTTTCCCCTCAATGTAAAATTGACAATGTGTCCATTTCCTCTCTTTGCTGTTGACTGGCATGTGGCTGGCAGATGCCTACTGGTGTTGAGTCAGCCCCACGTCACCTGGGATTTTATTGCAAAAATATGTTTTAATAAGGGCTCCGGAGTCAGAAATTAATGCAGCAAATTATCTGCCTCGCCACCTGTACTGGAGATAACTTATCTTGCCCAGGGAGCTTGAAATCTCACACTCTTTAACTCTGTATTTAGAGCTGCGGCACCATGATCTGTAAGTCAGACGTTATATAGTGACTGCATGGATCACTTAAGCTGCTCCAGTTGCAGCCAGCAATATCGCTGACATTTCAGGTTCCCTTCGGAATGACAGTATGTTGCACGAGCAGCGAGAAGGAATTACCCAATGTGAAACAGGGGATGTGAAAATGATGGGCTTTAGAGGTCTCCATATTTTAGGACCAGGGCTCGTTTATTTCCAACAGGAGAGTGATGCTTTATGATTCATTTGCTTATTGTATTGAACTGTCTTTCTACATACTGGAAGGGAATTCAAAAGAAACCCTTGGCATTTGGGTTGGAGAATAGTCAGCTGCCTAATAGTCAGCTGCCTAAATAGCTAGCAAGATGTGATTTGCCAAGGAAATAAGCATTCCGAGTTTGTTCATGTTGTAGCTTATTTGTGTCCAAGTTAGTTTCTATTTCTGTTGCCTTAAAAAAACTTTTATATTGTTAAACTGGTTTCTTTTTGTCATGGCCTAATGACTAGAAGGTGGGACGTGGGTGGCGCTGTGGGTTAAACCACAGAGCCTAGGGCTTGCCGATCAGAAGGTCGGCAGTTCGAATCCCCGCAACAGGGTGAGCTCCCGTTGCTCGGTCCCTGCTCCTGCCCACCTAGCAGTTCGAAAGCACGTCAAAGTGCAAGTAGATAAATAGGTGGGAAGGTAAATGGCGTTTCCGTGTGCTGCTCCGGTGGGAAGGTAAATGGCGTTTCCGTGTGCTGCTCTGGTTCGCCAGAAGCGGCTTAGTCATGCTGGCGACATGACCCGGAAGCTGTACGCCGGCTCCCTTGGTCAATAAAGTGAGATGAGCGCCGCAACCCCAGAGTTGGTCACGACTGGACCTAATGGTCAGGGGTCCCTTTACCTTTCCCTTTAATGACTAGAAACAAATAAATGAATTTGATTTGATCTTTAAAAACTTGTACAGTGGATGCTCGGATTGTGAACGTGATCTGTGCGGGAGGCACGTTCGCAACCTGCAGCGTTCACAACCCACAGCGCTGCGTCTGCGCACGCGCGGGTTGCAATTCAGTACTTCTGCGCATGCACAAAACGCGATTTAGTGTTTCTGCACATGCGCGAGCGCTGAAACCCAGAAGTAACCCGTTCCAGTACTTCCAGGTTTCGGCGCGTCTGTAACCCTAAAAAACGCAAGAAGCATCTGTAACCCGAGGTATGACTGTATTTGAGATGTTTCTAGGGTATTAGGAAAGTTTAAGTTACCGTCTTATAATTAAAACAAGCCCCAGAAGCTTAAAGGAGGGGGGATGTTGTTGTTGAGGCCTTCTGCCTGATTGCCTGTTGAAATAATGAAGCTATTGATAGAGGGAGCTTGGAAGAATCAATAAGCTGCGAAGCCAATCACTCATCAGGAAAGTCTTGCAATCGGTTTTCAGACACCGGACATTCTCTTTTTCTTCATTCCAATTTCCGTAGATGTAACCTGACACCTGCATAGCTTCTAATCTATCAAGTCTGGTACCTCTTCCGACTCTCCATCTTAAGACCAATGCAGACCTTATGGCTTTAAGACAAAGCCAGCTTCACTGTCTCCCTCACTTCTTTCTCTCTTTGCTTAACATCCAGCCTGAAAAAGCCTTCTAGGAAAGTCAAAAGCTCACCTGCTATTTTGTGACGCTCTGCTTGGGCTAATCGAAGGCATTGGCCGCCTATGGATTCCAAAATAAATTTCTCGAGAGCCAGCAGCAGAAATTGGACAAACCAAATGCAGGAAGAGGATGACACCGGAAGGCTAATTCAAGCAGAACCATCTCTCTGCTAAGCTCTTTGTTGGTGTCGAAAACAGCAATTGCCGCCCTCCAGATTGCAAAACTCAGATTATGTTTTCTCTTTCTCTTCTTCTTTTTTATTTTGATTTTTCAGGTTTTTCACTCTATAGGCCAAGGGAGCCGGCGTTTGTCCGCAGACAGCTTCTGGGTCATGTGGCCAGCATGAGTAAGCCACTTCTGGCGAACCAGAGCAGCGCATGGAAATGCCGTTCACCTTCCCGCTGGAGCGGTACCTATTTATCTACTTGCACTTTTATGTGCTTTCAAACTGCTAGGTGGGCAGGAGCTGGGACCAAGCAACGGGAGCTCACCCTGTCACAGGGATTCAAACTGCCGACCTTCTAACCGGCAATCCCTAGGCTCTGTGGTTTAGACCACAGCTCCACCCGTGTCCCCCTCAATCCTCACACATCCCAAATTGCTGCTCATGGGTCAGTTCTCCCTTAAGCACTGTTCTTACAAAGGAGACCTTGTTCCAGGGATTGGGGAAACTGGGGGTCTCCAGGTGTTACTTGACTTAAACTCCCATCAGCCATCAATGATGGTCAGTGGCTGGGGGGTGATGGGAATGGTAGTCCAACAACATCTGGAGGACTTCAGGTTCTCGAACCCTGTATTCCTCAACCACACAAATCTAAGTCACAAGAAATGAAGCAGCAAAGACCCTTCCAATATTTTAAATGACATATCCATGGTAGTAAGAGGGCGCAGGTTTAGTATGAAATGAGAGCATCTATTTAACCAAATAAACAAACATGGTGATTTAGGGGAGGATATAAATGGGGGGGGGGGAGTAATAGCTCACATTAATTAAAAACTCAGCAGACTAATTTGAGTGTTATGACAGCCGTTCGCCGACAATTGTTCCTCGCCCACAACAATGTCATTAATTACTGCGTTCTTGTACGGAGTAAAACAAGAACTTCCCCAAGCCCATCATTTATCTCTGGTTTGCCTGCCTGTTAGGAGGTATCTTGCAAAGACCACTTCAGCTTTAATAAATCCAAGACAAAGACAGCTCTTAATTTTCCAGTTGGCTACGCAGGTTTTATAATTAAAGCCAAATTCTGTGGAAATTGGTTCCCCTCCCCCTCCCCAGCCAGCAGTCTCCTGTCCATCAAGCTCAGGCAAATCTGGGAACAATAGGCACGGAGAAAGGCATTAGATGATGGCAGTCAAGATTAAGGATGCCAATTGCTTGTTGTGGGCCGGTGGCTTAGAATTTCGATGTTTGGCTGCCGATTGAAAGAGAGAGGCCAATGGCCAGGTGAGAGGTCTGGGAGAACTTAATGTGCCTTGTGGAATGCCCCCCCATCAGATGTGAAGGAAATACAATGATACCTCAGGTTACATACGCTTCAGGTTACATACACTTCAGGTTACAGACTCCGCTAACCCAGAAAAAGTGCTTCAGGTTACGAACTTTGCTTCAGGATGAGAACAAAAATTGTGCTCCGGCGGCACGACAGCAGCAGGAGGCCCCATTAGCTAAAGTGGTGCTTCAAGTTAAGAACAGTTTCAGGTTAAGTACAGTCCTCTGGAATGAATTAAGTACTTAACCCGAGGTACCACTGCAAACAACTATCTGACTTTTAGAAGACATCTGAAGGCAGCCCTGTTTAGGGAGTTTTTAATGTTTGATATTTTATCATGTTTTTAATATTCTGTTGGGAGCTGCCCAGAGTGGCTGGGGAAACCCAGGCAGATGGGTGGGGTATAAATAAATTATTATTATTATTATTATTATTATTATTATTATTATTATGTGTGGCCTGGTGATCCTTGGATGGTGAACCACGGAAACCCAGATATAAACAGCATCCGTTCGACAGGTTTTCCTGCTTTCCTGATATTTTCCTAACTGTAAAAAAAGTAAAGGTAAAGGGACCCCTGACCATTAGGTCCTGCCGTGATCGACTCTGGGGTTGCGGCGCTCATCTCGTTTTATTGGCCGAGGGAGCCGGCATACAGCTTCCGGGTCATGTGGCCAGCATGAATAAGCTGCTTCTGGCGAACCAGAGCAGCACACGGAAACACCGTTTACCTTCCCACCAGAGCGGTACCTATTTATCTACTTGCACTTTGACGTGCTTTTGAACTGCTAGGTTGGCAGGAGCTGGGACAGAGCAATGGGAGCTCACCCCGTTGTGGCGATTTGAACCGCCAACCTTCTGATCGGCAAGTCCTAGGCTCTGTGGTTTAATCCTTTGTGTTTGAACTTTCACATGACATACCGTATTTTTCGCCCTATAGGACGCCCTTTTTCCCCTCCAAAAATGAAGGGGAAAAGAAGAGCGCTTCTCCCCGCTGCCTGCCACGCAAGCTCCGGGGACAGCTGGGAGGCGCAGCGCGTCTCCCCGCTGTCCCCGGACCCGATCTGAAGGCGGGCGGCGGGGAGAAGAGCGCTTCTCCCCGCTTCCGGCCCCACAAGCGCCTGGGGGGAAACAATTTTTTTTCCTTTATTCCCCCCCCCCCAAAAAAAACATGATGCGTCCTATGGGCCGGTGCGTCCTATGGGGCAAAAAATACGGTAAATGTTACTTCCAGAAAACTAATGGAACATAGTGCATGTTTAGCACTTACTGAAGTTATTGAGATCCTTCCATTGCAGGGGGTTGGACTAGATGTTCATCAGAATCTCTTCCAACTCTACAGTTCTATTATTCTATGTTTTCTGTGTTATTTGATTCCAGGAAAAAAAATCTGTTTGCAGCTGCCTCAACCTGAAAAATTCTAAGAGTAAAGAGATGAAATCTGAGGTACTGGCTGAAAACGTTGGAAGTATTAAGATAAATTCAATTGTGTAAATAAGTTTTGATGGATATAATAATGGAATACTGAATGGCTTGGTTTATTTAAAATATGCAGGGATTTGTGTTATGCAAATTGAACCATGGAAGGAGAAGAAGGGAAGTCATTGATATTTTAAGGTTTGTTAAATGAATATTCTAAATTGTAAAACAGAAAATTTAATAAAAATTAGATACATAAATATAAAAAGAAATCTGAGGTAGTGGCCTACAGTTCTTTCCTGCTGTTTTCAGGGGGAATCATGGGGTAATAGAAACATGTGTGTCCAGATAAGGTGGTGGTAGCAATGGCAATGTCCAATGACAGCTGGTTGGAGCTGAGGGGAATTGTTGTCCAAAACCTTTGGGAGAGCACCCGGTTGGTGAAGCACTACATAAATGCTTTTAAGAGAACCTCAGTAGCTAGGAGTCCCGTTGACCAGCTATGGCTGGTATACCAACTGCAGCCATTATTGGATAATCAGGCCATGGTGACTCGATTATTGCCATGTGCTGTACATGGGGCTCCCCTTGCACCAGATCCAGAGGCTCCAGCTTGGTGGCTAGACTGTAGTTGGAGACCAGCTATCGCCCAGCACATAACCCTGGTTCTCAACAGCCTGCACGGGCTGCCCATACATTAATGCCCTAGGTCCAAGGTTCTTGCATGAATTTACAAGGCCCTACAGCCGCAACAGGGATGTGGGTGGCGCTGTGGGTTATACCACAGAGCCTAGGACTTGCCGATTAGAAGGTCGGAATTTCGAATCCCTGCGACGGGGTGAGCTCCCGATGCTCAGTCCTTGCTCCTGCCAGCCTAGCAGATCGAAAGCACGTCAAAGTGCAAGTAGATAAATAGGTACCGCTCCGGCGGGAAGGTAAATGGCATTTCCGTGTGCTGCTCTGGTTTGCCAGAAGCGGCTTAGTAATGCTGGCCACATGACCCGGAAGCTGTACACCAGCTTCCTCGGCCAATAAAGTGAGATGAGCACCGCAACCCCAGAGTTGGCCACGACTGGACCTAATGGTCAGGGGTCCCTTTACCTTTACGTTTACAGCCACAGCAGGCACTGTAACTCTTCAACAATTTGACTTTGCCCTCAAAGGTGCACTCTTCAATTGTCTCCCGAGGCAGACGAATTCCAAGCAACCTTCCCAACTTATATCCCTTATATCCCTGCTCGATCCCTGAGGTCTTTCAGGGAGCCACTACTAGTGGATATACATGTCTCATATCTCCAGAATTCAGTATTTTGGGCCCAATATTGTGATACTCCCAGCTGGGGACAGACGATCCCCTTTCGTCTTGACATTCTTCTGCTTCTTGGATACATTTTGTACTTCAGCAGGCTTTTTATTGAATTCTGATTTTATTCCTTAAACTTATTTCTTAAGCCTTATTGCATTGAGTCCCCTGCGCGCCTCTTAAAGGCGATGGTGATTAAGCCGCATACGACTGGTTGAAATAATCAGATAACAAAATGAAGCACTAAACACGTGCTAAAATTGCGCTGAAAGTAATAGGAATGCTGGTGGATGGAGGAACCCTCAGTGCAATCGACTGTCTCTGAAACAGAATTTGATTCCTTTCATTCAAATATTTGCATGCAGTCTTTACAGAGAGTAACTTGATTGTGACTTCAGGCTTCTTTCTGGAACGCTTCAATCACACTGTGTTCCAGTTAAACCTTAACTATTAGTACATAGCGCCGGAGGGCTAATGGCCCCCAGTGACAGTGGTTTCTCATTTTGGACTGTGCTGCTCCTCTGACATTCATCCTAGTTACTTTGGAAAGATTTCCACCTGTTTTCAGAAGATGATGAAAACGGTTCCTCCCTCTCCCTACCCCCTCCGCTTTCTAGTAGCATGGACTGGCGGTGTTAGTGAAAATCAGCTTTGCCAGCAAGCGAGGCGCTTTGGGAAATTGAAGTTGTCTGTCAAAGTGTATTGTGTCTCTGGAGGTGGCGACACGCTGACATCCTGTCTTGTTCACCTTCGATAACTCAAGTGTGGACTTGACTGTAAAGCTTCGGTTACAGACAACCAAGCTCCACAGCCAAGCCAGGGAGATCTCTGTGCAGAACAAGGCTAAGTTGTTGAAAAAACAGTGCCAGGTCCTAGTTTTAGAAGGCTTAAAACTAGGGATGAGAGAGAGAGAGAGAGATCTGATTCAGTTTGCATTGAAAGACCAGCTTGCCTAATTTACAGCCATTCTTCGAAAATTGCTTTTCTATGAATTTTGCAATGCAAGTTCTCAAACCAAAGCGTGTGTTCAAAAATGCACATGCCAGAGTAAACTGTGCAAACAATTGCACATGTTAGCAGAACTGAAATTCAAAAACACACTGCGTTAGAGGAAAACTGCATACAAAAATGGGTGCACCTGAAAAAATTCACACTACAAAGCTAATGAATTTTCAGGTGGATTTTTTTAGCAGAATATATTAAGAAACATGTTAGCGAGGATGAAATTAGATAAAATAGAGCCTTAAAACGCAATTGTACATAATCTGGGTTATAAACATGAATGTTTGGATATCGGGAAGTCACCAGTTTTGTTGACTTGAAATATACTGTATTTTTTCATGTAGAAGACTATATTTTTTCCTAAATTTTTGAAGTTTAATATAAGCGGTTGTCTTATACACGGATAGTGCATAGTGCATTTTCTTAATTTTGGGTTTTAAAAAATAGGGGTTGTCTTATACATGGGGGCGTCTTATACACAGAAAAATACAGTAAATTTGAGTAACAAATGTAACTTTCTATATGAATTTTTTAATGATTATTAAATAAAAGGAAACATGCAAATTTGTTTTATCTGCATAGTGTTGCAGAATTCATTTTTACTTTATCCAGAATGTGGAGTGACTTGGTACAAAATAATTTCAGAGCATATACATGCATGTTTGGGCTTTTCCTGTTGTTGTTTTTAGCAAAGACTGTTGTAAAAAGTACCATATCTGAATGGTTTGTCATTATCATTGAGACACTGAACACTGTTTGCTTGTCAGTCAGGTATTTCTCCATACAACAATTTCTATGGTTCCTCTTCAGTAAAGATTTCATCTGAGATAAAATTATAGCTTTCTGAATGAGAACAATTTTCAGTAAACACTTTTGAAAGGGTGATATTTCCTGGGTGAAGACTGGAAGGTCTTTCTCATTTTTCAAAATATGGCATCTCCACCAGTTTTAAGGATTTCTAAAAAGGCCCTTGTATTTAGAATTGCATGGTGTCCACCCCACATGGATGGAGGAGAAAATTAATTTAGTACACATTTAAATCTGAATCTATCAAAATTCACGTTTCCTAAACAATATATGAACATAAACACAGCTGTCCTTTGACATAAGCACTTATCCAAATGTTGCGACACAGTTCTGTTTACAAAAATGCATATATTGGGGCAAGTCTACTTAAAATGAAACTATTAGTGAAAATAACATACAAGATGTGTTGTATTAGGGGAAACCACTTGCAAAAATATGTACATTAGTCAATCCTGCATATAAAAACGTGTTTAGCAAGAGAAATTCACACTAAGATGGTGATGAACTTTCACGAGATTAATTTTTTTAAATGCAAATTGCTACAAAATGTAGAGAACTGAATTTAAGAGAAGAATAACGAGAAACTGGGAGAACCAAAATTGACAGAGCCTTCCATCCCTACCATGTGACAACACGTATTGGATCTGTTGACTAAAATGTTAGCCCCCTTCAGTTCCAAGCACTCCAGCTAAACCCGTTGGACAGTACCTCATTCTTTTACCTTTACAGTGGTACCTCGCAAGACGAATGCCTCGCAAGACAAAAAACTCGCTAGACGAAAGGTTTTTCCGTTTTCGATTTGCCTCGCAAGACGAATTTCCCTATGGGCTTGTTTCGCAAGACGAAAACGTCTCGCGACTTTGTTTCCTTTGTCTAAAAACAAAGACATGTTTTGTTTATAAAGTTAATTTATTTTCCCTTCAATTTTTGAACTGCTCTTTACAGTATGTGTGACTTTAAAGAGCAGTTAATAAACTGTTGTTGTACCAAATTTGGCTTTGTTTGGACTTTTTTTCACCATAGGAACGCATTAATTGATTTTCAATGCATTCCTATGGGATTTCGTGATTCGCAAGATGAAAAATTCGCTAGACGACAAAACTTGCGGAACGAATTAATTTCGTCTTGCGGGGCACCACTGTATTAGAACTTGCCAAAAATTGGGAGCAAAGGGGAATTGCTTTCAAATTCAGTGAAACCTTATTGACTGAGGGCCAATGCAGTTGAGAGAGAGGTACTTTAGATGGCTGTGTGGGAAGTTAGAAGGTCTTTGGGGGATTTGACTTGCAATTCTGGTGTAAACTGAGCTGAGGCCTCAATCCTTGGCCAATGTGTTGACCATAACATAATTATCTTTCAGATTTTTGCACCTCTGCATTTTGCAATGCAGTACTTGGCTCCAATGATGAGCCGGACTATGTCAAAAACACTTATTCTGTGATAAAGCATGCTTAGAAAGATAAAATACATAGTGAAATATGACTCTTGTGAAAACCTATATTTATGAATATTTGTGCAGATTTTGCTTTGTTGTTTTAAACTTCATATTAATGCTGAACAACTGGAAGCACATGCAAACTCACCGCATACTAGAAACAAATCGCTCAGTCCATTCCTGTGGGTATTTTGTCTACCCAAGGGAGTGATCGTCATCCTGCGCTTGACAAAATCGTACTCCCCCTGAAGGAAACAGTTGGTCACTTGGGAGTGTTCCAATACAGCTATACAATGTCATTGCTTGCAGTCATTAAAAGTTTGGGGTCGAATAGTATTGTGGGACCACTTTGATGGAAACCCCTTCCATTTGGGGTCAGGCACGCCCTCTCCATGTTAAAAGCTGAATATGTTTTTTTTCTTAATCATCATGCATTTTAACTGGATTCTGATTTCATGATTTATTTATTTTGTATATAATTTTTATTAAATTTTCTAATTTACATTTCAAAATATTCATTTAAACAACCTTAAATCAATGATTTCCCTTCTTCTCTTTCCGTGGTTCATTTTGCATACCACACATCCCTGCATATTTTACATGAACCAAACCATTCAGTAATCCATTGTTACATCCATCAAAACTTATTTACACTGTTGAATTTATCTCATTGCTACCAGTGTTTTAAAATAAGCACAACCCTTCATATATTCAGTAAACATTTTCCAGTCTTCTTTAAACGTACATTCTTCTTGTTCTCTTATTCTATATGTCAAATCTGCAAGCTGTGCATATTCTATCAGTTTAAGCAGCCATTCTTCTTTAGTTGGGACCTCACTCATTTTCCATTTTTGGGCTAACAAAACGCAGACCGCAGTGTGATTGAATGATTTTAACTCACATTTCTATTTATTGTATTAAGAATTTACACACTGCTTAGGGATGATTGCGATTAAGTGGTATATAAATTGTCTAAATAAATAAATAAATAAATAATCCTTGCCATTTGTCGACTAGACAGCCTTCAAGGTCACTTCCAACTCTCTCATTCTATGGGGATATTATGGGTTGCCAGTTGGGTACTTGTAACGTGGAATGGTAGCTTCAGTTGCATGGATTCCATGTGCCTTTTCAAGTGAACAGACAAATCCAGGTCTTGGCTCTACCATTTTGCTACTGACCGCCATAGGGGGTGAGTGGCACTGTGGTCTAAACCACTGAGCCTCTTGGGTTTGCTGATCTGAAGGTCGGCGGTTCAAATCCAAGTGACGGAGTTAGCTCCCGTTGCTCTGTCCCAGTGCAACCCATAGCTGCCTTTGACTGGACGTAACCATCCAGGGTCATTTACCTTTACCTCTACTGACTGCCATCCATTTTCAGGGCAGTGGTGAAGCTGGCACTAACCACAGGAAGCTGGGTACCATACCTCATCCATATTCCTTAAATAACAGCCATAGGATGCATAGGACAGGGGTAGGCAAACTAAGGCCCGGGGGCCAGATGCGGCCCAATCACCTTCTAAATCCGGCCCACAGACAGTCAAGGAATCAGCATGTTTTTACATGAGTAGAATGTATCCTTTTATTTAAAATGCGTCTCTGGGTTATTTGTGAGGCATAGGAATTCATTCATTATTTTTTTCCAAAATATAGTCCGACCCACCACATGGTCTGAGGGACAGCCCACGGCTGAAAAAGGTTACTGACCCCGGGCATAGGATATCCTATCCCTATAGCAACTGTAATTTCACAGCATTTGGGAGCCCTCAGTGAACTTAAGAAACCCTTAGCACAACATGTTAAATTGAAAAGGGTTTTTTTTTGGGGGGGGAGGGCGGTCAGTGAATTCTTTGATTTTTTATTTTATTTCAGTACTCAGGTTTCATAGTGAAATCTGACTTTCATAGGCACAAACTCTACAAACCCATTTCTCCAAATCCTCATTGAATGCATTATTTCATATGTGAATTTCGATGTCAGTTGCTTTCTTGGGATTCAGCTGCAGCTGAATACATGTTCTAATACAAAATGATGTCTTCTGCTAATTCAGCCGTTGCTGTGTGACTTGCCAACTTATTCTCTCTTCCAGCTTCTTGCATTGAAGAAATTCATATTCCCCCCTCCCTATTATTTAACTGAAGTTCTACTAGCTGTTAGCATGGAGCTTTTCCCCCTTTCGTGGTAATTAATTTGCCCTTGGCAGGAACCCAATAGAAATGCCATTGTTTCCGTGGGTAGCTTAATATATAATCCATAATCCAATCTATAATGTAATTTATTGCATTCTTAAATCGATGGTGTGTGTCAGCTGGTATCAGTAGCACTTGCTGCCTCCAGACAGGTTCCTTGCTCCCTTCTACTTTGTGGGAGAAGCAGGGATGGGGAACGCTTTTCAGCCCAAGGCCTTGCAAGCAGCCTTCCAAAGACTGCACGTCAGTGGTGGGCAGGGCCTGAGGCAAAGGTGGGTGGTGCAATACATGTGACACATCTGTACAGGAAGGAGGCTGCATCCCAGCCATGCAAAGTGAGAGGCTCCTACAGACACATCTCTCTACTGAGGCCAGGAAGAGCTATTATACAGTAGGGTTACCAGACGTCCCCGGTTCCCGGGGACAGTCCCCGGATTTGCAGATCTGTCTATAGACAAATTCTGTCCCTGGAATGTCCCCAGATTTGCAAATCTGTCCCCGGGAAACGTGGCAGCGGCAGCCTCAGCAGCCCAGAACCAGCCTGTTAGCGCAGTTGGCTCTGGCTGGCTTCAGGAGCTGCTGGCTGCTGTGGCGCCCGCCATTTTTCCTGCGCCATGGCAGCGAGCAGCTCCTGAAGCCAGCCAGAGCCAACTGCACTACCAGGCTGGCCCCTCCTGGGCAACGCCCGTCCGCCCGTGACTCCCGAGCCTCCCCTGATCTGTGAAAACAAAGGGGGAAGGAGAACAGGGAAGGCTTGGGAGTCATGGGCACATGGCGCGCCGTTGCCCATTTTTTCTTTTAAAAAAACATCTGTGCGTTTATGTTTCACAGGGAACGAAGGAAGGGCTTTGCACCTTTACACAATATGCATGTGTGCTTGGGCCCAGGGTCTTTTGCCTCACCATCTCCACAACCGACTCCCTGTTGCTGTTGTTTAGTCATTTAGTCGTGTCCAACTCTTCGCAACCCCATGAACCAGAGCATGCCAGGCACTCCTGTCTTCCACTGCCTCCTGCAGTTTGGTCAAACTCATGCTGGTAGCTTCAAGAACACTGTCCAACCATCTCGTCCTCTGTCGTCCCCTTCTCCTTGTGCCCTCCATCTTTCCCAACATCAGGGTCTTTTCCAGGGAGTCTTCTCTTCTCATGAGGTGTCCAAAGTATTGGAGCCTCAGCTTCAGGATCTGTCCTTCCAGTGAGCACTCAGGGCTGATTTCTTTAAGAATGGATAGGTTTCATCTTCTTGCAGTCCATGGGACTCTCAAGAGTCTCCTCCAGCACCATAATTCAAAAGCATCAATTCTTCTACGATTAGCCTTCTTTATGGTCCAGCTCTCACTTCCATACAGCTTCAAAAAAAAAAAAAAAAAAAAGAAAAGAAAAAGAAAAAGAAAAAGAAAAAAAAGGGGATCCCCGGATTCATTGAAAAAAATCTGGTAACCATATTATACAGTTCACGGACACGTCTCCCTAGAAAAGGGACAACTGGAGCAGGACCAGTGGCTGTTGTCCAGAGGAGGGAAAAACTTAAACACATTGCAGAGTTTCCCCAAAATAGACTAGAGGCAATTGTATTACATCTAGCAGAGCTTTACTGCTACTGAAGGCAAATGAGCATAATGGTCACAAATCCAATACATTCAGGATTGGCACTGTCCATAAGAAATCCAGTTGCAGCAGACCTAACTTACAAACTTGTAACAAGACTAAAACTTAACACTAAGCATACTGTGTACAGAACACCACACCAGAAGGAAAAGAGATAGAAAGAGAAAGTAAAACCCAGGCTCCTTCTGGCCTTACTTATAGAGTCAGCATGACCTTTGACAGAAGAGATAAGAGAACCAGTTGAAACCAGCTGTACTCAGCTTCTCTGAAGGAATAACCCAAACATCAGGAACCTTCTGCTGGCTTCTTTCACACAGAGAAGCCTCCAGAACCTTCTTGAACTAAGCAGAACAGGAAAGATCTCTGCACATCAGATCCATAATTTCTGTACTAAGAAATGCAAACTGACACTGGCCTGGGAAGAGGAGGATGTGGCCATGGGATGGGGTGTGGCTTAGGGACAGTCTTGAGGGTCAGCTAAGGAGGCCTGGAATACCACATTTTAAAGCCACACAAGATGGTGGCCATCACCACAGCTTGTGGGAGCAAATTGCATGGCTTAACTATGCTGTGTGAAGAAATATTTTCTTCTGCCTGTTTTGCATAGCAAAAGATACACATCAAATACATAGGCAGGTTAATTAGCCTATATTTCTTTGTGGGTCCCTCATTGCAATTCAGATGTCTGAAAGACGTCGTTTCCAGTTTGGTAAAACCAAGAGAGAGGACAGGCTTATTGCAATGGGACACTCAGCGGATAGTTACCCATCTGAAGGTTTATGACATTTCTCCTTGGGCTGGTTTGATGGATGTGCAAATTAATTTCCTTTGGGTTTTCTAATTCCTGTTCCACATATCCTTCTACAGCAGAGATGTGATTATGTTCCAAGGCTGGACAATGAAATCTGCGGAATTAAAAATAGTGTTGAAACCAAAGACACGTTATATTTGTTTACTGACATTTACGAGGTCATTGGGCCGCCGTGTGCTCAGCCCTTAATGAACTCCAGCTCAATTACTTCCCTCTTTGTAATCAATCCAGTTCCTTGTGCACTGGATTATAACACATGTACCATAGTATTAATAAAACCTTATTTTATCAGATGTCAAGTGTCACTGTTATGGTTCTCTTGCATAACTCATTCTGTTGTTTGTTACCTTTTTCTTATGGGGGGGGGGGGAGTCATCCAGGCCTATTGGAAATCCAGTTCTCTGTTCTTCCTCAGCTTCTAAGATACTGTTTATTCCCCGGGTTCAGGAAGGCTAGGGCTTGGTGCTCTTACATAAGCCCTGAAGCACCTCAGAACAGGACCTTAAATATGGCTTGGAAGGGGGAGAAATTTAATTCAGTTCCTATTTAAAGGCGAACTTACTAAATCCACACTTTTCAAAAGAATATGTGAAACCAAAGCATAGCCATCTATCCAAATTTGAAATTTACAAAATTTTGCAATGCAGGCCTCCAGTCAAACGGTATGTACAAAAATGCCCACCAGGGCAGAAAAACCTGTATTGATGGAAATATCATGTACCAAATGTTATTATATTATGGAACACTGCTTTGCAAAAATGTGTCTGCTAGGAGAAATTTGCACTGAAATGCTAATGAATTCTTATGAGGACTAACAGCAGCAGTAGCAGCAGCAACAGCAACAGCAACAGCAACAGCAGCAGCAGCAGCAGCAACAACAACTGATGTGGAATTGTGAAGAGCTGAAATTAAGACAGGGAAAGGTGAGAGAAAGAGAAACTGAAAATGTTGTTGGCCTCCATCTGTCTCTGGAGACAATGGAGGAGTGTGCCTTTGGAAGTGAAGTCCGACCATAGGAGAGTTACAGTGCCTGCTGTGGCTGTAGACACTGATAAAGGAGAGACATGTTTTGTTGCAGCTGAGACAGATGAAGGTATCTGGTTGGGCTGCTGCCGTTGCACCATGGCCTCCCTTCTCTCTGTGCTCCTCCCAGCGGTCGTTCTTCCTCTGGCCCCTGCTATGGATGTGCAACCTGACTGATGGTCCCCAGGCACAGCGGTCTTCTGCATGGGATTCCCACGCAGTGGGATTGTTGTTGCCAACCTTCATGTCACGTTTGCGGACACCAGCTCCCTATATATAGAAGTTGGAGACTCCGCCCCTTCCTGGCTCTCAGGAAACTGCTTCCATGCTTTCTGCCCCCTCCTTGTGTGTCACGGGATAGCCACTACAGCTGTGGCCAGAAGTTCCTGTTTGGCTCACTGCCTCCTCTGCTCCTGTGGACATGAGGGAGTCAACTAGCAACCCACAAAGCTGGTGTGGTGACTTCTACATAACACCAGTCCTGAAAGACTTGCACTGGCTCCCAGTATGTTTCTGAACACAATTCAAAGTGTTGGTGCTGACCTTTAAAGCCCTAAACAGCCTCGGTCCTGTATACCTGAATGAGTGTCTCCACCCCCATCATTCAGCCTAGACACTGAGGTCCTGCCCCGAGGGCCTTCTGGCGGTTCCCTCTCTGCAAGAAGTGAGGTTACAGGGAACCAGGCTGAGGGCCTTCTTGGTAGTGGCACCCACCCTGTGGAATGCCCTCCCATCAGATGTCAAGGAAATAAACAACTACAGTGCTACCTCGGGTTACAGACGCTTCAGGTTACAGACACTTCAGGTTACAGACTTCGCTAATCCAGAAATAGTACCTCGGGTTAAGAACTTTGCTTCAGGATGAGAACAGAAATCGCGCAGTGGCAGAGGGAGGCCCCATTAGCTAAAGTGGTGCTTCAGGTTAAGTACAGTTTCAGGTTAAGAACGGACCTCCAGAATGAATTAAGTTCTTAACCCGAGGTACCACTGTATCTGACTTCTAGAAAACATCTGAAGGCAGTCCTGTTCAGGGAAGTTTTTAGTGTTTGATGTTTTATTCTGTTTTTAGTGTTGTGTTGGAATATTATTTTTATTATTGCTACCCCTAAAACAGAGCTGTCTGGTTCCAACAGCTCTTCTGGATCACTGGCAATGTGGGGAATCTTCTGGGGGAATTTAGACCCACTCCTCTTTAGAAACCTCATGTTCTAGGTTTGTTCTGCTCCAAACCCTGACAGATTTTGCTATGCGGTGCTTGCACACTATTTTCTCAGTTGCATGGCAAGTTATGGGCTGTCGGTAAACTGAGCTGCGCACAAGCCTTTGGGGGCTCATGAACTCCCCCAAATACTAACAATGTAGGGTCCTGGGGGACTGATATGGGTAGGAAGTTCAATAAATGGTCAGTGGTCTTGTTAAGTTAGGACTTTGGGGCAGATGTCTAGGGTCCCACTTCTTGACAGAATGACCAAAGGGCCCCCAACAGCTATATAACAGGCACACATCAATGTGAGTTTTTGTTTCAACAATGTGTCTCCATGACAGGGAAACTCACCCCTATTGGTTTTTTTAAAAAAAAAACTGTCAAGAAACTGTTAAAGGCCCAGAATTATGGTTTATAAGGAAGGTAGCAACTTATGAAGTACCTGTGGGAGAGGTGGAATCTGCACACATATAAAAAAACACACTATGAAAATGCTTTTTAAAAAAGTTTTGAAAATACATTGAATTTGGTGTAGCTCAGTGTTGCCTTGTAGTGTCCCATTTGTATATTGCACTTTACAAAACAGATTTAAAACGTTTTATTTGTAGCTGCATAGCTGAGTCCAGAGACTGCTTTTCTGAAGCTTGTTGTTGTTGTGAACTCAAGAAGGGGAAGGGGGAAATAAAATAAGAGCGGGGAAGGGGAGGGAAGCAAACCGCAATTGCCACGGTCTCTTGACAAATTGGGCTTTAAAAAATGTCCCTGCATCAGGTGACTTACAATCAAATCATACAAACTGGTGTCCAGTGTGCCACAAAGTAGACCAGAAGGATATATCCTCCAGCTGGACAGCAGGTAATTTCATTTATACTTCAGAGAGATCGGCTGCTATAGTTTTCTTAAAAATAATAATAAAAAAAACCCACTTCAGTGTTGCTATTGTGTTGATGGATGATCTGGCAGCTTCATTGAGGGTGAGACCTCTGGCTACCACAATCATTTTATTGCTTCTGTTTTACGGGTTTTTCTCCTCTCCCTTCCGCTGCTCCCTCACACCCACTTTTACTGTCTGTTACAACTTTGCAGCCTATGGGAAAGGGTCAGAAAAGAAAAAAAATCAGGGGAAATGAAAAAAACAAAACTAGCTTCCTTTTAAGAGTCGTGGAAGGAGACTGACTAAGAGTATGATAGAAAGCCCTCAGTTCAAATGTACAGTGGTACCTCAAGTTAAGTACTTAATTTGTTTCAGAGGTCCGTTCTTAACCTGAAACTGTTCTTAACCTGAAGCACCACTTTAGCTAATGGGGCCTCCTGCTGCCGCTGCGCTGCTGGAGCACGATTTCTGTTCTCATCCTGAAGCAAAGTTCTTAACTTGAGGTACTATTTCTGGGTTAGGAAAAAAAACGAAAAACTGAGTCAAGAATTTGTAAGAACCTAGTAAAATCTGATATTGCAAGTTCACTTTATTTTAGGTAGTTTGTAAGTCTTCCTTGCACTCTGTATGTAATTGTCTCTTTCTCACATATTTGATAAATGGTGTAAAATTATTTTTGAACAACTGTGTGAATATTTGTCGCCAACGTGCTGTACGAGTTGCACTATCTTTATTAGCGGCCCAGGTTGCATTTTTCTAGTGTACTGGAAGAAGCAAAGATCACCAGTGTTGAAGCAATGATTCTTCAATGTCAACTTCGTTGGACTGGTCATGTTGTGTCCTGGCCTGATGATCGTCTTCCAAAGCAACTACTCTACTCCGAACTTAAAAATGGAAAGCGTAATGCCGGTGGTCAACAAAAGAGATTCAAAGACTCTCTCAAGGCAAATATTTAAAAAGTAAATTCCAACAACTGGGAAACACTGGCCTGTGAATGCTCCAATTGGATAACAGCCTTTACCAAAGGTGTTATGCATTTTGAAGACGTTCGAACTCAGGACGAAAGGGAGAAACGCGCTAAGAGGAAGGCATGCTTGGCTCACCCTCACCATGATCAACTCCCGCCCAGAAACCTATGTCCCCACTGTGGAAGGATGTGTGAATCCAGAATTGGCCTCCTCAGTCACTTACGGACTCACTGTTAAAACTATGTTTATGGAAGACAATCTTACTCAGTTACGAGTGATCGCCAAAGAAAAAGGAGGAGGAGGTACTGGTTTAAATGCATAGTGCAGATGAAGTCTTTTTCTTTCCTTCTGCCAATAGATTTTATTAAACTTTAGCGCAGATGCCGTCTAAATCTCACCAACGCCCCTTGAACAGCCTGCAAGATCCACTCCACCATCCTTTCACTTTGCAATTTAGTATTCTTAATGAAATTGGCTAGAGTGAGGCGCTTAAATTACAGAAGACAGCTGATCTGGCGCTGTTGTGAAAGTGTGCTATCTTAAACCAATCAAATCCAGCCATCAACATTTTGCCTTCAGTCTCCAGGCTTTTCATCAATGATACATGCAAAGTCAGGAAAATAATATGTCTCACCATATATTAGGGAGAACAAGCAATTACGTATTGTCAGGCCCTCAATCAAGACTTTATAAACAGCTGGTGGTGCAGAACTAGCATATTCATTTCAAATTAGAGAACTGTTTCTTTTAAAGCAATCTTCCAAAAAAAATAAAAATAAAATCTCCCATATAAAAATATCTCCTTTCCTTCCTTTTTAAAAAAATTCCTCTAACTGAAGCCCTTATTAGTTTCCAGTAAATAGGATGTATTTTTTTCTTTATTTTAAGGAAGGAATATGCAGGAAGTGTCAGGTTTTTTAAAAGCCTTCTGAGGAGAGCTGATCAGACTAGAAGACTGAAATAAGAGTTGCTCTGCAACATTGTTTACAAAATTATTCTCATTTGAATTCTCCATGAATTTAGATGTTTTAAAAATGCATGCTTGAGGAATCTGGGAGTACAGTGGTACCTCAGGTTAAGAACTTAATTCGTTCTGGAGGTCTGTTCTTAACCTGAAACTGTTCTTAACCTGAAGCACCACTTTAGCTAATGGGGCCTCCTGCTGCTGCTGCACCGCTGCTGGGGCATGATTTCTGTTCTCATCCTGAAGCAAAGTTCTTAACCCGAGGTACTATTTCTGGGTTAGCGGAGTCTGTAACCTGAAGCATATGTAATCTGAAGCGTATCGAACCCGAGGTACCATTGTATTGCCAACTAACTCTGCTCAGTGTAGATCGATTGAAATTTATAGACCCAAGTAAGTTGTGTACTTTAACTTCAATAAGTCTACTCAGTGTAGGACCAATGTTTGTTATCATCCTCAGTCTCTACAAATTGTGTGGAACAGAACGTTCCACTGAATTTTACACTTTGATGAATATTGTACTGAAGTTCCAAACTTCTTAAAAAGGTAGCAAAATTGCATTATAATATATGACTTTAACCGTTGCCTCACTTTGCCCTGGAGACACTGCAGAGTAAACTGGGCCTTCTGCAAGCAAAGCATATGTCCATTCACTCACTCTCATTTTCCCATGTGTGCGAAAGCTACTTAAAATCCATCACTTTTCCTCTTTTTCCATTGTTGAAAACCTAGATCCTCAAAAACCTGCTGCAGATTCCAAATTACTGCTTGGCCATAGATTATTGCCTTCAATGCACAGGCCATCACAGAGCTTTTTATTTTCATTTTGGCAGAGCGGAAGGGTGTATTTTTCCTCTCGTAGAGCAAATTATCAGTTTGCAAACAAAACAAGACGTATGCCTCCAAGCCTAATAACTGCTTGGCAGCAGACTCTTGCAAAAGCCCGAGTTGTTTTGCTAGCCCGTAAACTGAAGCAAAAAATATTTGTCATGATAAACAATGGGCATTCTTTTCTTTTTAACCTGCAGGGTAGCGGGATTTTGCCTTGCCTCCTTTAGTTGCTGCCACTGAATCAAAGTCAAATGGAGTCTACAAGGAACATGAGAAGAATGTAACTCCCGCATCCTCGGCTCACAGTGACCAAGGAGGCATGGGAGGCGTGGGGCTGAAGGAGAAAGCAGTGGTACAAAGGGGGGGCTGCAGAATAGAACAGAGAAATGGCTTCAGAAATGGGGTGGGGAAGGTGAAAAGCAAGCTGGGTAGTTGTATGGTGTGGGAAGTGGAAGCTCTAGGGCAGAGCTTCCCAAACTTGGGTCTCCAGATGGTTTTGGACTACAGTTCCCATCATCCCTGACCTGTGAGCTAGGGATGATGGGAGTTGTAGTCCAAAAACAGCTGGAGACCCAGGTTTGGGAAACACTGAGCTGGATGGACCAATGGGAGCGGAGGTAACGCTCTGCTTTGCGAAGACAAACCTCGCACCAGACGTACAACAGTATGTCAAGGAGCGCTGCGCTTGCTTCCCCTGACATTTTACCTTCTTGGCTAGAAAACAAGGAGTTCCCCCTGACCTTTGGTCCTCTCACAATTTGTTTGTTAGACATATCTCTTGGCTGGAGCATGACCGGGGACAAAGATGTAATCAAGTTTCGGGGGGAACATTTTAGGGAAACACCTGCCGACACATGTACCATAATTTTCACTCTATAGGGTGCACCTGACCATAGGACGCACTTTGTTTTAGAGGGGGAGAACAGGGGAAAAAATTCTCCCCCTCTCTGCTCAGTGTCCCTTCAGCGAAGTGGCAGGAGAAACGGAGCCCCTTCCATTTCTCCTCCCGCTTCACTGAAGGGGCGCTGCCCAGGGAGGGAAAACTGTGCAGCGCCTCTCCAGCGAAGCAAAGCCTGGAGAGCAAGAGGGATCGGTGTACACCGACCCCTCTTGCTCTCCAGGCTTCAGTGAAGGCAACTCAAAGCCTTCGGAGCGCAGCAGGCGCTCCCGCTATGCTCCGGAGGCTTCAGGCAGCTTCAGCGAAAGCAACGCGAAGCCTCCGGAGCACGGTGGGAGCGCTCCCTCTGCGCTTCGGAGGCTTTGCGTTGCTATCGCTGAAGCCATGGAGCCTGCATTCGCTCCATAAGATGCACACACATTTCCCCTTAATTTTTGAAGGGGGAAAAGTGCATCTTATAGAGCGAAAAATACAGTATTTGCTAATGCTGGAAATGTGCTTAGATGAAAATACGTTAAGTTCAGGGTGGTTTCATTTCTGTTTCCAATTGTTGACTTCTAATAAAAGGAGCTTTGGCAGAGCTAGTCGGCAGCTTGCTTGGAGCATGCTTGCCAGCGTGCTTCTTCACAGCTCACCTGCATCCAACCTCCTGTCATCTCCGTTAGTCCTACAAATGGGTCTGACTCTGTATAAGACAGCTTCTGATGAATCTGGGAGAAACCTCCATTGTATCTTATGGCTTTCCCTCTCAAGGGCCATAGGATCGCAGTCTAAAACAAAACAGCAATTCGTTTTTAAAATATCTAACATTTTAAGCTCCAATACTGGGAAAAAATAAGATGTATTCATTTCATTTCATTTTATTAAAATCGTTTCTGGCGTTATTTTGCCATTGCACGTGTTCCACAAGCAAAAGACCTAACCCAGGATAATTCCATTCCCCATTTTGTGAAAGCTCTCAGTAAAACCATGAGCAAATTAGGCAGGATGCTTTCCTTCTTCCTCTGTCCACATCACTCATTTGCCTAGCACATTTATTAGTTTCTGGAGTATTCTTAGAGGAGTACATTATACTGGAAGGTCTTAATAAATATTGCAAATTCTCCTGCAGAACTCATCTGTATTCCGTATCGTTCTCTCTCACCTTTCTCCTTCAGGTGTCTATAAAAATAAGAATAAGCAGGCAGCGTTCATCGTTAAAAAGTGGAGATCCTGGAATCAGGCTGCTTCCCAGGAGAATTAGGCAGTAGCACTGCCTTGGCAAACTCATTCACACATGTGCAAGTGAAAGGCTACACATAATAAATACCAAATAGTTTCTATTAGTGATGCAAATATTTGATAGGGTTGCAGTTTTGAGAGTCAGTCTAAAATAATGATTTTTTGGGAGGGGATTAGAAATGTTTTCCCGAGACACTTAGTGTGAATATTCACCTTTTCATTCCATCCTAGCCAGTGCCACTAAGTGCCAGGAGTGGTTTAGTGATCCTTGGGTGCCACAGTGGTTTCCCAACACTGGGTGCCAAGTCTAGGGGATGCTTCAGGATATCACAACTATGACGTAGTGAATTCAGCAGAGCAGAAAGTGTGAGGCAGGGGCTCTGAATTTTGGCACACACACATTTGAAAACCAAAGTCCACTCCTGCCTCTTCCCAGGGAACTGTGGCTCTGTGAGGGAAAGAGGAGTCTCTTGACAACCCAAGCACCCTTAAAAAAACTACAGATCCCAGGATTCTTTAGGGCAAGCTATGACAATTCCAAGTGGTAACATAGCACAGTCGTACCTTGGAAGCCAAACACCTTGGCACTTGAACATTTTGGCTCCCAAACGCTGCAAACCTGGAAGCGAGTGTTCCAGTTTGCGAACGTTCTTTGGAACCCAGATGTCCGATGTGGCTTCCTGCAGCCAATTGGAAGCCACACCTTGGTTTCTGAACATTTTGGAAGTTGAACGGATTTCTGGAACTGATTCTGTTCGGCTTCCGAGGTTCCACTGTACTTTAAATATATGGCCTTATTGATACATGCCTTTCAGGAGGATACTTGGCTAAATTATTATTGCTGCTGGTGTTTGTTCTTAGCTATTTGTTTTAAATGATAGTTTTACCAATGGTTCTTATCTGCCTAAAGGGTCCTGTTTTTAGGATGGAAAGGCAAGATGCATACAGTGGTGCCTCGCAAGACGAAAAGAATCCGTTCTGTGATTCTCTTCGTCTAGCGGTTTTTTCGTCTTGCGAAGCAAGCCCATTGACAGATTAGCGGATTAGCGCTATTAGCGCTATTAGCGGCTTTTTAGCGGCTTATCTGCTGATCGGATCAGCTGATAAGCAGCTTAGCGGCTTAGAAAAAGAGGGGGGAAAGGGAAAAAAACCAGCAGGAACTCACAAGGCATTGTCGTCTTGTGAAGCAAGCCCATAGGAAATTCGTTTTGCGAAGCACCTCCAAAACGGAAAACTCTTTCGTCTAGCGAGTTTTCCGTCTTGCGAGGCATTCGTCTTGCGGGGCACCACTGTATATGGAATGAATTTATGAACAAATGAATGGTTTGCCTGCAGCTTTCTGTTAAGGATGTTCTTGGTGGCAAATCCAGGTTTGCCCTTGTGTGGTGCATAGAGACGGGGAAGAAATTTGATTCAGTTCACATTTAAAGACAAAGCTACTCAGTTTGCAATTTCTGAAAACAATGCATCAATAGAAACACAGCTATCCTAGAAAATTCACACTTCTCAGAATTTTGCAATGCATTTCTCCAGACAAGAAATATGAGCAAAAGTTACTTTACTTGAGTAAAGAATGCATCTCTTAGAGGAAATAACTTTAAAAAATGCATTATGTTAGGAGAAATTCCTTTGCAAAAATGTGTATACAAGGAGGAATTTGCACTAAATTTGTGATGGATTTTCATGAGGATTTTTTTTTTAAAAAAAATGCAAAATGATGTGGAAATGTAGAGAGCTGAAGACTGGAAAAATGAGAAACTGAGAGTGACTGAAATAGAGAGATTTGCCCATCTGTTACCAAGTATGAAGAGCCACAGCTCAGGAGTAGAGCACATGCTTTGTGCACAAAAGGTGTCAGGTTCAATCCCTGGCGCCTCCAAGTAAGACTGAGACAGGCGGCTTGTCCGAGACGAGACCCTGGAGAGCCATTGCAAGTCAATGCAGAGCAGCCTTCTCCAAACTTGTACAGTGGTACCTCAGGTTAAGTACTTAATTGGTTCCGGAAGTCTGTACTTAACCTAAAGAGTTCTTAACCTGAAGCGGACTTTCCCACTGAAAGTAATGGAAAGTGGATCGATCCATTCCAGACGATGAAAAACACCCCCTAAAACAGCAATTCAACACAAATTTTACTGTTTCACGAGACCATTGATCCATAAAATGAAGGCAATAATTAATGTACTGTACTATAAAATAAATAAGACAGTATTTTAGATGGGAAATTTTTTTATTTCCAAACTCACTGTTTGGAGGGGGCTCAGGGTCCTCTTCCACAGTCACAATCGGCTTGGCTCCTGGCATTCGTGGAGGCCTCAGAGAGCTCCTGCGGCTGAAGCCCAGTCACAGAGCCTCTGCAGGCCCCGTGGATGTTGGGGCTTTGCTCCCGGCATTCGCGGAGGCCTCAGAGAGCTCTGTTGGCCCCACCAGTGTCTGGGTTTGCCTCCAGGCAGCGGCGAGGCCTCCAAGAGCTTGGACAACTTACTTCCGGGTTACAATCGTTTGTAACCTGAAAAAACGTAAGTTGAAGTGTTCGTAACCCGAGGTACCACTGTACCCTCCAGACACTATGGACTATAAGTCCCATCAGCTCCCCCACTCTCCAATACAGCATGGCCATGAAGGGCACCATCTTGCAGGATGTTAGAGTAAATCAGGGGTGGGAAGAATGCAGATTGGGACCTACTTGTAGATCTCAGGGCAATTTCCGGGACAGCAGCAAGAGTGCTCAGCCTGGTCTACCAGTGGCAGCAGACCTGAGATCATTGCCATATTCTTGCACCTCCCAAACTTGGTCTTGACTCAGTGCTTACAGTATTCTTTGTATCTTTCCTCTGTCAGTTTTGATGTTCCTCTGCTTTCGTCTCCTCTCGTTCCCCGACCTCTCCTCTGCCCTATTCCTTCGTTCCCTGCCTTCCCCTGTGTTCTTTTCTGAAGCCACCGAGTTAATGAAGCATATGATGGGCTTGAAGTGTTTATGACTTCCTTTGCTTTGGGGGGGGGGAGAGAGAAAAACATTGCATTGGCCGTCCTTTGCTGTAGCTGTTCCCAAGGATCGGTCGTACGTGTTATGGACCTCGTCTTTTTTATATATATACTTATTATTTATTTTACAGAACTGCCACAACCATCAGTAGAGGCACCTCTGTCAGCTCCCTGGAAGGCTCCCAGAGTTTGCCACTGAGGGCTGCTAGAGGGGGCAGTGGCAGAGGAAGAGGGGTGCGGGGGGAGCACATCGCCCCTGGCAGCACAATCCTGGTGGGGTGCCATCGCGGCTGCCCCCACCCACCCTGGGTACCACTGGGGGGGGACATTCCTGGTGAGCACCACAAGATAGAAGCTGAACCCTCATGCCAATTTGCAGGCAAACAGTTGCAGAGTGGGTAGCGTATCCAGGTTGGGGGGACAGATGAGATGAGATGAGATGGGCAGATTTCTCAGTTTTGGATCTCTCAGTTTCCAACCCCCCCCACCCCCAGTTTTAAGTTCAGGTCTTCACATCTATGCAGCAATTTGCAAATCACAACAAATGCTCAATAAAGACTGGATATGGTCTGAGTTCTGCAAAGGATTGACATAAAACTTGTAGTTAAAAATTTGCATTAAGGAATATTTTAAGATTTATTAAAAATTGGAGGGGGAGATTGTGTCTCTGTGTGTGTGTGTGTATTTAAGGATCCTGAATTTTATATTCCTCAGCATCTGATGCCAACGTGCCCCCCCACGTGATAATGCTGCTGCTGCTCCCCATTGCTCTCCCATGCAGCCACATTACAGCATCACCTCTGACACACTGCCCCACAGCCTCCGACACAAAGCCATGAGCGGCATGCAGCCCGAAGCCTCCGACACACAGCTATGCCTGCCGTGCCACTATACAGCTGCCAGTATGCTAAAAAGAGGTGCCAGAACACACCAAAGAGGTAGAGGAACTCAGTTCCGGTGAGTTTTGGCTGAAAAAAAGCCCTGGTCCTGAGGAAAATGGACCAATGGTCTGACTCAGTACATGGCAGCTTCCTATGTCCCTGTGGGACGTGCCCAAGAAGCTCAGGAGGGATGTCTGTGAGAAGCTGTCACTGCCACCTCTGAGCGTCTACCATCTGAGGCAGCAATCTCATCCTGCCTAATGGTAGGGATGGACATGACCTGTAGAAAAATGTGGACGAGGAGAATATTCAAAGCACCCCTATTTCCATGCCAAATGGATCCCTGATGCCTCTTTCTTACCACACTGATCCCAGAGGGACGCACTTCTGAGCAAAACGTTCCCAGAACCGTACCTTTCTTGGACCATTGCTTTGACTAAAGTGTAGAAGGTAGCCCTTCATTATATGAGCAAAACTCAACCGTGATCATCGTCTCTGCTTGGGATTTCCCTGAAAACCCAATTCACACTGTGCTTAATTCACAAGTCAAGAACAGCCAAGAGCTTGCTATAAAAGGGGGCTCGGAGCGTGCCATTGTGAGCTATTTTGTCACTGCAGGATGCGGTTTTAGGAGAAATGGAAATAGATAAAACGCCATTACATTTTTTAAAGTGCCAATTAATTTATGTTCCCTAATGCTTTAAAAAGAGAAGAAGAAGAATTGGGGGGCGGGGGCGGGACACGCCAGTGGATTAACTGGTTTGGCTTCCGATGCTGTTGGATTGCTTCCGTTGTAGATAATAGAGGGAGAAGTAATAAGAATAGAACGGCTGCTAAATTGGACACGCTTTTAACATACCTTATTGGATTTTGGTTGCACCTCAGCAACAGGGCCTAAAAATAATAGCAAATTACAGCTAATAGGTGTGAATTGGAGTAGAGCCTTAAGCCAAACTGCAGGAGGTTTTCAGCGTGAGTGTGACTGCATTCTGTTCTAACAGTGTTAACTTGGAACCATCATAGCTGGCCCTGCCATTAGGCAGAGTGAGCAAGTCGCCCCAGGCAGCAGATGCAGGGGTGGGCAGTAGCAGTTGCCCCGGTACTTTATCCTGACCCTGCTGTTGCCTTCTGTGTCTTGACTGGGAGAAGGCCTTTGCTTCAGGCAGCAAAATATCTCGGGCTGCATAGGGCATAAGGCAGGGACATCCAATATGGTGCCCTTCAGGTGTTTCTGAATTCCAGGTGTTCCCTTTGAACCTGCAGACCTCCTGCAGTTGTTGAACTGAACTCCCATCAACTCCAGCTGGCATAGCCAACGGTCAAGGATGATGGGAGTTGTAGTCCAATGGCATCTGTAGAGCATTGCATTGGCAACCTCTGTCATAAGCCCTCTAAGCTGTGCCAAAGGAAGCCAGAAACTGTGGCATGTGTGACATGTTCATTCTCATGGGGTGAACTTGCCATCTTCAGACAGACCCGTGTCCCAGGGAGAAATTCAAATCGCAGCCATTCCTCTGATCAGGAGCATTTCCCATCAATAAATGATGAAATGTTGCATCCTTCGCATGCCAAAGTTCAAAACGCAGGTGTCCTTTAAAGACCAGAGTAGTCTCACAGGAGCCAATTTATATTGGGGTCTCTTCAAGGGTCTTTTTAATTGCACAATCTTAATCATTACTCGTTCCGCTTCCGAGTTGTTGCCTTTTCCTCTGCTGTGATAAAAACTTTTTTTTCTGTTTCAACTATGAGAAGAGGGTGGTGAGTCTGCGAATGCATATTCATAAGCTCACTCTCTTTTTAAAGGCATCTCACTCGCGATCAAATGTGCCAGTTCGAAACAGCCTTTTGCCAGAATTGGAAAGATGACTCATAATGTTTATTGCCTCCATAATTCCATTCATGTTTTATTTCTATAGGGTGTTTTTTTATTTTTTTAACCCATTCTCTTGCTCTGCCTTCCTTCACCTTATGGAAAGCGTGAGCCCTGAGTTTATTTGCAGGTCCTAACATTAACGGGGAGGCTTAATCCTAAAATACAACTTATCCAAGTGATAACTCCCCAGAGATGAGCTCTGAGTCAGAGGATTAAGGCTCACATTATATTTAACCCAGGAGATCCACTGAGTGTGGCATGGTGGTTAGAGTGTCACTCTGGGAGTGGGGAGACCAAAGTTCAAATATTGATGCAGCCGCAGACCTTACTGGGTGGCCTGGGGCTAGAGATTTGTGAATCTCTCAGTTTTTGGCTTCTCTCTGTTCCTCCTTTTTAAGTTCTGTTCTCATTTCATTTATTGAATTTATAGACTCAGGGCGGTTCCCAAAAAAAGATCACAATATATAAAATAAAAATAAAAACAACCACCCAATAATGCCTATCCCAAAAGAGCCATATTTTAAAGAGTATAAAGTGTTGATCAGGTCAACCAAAGGCCTGGTTAAAAAGGAATGTTTTTGCCTGGTGCCTAAAGGTGTATAATGAAGGCACCCGGCGAACTTGCCTGGGGAGAGCATTCCACAGATGGGGAGCCACTGCAGAGAAGACCCCGTTCTCATGTTGCCACCCTCCGGACCTCAAGTAGAGGAGGCACATGAAGAAGGGCCTCAGAAGATGATCTTAAGGTCCAAGTAGGTTCATATGGGAAGAGGCAGTCCTTGAGGTATTGCAGTCCTGAGCCATTTAAGGCTTTATAGGTCAAAACCAGCACTTTGAATTGGACCAGGAAACTAATTGGTAGCCAGTGCAGTCAGACCAGGATGGGTGTAATATGCTCAAACCGTCTTGCTCCAGTGAGCCACCTGGCAGCTGAATTCTGCACCAGCTGAAGTTTCCTACCGGTCTTCAGACGCAGCCCTACGTATAATGCAGTTCTGCACATCAGTTTGCAATTTTTTTGTTCAGTTTTAAAGAGTCCTCGTGAAAAGCCATCAGCATTTCATTGCAAACCCCCCCTATACACATTTTTGCAATGCAGATTCCTAACATATAATGCATTTCTGTATGTTGTTTTCATAAATATTTGCATTTATAGCGTGTGCATTTTTGGACACACTACATGGTTGGAGAATTGAATTGCAAAAGTCAGAGAATTGCGAATTTAGAAAGACAGCTGTGTTTCAGTTTGCATATCATTTTGGAAAGTGTGAACTAGGTGCATCGTAGAAGAAAGCTGGAATATATATATACAATAAATAAATATACCTGCTTCCATGCAACTACAGAGGTGGGCAGAAGTGAATTCCTGGTAGAACTCTCACTGATGTCTAGTATATGTTTAGAGCAAGCTTGTAGCTTAAGAAATATTATTAATATTGATCTGATCTTTCATCAGCTTTGGTCAGCGTGCCAGAAAATTTGATACAAGCCATCCCTCAATGAGAAAGGGTGAGAACATTGAGTCTTCTTAGAAAAGCACACAGAAGTGCAAATAATCTCACAAAACAAACAGTCCAGATGTAATGCTGTACCAAACCATGGCACTGCTCACAGCTGCAGGATTGGAGGAGGAGCAAAATAGCTAAAACCATGCCTTGGCTTGGATTACCTGAAAACTAGGGTTACCTGGACACTAGGCCTCTTTGTAAGAAGAACATAAGTTTAACCTGTTCAATTTCATTCCTGTTCCTTCAGTGAGAAGGACAGCAATGAGATACGACTGTCCCTCGAGGGTCTGCAGAAATCATTATTGCCTATTATGCATTATTCATTAATATAATTCTACATTTCTAGTTTGGCTTTGACAAATGGGCCTAATTTTACCTTTTGTATGTCTGGACCATTGAGTTGCAAGGTGGAAATGTGTTTATCACAGGGAAAAAAGCTATATGACTGACACCACTGGCTTTGATACTCTTGAAAGGATATCAAAAAAGCTAGAGGGAAATTAATTCAGTCCTAAACACTGGCTGAAAACAAATGCATAATGCTTCTTTGCTAGGGCAAGCTCGGGGAGGGGGGGGGGAGGTTTCTGTAGTTTTTCCTCAGCAATTCAGGTTTTTTTTTAACATATACACACTGAATTGAAAATTGTGCAAATGCCTACAAAAGTGATGGTGAATGACTAAACGATAATTAAACAGATGGTTATTAATTCTATTATTTAATTCATTTATTCCAATAGTGATGGCTCCCCACATCAATTGGGGGGGTGCCTTTTGTATGGTCGTACGCAGACCCCCAAATCCCAGTGCGCCCCTGGTAGTTTGGGCTGGCTTCATCTTCCCCAGGCTGGATACCTGGAGGTCTCTGCCTACCTCAGCCAATCACCCAATCCTGCCTGGGGAGGCATTACCAGGGGATTGGCCAGGTAAGGGGAGGGACCGCCCTGCCCACACAACAGAAGGTGAATCTTACCTGCAAAGTGTCAGTTGGCTCCAGAGCTTCTCCCACCCTGCCCTCCCTCACTTAAGTCTCTTTTTGCAGGTTAACTTCTTTTCCACAGGTACGCAGATGCTGCTACATCAGGGTCGCTGCTGAAGGGCCGGAAAGGAATTTCCCTGCATTGGCAGGTTTTGCGTTTCCCGTAGCAAAACGTCACAACTTTGGTGGTTTCAGGCCTTGGGTGGAATCCTTTAGTCTATCTTCCCTAAATGGGGTGGTGGTGAAGCGGTGACCCATGCCCCCCTTGTGGTGGTGATCCCAGGGTTCCCCGTTAAGGGGGTCTTGAGGGGTGGCATTGGCCATACGCCAAGAGGTTGTCATTGCTCTCCCCTCCAATGGTGGCAAAACAGGGGGCGGGCTCTCTACTTGAACATATGTTCTCCAGAGCCAGCCCAATCCCCACACGTTCTGGATAACCCTGATGTCTCCCAGATCCCTGTCTGGGGACTGGGAAGGATAAACGCCCAATGCCTGAGCCAAGGTCTCCCTACACCTGAAACTTAATAAGGTTGTGGCCAATTTTAATCCCGTAGCACGTTGTCTTGAGTCATTATTCCACTCGGGGGTCGCCTGGGGTTGGGGGGCTCCGCCTGCCCACGCAAATACATTTACACCCCTACTTTCCTCCAGGAGAGCAATTCTAGGCAGCCACAAAAAGTCATTTTTTTTAAAAAAAGGGAAAAGTCATTAAAATAGTTGACATCACATAATGAAATGTCAAAAACAGCAGCTATCAATCAAGTCAACATAATGCTAGCAACCACATCATTGCTTCAAGCTTGCCTCCCTTTCATCTGAACTTTTTAATATTTTTACACCATCCGTTCTGGTTGTATTAGTCATGGGGAAAGCCCCTTTTAAGGCAGGGGAGCCTAACCCTCAAGGCACTGAAAATTTCCCCCAGTCACATCTCTGTATTGCAGGTATTGCCTAAACACTTCACACTTATTCATGCCAAACTTAGACCCCGGGAGCCCTACAAATAGAGGGTGGCTTCAAACAAAGGACTCCTTCCAACACGCAGCCTTTCTCAACCCGTGGGTCCCCAGATGTTGTTGAACTACAACTCCCATCACCCCTAGCTAACAAGGCCAGAGCTCAGGGATGATGGGAGTTGTAGTCCAACAACATCTGGGGACCCACAGGTTGAGAACTGCTGCAAGAGAGGAATGCCTTATGCCAGTGGTTTTCAACCAGGGATGCCTTGAATGGCGGTCAGAGGTGCTGTGGGCAACACTGGCCTCTGTCCCTCTTTCCTTCCCTCCCTCCTCTGATGCCCTCTCACATCTTTGCCTCCCAAAGGCTTGCACAGCTGTTTGTTGCTGCAGCCCTGGCTACAAGCTCAGCAGGCTCTGGGGCTGGCCAATGGGTGCTTCCCAGGCCTCTGTGGCGCAGTGTGAGGAGGCACCTCTCTTTGGGGCAAGGGGGCCAGCTCAGAGACCAGGGTGGCAGCTGCAGCTGCCCAGAGGACTCCCAAGGAGAGAGAAGAGGCTGAAGGAATCCTCCGCAAGGGAGAGTTTCTGAAAAAGGGCGAGAGGCTGCCAGCTCTGCAGGCAAGGGGTGACACAACTGGGCTTCTGAGCCCTACAGGGGTGCTGCAGAAAGAATGTAGTTGGTCTAGGGAGCCGTGGACCCCAAAAGGTTGAAAAGGTCTCCCTTATATAAAGTAGGATGCATCGCAGGCTTAGCTGCTGCATTCTGCACTGGCTGCAGCTTCCAGACTAAGCCCAGGGGAAGCCGGTCCCACACAGAATGCATTGCATTACGAAGGCACCTTTTATCATATGTGGTGGAAATGTAAGGTAGTAAAAGGATTTGGGGAAATGATATCTTATGAATTGGAAAAAAAATAATGTTTAAAATAACCTTTTCTAAAAAACAAACAAACCCTGAAGCCTTTCTTTTAGGAATTCTAGTTGCCGAAATCCCAAGGGAGCAGAAAAGACCTTTTATGTATGCAACCACGGCTGCGCAGATGTTATAGGCTCAGAGAAGGAAAGAAGATAAAGTCCCAACCAGAGAAGATGAAGTTGATGGACTATGCCGAAATGGCTAAAATGACCGGAAGAATCAGAAATCAGAAAGACCAAAATTTTAATAAGGAATGGGGGGGAATTATAACTTATCTTAAAAACCGTAAACAGTTAAAATTGTTAGAAGGATTGGAATAACAGTTGTGGTTTAATGGTGAATTTTGGATACAACGGAAAGGTAAAATTATTATAAAAGATGCAGGAAGAAACGATTAAAAATAGGGCCCACAAAAGGGAGGAGAGAAGACCAGGAGATTGTCTGGAATCTTGTTTCTATGATCTATGTTGGATATGTGACTGTAAATTTTTTATGTGAAAACCAAATAAATAAATTTATAAAAACGAAAAACAAAATGCATTGCATTATGTAATGGTTCTAGGGGTTGCTCGTGCGTAAGCCTGTGCCAACACCTGGCTGGGTTGCCTGAGTGAACCTTTCCTGTCCGGACAGCCACTCACCCGTGGCTGTCTTAATCGCTGGCAGAATCCATCAGTGGGCGTTTCTTAAACTTCTTCCAGCAAAGAAGCTCTTTGATGCCCAGTCTCCTCCTACTCTCCCTGCGCAGAAGCCTTCTGTGCAAGGAGGGCGTAGGCAGCGGAGGACCCTTCCTCTCCCCGCTGGTCCCCGGCAACGAGTCATGTGACCGCCTCTCTGATTCCCCCATCTGCCCCCCTTCTCCACTGGAGCTATGCTGATTCCCTTCCCCAGAAGATGGGCTGCCTCTCCCAATCCCGGGACGCTCTCTGGGATCCCTCTGGAGCTTGCTCTCTCCCTCCGACACTGATGGCAGTTCCCTGACACATTATTCCGTTCTTAAGCTTACCAAGACCACAGTTGCCAAGCTATCTTGGCCCAAGGAATGGCTGGAACTGATAAAAGACCCCGAGGTCAGAGATGGATACAGAAGGATCCCTAGACTTCATCCCATGTTTCTTCAGAGAGACTACAACCCCATCTAGAACAGGTAGCTAACCTGATTCCCAGCATCTCCAGGCAGGACTGGAATAGCCCTCTGTCTGCAACCTGGGAGAGCTTCTGCCAGTCAGTGTAGGCAATGCTGAAATAGATAGTCCAATGGCACAACTGACGATAACAAGACTTCTTCTGTTCCTGTCACTGTGGCACAGACAACTTGGAATGGATCAGGGCCCAGGCCTGCCTTGCAAAAGAGCACAAAGCAAATTGTGTTTTGAAAGCAAGTCAACAGCTATGGTGGAGAAAGAATAAATTGAGCCTGGAGTGGAAGCAGATTGGCAGGCGACCCCAAAACTAGGCTTTTAATAGCCCTGCCGCAACTGCACCCTCTTCACAAAGCTCAGTCTCCCGCTTTTCTCTCCTGCTCTTGAAATCCTTGGAATATGTAGCGGCTGCTCCAGTGGGACTTGAGGAACGGGTGTGCAGCTGTAGTCACACCAGCGCCTGGAGCACATTGCAATTAGGGCTGCCGTTCTGGCTATATTTGCTGATTTAGAAATGTAAATGTTGGAGGTTTTCACCAAGAATCTGGATCCCTTTCTAAAAGCAATTAATTGCCTGCTAAGGAGCCGCCACCATCTCTCTCATTTCCCCTCATTAGACCCGCGCTGGTCCAGGCAACAACAGCAAAACGTCACGCACTGCGTTCTAGTAATGGAAGGGATGACAACAATCACCTTTCATTAATCAGCAGGAGATTTCTACCAGTTGTGTGTAGAGCTGCTTTTATGCGTTTCCTTTTCAAAGATTTGTCACTTTCCAGGACAAAAATCTTCCCTAGGAGGTTCACTTTGAAAGCCAGACCACCTGATTTACAGGCCATGAAAGTCGCAATCCAAAACTAAGAGCGCGACGGTGACAATCTTATGGCCATTTATCTGGGAGCAAGTCTCAGTGAGCTCAACAGGACTTAGGTCTGAGTAGGCATGGTGCCAGGCTTCAGGGAATCCAATCCCCCTCCCTCATGGCTGGCAGCCATAAATGGGAAAACAATAAGTTATTACCATGGTATTTTATTCAATATTCACAGAGAGAGATGGATGGTACCCCCTCTCAGATAAAGTGGTACCTCGGGTTAAGTACTTAATTCATTCCGGAGGTCCGTACTTAACCTAAAACTGTTATTAACCTGAAGCACCACTTTAGCTAATGGGGCCTCCCGCTGCCGCCGTGCCGCCGGAGCACAATTTCTGTTCTCATCCTGAAGCAAAGTTCTTAACCCGAGGTCATATTTCTGGGTTAGCGGAGTCTGTAACCTGAAGCGTATGTAACCTGAAGCGTATGTAACCCGTGGTACCACTGTAATGGCATTGCTCCGAGTAAAGTCCCACCCGCTCAGTCCCTCTTATTCTATGTCATCCATGCGGCGGCTGATCTGTGCTTTCTGCCTCTGAGCTTTCTGTTCTACTATCCTCGATGCCTGTTGTCTTTGTCCATTGTGTTTTCTTGGCAGGGATACTGGAGTGGCTTGCCCGTTCCTGCTCCAGGTGGATCACGTTTGGTCAAAACTCTCCACTATGACCTGTCCATCTTGGGTGGCCCTGCACGGCATAGCTCATAGCTTCTCTGAGTTATTTAAGCCCCTTCGCCACGGCAAGGCAGTGATCCCTGAAGGGGAAATGAGAGCTGGACCATAAAGAAGGCTGATCGCCGAAGAATGGATGCTTTTGAATTATGGTGCTGGAGGAGACTCTTGAGAGTCCCATGGGCTGCAAGAAGATCAAACCTATCCATTCTTCAGGAAATCAGCCCTGAGTGCTCACTGGAAAGACAGATCGTGAAGCAGAGGCTCCAATACTTTGGCCACCTCATGAGAAGAGAAGACCCTGATGTTGGGAAAGATTGAGGGCACAAGGAGAAGGGGACGACAGAGGATGAGATGGTTGGACAGTGTTCTCGAAGCTACCAGCATGAGTTTGACCAAACTGCGGGAGGCAGTGGAAGACAGGAGTGCCTGGCGTGCTCTGGTCCATGGGGTCACGAAGAGTTGGACACGACTAAGCAACTAAACAACAACACCCTCAATGCATGCCGGGTCCTAGGAGTGGGTGGTCAGGAATGCTTTCCAAGGACACCGAGTCTGTCAGCTGTCTCTCCCCTGTTGCTGCGTCTTCTTCCTGCTGCCCCTCTCCCAATCTTTCCCAGCTTCTGCCCTCTGCAGCCTCTGAACTATGCCCTTCTGCAAACCACTGTTCTAAATCTATACTGTCCTTCTGTTCTAGGGAAAGTTCAGAAGGAGTGGGGAGCGGTCCCCAGCATTCCTCTTCAGTCCAGTCCCTGACACATGAGTAAGATCGCGCTGTAAAACATTAAAACAGCAGCAGTTCAAATAATACAGACTGTCACATAAATGAATTAAAATGAACATGTAAAAGTTATTCAGGGTACATGTAAAAGCCAATCAGGTAGGGGCCATGTGTTCTTCTGTTCTGCAACTTGGTCGTAGAGCATCTGACTTGCATGCAGACATTCCCTGGTTCAATCCCCAGCATCTCCAGTTCGGACAGGGAAGGTTTCTCATCTGAAACCCTGCATAGGCGCTGCCCGTCAGCATAGACAATATTCAGCTGCGTCCTATGTTCCTTAAGGAGGAAGTTCCACAGATATGGGGACACCACCCAAAAGGCCCTGCCTACCGATTAAATCTTATTGGCAGGCCTACAACTAGAACTTCTGAGGCTGTTTCCAAATATCATCCCCAAATATCAACAACACTGGCTGGGACTGATGGGAATTAACATCCAATTAACACCTGGGGTGAGCATATTCCTCTGCCCTGATATAGGTTAGGCAATCCTTCAAATAAAAATGGATCAAAGGGCAGGAAGCAGCCCTGCCTTTGTCTATGCCTTGAATAGCTCCCCTCCCCTCCACCAATAGGGGCAAAGTGGTGACACAGAGCACCTGCTTTGCACAATATTTGGCCTCAGAGAAAGACTAGTCCAAGATCACCCACTGAGCTTCACAGCCAACAACAGATTTGAATCCAGTTCTCCTACGCTATAAATACTGCCTAATAGCTCAGTTTTTTAGAGCAGGGTTTCCCAACCTCAGATCTCCAGCCGTTTCTGGACCACAACTCCCATCATCCCTAGCTAGCAGGACCAGTGGTCATGGATGATGGTAACTGTAGTCCAAAAATGTCTGGAGACCTAAAGTTGGGAAACCCTGGGCTAGAGCATGGTACTGATAATGCCAAGAATTTAATCTTGTTTTTAAGTTGCATTTTAATCAATTGTTTTTATACCTGGTGCTAGCTGCCCTGAGCCTGGCGGGATATAAATAAAAATTATTATTATTATTATTATTATTATTATTATTATTATTATTATTATTACGATTGCAGGTTTGATCCACATATGGGACAGCTCCATATTCTTGCATTGGAATTCCTTCCAGCTCTACAGTTCTATGATTCTTTGACTACTCTGGCATATACAATGGTACCTCGGGTTACATACACTTCAGGTTACATACGCTTCAGGTTACAGACTCCGCTAACCCAGAAATAGTACCTCGGATTAAGAACTTCAGGATGAGAACAGAAATTGCATGGCGGCGCAGCAGCAGCAGGAGACCCCCATTAGCTAAAGTGGTGCTTCAGCTTAAGAACAGTTTCAGGTTAAGAACGGACCTCTGGAACGAATTAAGTACTTAACCTGAGGTACCACTGTAGAAGGTTGCTGAATCAGTCTCCAGAATCTTCTCTCCAAAGACCTGCAAGCAGCAGGGATTGGCAGAACTTGAGCTACTGATAGACTCATAATATTAGCTCTCTCAGGCGCCCAATAAAGCCGAACGTTTGAAGATTCAGGCTAGATGCAAGATAGGACTTCTTCACTCAGTGCACAGTTAAACTTTGGAACTTACTCCCCCAAGAGACAGGGATGGCCAGTGATAGTTTGAAAAGAGGATTGGACAATTTCATAGAGGTTATCAGTGACTACTAGGCATGGTTGCTATATTCTTCCTCCATGGCTAGAGGCACTACTGCTTCTGAATGCCAGTTGCTGGAAGCAACACAGGGGCAAGTTCTGTTGTGCTCAGGACCTGCTCGAAGTGTTCTACTGGGAGGACAGGATACTGGACTAAATGGACCAGTTTCGTCCCCCCCCCTTCCTAATTAAGCTACTGTATAGGCAGGGCAAGATCCTGTTTGAATAGTCAAGATCACTGGAAGGGCACTTGCAGTGACTGGATTTAACCCTCCCTTCTTTTCTTATCTCTGCCAACCAGCTGAATAGCATGAGTCACAGCTGATTATAGAGGGATGCATACGTCTATTTTGCCAGGCAGAGAGCCAGAGGGTTGGGTGAATGTGTCAATTTCAGTTTCTCTTGGTGTCTCCTTTCCCCCAAACTTCGGTTCGTTTTGCCACATTTCCATATCAGCTTGTGGAGTTGTTGTTGTTTAAAGTCCTCACAAAAGTGTGCCAACCTGTAAAGGTAAAGGTAAAGGGACCCCTGACCATTAGGTCCAGTCGTGGCTGACTCTGGGGTTGCGGCGCTTGTCTCGCTTTATTGGCCGAGGGAGCTGGCGTACAGCTTCCGGGTCATGTGGCCAGCAGGACTAAGCCGCTTCTGGCAAACCAGAGCAGCGCACGGAAACGCCGTTTACCTTCCCGCCGGAGCGGTACCTATTTATCTACTTGCACTTTGACGTGCTTTCGAACTGCTAGGTTGGCAGGAGCAGGGACTGAGCAACGGGAGCTCACCCCGTCACGGGGATTCGAACCACCTACCTTCTGATTGGCAAGTCCTAGGCTCTGTGGTTTAACCCACAGCACCACCCGCGTCCCTTTTGTGCCAACCTGTAGTGTAGTGTTAAATTTAGAAGTTGCAACCACACCTCCTCACAGTTACACCCCCTTCTATGATATACAACGTTCTCAGATTATTCCACCATCTTATAATTATGCAACAATAATAATTTGGCATGCATTGCAACAATCAATGAAGATCCCCAAATGTTGCTGTTCAGGTAAATCTACTATTTTCTGTGCTTTCTGTGTTTTCTCCAATATCTTCTTTCAGTGTGACTTAAATTGCACTTTCCTTGAAGTTCCGTTGTATGTAGCAGAACTTGCCCACCGTTCTCTTGCAACTGAAGCACCTTGTGCTTTCAGTGTTCCTAAAGCCTTTGGAGCAAACATAACAGAGCATAGGCGTTCTTCCTCTGTGTCTTCTGCAGAGTGACCCTAGGAGCCAATCCTCAGTGGCTGATTCACCTTGGAGCCACCAGTTGGCTCCAAAAGCTCCCCTTTCATGCTGATTTGGCAGGTGTAGAAAATAGTGATAAGGTTTTGACTCCCCCTCGCAACCACGGGTACACCTCTGGTGCCAACAATTTGTGCAATACAGTGGTACCTCGGGTTAAGTACTTAATTTGTTCCGGAGGTCCGTACTTAACCTGAAACTGTTCTTAACCTGAAGCACCACTTTAGCTAATGGGGCCACCTGCTGCTGCCGCGCCACCAAAGCATGATTTCTGTTTTCATCCTGAAGCAAAATTCTTAACCTGAAGCACTATTTCTGGGTTAGCGAAGTCTGTAACCTGAAGTGTATGTAACCTGAAGCGTCTGTAACCCGAGTTACCTAATGTATACATATTTTTCTTCTAATATACAGTCATACCTTGGTTCTTGAACGTCTTGGTATGCGTATGTTTTGACTCCTGAACACTGAAAACCCGGAAATGTTCCATTTTTCAAACATTCTTTGGTAGCCGAACATCCAACGTGGCTTACACGGTTTCCGATTGAGTGCAGGAAGCTCCCGCAGCCAATCAGAAGCAGCGCCTTGCTTTTCGAACGGTTCCAGGAGTCAAACAGACTCCCAGAATGGATTAGGTTTGACAATCAAGGTACCACTGTAGTACCTTTGGTTTGATATTTCCATACATTTCTGTGCACTCTTTCCCCTGATATGCACATTTTGGTATCCTTTTTTATGTTGGAGAATTGCATCACAAAGTTCAGAGAAGTTCGAATTTCAAAGAAGAGCTGTGTTTTGGTTCATATGTTGTTTTGGGATGTGCAAATTAGGTAGGCCATGTGGACCAAACTGAATTTCTCCCCCAACTATAGTGCCTGCCACTTGCAAGAGGAAGAGGAAGGAGAAGTGGATGGGAGGTCAGTAGATGGGCACCCAGGGATGGAGGAGGAAGGTCTTCCCCTTGTGACTCTAGATGTCAAGAGAGGGGAAAGAAGACCTGCTGGTTCTCTCTCCCACCCTTCCTGTGGAGTGCAGAGCCTCCTAAGGGAGTGGGGAGGACTTTGACCAACCAGAAGGAGGAGTTGAACAGGAGGAGATGGCACCGAAACTGGAGGCACCGTCTTGTCTCAAAAAAACCAGCACCACCTTTGTTGGCAGGATCAAAAGCACCTGCCCAAATGGAGCATGCCTGCATGAGCCGACCCACCTGTTCAATATCAGGCATGTACGGATGTGTGAATCTGTCAGTCATGGTTCCTCTTGATCCCTCTTTTTCCAATATGAAAGTTTACCGGCATTTTACTGCAAATTTCTGCAAACATATGTATTTGTTTGCAGTTTTCCCCAATTTTTGCAAAGCAACGCTCCTAGATGTAACAAAACTTTCATGTGCCATTTTCACTGTGAGCACACTTTGCCAAAGCATATTCATTTTTGCACACAATTCTTGGCTGGAGAGCTGCATTGCAAAAATTGGAGATGTGCACATTTTGTTTTTTAATTAAATTTTCTGTTTTAAAATTTAAAATACTCTTTTAAACATCCTTAAAACATCAATGACTTCTCTTCTTCTCTTTCCATGGTTCATTTTGCATACTGTAAACCTCTGCATATTTTACATAGACTACACCATTCAGTATTCCATTATTGCATCCATCAAAACTTATTTACCCAGTCGAATTTATCTTAATGCTGCCATCGTTTTCAAGTGTACACAATTTCCCCCCATATATTCAATAAACATTTTCCAATCTTTTCTAAATGCATGTTCTTCTTCTTCTCTTATTCTATGTGTTAAGTCTGCAGGCTGCACATATTCTGCCAGCCGAAGTGCACATATTGAAGGATGGCTGTGCTTTGGTTCATGCGATGCTTTGGAAAACGTGGATTAGTTAGGTTCACTTTTAAATGTGAACTGAGTCAAATTTTTGCTCCCATCCCTAGAAAGCACAGGCACCCCTACACCTCTCAGTCACACTTCATGAGAATAGTAGCATCCCTCTCTCATGGTCTTTCAGGGTCAAGAAGCACCGTGGCGATGATCCATCTAAGAGGTCTCTGAGTCAGATGATGTTTCAACAGCATGTGCATCGTGACTGATGATCTTGGGAGACGGCCCCTTTATTTTATTGCAGCTAGAGCAATCTCTCTAGGAGATGTACTGCACTTTGAAAGGACTGATACACAGAAAGGGAGTTGGGTGGTGGTGGGTTTTCTGCATCAGTCAGCTAAAAACTGATAAATGTAAAGCAAAAAACAACAACATATATTTCGCGATTATTCTTTAAAATGCCTCCACCTGTGCTTTATTTTTTAAAGATTCACTCCTTGTCCTTGGTGTTTGCTTGCTTCTCACTTAGGTACCATTATGCTCATCCCAATTCTCCCATCATGGAGAAGTTCCATGAGCTTGGTGCTTACCCAGGAGAGTTTCCCATTGGAAGGAGGTCACTGGGACTTACTGGCATTCTATAATACAGTGGTACCTCGGGTTAAGTACTTAATTCGTTCCGGAGGTCCATTCTTAACCTGAAACTGTTCTGAACCTGAAGCACCACTTTAGCTAATGGGGCCTCCCGCTGCCGCCGTGCCGCCGGAGCACGATTTCTGTTCTCATCCTGCAGCAAAGTTCTTAACCCAAGGTACTATTTCTGGGTTAGCGGAGTCTGTAACCTGAAGCGCCTGTAACCTGAAGCGTCTGTAACCTGAGGTACCACTGTATTTCCACTTATTTACAAGCATACAGGCTGAACGAAGGCGAAGGGCACAACTGAATCATTCCACATTGGATCAAGAATGGGATGAAATGGCAAAATTAACTGGGAAGCTCAGAAACCAAGAAGACAAGAACGTTAAAAAAAGAATGGGGAAAGTTTATAATTTATCTACGAGACCACCGCAAGCAGGTTAAAACATTATTAGCAGTATTTTAACCACACTTGTAAAGTAATGGAAAGTATGGATAATTTAGAACTCATAACCCTGAGATTAAGAGCTGTTCGACAGTGGAATTTGCTGCCAAGGAGTGTGGTGGAGTCTCCTTCTTTGGAGGTCTTTAAGCAGAGGCTTGACAACCATACGTCAGGAGTGCTCTGATGGTGTTTCCTGCTTGGCAGGGGGTTGGACTCGATGGCCCTTGTGGTCTCTTCCAACTCTGTGATTCTATGATTCTAAGAGCCACTTGCTCTGCCAACTAAGTTTTCCGTTGTTGGACTCCAGCTCCCATTATCCACAGCCAGCTTGGCCAATGGTAAGGGAAGATGGGAGTTGCAGTCCAGAAACCTCTGGAGGGTCACCCTTGCCTCAGACTCTTGCAGAGCCCAACTTCAATTCACCAGATAGGGGACTTGTTCCTTGCACCATTCTCTACAACGACCTTGTTAACATGCAGAACTGTACACAATACGCCAAGTGTGGTCGCACTATAAAGTTGCATAAAGACATTATGATTTTGGCAACTGGGTTTTCAATACGTTTTCTCTTTTTCTGAAATAATTGTTTTTTGATTTTACAAATATAGAATTACAGTGGTACCTTGGTTCTCAGACTTAATCCGTTCAAGAAGTCCGTTCCAAAACCAGGGCGGGCTTTCCCATAGAAAGCATTGTAAAATGGATTAATCCATTCCAGACTTTCAGCCTACAGTGAAAACTACATGACCCCAAGATCCCTTTACTGGTCAGCTGAGGCCAGCTCAGATCCCATCAGTGCAGAGGTAGAGTACAGATTTGCTTTCGTACATTGCTTTCCCCATTCTCAGTCCAACAAACCAAGATTTATTGGAGCAGCAATGAGCAATGAGCTCGTGGGAAATGGCTTTAAGTGCTGCTTCCAAACCAGGATTGCAAACTGCGATTTGATACTGCTTTGCAATGCTCATTGTAGGGAGTTGGTAAAGCACAGTTTCCCAGTTTGGATGGCATAGGGAAACTGTGGTTTAACAAACCAGGGCATTAGAGCCAGGCACTTGGGAGGGGAAAGGAGTGGCGGTGCTTGACTTATCATTCAGTCATTCTCATACAAACCATGCTTTGTTGGACTGGCATATGATGTCTGAACTGGACCTATTATGTGCAGTGGTACCTCGGGTTAAGAACTTAATTCGTTCTGGAGGTCCGTTCTTAACCTGAAACTGTTCTTAACCTGAGGTACCACTTTAGCTAATGGGGCCTCCTGCTGCTGCCGCCGCCACGCAATATCTTTTCTCATCCTGAAGCAAAGTTCTTAACCCGATGTACTATTTCTGGGTTAGCAGAGTCTGTAACCTGAAACATCTTTAACCTGAAGCATCTGTAACCCGAGGTACCACTGTACAGCTGATCTCACCAAGACAAACAAAACCCAAATAATTTTGGCAGCAGTGGTGTAGCAACCACCAACAGCTTTTTATAGGAAATCAAAGTTGTTGGCTTTGGGGATAAATCTCCATAGCTTCCATTTTTGAGGGACTGGCAGTGACACCACCCCCCTGCAGCGTCCAAGATGCTCAGACCCCAGTGCAACTTTACAGCTCCCCCACCCACCCAATGTGGTGGCCTTCCCACCCCACCACTGCCTAGCTACTGTTTGGCATTTTTGACCTCTCCCTCACTTGATAATATTGGGTGCTATGAAGGCAATTAATGAAACATTTGGTGCTGGGCCCTGGGTGAGCATTGTGGAGATTGCTTCATGGGAAAGAGATGGTTATCCAATGCAAATACTTAATCTATTTTCATTATATTGTAGAATGCACTTTTCATCACCAACCCACCCACTCACCCCAGTCTGCTTTCATGAACTGTTTAGCAAAATCATCAGAGCTGCTTCTCTTTTTGTTAAGAATAATTTTTTATTAACCGACCAATCACATCAAATCAAACCAAATTACATAAATTCCAAATTACACAGCCGAATTTTAAATTTTTGTTGGGGGTACCCATATTTCAAGTTCCGAAGGGATCCAATCAACTTCTTGCTTCTTACTGCTGTTTTAATGTCCACAAATCTAACCTTATGATATTCACAGTACTATCCAGTCCTTTCTTATTATTTTTCCACATCTGTTGTTGTTATTTTCATATATTTTTCCTTTCTCTTTGTGACCTCTGATAGTCTCTGCAAGCTGGTTAGAACAGTTTGTAATCCTGCGTGGATATTATTTTTTTTATCCAGTAGCCATATCCAGATGTTTTCGATATAACATCACTTCCATACATCAAAACAGTCTTAGAGTCATTAATCTTCACCAATCTGCCTCCTTTCTCAAAACCTCTGAGGAGATTCACTAGGAATGCAGTCTGAAAACAAGTCCGTTCTTCCTCCCGGCTATAAATCCTTTGGCAAGATGGCGACTCCGAATTAATTGCTGCGCCATTCCCAAAAGCTCTTATTGCTTCTCGGTCTCCATAAAGCATATTTTTGGTTAAAGTTTATCTCCACACAGACCTTAATCATCCTGCTTGGGTCAGTTCAACCGACGGTTCTAATGAGGAGGGGTTCTTGTAAATCACATAGAAGGAAAGTAAAAAAGGTCCGTCCCCCCCCCATTCAGCCCCGTTGTCAATTTTGGAGTATCTTCATTGTAAAATATTCCTGTTTCTCCAGCCCGTCATCTTCTTTCGCAGAGGTCACTTAAATTAGCAGACTTCACTCCCCTTCTTCACTTGAAATATGTGCATTTGCTTCTTTTGTAATTAATTATTCCAAATTGCTGCAACTAGTGCGCGATCAGAGACAGCGTCCAGGAGAGCCGAAGTCCACACGGGGGCATTCTGCCTAGGGCCCTCACCCCCTTCTTTCGAATTAGGGGGTGATTTATGGGCACAGCAGGCAAGGGCAGTGTTCCCCATTTCCTTGGGGCAACAAGGGAGGCTGCCTACTCCCATAACAGCCTCTTAATTACCCCGTGTGGGTCGGAGAGATGGTATTGTCGGCCATCTTCCAATGCGCCCCCTAGTGATCCGATGCACTCTGCGAAAGAGAAAGCAAAAGCAGTGTGCCCCCAATATTTAAAGCCTATGGTCCCACCCACCCAATTTGCTACATGCAATTTGCCCCAGTAACCCGGTCAGCCAATCGTTGTGCCAGGCAATAACCATTAACCTGCCTGGCAACAGAGGGCTGGCCCGGTGGCCCCCACTGCAACCCGTGCTCTCATTTTAGGGAGAACGCGCTTTGTCAATGGTCCAGCTCATTCCTCACCATCATGAGGTGATGATTTCTTAGCTTGAAAGAACTGCAGGATAATGGAGTGCTCCTTGGATCGGTGTGGCAACTACTAGAGATAAGTATGGTAAAGCTATACAAGCAAAGTGGTTTATGAAGGTGATTTGTTTATGACTCCTGGACAAGGAAGGAAGGCTGAGAAGCTTTCCTTTTCTTACAATTATGTATGTATTCATTTCCCTCCTGTAAACAAACTCGATGAAGCTTCTTCTAAAAATATCTGGAGGGGGAGGGAAATGGTGCCTAGCTCCCCCCTCCACCCAACCTGAAAAAGACAGCCAAAAGGTCTTCTTTGACATTAACCATGATGTATGGAGGCTGCAACCTGCAGCAGATGAACACATGATGAAGTGAAGGAAGGAAAAGCTCTCTCTGCAGAGGTGGTTGTCTTAATCAATTAGTTTCCTTTCTTGAAATGGCAGCCAAGACAAATGACATCCTCTGGGCAGTATTTTGAGCTGACCCTCTTGAGTTCAGTTGCCAATAATGGCCAGAAATCAGAAAACCTGATTTATTTATTTTTTTAAAAAATGAATAATTTGAAAGCAAATGTTTCTGAATAACCTCTGCTCCTTGTTTACATTCCCACCTTAAATTTATTCTGATATTCATCTTCTACCCATTGGAGGCAAAGTTACAGACTGATATTTAATGGGCTTTAGCAAGTTTTGCACCTACAGACTCCCTGGATCTTTAACATCCATCCAAAGTCAAGCATTTCTGTGTATTGCCTTCTATGCACGACTAGTCTGATTTAAGAACCACTGTAAATTATTTTTTTTACTTATTATTTAAAGTGGGTCTTAATAATAATTTATAATGAATTGAAAAAAAAATTAAAAGCACTTTTAAAAAAAGACAGAGTTCTTTTTGTTGGGGATAATTCAGATGGAAAGGTTATTTATATATGCCACTACGGCGGCCCATGTTTTGTTAGCTCCAAAATGGAAAACGAGCGAGGTCCCAACCAAAGAAGAATGGCAACTTAAACTGATGGAATATGTGCAGCTTGTGGATCTAACATATAGAATAAGAGAACAAGAAGAACATACGTTTAAAGAAGTCTGGAAAATGTTTATTGAATATATGGGGGGAAATTGTGTACACTTGAAAACATTGGAAGCATTAAGATAAATTCAACAGTGTAGACAAGTTTTGATGGATGTAATAATGGAATACTGAATGGTTTAGTTTATGTAAAATATGCAGGGATTTATGATATGTAAAATGAACCATGGAAAGAGAAGAAGGGAAGTCATTGATATTTTAAGGTTGTTTAAATGAATATTCTAAATTGTAAAACAGAAAAAGTAATTTAAAAATTATATATATATATATATATATATATATATGCAGGTTTTGGTGTCTTCGGGTGTCTTCCCGTGTAAGAGTTGGGGTGTCTAGGCGACGTTTCGACGAGGTCTCACTCGTCATCTTCAGGCTGGTGCTTTCGGCTTCTTGTTACTGGAACTCTGTTACTGGAACTCTGTTACTGGAACTCTGTTACTTGCCTCTGTTCCAGTAACAAGAAGCCGAAAGCACCAGCCTGAAGATGACGAGTGAGACCTCGTCGAAACGTCGCCTAGACACCCCAACTCTTACACGGGAAGACACCCGAAGACACCAAAACCTGCATTCCTGTACCCGTGAAAATCTACGAAAGCAAATATATATATATATATATATATATATATGCAGGTTTTGGTGTCCTCGGGTGTCTTCCCGTGTAAAAGTTGGGGTGTCTAGGCGACGTTTCGACGAGGTCTCACTCGTCATCTTCAGGCTGGTGCTTTCGGCTTCTTGTTACTGGAACAGAGCGGGATCTCAGTGTTTGAGTTCCTATAAATACTGTAGAGGGGTGTGGTGTATTGCCTCAAAAGTTCTGGGCAGAGGGGAAGTTCCCAGGCTAGTGTTCTTTTCTTCTTTTGTTCCTTAATTACTTGAGGGATATCTTGAGTGATTACTTGAGTGATATTCTGAGTACCACTTAGGTGGGTCATTGGGTGTGGATTAGTTGCTAAAGCCTTCGTGTCTTGACCTCTTGAATTTGTGAAGAGTTTTTCTGGGAAGATGGCTGTACTGCACTTAGTTGTGCTTTGGCTTGGCTTCGTGTATAGGGGCGAGCTGTGGTTTTGTGCCCTGTGCCAGCCAGATCTGTGTAGGGATTGCAGGGGGGTGCAGCATCCGGAGGTGCCACTATGGTTTGGTTACTGGATGGTGTCTGTAATTTATCTGTGGAGAGGGTCTGGGTTTGGGTCTGGTGTGGTTGATTGGTGGTGGCGTTCTGTGTGCCTCTGGATCTGGTGTCGGTTTTTGTGGGGAGGGCTAATTTCCAGATGTCTGGCAGGCGGGACGTGTCGTCACGCTTGTTCATGTTGTGAGGGTGTTTCTCTATCTCGATGGCTTCCATGATTATTCTCTTGTGGTGATGTTCCATGTTAAAGAGCAATTTGGAATCTGCAAAATTAATTTCGTGTCCTGTTTCTTTCATGTGTTGGAAAAGAGAGGAAGATTTTTCTTCTTTTTTGACGGCATTCTTGTGTTCTGCGATACGTGCATTTATTCGTCTGTTTGTTTGTCCAATGTACGTGGCTGGGCAGACTTTGCAGGGTATTTCATAGACCCCTTGGTTTTCCAACTGGATTTTATCTTTGGGGTTTCTGAGGATATTGGCTATTTTTTGGTTGGTGCAAAAGGCTGTTTTGATATTGTGTTTATGGAGGATTTTGCTAATTTTATCTGTAGTGCCCTTGATATAAGGAAGGAGGGCCATGCCATTGTTTTCTTCTGTGTCTTGGTTTTTGGGGGGTGTTTCTTTTTGGATAAGCTTCGTAACCCTGTTTTGCTGGTATCCATTGGCGATTAACACATTTGAGAGATTCTGTAACTCAGTTGTCAAGTGGTCTTTGTCAGTCAGGCGTTTGGTTCTGGAGATGAGGGTCTTGGCTACGGAGTTTATTTGTGCAGGGTGGTGGTGTGATTGAGCATGTAAGTAGCGGTTGGTGTGTGTTTTTTTCCGGTAGATAGTGTGTCCTAGGGAGCCATCAGGTTTTTTGTAGATTCTACCGGAAAAAAACACACACCAACCGCTACTTACATGCTCAATCACACCACCACCCTGCACAAATAAACTCCGTAGCCAAGACCCTCATCTCCAGAACCAAACGCCTGACTGACAAAGACCACTTGACAACTGAGTTACAGAATCTCTCAAATGTGTTAATCGCCAATGGATACCAGCAAAACAGGGTTACGAAGCTTATCCAAAAAGAAACACCCCCCAAAAACCAAGACACAGAAGAAAACAATGGCATGGCCCTCCTTCCTTATATCAAGGGCACTACAGATAAAATTAGCAAAATCCTCCATAAACACAATATCAAAACAGCCTTTTGCACCAACCAAAAAATAGCCAATATCCTCAGAAACCCCAAAGATAAAATCCAGTTGGAAAACCAAGGGGTCTATGAAATACCCTGCAAAGTCTGCCCAGCCACGTACATTGGACAAACAAACAGACGAATAAATGCACGTATCGCAGAACACAAGAATGCCGTCAAAAAAGAAGAAAAATCTTCCTCTCTTTTCCAACACATGAAAGAAACAGGACACGAAATTAATTTTGCAGATTCCAAATTGCTCTTTAACATGGAACATCACCACAAGAGAATAATCATGGAAGCCATCGAGATAGAGAAACACCCTCACAACATGAACAAGCGTGACGACACGTCCCGCCTGCCAGACATCTGGAAATTAGCCCTCCCCACAAAAACCGACACCAGATCCAGAGGCACACAGAACGCCACCACCAATCAACCACACCAGACCCAAACCCAGACCCTCTCCACAGATAAATTACAGACACCATCCAGTAACCAAACCATAGTGGCACCTCCGGATGCTGCACCCCCCTGCAATCCCTACACAGATCTGGCTGGCACAGGGCACAAAACCACAGCTCGCCCCTATACACGAAGCCAAGCCAAAGCACAACTAAGTGCAGTACAGCCATCTTCCCAGAAAAACTCTTCACAAATTCAAGAGGTCAAGACACGAAGGCTTTAGCAACTAATCCACACCCAATGACCCACCTAAGTGGTACTCAGAATATCACTCAAGTAATCACTCAAGATATCCCTCAAGTAATTAAGGAACAAAAGAAGAAAAGAACACTAGCCTGGGAACTTCCCCTCTGCCCAGAACTTTTGAGGCAATACACCACACCCCTCTACAGTATTTATAGGAACTCAAACACTGAGATCCCGCTCTGTTCCAGTAACAAGAAGCCGAAAGCACCAGCCTGAAGATGACGAGTGAGACCTCGTCGAAACGTCGCCTAGACACCCCAACTTTTACACGGGAAGACACCCGAGGACACCAAAACCTGCATTCCTGTACCCGTGAAAATCTACGAAAACATATATATATATATATATATATATATATATATATATATATATGAATTAAGACCCACTGAATCCAACCTGTGTAGGTATTTACTGTCACGATCCAAAACAGATGAGGACCTGAGCAGTGAAGAAGGACCCTGCATGGGTTCCAGTGGAGAATGGGATCCTGGGAAGTCAACACCCCCTAAAAGACAGCCTGGGTTTGCTCCCCCATTCATGAAACCCCATATGCAGAGGAGGAAATATCCAGCATCTCAATGCAGCCAGCTCTCAAAACTTCAGCATCATAGGGGCCATCAGCAAGTCTGGTTTGAAAATGTTGTTATACCCTTCCATTTAACATGGCTTGAACTGTCCTGACTGAGAGGACAAGTTCTCCTGCAAAGATTGAGCACTGAAATAGCTCAGTCAGTCGAGCACAAGACTCTTAATCTCAGAGCCATGGGTTTGGGTAAAAGACTCCAGAATTGCAGGGAATTGGACAAAATTACGCTTGTGGTCCCTTCCACTTCTACAAGCTTATGAAATGGAAGAAGGCAGCCCGGCCTTTTGTCTAAATCCCTGAAGATGGGAAGATGCAAAGGACTCTGGAATGCCATGGAATATCACCAGGCCAGTGAGCTTGTCCTTCTCCAAAACTTGCAGACACTTGTCTTGAAATTTTGGCATCCCGGACAATTGCCTAGATTCCCTCTTGATCAAACCAGCTCTATCAGGAACTAACGTGGGAGCTAAGCCAAATTGACAACGAGAGCTGGAAAGGTAAGACCTGGCTTGTTTGTGCATGAAGTTTTTCTGGCTGCCTTTCTATACTTTTACTTTGGGTGCATGAATTTTTAAAGGCCGCTTGCTTGAATGGAGATTATACGATGAGGATCACAGCATTAGACTTGGTTGTTTGTTCTGTAACAGTTGCACCATTAACAGCCACAGTTACGGATCCTGCTTGACAGTAACATTGCCTTGGTTCCAAAAAACTACTCAAGAGCTCAGACTTCCCCATGTGGTTTTAGGGTTCCTCCCTTTAAGCCATATTGACTCCTATGCCATATTGCAATTTTCTGAAACTACTCTCATGTGTTGGGTTGTTGTTTTTTGAACTGCAAATTGAATATGAACTGAGCTAGCTTGTTATGTAAAGCAGGGCTGCCATATTTCAAAATGTAAAAACCAGGACACCCCAAAATTGTTGAGCTTTTTTTTTTAGGATACCGTATTTTTCGCCCTATAGGACGCACAGGGGAGCGCACCCGGGCTTTGAGCAGCTCTCCCGCCGGGCTCCCAAGGCTTGCGGATAGCAGCCTGTTCTGGGGGCTGGGGTCAGGGGAAGCTCAGGCTTCCCCCACCCCAGCCCCGTGCCTGGGGGGGGATAATTTTTTTTCTTTATTCCCCCCCCCAAAAAAAACCCCTAGGTGTGCCCTATGGGCTGGTGAGCCCTTTAGGGTGAAAAATACGGTAATTTTTCAGTTTACTTGCCGAAGATCAAGGACAAACCGCCACCTTCCAGAAATACCCCTTGGATGTCACTTCTGGTAATGTCTTAAAACAAACTTTCCAAACTCTTGTCATCTGTTGCGACTCCCTTCATGATGAGCAGGACTTCTATGCTCCGACAGGAAGACAGAAAATAGTGTGTAGTTTTTGTGGGGATGATTAGGGAGGCAGGAGAGGATATTTTATTTAATGATATCCTTCCTAACTTGCGCTATCAAGTTCCATATCCCAGCAGAGTTCCAAACATCCCTCTTTTTAACTTACACAGCTGTAAGCTTGTTGCTGGCTTGTCTGAGCTTCACTTAAGTAGTGATTCCTGGTATGATCCCTTCTAATCCCTCTTAAAAAGAATGGACAGGAGAAACTTAATATAAAAGTAGTTTACTCACAGATTCATTCAGGCTCACAGATAGATCCCTTAAGGCAGGCTTAGGTTACATAACTATATATCCACATGAACTGTCCCATAAGGGAATTAGTCCCAAGTGATTGCAACTGAGCAGTCACTTCTCCTAACACACAGGAACACAAAATGGAGAAGAAGAAGAACAGAACAACATGGAGGAACATCTGCTCCTTTGCCCAGAATAGGCCACACCCTCTTCAAGTCACATGCAGTGGAAGTCTGTCCCAGCTCAGGAGGAAACAGGAAGTTTTTTCCTGAGTGGTACAAAACATTCCCTAACATGTCCACTGTAGAAATGTTGTACTTGACTGCTATAACTTTCACACCCCACAGTTTCCTCCCAAAGGATGCAAGAAACAGCTGTCCTAAGCTCTGAGAGACCAGGGACCATGAGACTGTGACAACACATAGACACATGCCTCGTATGCCAAGAAAGATAATAAGAAATGATGATGAGACCTTGAGGAACGCCTTCTCCCATATATTCCTGGGTCTTTAGTGAAAGCCCTTCTTCAAGCTGTCCTTCCTAATGTGGCAAATGCAGAGAAATGTCAGGCTGTAGTCATCAGCTATGATGCCTCACACTAATGAACACTTGAAGGGTGTTCACGTTGCATTCAACAAGTGTACAATCTGTGTACCTGTGCACAAGCTTAAAATTTGTGTACCTGTGCGCACACTAGTTGATCTATGTGAATTGGCAAGCATACACTCTTCCAGTGTAATGTGTGAATAAGCCTTTGATGAAGGATGTAGGCAGTCTGAATGGGACCTATGTGAATGATGTGTAGATTTCAAATCAGACATAGATCCTTCTAAGACTTGATGATAAACTGAGATGTCGTAGGACATCCTTATTATGAAAACATCTTGATGCTATTTTTTTAAAAAAATACCTTGATCATGTTCATGAATTTACTTATTAATATTTCTATTTATGTCTCTCTCTTTTTGAAGCTGCTCTGGGAACTTAGAATACCTCTGGCACAGCTGCAGCACCATGGACAGGTCACTGGGAATGACCTACGAGCTCTGGGGTCTACTAGTGAGGAATATCCAGTGGGGGGGGGGGAGAATTTCAAACTGAAATAAAACTGTGCCCCAAATTCTTATGATTCCACTCTACTAATTTTAATGTCAATGGCAGGCATCAGAGGATACAGCCCCCATGGCAGGTTGCCAGGAATGGATAAGACAAGGAAAGTTCTTACCAAGGCTTTTTATTCAATATTCACAGAGAGAGGCTTAGAAAGGCAGCCTCTTGGAGTAATGGTGTTGCTCTGAGTGAAACTCCACCCCCTCCGTCTCTCCCACTTCCTCATGAGTCAGCACTATGGGTTCTGGAAAGGGCCTTTTGCCTTTTGCGTGGCAAGTCCCCTCCGCCATGTGAAATAAAGACACTAGACACAGTATTTAAGGTTAATGGGCATGAAAAGGCCACAACTTTATTGATTACAGAATTGGAAGGTATTGGCCTTAGGCATTGGCTCCTATCGACTACCCGGCATGGGGACTGGGAAGGGTTGTCCACAAGCCATGGGAGTCCTGTTGAAGTATGCCAACTAGGATCCCAACGGGTGTCACCGCTCTGGGGCGTGCCGGAGGCCCTTACCTCCCAAGGTTTCGGACAAGGCAATGCCCCCCGGAGTCCTCTACCGGACTACCCTTAGCCTTGGGGAAGGTGATGGCTTTTCCTTCCCCGCTTCATTTGCATAACAATTGACCCCTGCCAATGCCTAACCGCCAACACCAAAAGTTGTGACGTTTGCTACGAGGTAGGCGAAAAAACCAAAAGGCTCGAAGAGTGCCAACTTGGAAAAATTTCTACCAGGCCCCTTGCGGCGACCAACCGAAGTCCATAGCAAGGTCAAAGCAACCTAAACCTAAAGGGTGGGTGGGATGGGAAAAAACCTGCTCGGCTGGAAGGGGCAAAGAGGGCGGTCCCCGGGCGTGCCTAGCCTTAAATAGGCTAGACCACGCCTCCCCAGCCCGCTGATTGGCGGGCCGGGTCGCCGACACGCCCGGGGATTCCCTGCTCTCGCGGGGGCAAAGTCTAGCCCCGCGTGAGGATGTGGGAGGATTTCTGCACGCAACCCCCTCTCCTCTGAAGTCGGAAATGGCTTTCTGGAAAGGGCCTTTTGCCTTTTGCTCTTTGCTCTCCTACTTTCAAGGCCCGCTGGGTTCTGGGAGAGGGGGATCTGGAATGCTTTCTAAAGACACTGTGTCTGTCAGCTGTCTCTCCCCTGGCGCATCTTCTTCCTCCTCCTCCTCCTCTCCTATAATTTCCCAGCTTTCCCACTCATTTTCCTTTGAGCTGTGTCCTCCCTCAAACCCCTGTTGTAATTCTGAACTGTCTCCTTCTACTCTGGAAGGGTCAGGCTAGGGAGGTGGTCTCCACCATTCCTCCTCTGCCCAGTCCCTATAGTGATGTCAGTTGGAGTAATGCCAGATATACTCGGCACATTCCAAATAGCCAGAGTGGTGCCATGGTTAGAGTGCTTGTCTATGACCTGGGAGACCAGGGTAGGAGTCCCCACTCAGCCATGAAGTCATGAATGTCAACTGACCTTGGGCCAGCCATGGCCTCACAGACTAACCCACCCCACAGGGTTGTTGTGAGGATAAAATGGGGAGGAGGAAAAGTACATAGGCCACCTTGATCTCCTTGGAAGAAATGCAGGATAACAATACAGTGGTACCTCAGGTTACAGATGCTTCAGGTTACAGACGCTTTAGGTTGCAGACTCCGCTGACCCAGAAATAGTACCTCAGGTTAAGAACTTTGCTTCAGAATGAGAACAGAAATTGTGCGTCAGTGGCCCGGTGGCAGCAGGAGGCCCCATTAGCTAAAGTGGTGCTTCAGGTTAAGAACAGTTTCAGGTTAAGAACGGACCTCCAGAATGAATTAAGTTTTTAACCCGAAGTACCACTGTATAGATGGGACGCGGGTGGTGCTGTGGGTTAAACCACAGAGTCTAGGACTTGCCGATCAGAAGGTCAGTGGTTCAAATACCCGCAATGAAGTGAGCTCCCTTTGCTTGGTCCCTGCTCCTGCAACCTAGCAGTTCGAAAGCATGTCAAAGTGCAAGTAGATAAATAGGTACCACTCCGGCAGGAAGGTAAACAGCGTTTCCGTGCGCTGCTCTGGTTCGCCAGAAGCGGCTTAGTCATGCTGGCCATATGACCCGGAAGCTGTACGCTGGCTCCCTCAGCCAATAAAGTGAGATGAGCACCGCAACCCCAGAGTTGGCCACGACTGGACCTAATGGTCAGGGGTCCCTTTACCTTTACTTACCACTGTATAACAAACAAGCAAACAAATATTGGATATGCATTTGACATCCAACGCTGTTTGATTTCCTTATTTGATGTTTGGCAGTTGACAATGAGCACCAGCCACCATTGGTAGAAAGGCGCTGGATTACACAGTTAAAAGTCCTCTAATGCCTTTTTTTCTGGACGGCCGGATGACTCTACTCTCCAAAGCTCTCCAAGATTATCCTTAGTCTTCAAAACCTGCCACCTCTTTGATGGAATAGCCATTATGATATAAGTACTATCTGGATGCTAAACAAATGCATTGCTTCAAGTGCCAAGGCAGTGTCGATCCAAAAAAGAAAAAGGGGGAGGGAACCCCACTCTATAAAAACATAGCAGTCTGAGCCAAGATCAATGACTTTTATGGCTTTTGGCTGCGGGAAATCACACAAAGCACCCATTTTGCAGGAGATAATGAGGTTAAGACTGGGAGAAGAGGAAATAAGTGGAATATGTGCAATTAAACATAAGAGGTTGAAAAGAAGAAACAGGGGTGATCACAAGCCTTTGAAATGGACAGCATTCTCCTAAGGATATTTTTTCACCAATCCCATTGAATTAATTGTGACCTGCTTCTCAGGATGTTGGTTATGATTATAGTCTTACTTGGGTGTTTGCAGGATTGTCAGAAGGCGTGAGTGGGTTGGAAGAGAACAGAGCCCTTCCAAAAATGATCAAGGGTTGGGCTGGCACTGAATTCTATGCCCTCCTCAAAAATAAAAAATAAAAAAGATTCGGGGGGACAGGACTAAATGCACCTTTAGTGCTATAATCAAGGTTAATTTTAAAAACAAGGAAGAGAGAGGTGAATCCCATTTTCTTTTTTATCCAGAAACTGACCGAATCATCTTACTTTATGTGCCTTAAGTAAGGACTGATGAATCTGTCAATTTCAGACCTGGAAATTCATCAACAATTTTGTGCAAATTTCATCCAGTATATACATTTTTGCAAATAAATTGCTCCGTAATACAATACATTTATGCATGCTATTTTCAGTAATACATGCATCTTTCTGCACCATTCCCCCTACTAAATGCATTTTTTTGTACACATTACTTGGTTAGAGAACTGCATTGCAAACCAAAGTGTGAATTTCAAAGGATGGCTAATTTTCAATTCGCGTCTTGTTTTGAAAAGTGTGAATTGGCTAAGTTCACCTTTAAATATTTCCTGAAACCTTTAAATGCGTACTGGAAGAGAGCTTTGCTAGGGAACGAGGAACTGAGCTGAGAGGAGAGGTGTGTAGAGAATTCATTCTTTCTCTTCATCTGTTTCCCCACTCAAAAAAAACAAAACAAGTGTGGTCTATTGTTCTTCTCTCTCACACACACCAACACACACACACACACCTAGATTACATCATCCTTAGCTAGGAGTTGAGGGAAGGGTGAGAAGGAATGGTGCCTTTCCAGCTATTCAGCCAGGAATCTCCCTAACAAATAGAACGTACTTGTCAACATTTCCAAGGCTATTAAGGGAGTGTCCAGGGATACCGCTGACTGTGTTAACCATCTCCTGTCCTGTCCAAGCTCCCACTCTCATAATACAGTGGTACCTCGGGTTACAGATGCTTCAGGTTACATATGCTTCAGGTTACAGACTCCGCTAACCCAAAAATAGTACCTCGGGTTAAGAACTTTGTTTCAGGATGAGAACAGAAATTGTGCTCTGGCAGCGCGCCGGCAGCGGGAGGCCCCATTAGCTAAAGTGGTGCTTCAGGTTAAGAACAGTTTCAGGTTAAGAACAGACCTCCGGAATGAATTAAGTTCTTAACCCGAGGTACCACTGTACTATGTTTCCATTACTGTATCACCACAACCCATTTTTGTACCTTTGGGGATGGTACTACAGGCATAGGTAAAGGTAAAGGGACCCCTGACCATTAGGTCCAGTCGTGGCCGACTCTGGGGTTGCAGCACTCATCTCGCTTTATTGGCCGAGGGACCCAGCGTACAGCTTCCGGGTCATGTGGCCAGCATGACTAAGCCACTTCTGGCGAACCAGAGCAGCACACGGAAATGCCATTTACCTTCCCGCCGGAGTAGTACCTATTTATCTACTTGCACTTTGATGTGCTTTCGAACTAGGTTGGCAGGAGCTAGGACCAAGCAACGGGAGCTCACCCCATCGTAGGGATTCGAACCGCCGACCTTCTGATCAGCACCTCCTAGGCTCTGTGGTTTAACCCACAGCGCCACCCGTGTCCCTGCTACAGGCATAGCAGCGCTCTAACAGCAATGGAGGCTGATCCCTTAGGGCTGATCCCTTTTCAGCAGGGGGCCGGTCCACTGTCTCTCAGACCTTGTGGGGGGCTGGACGATATTTTGAAGGGGAGGAAATGAACGAATTCCTATGCCCCACAAATAACCCAGATATGCATTTGAAATAAAAGGACACATTCTACTCATGTAAAAACATGCTGATTCCCTGACCATGTGCAGGCCGGATTGAGAAGGCGATTGGTCCGCATCCGGCCCCCAGGCCTTAGTTTGCCTACCCATGCCTTAGGGAGAATGGGGAAAGGTTGCAACATTTGGGACTTTTTAGTTTAGAGAAAAGCCAAGCAAGAGGTGACATGATAGATGTTTATAAAATCATGCTCTGCTACTGAGCTATGGCCCTTCCTCAAAAGCTCCTGCACATTTGTCACAGCACGAAACGCCATAGGCGAAGCTTTTCCTGATGGGGAAATATCAAGGAAGGGCCACTCTCACCAAGCAGCTGTATGTTCCTGTGAGTTCAGAGGAGGCAGATGAGTGGGAAAATACAAAAAGAGGTTGGGGCTCTTGCACCTTTAATAGTTGTGATTTCAGAAGGTGCGACCCCTTTCTACCCATTTATTAAGGGGGCAGGACCCCCACCCTCTTCTGCATTTGACCACCTTTGTCCAGGGAGTAATAACATATTTTGAGTCCATTTTCCTTTGCTTGTCATTTGAGAACACCTAACCAAACGGCACTGGATGCCTTCAAACGCATATCCGAAATGAAGTCCTCATCTAGACATTAAATGTTAATTTCTATATCAATTACCTAGCGTTTAGACTATAGCTTGGGCTGAAACCTCCATTTCGTCTGTTAAGGTTCTTGCTTTTGTTTGCACCAGCTGGCGCACTTCCAATTCCGGAAGATCATAAAAAGGATTTTTGTTAATCTCATTCCAAGAATAAAAGGAACACATTTTTTCCCCTTGCCATTCAGTGAACCCTGCTTCTGACATTTCTAGCAATAGGAGACTTTATGCAGATTGTGATCTTTCCCCAATGCATTTCTATGCAAAAGCTAACCATGCTTCAGAAAATCCAATACATTTAAATTGAAACATTCCAGATTTTCTGTGGATGAAAGCTGATTTGATTTCTACAGCCATCAAACACCTGGGAAAGGGGATGCATCAATTAAAATAGCAATGCTGTGCGTCTAGTGTGTGTGCGACTATACACAGAGAAAATGTCTCAAATTTTAAAGTTAAGCCGTATGTCTTTGATACCAGCAGGGCAAATGTAAACTGGGAAGAGATCAGCCCACCAGACTAAGGGGGAGGTTCAAGCCTTTTGAGTCTCTTACATTTAGAATCTTAGGAACTTGGCAAACTACCTTCTACTGATTCCTGACCAAAGGGAGCTAACTTGTCTGCTCTGTTTGGGGAAGGGACATAGCTCAGAGGCACAGGTTAAATCCCTGGGATTCCCCAGGTGAGGGTGCGAGACATTAACTGTCTAAAACCCTGGAAAGCCACGGCCAGCCTGTGTAGAAAATACTGTAGATTCCCAGAATAGTTTTACAATCCATTTTTTCTTTGAGCTTTGGGTATAGGGGGTCTCTTAACAACTCTCAAGGAACGCGGGTGGCACTGTGGGTTAAACCACAGAGCCTAGGACTTGCCGATCAGAAGGTTGGTGGTTCGAATCCCCACAACGGGGTGAGCTCCTGTTGCTCGGTCCCTGCTCCTGCCAACCTAGCAGTTCAAAAGCATGAAGTGCAAGTAGATAAATAGGTACTGCTCCGGCGGGAAGGTAAACGGCGTTTCCGTGCGCTGCTCTGGTTTGCCAGAAGTGGCTTAGTCATGCTGGCCACATGACCCGGAAGCTGTACGCCGGCTCCCTTGGCCAATAAAGCGAGATGAGCACCGCAACCCCAGAGTCGGTCATGACTAGACCTAATGGTCAGGGGTCCCTTTACCATTCGCAACCTACAGCTTCCAGGATTCTTGGCTGCTTAAAGTAGTGTCAAAGTATTCTTTATATGCTGTGAATGTGGCCTCCGTCTGAATATATTATTTGTGAATCTGGACTGAGATTATAAAAGCAAACCAACCTGAAGCAAAATTTCAAAAGCCATCAGCACGGCAAGTGGTTCTTCAGAGAACGATTGTTCCTTCTGAAGTGTGTTCTGTGGGCAAAACTTCACTTTCCTACGGTTTGATGTGCTCTGCTGAGAACAAAAAAACAAAAATCGATATTTTTATCAGAAAGGATTATTGTAGAAGTTAGGCCATCACAACTTGTCATTGCTTTCGAGATATCTGTCACTCACCATCGTATTTTCTACCCTCATGTGGCGCTCCACCAACTTTTGTCAACACCTTGAACGTTGGTTGTCATGGCCTCAGCCCCAAGCAAGAGATCCAAACCAGAGTAGATCCAGAAGCATGTGCCACAGTTCCAAGCCCCTTTGAGAGCAGGAGCTTCATTTCTTAGATTTCATGACATCTGAAGCACTGTCAGTTCAGTGTTCATTCCAGATGTAGGGAGAAGAGGGGAGAGAGCAACTATTTTCCCATCCTCGACCGGAGCATCAGCCACAACCACCTTCTTTTTTGGTGATCACTCATAGCCAAGTAAGATTGTCTTCCATAAACATGGTTTTAACAGTGGGTCTGTAAGTGACGGTGGAGGCCAATTCTGGATCCACACGTCCTTCCACAGTGGGGACATAGGTTTCTGGGCAGGAGTTGATCACAGTGAGGGTTTTCCAAGCACACCTTCCTCTTAGCACCTTTCTCCCTTTCGTCCTGAGTTCGAGCATCTTCAAAACCCATGGTACCTTTGGTAAAAGCTGTTCTCCAGCTGGCGCACTCGCAGGCCAGTGTTTCCCAGTTGTCGGTGTTTATACTAAAATTTGCCTTTAGAGAGTCTTTAAACCTCTTTTGTTGACCACCGGCATCACGCTTTCCATTTTTAAGTTGAGAATAGAGTAGTTGCTTTGGAAGACGATAATCAGGCATCCGCACAACATGACCATTCCAACGAAGTTGATGTTGAAGAATTATTGCTTCGACACTGGCGATCTTTGCTTCTTCCAGTACACTGGCATTAGTTTGCCTGTCTTCCCATCAGCCATAACCACCACCATCAAACCACTAGTTAGGAGACGCCTTTATTTATCACCCAAGCAGTAAAACAGCACAACAGTAAACACACCAAATAAGCAAAAGACCCGTTGCTGATTATAATAACAGCTTGCAAACAGGGCAGAAAGCAATTGTTTAACTCAGCTAATGTTGTGGATTAACTTGAACAAATTCCACTACCGCTACCCAGTCTCCCAGAGGAGAAAGGGGCAAGCAGCAGGAAGGAACATGCAAACCTCCTTTGCGTTTGGAAGGTCCCAGTTTCAGTCCTCAGAATCTCCAGGTAGTTATGGGAAAGACCCCAAAGAACTGCTACTAGTCATTGTAGACAACAATGTGTAAGATGGACCACTGTTGTAACTTGGTCAGTGGTGTAGCATGGGTTGTCAGCTCCCAGGGCCACATAGATAGATAGATAAATTTATTGTCATTGTCCGTATATACACAGTATACACAACAACGAAAATCAAACACCCACCCAAAGACCGGGTTCACACATACATCTGCACGCATCTCCGACACTCCCATCCCATTCAGACACAATCCATAAAACACAACACAATCCAGAACATAGCATGACCCACTAAAGGCACAACATAACCTAAAACCTATCTCATTCCTTCCTACTCCCTGCTTGCTAAACCTTGCAACTGGCCCTGAGATCATTATTTAGTGCAATCAGAGCTCTTGGATAGAAACTATTCAGAAGGCGTGTGGTTCGTGTTTTCATCGTCCTATATCTTCTGCCCGAGGGCAATAGTTCAAAGAAGTTGTGAGCAGGGTGGGTGGGATCTCTCAGAATATTATGTGACTTCTTCAAGATGCGAGATGTGAAGATCTCATCCAGGGTTGGTAGTCGGAGCCCAATAACATTCTGGGCAATTTTAATTGTTCTCTGTAAAGCTTTTTTATCCGTTTCAGAGCTGCTCCCATACCACGATAATATACTATAGGTCAAGACACTCTCGATGGTACTATGATAATAGGACAGAAGTAGGTGCTGGGATAGATTCAGTCCCCTGAGCATTCTCAGGAAATACAACCTCCCCTGCACCTTCCTCACAACCATATTAATATTTGCAGTCCATGAGAGGTCCTCCGAGATATAAATGCCCAGGTATTTAAAACTACCAGCCCTCTCCACTTCCTCGCCATTTATGTGCAATGGTAAAAATACACATGGAGGGGTGGTTGGGTGGGAGAGAAATAGACAGAGTACACATGCACATTCAACTGCCTATGGTGTCTGCGTCACCCAGGAGATCACAGCTGCAAAGATAAGAAGAATTGTCCCTGGATCAAATACATGATGGAAATGCAAGGGAAAAGAAGGCACCCTTTATCATATCTGGTGGACATATAAGGCAGTAAAAGGATTTTGGGAAATGATATATTATGAACTGGAAAAAATGTTTAAAATAACTTTTTCTAAAAGACCAGAAGCCTTTCTTTTAGGAATTTTAGGTGCCAAAATCCCAATGGAGCAGAAAAGACTATTTATGTATGCGACCACAGCTGCGCAGATGTTATTGGCCCAGAGATGGAAAGAAGACAAAGTCCCTACTGGAGAAGAATGGCAGATGAAGTTGATGGATTATGCCGAAATGGCAAAAATGACTGGAAGAATCAGAAATCAGGAAGACCAAAATTTAAATAAGGAATGGGGGGGGATTATAATTTATCTTAAAAACCCTTGTAAACAGTTAAAATTGTTAGTAGGATTGGAATAATACTTGTAGTTTAGCGGTGGACTTTGGAAATAATAGAGGTGTAAAAGATTTGGATTATTATAAAAGATGGAGGAGGAAATAATTAACAACAGGACCCACAAGGGGCAGGAGGGAAATCCAGGAGATTCTTTGGAATCTTGTTTTTATGTCGGATATATGATTGTAAAACTTTAATCTGAAAATTTAATCTTGAAATAAAATAAAATAAAATAAAATAAAATAAAATAAAATAAAATAAAATAAAATAAAATAAAATAAAATAAAATAAGAGTTGTTCCATTGTCTGGAAAGGTCAATTCCTGGTTCTCATGGAGATGATGGAAGCATGCAGCTGTATTGTGGCAGCACTGGGTGTTGAAATTTTCCACCTCTAACAATTTTGCGCCTGGGGAAACCACCCCTGTGGGCCTCACCCCCCCGCTATGCCATTGCTTGGTATGCAGCTTCCTGTGTCTGCTGTCCCAGATTTAAGACCTAAACACAATTAACACACTAGTCCTCAGTAAGAAGATTTCAATGGATTTGGAGATCAGGAGCTTTAACATGCTCTGTGTTAGAAATGCAACCTATCTGTGCTTGCTATATAACACCATGTCAAGGATTATTATGGTAACATAGATCAGTGGGACTAAAGCATCTGTTGTGACTAGAGTAGAGAATCATTTGGGTGTAACCAAAATGAGTAAGATTTTTATTTAAAAAGAAATAATTTCTTCTTCTTTGCCATAGTCACCTTCTTCCTGGTCTTTGAACAAAACAGGATGACACAATGCCAAGAAACAAACTGTTTAATGCCAGTGTTTGCAACCATGAACTTATTTTACTTTAAAGAAATCCCATTGGTCAAAATGGCACTTCTCCAAAATGACTATGTAAAAGCTATGCTGGCTCCGATACCGCATTTGAAGTCTGGTTTTTCTGAATTTCTAAACTCTGTGATGTTCTGGACACATTCAGATAAGCTGGTGTTTAGATACTGAGCCAAACAGCAAAAAAGATTGAAAGCTGGGGGGGGGGGGATGTGTGTATGTAGAAACTGTTACTGTTTGTAACAGAAATTAGCTCATAAATTTGTTGATGTACATTGTGGTTGCTGTTTATTGAATTTATATACCGCCCTATACCCGGGGGTCTCAGGGCGGTTCACAGAATCAAATCAAGACATAAAACAACAAAACACCCAACAAAAATAAAACAACAACCCAATAGCCCCCCATCCCCCAAAAAACACATTTGAAAAGGGCATAGGATGTAAATCAGATCAACCAAAGGCCTGGTTAAAAAGGAATGTTTTTGCTTGGCACCTAAAGGTGTATAATGAAGGCACCAGGTGAACTTCCCTGGGGTGAGCATTCCACAGATGGGGGGCCACTGCAGAGAAGGCCCGTTCCCATGTTGCCACCCTCTGGACATCTTGAGGAGGGGGCACATGAAGGAGGGCCTCAGACTATGATCTCAGGGACCGGGTAGGTTCGTGTGGGAAGAGGCAGTCCTTGAGGTATTGCAGTCCTGAGCCGTCTACAATGTTACTATGGCATAGCAAGACATAGATACCCAGCGCCTACTTTGTGCTTGGATCAATATCCTACTGGTTTGTGTTAGGATGTGAATTTGCACTGATCTATCTCTCCGATAAGGGGCGTGGGTGGCGCTGTGGGTTAAACAGCGGTTCGAATCCCCGCGACGGGGTGAGCTCCCGTTGCTCGGTCCCTGCTCCTGCCAACCTAGCAGTTCAAAAGCACATCAAAGTGCAAGTAGATAAATAGGTACTGCTGTGGCGGGAAGGTAAATGGTGGTTGCGTGTGCTGCTCTGGTTCACCACAAGTGGCTTAGTCATGCTGGCCACATGGCCCGGAAGCTGTACGCCGGCTCCCTCGGCCAATAAAGCGAGATGAGCGCCGCAACTTCAGAGTCGTCTGTGACTGGACCTAACAGTCACGGGTCTCTTTACCTTTTTATCTCTCCGATACTGTAGAGCAGAGAATTTCCGCCTGTGTGCCACCTCACCTTTGAGTGCCGTAATGACTGGTCAGGGGGTGCCATTGGCCCACCTTCTCTTTCTCCCCCTCTTCGGGTCAGCTGTCCTTCCAGGATATCTCCAAATCTGCACCCTCCCTCTCCATGACTCGGCCAGGGCCCTATTGCACATCCTCCTGCTGTTTGCTCCTGGGAAGGAGTTAACTCTGCAGAGATGGTGAGAGGCACCTTTCCAAACCTAGCTTGTTGTGGTGAGTTTGTTTGAAGCGGGAACTTACCACCCTCTTCTCCTGCTGCCTACTCCAAGTGGCCTTGTCCTTGTTCCTCCCTCCTGGTCAGTTCTGGGAAGGAGCAGGGTGAATCACTCTAGGGGCATCCACAAAACACCCTCCCTATCCTGAGTAGGCACATACAGAACTGCAGAAGGATATTCCCTGGTGAGCCCTTTAAAATGACTATTGCTTGCTTGCTTGATTGATTGATTGATCGATCGATCTACAGTGGAACCTAGGTTTTCGAGTGTCTCAGAAGCCGAACATTTCGGAACCCGAACTTTGAAAACTTGGAAGTAATTGCTTCTGTTTTTGAACGCGCCTTGGAAGTCGAATGGCTTCCGCTGCATGTTTTTCCATTTTCTCAATGGAAATTGCCAACATTGCCTTTGCGCCTCGGTTGTTGAACGTTTCGGAAGTCGAACAGTCTTCTGTCTCTATCTATTTTTAAAAAGAAATGACTCACTCAGGAGATCCATTTCCAAACTGCTCTGGTTAACCTCAGAGAAGGGAGATGGTGAGATGCTAGAAGCAAGGATGGCTTTGAGACAGGGAAATATGTTTTCTATTATTGGCTATAGTGCTGGATGCTCTTCAAAAAGCCACTTAGGTCATAATCCCATAAATGTTTTTCTTTTTTCTTTTCTTTTCTTTTTTAAATAGCAATGCAGCCTAAATGCTATTACACACAGATAATGCTCCCAACTTTCTGAAGCCTAAATCATATCAAATGCTGGAGGGATACAGTTTAAATCCACTTACGCTATCATTTATCAGAGTCATGGGCACCACAGGAATGGTGGTTGCTTGGTCCCCAAGTGCTCATCATTCCGAGTCCATCGCTGCTGGAAAAGCAGAAGATAAACAGGCTCACCTTTTCCGACATGGAAACGCAGTGCAAGGAAAAGGCATAGATCTTGAATTTATTCCCAGAAGGGCAGGTGCGTAGTCTCTTTCAGCAAAAACAGCAGACAGTCCTTAGTCAAAGAATTTATACACGTTCATGGTGTGTGTGTGTGTGTGTGTGTGTGTGTGTGTGTGTGTGTGTAGAATTGTAAACAGTGAGGTGAGAAGGAAATGAAATGCAGAAAAGTACAGATGGTGATAATTACTTTATTAACAGTATGCATCCACACACAGAGAGAGCTTGTTGATAACACAGACATCCAGGCACTGGTAAGCCAATTAATGTATGATAAGACGCATTGTGTCAATCCATTCCACAAGTGACAGCATTGAACCTCTTGAGGAATTGCAATTCAGTGGTTTCATGCTGTGGTCTCTCTTTGAAGGTAAAGGTAAGGTAAAATGGGACACGGGTGGCGCTGTGGTCTAAATCACTGAGCCTCTTGGGCTTGCCGATCAGAAGGTCGGTGGTTTGAATCCCCGCGATGGAGTGAGCTCCCGTTGCTCTGCCCCAGCTCCTGCCAACCTAGCAGTTTGAAAGCACACCAGTGCAAGTAGATAAATAGGTACTGCTGCGGCAGGAAGGTAAATGGTGTTTCTGTGCGCTCTGGCTTCCGTCACACTGTCCCGTTGTGCCAGAAGTGGTTTAGACATGTTGGCCACATTACCTGGAAAGCTGTCTGTGGACAAATGCCAGTTCCCTCAGCCTGAAAGCAGAGATGAGTGCCACACCCATAGTCGAATTTGACTGGACTTGACTGTCCAGGGTTCCTTTACCAAGCCTTATGTTACCTTTCTTTGATGTCCCAGTATGGACACCTCAAAGTCAGTTTAAGCTTCCCTCCCCACACTAACACATGCACATCAGACCTAATTTCCATCTTGCATCCACACACAAAATACATTGCCTGTTACTTTTTTGACATCACTCATCTTGTTCTGCTCTTGCACTTCACACACTTCCCCAAAAGCCCCCCACACCATCCACCCAACTTCTCCAGCATTTCCCTTAAAGAAACCAAACTGCTATCCCCAATCACTCCTTCCAGTCTACCTAAAATATCCTGGAATAAATAACAGGACTGGAACTTTTCGATCCAGACTTGGACCCAGACAGTCCTTCATTCGATAGTCTGTTTCTGTGTAAAGTAAGTGGGACCAATGACCGCCCTACCGCTCTATCACAAATAAGCTTGTCGGAAAGCTTTGGATTTGGTGAACATTTGAAAAGGATTGTGGATATACTGTTGACTATTCATAAGCAAAGAATGAAATGCACAAATTAGGTCAATGAATCTGAAAAGCCTCGTTCATTACAGCTCAAAAAGAGGCCGTCAAATTAGCCTGGGCTCCCTACTTAGCCATCTGTCTGCCCCTCCACTTAAACAGTCATCTCTCCATATCTGCTCAGAAACTTAATTATACTTGCAAAGTTCTCTACTCTGAGTGATTTAACTCAAGTTTGTGCAACTTCTCATTCAACATCTGGGGAATCACCTGAGTTCTACACATAAAGACGCAGGAGTGTACATGACCAGATGACTTTATCCATAGCAGTCTTGAGCCATGTGATAGTTTAGAAGCAAAAATTGGCACAGCAAAAGCATTCCACCCAGCAACGAAGAGAAATGTGGTGGTTTTTATATTAGCAAAGCCAGTAACACACACACACACACACACACACACACACAGTTGAAGTTAAATTAAGGAGTTTGATCCAGTGGTTAGAGGGAATGTACTCTCAGAAAACAAAGTCCCATATTCATGGCAGCAGAGGAATGGAGTTAAAAGATAAAAGTAAAGGGGCCCGTGACCATAAAGTCCAGTCACGGATGACTCTGGGGTTGCAGTGCTCATCTCGCTTTACTGGCTGAGGGAGCCGGCGTACAGCTTTCGGGTCATGTGGCCAGCATGACTAAGCCACTTCTGGCGAACCAGAGCAGCGCACGGAAACGCCTTTTACCTTCCCACCAGAGTGGCACCTATTTATCTACTTGCACTTTGATGTGCTTTCAAACTGCTAGGTGGGCAGGAGAACATAGCTGTCAAGCGTCCCTTATTTGGCAGGACAGTCCCTTATCCCAGCGCCATGTCCCGCTGCTGTCCCTTATTGATGAGGCTTCGTTTGGCTGCTGGCTGGGCTTTCTGCCTTTGGCTCGGAAGGGCTCAGAAGTTGAACATACCTGTGCCCGGAAAATCCTTTATTTTGGCTGCTGATCCCTTATTTTGGAGGCTGCTGGTCCCTTATTTTCAAATCTGTAAGTTGACAGCTATGCAGGAGCAGGGACCAAGCAATGGGAGCTCACCCCATTGCGGGGATTCGAACTGCTGATCTTCTGATTGGCAAGCCCTAGGCTCTGTGGTTTAGACCACAGCGCCACCCGTGTCCCTAGAATGCAGGAAGCGGCCTTAAATCAGATCATCGGCCATCTGGCTCAGAAGTGTTTCCACTGACTAGCAGAAGCTCTCCGGGATTTCAGATAGGGGTCTTTCCCAGTCTACCTTGAACCCAGGACTTCATACATGGGAAACAGGCACTCTGTCAGTGAGCTATAGACTATGCAGCTCAGTTCTGAATGTGTTTTCTTCTTTTTGTTTTGTTACGGTTTATAACTAAAGAAATAAATAGCTCTGGACCTTCCTCCTGAAGATGAATTCTATTGCTTTTCATGCAGTCCATATAATCCTCCTCTTCCAGTTCAGAATCCGTCTCTTGAGAAGCCGGAATTTGTGCTCTTCAAGTCACACAGCGTTTTTAATTTAAAATGCACCGATTCAAGATGGCGTACAAATAATAAAGGCCGAGCTATAAATCAAATTGTATCACTAAAGCTTTGTCTGAACCTTTGACTGGCGTCGCTGGGAAAGGGGTGGGGGAGGGAAATCGGTGGGATACGTTTGAAGAATCCCACGGCAGCCCCCACTTTTCATATCACCCACAAGGCCAGTAATTAAAGCAGAGCAGCCCATATGCACACACAGGCCTCTGCTATTCGTCAAAAGAAAGCTGTGAGCCAACCAAGGCTTCGCAGACCTGGTGTGATAGATGAGCACGTTGTAATTGAATTAGTCGAGAGGCATTGACCTTTCTGATGTATCATGCCCCGAAAAATGAACAACAAACCCCAAGTAATGCTTTTATGAATTTGTTGGCTAAGGCAGTCATCAGTTGGCTGATGATAAATAAGGTGGCACGCATTTCCACAAGAAACAAAGTGTAGTACACAGGCAGCAATACGTTGATCCGAAAGTTTCTGTGCTTTCTCTGAATCTGAAATTCATCCACAGGAACTTTTGACAGGTGAAGGTTATCTAGGGCTGTGGCAATCAATTAAAGGATTTTTTTAAGTTGATGAGGATGGCAATCCTATCCTCTGTGGGAACATTCAGGGATGATTATATATTGTCTGATTATATCCTTATCCAACTTGTGTTAACAAGTTCCACAATTTCAGCAGAGTAACATTCCCCTTATTTTAAACTTTGCAGCGGCTGCGTTTGCTCAGGCTCGCTAAAGCCTCTATAATAACTGTTCTGGTATTTTCCCCCTTTCCCTCATAAAAGATAAGACATGACACAGTCTTCTACAAAAGTATAAAAAGAGTTTACTCACATTCTGTTCACAATCAGATACCAGAAGGCGTCTTTGGCTTAGTAGATGTTGTCTCTTCGATGCATGTGGTGAAAGAGAGAGAGATGGCTTCCCTGTCCTGTGCTTTTGTCATTACCTGCACAGGTGAGGCCACACCCACCTCTAGTCATATGCAGAGGAAGTCTGTCCCAGCCCAGAAGGAAACAGGAAGTTTACCTGCTGGCTGGACAAACATTCCTCCCCATGTGCAAACATGTTCACTCTAGGAATGTTGTACTTGACTGCTCTTGTGTTTCACATCCTACATCCTCATCCCCCAGGTGGGCATCCTAGGGACCCTGTTCCATTGGGTCTCCCTCTCTGAATCTGATCAGAAGGAACTCTGATCTTGGATAGAAAGATCTGAGTGGAGTTCCTCCTTCTTCACTGCTGTGGCAAGGCCTGCAGTTCTGGCCTTGCTGGTGTGAGAGCTTAGTTGGGCATGTGAGGAGTGGGTTGGGAGTGTGTTTGTGGTGGAAGGGCCATGGTTGAGTGGTAGAGCACAAGTTTGGCGTGCAAAATGCCCAGATTCAATCTCCAGCATCTCTATGTAGGGCTGGGAGAGAACCCTGCAGAATCAGCGGTTATCCATTAAAAACATGTTCCATACCCTCCAAAATCTGGGGTGTCATCTTCCTGGATGCCATCTTCCCTTTTTTAATCATGAGAGTATGGCAGCCATTTTGGTTGCTGTGATTTCGCGCTATTTCATGCTGCTTTTTCTGGGCATGGGGCTGAAAAACATGTGTCTGGGGGCACTGCGCAATATTGCAACACTTTTTCAGGGGGGAATCGTGCCGTGAAATCGCTTGAGATCACAGCAACCAAAATGGCTGCCTTTCTTGCGTGATAAAAAACAGTATGTCCTAGTCCACTTGTGGGGTATGCATGTTCTCAGGGTGGTGTACTGCACCAGGCAGTGGGGCAAGGAATAAACTATAAAATATAAAATAATATGGCAGGCACATTTCATGCATTCATTCTTAAATCTATAGCCCGCCCTTCCTCTCAAAAAGCCCAGGTTAGAAAACAACAGAAATACATCTTTTAAAAAAATTATTCCAACACACAGACAGACTGGGAAAGAATTTTGCTTTAATAGGCTTGCTGGAAGAAGAAGGTCTTAAGTAGGCACTAAAGCGACAACAGAGATGGCACCACCCTAATATTCAAAGAGAGGGAATTCAAAAAGGTAGGTACCGCAACACCAGACCTTCCAGGTGTCACTATTTTCCAGGGACAGTCCTGGATTTACAGAAGCCGTCCTGGTTTCTGATTTGATCCTGGAATGTCCCACTTTATCTGAGGATGCCCCTATTTTCATTGAAGAAATGTTGAAGGCTATGGAGTTATGTGACCTCCTAGCCATGGAAATATGTAATTATACAACCTTTAGAATACATCTGTAGAGGGAAGTTTTTAATGTTTAATGTTTTAGTGTGTTTTATTATATGTTAGAAGATGCCCATAGTGGCTGGAGCAACCCGGTCTGTTGGGCGGGATATAAATGTTGTTGTTGTTGTTGTTGTTGTTGTTGTTGTTGTTGTTGCTGTTGTTATGGAATTGGACATCCCTATTTTCATCAGAGAAATGTCAGAGGGCATGCAACACTAAAGGCCTGATTCTTACGTTGTGGGTATATAAGGGCTGAGATGATCTTTCAGGTATTCTGCTCCCAAGCTGTATACAGTGGTACCTTGGAACTCAATTGGAATCCATTCCGGAAGTCCATTCGACTTCCAAAACGTTCGGAAACCAAAGCGTGGCTTCTGATTGGCTGCAGGAAGCTCCTGCAGCCAACCGGAAGCTGCGGAAGCCCCGCTGGACATTCAGCTTCCAAAAATAGTTCGCAAACCGGGACAGTCACTTCTGGGTTTGTGGCATTTGGGAGCCAAAACGTTCCAAAACTAATCTGTTCAAAAACTAATAATAATAATAATAATAATAATAATAATAATAATAATAATTTATTATCTATACCCCGTCCATCTGGCTGAGTTTCCCCAGCCACTCAGGGCGGCTCCCAGTCGAGTGTTAAAAACAATACAGCATTAAATATTAAAAACTTCCCTAAACAGTGCTGCCTTCAGATGTCTTTTAAAGATAGGATAGCTGCTTATTTCTTTCACATCTGAAGGGAGGGTGTTCCACAGGGTGGGCGCGAAGGCCCTCTGTCTGGTTCCCTGTAACCTCGCTTCTCGCAATGAGGGAACTGCCAGAAGGCCCTCGGAGCTGGATCTCAGTGTCCGGGCAGAACAATGGGGGTGGAGACGCTCCTTCAGGTACGACTGTACACAAAAAATCAGGACCTTGAACATAAAATTAAAACTCTTCAGGATAAAACCAGGAGGGTGGAAAACAGGAATACAAAGTATACCTCTGGGCTTATGAGTTTGGACTCAGATATCAATCCACCTTGCCAAAGAACTTCACACTTCCCAGCTAATGATAAGGAACACGGTCAGAAATCTAGGTTCATAATTTCTCCCCGGCTGAGTTGCCATATTAGCTGACAGTGACTCGGGGGGGGGGGGGGCTTCTGATGCTCTGCTACCATCACTACATGTCAGAATGGATGTTAGATCAATATGTGTTGCCTTCCCAAGCAACATACGGAACAGAATTAGATGGAAGATGTAATTAAAGGAGATGATAGCACGCAGGCCACTGTTGATCCTCCATCACTGTCTCCTCTTTGATCTATTTGGGATGCAGCCACAGAGTAGCAGAGGGACAGTGGAGGAATTTGATTTGGTTTGACTTTTAGTGGGGAAATCACCTCACTCTCACTTTTTGAGCCAACTGGCAAACCAAAACACAATTATGCCCCAAAATTCATGCATCTCTGAATTTTGTGATGTTCTCTGTAAGCTGACATGAGTTTTCCTGTCAGGGGAAAAAGGCTGGGTATTCATCATCATCATCAATCAATCAAACAATGTGTTAAAATGCATGTATTAGGGGGAAAGTGTGCATAACGATGCATGTATTATAGTAACAAACAAATATGCATTGTATTAGGGACAACTGCTTGCAGAAATATGCCTATTAGTCAGAACTGCATAGAACACACATATTCAGAGAAATCTGCACTTAAACATTGACATTTTATCATGATATTGTTGTTTTTTTTTTTAGAAGAAGAAAATAGCAGATTGCTGCAGAAACATAGCTGAATTTCAGATCGGGGAAATGAGAAACTGACAGAAACTGAAATTGACAGGTTCGTCCGTCTCATTGCTACTATGTGCCTGGATGAGTGCAAATACAACATACTAAGTGCTTGCTTGTGCCTGTTCCCCTTAGGCTAGTGTTGATCTTGCTCTGTGGGATCTATTAGCAGTTAGTGGATTAACCCTAGGCTTGCTGCCTAGGCGTCTTGTTTTACAGCACCAGAAACCAGCTCTCAATTGTTTAGCCCAAAATCAGGCACCCTCCCTCTAGTGATCATGTGACACCAATGAGATCAGGAGGGCGGGAAGAAGAAGCTCTTACATTGGGAAGGAGCCGGCCACAGGAACCATGATGCGCTTAGCTCCACGCTTCGCCTCTGTGGTTTTTGGATGTTGGGGGACCCAGCCCCAACCCCAAAAATATTTGGGGGCCACAAGGGCTTGGCCCCCAGAAGCTGGAGCCCCTAGCCCCAACCCACATTAACCCTATTTATATTTACAGCAAACTCTCTTCAGCTGGCTTTTAGCTTGCTTGCAACGTTTGTCGAGCCAGCTGGAAGTTCCCATTGATCTTCTTGAGCCACTGCTCTTGATCTCAGATCTGAAGTGGTCTTGCAACCTGTCAGTCAAGATCTTAAATAAATTCATGGCCTCAGCAGCAGAGGTAGCTGAGATAACAGCAATACAAATAGCCCTTAAGTCACCTGTATGAAGAAGGTGAGTCAGTGCTAGATCGAGTACTGGGGTCCACTTAACTCTGTTGCCTGCAGTCAACACCTAAGTTTGCATTAGAGATCAATGGAGTTTTGGGGGAAGAATTGCTAAGAATTTCTGGGTCTACTAGTACCATTGATAGAGGTAAATGTGAGGGTGATCTGGCTGCAACATCTGTCACCCCATTGATCGCCAGGGTTGATTCAGCTGATTTTGCTGGCTAGGCTGGTGTCCCCACTCTCCATGTACATCTCTCCTGAAGCTGCGCACTCAGTGGAAGAGGACACCCATCCCAGATAGAAGGAGTGTACCTCTCTTCGGTTAAGGGTATACGATAGCTGCGCTCTCCTGCTAGAACCTCCAAACAAGCTCAAGGTCCACATTAACACTCCTTTAACCTAAGAAGAGAGGGACGCAGGTGGCGCTGTGGGTTAAACCACAGAGCCTAGGACTTGCCGATTGGAAGGTCGGTGGTTTGAATCCCTGTGATGGGGTGAGCTCCCGTTGCTTGGTCCCTGTTCCTGCCAACCTAGCAGTTTGAAAGCATGTCAAAGTGCAAGTAGATAAATAGGTACCACTCCGGCGGGAAGATAAACGGCATTTCCGTGCGCTGCTCTGGTTCGCCAGAAGCGGCTTAGTCATGCTAGCCACATGACCCAGAAGCTGTACGCAGGCTCCCTCGGCCAATAAAGTGAGATGAGCGCCACAACCCCAGAGTCAGCCACGATTGGACCTAATGGTCAGGGGTCCCTTTACCTTTTAACCTAAGAAGAGTCCTGCTTTATCAGGCCAAAGACCCATCTGGTCCACTTCTCCCAGTGGCCAACCAGATGCATATGGGGAAGCCCTTAAGCAGCACCCCAGTGTAACAGCACTTCCCCATCCTAACAGAACTACAATTCCCAGCTTTCCCTGGAAAGAGGGGTAAACCAATTAACTGGTGTGATTCATATATGCCCAGACTGTTTGTGTAAAACCACAATATCTGGAGATGTGCTAGAGATCTTTTCCCTTCTCCCCCTGCAGCCAGGAAGGAGGGAGGGGTGCGCAAGAGAGACCCATTTGGAAAACTGCAGCCACTCATTCCTTTCCGAACTCTTGCCGGATGCTGCTTTTTAATTTTGCAGGGTATCAGCGTTCAAGAATCAATGGCATGGGGCCCATAAAGTGCATGGAATAGGGCTGTAAGCAAGAAATACAGTGGACAGGGATTTTAAGGCAGTTTCAGAAAAAGGCTACTCCGATACATAATTTAAAAGGGCAATCTGAAGTCGATCGGTTTGAGATGGCTCCTGCCGACCACCAAGCCTCTTAGAACTACTTAGCTCCATTACAGGGCTGGCTAATATGTCAAAAGACAATAAGTGGGTTTGAATTTCTTTATTCTGGGTTTCCGGGGATTTATTATTATTATATATATAAGTTCAAATTTCTTTGAGCTGATGTTTAGCAACAGCACTAGACTACAGCCCAACCATGGCAGGGGGCGGTGATGGGGGGGGGGAGGGCATTTTATCCAGGATTGAGATCATAAAAAGAGCCTGCTGGTCGGGTCAATGGCCCATCAAATCCAGCATCCTGCCATGCAGATGCCTATGGGAAGCATCCATCCAGCTGCAATTGCCAGCAACTGGCATTCAGAGGCATACTGCCATCAATAATGGAAGAAGAACACAGCCATTGCGTGACGAGTTCCTGCCTCCCCCCAGTAGGAATAAAGACACAGGGCACAATATTTTAGGTTAATGGGCTAAAACTGGCCACAACTTTATTGGTTACAGGTAAGAGCGGTATTGGCTTAGGCATTGGTCCTATCGACTAACTGGCTTCAGCCTGTTTGCTTGAAAACCAGGAAGGGTTAACACCAGCAGGGGGAGCCCTGCTGATGCACATCAACCGCTCGGGGGCGCGCTTTAGGCCCTGGCGTCCACAGGCTTTGGACGAGGCCAAGCCCCCAGAAATCCTTTACGGGACTACCCTTCAATATTTGGGGGAGGTGATGGTGCTCCCCCCCGACACATCTACATAACAATACCCCTATCAATGCCTAACCGCCAAAACCAAAGAAGTTGTGACGATTTGCAACGAGGTAGGCGAAAAAACCAAGTGGCCAGTGCCAATTTGCCAAGTGGAAAAAATTCCTACCAGGCCCCTTAATGGCGACCAACCAAAGTCCATAGCAGGGTCAGAAGGGGAACCTTAGAGGCTGGGTGGGTGGGAAACCACATCAGCTGCGCAGACCAAAGAAGGAGATCCCAGGGCCGCGCCTGCCTTAAATGAGGCAAGCCACACACCCCAAGCCAGCCAGTTGTCTGGCTCAGGGGGTGACGCAGCCCGAGAATTCCCCTGATCGCGCGGGGCTGGAAGCCAGCCTCCGCGCGTGTGTTGGGGGCATGAAGCCCGCAACACCACCTCCTCCTGATGTCGGAAGTGGCTTTGTGGCTAGTATAGCATTGCCCCCTTTGTTCTAGCAAAACACAGGTCAGAGCAATTGGGGGGAGCACGATTTTGTTTTCATCTGGTGCTGAAGTGACTTCGAAGCAATCTATTGCAGCAACACAGGGTGACCTCTCTGGAATTTGTCACACACGCTGGAAGCAAGAAGAATTACCGACGGAAGAAGAATGGTGGATGAAACTGATGGACTATGCAGAATTGGATAAATTAACAGGAAGGATTCGAAACCTGCGGGACCAGAGCTTCTCAGAAGACTGGAGTAAATATATGAGCTATTTGAAAAGTAACTGTAATGAACAGAACACGCTAGGGGGGCTGCAAGAAGTTTTGTAATTTGGACTATTTGAAATATTGCAAGAAAGACTATGAGGAGAGTTATTAATGATAATTAAGAGTAATAGAGAAATGCAGAAATGCAGAAATGCAGAATAAGTGATAAAGAACGAAAAATCATCAGAGGTGTTGAGGGAAGTCTAATACATTGTATAAGATAAGAAGTTATGTTATATGATTGTTGGAAATGATATGTTAAAAAAACTAATAAAATGTGTGTGTATATGTGTGTGTATACAGTGGTACCTCAGGTTAAGTACTTAATTTGTTCTTGAGGTCTGTTCTGAACCTGAAACTGTTCTTAACCTGAAGCACCACTTTAGCTAATGGGGCCTCCTGCTGCCGCTGCACCGCTAGAGCACGATTTCAGTTCTCACCCTGAAGCAAAGTTCTTAATCTGAAGCACTATTTCTGGGTTAGCGGAGTCTGTAACCTGAAGCGTATGTAACCTGAAGCGTATGTAACCCGAGGTACCACTGTGTATGTGTGTATATATATATGAATTTCTCACACACATACACAAGAATTTTTAAATCTGTGTGTCAGGGAATGGTCTGAAGACGAGGACTGCAGAATGCATTCCTTGGCAGACCAGCTTCTCTCCGATGGAAAGCTGGAAGGGAAGAGTCGCCCTCCTTATCCACAGCGTGTTCAGAAGCAGAGAGAGAGAGACAGAAGCTGAACAGCTTAGGGAGGAGTTACCCAGTTATGGTATAATGACAAGGGAACCAGAAGGGAGGGAGCAGCTAGTCGAGACGTCATTTGAGAGTGTGGGGGACCCCCCTCTCCACGGACTCGGAGGTCAGAACATATCAGAGAGCAAAAGAGTCAGAGGGAGGGAGGAACTTTCCGTTGGCGCCCAAAATGCTGCAGAAGTCGGGGGGGGGATTTAGAGTAGCCAACTGCCCTCCTTGCGGAGAGATGAGTATTTGTGATTGCGACATGACGCTATAATAAAAATACTATATATCTATCAACTGCTCGTTAATTCTTATCTGTGAAGACACCGAAGGAGAGGATGACTCTCCACGCCTGACACTGTGCTTGGCTACCCAGAACTTAAATACATGACTTTCACACACCCTTTCAAAGACATGCATTTGGAGAAGATCCCTAATTTGGGGGGGGGGGAGACAGACCAAGAATACAGGATAAAACTCTATTATTACAGGATGTAGCATTTTACATTCAAATACGGGACAACCCTGTATTATACAGGACAAATGGCAACCCTGGAGTAGAGCCTTATCTTCCATCAATTTGTCTAATACTTTCAAAAGCCTTTGAAGACCATCACTACTTCTTTTGGAAGCAAATTGCATAATTTAACTACACGCTGTGCAGAAAACTTCTTTCTTTCTTGTCCTAAATCTTCTGAATTTCAGCTTCACTGGACACCCCCAACTTCCAGGGTTATGAGAAAAGCCTACCCACTTTCTCGCCCTTTCTCTAAGCTGAAACCAGCCCAAATGCCATAGCTGTTCCTGATGGGGGAGCTTTCCCATCTCACAGGATGGGAGAGAAGGCTGGGAACACTGACCTCTAATTTGACTTAGATATCATCACATAATCAAATCTCATAAAGTCACAAAGCCAAAGTGGAGAAAGGACATTGCTTCTTGCCCTCACTCTGACATGTTGTGGTTTTTATTTATTTTTTATTTTTTTTAAAAAAAGAATAATAAGAATATAAAAAGTATTCAGCAGTAGCGTAGAAGGTGATCATCACAACCACCGCCAACACAAAAACATAGCAGGGATGGGGGAAGGAACTTCAAAAACGCCCTCCTACCAAGCTCTCTTTTCTTTTGTTTTTTTATAATAATCTTTATTAATTTTAACATATGAATTATAATACGTACCACAAAACTTTATCACTTATACAATCTTTTTGGACTTCCATCAGCACCTCTGATGATCCACTGTTTTAACCACTTCTTATGCATTTCTTAAATTTATATTGCCTTTAAATATCTTAACTAATCATCCTCCCCCTTATCCATTTTTGCAATAATTCCAATAGTACGCCTCACAAAACTTCTTGCAAACCTACAAACGTCGTCTGCTCTTCACAAATACTTTTCAAATAGTCCGTAAATTTTCTCCAGTCTTCTGTGAATTCCAGAAATTTACCCAGCTCTCTTTTGAACCGTATCCATTAAAAAATGTGCTTACAAAATGAAGTAGCTCATTGCTGACTTAAGAGGTGAATTTATTTATTGTGTGGCAATGGCAGCTCCTGAGGGGCTAAAATCTGGCGTCCGTCAAGTGGGGTCAGCCACAAATGTCGAATCTCTAGCCACCAAAAGGCCAAATGCGATAAATCAGTGGCTCAATGACAGATGGTCTTTTGCTGACTTGGCAACTTTCCATTGGCCACGGCACCTCAATTAGTGTCAGTTTTCTTGCAAGGCAGTTGTTACAGACATATTGGTTGCCGACTAGGTTTCTGGAAATGGTTGCTTTCCATGCTGTGAACCGGACAGAGAGGACACAGGGGCAAGCTGTGCAAAGTATATGGACTGACATCTTGATGAATCCTTTTGGATATGTTTTCCAACATGTCATGATGTTGGAAGAAAAGAATATGTTAAAAAAAAAAAATGCTGATAGAAATGAAAATATGGGTTGCTTTTATTCTTCAGGGCAGCTCTTCCATGGTTCCAACAGAGCTTTTCCTATTCTTCATTTATCTGTTATCTTCTCTGCAAAATCTGATTTTAGACATAAAAGGTCATGGTCCAAAGAGGGATGGGAAAGAAAGAGGGTTTGGTTTCTAACACAAACCTAGCTACTTTGCAGTCTCTGTGAAATGTTACAAGAAATGAGCTTTGGAATTTGCACTAGATAAATTGCACTAAACAATGGAGCAGAAAAGACTTTTTATGTATGTGACAACAGCCGCTTGGATGTTATTAGCCCAGAGATGGAAAGAAGACAAAGTCCCTACCAGAGAGGAATGGTAAACCAAGCTGATGGACTATGCCGAGATGGCAAAACTGACTGGAAAACTCAGAAACCAAGAGGACAAAAACTTCATAAAAGAATGGGAAAAATGTATAAGTTATTTAGGAGACCACTGCAAGCAGATGGGAACATTAGCAGGATTTTGATTCCACTTGTAGTGTAACAATTGCCATGGATAATATGGATTGATATAAAAATTAGAGCATGGAAGAAAATGCAGTTTTAAATGTTTAAAATGGGACCCCATGGAGCGATGGAAAGGCAGAAAAGTGGATCAGCTCAGAAGATGTACAGCACGAACGCACCCCATGCCTTGCAGGGTTGAGAACGGACCATTTGGATCCCTTCCAATCGGGATTCAGGCCTCACCACGGGGCTGAAACTGCCTTGGTCGTGCTGGTTGATGATCTCCGGCGGGCTAGGGACAAAGGTGAGAGCTGTTTCCTAGTTCTGCTGGATCTCTCAGCGGCCTTTGACACCATCGACCATAACATCCTTCTGGACCGTCTAGAGGGGCTGGGAGCTGGGGGCACTGTCATACAGTGGTTCCGCTCCTTCCTCCTGGGCCGTGTCCAGAAACTGGTGGTGGGGGATGAGTGTTCAGACCCCTGGGCTCTCACTTGTGGGGTGCCTCAGGGTTCTGTCCTCTCCCCCATGCTTTTTAATATCTATATGAAGCTGCTGGGAGAGATCATCAGGGGGTTTGGACTGGGTGTTCATCAGTAGGCAGATGACACCCAGCTCTACCTCTCCTTTAAATCAGAACCAGTGAAGGCGGTGAAGGTCCTGTGTGAGTGCCTGGAGGCGGTTGGAGGATGGATGGCGGTTAATAGATTGAGGTTGAATCCTGACAAGACAGAAGTACTGCTTTTGGGGGACAGGGAGCGGGTTGGTGTGGGGGATTCCCTGGTCTTGAATGGGGTAACTGTGCTCCTGAAGGACCAGGTGCGCAGCCTGGGAGTCATTTTGGACTCACAGCTGTCCATGGAGGCGCAGGTTAACTCTGTGTCCAGGGCAGCTGTCTACCAGCTCCACCTGGTACGCAGGCTAAGACCCTACCTGCCCGCGAACTGTCTCGCCAGAGTGGTGCATGCTCTAGTTATCTCCCGCTTGGACTACTGCAATGCGCTCTACGTGGGGCTACCTTTGAAGGTGACTCAGAAACTACAATTAATCCAGAATGCGGCAGCTAGACTGGTGACTGGGAGTGGCCGCCGGGACCACATAACACCGGTTCTGAGAGATCTGCATTGGCTCCCAGTACGTTTCCGAGCACAATTCAAAGTGTTGGTGCTGACCTTTAAAGCCCTAAACGGCCTCGGTCCTGTATACCTGAAGGAGCGTCTCCACCCCCATCGTTCAGCCCGGACACTGAGATCCAGCGCCGAGGGCATTCTGGCGGTTCCCTCATTGCGAGAAGTGAGGCTACAGGGAACCAGACAGAGGGCCTTCTCGGTAGTGGCGCCCGCCCTGTGGAACGCCCTCCCATCAGATGTCAAAGAGATAAATAATTACCTGACATTCAGAAGACATCTTAAGGCAGCCCTGTTCAGGGAAGTTTTTAATATGTAACGCTGTACTGTTTTTAACACTGATTGGGAGCCGCCCAGAGTGGCTGGGGAAACTCAGCCAGATGGGCGGGGTGTAAATAATAAATTATTATTATTATTATTATTATTATTATTATTATTATTATTATTATTATTAAAGCAGCATTAGGAAACAAATGTTAAAACAATGACTTTTTTTAAAAAAAATCAGCATTCGTAAGAGAAAGTCCATCTCCGCCCCCGCCCCCCGCCGCCGCCCCATTACCTGCCCAGCCATAGTTTGAACTCCTGTGTTGTTCATAAACCAAGCTCAAAAACTCATTCGTTTCTGCCTAGCCCTGGCACCGAGTCCTATAACTTTCAATAATTTGGTGTATTTTTCATCAGTACATCTGGTAGGGGAGGATTGATTTCTCCCAGGCAACCCTGTGCCAAAAAGCCTTTAGCTGAACAAGAATTCGTGCCCATAATCAGTCATTCGCTGATTGCCACTGCCAGCTGAAAGGCACACCTTTCCGGGCACACAGCACTCGTACAAACTGGCAGCAAAAGCATATTTAACTATACCAGATATACCTTAAGCGATAGAATTTGGAAGAAGTGCATATATGAAATGATTGATAAAAACTGCAGAGGGCAGGATGAATCAGGAAGTGCAGCTTGCCTCTGGATGAGCGAACCCTTCTGTTGATTCATGAGTTTGCTCTGTCTTGAGTTTCAGTCTTTATGGGAATCTTGTCTCACTTGGATAATGTCTAAAATTAAGTCTGGAATTAGAGTATGCCCAGTTTGCCGCAGTCTTCTTTTGCACCTTTTCTCTTCTCCCCTCTCAAAGGCTGTATGTTTAAAGCACACCCCCCAAAAACCCTGGGAACTTTAGTTTGTTATGGGTGCTGTGATCTGTAGTTCTGTCAGGAATAGACAGTTCCCAGGCTTGTGTATGTATTTTAAATGTGCTTTTAACGTATGGAATCTTTGAAGCCTATGTAGCTGATTGCACACCTGCTTTGGAAAGAAACCAACACAACAACATTCCCCACACACAATCCTTATGCATAAAGATTTCATGAATATTTTTTGAGCGGTGTTTTCCTGCGCCTTCGTATGACACGTCAAAAAAAGAATTTTCACAGTACTGCTAGCCTAATCCCCTTTCTCTGAGCAGTGGGAAATTTCAGAGGATGCCACACAAATTTGATTTCCTTTGGAAGGTCGCTGGAAGCTTACCAACATTTTATAACAACTGAATTTACTTGTTGTTTAGTCGTTTTGTCGTGTCTGACTCTTCGTGACCCCATGGACCAGAGGACGCCAGGCACTCCTGTCTTCCACCGCCTCCCGCAGTTTGGTCAAACTCATGCTGGTAGCTTCGAGAACACTGTCCAACCATCCCGTCCTCTGTCATCCCCTTCTCCTTGTGCCCTCCATCTTTCCCAACATCAGGGTCTTTTCCAGGGAGTCTTCTCTTCTCCTGAGGCGGCCAAAGTATTGGAGCCTCAGTTTCAGGATCTGTCCTTCCAGTGAGCACTCAGGGCTGATTTCCTTAAGAATGGAGAGGTTTGATCTTCTTGCAGTCCATGGGACTCTCAAGAGTCTCCTCCAGACCATAATTCAAAAGCATCAATTCTCCGGCGATCAGCCTTCTTTATGGTCCAGCTCTCACTTCCATACAACACTACTGGGAAAACCATAGCTTTACTTACAAAGGTCATATCCACCCATACCTTTAAAGCGCATGGCGTCCCCAAAAGATTCCTGGGAACCATAGCTTAAGAGTGCTGGGGATTGCAGCTTTGTGAGGGGTAAACTACAGTTCCCAGAATTCTTTGGGGGAAACCATGACTGTTAAAGGGCGATTGATGTGCTATAAATTTATGGTGTGGATGGGACCAAATATATAGGTGGAGCGTAGGTCGAGGCACAGCTTAAACCATCCTTCTCCAAACTGGAATCCTCCAGAACTTCCATCTACCCCTCCCAGCTGTTTGGCTAGAGCCAATGGTAGTCATAGCCCAAAACATCTGCTGGTCACTAGCCAGACCAGCTCTACCATTAGGCAAAGTGAGGCAACTGCCTCAGGCAGCAGATACTGGAGGGCAGCAGTGGCAGCCTCCTGGCTCTCCTTCCCATCTATTCCTTTTTGTTGGAGGACAGAAATGTACACATTATGTAGCCTGCCCTGGGCTCCCTAAAGCAGCCTGTCAATGATTGCATCACCAAGGTTGAAGCACAATCGTACCGCCAGTCTGGCTGGCTTCTGTACATGGAATGGCAAAGGGGTGCCATCCTGTCCTTTGCCACAGGTAGCAAAATGCTTTGGGAAAGACTGCATTAAACGTCCGAACAAGCAGCTGATGTCTGCTGCTTCCGCATCAGCCTTCCCCAGCCTGATATTTCCTTCAGATGTTGCTCCCTTGGGAGGCAGCGATGGCCACCACCAGCCGAGATGGCTTTAGAAGAGGATTTGACAAATTCGTGGAGGGCTGTTGGTGGCTGCTAGCCATAATGATTATGCTGGGTCTCCACCATTGGAAGCAATGCTACTGAATACCAGTTCCTGGAAACCAGGGGAGAGGAGGAAGCGCTCTTGTGCTCAGGTCCTGCTTCTAGGTTTCCCACAGTCATCTGGTTGACCACTGTGAGAACAGGTTGCTGAACAAGATGGTCCGCTGGCCTGATCTAGCAAACTCTTCTTATGTTCTTACAGTGGACTACAACTCTCATCCTTCCTGGCCATTGGCCATGCTGCCTGGGGCCAGTGGCGTAGCGTGGGGGGTGCAGGGGGGCCGGCCGCACTGGGCGCAACATCTGGGGGTTAGGGTTAGGGGGCGCAAATCCACGGGTTAGGGGGCGCAAATCCACGGGCTATATGGGGCACAAATTACTTGCCTTGCCCCGGGTGCTGACAACCCACGCTATGCCACTGCCTGGGGCTGATGTGAGCTGTTATCCAACACTTCTGGAGAGCATCAAGTTGAGGAAAGCTGCTCCAGGGAGACAGACGTTACTCAATGGTGCTGCTTATAGAGCCCAACAAAACAACACAACACAACAACAAAACAACCACTGCAACCACTACTATGCTGTAAGATCCACTATCCTGTAACATTACATATGAGCCTGTTCTACTGATGAAGCCTAGGATGGCGAAACAAAGCTAATATTCCGGAAATCCTTGTCTTAGACTCTGTGAAAGGATTTTGTGGAACTGTAACAACCCTTCATGTGGATTATTGGACTCTGTGAACAGACAGGTGGAATAGACACTTATACACGTATGGACCTTATGCATGAACGGAATATAGAATGAACTGATCCACTGGGTCTTCTGCTTTTTTTGTTGAACTTTATGAGACTTCCGTTGAAATCTACAGTTTGATACAATGAATAGTACACCTTATTTATTCAGAAGTACAGCCGGTTATGTCTTGTGTGTTTACTGCTTATAGAGCCCAAGCACAACTCATTCTGTTTGTGTCCACCCCCAAAAAACCTGCTGTTTCTTTTCACACAGACACCTGGGTTACATCATCCTTAGCTGGGATGTGGGAAGAGTCATGCCCTGATTCCAAAATGGCTCTCAAGAGACTCTCCAACTATTTCCTTAGTTATCATGGGCCAGCAGTTGAGAGCAATCCACCATTCTCTCCAATAAACGGGTGCCATTTGGCATCTATTTAGCCAGGAGGACTACTAAGATATTCACCAACCATGTCCCTGGATCCATTAACCTTCTGCTATCTAACCCCCACAAAACTACAATCTCACGGAGACTGCAGACCCTCTAAGTGTCCCTATTTTCCAGGGACAGCCCCGGATTTACAGAAGCCATCCCGGTTTCTGATTCGATCCTGGAATGTCCTGCTTTTCCTTAGGACATCCCTATTTTCATTGGAGAAATGTTGGAGGGTATGGAGTTATGTGACTCCCCCGAGCCAAGGAGATAAGTAACTATACAACCTTTAGAAGTCATCTGAAGGTAGCCCTGTTTAGGGCAGTTTTTAAAAATGTTTTATTGTGTTTTTATATATGTTGGAAGCCGCCCAGAATCGTTCAAGCAAGATATGAGCAACTGCCTGACTTGAAAACAATCCTCCCTGTAGTTCCACAAGACTTTCCTTTAGTCCACATACTACGGAAACTCTTTTATTTTAATTTTCCCCCAAAGTAAACTTTTTTCCAATCTCTCTCTCTATCTCTCTAAGGGTTCTATCCAATGCAAGTTCCTCCAGACGCCAATAACTTTTGTGATGGCCTCTCTCAGCTGTTGGGTTGTTGTTGTTTTCTGAAAGCTACACAAGGCCACAATTTGACTAAAATTGGGGTGGAAACAGAAGGTGGTGTTCATGGCTTTCTAGCATTCGATCCCACCATATGAGCACTGGATAGTTTTAAAAGCTATTTTAAAAATTCATTTTTTAAAGCCTATATAAAATTAAAGACAGCGTCCGGTGGTCTCCTATCCAGCACTAATTGATGTCCATCACATGTACCTCCTCAGCCTCACCACTGCCCTAGAATAAAAGCATCCCAAGCCTTCCTTTTGTATCATCCGATAGTAGGAATCAGCTGTAAAGCTGCACATTGTCATTTAAAATGCATCAAATAAGAGCACAGCATACAGGTTTTGGACGACCTCCAAGCAAGCCATATCATACATCAAGTGCATTGGCAATTTAATTCTGCAGAGGAAGTGACAGGCAGTGACAGAGAGAGGATGGGGCAGCTGCAATACTGTAAGAAAGTAAGAAATGCCCTACTGGATCAGGCCAAAGGCCCACCAAGTCCAGCATCCTGTTCTCACAGTGGCCAATCAGATGCCTCTTCAGGGAAGTCTGCAAGCTGGACCTTGATCCTTTGTTTTCCTAATGGCACATTCTCCCAAGCTATCACCTTATGAGGAAGTTAGCTTTTAACACCTGCTGATTCCAGGGGGTTGGCATTGTCTAGCACACAGCTTAGAACACAAGGGTGTGGCCTAATACGCACGAGTCTGGCATCCAGTTTTAACACTCCAAGCATTGATTAAATTCTAACACCCAGGATGATTTCCCCACCACCAGCACCAATTGCAAATGGGGCAGAGCGGGACAGAGACTGAGAGAGAATATGCTTGCAACAAGATAAATATCTAAAAGCCAGCAAATCCAAGGAAACCAAGATTTATCGATGAGTAAACACTGTGGTGCAGTTAGGCAATTTTCATTACATCCTAGTTTAATGGGGAAGGGGGTCTGCTGAATGTTGGAAGATTCAGAACAGCCAAAAGTACTTTTGCCTTGTTAAACTATGGAACTCCTCTCACAAGCGATAGTGACGGCTATCAACCTAGATAGCTTTAAAAGAGGAATAGACAAATTCATGGAAGAGACAGCTATTGAGGGCCAGGACAGCTATATTCTGCCTCCGAGTCCACAGTTGCCGGAAATCACCAGAGGGCAGAGTGCTCTTGTGTTTTAATACTGCTCGTGGGTTTCCCACAGATATCTGGGTGGCCACTGTGGGAACAGGACGCTGGACTGGACTAGATGGGCCATTGGCAGTGGCGTAGCGTGGGTTGTCAGCACCCGGGGCAAGGCAAGTAATTTGTGCCCCCTAACCCGTGGATTTGCGCCCCCTAACCCTAACCCCCAGATGTTGCGCCCGGTGCGGCCGGCCCCCCTGCACCCCCACGCTACGCCACTGGCCATTGGCCTGATCCAGCGACGCTCTTCTGATGATCTTACGGATGGGAATGTTCATGTCTTTCCTCAGCCCTACCACCACGTTTTTAGGGGTAGCTTTCTGCTGCGTGGGCCCCTGACCCCACAAAGTACCGCTTCCCGGAGTAGCACCATGGGAGTAAACGCGCTGAACATCGCCTTGTGAGCCCTGGGGAGTTTGCAGCGGCTCCAGAGCCTGGGCTTTTGCCTGCCCCCCTCCCCGATCCTGTGGGGCTTCTTGGCCAATGATTTACGAGCCACTCTTGCAGGGGGAGCTTTGGAGACGGGAGAAAAGGCCCCGGAGAGAAAGAGAGAGAGGATGAATGAATGAATGAATGAATGAACGAAGGAGCGTGCATGTGCGTGCTTGCTGGCTTGCGCGCAAAGGAGACTTGTGCAGAGCAGCCTCCCTCTTGCTCCTTCTTCCGGGCTCAAACGAGGGTCCTGACGTCTCCAGGCTGTTGAGGAGCGGCACACCCACAGACCCAGGAGGCGGGGGGTGCAGAGAAAGAAACATCCAGGAGGGAGCGACCCCCAACAGCAGCAGCAGAAACGTCCCGAGCCGCCCGCAGTGTGCGTTTTGCGTCGCTAGTTTGCAACGACGGGGTTGACCATTGCAGTTGCGCCCCCTCTCCAATGCCGGAGGAGCGCTGGCCTTTTCTTGCTTTGCCTTTTTTTATTGGATTCCAAACCGACGCTTGGGGGGGGGCACTCTGCTGGGGGGGTGTGCTTCCCGTTCGCTCCGCTTTCCCTCCTCTCTTCCTTCTTCCTCCTCCTCCTTGCAAGGTCCCGGCTGCAAGAGCCGCGGCAGAAGACCCTGACGTGAAGGGGACATTGAGGGGAGGGGAGGGGGGAGAAGCAGGCGCCGATCATCCCTCCCCAACTCCTCCACAAGACAACTTCGAGGTAAGAAAGAGAGAATCCGGGATCCTGCAAATCCAAATGCGTAAATAGCCCAAACCGCCACAGTTGGCTTGGACGAGGCTTGGTTTGCTTTCCTAAGGAGTGCTCCCTCCTTCCTTCCTTCCTTCCTTCCACCCACCCACCCCAGACCGCATTTATAAAGTAGGGGAGAGAAATTTGGGAGAGGTTGGAAAAGGACAATGCCAATGAAAAACCGTGTGGGAAGGCCAGGGCCCCGGGTTGGGGAGGAGAGGGGGACAGAGGTATTTATGAAGGGATCCTTTGCCTCTTATAGATGTTTATTTTGGAAAGAGGATTTTGGCAGGTATGGGGCTGGGAGAAAAGCTATACCTGCTGAAATTCCCCACTCTTAAAGGTACAGGAGTCCATTTCCTCCCTCCTGACTGAGCCACCCAAGCCTGAGTCTGGCTAGATCAAGTAGGGAGACTTTTCAACTGACACGGAATAGATTTGGAGTAGGAACACTGGGCTGGCTCTGCCTGCTCCTGCCAACCTCTTTCTCTTTTTATCCTGGCTTCCCCATGGAGCTGTGAAGTGGGGTCCTGCTGTTTCTTGGTGCTTCAGACTCCCAGGGAGGCAAAGAGAGGGAGGGGGATACAAAATTGTTGCAACAACTTCAGCTTTTGTTGGTGATACTTCTCTGACTGCCTGAGTTCCGTAGGATCCCAGCAGAGGCTGGTGATAAGTTGATGGCAAGAGAAAAACAACAACCCAAACCTTGCCGCCACCGCCTTTCCGGATGGGCAATGGCAGTACCAGAAATCAAGGCGAAAATTTGGGGTCTGTAGAGGTCTGGGATGAGTGGGTAAACATTGCAAAAGAACCTGGCTTGCAGGAATGAAAAGACTGTTGTGGATGGGATAGTCAATTCTGGCAAAGTCATCTTTGTTTTGCTTTGTGAAATGGAAACACGGGGAAATGGGCTTCAGGGAGGAGGGGGTGCAATGTTTTGGAATCTACGGTGGGATTGTATGCTTTTACACTTGGTCCCATGCTGCAGATCCTCAATATTAAAAACAACAACAACAACACAGAATTAAGGTGACCATGTTTTAATATCTGTGTGGGCAGGAGAGTCATTCTTGTGCTGAAACTGTGTCTATCTGTGGAAGGATTGTTCCCCGGGTGTGAGGGAGTCAGGAACCAAATCATAACATTCTGTGAGGTTTTATTATGGTGTTTTTTTACTATCATAATTTGCCCTGCTTCCCCCCCCCCTCCCCACACATGTAGATCACTTACCTAATACGGGGGGTTAGTTGCATAACACAATAACAACAGGTATTAATGTAAAGTGTTCTGTAAGGCATTAAGCATTCTTTGAACTTGTGCAGAGAGAAAGAACCAGGGAGGGAGGAATGCTGTGTGGATATACAATGCATCCTTCTTGGAATGTGTGTGTTCAGTCGTGTAAGAGGCGGTGTGTTTGACAACATGGCAATCGAGCCAGCACAACCTTCTTTTTTCCCCTGTGTAAGAAGCTAGGTTTATATAGAGTTTTGTTTTATCACCGTTCCTATATCAGAGGAGAGACATAAACCTCACAACTTCCTTGGCTTCCGCCTATGTTTTTGTGTGTGATGGATGTTTGATGGGAGAGATGAGGAAGCAGATCCACCGAGTGTTGTTCTGTGCAAAGCTTGCTTTTCTTCCCCTTTTCTCCTGCTGCGGAGAATGCAGACTTGCAGTAAACTGTTTGCTGATGAATAAGCCTCTAGCAAATTGCATTGCTTTTTGCTTCCAGGCTGCAGGGCATTGTCCTCACCTCACCACCACCCCGAGCTCCCCATTGGCTTGAGGAGAGTGAATAAAAATCACATTAAGGAGGCGCCTTGCCAGCAAAGTATCTCATACCTGCCCCATGGGGTGGGGATTTGCAGAGAAGCTGAAAGCACAAGCTGGTGGCCCTGGCATTGTGTTCCATTGTGTGTCACACAAGGCTGGCTGGAAGCAAAACTCAACCCCCTGCCCTCCACCTCCTCGCTTTGTAAGAGAATGGGACAGGTTGGACTGGAGTGAGCCTGTGTGGGGCTCTCTGCCTCCTAAGTGCTTTCTTCTCTTCCTCTCTCCCGATTCAGAAAGCAAATGGGCAGGGGCATTGTTTGGCAACATGTGAAGCCACGGAGTGGTCAGGTCTAAGAACTGGCTTTCAGCCTGGTCTTTTGTATGTTTACTCTAAGTCTTAATGCTTATTTTAATGGGGCTTCTTCCTAAGCAAATATACCCAGGCTGTTTCGATCACGTTTGGGAGAACAGCCAAGAGTCTTGTGGGATCTTAAAGGCAGTGTTAGAAACTCAGATACATAAGCTAATCACCAAATGGTACCTCAAACCTAGGTTACACTTGTCACAACAGAATGTCTAGGCACCATTTTTCCCTCAATGAGTTTTATTATTATTATCTTTCATTTCATTTCTGTACTGCTTTATATTTTAAAGGGGGGGGTCTCAAAACGTTTTACAACACATTAAAGCATCAAATAAAAGAATCCAGGATAAAATAAATTCAGCCTTCGAGGGAAATATTTCAAAGTAACATTTTGCTTTCCCCATATTTATTTACCTGCTTTAATTTATATAGCTTCCCCCTAGCAAAACTTCAGGTTTATTGCGGCATACGTTTTCTGTGTAGGGCTTGTTTTGTGAAATGCTTTGGCTGTTGTATCCTTATTCATGGATACAGTATATTTGTGTGTGTTTCTAAATAGTATGGCCAAGAGGCTATGGCATAAAAGGGACTCTCTAGGAACAGGAGCAACCCCACCCAAGCACAACTAAGCTTCACTCAGAGTAGACCAGTTGGAGTTAATGGACCTAACAGAGTCATGTTGATTAATGCCACTGGGTAAAACTTGGTTGAATGCCACCCACTCACTGTTTAAACTCCTGTTGTTTTGGCTATTTAATTTATTTATTCTTCCATTTATATCCTACTTTTCCTCCCAGGTAGCTCTAGTTGGCTTACATGGTTCTTTCCCCCCCACCCTTCATATTACCCTTGTAACAACCTTGTGAGGTAGCTTAGGCTGAGAGTGGGTGGTGATTGGTCCAAGGTCGTCCAATGAGCTTCATGGCTTGAGTGTGGGATTTGAACTCGTCTCGTCTGACACTCTAACTGGTTCTGTGCCATGTGTATTGCTAACTGAGAACGCTCCATGTATTTGGCAGAGTGGACTGTCATCAACAAAGGCTTATGTCGCAATAACATCTTTTGGCTGCAATCCTAAGCACAGTGACTGGGGAGGAGGTCCCATTGAGCACAATGGGAGTTACTTCTGGTCAGACATGCTTGAGATTGCACTGTCCATCTCTAGGGTGCTAAATTACCAATTTTATTTTGGCTCCACAGACTAACATAATCTGAATTTTGGAGATAAGGATCGATGGCAAATAAGGACGGCCCTACTATTGGTCGGAGTGGGGCAGCCGCCTCAGGCAGCAGATGCTGGGAAGCAAGGAGAAGCAGTGAAATATTGGAGATATTGCCGTTGTGGTTGACCCTCTGCTCTTTAAAGCTAACCTGCTGCCTTCACTTGTCATGCAGTATGCTATCCCATCACTTGCACTGAAGTAAGATTCCGTTGCCAGGCCCCATCTCTGCTGTGAATTTAAAGCATTACAGTGGTACCTCAGGTTATATATGCTTCAGGTTACAGATGCTTCAGGTTACAGACTCCGCTAACCCAGAAATAGTACCTTGGGTTAAGAACTTTGCTTCAGGATGAGAACAGAAATCGTGCTCCGGTGGGGCGGCAGCAGCAGGAGGCCCCATTAGCTAAAGTGGTGCTTCAGGTTAAGAACAGTTTCAGGTTAAGAACAGACCTCCGGAATGAATTAAGTTCTTAACCCGAGGTACCACTGTATTATAAAACTTTAAACAGTTATGGCTTCCCCCAAAGAATCCTGGGAACTATAGAGTGTTAAGCGAGCTGCGAGGAGCCCCCTATTCTCCTCACAGCTCCTAAATTTCCCTGGAAAGAAAGGTTGACCACCCAACACTGTTCAACCAGCATGGCGTAGTGGTTAATGCATCAGACTGGGACCTGGGAGACCAGGGTTCGAATCCCCTCTCAACCATGAAACTCACTGGGTGACCTTGAGCCAGTCACTCACTGCCTCTGAGCCTTCTTGTTGTTGAGTCGTTTAGTCGTGTCCGACTCTTTGTGACCCCATGGACCAGAGCACGCCAGGCACTCCTGTCTTCCACTGCCTCCCGCAGTTTGGTCAAACTCATGTTCGTAGCTTCGAGAACACTGTCCAACCATCTTGTCCTCTGTCGTCCCCTTCTCCTTGTGCCCTCCATCGTTCCCAACATCAGGGTCTTTTCCAGGGAGTCTTCTCTTCTTATGAGGTGGCCAAAGTATTGGAGCCTCAGCTTCAGGATCTGTTCTTCCAGTGAGCACTCAGGGCTGATTTCCTTCAAAATGGATAGGTTTTATTTTCTGCCCCTGAGCCTAGCTTACCTCAAATGTTTGTTGTGGGGGGTTGAATGAGGAGGGGGGAAATCATAGATGCCACTTGGAGCTCCTTGGAGAAAAGGGTGGGGTATGAATTAGATATATAAATAAAGTGTAGCTCTGTGAGGGGAATAGAGGCTCTCCTAACAACTGTCAACACCCTTAACAGACTACAGTTCCCATAATTCTTTGGGGGAAGACACAGGTGTTTAAATCGGTGTGATACTGCTTTAAATGTATAGGGCAGATTGTGCCCCGGCCTGGTTGGCTTCTGCATGTGGGATTCGAATGGGGCTCTTCTACGACTCAGGCAGCAAAATGTATTGGTCAGCCTACCTCTCTGCACCTGCAAAACATGCTACATGAAAGTCAGTTCTTAGGATTTCTACGATTTGATTCCGTATTGCTCTGTTGTGAGCTGCTTTGGGCGTCCTTGTATGGCAAAAGTTCCCCTACAAGTTTTGATATTGATAATAGTGTTAGTAACAGTATGGCAAAAATGGGGCTAAATGATCTGAAATCCAAGTATGCTTTTCTTGGTTTTAAGACCACCGGTCTCAAATGCCAGGTTCTGAAGAGTTGCAGCAATTCTCAAAGAATGATGGGTGAATATTGTGCAATACCAAAAAAAACCCCTGAAGATCAAAGTAAGAGTGAATTTTTTAATCGGAGATACTTCTCTAGTATCACAGTACTAGCTCTGCTTGTTTGAAGGTGATTGCATCATTTCTGTCCACACAGTGAAATGCTGGAATTTTACATTGAAAAAGTAATGTATGTCATGCATATTGGCTAAGGTTTCCTTAATATTGCCTAGTCCTGCAGGGTGTTTTTGGTTTTTTAAAGATAATTTTGTGTTGCTTTTCTTTTTTGAAGACAAAATAATCTCATTGCCTCAGAGAAGGTAGTCTTGGGAAGGTAAAATGGAATGATTAATGCCACGGTCTGATCTCCCAACAGCTGAAATGCTGGGCTAAGGCTTTTTCCACCTTCACACAAGGAGTATGAAGTGTCAACCTGCTTTCGTAGAGGTCATGAAAGGATTGATCGGTAGTGAGCCCGTAGCTCGTCCTAAAGACCAACCCTGGTAGACTCTGGCAAGTTGTCAGGTGGTTCTTGTGTGTGCGTTTTCACGGCAGTGCGATTGCTTTGTTCCAGTTGGGAAAACTGAATCTGAGGAAGACTGATCTCTCTTCAAAGACAAATCATTTCCTTTATTGTTAATTGAACAGTCACAAGGCATTTCGTCTTGAAGGTGGCATGGAGCAGATAAGAGAATTTCCTTTGCTAAGTCAACCTCTTTTGACGTGTAATTCTGCAAGCTTTTGAGCTCACACAGGACTCTTCGGCAGGTAGACTAGGAAGGCATTTAAATGCCCAGCTGTTCAAAAACGCCCAAGTTAATTGCAATGAGGGAAATGCAAAGGTAACATACATATTATCTTTGGAGATCAGATCAGCACTTGAGCTTCCTCTGATGCTTTTTTCTATAGTCTATTGCTTGACTCACTTGCTTGATATTTGGGAAAGGGCCATTGCTGAAGTGGTAGAACATCTGCTTTGGATACAGAAAGTTCCAGGTTCAATCCCTGGCAGGCCCATGTAAGGCAAAGGACAGAGAAGCCCCAGAAGCCTGTAAATTTATTTGGCAGGGGAGGTGGGCAGCATTCATGCCTTGGTAGTAGCAGGGGCAGAGCTGGGTGCTCTGGCACCTGGCGTGGCGCACATGCCATGCGTCCAGAGGTGGAGAGATGTGCCCACAGGCCGATTGACACGGCTGCGCAATTCTCCCCTACAGAGAGCCAGGGGAAGGTGGAGAGTCACAGCTTTGCCGCTCGCCGGGCTTGGGGGGGGGTCGCAGGCGAGGGGGGGAGCCCCACACCGAATGTCACCCCCCTTCAGGATGACACACGGGGCGCCCTGAGTAGTAGAGCACATACTTCTCAAGGTCAGGCCCCAGTCAGAGGATTCATACTACAGTGGTACCTTGGGTTACAGACGCTTCAGGTTACAGACTCTGCTAACCCAGAAATAGTACCTCGGGTTAAGAACTTTGCTTCAGGATGAGAACTGAAATCGTGCTCTGGTGGTGCAGTGGCAGCAGCGGGAGGCCCCATTAGCTAAAGTGGTGCTTCAGGTTAAGAACAGTTTCAGGTTAAGAACGGACCTCCGGAACGAATTAAGTTCTTAACCCGAGGTAGCACTGTATAGAAATGGGACGCGGGTGGCGCTGTGGGTTAAACCACAGAGCCTAGGACTTGCTGATCAGAAGGTTGGCGGTTTGAATCCCCGTGACGTGGTGAGCTCCAATGCTTGGTCCCTGCTCCTGCCAACCTAGCAGTTCGAAAGCACATCAAAGTGCAAGTAGATAAATAGGTACCGCTCCGGCGGGAAGGTAAACGGCGTTTCCGTGCACTGCTCTGGTTCACCAGAAGCGCCTTAGTCATGCTGGCCACATGACCCGGAAGCTGTCTGCGGGCAAATGCCAGCTTCCTCGGCCCATAGAGCGAGATGAGTGCCGCAACCCCAGAGTCGGTCATGACTGGCCCTAATGGTCAGGGGTACCTTTACCTTTACCTTTACCACTGTATAGAGCAGGGCTAGGCAACCTAAGGCCTGTGGGCTGGATGCGGCCCAATTGCCTTCTAAATCCGGCCCATGGACGTTCCAGGAATCAGCGTGTTTTTACATGAGTAGAATGTGTCCTTTAAAAAATAAAAAAAAAATAATTAGTATTTTCCACACAACAACAACACGAAAAATATCTAAAAATAACAATACACAACACACTAAAACCAACATTCGAAAAACTAAAAAAGCAACAACAACTAAAAAAACAAAACAAATCCATATCTTACAAGTTAATAATATAAACACTATAAAAACAACAACAAAACAAAACAAAACAACAACAAAACATTGACTTCCACCAATCCCACAGCACATCCTTTATCTCTCTTTGTGTCTTCCTGTTTTTACTGTTTTCCTTATCATCTCTAGCCTAACATGTAGATATAAATCCCTTTCTTATCCTTTCACTTCACAAGGTTATGCCAGACTCAGCCAGATTTCTGTCCTCGAACCTTGACTTTTGAGGTATTCATTTAGGCACTCCCATTCTTCTTTTACTTCACTTTTTGGTTTTTGTCTTATTACGTCTGTCAATTTGGCTAATTCTAAGTATTCTGAAAGCTTACATAACCACTTAGAATGTGTCCTTTTATTTAAAACTCATCTCTGGGTTATTTGTGGGGCATAGGAATTCGTTCATTTTTTCCTTCAAAATATAGTCCGGCCCACCACATGGTCTGAGGGACAGTGGACCGGCCCACGGCTGAAAAAGGTTGCTGGCCCCTGCTATAGAGTATCCTTTAAGAATGACACCACCGTTCCTTTCCTTGGTGTGTTTGTTTTCTGGCTTACCTGCTTTGCTCTGAGATCCACCTTCCCTCAATTCTGCTTTCAGATAGAATCCCCACAATTAATTTTGGAAATGGGCCATTTAGAGATCGACAAAGCAGAGGGAACGAATCGCTGAAAGAAATGGATGAAGGTGGGACACAGGCTGCATAAAAATGTGCATGCGCTAATTTATATGGATAGATGCAAATATGAAAAATAATCACTACAGTTTGAATAGAAATGCAAGAGACATACCTGCTCAGTTTGCTGTTCAGGTATTAACTGTTGATGGGCAACTTCAAGGCCCTTCCTTTCTGCTCTTATGGTCCTTTAATCTGTCAACCAGACAGGACTTCAGATAGAAGACTCCTTCAAATACAGGACTGCCCTCTGTAGAGTAGGATGCATGGACCTTCCTGAAAAAAGGCTGCGGGTATTGATGCCTTTCTTCTGCTCATGTTATTTCCCCCTCGCTCCCCATGGGCATTGATAAAACGCTGGGGAAAGTCATCCTAAGGTGATGTACGGTCAAGATTCCTTTGATGCAGTTTAACTGAAACGTACGTACACTGCAAGCATGTTAGTAAAGCATATCTTGAAAAACATCTTGATGCAATCATTCTTAAAAAAAAGTTTTTATTTATACTTTCCAAGTTTGTACATTTCATTAGTTTTACAATCAAATTAGCATTTCAAAGTGTGACTTCTTTCCCCCTCTTTCTGCGGTTCCTTAAATTTATTTTTAAACATCTTCTGCATATCAAAATTCAGTGCTTTTTTTTCCTGGGGGAAAGCAGGGGTACGCATACCCCTAAACATTTTGGGAATCTAAATTTGGCCTCATTGAGGGGCAATATTTCAATCTGAGTAGGAAAATGAGAGTACTCCTAAACTTTCCTTTTTAACAGAAAAGCACTGTCCAAATTTAATTTGCTCATTTAATTATCTACTTTAAAATATATATTCTTAGGAAACTGCTGGTTATTACAATAATCCTGCTAATGTTTTTTATCTGTTTGCAATTTATCTGTAAATATTCAGTGAACCATTTCCATTCTTTTATAAAAAGTTTGTTGTCTTGATTTCTCATTCTTCCAGTAAGTTTTGCCATTTCTGAATAGTGCGTAAGTTTTTGTATCCATTCTTCCTTTGCTGGGACTTCTGCTTTTTTCCACTTTGGGGCAAGTAGCATTCTTTCTGCTGCAGTAGCATACGTAAATAAATTTCTATACAGTTTAGGTAGTTCTGTCCCCATACAGTGGCACCTCGGGTTACATAAGCTTCAGGTTACAGACTCTGCTAACCCAGAAATAGTACCTCGGGTTAAGAACTTTGCTTCAGGATGAGAACAGAAATCGCACTGTGGCGGTGCGGCAGTAGTGGGAGGCCCCATTAGCTAAAGTGGTGCTTCAGGTTAAGAACAGTTTCAGGTTAAGAATGGACCTCCAGAACGAATTAAGTTCTTAACCCGAGGTACCACTGTAATTCTCAAAATTTTAGGAATTGATGCAATCCTATTGCCAGATTGCTGACTGGGGTAAGGTATTCTGAGGACATAACACCAATCCTGGCATGGCTGTAATGGCCACCAGTTATATTTTGGACTACAGTGGTACCTCTGGTTGCGACCAGGATCCGCTCCGGAGCCCCGTTCACAACCTGAGCAGAACGCACCCCGTGTCTGTGCTTGCGCGGGTCGCGATTTGCAGCGTCTGCGCATGCGTGTGACGTCATTTTGAGTGTCTGCGCATGCACGAGTGGCGAAACCCGGAAGTAACCCTTTCTGGCACTTCCAGGTCGCCGCGGGACGCAACCTGAAAATATTTAACCCGAAGCATCATTAACCCGAGATATGACTATAATTCAAAGTGCTGGTTTTGACCTATAAAGCCTTCTGCAGCTCAGGGCCTCTGTGTTTCCTCACACATGAACCAATTTGAACTCGGTATTTAGGGTTGGGTGATACAATATACCTATGTATCATGATGTCTGAAATAAGGATGGAGCTATGTAGAGGCATTGGCTGGCTTCGCGGTGTCCCCCTCATCGTGATTATTGCCTGCTCTAGTGATTCCCTGCACCCAGCATGAGGTCAGCTGGAGCTGCAGGGAATGAGACACATTGGCTGACTTCAAGGTTCTCACCGCAGCCTGTTAACTAGTCATGGCTTCCCCCAAGGAATTATGGGAACTTCGTTAGGGGTGCTGAGATGTTTTAGAGAGGCATCTTCTTTTCTTCTTCCTGAGATGGGGGATTGAATGTTATACCACTCTGGGAATTGTGGCTCTGTGAGGGGAGCAGAGGTCTCTGTATTGTGAACACTGACTGTCAACAATTATCCAGGGTCCTCTCCCAGACCCACCTGGAAATGTTGGGGATTGAACCAGCACCAAAGCAGCTTCTCTTCCACTGAGCTATGTCCCTTCCCTTCTACTAATCAGAGGCATTAACTCTATGATTGTATGTAATTGTGGTTATTTATACTTTTAAATTTGCTATATCGTTGTTTATTGGATGCTCAGGGCACATACAAACACAAATATGAATTAACAAAAGAATTGCCAGTGTTTGCTACAGTGTGACTGAGAAACGCAGCGGTACCTCGCTTCTCAAACTTAATCCATTCTGGAAGTCCATTCCAAAAGCAAAGCATTCCAAAACTAAGGCGCGCTTTCCCGTAGAAAGTAATGCAGAATGGATTAATCCGTTACAGGCTTTTGAAAACAACCCCTAAAAGAGCAATTTAATATGAATTTTACTATCTAACGAGACCGTTGATCCATAAAATGAAAGCAATAAACAATGTACTGCAATCATTCAGTCAGTAGGTTTCCACACAGTCGCAAAACCAAAAGAGCCAGAAAACCACAAAATTAATAGCAAAAACAGACAGACCTCAGTGTAACACTCAAAACGGAAGTGTGGCACTCAAATCGGAAGCATAACACTCAAACCAGAGCACATTCGGATTCCCAAAAAAGTTTGCAAAACGGAACACTTACTTCCAGGTTTGCAGTGTTTGGGTTCCAAGTTGTTTGAGTACCAAGGCGTTTGAGAACCAAGGTACCACTGTACTGAGATAGATGACATGGTATAGCTTCTTGTGTTCTTAGTGTACATCATTTTAAAAGAAAAAATCAACCCATAGAACACTTAATGAATAAAAGAAAGTGTGATCATTATTCTTATTATTTAAAAAGTTGCTGTTTTGTTTTAGAGATTTTAGGTGGCTTACGAAATACAGCTTACTTTGTTTCTCTTTCCTGTTGTGTGTTCATTTAGAACTGGAATAACGCGACTGGGATAAGCGGCAAAGCCTGATCTCCACCAGGCATGGAAACCAGTCAGGACTCTTCTCTGTTCCTTGTGAACATTTTGGAGGAGCTGGACACCAAACAAAACTCTGTCTCCTACCAGGATCTCTGCAAATCGTTATGTGCTAGGTTTGATCTGTCCCAGTTGGCCAAGCTGCGGAGTGTGCTTTTCTACACTGCCTGCCTAGACCCTAATTTCCCCGCCACCTTGTTCAAGGACAAAATGAGGTGCAGCGTGAACAACCAGCAGTCGAAGAAGATCATGGTTGCGGCAGACATCGTGACGATATTCAACCTCATACAGATGAACGGCGGGGTGGCCAAGGAGAAGCTTCCTGTTTCCCGGGGAAAGATGGGGAAGAAAGAGTCTCTGGAGTCCTGCCGATCGGACACAGAAGTGTGCAATATGGTGGACTGCGTGCTCAACTGCGAGCTGAGGGATGGAGAATTTAACAGGGGGTATTCGAACAGGAGGTCGTCCAAATGCAGGAAAGGGGATTGCAAGGACTGCCCGCAGTTCGTACCTGCTTCTGAGCCCAACTTTCTGCTTGGGGTCAATAAGGAGATGAAAGGGCGAGCGGCTTCCCTGGACCGACTGCAGGCCTTGGCGTCTTACACCATTGCCAGCTCTCCCCCCTGCGAAATGCAGAGCACATATTTCCCCATGAACCTCGAAACCGAGTCTATATCTGACCAGGACTCCTTGCCCATCAGCGCGAGCATCAAGGAGGCATTCATTTCAAACGACGAGCCGTTTGTGATGCAGTCGTGCGTGCAGAAGCGGAACATCTTCAAGGAGGACTTCCACAACCTCATAACCATTTCGCCCAGCTTAATGTCGCCCACTAGCAAAGCAGAGGACGAGCTCGTCGAACCTCCGGGCAGGAAAGAGACCTCCAAGCAGGCGTTTTTCAACCACAGCTTTGAGATGCCCTACAGCAGCCAGTACTTGAACCCGATTTATTCGCCTGTGCCTGATAAAAGAAGGGTCAAGCATGAAAGCTTAGACGATCTCCAGGCTTCTACTTACTTCGGCCCAACAACCGTTCTCGGACCGCAAGAAACCAAACGGTGGCTGGGGAAGCCGAGCAAACAAACTCCATGGCCGGTCAAAAGCTGGAGTTTGAACACCGAAGAAGTACCTGATTTTGAAAGGTCCTTTTTCAACAGGAAACAGTCTGAAGAAAATCCACGGTACCAGGGTTCAAACAGCCAGCCTTCCAATTTCCCAGCCACAGAGAGGCGCCAGCCTTATCTCAACCCCAAGGATCAGCAGTCAATGATGCAGTCTGGCTACGCCATGAAACCAAACGGGCATAAACCCAAAGACATCCCCTCCATCTTGGAAGTGGAGAAACACGAGCCCATGAAGAAGTTTAAAGACAAGAGTATTAACTGCACCTCCATCCAGCTTCTCAGCATTGACAAAACAAACAGTGTTGGGACACAGACAGACCAACAGGGGCTGGAACACAAGAAGTGCAAAGAGATGGTCCACCCCAGTCAGAATAAATATGGAGAGAGACCTTCTCTTAAGCAGTCCGATGACGACTCTGAAATTGTCAGCGACGACATCAGCGATATCTTCAGGTTTCTGGATGACATGAGCATCTGTGGGTCTACGGGGGGGGGGCAGTCGTCGTGTTACAACAGCACTGGCTCGCTTTCTCAGATACACAAATCGGACTGCGAAAGCTCCCCTGAACACCACTTAGCTAAAATCTCCAACGGCAATGCCGGCAACAAGCTGGAAAAAGTCTCGCGCCTGGAGATCAGCGGCACAGACGACGAGCTGAAAACCAGCGTCTGCAAACTGGTTCTAAGGATTGGGGAAATCGAAAAGAAACTGGAGTCTCTCTCCAGCGTCAGGGATGAAATTTCCCAAGTTCTGGGGAAGCTGAACAAGTTGGATCAAAAGATTCAGCAGCCAGAGAAAGTGAGCGTCCAACTGGATCTCAATTCCTTGACCAGTGAGGTTCAGTCTGAAGAAAGTACCTCACCCAGGATCTTTTCGTGCCATAATTCTTCGCACGGAGGCAAACTGGAGAATAATCCGGACTGGTGTTGTTCGGATGCCAGTGGCAGCAATAGCGAAAGCCTCCGGGTCAAAGCCTTAAAAAAAAGCTTGTTCACCAGGAGGTCTTCGAGGTCCCTGACAGAGGAAAACAGTGCCACAGAATCCAAGATAGCTAGTATATCTAACTCCCCTAGAGACTGGCGAGCTATCACATATACGAACCAAGCTGGCATTACGGAGGAAGATATGAAAGACAGGGGTGGAGGCGAGAACAAAGACTGGCACAGAAAATCCAAAGAGGTAATTTTTCAATTTCTGCTCAGTGAATTATATTTTTAACTTGACTGCATGAAAAGGATCTGGTGTATTTCATGAAAGGCTCCGAGGATTACAACATCTGCCTACTACTACACTACTGTTAGAATTGTTTTAATGAATTTCCGTCTGTTTTCTTAACCCACTTGTTTTTTCCTTCCCCACGGCAATATCCAGAATACATAAAGAGCTGCAGTCTAAAAACAACACCGATCGTATAATTTGAGATTGTCCCAAAACAACACTAGCTGCCCCAAAATGTAGATTTTTTAAATTTACATGGTATACTTAGAATCATAGAATTGGAAAGCGACCCCATGGATCATCCAGTCCAATCCCCTGAAATGCAGGAATATGCATCCATACGGGCATCAAAATCGCCACCTTGGCCAACTGAGCTGACCTGAAAGCAAATAGACTTGTATAGTTCATTTGACAGTTCAGTTTTCATGTTAATTCTTTACAGATAGGACTCACCTGTTGGTGAGAAATGCCTTTAAGAAGTGTACATTCACATGTGCTCTTCCTCTGTTTAGATATCTTTGTATTCTGGCATTATTATTATTATTATTATTATTATTATTATTATTATTATTATTATTATCTGATGTTGGTCTATAATTATAGGGCCGCACTCATGGCCTTATGTTAAGGGTAAATTGGCTGAATTAAATCCCACCACTATAATGAGAAGTCAAGTTTCCCGGGGATAGTTAGAAAATGGTTCATCGGACTGATTTGAAACTGGGCAGTGTAGGAGAGGCATTTTTCAGGATGGTTCAAACCAAATTTGGGGTAGAAGGGGTAAGAAATGGCTTATTCTGAAGAGGTTTTTAAAAAACCTAAACAAAATACCAGCTTCTTGATGGGTACCTTATGTTTTTATTTCTTAGACTTTGCTCAGGTGATTTTTTCCAGAAATATTTCTCCATTTGTACTGCATCTTTTCTGTTAGGTCAAAGGGAATGCCTAGAGTGTGCTTTTGTCTAATAGTAGTGTAATATGTTTGTAGATTGGGTTAAAAATAAACAAATAAATCAAAAAGGCATTTTTGTGGCCAATGTTGGTCAATGGGATTTCATAAGGTTGTTCCTTGCACATGCTCAGTACGAACTTGTTGTGAGAGAAGTTTAGGTGGAGGAAAGTTGGGTGGAGTGAGAATGTCTGTCAGACAGGTCAGTTGGAACATGCCAACATGGATATGTGAAGGACAGAAAAGAACTGCGAGAGGGAAATGAAAGTTTATTGTTATTTTTAATTATAGAGCCACAGCGGTTAGGGGTATGTGTGTTGACTGAATCGTGTTCCTCCATTTATGATTAGAAATTGGAAGGGCGGTAGTAGGTTCTACGACTTACAGTTTGAGCGTGTCTCAGCGGAATGATATGAAACTCAGCAGCATAGGAGAGACAGCTTCGAGGGCAGCCCATGATGAACTTGAGATGGACAGGATAAGAAATGGCTTTTTTTGGATGAATTCAGCATTTGGTGAGAGACTTCAGCTTGTTGACAGGTTCTGTGCATTGTTCTTTCATAGATTTTGCTGGGGTGGTTTTTCAGGGGAAAAATTTGTTTGTAGTTGTAATGGGTTTAGGGGTTGCTCGTGCGTAAGTTGCCGCCACTCCTGGCGAGGTTACCTGGTTAAACCCTTTCTGACTGAACAGCCTCCAGCATTGTGACTGTCTCAGTCGCTGGCAGAATCCGTCAGTGGGCGTTTCTTAAACTTCTTCCAGCACAAAAGTTCCTTGACGCCTAGTCTCCGCCTAGACTCCCTGCGCGGAAGCCTTCTGCGCAGGGAGGGTGTGGGCAGCAGAGGACCCGTACTCCCTCCAATGGTCTCCGGCGAGGAGTCTTGGAGCCTCCTCTCCGATTCCCCCATCTGCCCCCCCCCCCTTCGCTACTGGTGTTATGCTGATTTCCTTCCCCAGCGGACGGGCTGCCTCTCTCCCTACTGGGACCCTCTCCGCCATCCCTCTGGAGCCTTCCCTCCGCCTCTAGCTCCGATGGCAGTTCCATGACAGTAGTGTGTGATTTGAGGAAACTAGGGATGGTTTAAAGATTAAGAGAGTATGTAACATGTGCTTGTCACATTGTGTAACATGTTTGTAGTTTGTGGGCATTTTAAAGAAGATCCTTCTTCTTGGTTGAGCGGTACAGAATTTTATGAGTATATTAAATAACTTATACAAATAAGTTTCTTCTTGTTTTTAAACAGGCTTTAAAGTCTTTCTCGTTCACAAGGCTTTTATGAATGATTAAAGCCTTGCTTGCTCCTGTGTATACTATTATGCTTATGGGTTTTGTTTTAATTATTTATCCTGTTTTGAACTGTAGAAGTTTTCTTTGTTTGTTTAGTTATGTCAGGTGCCTTGAGAATTTATTTTATTTTATTTCGAGAAATCCAAAGAAGATTGTTTCAATTTGTATATTATTTCAGAAGGTGCAAAATTGGTAAGGTAAAGGTAAAGGGACCCCTGACCATTAGGTCCAGTCGTGACTGACTCTGGGGTTGCGGCGCTCATCTCACTTTATTGGCCAAGGGAGCCGGCGTACAGCTTCCGGGTCATGTGGCCAGCATGACTAAGCCGCTTCTGGCGAACCAGAGCAGCGCACGGAAACGCCGTTTACCTTCCCGCCGGAGTGGTACCTATTTGTCTACTTGCACTTTGACGTGCTTTCGCACTGCTAGGTGGGCAGGAGCTGGGACCGAGCAATGGGAGCTCACCCCATCACGGGGATTCGAACCTCCAACCTTCCGATCGGCAAGCCCTAGGCTCTGTGGTTTAACCCACAGCGCCACCCATGTCCCCGCAAAATTGGTAGATTCATATTAAAATGTGAACGGTATTTCTTACCCTGTTCCTAGTCACTTTCAGAGTCACTTCCCTCCTTCCGCACATAGGAGGCAGAGTTTTAGGGAAGAGATGGAGGGAATCAACCCTCCCTAGCCAGCCAACCGACTCACCTGTGTGGAGTTTCATGAGCTCTTCTGCATGAAATTCCTGGTTGACTAGGGGTGCATTCAGAAATGGGGAATAGTGCATGGGACACGGGTGGCGCTGTGCTCTTAACCACTGAGCCTCTTGGGCTTGCCGATCAGAAGGTCGGCGGTTCGAATCCCCGCGACGGCGTGAGCTCCTGTTGCTCCGTCCCAGCTCCTGCCAACCTAGCAGTTCAAAAGCATGCCAGTGCAAGTAGACAAATAGGTACCGCTGTGGCGGGAAGGTAAACGGCGTTTCCGTGCACTCTGGCTTCTGTCACGGTGTCCCATTGTGCCAGAAGCGGTATAGTCATGCTGGCCACATGACCCAGAAAGCTGCCTGTGAACAAATGTCCGCTCCCTCAGCCTGAAAAGTGAGATGAGCACCACAACCCCATAGTCGCCTATGACCGGACTTATCCATCCAGGGGTGCATTAGTTTTCCTGATTATAACAGTAGTGCTACTGCCCCGTTCTCTAATGTTCCTTTCACACTGCAGTACCTGTTGTGTTATGGAACTGTAGCTTATTGACCCCTAAACCAGCATATTTGCATTGACTTTCATTCATACCACTAGACATGGTGTGACACAACCAAAGTCATTGGACAACGTTTCTACAGAAGCTACATGTGTGCTTCTATTCCTCCATGATACTGGCAGGAAAGAACTATATGCTGGTGTACTGCCCCAAATTTTGGCACTTTACTTCCACAATTTTTCTGGGTTAAGGGCTGCAAATGGTGCCCCCCAGCCCGCAATCAAATAACACAGAAATGAGCACTAAACAAGTACTGCATTCCATTAGTTTTCCCATAAGTGGCTTCTGCATTGTGTATAATGCAGAAATAAACAGCAAGGGAAACATTGGGGAAATGTAATAAACCAATTAGTTAAAGTATAGTTTTGTTGTACTTCTGTTAGATCAAGGTCCTGAATGATGGATGTGTATGTATATTTTGATGAACTGAATTGGCGGGGAAGTGTGTATCAAAATAGTAGTATTTAGCTTATTTTTTAGTAGTAGTATTTAGGGCTGAGCGATATTTGGTTTTCAACAGCAGCTAAACATCATGATTTTTATTTTTATTATTTATACCCCACCCTCCCCAGCCAAGGCCTGGTTCAGGGTGGCTAACAAGCAATAATGAAAACAAGTTGAATGAATACAACTTAAAAACAAGATTAAAATACAACGTTAAAATAGTGAAACAGTAAAATATAAAAATGTTAAAATGCAGCCTCATCACAGGACGAGAAAGAAAAAAGAAAGTGATATAGATGATATAGTGATATAGCAGAATGTCTGAATGGTTTTTCCTGCACCGTGATTTTTGCGCAGCACAGAACACACACACATCGTGATTCACAATAAAAAATTATGAAACCAATATCACAATATGGACTTCAAACCAGTCTTGAATGATATATCACCCAGCTCTAGGTGTAATACATATAGTAACCATTTTATGGATGATATATAATACGACTTGTGCTGTACCTGTGATGTTCTATTATGTAATTGCCATTTGTTGTTTGCAAGCCGCTTTCGGATTTGTTTGAATGGAAAGTGGCGTAGAAACACATTGAATGAAATTAAAAATGAATCGAATAAACAGCCATCTGGATGCAGCCAAGGCGACTGAGTTGTTGAGCACAAAACTCCTTTCTTTCCTTCTCTGAACTCCTTGTGCGACTCCCTGCAGGCAGAGAGGCAATATGAAACCCCCCACGCCCCAAGGCACTCCAAGCAACCCAAAGATGGCTTCTTGATTGAGCAAGTCTTCAGCCCCCACCCTTACCCGGCGTCGCTCAAGTCGCACATGAAGACCAACCCCCTCTACACGGACATGCGGCTGATGGAACTGGCGGAAGTGAAGCGGGCTCAGCCGTCGTGGACCATTGAGGAATACACAAGGAACTCGGGCGAGAAAGGAAAGTTGGCCGCTCTGGATCTACAAGTGAGTCACGTTGGTTTCCACCGTGGGTGGCCTGTGCCAAAGTGGAACCTACCCAAAAGAAGGGGAAACCTGAATGTTGAAGGGTATAGAGATTCATATTGTCAGTAAGTATGTCAGAGCCTCTAAGTGTCCCTGTTTTCCAAGGACAGTCCCAGATTTACAGAAGCCGTCCTGGTTTCTGATGTGATCGCTTTTTCTTAAGACGTCCCTATTTTCATCGGAGAAATGTTGGAGGGTGTGGAGTTATGTGACCCCCCCCCCAACCAAGGAGATAAGTAACGATACAACCTTTAGAAGACATCTGAAGGCAGCCCCGTAGAGGGAAGTTTAAAAATGTTTAATGTTTTATTACCATAGATTCCGGAGTATTAGGCAACTGGGTGTATTAGACGACCCCCCAAAATGGCAGCTGCAATTTGGGGGTTCGTCATAAGCCCAGCCGCCTAATACGCTGGGCAGCTCCGCCCCAGGAGAAAGCCGTCTGGAGCAGAGCCTGCTGCTGGCTGCTGCTGCTTCAGAGCTGCCGCAGCAGCAGCAATGGGCGGGCTCCGTTCCACGCCGCCCATACCCGGCGTATAAGACGACCCCTGACATTTTAACCTCATTTACGGGGTTAAAAAGTCATCTTATATGCCGGAATCTACGGTATGTTTTTCATATATATCGGAAGCCACCCAGTCAGATGGGTGGGGTATAAATATGATGATTTTGATGATGATGAAATAGGTAAAAGGTAAAGGTACCCCTCCCCGTACGGGCCAGTCGTGTCCGACTCTAGGGTTGCGCGCCCATCTCGCTTAAGAGGCCGGGGGCCAGTGCTGTCCGAAGACACTTCCGGGTCACGTGGCCAGCGTGACAAGCTGCATCTGGCGAGCCAGCACAGCACACGGAACGCCATTTACCTTCCCGCTAGTAAGCGGTCCCTATTTATCTACTTGCACTTAGGGGTCCTTTCGAACTGCTAGGTTGGCAAGCGCTGGGACCGAACGACGGGAGCGCACCCCGCCGCGGGGATTCGAACCGCCGACCTGACGATCGGCAAGTCCTAGGCGCTGAGGTTTTACCCACAGCGCCACCCGCGTCCCCGATAATAATAATAATAATAATTTATTATTTATACCCTGCCCATCTGGCTGGGCCTCCCCAGCCCCTCTGGGCGGCTTCCATAAAAACCAAAAATACAGTAAAATATCACACGTTTAAAAACTTCCCTGAACAGGGCTGCCTTAAGATGTCTTCTGAATGTCAGGTAGTTGTTCATCGCTTTGACATCTGCTGGAAGGGCGTTCCACAGGGCGGGCGCCACTACCGAGAAGGCCCTCTGCCTGGTTTCCTGTAACTTTGCTTCTCGCAATGAGGGAACCGCCAGAAGGCCCTCGGCGCTGGACCTCAGCGTCCGGGCAGAATGATGGGGGTGGAGACGCTCCTTCAGGTATACTGGACCGAGGCCGTTTAGGGCTTTAAAGGTCAGCACCAACACTTTGAATTGTGCTCGGAAACGTAATGGGAGCCAATGTAGGTCTTTCAAGACCGGTGTTATATGGTCTCGGCGGCCTCCCCCAGTCACCAGTCTAGCTGCCGCATTCTGGATTAGTTGTAGTTTCCGAGTCACCTTCAAAGGTAGCCCCACGTAGAGTGCATTGCAGTAGTCCAAGCGGGAGATAACCAGAGCATGCACCACTCTGGCGAGACAGTCCGCAGGCAGATAGGGTCTCAGCCTGCGTACCAGATGGAGCTGGTAAACAGCTGCCCTGGACACAGATTTGACCTGTGCCTCCATGGACAGCTGTGAGTCCAAAATGACTCCCAGGCTGCGCACCTGGTCCTTCAGGGGCACAGTTACCCCATTCAGGACCAGGGAATCCTCCACACCTGCCCTCCTCCTGTCCCCCAAAAACAGTACTTCTGTCTTGTCAGGATTCAACCTCAATCTGTTAGCCGCCATCCATCTTCCAACCGCCTCCAGACACTCACACAGGACCTTCACTGCCTTCACTGGTTCTGATTTAAAAGATGATGAAATAGGACGTCCCTATTTTCAATGTAGAAATGTTGGAGGGTGTAGTAGGTTTGGATTGCAACCCTGTATATGAGAGGTGCGGGAGCTTCTTCCTGTGAACTGCATTCCCTCAGGAGAAAGTGGTCAGGGTCTACATACCAGGAGTGGGTGGGGCCCACTCTCATTATTTATTTATTTATTTATTTGATTTCTATACCTCCCTATACCCGAAGGTCTCAGGGTGGTTCACATATAGTAGGCATCCTCAACCTCAGCCCTCCAGATGTTTTGTGACTACAATTCCTGGCATCCCTGACCGCTGGTCCTGCTAGCTAGAGATCCTGGGAGTTGTAGGCTAAAAACATCTGGAGGGCCGAGGTTGAGGAAGCCTGACATAAAGGATCACATATATATATATAATAAAAATACAAACGACACCCCAATGGAACTGCCCTAAAAAGAGCCAGCATTTTTAAAAGTGTGTAGGATGTAAATCAGATCAGTCAAAGGCCTGGTTAAAGAGGAACGTTTTTGCCTGGCGTCTAAAGGTGTATAATGAAGGTGCCAGGCGAACTTTCTTGGAGAGAACATTCCACAGATGGGGAGCCACTGCAGAGAAGGCCCCGTTTTTGTGTTGCCACCCTCCTGACCTCTCAAGAGGGGGAACACAAAGAAGGGCCTCAGAAGATGATCTCAGGGTCCGGGTAGGTTCATATGGAAAGAGGTGGTCCTTGAGGCATAGCGGTCCTGAGCCGTTTAAATCACATTCCCTCCCTCTAGGGGCAGAGGCAATAATGCAGTGATATCAATTGCAGGAACCCACTGGAGGGGAGAGCGCTGTTGTGCTTGGTTCCTACTTGAGGATTTCCTCCTGCAGGCATCGGGGGGGGGGGGGGCTGTGAGAACAGGATGACTAGATGGGTCCAGCAGGTTCATCTCATGTTCACACAAATTCACACACATGTAAGATGTGCGCAGGTGTTCGCATGAATGCCTGAATGATCTCAAGTGTGGATTGGTGCACATGCCCAATGTCCTTGTGGGCATTGCCTGTCCCCACTCAGTCCACAGTCTTCCGCATGCCCTGGTCCTTGATCATTCAGAGAGTTCTACTAGCATTCAAAGGAACACAAGAAGAAGCCACACAGAGAGGTTCCTTGGACAACACAGACAAGATCAGGGACCAAGCACGGAGAATAAATGTACACAAGGACATTGGGGTGGGCCTTGTGTGCGCACCTAAACATGCCATACTTGTGTGTGAATTGGGTGTGTGCAGTGATAGGGTGTCCCATCATTCAGCCTGGTCCCTGAGGTCCAACTCCGAGGGCCTTCTGGTGGTTCCATCACTGCAGGAAGTGAAGTTACAGGGAACCAGGCAGAGGGCCTCCCTGTGAGATGCCCTCCTATCAGATGTCAAGGAGATAAAGAACTACACAACTTTCAGAAGACATCTAAAGGCAGCCCTGTATAGAAAAGTTCTTTAATGTTTTATATGTGCTGGAAGCCACTCAGAGCAGCTGGGGAAACACAGCCAGATGGGTGAGATATAAAAATAATAATAATAATAATAATAATAATAATAATAATAATAATAATAATAATGTTGATCCCTTCTAGTTTTGGTATTTATTTGGTCTGCCCACTGCTAGTATGTACATCCTGACTACTTTGGACCATTTGCACGCTAAGGCGCACAGCTGACTAGATCTCTAAATCCACCCACACAACGTTCACTCACAACCCATTCTCAACACTTTCACACCAGCTGCTTGGCTTCTATGCTACAGTGCTTAGAGGGGGCTTCCTTTCTCAGCAGGCAGTATGGAAATGTAGCAAGCTGCCCACAGAGATCAGGAGCAGTCTCTTGCTCCATGACAGCCTCAGCAGCAGGAGAGCAATGGAACAAGTCCCTGCTAGATAGGATTTTGCAGTCTAGCAGCAAACCACTGTACAACAAGTTCCCCATCTCTCACTTTGCCTACTCTAAATCCTCAGAGCGCATCATGCATATTATAACTAGGGTTGTAGCGTTCAGTCAATTATCTGTTTTAGAAACTGACCAACTGGAGAGGTGCAAATCAGGTAGCAGAGTTGCTGCTGCTGCTTAAAAATGTTGATTGCTTTGTTTTTGTTTGTTAAAACTCATTTATTCAAAAGTTACAATGCAGCTTTGTTCCCTGCTGTAACATCACAGAATGACCAATGCATTCCTCAATCCCTCATCACTGTCATTTTGGCTCGCTGGATACCCTCAGTAGGAACCCAACAACCAATCTGATTTCAATTAATATATTAATTGTTTTTAATAAGATACTCCCTTCTAGGTTTGAGATGACCCAGGGCAAAACACCCAAATGGACTTTGCATATGACGGTCAGTAGTCGCACTCCAAATCAGCACCAGATGCCATTTTAATTTCCCACGATGCCTGGTGTTGAAATAGCTCTGCTCTGAGATGTTGTGTGGGAAGCTAAATTGACTGTTCCACACCACCTGGCCCAGGAGCCTCAGAGCTGGCAAATAATATTATGGTTGGTCCCTGGCAACTGACCGAGGATTACGAATGCAGGTGTCAGGTCTGGTTGGCCTACGTGGCTGGTAGGCTCCCTTCGGTTCTGTGGGTCGCTTGTTGTGCAGGCCTGCCCTCCCTCAGAATTTTACACATGAGTTGTATTTTAAATAGTAATTTCCCCACCACCACCAGATGCTTTTCGCAGTTTCTGTCACACACAGGTGGCAAGATTCAGGAATAAATCAGCCGTTCTGAGACCCAAGAGACTGGAGGGGTTAGAAGATTTCAGTCACAAGGTGTTGCTAGGACTTGACTTAAGGACATCTTGCAGTCTGTTTTTAGAGAGGCTGCCGAATTGAGAGCAGGAAGCGTTGCAACAGGGGAGCGTGAGGCAGCCACTTTATAATAAGCTTTGTTTCGTTGTTTGTTGCAAATTTGAGAGCGTGGCGACAGAGGAAGACATCTTTGGGAAGCTGCCTGTCAGCCTGAATTTTTCAGCGGATCCAATACACTCTCTTTTTATATTCAGTGGATTCTCGGGTTGCAAACGTGATCCGTGCAGGAGGCACATTCGCAACCCGCAGTGTTCGCAACCCACAGTGCCGTGTCTGTGCATGTATGGGTCGCGATTCGGCGCTTCTGCACATGCAAAAAGCGTGATTTAGTGCTTCTGTGCATGTGCAATTGCCGAAACCTGGAAGTAACCTGTTCCAGTACTTCCGGGTTCGGCGCGGTGCACAACCTGAAAACATGCAACCTGAAGCATTTGTAATCCAAGGTATGACTGTACCAGTGGCGTAGTGTGGGGGGTGCAGGGGGGCCAGCTGCACCGGGCGCAACATCTGGGGGTTAGGGTTAGGGGGCGCAAATCCACGGGTTAGGGGGCGCAAATTACTTGCCTTGCCCCGGGTGCTGACAACCCACGCTACGCCACTGGACTGTACAGTCATACTTCAGCTCCTGAATGCCTCCCTTGATGAACTTTTTGGCTCCCGAATGCCAAAAACCCAGAAGTAAGTGTTCCGGTTGTTGAACATTTCGGAAGCTGAATTGGGCTTCCAGAACTGATTAAGTTTGGCAACCGAGATTTGTCTGTAGATGGCTTCAAAGAAGAACCGCTTCTTGCCTGTGTCCGCTTCGCTATCACTAGCCACGATGTCTATGTTTTGCCTCCACTGTCAGAATACTGCTTACTGGGAATCAAGCAGGAAGAGTCTCCTCACAGAACTACAATTCCCAGAGTGGTTTAGCAATCAAGCCTTCTTCCAGGGAATTCTGGGAATTGTGGTTCTGTGAGCAGAATGGCAGTTTCCTAGCAAACTCTCAGGACCCTTAACAAACTACGCTTTCCCAGAATTCTTTGGGGGAAGTCGTGACTGTTCAAGTGGTACAGCAGTGCTTTAAATGTATCGTGCGGATGTGGCCTAAGTTGTGCATATCCTTATTTAGAGCTGGAATTTAGAGAAAGAGAATCTTAATGGCTTTATTTTTCTTTTTACTTTCCAGACTCAAGAATCTTTAAACCCCAACAATTTAGAGTACTGGATGGAGGACATCTATACCCCAGGCTATGACTCGTTACTAAAGCGCAAAGAAGCTGAATTCAGAAGAGCAAAAGTTTGCAAAATAGCTGCCCTGATTGCAGCCGCAGCCTGTACTGTTATCCTTGTCATTGTCGTTCCCATATGTACTATGAAATCGTGAATTTGACGATGGATGAATAAATCCATCCTGTAACATTTGCTCCAGATATTCCATTCAGTCTTTTAAATAATCACCGTATGGCAAAAATTGTAACCGTGAACTGGGAAGGATGCGCTGAGCGATCCCAGCGAGGGAGCATGTAAAGACATTTGGGGTTTGTTTGTTTCTGTTTCTGTTTTTTTTTTTTTTAAAGAAGAGTCTTTTTAAAATAGCAAAGCACCTGGCAGACTTAACGCTAACTAGGTTTAAATTTTTACACGTTATTACAAGTGGAGTTCTTTTCCTCTCTTTCCCCCCCACCCTTTGAAGAGAAGATAAAATATTTTGCAAGACTGGCTGTGGATGAAGAAAGTAGTTCCTCTCCCTCCTCTGTACCGAGAGAGATTTTATACTAAAGTTCTCTAGATTGACTGCTAACCATCCTGTACAAATATGCATCTCGTCAGACAGATAAGAGCAGTGATACTGCACTCCAAAGTATGAACAACCTGAATGTATTTTTGTGCTGGTTCTGTTACGTATTCCTTGTTTGTCCAGTTTTGAAAGCAGATTGGTTGCCATGGGACGGGTGCGTTCCTACATTTGGAATCGATAAGGGCTCTTTGTAACAAGGTCTTCCCCTCAGACCCTCCTTTGTTATCACTCAGTACTTTGGTGAAGCATCATCTGCTGTAGACCAAAAAGATCCAAAAGGGTTTTTTATTGCTTGCATTAATAATCATATTTCCCAAAAAAAAAAAAGCCGGCATGTGCTTCCAGCCAAAAAAAGGTGGCACTGTTGTTGTTTTACCTCCACCAATGGCGTGCAAATGTTGCTCTTTTGTTCTGTTCCAGTCATGGCGAAATCCAACAAATTCAGGAGGTGTCCATTGTTCTTCTGCGATGGTTGGAATGCTTATAACCAGAATGGTTGTAACTTTAGAGAAGTTTGCACAGTTGCTGTTGGTTTCTTGGTGTGGAGAGGAAAGGATCCATGCGCAGGCAACATAATTCCTGGTGACATGCATGTTGTCTGTGCAGTCCTATCACTTGTGCACACATGAGAAAGGCCATGTGCATGTGTCAGATGTTTGCGCATGGAGCTCCGACACATGAGGGCTAGTCTTGGACCCATCAGGATCCTCCACTGTGTGGAAAAGCTCTGTGCATGTGCATTGATGTGGCACATATGCCCAATGTACGTATGGGTGGTGGGATCTAGCCGGTTCAGTGCATAGGCAGTGGGAGGCTGGCTATTGGCTGGATCCCCTGTCACTCTTCTCTGTTGAACTTGTGAGGAGGTTTGTCAGAATGTTACTTTCGCAACAAACATTTTGTGCCTTTTTAGAATGTAAACGAACAGGATGGGTCATTTGTGTTTTGTGGTGATTGGGTTGTCGTTGTCATTTTAATACTTTTCATTTCATAACAAAGTCCTGCTTCGGGCGGGCAGTGCAAATCCTGCATTGTGTTTTTCAGATCTAGAACTAATACAGTATTTTCAGTGCATGCTTAAACGTGCAAACCAAGAGTTGTCTCCAACTACTCCTACTCAGAGAAGACCCACTGAAATTAATAGTCCTGCATTAGTCATGTTCATTAACTTCGGCAAATATACTCTTGAGTAGAAATAGCACTGGCTACAACTCCCAAGTGTTTTGGGAGAAGTATTGTAGAAAGATGCTGAGAGGTCTTATGGGATCCCCATTCGCCTCTACAATTCCCTGTGGAAAGGAATTGGTTGTTAAACCACCCTGTGGAGAACAGGGTTCTACTAACAACTCTCAGCATCCTTAATGAACTACAGTTCCCAGAATTCTTTGGGAGAAACCATGACGGTTTTAAAGTGGTATCACAGTACTTCAAATGTATGGTGTGAATGTGGCCTAACTTAGGTTCATTGTTTTTTGTGGTTCTACGGTGGATTCCTATTCCTCTCAGAAAGCTACGTTTCCCAGAGTTCCCTGGGAAAGAGCATGAGCTGTTAAACCATTCTGGGAATTGTAGATCTGGGAGAAGAACAGTGGTCTCCTAACTACTCTCAACAGTTCCCAGGATTCTTTAGGGTTGGGAAGCCATGATTGAAGGGCAGTGCAGTGAACAGTAGAGATGGGACCATTGTTTTTAGGGTTGGATATTGCTTTCAGCTGTCTGTGGTAAGTGTTCCTCATACTTTGAAATAGTGGGTGCTATTTAGCCCCAACTACAGCTGCATATCCTGCACCTAAGCGCTGTAATGTTTTGACAGTGCTCAGATCGGCCCAGAAACAAAATGTCTCCTTTTGAAGCGATGACTCCTGTATGACGACTGTGAACCAACCAGTGTGGATCCGAGTGTGCGAATTGCAGCATATGACGTTTGCTCTGCTTGTTTATTTTGGTGCCGGCCAGTGTCTTTTCAGGCACTTCTTCAGGTGGTCTCCCTTTTCAGGATATGGAATGAGTAAAACCTAAAGGTTGCTTCAGACATTGTGACAAGAGGCTGTGCATTGGGGAAACCACAGAATCAAGGTATGGTGTTTGTAGGGATGGGCAAATCCTGTCAATTTCAATTTCTCTCACTTTCTCATTTTTCCCATCCTAAATTCATTTCAGGGACGCAGGTGGCACTGTGGGTTAAACCACAGAGCTTAGGACTTGCCGATCAGAAGGTCGGCGGTTCAAATCCCCGCGACGGGGTGAGCTCCCGTTGCTCGGTCCCAGCTCCTGCCCACCTAGCAGTTTGAAAGCACGTCAAAGTGCAAGTAGATAAATAGGTACCACTCCGGCGGGAAGGTAAACGGCGTTTCTGTGCGCTGCTCTGGTTCGCCAGAAGTGGCTTAGTCATGCTGGCCACATGATCCGGAAGCTGTCTGCGGACAAACGCCGGCTCCCTCGGTCAATAAAGCGAGATGAGCACCGCAACCCCAGAGTTGGTCACAACTGAGCCTAATGGTCAGGGGTCCCTTTACCTTTAAATTCACTTCTCCACATTGCTGCATCTGCTTATTTGCAAAAATTCATCAATCGTTCAGTGTCCCCCCCCCCTTAATGCACACATTTTTGATACAATTGTGTGTCATTTCCTCCTTTTTTGCAAGCAGTTCCCACTAACGCAATGCATTTGTGCATATTACTTTCACTAAGATTGATCCGCCACTTCCCCCTGGTAGATGCATTTTGGCTTAGATCATTTGGTAGGAGAACTTCACTGCAAAATTCAGAGGAGTGGGAATTTTGAAGGATGGCTGCGTTTTTGGTTTGCATATAGTTTCAGTAAGCACAGATTGTGTGTATTCACCTGCAAATGCAAGGCGAATCAGATTTCTCCCCCATCTTTAGGTGCTTAGGCCTCTGAAGCTTCTTCAAGTGTAGGAGGGAATAGGAATGTTCAGCAGAGGCTCCTGCAATTGGCAGGCAGTAAGAAACCCTGGATTGATTAAAACTGGGATAAGTACTAGGAGCCAAGTACTCCACACTTTCCTTACCAAAAGATGTAAGGTACTGAATCTGGGTGCAGCCACACACAGTCCTGACCTGGCTCTGACACATGGCTTAAAAAGGCCACCTACGCATTGCCAAAAATAAAATAGAGAACGCATCGCCATACGAAGCGCAAAAGAGGACACTGATCTGCATTACCCTCACCTGGTAATTTATACGCAGAGATGCCAGTTTGGAGAGAATTGCTATAATTTAAGTAGAAATACCATGCATCTCAGCATAATGAGGGAGACTGTGATCAGGAGACCCATCTGCTTGCTCAGTCTGCTGTCCAGATGTTAACTCTTGGTGGGCAACCTCAAGCACCCTCCTTCCCTTTTTCATGGTTCTTCCATCCTGAAATGCAGACCTTGCCCCGGTAACCTTTCGTATAGAGGACTCCTTCAGCGAGAGCAGGGGTGGCCCACTCCCAAGGGACTGCGATCTACTCACAGAATTAAAAACTGGCAGTGGGGGATACAGGTCAAAGTTGTTGATCTTTCTGGGGAAGGAAAGCCCTGTTTTGGGGGGATTCAGGTCAAAGTTGTTGAGCTTTCTTTAGGGAGGAGAAAAGCCCCATTTTGGGGGGTTCAGGTCAAAGTTGTTGAGCTGGAGGAAGGTCCCTTTGGGGGAGTGACAGAGGAACAGCCACTCACCAACAGATCGCTGGGGAAACAAACAGCCTCACCGAGGAAACTCCGTCTTCCGTTCTGCAGATTGTGCAACAATGGAGGGCAGGGCGAGGGGGCAGGGGCAGAAAGGTACTGAGCGATCGACCGCGATCTACCAAAACCTCCCGGGGATCTACTAGTAGATCATGATTGACCTGTTGGACATCCCTGAGTTAGGGGACTGCCCTCTATAAAGTAGGACACATGGCCAGCCTTCATGCACTGCCTCTTCTGCTGCTTGTACGGCATCTTGCCGAAAGGTCTGACGCCTCTCTCTTAACTGGCAACATGCAGAAGAAGACCTGCTGGATAAGGAACCAAAAGAGCAGATCAACAAAATGCCAAACTGACTTCCCCTCCTCTGTGTTGAGAATCCATCAGGTTTTCGTTGTTTTCACCTGCCTCTCTTTTAGCATCTCACTTTGCAACGCTTCTTAAGTGAACTGAAGTCTTCACTTCGCAATAAGTTATGAGCAGCGCTCACTGTAGAAGGTTGTTGTCTCAAGCATGCTTTTTTGGGTGGGGGGGGGAGTTGTCCTTGATTCCAGGATATCTCATGTCACGTGTTCTATTTCTATTTCATTTTGGCATTTTGCTGTTTTGGAAAATTCATTGTAAATGTTAGCTGGGTGTCATGTGGAGGCTGTTCAAAAGTGCATCTTCATGGGCATGATGCCCACGGCGCCTGCTGTGTTGAAATGCCTGGGCATCAGCCCAGACTTGTGCAACACCTCTATGCCAGGACGGTGCCTCCCTAGTGGCCGTTGGTGTATTCGGGTCTGTAACATAACATGCAGTGTGGCACATTTCCAGCAAGACCCACAGAGTAGCTGTGCCACAATGGCACAGAACAGAGGCAAACAGTGGCCTTGAATAGAGTTGATTGCCAGTGGAACAGACAGCCTCCTGACCTGATCACTGGTATACAAATTCTGGCCACTTAACTTTCCGGTGGATTTCGTACATGGCCAGAGATGTGACGTGGCAGTAGCTACCACAGATGAAAAGACACCAGCAAAGGCTAGGCCAATTGGCTTGGAAGAGGCCCTGGAAATTTGCTCCCATTGAAATTAATTGCTTTATTCCAGCGTTAAGTAGTCGAAAACTGCAAATTCTGCCAAGGTATTTTTATTTTATTTTTTTAGTTCTCCAAATAGTCAGCTGCTGGGTGCTTATATTAAGGACCCAGGTTTTAAGCACAAATGGGAAACATTGATATTCATGCAATATATACTTCAGAAGATGCTATTCTGTAATTTAAGTGAAAATGCTGCCAGGATCCTGCAAATTTGCAGGCCTTTGTATAGTGGGTGTGGATTGTTCCCTGAATCCCCTCCGCTGCTCAGATGATACATAAACAGGGTGTTCCATTGGGACGGCTGGTTTTGTGGAGGGTGCTGCTTGCACAATTTCTGACATACACGCACTAAAAAGGAGGCGGGGGAATGGGGCACTGTCCTAGATCCCCTGGCTCACACATGGGTTGTGGGCAGGGAGTGTAGCGCAGCTCGTCCTCCATGAGATGGCCTTGCAAGTTGTGTGCGCCAGAGCATTGTAACCGACTCAGCAAGAAGTTTTGCCAAAGACACTGGCCACTTCCGGACCAATTCAGGTTCAGCGGTTGAAGTGAATTTGGTGCTCTTCCTCAACAAACCCATTTCCATTTAAAACACACACACACAACTTTTTGCAAGAAGGTCCACGATGGCAAAATGTGCTCGGAAGTGTGGGGTAACAATTGTTTGCCTTATATAGCCTCTCCACAAATAAATGGGATGAAGAAGCCACTGGCATCATATTATTATTATTATTATTATTATTATTATTATTATTATTATTATTATTAAAATTTGTACGCCACCCTATACCCGCAGGTCTCAGGGTGGTTGACAGAATAAAATCACAATATAAAAACACAAAATACATGATCGAAATAAAAAAACAAGAACAAACCTATAACACCCCCATATAACCTCCCTGCTAAGGTTCTGCAAACAAATCGGGATGAAGGCTCAATCAACAGATTGTCTGGAAGTGACCAGTGGCTGCAACCACAATTGCAATCATTGTGCATAATCACTGTAGCACAAGACGTAGGCCTCCTCTTGAATGTTGGGGCACCACACCTTGGACCCAGCCCCGAACATAGGGGTTCATCAGGGAGGTTTTCTTGCCCCACGTTGCAGTTGGCTTGTGGCAAAAGGAGTTGCATGGACGGTGTTTTAAATATCAGAATATTGCAGCGGCGCTCATACAGCTGCTTCATCTAGTCCATTGTAGAAGCCATGTCCGTCAGTGTCCCATCAATGGCCAGCTTCCCATCTTGTCTCTATGCCCTATTAACAAGCTTCCAGGACATATATGCATCGACTTCAAGGGCATTTCTCTGGGTCTATCAAGCAATATTTTGATTCCCCCTCCCCAATTCCCTTAAAAAAGAAGGTTACTGCTTCTGATCCAGCTACACCTGTGGGCAATTAGCATAACAAATTATGGCCCCAGATGGGGATACCCCTCCCCTTTCAAATTCCTCCAATCACTTCAGAAGGGAATATATGAACATCATGATACAGGGGTGCACTCATGTTGACTAAATATGCAGGCATCTGCACATATGGGCAGATTTCCCTTGCTGGATCAGGGTGGTGATATTTAAAGAGTTGTAGTGCGATTCAAGCTCACTGCGAGCGTTGAAATTCAGGGAAGGTGGATCCTTATTATTTTTTGTATAGTTGAAATAATCTGGCAGCAGTAGCTGGCAAACTATACTGTGTTCAATCTTGTGTAACAGTTATTTTAACAGAAACGCTATATACTGTATTCTACATTATAGACTTTTATATGGAGATACTACTACTACTACTACTACTATTACTACTAATAATAATGCAGCTATAGGTACATTATAATCCTTAGTGTGACTGAGAAAAAAAATGTACTAGATGGTATTACTTTAAATAATAATGATGAGCGTATTTCTTTTTGTATTTATGCCTTATAAATAAAATGGTTATATACACAACGAAAGGGTACTGTGAAAATTAATAAAGTCAACAGACTGTTTAGAACCAATCCTACTTCTCTTAGTGCGTTTTAAGGGTTGCACCTGACTCAGCTGGTCACAATAAATGTTCCATTGCAACTAATTCAAGAAATTGGAATTGTAAATAACTTTGGTCCCATGGCTTGCCATGGGACGTGGTTCACACCAAATTCTTGCTGGGTCAGGACCACCATATGGAAATCATCCAGTTTACTTAAAAGAGTAAGGCAAGAAGGATGTCTCCATCCTTCCCAGGTTTTTAGGGTACATCTGTTTTAATTTAACTGGGGCATTTGGTAACTGTCAGATGTAATGATGCCTTTCTTTTACAAAGTTACTGTACAATGTGGCCTTTCAGTTCATTAAAATGTGACATCCAATAAACTTTTAAAAATGGTGCACATCCTTCGAAGTCCGCTTAATTAAACAGAAATATTAATTCATCCCTCGGTCATGTTTCCTCTTCCCAGGTACATCCAAGACAATGCCGTAAGCCTGATTGGCGAAGGGTTGGCTTAACAACACGTTCTGTTTCGCATCGGCCGGGTTTTTCATCGGAAATGGATTTTTTAAATTATAGGTTCTTGCCAAGGGATTTGCAGGTCTGCAGGAGGGATCAGCTCTTGAATTCTCAACGGATTATTTTATAGGTTGTTTTGCAATTTGAGTGATGCCAAGTCAGTCATGAGCCAGGGCTCTGATTCCAGATCCTCAGGAGAAGAGGCCATGCAAACAGAGGACATCTTTGACCAACTTACATTGCAGAGTGCCTTATACAAGTCAGACGACTGGTCCTTCTAGCTCAGTGTTGTCTAAACTGACTGGCAGCAGCTCTCTAGGATTTCAGATGGGGAGTCTTGCCTAGCCCTTCCTGGAGACGCTGGGGACCGAACCTGGGACCTCTTGCATGCAAAACAGATGCTCCACCACTGAGCTACAGCCTGTCTTCATAGAGTGTTTAGGACCATAGGAAGCTGCCTTACACAGCTGCCATGGTCCACCTACAGTGACTGGCAGAAGCTCTCCAGGGCTTCAGACCAGGAGGCAAATTGGACCTCAGAACTAGTCTTCAATGCCCCTGCTTCTTCAGGAGTTCTAACACCACATGGTGCCAGTGGTTACATTGTTTACTGTGGTCTTCAGAAGAAATAGAAGAACCACAACCTCCTCCTTGCCACTGGAGTCAATGGTACTAAAATAGGCTGGGTCCCTTGATAAGAGTATAAGTTTCAGTTATCAGGAGCTGCAGTCCTACTTACAACCAAGGCTTGGTTTGGTCGCCTGCTGGAGTCATAATCAAACTGGCCTTGTTTCGTTGGCTAGGCCCTCCTCGGAGCTGTCCAGGGTGCTGCCTGCCTTGCTCTCATGCCTTTTGGATCCTGAGGACGGCTTTGCTTGACCTCACCTACCATATTTTTCGCTCTATAAGATGCACTTTCCCCCTCCTAAAAAGTAAGGGGAAATGTGTGTGTGTGTCTTATGGAGTGAATGCAGGTGGGAGGCTCTGCTCAGCGCTCCCTTTAAAGGGCAGTGTGGAGCGTGGGGGGGGGGCTTTTCCCTGAGGAGGAGGAAGGGCTGCCCTTCTCCCTCCTTGGGGATAAGCCCCCAAGAGCCGCACACAAACTCCGCACACTCCTTAAAGGGAGCGCGGCTCTTGGGGGAGCCTTCATCCTGCTGCCTGGGAGAGGCTGCGCGCGGCTATCCCATAAGCCAGGACAGCTAGAGGAATCACTACGCAGCAACCCCTCTTGCTGTCCTGACTTCTGGCTTAGCCGCATGAAGCGTCTTGAGGGCAGGGGAAGCCTTCATTCCACTACACTCTTGCTGTTCTGGTTTCTGGGATTCAGAATATTTTTTTTCTTGTTTTCCTCCTACAAAAACTAGGTGCGTCTTATGGTCTGGTGCGTCTTATACAGCAAAAAATACGGTATGTGGAACTACCCTCTGCTTACAGGAACCTGATTTGACTTTGTTTCCAGGATTCTGAAGTGGAAGTAGTGGTATGTGACCTTGTTTCCCAGCCATGTGCATTGGCATGGTCTCCTGCCCCCGCCATTTATCTAAGCCACACAATCGTGTATCTCCCACCAGTTCTGTTCAAATGAACAAGGGTACTTAGGATGCCTGCCTGGTAGAAATGGCATCCATAGTAAATTGACTGTGGTCAGAAAAAGCCAGAGACCACTCCCTCCACGGAGAGGGAAAAGAGCCTTTAAACGTGGAGCCAGCCTTACAGCTTTGTCCTTTGCACCAGCTCTGGGCCAGATTTCCCATGCCACCAGGAAGCTGATCATCCCCACTTGTCTTGACACTTGGAATCCATTCTATGAAATGTTTAAGAGCAGAGTCGTAATAAACCAGAATGTTCTTCTGAACTCTGGGAGAGGCTTGGGGAGCATGGGCTGCCTTTACACGCTGAACAAACTGGGAGGGAGTTCTCTGGGAAACTCAGGGAGCATTGGTCTCAGAGTTCCTGGGCTTTAGTATACCTGAAGGAGCGTCTCCACCTTCATCGTTCTACCCGGACACTGAGGTCCAGCACCGAGGGCCTTCTGGCGGTTCCCTCCCTGCGAGAAGCCAAGTTACAGGGAACCAGGCAGAGGGCCTTCTTGGTAGTGGCACCCGCCCTGTGGAACCCCCTCACACCAGATGTCAAAGAGAACAACTACCAGACTTTTAGAAGACATCTGAAGGCAGCCCTGTTTAGGGAAGCTTTTAATGTTTGATGCATTACTGTATTTTAATATTGTGTTGGAAGCCGCCCAGAGTGGCTGGGGAAACCCAGCCAGATGGGTGGGGTATAAATAATAAATTATTATTATTATTATTATTATTATTATTATTATTATTATTATTATGGAAGTTGGCTGGGGTCCGCAAGCTGCTTTGATCTCTTGGATGGGATTAGGCAGCTGGAAGACAGCCCTGATTCCCCCAGCAAGTTGTGAGCAGGTTGGGCCAAGGAGCGGAGGTTGCATTAGCATAGAGCAGGCATAGGCAAACTCGGCCCTCCAGCTGTTTTGGGACTACAACTCCCATGATCCCTAGCGAACAGGATCAGTGGTCAGGGATGATGGGAACCGTAGTCTCAAAACATCTGGAGGGCTGAGTTTGCCTATGCCTGGCATAGAGCTTTTTTATTTTAAGTAATTGCTTCAGTGCAGCCCAGTCCTTTCCCATCTGGGCTGTGAGAGTTGAGTGAGAGGGTGGCGGTGGCTGCTACTGGGTAGCAAGGCCCAGCAGGCAGCACTGCAGGGCTGTTGTGCAGCAGCAGGGCAAGGAATGTGCTAGGAGAGACTTAGCTTAGCATCCTCTGTTCTCTGCATGCTACCTGTAGGCTGCACACCTGGCTGATGCCGCTTCCTGGCACAGTCCCGGTGTATGCCAGTCACTGACTGCTCTAGGTGTTGGATAAGCAGGAGAAATGAGTCTACCCCAAAATATATCAAATGCACTGCAATAAGATATAATAGATTGCTTTCAGGCCAGCCAAGGATTATCATTAGCTGGCAAGGTGCTTTGCTTGAACAGTTTTGACTCTGATCCAGCTCTGCCTTGCTTCACTGGCTCTGGAATCTCCATTTCATTCATCTGCAGCAAGGAAGGGGAACCTGTGACCTTCTGGGTGATGTTGGGCTGTAACTCCCATCATCCCTGACCCTTGGACAGGTGACTGGGGAGTCCAACAACATCTGCAGGGCCACAGGTGTCCTGTCCCAGACCTACAGGAACCATCAGTTCATTCTGGCTTGGATCCAGATTAACTTGGCAGCATTTAGGTCTAGTTGAATTCACCGGGGCAAGTTATCCGTGACTTAGTCCCATTGATTTCAATGGGAACCAGGGGCATCTAGCTTGGTCTGGATCCAAGCTTCTCTGGGCTGTATTGAAACGTCACATGTGCTTTAAATTCTTATGTATTCTGTACAATGGTACCTTGGTTCTCAAACGCCTTGGTACTCAAACACCTTGGTTCCCAAATGCCGAAAGTAAGTGTTCCAGTTTTCGAACGTTTTTTGGAAGTCAAACATCTGATGCGGCTGTCGGCTATTGTTTCCGGGGCACCTGCACCAATAAGAAGCTGCGCCTTGGTTTTTGAACATTTCAAAAGTCAAACGGACTTCCGGAATGGATTAAGTTAGGCGCTTTTGTTTTACCTATTTATTTTGCATTTTTGTTTTTGAGGCTTTTTTGGTTAATTTGTTTTTGTGACTGTGTGGAACCCAGTTCAGCTACTGATTGATTGTGTGACTGCGGAAATGGATAAAAGCCCCCCACCCCATCCAAACAATGACTGTCATCAGTGCAGGTAAGAAAATAATAAGAATTTTATTTTTTATCATCTACAATACTGTCTTCTTTATTTTATAGTACTGTACATTGATTATTGCTTTCATTTTATAGACCAATGGTCTCCTTAGATAGCAAAATTCATGTTTAGGGGTTGTTTTTAAATGTCTGGAATGGATTAATCCATTTTGCAATACTTTCTATGGGAAAGTGCACCTTGGTTTTAGAACGGACTTCCAGAACAGATTAAGTTTGAGAACCAGGGTACCACTGCATTGCTCTTTCAGGCATCTCCAAGTAGGGCTGGAAGAGGACACTGTCTGAGCACCCCTGAGAGCTTCTGCCAATCCGTGTAATCCATGCTGAGCTAGATGGACCAATGGTCTGTCTTGTTATAAGGCAGCTTCCCGTTTTTGCATGTTTCCATTCATCATTCCAGGCCTCCATTCCCCATTCTGTGGGTGAGTGGATATCTGCAAAGGCTGCAACTTCCCTTCATCTAGAATCAAAGTAAAGTGTGTGAACTTCTGGTACGGGGATGTTGATGCCCTGCTTCTCATTCTCAGCCACCAGAAAAAAATACAGAAAGACTACTCAGTCATGTTGAATAATTACACCTTGGAAAACACATGGGCGATTCTGGGTCGTGCTAGTGACTTGAGAAATGATTAAATGGCTGCTCCAAAATAAGTTGCTCTAATTAAACAAACAGTGTTGACTCAGAGTTAAATTTCAGAGTTTTTAGTTGTGGGCTGACCTTCAGGAGGACGGCAATGGCTCCATGGGGAAGTATGCTTTGCACTGGGGACATCTGGACAGATCTGGCGACAGCGTACATAACTAAGATCATTATGGAAATGTATCATCCAGGACTCTGGGTAGTTAGCCTCAATTCCATGGGAGCAGCAGAAAAATGCAGAATTCAGGTCCTTGAGAACTGCAGATTCCGTTAAAACAAAAAACCTAAGATGCTAGTCCTTATGACACCTGAAAATAAACGGTCATTACCTGCTGGAAACTTGGGAACCAAAGAGGTATACAGTTACCAGTGAATGATCCTTGGGGGTCCAAGGATTTATCTAGCAATCTGTTCTAAATTATGAAATAGTAAAACTTGCAGACCACTGGTCCCATCACCTTCTGGCAAATAGAAGGGAAAGAAATGGAGTCAGTGAGAGATTTTACTTTCTTGGGCTCCATGATCACTGCAGATGGTGACAGCAGACACGAAATTAAAAGACGCCTGCTTCTTGGGAGAAAAGCATTGACAAACCTAGTCAGCATCTTAAAAAGCAGAGACATCACCTTGCCAACAAAGGTTCGTATAGTTAAAGCTATGGTTTTTCCAGTAGTGATGTATGGAAGTGAGAGCTAGACCATAAAGAAGGCTGATCGCCGAAGAATTGATGCTTTTGAATTATGGTGCTGGAGGAGACTCTTGAGAGTCCCATGGACTGCAAGAAGATCAAACCTATCCATTCTGAAGGAAATCCGCCCTGAGTGCTCACTGGAAGGACAGATCCTGAAGCTGAGACTCCAATACTTTGGCCACCTCATGAGAAGAGAAGACTCCCTGGAAAAGACCCTGATGTTGGGAAAGATGGAGGGCCCAAGGAGAAGGGCACGACAGAGGACGAGATGGTTGGACAGTGTTCTCGAAGCTGCCAGCATGAGTTTGACCAAACTGCAGGAGGCAGTGGAAGACAGGAGTGCCTGGCGTGCTCTGGTCCATGGGGTCACAAAGAGTTGGACACGACTAAACGACTAAACAACAACAAAACTTGCAGAAGGATTGATGGAAAACAAGAGATATCACTTGTATTTCTCAATTTGCAAAGTGCATTCAGGTTAGGAATGCAGGAATCTGTCTTACACAGAGTCAGACAATTCATCCAACTAACTTGGTAGAGTCTGCACTGACTGGCAGCAGCTCTCCAGGCAGGCTTTCAGACCAGGAACTTTCTGAGTCTTACCTGGTGATGCTGGGGATTGAAGTTGGCCCTGAGATCTCCTGCATATAAAGCATAATTTCTCCACAGAAGCACCCTTTCCTTGAGGTGGAATTTGGATTATCTGGGTGCATAAATCAAAAAATGTTTATTTAAAGCAAACTACTTTAAAAACCGGTTAAGAAAATACACTCTTTGGTCTCATCAGACCTGCATCAACTCATTAGCTCAGGGTTGAGGGCCCAAAACTCAGTTTTAGAACTGCTACTGTAAGCTTCTGCTCCACATTTCTCCTTTCTTTAATTCTCTGATTTGGACTTGTGAATGCCGATTGGTTGAGGAGAGCTGTAGAGCAATCACCACAAAGGGATTTGCATAATCATGACACTCTTGTTTCTCAGCTCTCCTGATTGGCTATTGTCACTTCCTTGATTGGATGGGCCATTATAATCTTCCTCTTCCAACTGGTTCCATTATTAGAATCTCCCCGTTTCCCCCTCCTTCTTAAAAAAGAACAGTTTTGCTAGCAGCAGCAGTAGCAACAACAAAAAGAAACCTTGTTTTCATTCCCCGAAGCTTAGACAGGAAGGTTAAAAACATACAGAAAGAGGGAAGGTGTTTAATACCAACAGAAAATCTCCAGTTGTGGGGAACCTTTTTCAGCTTGAAGGTCGGATTTCCTCTTGGATGACGCAATGAGGGCCGAGCGCCAGCGGTATGCAAGGCCAGAGACATTGAGGTTTTTTTTAAAAAAATAAACAAGCAGTGTATAAATTTTATTAAACAAACAAATCAAATAAATAAAGGTGGGCATGGCCAGAGGCGAAAGTGAGTGGAGTCAAAGAGGGAGATTTTTATGCACCCGCCAGACACATTTCTCCACATGGGTACCGTAAACGCTTCTTTGCGTTTTAGTAAACGGTAATTGCTTCCCCCAAAGAATCCTGGGATGTGTAGTTTGTTAAGGGTTCTGAGAGTTGTTAGGAAACCTGTAGCCCCTCCCTGAGCAACAGTTCCCTGAGTGGCTGAAAATTAATTCTCCCTTGGAAGGTCGGCGGTTCGAATCCCCGTGACGGGGTGAGTGCCCGTTGTTCGGTCCCAGTTCCTGCCCACCTTGCAGTTTGAAAGCACACCAAAGTGCAAGTGGATAAATAGGTACTGCTCTGGCGAGAAGGTAAACGGTGTTTCCTTGTACTGCTCTCGTTTGCCAGAAGTGGCTTAGTCATACTGGCCACATGACCCGGAAGCTGTCTGTGGACAAACACCGGCTCCCTCATCCTATAGAGCGAAATGAGTGCGCAACCCCAGAGTTGTCCACAACTGGACCTAATGGTCAGGGGTACCTTTACCTTTACACCCTTAACAGACTCCAGGGTTCTTTGTGGGAAGCCATTACTTTTTAAAGTGATATGATACTGCTTTAAATGTTTAGTGAAGAAGGTGCTTGTGTGTGTGTTTTCTATTTTTTGAATCAGTGAATCTGACAAAAGAACCACTGGCCAGTTCCTGAGACTCCTGTTCCTCTCTTGGTTTGTTTTTTTTTAATCAGAAAAAAAGCCCAGAATAATAAATTAACGGTTCTGGCTGACCATTCACTTGCTACCACAAAGCCCAAGGTGATGATCAGGGCAAGCCCTACCATTAGGCAAAGTGAGACAACTGCCTCAAGTGGTGGATGCTGGAGGGAAGCACTGACAGCCTTCCCACCAGCCCTTCTCAACCCCCTGGCTTTCCTTCTGTGCTGGAGGACAGAACTGTGTGTACTGCATGAGCTGCCCTGCCCCATCTCAGCCTCAAGTGCAAGTGGACTGCTAGTCCACTTGGCCTTTGTTCGTGGGAGAGGGTTGCCATCTGGTCCTTTGACTTGGGCTGCAAAATGGCGTGTGCTTTGTCGATAATTCATTCAGTGACCTCCAGCAGAAGATTCGTTCATCCATTTCTTTTAAAGAAATGTTAGGGACTGCCCTTTGCAATGTATATACCAAAGCCTTGTTTGTAAGCAGAGCGGTTAAACCAGAGTTTCCTGGTTCTGGTGCAATGGGAAACAATGGTTTAAACAAACCACCACAGAAGTACCCAAACTGCCTAGGATTCAACAAACAAGGAAGGGACAGAGCATGCAAACACAAGGCTCCTGGTGTTTTACAACATGGTTGTCACATCTGAACTGGCCCCGCTGTGTTAATGCATGTAAGTAAGGTAAAGGGACCCCTGACCATTAGGTCCAGTCGTGACCGACTCTGGGGTTGCGGTGCTCATCTTGCTTTATTGGCTGGGTCATGTGGCCAGCATGACTAAGCCACTTCTGGCAAACCAGAGCAGCACACGGAAATGCTGTTTACCTTTCCGCCAGAGCGGTACCTATTTATCTACTTGCATTTTGACGTGCTTTCGAACTGCTAGGTTGGCAGGAGCAGGGACGGAGCAACGGGAGCTCACCCCGTTGCGGGGATTCGAACCACCAACCTTCTGATCGGCAAGTCCTAGGCTCTGTGGTTTAACCCACAGCGCCACCTGCGTCCCAAATGCATGTAAGTACACACCAATAAAGCATGGAGATAAAGAAAGCATGGAAGCATTACGAAATGTAGGAATTGAGTAGTAACAGAATAGTCATTAGAAGGTAAATATAGAATGAGAATGAGATGGCTGTTACTAGGGCAATAGTCCCCAGATAATAAAGGCGCTTTATATGAAACTATCCATCTGTGTGTGCTTTCTGTGCAAATACTATTTAAAGGGTTTCAGTTTGCTGGGGAATCTTTCCTCTTGGTTCAGCAAAAAAAAGCCACATGGCACTTTTGAAAAACTAAACTATTTTCCACCCTCCTCGTCTGTCATTTTTGCAAGGAAGCAAGAGAAGGCACGTTGCTTTTCTGATATATTGGAACAACACATCAGTTTCTTCAATTTTGCGAGGTAATAGAAAACCTCAGCCCTGACTGTGTCCATTACCTGATAAAACCCATCAATCCAGTTGAGGATCAAAAATCCTCAAATGGCAGAGCCTCACCACAGAACCTGATGCTGTTTTGTGTGACTGAGATGGGAAGGGTGAGGGAACCTGAGGTGCACCTGCTACAGGGGTGTGCCAAAATTATTCCCCCGAAATTCACAGCTCAGTTCACATTTCAGACTGCGGGGCATCCATTTCACCCGCCTTTTGTAAAGCAAGATACTTCAACCTCCTCACTCTACGCAGTGTGCCAGTGTAGTGTAGCAATTAGATTGTCAGACCAGGACCTAGGAGACCTGGGTTCAAATCACCACTCAGCCATGAAGCTCACTGCGTGACCTTGGGCCACGGTCACTATTTCTCAGCCTACCCTACCTCAGTGGGTTATTGTGGGGATTAAATAAGGAAAAGGAAAACCAGGTATGCGAGACCCCTCAAGTGTCCCAATTTAATGCAGAATTCAGCAGCCAGGTTGCTCACTGGAGCAAGACAGTTTGAGCATTTTACACCCATCCTGGTCCGACTGCACTGGCTACCAATTAGTTTCTGGGCCCCATTCAAAGTGCTGGTTTTGACCTATAAAACCTCAGACTGCTCAGGACCGTAATACCGCAAGGACCACCTCTTTCCATATGAACCTACCCGGACCCTGAGAACATCTTCTGAGGCCCTCTTCCATGTGCCTCCTCCTTGAGAGGTCTGGAGGGTGGCAACACGAGAACAGGGCCTTCTCTGCAGTGGCTCCCCATCTGTGGAATGCTCTCCCCAGGGAAGTTCGCCTGGCACCTTCATTAGACACCTTTAGGCACCCGGCAAAAATGTACCTTTTTAACCATGCCTTTGGTTCATTTGACTGACATCCTATGCCCTTTTAAAATGTGGGGGGGGGTATTGGGTTGTTGTTTTTATTTTTGTTATGTATTTTGTGGTTTTATATCTTGATTTTATTCTGTGAACCGCCCTGAGACCCCCAGGTATAGGGTGGTATATAAATACAGTGGTACCTAGGGTTACATACGCTTCAGGTTACAAACTCCGCTAACCCAGAAATATTACCTCGGGTTAAGAACTTTGCTTCAGGATGAGAACAGAAATCGTGCTCCGGCGGCACGGCAGCAGCAGGAGGCCCCATTAGCTGAAGTGGTGCTTCAGGTTAAGAACAGTTTCAGGTTAAGAACAGACCTCTGGAACGAATTAAGTACTTAACCCGAGGTACCACTGTAATAATAATAATAATAATAATAATAATAATAATAATAATAATAATAATAATAATAATTGTGACAACCCATATTTACAGAACCCACCCAATTTGGGATGCTCCATTTTCCTGGAGGCCACTCTAGGCCACGTGGCATCTCTGGACGTGGCAGGGACTAGCGCGACCTTCCCGAGGCCACTCTAGGCCTTTGACCAGGAGGCCGAAACAGCAAAGTGAGAGAGGGTTGAAATGGAGGGGCCGAGCGGATGAGCGATGAAGGGGTCAGTAGCAGGGGGGGGCAAGCGATGGAGATGGGTGGAGGGGTGCCCCATTTTTTTCTTGCAAAATGTTGGAAGGTATGGTATCCTGGGGAAAGATTGGGATATAAATGCAATCCATCGATTGCGGCACCCATGCTACACTTGTACAGTGGTACCTCAGGTTACATACGCTTCAGGTTACAGACTCCGCTAACTCAGAAATAGTGCTTCAGGTTAAGAACTTTGCTTCAGGATAATAACAGAAATCGTGCTCCGGCGGCACAGTGGCAGCAGGAGGCCCCATTAGCTAAAGTGGTGCTTCAGGTTAAGAACAGTTTCAGGTTAAGAACAGACCTCCAGAACGAATTAAGTTCTTAACCTGAGGTACCACTGTATAGAGAAGCCTGTCTTACATAGGCTTTATGTGCAAACTCTGAATGCCTCATTGCTCAAGACTGTGTTGGACGCAGAGGTGCCAGTTTGCAAGGCAATCGGGGAGGCCAATGTCGTGCCTGTGATGTCAGGGCGTTGGGAGGAGCTGGGGGTGGAGTTGAACATGGCGGCCTCGTGGCTTCGATAACTGGTGGTTTCTCTTCCTTCTCTTAGTGTTGCCACTGGCAGAAGGCTGCTTCACAACTCTCCTTCTCCTCCATGGCAGGAGAAGATGGTGAAGGAGCTGGCCACTTCACTCCATGCTTCTTTTATTGAAATTGAAATACTTTATTGTCACTTGTACAACTTGTATACAGTGAGATTACACGGACACCCCCCCCCCCACTCAGCTCTCTTAGTCTTAATTCCCCTCGTTTACTGACGCACACCCACCAAACCCGAAAGTCAGTTGCCCTGTTGTTATCTTTTCCTTCAGCAGCCTAACAGCCCATGGATAGAAGCTGTTCTTTACCCTGTTGGTGTGACTAATCATGCTTCTATATCTTCTGCCTGAGGGCAGGAGATAAAGGAAGTGCCGGCCAGGGTGTGAATCATCCCTGAGAATTTTCCTCACTCTCCTGAGGCAACGTTCTTCCACGATGCCATCCAGCGGATTCACAGGACAGCCCATAATATATTGTGCTGTATTCACCACCCTCTGTAGGCACTTCCTATCAGTTGGTGTCAAACCAGCATACCACACCGTGATGCGGTATGAAAGGACACTTTCTATTGTGGACTGGTAGAAGGAGATCATCAAATGTTGATTTCTTGGACATGGGGGAGGGGCAGCCCCTACCCCCAAAATATAGGGCCCCCCAAAGGACTTGGCCCCAAGGAGATGGCACCCCTGGTTGGGTGTGAAGTCAAACCAAGCATGCAGGGCTCACCAACTTGTTGCTGGCGCACATTTGGAATATGTCTTTTAGGGGAAGTTCACATTAAATTGCAGACAAACTTTCACGATTTTTTTTAAAAATAAAGATCATGAATTGATAGGTGACCTTCTATCGTATGTGGTGGAATTGTAAAATGATAAAGGAATTCTGGGAAATGACATATAATGAACTTTTTAAAAAAGTTTAAAATAATGGGTTTTTTTTGAAAAACCAGAAGTCTTTTTGTTAGGAATTGGAACCGAAGGAATTGAAAAGACTGTTCATGTACGCTACTACTGCTGCAAGGATGCTGCTTGCCCAGAGTTGGAAAGATGATAAGATACCTACGAAAGCGGATTGGCAGATGAAACTACTGGACTATGCAGAGATGGCAAGATTGACCGGGAAAATTAGAAATCAGGAGGATCAAAACTTCAATAGAGAATGGGATAAATATAGACTATATCTAAATGAACTCTGTAAACACTTGAACTCTTTGGCATGCTTTAAATAACTCTTGCAATGTGGCAAAGACTTTGGATATTATGGAAGACTGAAATTTGGAAGAATTTATAATATGCAGTTGACAGAGGTATTTAAAGAACCCACGGAGGGGAGGAGGGAAGTCCTAAGATTCGGCAGAATCTTGTTTTAATTTTAATATTTGCAAGAATGTTAGTTGTGTCAATGAACTTGTAAAACCAAATAAAACTTTTGGAAGTGCATCTGCCTGTCCCAAAACCTAGGAAGGATGGAAATCCTTGCATCCTTTCTGCCCAACATTGTTTCTTTCTTCCCATCAGGGAGTTTACTGGCTTTCCTAGATGCTGATCGCAGCTCAGCTTCTGACAACAGAAATTCCTTTGGCTCGCAATTACTGTACTTACGATAGAAGAGATCCCTTCTGGCCTGACCCAGATTTTGGCTTCCATCTCACACTTGTAGGTATGTATTCCTAGGCGGAATCCAGGCTCCTGGAAGGGGGCAGAAGACTGATCTTTTTTCTAGCTTAGGCAGAGGTGTCGGAGGGGGGGGGTGAAGTGGGGACGGCCCAACCCAGGTGACATCCTGAGGGGGGGTGACATTTGATGTGCTCCCTGCCCATGTGCCATTGCCCCCGCTTCTGACTGGAGGAGCAGGCAGGGGAGAGTATGAACTGTGCGATGTGTTCATCCCCGAGCCCCTGGCAAGGCTATTCCAAGAGTTTTCTCCTGGATTCCAAGTCCTACTACAGGGGAGGGACACCCCAGGCCTTGGGAGCCAATCCTGCCCTCCTGCCCCCAAAACATGGCTCCCCAGGGAAGGTGCCCCTCCCACTGACAACTGCCCCCCCACCTTGCCCCGCAGCCCAGCCCCCTGCTTCCTCCATTGGACCCCACAAAACAGGGTGGTTGGGTTTCCAGACGCTGGCCCAGATGGACCTTGGGTCAGATCCAGTCATTGGCTCTGTGCATCTTTTGACTAGCTGCTCCTCTAGCCCATTCCTGCCCTCCTCTGTCCCAAAAAGAAGGGCCACTTGCTCACCTGATGCCACCGGCTGCTCCGGGCCTTGCGCGGGGGGGGGGGCACTCTGTTGCTGCGGCCGATCAGGCATCTTAAGCACCTGAACCTAGAAGAGACGAGCAGGGAGAGCGACTCAGAAGCTGGCAGCCCCAATTCTTGGGGGGTGTTTGTGTTTGAGGAGGGGCGGCTGGCCCAATTCCTTCCATCTCTCTGCAGTTCAGTGACCTGAAAGAGGAAAGAGGCAGCCCTGAGGGCTGGCAGAGAGAGAAAGGAGGCCCCAAGTGCTATGGGTTCAAGAGCTCCAGCCCAAAGAAAAGAGAAGCATTGCCAGCTGTTAAAGGGCTGCTCTGCCTCGTCTTCTTAGGACAGACCTACCCTTCCAGGAGAAAGGGACGCGGGTGGCGCTGTGGGTTAAACCACAGAGCCTAGGGCTTGCTGATCAGAAGGTCAGCGGTTCGAATCCCCGCGATGGGGTGAGCTCCCGTTGCTCAGTCCCTGCTCCTGCCAATATAGCAGTTCAAAAGCATGTCAAAGTGCAAGTAGATAAATAGGTACCACTCTGGCGGGAATGTAAATGGCGTTTCCGTGCGCTGCTCTGGTTCGCCAGAAGCGGCTTAGTCATGCTGGCCACATGACCCGGAAGCTGTATGCCGGCTCCCTCGGCCAATAAAGCGAGATGAGCGCCGCAACCCCAGAGTCGGCCACGACTGGACCTAATGGTCAGGGGTCCCTTTACCTTACCCTTCCAGGAGAAGGAGGGTGTTATGTATTGGGTTTAACACATTTTATGTTACAAGGCACATTCTAACCAATCGTATAAGTGTTGGTAGAGTAAGTAGAGTAGAGTACTGGTAGAGTAAGTTGGTAGGGCAAGTAAGTGCATGCACTTCCAACTGTCAACTGTCAATGGTCAGTTCATGCTCTGGCATTATTATTGTGTTGTGTTGTCCAGTCAGTTCGGTTCTTGTTTTCCTATGAGTGAGCTGTTGTCATTGACAAATGTTGAATAAACGTAATTGAGGAACTTATACCGCCTTGGGCTTCTGACATTTCCCGAACATTTAACAGAAGGAGACCCCTAGGAGGGTCCTCTAAGCATCAAGGTGTCCCAGAAGAGGAGCAGAACATGAAGAAGGTGGTGGAGTCTTCCTTGAAGCCAGAGAGACCCCCAGGAAGGGGGAGAAGGCTGATGTCGTAGGGCAGCTGGAGAGATGCAAAATGGAGCCAGACAGAGGTGTAATGGTTGGGGGGCTGGACTAGGAGGACCTGGGAGAGCAGGGTTCGAATCCTTACTCAGCCATGAAGCTCCCTGGTGGACCTTGGACCAGCCTAGCCTACTTTGCAGGGCTGCTGTGAAGATAACATTTGGTGGCAGGGAGAACCATGAAGGCCACCTTGAGGTCCTGGGAGGAAAGTGAGCTAGGAATGTCCTAGTAAATGTAAATGATGAGAGGGGATAGAAAAGGGGAAGGCAGGGGAAGAGTGTGGAGGAGCTGAGCTCTCTGGAGAAGAGTGGCCGGGTCCATTTCAAGAGAGCTAAGGCTGTGCAGAGGACCCCAGGACTCACCCCAGGAGACCAAGAGAAAGCAAAGGAATGCTACTTACAGTCTGCACATTTTGTTCACGAAAAATTCCCACCCTCCTCTCTAAACTAACTATCTAAAATGCCCACCCAAGCCTAACTCTGACCCCAACCCCAGCCCCAGCCCTAAGCCTAAGCCTAGCCCTTAACTACTCCTCTATGCACAAAATAAATATACAGTGGTACCCCGCAAGACGAATGCCTCGCTAAACGAAAAACCCGCAAGACGAAAGGGTTTTCCGATTTTTAGAGGCTTCGCAAGACGAATTTCCCTATGGGCTTGCTTCGCAAGACGAAAGCCCATAGGGAAATCTCCTGGGACAGCGGGGAAGCGCAGTGCACCTTCTCCTCTGTTCCCAGACCTGTCCTGAAGGCTTGTGGTGGGAGGTCCGGGAACAGAGGAGAAGGTGCGCAGCGCTTCTCCTCTGTTCCCGGGGCTTGCGGTGGGAGGAGGGTTTTTCCTTCCCACCGCCAACATTCAGAACAGCATTCTGAATGTTGGCGGTGGGGAGGAAAGCCCTCCTCCCACCGCAAGCCTTCAGGACAGGTCCAGGAACAGAGGGGAAGGCGCGCAGCGCTTCTCCTCTGTTCCCGGACCTGTTTTGAAGACTTGCGGTGGGAGGAAGGTTTTCCTCCCCACCGCCAACATTCAGAAGGCTGTTCTGAAGGCTGGCGGTGGGAAGAAAAGCCCTTCTCCCCCGCCAGCCTTCAGAAGAGTTCCCGGAGGGCTGCCTAGGCTGCGGATAGCAGCATGCTGCCCCGCGCAAGGGGCGCTCTTAAGCAGAGCGCCCCTCGCGCGGGGCAGACATTCGCAGCTTGGGGAGCCCTGCAGGAGTTCCCCGCAGGGCTCTCCAAGCTGCGGATAGCAGCCTGCTGCCCCGCACGAGGGGCGCTCTTTAGCAGAGCGCCCCTCGCGCGGGGCAGACATCTGCAGCTTGGGGAGCCCTGCAGGACTTCCCCGCAGGGCTCTCCAAGCTGCGGATAGCAGCCTGCTGCCCCGCACGAGGGGCGCTCTTTAGCAGAGCGCCCCTCGCGCGGGGCAGACATTCACAGCTTGGGGAGCCCTGCAGGACTTCCCCGCAGGGCTCTCCAAGCTGCGGATAGCAGCCTGCTGCCCCTCGCGTGGGGCAGACATTCGCAGCTTGGGGAGCCCTACAGGACTTCCCCGCAGGGCTCTCCAAGCTGCGGATAGCAGCCTGCTGCCCCGCACGAGGGGCGCTCTTTAGCAGAGCACCCCTCGCGCGGGGCAGACATCTGCAGCTTGGGGAGCCCTGCAGGACTTCCCCGCAGGGCTCTCCAAGCTGCGGATAGCAGCCTGCTGCCCCGCACCAGGGGCGCTCTTTAGCAGAGCGCCCCTCGCGCGGGGCAGACATTCACAGCTTGGGGAGCCCTGCGGGACTTCCCCGCAGGGCTCTCCAAGCTGCGGATAGCAGCCTGCTGCCCCGCACGAGGGGCGCTCTTAAGCAGAGCGCCCCTCGCGCGGGGCAGACATTCACAGCTTGGGGAGCCCTGCAGGAGTTCCCCGCAGGGCTCTCCAAGCTGCGAATGTCTGCCCCGCGCGAGGGGCGCTCTGCTTAAGAGCGCCCCTCGTGCGGGGCAGCAGGCCGCTATCCGCAGCTTGGAGAGCCCTGCGGGGAAGTCCTGCAGGGCACCCCAAGCTGCAGATGTCTGCCTCGCACCGGGCAGCAGGCTGCTATCCGCAGCCTAGGCAGCCCTCCGGGAACTCTTCTGAAGGCTGGCGGCGGGAGAAGGGCTTTTCTTCCCACCGCCAGCCTTCAGAAGGCTGTTCTGAAGGCTGGCGGTGGGGAGAAAAGTCCTTCTCCCCCCGCCAGCCTTCAGAAGAGGTCTGGGGACAGACTGTCCCTGGACCTGGTCTGAAGGCGGTCTCCATAGGAACGCATTAATTGATTTTCAATGCATTCCTATGGGAAACCGTGCTTCGCAAGACGAAAAACTCGCAAGAAGAAAAAACTTGCGGAACGAATTAATTTCGTCTTGCGAGGCACCACTGTATACAAAATATATACACAAATGTGCACAAATGTCCACAAAATGTAAAATAAAAAATATGTAAATAGAGAACAAAAAGTAAAATAAAAAAGTAAAATAAAAGTGTTAAAATAAAAAAGTAAAATAATAAAATAAAAATTAATAAAATCAAATAAATCAAATAAAAGTAATACAGTGGTACCTCGGGTTATATACGCTTCAGGTTACAGACTCTGCTAATCCAGAAATAGTACCTCGGGTTAAGAACTTTGCTTCAGGATGAGAACAAAAATCGCACAGCGGCAGCGGGAGGCCCCATTAGCTAAGTGGTACCTCAAATTAAGAACAGTTTCAGGTTAAGAATGGACCTCCGGAACGAATTAAGTTCTTAACCCGAGGTACCACTGTAAATCAAATCAAAATAACCATCAAAGAACACCTCTCCTTATCATCTCCACTACCTCTCTCTACTACTCAACTCACCTCACTACTAACCCACAATGGCCTCCTGCAAGTCTCTGGCTTTTAAGGGAGAAGCAAAAGATGTCACACAGGAGGGCAGGTCCTTGTCACCGTGGCAACCCCCTCATCTGGATCTGGCCCCTCCTGAGAGGTGATGCTCCACAGTCAGAACTTGGAGGCATCTGGTGATACGCCTGCAGCTGGGCCACATCTTCTCTGGTCAGATTCACGTCGGCATTTCACATCCTTCTTCCTGCGGTCCCGTTTCCAAAGGGAGACCATCCCCACATCCTTCAAGGCAGGCTAGGGGGTCTCCACAGCGCAGGATTGGACCATCTGCTTTGCATACAGGTCTTCTGTCCTGGTCAGTATCTCCAGGGGGAGGGGCTGGGAATGTCCATCCCCCCATCCGAAACCCTGGAGAGCTGCTGCCAGTCAGTGCAGGCTAGTTGAAGAAGGATATTGAGCAGCTGGAAGGTGAGCAGAGGAGGGCAACCAGGATGATGAAGGGTCTGGAAACCAAGCCTGATGAGGAACAGTTGAGGCAGTTGGAAACCAAGCCTGATGAGGAATGGTTGAGGTAGTTGGAAACCAAGCCTTATGAGGAACAGTTGAGGCAGGTGGGTATGTTTAGCTTGGAGAAGAGGAGACTGAGAGGAGAGCCATCTTCCAATAGCTGAAGGCTGCAAGAGGGAGCAAGCTTGTTTTCTGCTGCTCCAGAGGGGAGGGCAGGAGAGGAGATTCGGACTAAACATTAGGAAGAACTTTCTGATGGTAAGACTCTCTGGGACGGTGGTAGACTCTCCTTCCTCGGGGGCTTTTAAGCAGAGGTTGGATAGTTTTCAGCAAATCCAAGAAAACTCGTTTTAGTTTAGTTTATTTTAAACTAAAACTCGTTTTAGTTTAGTTAATTTTTAAAAGAAAATAAGATGAATTTTGCAAAATTTACTCATTAACTGCTTAAAAGGTACTCCCTGGTGTTATTTTTTAATTTAACTTGCTAGTTTTCAAATGGCTGAAGATTTCGACAGATTCTTCTGAGCACTTGGGGTCAAGAGAAAGCAATTTAAAGCAACTGGTGTTGAGACATTTCATTCCAAATCTGCTAGACAGAGCCAGACACAGGATGATGACAGGTGGGTTTCCTGCCCGCCCCCCTAACATAAATCCTGGCTACGCCCATGCCTTCATGTCGGCATTCCAGGTCTGGTTTGTATGAAAAATGTAGTTCTTTGATCGTACAGAGGATAAATTTCTGAGATATCAAATTGAGCAAGAGTATTCTTACCTCCTCTGGGACAAGAGATGTCCCTATAGACCTACATTAGCTAAGCTCTTCTGGCACTATTGACTGATGTTCATAAGAGAGATATCCTGATTTGATTACATCATCTGCCGAAAAAGCATTCACTTTTACCCAACCATACAGAATAAAATCCCGCAGAGTGGCACATTATCCATTACCTCACGGCTGTTGCAGAGAGTCTGCCAAGTTCATCTCCTAAATGACAAGCGGGGAAGAGTCTTTGCTCTTGGTGCTACAGAACCATAAAACAGGTTAACAGCGGAGAAAGATAGCTCTGGAAGTGATCCCGACGATCTTTTGTTCATCATAATGGAATAATTCATGACCAGCATTTCCAGTTGCTATGGTACTGGAATTTTAATATTATTGTTCTAAAAGATGTCAAATAGCCATGTGCAGAAGATGTCAAAAGAGTGGAAGCTGAGACCGTACTCATAGTTAATAGATAAACAGCAATAATCTGGAATACAGAAAGTCAACATGCTTAAATTTAGCTAAGCATTTGGAAATGGATGGGGTAAATCAGTTCATAATAATCTATTTCATCTAAGCAGGGGTCAGCAGACTTTTTCAGCAGGGGGCCGGTCCACTGTCCCTCAGACCTTGTGGGGGGCCGGACTATATTTTGGACAGGAGGGGGAATGAACGAATTCCTATGCCTCACAAGTAACCCAGAGATACATTTTAAATAAAAGCACACATTCTACTCATGTAAAAACATGCTGATTCCTGGACCATCCGCGGGCCAGATTTAGAAGGTGATTGGGCCTGATCCAGCCCTCGGGCCTTAGTTTGCCTACCCATGTGTTAAGGGTGCTCTGCCTCAAGTCACTGGGATTTAAGAAGCTTAACTGATAACCTACTGACTCATGAGAAGAACCAGGGCTCTTTTTTAGCTGGAACTCACCAGAACTCAGTTCCAGCACCTCTCAGGTGGGCACCATTGCCATTCTAAGAGAACAAGATCAATGGTAAGTTCTTGGACAGGAATGGTTCTTGAAAGGGAAGGAAGGGCTGTACCCTAGTGTAGCTCACTGATGGAACATCTGCTTTTCATGCAGAAGATGTCTGGTTCAATCCCTGGCATCTCCAGGTAGAGTCTTCTTTGAGACCTCAGAAACCAGCTGTCAATTAGTGCAGACAATGCTGAGCTAAATGGGCTATCAGTCTGACTTCAGTGTAAGGCAGCTGTATATGTTCCCTAAGAGCTGGATAGGCCTTATGTATAGGAGAGGGTCCTTCCACACCCATTCCAGATGTTGATGCACAGTGCTGGATATGGAAGCTGCTGTCACCTGGCATCCACATCTGTATTTGAAGTATGGAGAAGAGCCTTCATGAGCGAACAGGGCTACGGTTTCATAAGATGTACAACTGCTCTGATTGCTTTATCTTTTCTTCACTTTTTGATATATAATTTTTATTAGATTTTCTGTTTTACAATTTTAAATACTCATTTAAATATCCTTACAATATCAATGACTTTGCTTCTTCTCTTTCCATGGTTCATTTTGCATACCATAAATCCCTGCATATTTTACATAAACTAAACCATTCAGTATTCCATTATTACATCCATCAAAACTTGTCTACGCTGTTGAGTTTATCTTAATGCTGCCCACGTTTTCAAGTGTACACAATTTCCCCCTATATATTTAATAAACATTTTCTAATTTTCTTTAAACGTATGTTCTTCTTGTTCTCTTATGCTATATGTTAAGTCCACAAGCTGCACATATTCCATCAGCTTAAGTTGCCATTCTTCTTTAGTTGGGACCTCACTCATTTTCCATTTTGGGGCTAAGGAAACAAAGGCCACAGTAGTGGCATACATAAATAACCTTTTTCGATACCTGGGAATTTCTGTTTGAATTATCCCCAACAAAAGGGACTCTGGTTTTTTGGGGAAAGTACCTTTAAACATTTTTTTCAATTCATTATGAATTATTTCCCAATTCTCTTACCCGGATTGCTTTATTTTTTCAAATATCTTTTATGAATGGGTGTTGTTTATTGGGAGAGGTTGTTTTAAATTGTTCTGAAGTGTTATGTGTTAATTTTCATTTGTAGTTGTATTTTTTGGCTTTATAAGGCTGGTTCATATTCTGGTGTAACCTTAAAAAAGGTAAAGAACCCCTGGACGGCTAAGTCCAGTCAAAGGCAACTATGGGGTTGTGGCGCTCATCTTGCTTTCAGGCCAAAGGAGCCAGTGTTTGTCCACAGACAGCTTTCCAGGTCATGTGACCAGCATGACTAAACCACTTCTGGCACAATGGAACACTGTGACGGAAACTAGAGCGCACAGAAACGCCGTTTACCTTCCCGCCGCAGTAGTACCTATTTAACTACTTGCACTGGCGTGCTTTCGAACTACTAGGCTGGCAGGAGCTGGGACAGAGCAACGGGAGCTCACCCCGTCGCGGGGATTTGAACCACTGACCTTCTGATCGGGAAGCCCAAGAAGCTCAGTGGTTTAGATCACAGCGCCACCCGCTCCCCTTACACCTGCTTAACACACACATGGCATGCTTAATGCTGACTTTCTGTGCATAGGAGGGCTCCCTAAACTTGCCACATCAGCAACAGATCTGCCTGTCTGCTGTTCTTTCTTCTCGGTGTGCAGATGAAAAAAGTATTTTGTTTTTGTGATCCCTGACCCCCTCAATAAACCAAAACAGCCACCCTCAATTCTTCCCTATGATTGAGGCAATCATTTCAGCTCACCTCTGCCAGACTTGCGCAGGTGTTCCATGAGGTTGGGAACTCTGCACACTCTGAATTTCCTGACCACATGAAGCATCTGTGTATACATGTAGCTGTGTGTCGAGATGACAGAGAGGTTCAATTCTGTTTGCATTCTAATGAGAGGCTACCAGTCCTACTTCTTGAAGCAAATACATAGCACCGTTCTCTTCGAAATTCACACTTGTCCAAAATTTTGCAATGCAGTTATCCAACCAAACAGTGTGTCTGAAAATGCTAGGCAGAAGTGCTCATAAAAATGTGCATATTGATGAAAATACCATACATTAGGGGGAACGGCTCGCAAAAAAAGTGTTTTTATTTAAAATTGCCTGCAAAAAAGTGTCCATTCACACTAAAATGCCAGTACATTTTCACGAGGAATATCTAAAGAAAATCGCAAGCTGCTGTGATAATGTGGAGAACTGAAACTGACGGACATTGTAACCAACAAATGAGGTCATCTCTCGCTGCGTCTGCCTTTGCCATGCCTTTTCAGATATGCTGACTACACCCATGTTGGGGCAAGTCTAGTGGGCTGTTGCAATGATGGAGCAGAGTGAGTGGGTGCGCGTCTTCCCCCCTCCAAGTGTAAATTAAAGGGACCCCTGACCATTAGGTCCAGTCGTGACTGACTCTGGGGTTACGGCGCTCATCTCAATTTACTGGCCGAGGGAGCCGGCGTACAGCTTCTGGGTCATGTGGCCAGCATGACCAAGCCGCTTCTGGCGAACCAGAGCAGCACACAGAAATGCCGTTTACCTTCTCGCCGGAGCAGTACTATTTATCTACTTGCACTTTTGACGTGCTTTCGAACTGCTAGGTTGGCAGGAGCAGTGAACGAGCAACGGGAGCTCACCCCGTCAAGGGGATTCGAACCGCTGACCTTCTGATCAGCAAGCCCTAGGCTCTATGGTTTAACCCACAGCGCCACCCGTGTCCCTTAAGTGTAAATTGCATACACCCAATTTAAAGCACACCAAAAAACTGGGTTTCTTAGGTCCCAATTTTTTGACCTTCCGGGTTTTCATATAGGACAGGAAACAGGCCATGAATGGTAGATCTACCAGTCCTTCCATTAAGCATTAACAACATGCACCAAGAATTCTCAAAGCACAGCAGAAAATGCTGCAGCGACAAGGCAATCGTTTGCCTCTATTGTGTTGTGCAGTATGTTGGGGGGGGGGGGAGAAGCACGGTGTTGACAACAGCAGAGAGGAGAGCTTAGATGATGAAAAGGAGCCAAGAAAAGATTACCCTACTCTTTCAGCACTCATTTAGGAGATTAATCCAGCAAACCTTGCCTTGCAGCCCTAATGCCATATTGCACACTCTTTTCCTTTGCAAGCACCGGTGCGGAATAGCACAAGCCGTTTAAACACAAAAATAGCAGAGGCTTATGTTGTTGCTCTCTCCACAGTCCAGGGAACTCCTCACTTCACGGCTTTCTGTCACGGGGCTGCTCTCCAGCTTGAACTTTTCTTGATTAAGGTGAACTTCATTTTCTCCTCTTCCCCGCATTTTTACTTCCGTGTTTTCCTCCCTGATCATATGCCATCAGTGAATGAGAAAAGAAACAACATGCCAGTGATCAGTGGGGCAGATGTAATGGATTTATGAATGAATACATACAGAACTGACAGTCTGATCCATCCATCCTACTGAATGGCCCTGAAGAGCGAGCAGAGCTGGAAAAACACAACGCACATATTTCAGACAAGCCTCCAGCCGCCCCAGGAAGAGTTGGAATCGCACAACACTCGCTTTATTAATCTGATTTACACAGCTGAGAAACTGCTTCTCAGCAAAACCACAACTTGTTAGCTTTCCTGAGCGGCTATGACAAGTGATTTGCAGCTGCATACAATAGCATTTAAAGATGTTTAAAACGAACTTATTGCCACTGGAGAGAGGTGAGATTTTGTTTGTTTGCCTGTTTTTACTTGCAGGCAAAGCAATCAGTGATAATATATTGGGGCGTATCAAAAATAGATAAAACTCGACCAGGAAAAAAGCGAAGTAGGACTGAAAATGCAAGGAGCTGCTTTATATTGAATTAGGACATTGGTCTATCTAGCTCAGGATTGTTTACACTGACTAGTGGTGTCTCTCCAGGGTTTGAGAGCAGGATCTCTCGCAGCTCTACCTAGAGACAGCAGGGATTGAACCCGGGACCTTCTGCATGCACAGCAGAAGCTCTTCAAACAAACTGCATCCCATCCCTTCAAGTAATCTACTGTCAGGGGCTGGACTGAGGAGGAATGATGGGAACTACCCCCCCCCTGCCAAGAAGGGGGCCTGGTAAGCCCAGTCCCAAATAATAGATCACAAGATGTGTCACATGAATTCCACTTGAACGGCAATTCCCAGTGTTATGTACTGAAGTTCTCACCCTGGGCCAGCAGGAGGATACTGTAGATAGTTTTCACTCAGGTCCGCATATGCAAATAAGGAATTGAAAGTGGCGTTCAGTGATTGGATAGTTACAGAAAGTTGTTACTGTTGCTTTGTAGTTTTGCTCTATATAAGCAGGTTGGCTGAACCCTTCAGTTCAGTTCTGTTCTGGCCTATGAACAAACAAGAGCTGTCTGAAGAATCGCTGTGTCGTCTCATACGTTCACCCACAACTTAAGACCCAGTAATTTGGGGAGGAGGTTCAAATATTTTATTGGGGGGACAAAGGGATCTCGCACCTCTCCTGACTCGGTGCCTATGTCCCTCACTATAATCTATGTTATAAATATCATTTACATTTCTATCCCTCCCTTCTATCAAAGGAGCCCAGAGAGGCAAACTTGTTAATACTTAAGCAATGCAATTAAAACTTCTTTAAAAGTTTAAAATAATCTTCTGAAAACAGTTAAAAAGATAAAGGACCCCTGACAGTTAAGTCCAGTTGTGAACGACTCTAGGATTGCGGCATTCATCTCGCTTTACTGGCCGAGGGAGCCTACGTTTGTCCGCAGACAGTTTTTCCGGGCCATGTGGCCAGCATGACTAAGCCGCTTCTAGCAAAACCAGAGCAGTGCACGGAAACGCCGTTTACCTTCCCGCTGGAGCGGTACCTATTTATCTACTTGCACTTTGACATGCTTTCGAGCTACTAGGTTGGCAGGAGCAGGGACCGGGCAACACGAGCTCACCCCATCGCGGAGATTCAAACTGTCGACCTTCCAATCGGCAAGCCCTAGGCTCAGTGGTTTAGACCACAGTGCCACCCGCGTCCCCACAGTGCCACCTGTGTCCCCTGAAAACAGTTAAATACCTGTAGAAGCAATCACTTGTTTGCTGGGGACAGGACTTTCAGATGTCAAATGTCTGGGTAAGCAGGAATGACCGCTCCCCGCATAAAACGGGGGGCGCGCGCAGCCCCTGGATCTGGAGCGGCTCCATCAGCATAGGCTTGGCTTTGCCTTCCCTCAGGTGGGATACCTGGAGGTCTCCGCCTACCTCAGTCAGTTGTCCAATCCCACCTGTGGTAAGTGTTGCCAAGGAGACCAGGCCAGGTAGGGGAGGGATTACCTGCCCACACAATAGAGGGAGGCTCTTACCTGGGAATCCTCACTTGGCTCCAGAGCTTCTCCCACCCTACCCACCCTCAGTTAATGTCTTACTTTGCAGGTTAACTTTTCTTCACAGGTATGCGGGCGCTGCTACGTTAAGGTCGCTGTTAAAGGGCCAGAAAGGAATTTCCCTGCATTGGCAGGTTTCGCCTTTCCCGTAGCAAAACGTCACAACTTTGGCGGTATCAGGCCTTGGGCGGAATCCGTTAGTCCATCTTCCTCTTTGCGGCGGCAATACCAGGGTTCCCCGTTAAAGGGGTTTCTGAAGGGAGGCTTTGACCGTACGCCGAAAGGTTGTCATTGCTCTCCCCTGCGGTGGCGGCGTAACGGGGGCGGCTATCTCTGCTTGAACATATGTTCTCCAGAGCCGGCCCATCCCCCCACACACACACTGGATAACCCTGATGCTCCCTAGGTCCCCGGCTGGGCACTGGGGAGGGAGAACGCCCAATGCCTGAGCCAAGCCACATTTGAAATTTAATAAAGTTGTGGCCAATTTAATCCCATAGCACGTTGTCTTGAGTCGTTATTCCACATGTTGGGGGGGGACCGCTCAGGATCTGGGGACTCCGCCTGTCCACGCAATGTTGATAAATTTCTCCTATCGGTCATTCTCAATGGGGCTGATGAGAGTTGGTGTGCATTGGCTTCTTCCTGCAAGCAAATGGATATTTCCTCTGCTAAAGCCCATGCATGTTGCATCTAAAGATGTTATGCATGTGCAACGTCAAAGAGCACAACTCTGCCAGCCAGAGATCAGTTGCAGCCACCGCCGGAATGTCCTTTTGTCACCTCAGTTGTGACAGGCAGGGAAAGTCGCAACACCAGACGCTTTGTCGGGAGCTGTGACAAACACATCTAATTTCAGATTCCTCTACCGATCCTTCAAGTTGTTTTCATAAAGCTTTCACTCACAGTTGGCCACACCGCGCTAGCTTTGTTAGGCAACATCTCTGGGTAATATACTTTCCTGGCAGGGCTGCAAAATGTCAGCCGATGAAATTAATCTTGCTTTCTCCCTTTCGCTGCAATCAACAGCAACAGCAGAACAAATAATCCCATTTCCCATTGTGCCTCAGAAAGTGCAAGGCTCTCTCTGCCTCTTGGCTCCTCTTTTTCAGGGTCACCCAGCTAACATTTTTCCTGCCCTCAGATGATCTTTGCACCATCCAGGGGAGCTTGCCTTGCTGAATGCCGACCTAGAAAACCCGTGGATGATATTAAACTCATACATTTATGTCGCAAAAATCACTCGGCCATTCCTACAGCCTCCAAACAGAAACTCCAGAAATTGTTCTTTCAGTCTTAATTGAATTTGGACACATCAATCTATTTCCAGTCTACATTCATTCATAAGTACATTTCATTCCATTCCTCCATTGATTTACATTATATATATATATATATATATATATATATATATATATATATATAACTGCATGGAAATTTGCATTTAAATAAGCATTTTTGAATGTACCTCCTCTCATCTTTAAAAAAAAGAATCTGCATAAAAAATTGCATTTAAATGCATATCCATATCTTTGGGTTCATTTTCCTCATTGTGATTTATTTCTTGAGCTGAGAACTGCAATAAAAATATCCCGAATGTGTAAAAGCTGGAAGATAAAGCTGCAATCCTAACCCCACTTGCTTGGAAGTAAGCCCTGTTGAATCCTGGTGTAGCCAGGGCCGGCCCTGCTGTAAGGCAGAGTGAGGATGCTGCCTCAAGCAGCTGATTTTAGATGTCACAAAAGGGCAGCAAATTATTGGTTATTAAATTTATTAGTATTGCATTTTTACTCCCATGGAAAGGCACTTGTGGGATTTCCTGCTTTGGGGGCCTGGATAGCTCAGTTGGTTAGCACATGGTGCTGATAATGCCAAGGCTGCAGGTTCGATCCCCGAATGGGATGACTGCCTATTCCTGCACTGCAGGGGGTTGGACTAGATGATCCTCGGGGTCCCTTCCAACTCTGCAATTCTATGATTCTATGGAAAATAACTTGGCCAGTTTGGGGGACTGTGCATCTTGCCTTGCAGGTGGGGCACACGCTGCCTTAGGCAGCGAAGTCCCTTGAGCCAGTCCTGGGTGTCGTGGTTAAAGCAGGGATGGAGAAGCAGTGGTTCTCTAGATGTTGCTGTACTGGTAGATCGTGATCTACTGGTAGATCACTGGACGTCTGTGGTAGATCAGTGGTAGATCAGTGGCTCCCCCCAAAAGAAGCTTAACAGCTTTTGCTCCTCCATCAACTTTGACCTGAACCCCTAAAAACGGGTCTTACTCCTGCCTAAAAACAGTTCAACAACTTTGACCTGAACCCCCCAAAACGGGCCTTTACTCCTTCCTAAAAACAGCTCAACAACTTTGACCTGAACCCCCCAAAATGGGCCTTACTCCTTCCTAAAAACAGCTCAACAACTTTGACCTGAACCCCTAAAAATGGGCCTTACTCCTGCCTAAAAACAACTCAACAAATTTGACCTGAACCCCTAAAAATGGGCCTTACTCCTTCCTAAAAACAGCTCAGCAACTTTGACCTGAACCCCTAAAAATGGGCCTTACTCCTTCCTAAAAACAGCTCAGCAACTTTGACCTGAACCCCCTCCCCTAAAAAGGGGGGTAGATCACTGCCAGTTTTTAACTCTGTGAGTAGATCGCAGTCTCTTGGGAGTTGGCCACCCCAGTAACTCCAACTGTGATCAGCCCCACTCAGCACAGTGTTGGATTTAAACTATGCCATTGAAGCGTTTTGATCAACCTGTGTACATGCATCAGTGGTGCAGAGCAGGGGGAAAGGCAAGGAGCTAAACCGAGCCTGAGTGATGCTCTGTACTAACCGCAGAAGCATGACAGACCCAGAACAACACAAAATCCCCCAAAACATCAGTTCTATTTCAGAAGCAAGGCCAGGTAACCAAGAACTGCAAAACTGAAGGAGGAATTGATATGTGGGTGATTTTGGAGGCGTCGCTACCTGCCAGGTGAATGGTCCTCTCTCACGGTGGGAGGGCAGGTTGTCTTGGTTTCATGCCTTGAATGGGCACAGGTGCCACCACCTGCCGTAACCACAGCTCCGCACCTGCCTTGGCATTCAGACGGTGACAGTTTGTTGGAGCAAGAGATGGACAACAGGCTGCTGATAGCATCTGGGAGGGCTGTGGCAGCCAGGGATAGGTTGCCAAGAGCGAGAGGGAGAGAGAGCTTGAGCAAAGTTGTGCCAACAGCTCTATATCAGTGCCATGGCTCATTATGAGCAAAGCCTATAGCTCTGAGCGCTTCAGAAACCAGGAAAGAGGTCTGCCCATCAGATGGAGCATCAACACACTGGAAATTTGGTGACTGGCAGGTGTAAGGTCCTTCTGGCAAACCTGGAGGTATGGTGTTCTCATTCATAGATAGATAGATAGATAGATAGATAGATAGATAGATAGATAGATACATTTTCTGTTTTACAATTTAGAATATTCATTTAAACAACTGAAATATACTCAGAGTCGTGAGTGGATTTCATGCTCTTTATTCAGCTCATAGTGGTGAGGAGAAATGGAAGTTCTCCCAGAATGTCTGCTTTATATACATTATTTACACAATGGACCTCACGTGATTTCATGTTGTTGTTGTTGCTTAGTCATTTAGTCGTGTCCGACTCTTTGTGGCCCCATGGACCAGAGCACGCCAGGCACTCCTTTCTTCCACGGCCTCCCGCAGTTTGGTCAAACTCATGCTGGTAGCTTCGAGAACACTGCCCAACCATCTCATCTTCTGTCGTCCCCTTCTCCTTGTGCCCTCAATCTTTACCAACATCAGGGTCTTTTCCAGGGAGTCTTCTCTTCTCATGAGGTGGCCAAAGTATTAAAGCCTCAGCTTCAGGATCTGTCCTTCCAGTGGGCACTCAGGGCTGTTTTCCTTAAGAATGGATACGTTTGATCTTCTTGCAATCCATGGGACTCTCAAGAGTCTCCTCCAGCACCATAATTCAAAAGCATCAATTCTTCGGCGATCAGCCTTTTTTATGGTCCAGATCTCACTTCCATACATCACTACGGGGAAAACCATAGCTTTAACTATACGAACCTTTGTTGGCAAGGTGATGTCTCTGCTTTTCAAGATGCTGTCTAGCCCCTTCATAGGGAATTGTAGTTCTGTGAGGGGAACTACAGCTCTTGGCACCCCTAACAGACAACAGCTCCCAGAATTCTTTGGGGGAAGCCATGATTGTTTCAAGTGGTTTCATAGACTACTGTGAATGTGGCCTAAGGAGGAGGAAGTTTGCAGGCAGAGCTACTCATTGGATTCATAAACAGGAAGGCAGGTACGTGGGGGGTAGCTGAAGGCTAGCTGGGGTTGGTGGTGCTGTGCCCCATTTGCCCTAATGGACCAAATTCCAGTAGTATAGAGTTTCACTTTCAGTTGTTTCGTCTTCTCCTATGGCTGAGAAGGAAACTTCTCTCTCCCCTACGATTGACCAATAGCAGCATAGGGAAAACCATGTCAGAGGAATCAGTCTTGTACTTGGTTACACCATTGACCTGTCCAGCTCTGTATGGCAGGGGTCAGCAAACTTTTTCAGCAGGGGGCTGGTCCGTTGTCCCTCAGACCTTGTGGGGGGCCGGGCTATATTTTGGAAAGAAAAATGAACGAATTCCTATGCCCCACAAATAACCCAGAGATGCATTTTAAATAAAAACACACATTCTACTCATGTAAAAACACCAGGCAGGTCCCACAAATAACCTAGAGATGCATTTTAAATAAAAGGACACATTCTACTCATGTAAAACACACTGATTCCCGGACCGTCTGCGGGCTGGATTGAGAAGGCGATTGGGCTGGATCCAGCCCCCGGGCCTTAGTTTGCCTACCCAAGCTGTATGGTCTACGGCAGCAGCAGGGGAGCTAAAGCCCTCGAGAACTTCAACTCCCATGGCCAAACGGTTGTTAGATCATGGGAGTTGTAGTCCAACAACACCGGGAGGTTCCACAGGTTCCCTTTATCCTTGGCACACATTTCACATTCTTTGGTGGGAGCCATCAGGTCTCTTCTTATGTCTGTAATGGGTCAGCCATCAGTTTTGTTTTCTTCCTTTCATCCACCAAAGTAGATAACTGTCCTCAAGTCTACCCTCATTTCCATCTTTTCCTTGATAGATTGTTCCATAGTACTGTTTCCATATGGCCCCCTGTTTGCAAGCAGCATTGTACTGCAAGCATTTCAGCATTTGCAAGATGTAAGTGAATATGTAGGTCACTGTGACAAGCTTCAGAGGGTACCTGGGTTTTGGCAAAGGTACGGCCTTTGACCAGCCAGCAAACTGTCACTCAAGTGCTGCTTCTAAAATACTTTCCTTGCATTGAGCTAATCTCCATTCAGGATAGGGATAATGGAGATAAACACACACACACACACAACCTCAAAAAGGAAACTGTAAAGTTGGAAAGGGTTCAGGAAAGGACAACCAAAATGATCAAGGGGAAGAAGCCAATCCCCGATGTGGAAAAGTTACAACATTTGGAGTGTTTTAGTTTGGAGAAAGGGCAAGTAAGAGGGGACATGATAGAAGTTTATAAGATTAGGCACGGCTGAGAGAATGTGGACAGAGAAAAGTTTTCTCCCTTCTCTCATAACACTAGGGACTCAGCTACATTAGTAAAAAAAAAAAAAATGTTTTACGTGAGTTATAACACTGTGAAACCAGATGGCACTGTAGAGTTCGACCCTTCGGCAAGGTGATTCCCATTAGGAGCTTTCCAATGCATTTTCCTGATTTTTAATTTTTTTTATTGTTTCTAGATCCAGCCGAGAACTCAGGCATGCCGGCTTGCCCCCGCACTTGAGAGGGCTGGCACCATGTGATATTTTAAGGTTGTTTCAATTAATATTCTAAAATGTGAAAGAGAAAAATTAATAAAATTATAGGGGGGGGAGAAATAGATTACTGCAATGAACTCTGCATAGGGCTTTCCTTGAATATGGTCTGGAAGCTGCAGCTAGTGCAGAACTCTGTCGCTTGGTTATTGTATTGCAGGGGGAGAACCAAGAGAGGAGGAGGAGGAGGAGATGAAGAAGGAGGAGGAGGAGGAGGAGGAGGAGGAGGAGGAGGAGGAGGAGGAGGAGGAGGAGAAAAGCACTAAGAATTTAATAGTGTAAGACAGACGATGGCAGAATAAAATCACTTGGGAGAGAGGCTGTATAAAACAGACTACATACATTGACCGTAAAACAAGCTCTTGAGACTAGAACCGTTCTATGGGGATGGGATCCACCGCCTCTGCTAAGAATATGCAAACAACACTTAAGCTGCTCCAACTAAAAAATGCAAACAGCAGCAAGTTGAAATCAAAAAGAATAAATGAGAAATGACTGTGATTTGGAAGAAAGGGTGTGGATTGGGTAGAAGAGTGTGGAGGGAGCAAAATACAAACAGCAGCAATGTTAAATCAAAGGGAATAAATGAAAAAGATCCGGAAGGGTTTGGAAGGAAAGGGACTGGTTTCAATTTGGAAGGGAAGCAAATGAAAAGTCTTCAATGGCTCCGCCACAGTTCCATATATATATATAATGCCCCGCAGAGGCAGAACTTGGAGAAAAGTGAGAAGCATGTGAAATCAAAGCTACCGGTATTTATTTCGTTCAGCATTTCCCCCCACCAAAAGCACTGGGATTGGATAGCCCTGGAAAAACAATTCCCTCTATTTCCATTGCTTCAGTTTGGGGCATACAGACCCTTGGATAAAATAAAATATTTTCCTCATGACAATAAAATACAAAAATGCATTATATTAGGGGAAATTGCTTTGCTAGACAAAATTGCATACAAGGATGTGAATTTTGCACTAGAATATTGATGTGTTTTCAGGAGGTTTTTCTTAGGGAGGAAAGGCTCAGCAACAGACGCTGGGCTCAGAAGTCATGATTCAGGAGCTCAGGAGAAGTTCAGAAATAGAGGAAAGCAATGAGGATGTTCCAACAAGTTTCCCTGCTCCTCCTGCCAAGCTTTTAAGGTATAACGTGTTCACTCATGGGACTCTCTCGCCTTGTGGGAATGTCAAACTTGCAAGGATGTGCTGTGTTGGGGCAGGTGAAGGTGGCATCTGGTTCTAGATGACCAGGCTGCATCCTCCTGTTCTGGCTCTGTTGCTGATGCCCTCCTGCTTCCCCACTCAGTTGATGCCACCTTCTCCAACCTCCGCTGTGGTTCTCCACTCCGCAGCAAGTTTATTATTATTATTATTATTATTATTATTATTATTATTATTATTATTATTATTATTTATACCCCGCCCTCCCCAGTCAAGGCCGGGCTCAGGGTGGCTAACAAGCAATAATAAAAACAAGTTGAATGGATACAACTTAAAAACAAGATTAAAATACAACATTAAAATATTGAAACATTAAAATATTAAAATGCAGCCTCATCACAGGAGGAGAAAGGAAAAAGGAAAAAGGAAAAAGAAAGAGGGGGAGGGAATCAAATTGGCGCCAGGAGGAACAACTCTGTCTTACAGGCCCTGCGGAAAGAAATCAGATCCTTCAGGGCCCTGGTCTCATGAGGCAGAGCGTTCCACCAGGCCAGAGCCAGAGTTGAAAAGGCCCTGGCTCTGGTTGAAGCTAATCTAACTTCCTTAGGGCCCGGGACCACTAGGGTGTTGCTATTTATGGACCTTGAGGCTCTCCGTGGGGCATACCGGGAGAGGCGGTCCCGTAGGTACAAGAAGGTTTAAGGGATGGAAGAGTCAGCATCCCTGTTCCCCCTTCCAAAGCAGTGGATATCAGAACACACACGTGAGACACCCCTTCCTCCAACCCATGTTCCCACCATTCAGCAGCCTCCTCTGTTTCTTCCTCCTACACCAGGGCTTGCCAATCCAACCCCAACCTTGATGCCATTGCAGGGTTTATGACAGTCGGATGCTCTCTGGAAGATGCAACCCTGCAATGAGAACCGAAGTCCAATACGACTGGACATGGGTGGGTTTAGGGTGCTATCTAGTCCTTTGCCACAGGCAGTAAAGTGACCTGCCCAACTTTCAGAGCAAACCCTCACAAAGGTGGGTGTGAGAAATTTCAGCAACATCCCTGCTGAAAAGGGTGAAACAGATGGAGACGCCCAGTTCCAAATTCTGCCCTTCTGACTAACAGCTATTGCTTATGACTGGCAATGGAAGCAAGTCTCTGATCAGAAATCTTGTTCCCTCTCCATTTCTGAGACAGGAAATTTGCGGGTGATAAAGGTCTCGAGGATGCAGAAGGTCATAAAGGATATTGGAATAAGGGACAGAAAGTGCACTCAGCATGTAGCAATGCAGGGAGATATGAGAGATCCAGATAACTGGATTTTGCCTGTTGAACATCCAAGTCCTAAATAGACCACCTTCATGTCCTTTAAATGGAGAAGGGTGAATCAATAAGGAATGTGGGTGAGTGAGCTATGATTTTGGAGAGATGTTCATCTGTACTTAGCTGTACTGCAGAACTAGGGGCCAAATGTGGCCATCCATACTTCTCTTTCTGGTCTTTGGGACACTCCCCAGTTCACTCCCAACCACAAGGGGAGCCCCGTGTAAACAGCATTGCAGCAATTTGGTTTTGACGTTAGCAATGCCTCGACTGCTGTAGACTGCTGTAGTCATGCTTTCCCTATTCAGGCAGCATTTGGGGAGTTATTTGATCAGGGCAATTCCACTTATGTGAGAGTAAGCCCTGGTGAATTCAACAGGATTACTTCTGAGTAGACACAGTTAGGGTTTGTGGTGTTAATCTTTTTTTTAAGCAGTTCATGGCCAACACTCACACAGAGAGAGAGACATAAAATGAGTCTGCTGGATCTCTGTGGGTCAGGCCCATAGCTCATTTAGTCCAGCATTCTGTTCTCACAGTGGCCAACCAGATGCCTATGGAAAACCAACAAGCTGCGCATGAGTGCAGCAGCACTTTGCCCACCTGCGACAAACAGCAAAAAGATCTTTAGATCAGAGTGCGCAGGACTGACAAATCCCGGCTGTCAGACTGGCCTGAAAAAAAGATGTCAACAGCATCAGACTCAGCCGTGCCGCAAAGTTATGTGCCATGTCACTGAGTGTAACACTGGACTCCCATGTGAGCTAGGTAGCAAAGCCTTTCATATTGATTGGCTATCAGGCAACTTGCTCTATTTGCACATTTCCCCCTGCAAGTGTTTTAGCTGAGATAGGATGGGGACCAAAGGCTGACAGTTTGGCAGGCCTGCAATTAATGCCTTGCCATTTCCAGGACACGCTCTGCTGAAAACAGTAAACGACCCCGGCAGGAAGACAGAATGGGGGTAGCAGGAAGGAGGGAGAATGGGACTGTCACGGTCCAGTCAAAGTCCTGGCGGAAGACGTCAGGACCAGGGGCAAGATGCAGGGGTGGGAGCAGGAACGAGAGTCTGGAAACCAGGAGTCAGGAAGCCAAGGGTCCAAGGATCAGGAAACAAGGAGTCAAGAAGCCAAACACAGCAAGGCAGGAAGTGTGTTGCTATGGCAAAGGTAAAGGTAAAGGTAAAGGGACCCCTGACCATTAGGTCCAGTCATGACCGACTCTGGGGTTGTGGAGCTCATCTCGCTTTACTGGCCGAGGGAGCCGGCGTACAGCTTCAGAGTCATGTGGCCAGTATGACTAAGCTGCTTCTGGCTTAGTCGCTGCTGAACCAGAGCAGCGCACGGAAACACCGTTTATCTTCCCGCCAGAGCGGTACCTATTTACCTACTTGCACTTTGACATGCTTTCGAACTGCTAGGTTGGAAGGAGCAGGGACCAAGCAACAGGAGCTCACCCTGTCGCGGGGATTCGAACCGCCGACCTTCTGCTCGGCAAGTCCTAGGCTCTGTGGTTTAGCCCACAGCGCCACCCGCGTCCCTGCTATGGTGAAGAGCCAAAGGGAAATGCTGACTGTATATCCCTTCCCAGCTCTTGCCACCAGGTGCTGTGAGTTACCAATCGGCCTCACCTGTGCGGCTGTGCCTTGCCTCTTCAGAACAAACTTAGAAAGGCCCCAGTCCTGCAAAGCCCAACCGGTCACAGGGCCTGGCTCCTGCACGCACTCCTGACAGGGACTCTGTGGCCTCCAGGACAACCATGGGGCTATCTCAAATGGTCATTGGTCAAACACACCAGGCAAAGTACACCTTGTTATTGTCGTTATCCTTATTGCTATGAGTTTTCAAGGACAGGTATCTGGAGGGGAGAACGGAGGCAGCATGCAGCCTTCAGACCACCTGGAATCTGCCAGACTGTGGATTTTGAAGTGGACATAAGGCAGTAAAAAGAGCCTATTGGATAAGGCCAATGGTCTGTCCAGTACAGAATCCTGTTCTGATGGTGACCAACCTATGAGAAACTTGCTGGCAGAAATGACTGGCAGAATCCGGGACCTAGGAGAAGAGACAGTGGAAGAGGACTGGAAAAAGTTCAACGACTACTTGCAAAAGCATTGTAAATTGTATGAATGTTAAGATGATGCAGGATAGAAAATAATCTGGCATTAGTAATTTAGTGGAAAGAGGCATGAAAATAAGCGAACTATAAGAACAAGGTTGAAATTTTGATTAATATTATGTCAAATTTAAATACCTAAATATTTGATAACAAAGTTTAAAATTGGAGACATAATATTTGAAAATTACAAAATAAGGTTTGAAAGAAGGTGAAGCACTGCTGAATATAACTTTATAAATGGGAACGCAGGAAAGGGAGATGTGAGGAAGTCCGAAAGGAAGGTTATGGAAATTTGGTTTATTGAAATCTAATTATGCTGTATGTTATTTGTTTTGTGTTTACTTTTTTTTCTATGTTGGTGATGGTGTTTTATGTGTTTGGGGATGTATTGTTTAAAACCTTTAATAAATATTATATATATATAAAAAAACCCCTATGAGAAACTTGCAATCAGGGCCCAAGCACAAAAGCACTTTCCCCTCCTGTAATTTACAGCAATGACCTAGGTTTCCTGCTCCCAAACATGACTGTGCTAGAGGTACAAGTGAAGATGGAATATTTTTTATTTCAATTCTGAGTCATTTTTTTTCTAGTGCCTACTGGACACGCTAAGTCCTCATTGGGCTATTTAGGAGGGGCATAACTCCATTTTAGGTTCCCTCCCCCTTATATCTTTTTGAGGGAGTGTCAGTGTTCACATTTCACTTACATTTTTTTAAAAAAATCTGCATTTCTCCATTGGTTTTCTCTGTAGAACTCTCACTTCCATCCCTGGGGACATTTAAAAATAGCTTTTCAGAGTGAATCACAAAATGACCTATCCAAACAATGAGATGGTTCTCTCTAACTTTTTTATACCTATGCATATCTCCCTCTGGCCCCCATTCCCAAGTGACTCCATTTAATTCGCCCTCTCTGCTTTTCAGTCCCTGCTGTCTTTTCTTTGGTTGTCATTCTGTGCCCACTGAGGGTGCTCAGTCTGCAGTGGTACTGGGGTGGGTGTAAAATCCAAGTTTGGGGCAAGTACTCTTTGCTGAGAGAGCACCAGCAGAGATTTAAAGTTCAAAATATGCAGCAAAGTGTGGAAATATAGGCTGTTAGACCTTTAAAATATGCCCTTTCGAGTGAGTTCCAAAATTACCCTCTTCTCCCAACATAGGAAAAGACCACATGTTTGGTAAGTTAAGAATTAGATTACTTACAAACTCTTCAAAGGTCTGGTTCATGTGCTTTTACATACCTCAGTCAGGCAAGTTGCACAAGCAGTAAAACTTAGTGGTAAAAATTCCTAGATTATTGGCATAGGAACTCAAAAGAGGCTGGTGAGAGCCATACGGTTGAGCTGGAGCAGCCAGCTCAAACCTCTCCACACACTGAGCTTCTCAGGTAGATTTGTGGGGGGGGAAACAGGCCATTTCCAACGATGGTAAGGGAAGTGACATAGCTAAGCCTGGCAGGACAGCTTACTCTGTGGTATTAACCCTTTCATGCATTAATTGGACTGAAGCATGTTGGTTATATGGGACTGGTTATCCCACAATTAGACTGTTTGGATGTCCTCCAACCCAGCCCCATAAGAGTTTTTTCTAAAGTTTTTTCTGTATTTCAGAAAACTTTGGAATACCCATTCCCCAAGTCTTTTTCCTTTTGTGAATGGATGGTGCAATTCTGGCTACATAAGCACAGGCACTCAGAGAACGTACACTGGGCACCATTTCCACGAGCTTGTTGGTTTATTCAAGATCTTTCATTTCATACTATAGGAAATTTATTTCTTACTTCATGTTTATGCGAGCCGTGCCTTTCCATTTTCCTCTTCAAATATATTCAGCTTTTCCCTCTTATTATCTTGGATCATTAGCTTGCATCCCGTTATGTAATGCGATCGCTGGAGCCTGTTAGAATATGTCACAATGCAAGATTGTGTCTCAAGCAGAGCATTTAAGGGAAAAATTATTTTCTCTCTGCTGTGGCATTATTACAGTGAGGAATTCAAAGACTGAGCTGTTTCCCTTGTTGCATCTGCAGGAAGGAACGATGATTTTTGTTAGCTTTACCACTAACTTGTATCTCTCTCTCACACACACACGTTGCAACAAGGTTATTCAACGTGTAGCTAGGTAGGGCAAGTTATGAAGGGTGCTAGACTCTTTCTTTTAGATTGCCTTTGCAATACAGTGGTACCTCGGGTTAAGTACTTAATTCGTTCCGGAGGTCCGTATTTAACCTGAAACTGTTCTTAACCTGAAGCACCACTTTAGCTAATGGGGCCTTCTGCTGCTGCCGCACCGCCGGAGCACAATTTCTGTTCTCATCCTGAAGCAAAGTTCTTAACCCGAGGTACTATTTCTGGGTTAGTGGAGTCTGTAACCTGAAGTGTCTGTAACCCAAGGTACCACTGTATTGCTCAGGGGAGACTAGTCCAGTTAAGGTAAATGGGGCACTGCCTTACCAACCTTAGTCAGCTCTCAGTCAACCCATTCACTTGCCTGGCTTTGTAATTGCAACCAATTCAGGGGGTAGGATTGCCCATCATTTTTTCTTACTTCTGAGTCTTGGCCTTGGCCTTGTGTATTCAACAGGGAGGACCATGGAGGCAAAACCAGAATGGAAGTCATTCCCACAGGAGGCAGTGATAGCCACCAAATTGGGTGACATTAAAAGAGGATTGGGTAAATTGATGGAGGAGAAGGCAATCATTGACTGCTAGTCATGATGCCTCTGCTTGTTTACAAAGCCATTGTACTACCAACCTTACTGTATGCTTGTGAAACGTGGACCACTTACAAACGCCATCTCCAACTCCTTGAAAGATTCCATCAACGGTGTCTCTGAAAAATTCTACACATCACTTGGGAAGACAGGCAAACTAATTCCAGTGTACTGTAAGAAGCAAAGATCACCAGTGTCAAAGTGATGATTCTTCAACATCAACTTTGTTGGACTGGTCATGTTGTGCGGATGCCCGATTATCATCTTTCAAAGCAACTACTCTATTTTGAACTTAAAAATGGAAAGCGTAATGCTGGTGGTCAACAAAAGAGGTTTAAATATTCGCTCAAAGCAAATCTAAAAAAAAAGTAGTATAAACACCGACAATTGGGAAACACTGACCTGCGGGCGTTCCAATTGGAGAACAGCCTTTTCCGAAGGAGTCACGGACTTTGAAGACACTCAAACTCAGGACGGAAGGGGGAAACGTGCTAAGAGGGAGGCACACTTGGCAAACCCTCACCATGATCAAGTCCCACCCAGAAAGCTATGTCCCCACTGTGGAAGGTGTGGGGATCCAGAATTGGCCTCCACAGCCACTTAGGGACTCATTGTTAAAACCATGTTCATGGAAGACAATCTTACTGGGCTACAAGTGATCACCAAAAAAGAAGAAGAAGAGGAAGAAGACGAAGAAGAAGCTCTGCCTCCACTGTCAGAGGCACTATGCCTCTGAATACCATTTGTTTGGAATAGCAGGTGGGCCCAGGGCTCTTGCATTCATTTTCCTCTCACGGGCTTCCCACAGGCATTTGGTTGGCCACAAAATGCAATTGTCGAAATTTGGCAGCGTTCAGCAGCTGACATGCAATAGCAGTTAGTATTTTATACTGTTTGGTTGAAGTTATGCCTGTTTGTAACTTCATACATTTTATACAAACTCCATGGGTCCATTTAGCCTAACCAATAAAAGCAGCCAAATTTCAAACCTTGGTCTTTTCACATCTCAGAAATCCAGGTTTCAAATTCCAAGCAAACTTTAGTGCCATCTGAATTTTGCAAAATATCACTTCCATTCTAGCTCTTAGGGAACTGCAACTGAAGAAACCATTGTTGACAGAATTGAATCAAGAATCCTGCATCATATGAATCAAATACTGACCCTTTAACAATGCTCTGGGGTTATATCAGTGCTCCCCCACCCCCCGGGGGATACTCAAGTGTACACAGTACCAGCACTTTTCCACCCCAAATGTTAAAAGTGTATAACAACTTCATGGTGAATTGTGGCACTCCACCCCCCCTTTTTTAAAGTGCACTGGTTATATTAATGATGTGCGTATGAAATGCTTTGGTTAATTCAAAATATCTTCACAGTTGCCTGATTAGTGGTAGCACAAAAATGAAAATCTATCAAAACACCTATGGAATTTTATGGAAGATTGGTGGCCAGTAATTTGGAAACTGAACCTGTTAATTAGGCAAAGCCAAATCACTGCAAAATTTCAGTAGTGGCTGGTACAATCAAACCTCAGTTCCCAAATGCCTCTGGTTTTGGAACGTTTTGGCTCCTGAATTCTGAAAACCCAGAAGTAACTGCTCCGGTTTTTGAATGATTTTTGGAAGCCAAGCATGCTACGCTGCTTCCATTTTGAGTTTCCCTATTGTACTGAGGCTTCCGCTTTCAGTTTTCAGTTGTCAAACATTTCAGAAGTCGAACGGTCTTCCAGAATGGTTTACGTACGTCAACCGAGGTTTGAGTGGATTGAAACCGCCCTTTAAAGATGAATGGGAACCCTTTACAAAGTATTTGAAGATGCAACAAAGTGAACTGAACTCCTTGGCTGGTTTTGAATAAACATTCACAAACTTTTTTATTGATAACAATCAGCTAAATAGTTTGAGGATCTATACAACTGTGTAACATGCAGAAAACAGCATTTTTAGAGAAATCAAAGACTGGAACTGAGGGAAGTTGGGGGTGGGGGGAGGGAGGGGGAGGGAGGGAGGGAAAATGGGGGGGAAATAAGGATGATATGTTTCTGGATAATATCTTTTGTTTTAATTTTGAATAAAAAAGTTAATAAAAAAAGAAAAGAAACTGCCCTTCTAACTCAAGCTTATATGAACTGGGCTGGGGTTGAGCAGGATTGTAGCAACTTCAGGGCTGTGTGAACAGGGGTGTCTTACCCATAGAGGCTAGTGGCGCAGGGCGCCAGGGCACCAAGTTCTGGAGGGTGCCAGGGAAGAGGCGGGGGCTGGACGCAGCGCCTCCTAGCATCAGCTTGCCGTCCTCGCCCGCCTCCACCATGCCGCGCCAAAGCAGCACAGCACCCGGAGCCTCCATCTGTTGTGGCCACCGCGGCACAAAGCAGCCAGCTGAGCCGGGAGCCGCCACATCCAGCCTCCGCCTCTGCCCCACTGGAGGAGCTGCCCTCCAGCCGCTGCCTGCCTCCTCCAGCCCCACAAAGCTGGGCACGTTGCTGGCAGTGCCATCCTCCCCAAGAAAGGTCAGCAACTCTGGGAAATGGGTGGGGAGGCTGCCGGAGGGATCTTTGCACCACGGCGCCAGATATGCTTAAGATGGCCCTGTGTGTGCATGCATTTGTGGAAGCACTGAATTGGTTCCACCAGTACATCCACACAGCCCAACCTTGCTTCCACCTTTCCCCTTCCCAATCCAGGTATGCTGCAGCAAGGCTGCCATTGGGAGACTGACTCCATCCTACTGCAATGGCCCCATTGAAAAATTATATGCTTGAACTCTATGCCTCTGAAGAAATTGCTTGTTGGTTGTTTGTTTGTTCCTTTGCTTGCTTGCCTGCTTGCTTGCTTTTAAGCTAAATGAACCAAAATTAAAGTGAGCAAACAGGGAGGGTAATTGCAATTATTTCCTTCTTTTTTTAGGAAGGGAGAGGTTGCTCTGCTTTGTGTTTTGATTATGACAAATCAACAAAGCCATAAGAAGAAGAGAAGATTTCACCTATAAAGACTTAGATCCTAGCAGTTACTAAGTAAATACTTTGGGGGTGAGGCTGTCAAGGTTCATAATTACCTAGCTCATCATAATAGGAACTGCTTCATCTCATAATATTCAGTTGCATTATATGGGGATGGGCAAATCTGTTAAGTTTCTCTCTGTTTGTCATTTTTCTTCCATTCTTAAGTTCTACCCTCCACATTTCCACATCAGTTTGCAATTAAAAAAAGTTCTCATAGAAATTTGTCAGCGTTTTTGTGCAAATTTCCACTACTGCATATATGTTCATATGCAATTTTGCAAATATGTACATTGTTGCAAATCACTTTCCGCTACTATAATGCACCCTTGTATATTATTCTCACAAATGTGTGCATTTAAATATACACTTTACGTTAGCAGATGCATTTTTGTACATATGACTTGGCTCAAGAACTACATTGCAAAATTCAGATAAATGTACATTTTGAATGAGAGCTATGTTTTGGTTCGCCTGTTGTTATGGAAATTGCAAATTAGGTGAATTTGCCTTTAAATGTGAACTGAATAAACGTTGTCCCTCATCCCATGTCTCTGGCCTGTGACCTTCTTCTTCCTCTCCACCCCCCTTCTTAAGTGAGAAAATGAATATAAAAGATTGCATCTAAGAGGCCAGGTAATTATAGAAGCTGTACTGTGGATCAAAGGAAGCCCACAGAGCACAGCATAAACACACACACACGCCATTCCCCTGGTGCTCTGGCAATCTGCTGATCATCCATAATGTGTGAGCAACAGACGAGAGGGCCAAGGTGAAATTCACAAGGCCTAGCCAAGTGTGAGCACATGAGGAGGTGCCTGAATAATCCTTCACCTGATTTCGCTCTCTGCCTTGCTACAAGCACGCAGGATTCTTGAGCAGGAGGAGACAAAAACAAACAAAGATCCAGAGTTGCAGGCACAGCCCATCCTTAATTGCCCATCCTTTGGCGCTCATCCTTTAGCAACGCTTTGGGAACCCAGTTCCTGCAAACCACAGCAGGGGAGAGGTCTTGTGAGCTCAGGTTCCTGCTTCCAGGTTTCTGACAGGCGCCTGGGTGCCCACTGTGAGAACAGCATGGTGGACTAGATGGGCCATTGGCCTGGTCCAGTAGGCTCTCGTCATGCCCTTATGTTCATCATTGCTCTTCCACTGCCTCTACTGCTAGAGGCAGGGCGTCTCTGACTGCCAGGTGCTGCGAATCACAAGCGGGAAAAGTGCTCTTGTGCTCGGGTCCTGCTACAGAGGCAGATACAGGGGAATGTGATCAATTCACCCTCATTGCAGGGCCTGCAGGACAGAGCTGTTCCACCAGGCCTTTGGCCAAGGCACAGTCTGACCCCCTCCTTTGGTAATCCTCACAGAACTCTAGCCCAATGGTTGCCATTAATTTGATTTTGAATTGGTTTTAGAATGCATTTCAATCAATTGATTGTGATTTTATGTAATTTTATGTAAATTGTGTTGCTTTTATTGTTGTTAGCCACTCTGAGCCTGGCTTCAGCTGGGGAGGGCGGGATATACCGTATTTTTTGCTCTATAAGACTCACTTTTTCCTTCCTAAAAAGTGAGGGGAAATGTGTGTGCGTCTTATGGAGCGAATGCAGGCTGTGCAGCTATCCCAAAAGCCAGAACAGCAAGAGGGATGGCTGCTTTCACTGCGCAGCGATCCCTCTTGTTGTTCTGGCATCTGAGATTCAGAATATTTTTTCCTTGTTTTCCTCCTCCAAAAACTAGGTGCGTCTTATGGTCTGGTGCGTCTTATAGAGAGAAAAATACAGTAAATAAATTATGATGATGATGATGATGATGATGATGATGATGATTATTATTATTGGCACGTGTGCTGCCAACTAGGGAGCCGGGTGTCACGGGAACCCCAAAATTTTCAAGGAAGGGACCAAGCCCCCTCAAAATTTTGCAGCAGCTATGCACGGTCAGAGTGCTCACATCTCTCATGCGCACCACACAACATGTGCATGACACGGCATGCCCCACATGGCGTGCACACATGGTGTGGCCCCAGCCCTCTCAATCGCAGAGGCAAGTTGGTGCACTTCCTTACTGGGCACCAAGTCGAGAGGATGCTGTAGGGGGTGCTGGAACAATGACGAAAAATGGAAGGTGAGAATCGAGGGGGTGCCAGATGTTAGTGTGACGTTAACATATGAGAGAGTGCTGGAGGTGAAATAGTTAAACAGATTACCCAGTCAGGACCCAGGGGGGTGGAGTCAGTGGGACTATAAAACCAGCTCTGGGAGGAGTTCATTGGGAGTTGGGTGGATGGTTGGAGTGGAAATGAATTGGGCTAGAGTTGTAGGTAGGTTGAGTTAGTGTAGTGAAATAGGCTGAGTCAGAAACAGTTAGGAGCTAGGCAGACAAGTAAATATCTGAGAGGTGGTTTAGTGAGTGAGAGCAGGTAGCGGAAGTTATAGGTCTGGATAGGCACCCCATGAATGTAACTGACTGATACAGTGGTACCTCGGGTTACATACGCTTCAGGTTACAGACTCTGTTCACCCAGAAATAGTGCTTCAGGTTAAGAACTTTGCTTCAGGATGAGAACAGAAATCGTGCTCTGGCGGCACGGCAGCAGCAGGAGGCCCCATTAGCTAAAGTGGTGCTTCAGGTTAAGAACAGTTTCAGGTTAAGAACGGACCTCCAGAACGAATTAAGTACTTAACCCGAGGTACCACTGCACTGTTTATGAAACCACACGCTTGTTAAACTGCAATAAATAAACAAAAGTTTATGTTTAAGTTTAACCCTGACTGGACTCAGTATTGTCCCAGGTAGGGCCTGGGTGGTGGCAGCGAGAACTAAAGTGATGGCACAGGGACCCTGTGTGATCGCCACAGTTGGCATTGCAGAAGGCGCCACTGGAATTTTTAAGCCCCAAGTCCACCACTGCCTGCTTGCAGGCTTCCCCTTAGGCATCGGGTTGGCCACTGTGAGAACAGGATGCTGGACTAAATGGGCCATTGGCCTGATACATCAGGGCTATATAATATAATAATAATTTATTATTTATACCCCGCCCATCTGGCTGAGTCTCCCCAGCCACTCTGGGCGGCTCCCAATCAAATGTTAAAAACAGTATAGCATTAAATATTAAAAGCTTCCCTGAACAGGGCTGCCTTAAGATGTCTTTTAAAGATAGGATAGCTGCTTATTTCCTTCACATCTGATGGGAGGGTGTTCCACAGGGTGGGCGCCACTACCGAGAAGGCCCTCTGTCTGATTCCCTGTAACCTCACTTCTCGCAATGAGGGAACCGCCAGAAGGCCCTCGGCGCTGGATCTCAGTGTCCAGGCTTAACGATGGGGGTGGAGACGCTCCTTCAGGTATACTGGACCGAGGCCGCTTAGGGCTTTAAAGGTCGGCACCAACACTTTGAATTGTGCTCGGAAATGTATTGGGAACCAATGCAGATCTCTCATCTGTTATGTGGTCCCGGCGGCCACTCCCAGTCACCAGTCTGGATTAATTGCAGTTTCCGGGTCACCTTCAAAGGTAGTCCCACGTAGAGCGCATTGCAGTAGTCCAAGCGTGAGATAACTAGAGCATGCACCACTCTGGTGAGACAGTCCGCAGGCAGGTAGGGTCTTAGCCTGCGTACCAGGTGGAGCTGGTAGACAGTCGCCCTGGACACAGAATTAACCTGCGCCTCCATGGACAGCTGTGAGTCCAAAATGTCTCCCAGGCTGCACACCTGGGTTCTTCCTTTGTTCTCATATGCTTATGTTCTCTGCCTGCCCCACCTATTCTTCTTGGCATCCTTGATTCAGAAAAGGCACATTGGCCAGGCCTGCCTGGGCACTACCATTTGAGATTGCATGTGGGCAGAATGTGTGTGTGTGTGTGCATGTCTGAACATTTCCCGTCGTGTGCGATGAGGGAGGCTTCCTTGCATGAAAAGGCAGCATGTGGGGAAAATTAGCAATCCCATATTTGGAAACTGCCCTCTGCCACTAAGCTCTAGAGTGGGGTTGTAAGCTCGGTGGTACAACAACTGTTTTGCGAGCAAAAGGTCCTAGATTCAATTCATGGGAAAGACTCCCTCTCTGAAACACTGCAGTGCTGCTGTCAGTCAGAGTAGACAGTCCTGAGCTTGAGGGACCAATGACCTGATGGTATAAAGCAGCTTATTTTCCTGCGAATTCATGTGAGTAAGCCCAGATGTAGTGCTATAAGCAGGGCCCGTATTACCTCCCCATGCGCTACTGAAAACAACGTTTTAATCGTGGGGTGAAAGGAGCCAAATGTTTTCATTGCAGTCATCTCTGTATTATGAGAGCTCCTGGTGCTGCTGCTGTTGACGGCAAATGATGTTATTCTGCTTTCCATGTTCTGCCCATAAATGCCATTTGAGAGCATCAGCAGCTTGCCGCTCAGAGCCATAACTGTCTGAGAGCACATGAGCTGAAATGCCCCCTCCAGAACAGCAGATGTTTGCTGACTTCGTCCTTCCAAAGCCTGCCTGCTCAGACTGTGGAACCCAGCCATAGGAGAGCTGCCGTCGGAAAGTCAATTTCCATCTCCTATATTTGGGAGACAGGGCTGCAGCGTAAGCCCACCCTTCCCCATATGTGTCGAATGCAGACTTTCCACAAGCTAGCCCAAAGGACGCATGGGCTAATTTAAATGCAAGCAGTAGGAACACGGGTTTACTGGTGCATCAAGGTGTCAGTCTTTCATTTGCAGCATCTGCGTCCTGGAAAGTATTTGGCTTGTGTTTGGCGAGGCAGGGATGCAACGTTAGGAGCTGCAAAGGACATTGGGTAAGGGCCCAAGGGCTTTGGAGCGACATCCTAAGGAATGGAATAAAACGAAACTGGAGGTGTCCCTTCCCCTAGGGATAAATGCTGGCAAACTAAATGTGAGAAGTATACAGAACATCAGGTATACAAATATAGAGAACATTAGATACAGATTTGGATGTATTCACAACTTACACAAAGGAGGCTGGCCCATATGAGTAAATGGGGACACAGCTCCACCGATCTCAGTTCTCCCTCAGCCCACTTTCCTTCTTGCAAACAGCCCAGGGGATGGCACTGCTTTTCAGCTTCCTCCTCCTCAGTCTCCCTTGTTCAACTCAGCAAGGAGGTGACAAAACTAGAGTTAGGCTGTATTTAAAAAGGTAAAGGGACCCCTGACCATTAGGTCCAGTCGTGGCCAGCTCTGGGGTTGCAGCACTCATCTCGCTTTATTGGCTGAGGGAGTCAGCGTACAGCTTCTGGGTCACGTGGCCAGCATGACTAAGCCACTTCTGGCAAACCAGAGCAGCGCACGGAAACGCTGTTTACCTTCCCGCTGGAGAGGTACCTATTCATCTACTTGCACTTTGACATGCTTTCGAACTGCTAGGTTGGCAGGAGCAGGGACCGAGCAACGGGAGCTCACCCCGTCACGTGGATTCAAACCGCCGACCTTCTGCTCGGCAAGTCCTAGGCTTTGTGGTTTAAACCACAGCGCCACCCACGTCCGCGTTACGGAGCAGTTTATTCGATTTTCCTCTCATCTCCCTAACCATTAAATTCCACATTGTATTTGAGCTTTCACATGCAGTAAAAGCCCTTCCCAGAAATATAGCGGAATGTCGGGCGAGTCTACTGCTCATTTCTGGGCAATGTGCAGCGTGTGCATTTTTGTACGGAGCACTCGAGAACTGCATTACCAAACTCAGAGAAGTGTGGGTTTTGAGGGCGGCTGTGTTTCAGTTTCCACGCCGTTTCGGGAAGTGTGGGTTCAGTTGATTTGCCTTCTAAATGCAAACTGGGTTGAATTTCTCCTCCATCCCTAGCTACAGGTCAACCCCTGCTTGCCCCCACACCCACCCTTGCTACTGAGATACAGAAGTGTTAACAGCAGCTCTTGACTTGCCTTCTCAGAATCCTGTCATGAAATATAGCCATTCAGACTTTGAGGGTGGTGTGGAGGGAAAAAGATGCTCCCTAAGGCATCTGTTGAGATGACAAGATATTAATTTGCCTCAGAAAGGCGATTTGTTATTCATCTCAGATCTGTGGTGTCTCCACAACATGCAAAAAGGTACCGAGAACTGTCAAGTAGACCACACTGGTGACAGCTTAAGGACAAGGGTGCTGGTTCAGCAGCATCAGAGAAGAGGAAGCTTGTGAGTAAACAGCTGGACCTCAAATTTAGAGGTGGTATGTCCATATATTCATTCGTAGGCACTGAGTTTGGCAGGCGGGGAGGTCACAACCCCACAATATTTCTGATAAAAGGGCCAGGGCCCACCAAAGATCTGTGTTGGCCGCACTTGCACACCTGTCAGGGACTGGGCAGTGGTGGAGGACACTGGAGAGGGGGGTGATGTCAAGGACTGGTCACAGAAGGAGGAATGGTGGAGACTGCCTCCACACCCTGACTTTCCAGGGAGGAGGAAGAGGAAGACAGTATAGATTTACAACAGTGTGTCGCAGGAGGTCACTGCTCAGAGGAAGATGAGGGGGGAAAGTTGGGAGATAATGGGAGAGGAGGAGCAGGCAAAGCCGGAACAGCAGCTGGCTAACACGTTGTATAACGATCTCTGGCAAGCAACCAGCCTGATAAGCAGCAAGGACTCTCCATCAGTTTTATGTAACTTTATTTACAAGAAAAACACATCCAGAGCATGGCATTCCACATGCTCTCATTAACAGTAGTTGCTCAGTCTGACTCATTGTCCCTCCCCCAACAGGAAGAACGCCAAAATTCCGCCTTTCTTCTCCTTCCATTCCGTTGTTCTCTAAGCTTCTCCGGTCTCCTGAACAGCTGGCCTTTCTCTTCCCCAGAAGACACAGCCTCCGACTCTGGTTTATCTGCTGGTTGCCTGGCAACGCTTTGGCCAACTTCCAACTCTTCCTTTCCTTGCGAGTTGACCGTGCCTTCTCTGGGAAGGGGGAAGGCCGGGCTGTCCTCTCTCAACTCTGACAGACAGCTCTCATCTGCAGAGTCGGCCCCTTGCTCACTCAGCTCAATTTCTGAGGCTGACTCTTCCACTGTGCTCGGGGGGGGGGCACATTCCTGACAACTTGTCATTAGAAAGCATATCAGACCCACCATCTCCCAGAACCCAGGGAGCCTTAAAAGAAGGAGAGCAAAGAACTCAAAGACAGGGGGCACTTAGCAGCACCCATAGAGGAGATGATGATGATGATGAACAAGGAAGTGGAAGAGACAGGGGGGTGGAGATTCACTCGGGACAATGCCATTATCAAAGAAGCTGCCTTCTAGAGCCTCTCTCTGTAATGTTTGAAATAAGAAAGGACTGTAAGAAACTCTTCCTTGTCTTTATACTTTCCTGGGCAACCAACCAGGAGCTGCTGACAGCATCCTGACAACAGCACAAGGTGTGCTCACGTCATATGCTCAAGCCATGGAACATCCACATGACATGACAGCACTTTCTGCAGCATGTGCAAGTGATGTCAGCACGCCATGGAGCATGCACGCATGGCATGCTGATGTCGTGTGGCCCTGAGCCCCCTCAATCGCAGGGGCAAGGCGGCAGCCCTGCATTCATTTGTAGGAAATGTAGGGAATACGTAGCTGTTCTTCAGAACAGCTGAAGGAAAGATGAGAAGGAAAACTGTGGTTGATATTCATTTATGTATTAATCACCTTCCACCTGAAGTATCTCAAGGCGAACTTGGATCAATACAACAAAACATAGCCAATGAAATCATGTTAGTTTGAAGACATGAAACAGATAATCCCTCAAAGCCCTTTTGAAGGCCATGACTGATGGGGTCAACAATACATCCCTGAGGAGGGAAATACACCACAAAGAATGCTTAGTTCCCATTAACCAAGTGTGGCCTGCAGTCTAAGTCAGGGGCAAATCCACAATGGTGCAAGCAGCCCTTCAAATAAGCAGATCGCTCTAGTTGTCTAAACGTAAAGGTAAAGGGACCCCGATCATTAGGTCCAGTCGTGGCTGACTCTGGGGTTGCAGCACTCATCTCGCTTTGTTGGCCGAGGGAGCCGGCGTACAGCTTTTGGGTCATGTGGCCAGCATGACTAAGCTGCTTCTGGCGAACCAGAGCAGCGCACGGAAATGCTGTTTACCTTCCCGCCGGAGTGGTACCTATTTATCTACTTGCACTTTGATGTCCTTTCGAACTGCTAGGTTGGCAGGAGCAGGGACCAAGCAACAGGAGCTCACCCTGTCGCAGGGATTCAAACCGCTGACCTTCTGATCGGCAAGTCCTAGGCTCTGTGATTTAACCCACAGCACCACCCACGTCCACCTGGGTAGACAATCTCATTCTACCATGGGCAGAAGCCATTTTGTTATGGATCAAGAAACTCCAGGACATTTTGCCACCTGAGGTGAAGGAAAAGTACTTCATTCTACAACCATACCTTGGTTCTGGAATGCCTTGAAACTTAAACGTTTAGGCTCCCAAACACTGCAAACCCAGAAGTGAGTGTTCCGGTTTGCAAACGTTTTTTGGAAGCCAAACGTCTGACGTGACTTCTGCAGCTTCCGATTGAGTGCAGGGAGCTCCTGTAGCCAATCAGAAGTGGCACCTTGGTTTCTCAACGCCTTTGGAAGTCGAATGGACTTCCGGAATGGATTCCGTTCAAGAACCAAGGTGCGACTACATTTCTGTGTACAGAATCTGACAGAACTGGCAGTTGAATTTTATTTCCAACAGTGATTTTTTTCTTTAAAAAAAATGTTTAGGGGTACTCTCATTTTCCTACTCATATTGAAATACTGCCCCTCAATGAGGCCAAACTCAGATTCACAAAATGTTTAGGGATTTGTGTACCCCTGTGTCCCCCCCAGAAAAAAAGCACTGACTTCAAACAATGGTGGTGGAACAACAATCGTGAGGGCAGGAGGCTAGCTTAGAGGTTTGGAAAAGGGAAACCAAAATAATCAAGGGTATAAATTATTTCTCACATGCATACTAATATTGATTCTATTCCTCTATCCAAGTAAAGGACAGAGGTTTTCTGGGGAACTTTTATTCGATGGGCTGAAATTATTGACATCTGAGAATATGGACAATGTATTTGATTCTTTTCATATGCATGCTAGCATCCTGCTTTTCATGGCTGCTTCCAGTAAAATAGGAGAAATTGAGGGCATTAAAAAAAAAAGATAATCCACATCTCATTGAGAGATGATACAGTTCCATCTGCTCCTGAAGGACATAATGGCAGTGTCTTTTACAGGGAGAGGGGATGGCTTCTGTGTTCACTTAGATCTTGGTAATTATATGTCAGTGCCCAATTTTCCATGTTTTGGCTAAAGTAGTTGACCAGGCATTGGCTATGGAAGAAGAGTTTGGATTGGATTTGATATCCCGATTTATCACTACCCTAAGGAGTCTCAAAGCGGCTAACATTCTCCTTTCCCTTCCTCCCCCACAACAAACACTCTGTGAGGTGAGTGAGGCTGAGAGACTTCAAAGAAGTGTGACTAGCCCAAGGTCACCCATCAGCTGCATGTGGAGGAGCGGAGACGCGAACCCGGTTCCCCAGATTACGAGACTACCGCTCTTAACCACTACACCACACTGGCTCTTATGGAGGTCATTAGCAGCCAAAAGTCCAACTTTCACAGGAAGCATTTGAGAGCTATGTTTCTCAAAGAGTCCCGTCTCATTTCAGATGTAGCTCCCTTTTGAACCTTTCGATGGCACACTGTGAGAGGTCAGGCAGGTCCGCTATTCAGAGTTAGTGGAGAAAAGGGGGTTAGTCTACATCCCATTCCATCCTGGTATCGTTCAGGTGCCCTTGCCTGAATGTTAAGCTTCAATTTCCTGCATGATTGGAAAGCAAAGCTCAGCTTCGTTTATCTAAATTAGTGCTGAAACAATAAGAATGAGAGAGAAAGAGGAGGCAAAGATTTGGAATTCAATTAATTTGCAAAATTCTGAGATGCACAGATTTCAACGGATGGCTCTGTTTCGGTCCACATATGATTTCAGGAGCTGAGAATTAGGAAGGTTCGCCTTTTGCTGCCAACTGAATCAAATCCCTGCCCCTCCCCTGGCATGAACAGCCCTGAGCCTGTGCCCTTGCCAGTGTGGCAGGAAATGAAAGCGACTAGCTCTCATCAAGAGAGGGAGATATCCACAGTCCACATCTCACGCAAGGCTCTTTATCTCCAACCTCTGCTATTTGTGCAAGAGACGAAGACAACAACCGCAGTGGCGTGTGGCACACGGAAGGCTGATTGGCATCTGCTGGCAGGAGGATAAGAGCTAATTCTGTGCTTTCCCATTGCTTTTGGCTTTTGATGCAGCACCAGTTCTCCCCCTCCCGGAAAAGGGAGGAGTGCATCACGTCAGATATAATTATGAGACAATAACAGTTTATTAGTTCCAGGATCTAATTTGAAAACCTGCCCTGCCTACAAATCCATATATATATATATATATATATTTGCTTTCGTAGATTTTCACGGGTACAGGAATGCAGGTTTTGGTGTCTTTGGGTGTCTTCCCGTGTAAGAGTTGGGGTGTCTAGGCGACGTTTCGACGAGGTCTCACTCGTCATCTTCAGGCTGGTGCTTTCGGCTACTTGTTCCAGTAACAAGAAGCCGAAAGCACCAGCCTGAAGATGACGAGTGAGACCTCGTCGAAACGTCGCCTAGACACCCCAACTCTTACACGGGAAGACACCCGAAGACACCAAAACCTGCATTCCTGTACCCGTGAAAATCTACGAAAGCATATATATATATATATATATATATATATATATATATATATATATATTCATTTAGGAGGCATGTCAGCTCTTCAAAGCAAGCAATAAAAATAAGCAATAAAAATAAGCCTGCAGAATGGATCGTTTCGACTTGGGCTGAGGCCAAAGGGGTCGCTTTGCCAAATTGTCAGCTTTCCCCTTGTCGTTTTGATGCGTCCTGTGTCTCCTCTTGTTGGGCATATAGTTCTCCATTTAGATCCGTCAACACTATCACATATTTCTGTGTAGGCTGTGTGTATTTCTGCAGGCATTGGTGGCACTGTGGTCTAAACCACTGAGCCTCTTGGGCCTGTCGATCGGAAGGGCGGCGGTTTGAATCCCCACGATGGAGTGAGCTCCCGTGGCTCTCTCCCAGCTCCTGCCAACTTAGCAGTTCGAAAGCACACCAGTGCAAGTAGATAAATAGGTACCGCTGCAGAGGGAAGGTAAACGGCATTTCCGTGAGCTCTGGTTTCCGTCACGTTGCTCCATTGCACCAGAAGTGGTTTGGTCATGTTGGCCACATGACCCGGAAAGCTGTCTATGGACAAATGCCAGCTCCCTCAGCCTGGAAGCGAGATGAGCTCCGCAACCCCATGCAGTGGTACCTCGGGTTACATACGCTTCAGGTTACATACGCTTCAGGTTACAGACTCCGCTAACCCAGAAATAGTGCTTCAGGTTAAGAACTTTGCTTTAGGATGAGAACAGAAACCGTGCTCCGGTGGCACGGCGGCAGCAGGAGGCCCCAATAGCTAAAGTGATGCTTCAGGTTAAGAACAGTTTCAGGTTAAGTACGGAGCTCTGGAATGAATTAAATACTTAACCCGAGGTTCCACTGTATTTCTGCAGGGGAAAGGGTGAGTCCCACATGCCTCGTATATCCTGCACCCAAAAAGATTGGTCTGTATGGTCCGTAAAAGCCTGGGGCACTGCCTTCATCAGAAAACGCTAGTTGAGGAGGCAAGGGTGGCAGGGGTGATTTTATATGTCTCTGTCCTGGGGCACTGGATTTTGGAAAAATTGGTTAGAGTGCGGAACTAGCACCTGGGAGCCCAGAGTTCAAATCCTCCCTCAGCCACGCAGCTCAATGAGTGAACTTGAGCCAGTTACTGCCTAACCTCCCTTATAGGGTTGTTCTGAGGATAGAACAGGGACAGTGGTGTGCGGACAGTGTACTAGGGGGACTAGGTTAGTCCCGTAAATGTTCCCCTGGTACCTCCTTCCCAAAGCCCGGGAAGCTTCTGTCTGGTTTAGGGAGCGAGGCGTGATGCTCACACACGCAACTTTGGGACCGTGTGACATCACATGCGCAGCATCCCCCAACACACAAACACACACAATTGCGCTGGCAAGCTGGCGCCTCTGGACCTAAATGTTCCCCTATGAAAGATTTCACTGCATGCCACTGAACGGAGAGGTGGAGAATGATGCACACCACCTTGAACTCTTGGGAGAAAAAGTAGGGTCAAAATGGAAAATAAAATAAAATGATGGGGAGGTGTCACCATTAATGGGGAAAGTGGCAACTGCTAAAATGGCATTGAAGGTGGCAAAGAGGGCACTAAGTGCAGCTATTTCAGAATTCAGCGGCCAGGTTGCTCACTGGAGCAAGATGGTGTGAGCCGATCCTAGTCCAACTGCACTGGCTACCAATTCGTTTCCGGGCCCAATTCAAAGTGCCGGTTTTGACCTATAAAGCCTTAAACGGCTCAGTACCGCAGTACCGCAAGAACCGCCTCTTTCCATATGACCCTACCCAGTCCCTGAGATCATCTTCTAAGACCCTCCTTTGTGTACCTCCTCCTCCATGTGAGGCCCAGAGGGTGGCAACACGAGAACAGGCCTCCTCTGCCATGGCTCCCCATCTTCGGAATGCTTTCCCCTGGGAAGTTCGCCTGGCACCTACATTATACATCTTTAGGCGCCAGGCGAAAACATTCCTTTTCCAACCAGGTCTTGGGTTGATCTGATTTACATCCTATGCCCTTTTAAAATTGTTAAGTTGTGGGTGAACATATCAGACGACACAGCAATTCTTCAGACAGCTCCTGTTTATTCACAAGCCAGAACAGAACTGAACTGAAGGGTTCAGCCAACCTGCTTATATAGAGCTCAACTACAAAGCAACAGTAACAACTTTCTGTAACTATCCAATCCCTGAACATCACTTTCAATTCCTTATTTGCATATGCGGACCTGTGTGGAAACTATCTACAGTATCCCCCTGCTGGCCCAGGGTGAGAACTTCAGTACATAACAAAAATGTGTGTTTGTTTTGTGGGGTGCTATTAGGTTGTTGTTGTTGTTTTTATTATGTATTTTGTTGTTTTATATATTGATTTTATTCTGTAAGCCGCCATGAGACCCCCCAGGTATATGGCGGTATATAAATTCAATAAATAAATGAAAAAAATAAGTGGCGGCGGTGGCACTGTTATGGCAGCGGTGACAGGAAAAAGCTGTAGCTTCCTTCAGTGATGGAAGTGTTGGGGAGCCGATGGAGGCACTATTTCAAGGCTCCCCTGAAGTCTAGTGCAGACCCTTCCATCTATGAAGAAGAGCACATCAACCGTCTAGGCCATTGGTCACCTTCTTGAAGTGCTCTTACCATCAAATGGCGTCCCCTAATTTAAGATATAAACTCTGGTCCCCAGGACTTAGGTCCTGGAGCCCTTTGAAATAATAAATCTGGGCAAAGTTGATGGAGCAGCAATATTTTATTGAAAATAAACAGTTGCAAGTGGGTGACCTGAAAAGGCAGGCACACACTTTCTTATCAAAAACATAAATATATAAACCTTTTCCCCAAATGCAAGTCCCTCCTTTGCCACCCACTAGGAAGGGGCGTTCAAAGTTCACACCTATCGCGTCCGCCTATTGCAATGTAAAATCCAACCCCCACTCCCTCTTTCATCCCCCCCAAAGCCCCTTATTTGGTAAATCTTTCCCGTTCCCCAAAGCCTCTGTTCCCTTACATACTGTTTTAGCAATAAGGCTAGGTTCCTTTATGTCACCAAAGTGTGTAACACCTGTTTCAGCTACCTGTTTTGCAAAAGGCCCCTAAGCATGGTTGCTAAAGCTACTCTATTTCTTCAGAAATCTGCAACAGCTTATCTTTCTCAAAAAGTCCGCAGCCTCATGATTTCTAAAGAAACAACACCCTATAGAACATTTGACCACAGTTGGTTTGAAATATGCTAGCAACAGCCACCCACACCCTGGCTGCAATATTCCTATAGCCCTATGTTTTTTATGATTAATAAAAACATTTTCCTCTTCTGCAGGAGCAAACTGAAAAGGCAACATATACATTTCTCACACCTAACTTTCAATCAATGTTCAACCAGAGAGCCAGTGTGGTTTGGTGTTTCAAGTCCTGGACTAGGCCCTAGGAGACCAGGGTTCAAATTCCCACTTGGCTGTGAAGTTCACAGGGCGAGTTTGGACCCATCACTGCCTCTCAGCCTAATCTACCTCACATCATTGTTGTGAGGAAGGGGATAACCATATAAACGACCTTGAGCGAATCGGAGAAAGGTAGGTGTCAGGGAACTGGCATCGGAGCAGAGTGGAGAGGCTAGGCTCTCAGATTCTGCAGGAGAGGGAACGAGTAAGGGAAGAGAGAGAACGTCCTCTGGGGAAAGAAGTCCCGGTGACACCAGGAAGAAGGGAGAGGCAGAGAGCACTTCGGAGGGGAGGCTCCGAGACTCTTCCAGTGAAGTCAGTGAGGAGAGTGGAGGACCACCGCTTGGCACGCCCACGCTGCGCAGAAGGCTTCCGCGCAGAGAGGCGAGGCGAAGGTTGTCCGTTAAGGAATTCTTATGCTGGAGGAAATTTAGGAGACACCCACTGACGGATTCTGCCAGCGACTGAGCAGCAGCGCAGAAGGGCTGCTCAGCCGGGGAAAGACGCAACCACCCCAAACAGTTGGGAACGGCTGGAGGTTTACACACAAGCAACCCCAATTCCCATGATAGTAGGATTTAAATGTAACAGATAAATAAATAAACCAAAATCCACCGTCCCCTTAGATCTAGTTCAGAAGAGAACAAGTCTTCAGTTCTCTTCTGTGTGGTAGCCCTTTGGGTCTTTGCCATCATGTCTCCCCTACGGCTTTCCTTCTCCGGTAGTTTGTCCAGCAGAAAACTGTAGGTGTTGTTAAGCCACCTTTCAAAAAGCCCTTCTTTAATACTGTAAACAGCAGATTATACAACTGTTTAACCCCAGGCTGTTGCCTGGGTTCTTTAAGAACTGATCTATAATACACAAAGCACCGAGGAAACATGTCAATGTTTTCTGCATAAATGATGTGTCAAAAAGGCTTCAGAGACTGAATCAAGAAGTCTGGAACTAATGAAGGTCCCTCAAGAAAACAGGGGTGTTTGTAGAATTCCTTAGCTAAGGCACTTTGACTGCTTCCCCCCCCCCCCTTAATCATCAAGAGATAACTCAAACAGCAGCAGGTACACAATATCTCTAGTAAAAGGGCATCAGCAACACGCTGAACTTCAAAAGAGTTCAATGCTATTAAAATATGTTTATGTGTGCTTTGATAAGGAAAGTAGGGCAATACCCTAAGAGCATAACTGGGAGATGTACAATCCGTCTGAAAGCGGGTCTCCTTTTTTATTTATTTCGGTAGCACTACTTAATAAAAGACTACAGTGTTGTTTACCTTTTGTTTGTTTGCCCCTAAGCAACTTTCAGAAGTGCTGCCGGCTAAAATCAGAATCAATTTCTGCACAAGAATGAACACGAGGACATCAGGAGAACACTGCTGGATCAGATCTAAGATGCATCCAGTCTACTTTTCTGTTCCCAGCATTGGTGATGAAGCCGTAGCTCAGTGGTAGAGCATCTGCTTTGAATGCACAAGGTCCCAGGTTCGATCTCCTGTGTCACCAAATGGGGATGGGAGAGACCCCTGTTTGAAATCCTGGGAAATCGCTGGCAGCAGTATCACAGCAAATTTGGAAGTGCAGAGTTCCTCCATAACCACATCCTCTCACAGCCATGCCCCCTTCTAAGATTTACAATCTTATGTTTACACAATAATTATCGGTAGGGATGCATCACAATGATCAATGCAGCTCTCCATGTGCTGTGCTTCAACTAGAGCTATTACTTTCTGTTCCCGTACATGGGCAAATGATTTGGAGTGCTCCGATATCTAATTTCCGAGTGGCTCAAGTTGCGCTTTCCTTGCAGTTCCATTGTACATAGCAGAACGTGCACCCTGTTCTCTTGAAACTGAAGCACCTTGTGTTCTCAGTGTTCGTGAATGCTTAACTTTAGAGTGTACCAAACAGCTCCTCCTCAGTGCTCTTTCCTCACAGCTTCTTTAGTGTGAGCCTAAGAGCTAACCCTCTATGGCTGACTCACCTGCTTTCACTATTCTTATTCTTATTATTAATACCACCCTATACCTGAAGGTTCTTGGGAGAAAAGCAATGACAAACCTAGACAGCATCTTAAAAAGCAGGGACATTACCTTGCCAACAAAGGTCCGTATAGTTAAAGCTATGGTTTTCCCAGTAGTGATGTATGGAAGTGAGAGCTGGACCATAAAGAAGGCTGATCGCCGAAGAATTGATGCTTTTGAATTATGGTGCTGGAGGAGACTCTTGAGAGTCCCATGAACTGCAAGAAGATCAAACCTCTCCATTCTGAAGGAAATCAGCCCTGAGTGCTCACTGGAAGGACAGATCCTGAAGCTGAGGCTCCAATACTTTGGCCACCTCATGAGAAGAGAAGACTCCCTGGAAAAGACCCTGATGTTGGGAAAGATGGAGGGCACCAGGAGAAGGGGAAGACAGAGGACGAGATGGTTGGACAGTGTTCTCAAAGCTACCAGCATGAGTTTGACTGCGGGAGGCAGTGGAAGACAGGGGTGCCTGGCGTGCTCTGGTCCATGGGGTCACGAAGAGTCGGACACGACTAAATGACTAAACAACAACATACCTGTAGGTCTCAGGGCAGTTCACAAGACTCTTATTGGCTCCAATCAGCACAAATGGTGAAAAGACATATTTGGGGCTACGAAGTTCCCTGTGGTTGCTGATCAGACGGCTCTAGGGCACTGGAGACAGGGACCTTGCTGAAACCCGGCTGCAGAAATAGTAAAGGGTCTTTGACCCCCGCAACCCCGGGCCACTACAGCTCTAGTCGCTGCTAGTCAGTGTAGACAGTATTATGCTACATAGGCCCAATGGTCCAAGGCAACTTCTATTTTCTTTTGGCATTTTGATGCTTCCACAGTGGCTAACCATATGCCTATGGAAAGCCCAGACACCTAAATTTATTCCAGAGTTCAGGCAGGACAATAATTTTGTCAGCCTGACCATTTTGGGTGGCTTGTAATGTGCAGAGTTTTTTTTCCCAGATTTTTAATTCAGTTGGAATAGTTTTGACCCCTATTGCAATCTGATCCCTGTGCCTTGCCTATTTCATCCTAGGTTGTAGGTGCAATAATATGTAGGATAACAAGGCATTGAGCCATAAGAAGATGCCTGCTGGATCTCTGACCAAATGTTCATCTGGACCAGCACCCCGTTTCCCACAGTAGACAACCAGGGATTTCTGGTTAGCCCACAAGCTTGGCAGGAAGACAATAGCTTTTCTTGGCCTTTGACCCCCTCTCACAGCAGCATCTGAATGTGGAGGTTCTGTTGGGCTAACGTGGAAGAAACAAATTGTCTCTGTGCATTATTTCAATGTAAGTCTGGCTCCTGGTTCCCAGCTCCTTCCTCACACCAGGCTTTTGTTCACAGCATAGGCCTCACCCTTGGGACACCACAAAGAAGAAATAATGATAATGATAATGATAATGATAATGATAATGATAATGATAATGATAATGATAATGATAATGATAATGATAATAATAATAATAATAATAATAATAATAATAATAATAATAATAATAATAATTTATTATTTGTACCCCGCCTATCTGGCTGGGTTTCCCCAGCCACACTGGGTGGCTTCCAACAAAGATTAAAAATACATTAAAACATCAGTCATTAAAAACTTCCCTAAAGAGGGCTGCCTTCAGAGGTTTTCTAAAAGTCAGGTGTTTATTTCCTTGACATCTGATGAGAGGTTGTTCTACAGGGCGGGTGCCACTACTGAGAAGGCCCTCTGCCTGGTTCCCTGTAACTTGGCTTCTCGCAGTGAGGAAGGCCCTCGGCGCTGGACCTCAGTGTCTGGGCAGAACGATGGGGGTGGAGGCGCTCCTTCAGGTATGTGATGAATACTAGGGATGGATGACTCTGTCCATTTCAGTTTCCTTAAGTTTATCATTTTGCCAGTCTTCAGTTCGGTTCTTCACATTTCCACATCAGTTTCTGATTGTTTTAAAGTCCTAATGAAAAATTAATCAATATCTCAGTGCAAAAATACATGTTTGTATGCAGTTTTGCTTAATATACACATTTTTGCAAAGCAATCGCCCCAGTATAATGCATGTTTACGTGAGCTTAACTACCATATGCATTTTTATGCACACTTTAGTATATACACTTTTGTACTCATTGCTCACCCCCCAGAACTGCATTATAAGACTCAGGGAAGTGCTAATTCCAAAGACTGGCTGCATTTCAATTTATACATTGTTTCAAAAAGTCTCGGTAAGGTAAAGGTAAAGGTAAAAGGGACCCCTGACCATTAGGTCCAGTTGTGACCGACTCTGGGGTTGTGGCGCTCATCTTGCTTTATTGGCCGAGGGAGCCGGCGTACAGCTTCCGGGTCATGTGGCCAGTATGACTAAGCCGCTTCTGGCAAACCAGAGCAGCGCACGGAAATGCCGTTTACCTTCCCGCCGGAGTGGTACCTATTTATCTACTTGCACTTTGTCGTGCTTCCGAACTGCTAGGTTGGCAGGAGCAGGGAACGAGCAACGGGAGCTCACCCCGTTGCGGGGATTCGAACCGCCGACCTTCTGATCAGCAAGTCCCAGGCTCTGTGGTTTAACCCACAGTGCCACCCGCGTCCCTTCCCAGTAAGGTAGGCTCACCTTTAAATGCAAACTGAATCAAACTTCTCCTGCTTCCCCAGCTGATGCTAAGCCTGGAGGCAGATATTGCCAAATCCAGCCTCTCAACCTGGCTTGGGCCTGTTACACTTTCCCTGCTGTATCTGTATTGTGCTTCTGGTTCCACCCCAGCTTACACTTCATTATGTTTCTTTGCATAATGTCGCCGGCAATAATAGTAACAGCTAAGCTCTTTCTTATTTGGATGTGATGAACAGCTCATTCTCTTGAGAGGGAGGAGATGAATGAAGCACAAATATATGGGGAAGGGGGAAATACATCATTGTTACTCGTTAGTGAGCCATGCTGTTGGAAATAAATATGTTCGATGTGCATAAAAACTGGGGGGGGGGGGAGCAGGGGAGGAGGAGAGGGAGCCACGACAACTGTAGGCAGAAGTTCAACGCACAAGTAAATGATCGCTTAGGTCTGGGCCAAATGATTTGGGGGAAAGTATGATTTCAAAAAGATATTAATGTTGTTTTATGCCCTGCATAATTGACTGCCACGAGGCATGCAGAGAGTGTGAGCTGGGTTTTGCATGCAGAAATTACGATTTGGAATATCAAGTACAGTCGGCTAATCAGCATGATTGAACTGCTAAGGCTTTCATCATAAAGTTGGATCCGTGATTAAGACGACAAACTAAACCAAGGAAGTAACTGAAAGAACAAAAACAAGTGTGCAAGCAGAAAGCCAGCAAGGGAAGATGACTATCTCTGTGTGGAACAGAAGTCATGGGTCTGTCTGAGGTGCGATGAGTTCCTGGCTCTCCAGGAACAAATACGTTCCCTTGAGGCCAACGTGGCAGACCTGGGAAAATGAAGAAAGGCAGAGAGGTTGGTGGATGAGGCCTTCAGTGACTTTATATCTGTGCCCCCTCACAGCTACAATTCCCAGAATGGTCTAAAAATCAATCCATCTTCCCAGGGAACTCTGGGAATTGTAGCTCCGTGAGGTCTCCTGACAGCTCTCAACACCCTCAGCAAACTACAGCTCCCATAATTCTTCTGGGGAAGCCACGGCAGTTTAAAGTGGCATCACAATGCTTTATCTGTATGGTGTGAATGTGGCCTCTGACTATTTCATTTAGATGTAATTTATATTTGTGACTGGGGGTGTTATCAGTGGCCACCATGCTATGTTCCTCTCTTGCTGGAAAGGGCAATTTTTTTCTGGTCTACTCCAGAGTTCCTGGCAGATCATTTTTAATGGCTTTCTGCGGTCAGTTCTGATGTCTCTTTCTGCCAAACATTAGCATTTATGCAAATGGAGGAGCTGAAGATTATCTCCTGCCTAGTGGGAGGCCTTGACTGGGCAATATTATCTGACTGCAGGAAGGAAGCTCCTAAGGAGTTCTTGAAAGCAAATGAACAGTGGCATGTCGTTAACGGTCCTAATTAATGCTATTTTATGCAAATATCAAATGTGTTGTGAGTGTAATAAACACTCCTGATTTTATTAATAAAAATACTTTTGAAAAAGCTATTGGTCTAGGCCAGGCTTCCTCAACCTCGGCCCTCCAGAAGTTTTTGGCCTACAACTCCCATGATCCCTAGCTAGCAGGACCAGTGGTCAGGGATGATGGGAATTGTAGTCTCAAAACATCTGGAAGGAAGAGGTTGAGGAAGCCTGGTCTAGGCCAATGTGGCCTCAAGACTACACCAATGTGCTGTAATAGTAAAAGTTTTGGCCTAGGGCCTGGTAAACCAAGGTTCAAATCCCCACTCAGCCATGCAACTCACTGGGTCACCTTGCACAAGTCACTCTCGGCCTATCCCACCTCGCAAGGTTGTTGTGAGGATAACATGGGGGAGGAGAAGAACTGTGGACACCAACTCAAGCTCTTCAGAGGAAATGTGGGGTATAAATGTATTAGGTAAAGGTAAAGGGCCCCTGGACAATTAAGTCCAGTCAAAGGTAACAATGGGGTTGCAGCACTCGTCTCGCTTTCAGGTGGAGGGAGCTGGCATTTGTCCGCAGACAGCTTTCTGGGTTGTGGCCAACATGAGAAAACCACTTCTGGTGCAACGGAACACCATGACAGAAACCAGAGCGCATGGAGACGCTGTTTGTTAGCCCAAAAATGGAAAACGAGTGAGGTCCCAACTAAAGAAGAATGGCAACGTAAACTGATGGAATATGCACAGCTTGCAGACCTAACATATAGAATAAGAAAACAAGAAGAATGTACGTTTAAAGAAGATTGGGAAATGTTTATTGAATATATGTGGGGGAAATTGTGTACACTTGAAAACATTGGCAGCATTAAGATAAATTCAACAGTGTAGACAAGTTTTGATGGATGTAATAATGGAATACTGAATGGTTTAGTTTATGTAATATATGCAGAGATTTATGATATGAAAAACGAACCATGGAAGGGGAAGAAGGGAGGTCATTGTCATTTTAAGGTTGTTTAAATGAATATTTGAAATGGCGAAACAGAAAATTTAATAAAAATTATATACAGACAGAGAGAGAGAAAGAGAGAGAGAGACTGGTTGTAAGAAAAGTGTTGGCCTTGGATAAACATCTGGATTTCCCTTTGGAGGTGGCACACAGAGAAGGGCCTCAGGTGATAATAGGTGTCTTGCTGGTCACTGTGAAAGCAGGGTGTTGGATTAGATGGGCCATTGGTCTGATCCAGAAGGGCTCCTTTTGTGTTCTTAATATGTTTTCATTAAAACAGAAAGTTGAGGTTCAGGAGAATGCCTCCTTGAACAGGTGCGTCTCCAAGAGCCGGCGGAATGCCAGTACTGATGGGGCCTCTTCTATTTCAAGATGACTAGGCATGTTCACATGGGGGAATATAGGTGTTCCAAGCTGTATAAAGCTTTAAAGGTTTAAAATTAGCACTTAAATTCCCAACAGGATCATAGTGGGAGGGTTAAAGTCCCTCTCCCCACACAGCATGGTCCCAATCAATCACGCACACAAACACACACTTGCCTAACAGAGGTGACAATGTGAATAATGACTTGTCTACTTTGGCTCTAAGTAGAAGCCTTGAACTAGCCTGTCAAGAAATGAATGAGGAAAAAAATTGATTCATTTCACATGTTCCTCAACCTCTGACGTCCTCTGGGCTAATATGTCACAAACAAACTTGAAAGCATCATTATCACCTCATTCACCTGCCAGAGAGCAAGATAACGTCATTGCTCCTTGTTCTGGAAAAAAAGTCCCCAAGCTATGCTGTTTTGCAGTTCCATTTCAATACTCCACAAGGCATTCTTCTCTGCAGTTCAGAACTTAAACAAAACTCCAGTTGCATAAATTTGCTTCTGAATAGCATCTGGCAAAGTTACTAAATCCTGGACTCCCCCTGTCTCCCCACCCCACTGCCCCTGAAGGATGAGAAATTCAGGCTGACACAATCTATTTCCTGGGGAAAATCAGTTATCAGTAAAAGCAGATGTGGGAGGTAACAAAACACAGGTTAAATATTGATGACTGACAAAGTTTCGTGGCGCAACAGAACAGCCTTTCGTTACTCAGGCAGCATATCAATTAGGCTCTTTTCGAAACGACTCTACAAAAACGTGAAGATTTCTTGCCTTTTGAATCAATTTAAAGAGAGTCAACCAGCTGTTAAGGCTATTATATTCTATTGCCTCCTTTAAAGAGTGCACAGCAAATCAAGGAACTGTTACACAGCTCTCCAGGCAAAGCTGTTTTTTGTCTTTTTTCTCCCCAACCTCCTAAGCTGTGACTTACGTAATTGGGAAAGAAGAGGATGTTTTGTGATGCACATTCCAATTATTATTATTTTCTTACAACGGTTAAGTGTCTTCCAGACAACACAGGCCCCTGCAGAGTTTGCAAGAACAAAAGCATTCTACTAACGAAAGAGAATAGAAGCAAATTCTGAACTTGATGTATGCTAAGTTTCTTCAATTGCATGCCCTACACGCTGGTCGGCCACTATGGGAAATAGCTCGGATGGGGCGGACTGCTGCTCTGAGCCATCAAGACCTGATCATCTCCCACCTGCCCTGCTGGGAGCCTGAAGAGTCCTGCTCTGCTTCTGTCCACCTGGCTTGCGGTGGGGCCTGAAAGGCTCCACAAAGGACTGCCTGTTTTGTTCTTTAAATTGCTTTTATTTTTTTATCTATGCCATTTTAAATTGTAATTGATATTCATGCTTCATTCTTAGTTTTAGATTTTATGATTTATGCGGAAACCGTTTCCCATTTGGTTATGTACTTTTTGATGTGTTTTATGTATTGTTTATGACTTTTGTTATGTTGGTAATTACGTAAATCTTGTCATGTTGTAAGCCGCCTTGTGCATTGTTTTAACTGTGGACAGGCGGCATACAAATAAAGTGATGGTGGTGATGATGAACTCAGTGAAAATAATACAAGAATATAAGAAGAGCCTGCTGGATGAGGCCAATGACCCATCTAGTCCAGCATCCTGTCCTTACAATCACTAACCACTGTGGGTAATTCACCAGCAGGATTCAAGCAAAAGTGCACGCTCCCCTTCTATGGTTTTGAGCAACTAGTAAACCTAGACAGCATCTTAAAAAGCAGAGACATCACCTTGCCAACAAAGGTCCATATAGTCAAAGCTATGGTTTTCCCAGTAGTGATGTATGGAAGTGAGAGCTGGACCATAAAGAAGGCTGGTCGCCGAAGAATTGATGCTTTTGAATTATGGTGCTGGAGGAGACTCTTGAGAGTCCCATGGACTGCAAGAAGATCAAACCTATCCATTCTTGGGGAGATCAGTCATGAGTCCAGGATCTGGAAGGACAGATCCTGAAGCTGAGGCTCCAATACTTTGGCCACCTCATGAGAAGAGAAGAGTCCCTGGAAAAGACCCTGAGTGTGCTGGTCCCGGGGGGTGGTTACCGAGAGGCGTGGTCAGAGTCCGGTCCTGGGTCGAGGGTCTGGAGACTGTCCACCAAGGGTGAAGCGGGGTCCAAAGTGAGGGGCCGGGCAAGGTCGGGAACTCTGGAAGAACAGGTTTGGGTGCTGGCAGAAACAGTTTTCCAACGACATTGCTCCCCCAACCTGGGACCGGGCTGACTGGCCTTTATCTTCTCTGAGGCCAGGGGGTCCCGGCCCACAGGTGACCCGCCTCTCCTGGCCTTAAGGCGAGCACTCCTCCTGAGAGAACCCAGTTCCCTCCGCCTCTATACCCTGAGCCTCTGCAGCTCAGGAGAGGCTGGAGGGTTACTGTACCCAGGGGAAGGCTCACCTTCCTCTGACAGGGTTGGGAGAGGCGCACCTGTAGGCAATGGGTCCTCAATCACCTCCGGAGCCAGAGTGGATTCATCTGGTGTCTGCTCCTGAAGATCCGGCACAGGTGCAGGCGCTTCAGATTCAAGGCCCTGCCCCGGCTCAGCTGGCCTTGGAGGCGGGGACTCCTGTACAGGCTGGGATTCCTCCGGTTCAGCCTCTGAATCAGATTCCCAGGCCATCACACTGATGTTGGGAAAGATTGAGGGTACAAGGAGAAGGGGAAGACAGAGGATGTGATGGTTGTACAGTGTTCTCGAAGCTACCAGCATGAGTTTGACCAAATTGCAGAAGGCAGTGGAAGACAGGAGTGCCTGGTGTGCTCTGGTCCATGGGGTCATGAAGAGTCGGACACGACTAAACGTCTAAACAACAACAGCAACAGTATTAGAAGACATCCTGGAGAGTGAAGTCAAATGGCCCTAGAAAGCACTGCTAATAACAAGGCCAGTGGAAGTGATGATATTCCAGCTGAACTATTTAAAATTTTAAAAGGTGATGCTGTTAAGGTGCTACACTCAATATGCCAGCATGTTTGGAAAACTCAGCAGTGGCCAGAGGATTGGAGAAGATCAGTCTACATCCCAATCCCAAAGAAGGGCAGTGCCAAAGAATGCTCCAACTACCGCACAATTGCTCTCATCTCACACGCTAGCAAGGTTATGCTTAAAATTCTACAAGGCAGGATTAAGCAGTATGTGGACCGAGAACTCCCAGAAGTGCAAGCTGGATTTTGAATGGGCAGAGGAACCAGAGACCAAATTGCAAACATGCGCTGGATTATGGAGAAAGCTAGAGAGTTCCAGAAAAACATCTACTTCTGCTTCATTGACTATGCAAAAGCCTTTGTCTGTGTCAACCACAGCAAACTATGGCAAGTTCTTAAAGAAATGGGAGTGCCTGATCACCTCATCTGTCTCCTGAGAAATCTCTATGTGGGACAAGAAGCTACAGTTAGAACTGGATATGGAACAACTGATTGGTTCAAAATTGGGAAAGGAGTACGACAAGGCCGTATAGTATCTCCCTGCTTATTTAACTTATATGCAGAATTCATCATGTGAAAGGCTGGGCTGGATGAATCCCAAGCCGGAATTAAGATCGTCGGAAGAAATATCAACAACCTCAGATATGCAGATGACACAACCTTGATGGCAGAAAGTGAGGAGGAATTAAAGAACATTTTAATGAGGGTGAAAGAAGAGAGCTCAAAATATGGTCTGAAGCTCAACATCAAAAAAAAGGAAGATCATGGCCACTGGGCCCATCACCTCCTGGCAAATAGAAGGGGAAGAAATGGAGGCAGTGAGAGATTTTACTTTCTTGGGCTCCATGATCATTGCAGATGGTGACAGCAGTCACAGAATTAAAAGACGCCTGCTTCTTGGGAGAAAAGCAATTGCAAATCTAGACAGCATCTTAAAAAGCAGAGACATCACCTTGCCGACAAAGGTCCGTATAGATGAAGCTATGGTTTTCCCAGTAGTGATGTATGGAAGTGAGAGCTGGACCATAAAGAAGGCTGAACGCTGAAGAATTGATGCTTTTGAATTATGGTGCTGGCGGAGACTCTTGAGAGTCCCATGGACTGCAAGAAGATCAAACCTATCCATTCTTGGGGAGATCAGCCCTCAGTGCACACTGGAGGGACAGATTGTGAAGCCGAGGCTCCAATACTTTGGCTACCTCATGAGAAGAGAAGACTCCCTGGAAAAGACCCTGATGTTGGGAAAGATGGAGGGCACAAGGAGAAAGGAACAACAGAGGACGAGATGGTCGGACAGTGTTCTTGAAGCTACTAACCTGAGTTTGACCAAGCTGCGGGAGGCACTGGAAGACAGGAGTGCCTGACGTGCTCTGGTCCATGGGGTCACGAAGAGTCGGACACAACTAAACAACTAAACAACAAGTATTTAGAAGCACTGCTGCCTCAAAGGATAGCCATTGTGGCAAGTAGTCATCAATAGTCCTATCCTCTATGAAAGGCTGGCTGACAGATATAGGAAGCTGGCCTTTTACTAAGTGAGATTATTGGAGTGCATTCAGACAGGGGGAATTTGGCATTTCCCAGATTGTAATGCCCACACCTGTGCCCCACTTCCCCAAAGCTCCTTTCATACTACAGGACCTGCTATGTTATGGAACTGTGGCTTTCTGACCAATACACCATTTCGTCTATGTAAATTTTGTTCCCGACACCGGGTGTGTTGTTACAGAACAGACATCACTGTACAACATCGGCACTCTCCCAACTTTTCCACACCTGCATGCTTCTGCTCCCCAATTATTCCCCCATAGAAATTGCAGGAAAGAACTGTATGCCAATATACCACCACCACCACCCAATTTTGTCCATGTTGGCATCTTGGCACATGCTGAAAGCAAAACCTTTCAACGGTGGCTGCTGCCTGCTGATTAAAACTGATAGGGCAGAAGACAGGGAGGCTAACAGTAGGTGGCGCCAGAGCCAATGACAAACAGAGGCGACACATTCTAATTTTGTCTCCACCCTCCTTCCTAGAGCTTCCTATGGAGCTCTGCAAGGGGCAACACTGAGACTGAAGGAGGAGGAAGCTGACAACCAGTTCCACTTCCTGAACTGGTTGTAGGCAAGATGGCAGGCAAGTAAGGGCAGGCTGGTGGGGATGGGGCAGTGTGTCCTTGTCTCAACAGACCAGCCTCCACTGAGACCGGTTCAGACTGAAGTGTGATGCGTGTATCTCTGATTTCAATTCAGAAAGTAAGTGGGAAATCCAACATGAATTATCGGCCACCTGTATTGCATTTGATACGTTGCTTGCACTCCCCCCCCCCCCATTTTTTAAAGGAAAAGGTAATGACTCGATAATAGCAACAAGGTACAACGTTGCAAAGCTTTTTGTCCCCAGCGAGGGATGACTTTACATGCTAAATTCCGACTGCCACAGAAGCTTGTTTCTGTTATCACCTGCTTAAAGGAGAAGGAGATACATGCTCCATTATCTCATAATGCAGAAAAGAGACAAAAAGAAAAGCCAATGGCATTTCTTAACTTATTCTCTTGTTTCTTCCTCTTTTGTAAAATGGATGCAGTTCATTAATTGGATCTTCCTTGGGTATTTCTGGAACTGTGACTAGCACTATTAAACTCCGCAATTGGCAGGAAGCATTCTGCGCATTTAATAGTTGCCTATCTTTTTCCCTCTCAGAATAATAATATGCTCTTAAATCAGTTTGAATTATTTAAAAAGAAGCTGGTTCTTTGGGAAGGGACAAAGGACACATTTGCATGTTAGATTTATCTAAAAATAACAGCTCACAAGCAATCGGCTACTTAGACAGTAATGGATCACCCTCATTGCTGCTTTCGATTGCTGGGGAGACGCTCCTTCCTCCATCATAAATGCCAGCTGTTCAGGACCAAATGATTATGATAGAGCAGGGAATCTTTTTCAGCCTGGGGGCCACAATGTCTCCTGAGCAACATTTTCCAGGATCCACATTCCAGTGGTGGGCAAAAGTGGGCACAGAAATGGATGGGACCCTTACCTTTCTATGGTAGGCAACATTCTTGCCATGCAAAACCCAGAAGTTTCTACATCCTTCCCCACACATGCAGCTCTCTGTCTCCCACACAGGCAAGGAATAGGCATCAAGATATCAAGGAAATAAACAACTATCTGGCTAATGTTGTTGTTGTTGTTTGTGTAATGATCTCTGGCAGGCAAGCAAGGTCCAATAAGAAGTAATGACTCTCCGGCAGTTTTATGTATGTTTATTTACAACAAAACACATCCAGAGCATGGCTTCTCGCCTGCTCACATTGACGATAGTTGGTCAGTCTGAATCTTTGCCCCGCCCACAGCAGGAAGAATGCCAAATTCCCACCTTTTCCCTCTTGCCCTTCTGTTGCCCTCTGAATCTTATCCAATCTCCTAGAACGGGGACTGAGAGGCTGGCCTCTGCCCTCCCCACTTTCACTTGACACAGTCTCGGTCCTCTGCTTATCTGCTGATTGCCTAGCAACACTCTGGCTGCCTTCCAACTCTCCCTCTTCTTGAGAGCTAACAGTGTCTTCGTCGGGAAGGGGGGTCGAACTGCTCTTTCTCGACTCTGTCAGCCAGCTCTCATCTGCAGAGTCACTCTCTCACACACACTTTGTTCAATTTCTGAGTCTGCCTCTTCCCCTGTGCTTTGGTGAACCATGTTCCTGACAGTTTGTTGTTGTTATCCCAGCTCAAGGACATATTCCAACCAGGCATAAGCACACATAAGCAGGGCCAGTATAGACCTGGGAAGGGGGTATGACCTTGGGACAGAGGTGACCCAGGGCATTTTGGCATCTGAGGCAAACCACAAAATGGCACACATACTCACACAGGGAAGAAGGGGTGAGTGAAGATCTACATCAGGAACAAGGTGGGAACAAAGATCTACATTGGGATCTGCTGAACTTGTGGATCTTGCCACCTGAGGTAGTCACCTGACCTTGCCTCATAGTGGGTTGGCCCTGCCTGGGGAAAGTCTCAAGTATAACAATAACAACAACACTCTGGGCGGCTCCCAACAGAACATTAAAAGCACAATAAAACATCAGACATTAAAAACTTCCCTAAAGAGGGCTGCCTTCTGATGTCTTCTAAAAGTCAGATAAAGTTGTTTATTTCCTTGACATCTGGTTGGAGGGCGTTTCACAGGGCAGGCATCACTACCAAGAAGGCCCTCTGCCTGGTTCCCTGTAACCTCACTTCTCACAGTGAGGGAACCACCAGAAGGCCCTCAGAGCTGGACCTCAATGTCCGGGCTGAACGATGGGGGTGAAGACACTCCTTCAGGTATACTTGGCCAAGGCCGTTATGGGCTTCAAAAGTCAGCACCAACACTTTGAATTGTGCTCGGAAACATACTGGGAGCTAATGTAGGTCTTTCAGGACTGGTGTTATGTGATCTCGGTGGCCACTCCCAGTCACCAGTCTAGCTGCCGCATTCTGGATTAGTTGTAGTTTCTGGGTCACCTTCAAAGGTTGCCCCATGTAGAATGCATTGCAGTAGTCCAAGCGGGAGATAACCAGAGCATGCACCACTCTAGCAAGACAAACGCGGGCTAGAGAAAGGGCTAGAGATCCACTTTCAGTCCCCAGGCCTGATGTTCCCTTTTCCTGGCCTGTGATTATCCTGGACGGCCAGGGCTGTTAAGACGGCTTCTTTATAGTCCTTCCTGTCTAGGAATGAAAGCCAACAAGCAGGGTTGTCTGGTGCCTATCGAGACTCATAAGGCAGAAGGCAAGGAGCCGAAACAGGAAGAGTAGCCAAAGCCAGTGACAGATGGAGCCACTTCATTCTACTTTTGCCCACTTCCTCCTCCCTGATGAGTTCTGCAAAGGCACCACTGAGACTTAAGGAGGAGGAAGCTGACAGCCAGGACTATCCCCTGACCTGGATTGCTTGGAAGTAGGAAGATAGGCAAGTGGAGGGCTGGCTGCAGGCAGGCTGAGGTTGGTGCAACAGGTCCCCACTTCCCTTAACAGACCAGCTTCCATTGTCAACAAGGTCTTCCTGAGCTCTGGGGTGCTGCTGTATCCTTGCTTGTTCTTCAGTTCTGGTTTTTGGCTTGCTCCTCCAGCCTGTCTCCCGACTTGTCCTTCAGCCTGACTTGTTCTTCAGCCCTGATTCCTGGCATCCTGTTACTCCTGCTCCCTGGTTTTCCTCAGCCTGCTCTCTGCAGCCCAGCGTGGACATTTTCATCTCACTACAAGTTAAAAGGCCCGCACAATAAAAATTCCAGGAGGATCCCCAAGGAGGAAATTTGGGGGAGATATCACTTCTCTTTTGAAAACGGAACAGTTCAGATGCCATGTTCAGAGACTCAACTTGAAAGGCAACAAGATGGTGGTGCTACGTCTTTTATCCGTTCCTGGAAACTGCAAACGCCTTGGGCTAATGAGCTGTCCACAGATTGTTTCTGCCACCCGCTGTGCCTTAATGTGATTAGCCTAGGGAAGGAGGCAGCAGCCAGGGTGGCCCTGCAGTCATTGGCTGCCAGGATTCCCTTGAAGTCGTAACTGGCCTAGACTTCACATACACATATGTCTGTGGCTACTTTCAAGAGGAGTTTCTGAACGTGTGGTGTTCTGCAAGCATCGCCTGCTCCTGACAGGCGTGTGCTTGCTTATCCAAGCGTTCTTGAACTTACCTGTAATATCAACCCAGAGTCTTGTGATACCTTAAAGACTATCACATTTACTATGGCATAAGCTTCATGGACTCAGGTCCACTTTGTCAAGAGCATGAAGTGACCGGTACATACAGGAAAAAATGGTTAAGATGGGAGCTGAATGCCAATGGAAATGCCAAAGTTACAGCCAGTGATATTCCATAGCTATCCTGGTATTGGTACACTATTTAACACATGAGTTTGGGCTGCATGTCTGTACTATAGCTGTGCCATTTTACAAGTTACAAACAAACCTTTCTTAAGCACTTTTAAAAGTCCCCAGTGTTTTCGGGAAATGTATCACTCTCTGTAAAGAGAGACTGATATTGATGTTGAATCTGGCTCACGTTGGCATACTTGATTTTCATACGCAATTATTATTATTATTAATATTATTAATATTTATACCCCACCCATCTGGCTGGGTTTCCCCAGCCACTCTGGGTGGCTTACAGCATATATAAAACATAAAATACAGTGGTACCTCGGGTTAAGTACTTAATTCGTTCCGGAGGTCCGTTCTTTTTTTAAAAAAAAAATAATTTTTATTAACAGGCCAATCACATCACATTATCACATTGATTCCAAATTATACAGCCAAATTTTAAATTTTGTTGGGGGTACCCATACATCAAGCTCAGCTCGAGTCCAAAACAGCATCACTTATCTTACTGCATTAATTAGACAGTTCTCTCCAGTTTGATCCGGAAAGTCCTTTGTTACTTCTTTTCTCTTCTTGTTGTTATCATAAATTCCTTTCTTTGTGATCTCTGATGATTTTCACAAGCAGGTTAACAGCTGGCATTCTATGTGGATTTTGTACTTTTCCAAAAATCATATCGATCCGTGACAGCCTCTGTACAACGCTTCCATAAACAAAAAATAAACAAAAGACCAGGAGGACTCTCCTTCACCACCACCAGCTGTTACAGAAACTTTCCCAACTTGATAGGCACCTGCATGGTCAAACATATCCCCCTTAACCTCTGGGAAGGCTCCCTCTCTTCTTCAGCGAGCTCCAAGGCAGGGTTGGAGCATAAGGTTAGACAGGTCAGTCAATTTCAATTCTGTGTTTCAAATGTGTTCTTGTATAAGTCTGTTCAGATCCATTTAAGCATTAATAAAGAAAGAAAGAAAGCTATGTTTGTACAATATTTCAGCAGAACTGTGCATTTTATACTCATTTGATAGTGCTTTTTGAGCTGAGAACTGTATTGAAAAATTCAGAGGGAATGGAAGGATAACTGCATTCTGCTATCTAGATCAGGTTGATTTGCTAAAAAAAAAAATGTGGACCCAACAAAATCCTGGCACATCCCTAATGGAGTCACAGTTACAGCATCTCAGCAAATCTGGTGTTTGATCTCATCCTGAGGTTTGCTCAGTAGGGAGCTATCCATGGTACTGATCTTCATCTGTCAAACCAACAGCTCATTAGGGATGGAAGATAAATTTGTCCGATTCACATTTTAAAGCAAACACACTTAGTTTGCTGGTAGTGTGTGTGTGTGTGTGTGTGTGTGTGTGTGTGTGTTTAAAAATGTCCATTATTGTTACTGTATTATTATTATTATTATTATTATTATTATTATTATTATTATTATTATTTCTTCAAGAGCCTCTTATATTTCACCAGGGAGAACATTCCACAACACTGGTGCCACAAGTGAAAGAGTCCCCCCACTCTCCTCCAGAGCACACAGTTGTTGTTTGGTTGGGTATATATGGGGAGAGACAATAATTTAGGTATAAATCCAACTGGAGAGAAGGTACTAACCCTAGTTTGCTCTGAAGTTCTGTATGACTTATACCAGACAACTGACATCTGGCTTCTCATGCTTAGAAACATAGGAAACTTCATGACAACAAGTCAGGCCATTGGGTCTGTGTAGCACTGGTTTGTGGAACTGCAGGCCCAAGAGCTACAGAACTTCATTCCTCTCACCCTAGTCCTTGGAAATCTGCTATAGGTCACATCCTTTGCTGGCCTTGTTTTGGACCCTCCGGCAGTGTTTTTGCCGGGCTGGAATGCATCCATGAACTCTGGTCATGCTTCTTGCATTCCAGGATGGAGGAATGCAGAGAGCATGTGCAAGTATGTGTAGAAAGTAGCATAATAATGAACCTACATATGAACCTACCCGGACCCTGAGATCATCTTCTGAGGCCTTTCTTCACGTGCCTCCTCCTCAAGAGGTCCGGAGGGTGGCAACATGAGAATGGGCCTTTTCTGCCATGGCTCCCCATCTGTGGAATGCTCTCCCCAGGGAAGTTGGCCTGGCACCTTTAGGCACCAGGCAAAAACATTCCTTTTTAACCAGGCCTTGGGTCGATCCAATTTAAATCCTATGCCCTTTTAAAATGTGTTTTTTGGGGGGGTATGGGGGGTTATTGGGTTGTTGTTTTTATTTTTATTGGTTATTTTGTGGTTTTATATCTTGATTTTATTCTGTGAGCTGCCCTGAGACCCCCCCCCCCCGGTATAGAGTGGTATATAAATTCAACAAATGTTGTTGTTGATGATGATGATGATGATGATGATGATGATGATGATAGTAACAACAACAATATGCAACCCATCTGACAGGGTTTCCCCAGCCACTATGGGCAGCTTCCAACAAATTAAAACACAGTAAAACATCAGACATTAAAAACCTCCATAAACTTCCAACAGAATATTAAAATACAATCATTCACCAAATATTAAAAGCTTCCCTAAACAGGGCTGCCTTCAGATGTCTTCTAAAAGTCAGATAGTTGTCTATTTCCTTGACATCTGGTGGGAGGGCGTTCCACAGAGCGGGTGACACAACCGAGAAGGCCCCTCTGCCTGGTTCCCTGTAACTTGGCTTCTTGCAGCGAGGGAACCACCAGAAGGCCCTCGGAGCTGGACCTCAGTGTCCAGGTTGAGCGATGGGGGTGGAGACTCTCCTTCAGGGATACTGTGCTGAGGCAGTTTAGGGCTTTAAAGGTCAGCATACTACACAAAGGCAAACTTTACATTCTTAGCACTGTCCACTTTTGCCTCTGGCTCTGTCCACCAACATGTGGTCCTTGGAAGGTTTCCAGGAAGAGAAGGTCAGTTGAAAAATGTCTCCTGCCCCCAACACCAATAAGGCCAAGTTATATCTTTGATGGCTTGCTATGGTTCAGGCTGAAGACTTTTCTAGTCCTACCTAGAGATGATGTTGAATGTACCTAAGGTTGTTATTAATGATTTGAACCAAGCTTTGTTCCCAGGAGCTATGTACTCAATAGGTACCACTGCGATCCTTCTCCCTCCCAAGGCAAAGACTGAGGGTGAAGACACCTGTTTGCTCAGCAGGTGAGTTGCTGTTGCTTCCTGGGAGGGGGAAGATGGCATGGTACAAGCACACCCAGAGGATCAAATCCAGTGCTCCTGTTTGCACTGCAACAATCTCCCCAGCACCTCACTCTTCCAGTAAGCTGCAGCAACTCACCTGCTCAGAGGTAAGCAACTCTGTTCTACCATACCATCTTCGAGACAATTTTTGCAGTCATAGCTCCTGCTTCTTCCTTTGTTCCTCAATTTTTATTTGAAAAGATCTAAATTTGGTCTCTGCCCAGATGGATGATTTAACCGTAACAACTTACAGCACATAACAGGCAGGTAAGCTCTCTAGAATAACATGGAATTAAAAGAGGAACACCGTTTAGGTTGATTTTAAGCTCTCCTGGCCTTCTGTGTTGCACCAAGCCATTTATTCCAAATTGCAAAATGGTCACACTGCTGCTGTTGTTTTGTAACTAAATCTCCAAATTGCTACTGAAAGACTGGCATGCGGGGGAACGTATAATGAACACTGCGAGAGAAACCTCTGGAGCCTTGTTTCTTTATTACCTAAAATCCTCGGCAGCTGAGGCTGCGAAATTTATCAGGCTTTATGATGTGCTGTACCTTTAGAAATTGGGTTGGGACCTCTCTGTGGTTTATAGCCACTGGCTTGGAATAATTTACACCCCTTTCAACCAACCCCATTCAAGGCTGGGTCTAGTGAAGCTTAAGATTCCAGGACTGGAGTCGCCTTTAATTTGAACTTCACGGTGAGAACAATTGATCTTTTTGACCTCTGCCTTTCAAGAGAGCATGAGGGAAGGGACCGATTGTCTAAACTCTACATCCAGGGATAAAAGAAATCTCACTTCTCATATTTTTCCCCATTGCAAACATCTCATCACTCCTCAAGATCCTTTACAGCAGAGATGGAGAAACTTTTTCAACCTGAAGGACCCAATCACATCTGCACAACCTTTCAAGGGCTTGTATGGATGGATGAAGAGGAGTAGTGGAAGGAACCAGCTGGAGAACCACTAAGGGAAGAAGGCTCAGAGCCCGGGGGTTGGTGGTGGGATGGTGACAAGGTGTCGGAAGCTGAAGAAATAACAGGGCTTAGTGAGCTGGGAGAGTCCATGACAGAGAAAAGCCTGGAATCAGAGACAGAAGCTGAAGGAGAAGAGTGGGAGGCAGAGAGGCAGAGATGAGTCAGGCTGGTGCAGAGCTACAGGCGTCTCCTTCTGCTACTTCAACAAGCTCCATCTGGTCTGCAGGCTGAGACCCTACCTGCGCATGGACTGTCCCACTAGAGCGGTGTATGCTCCGGTTATCTCCTGCTTGGACTACTGCAATGCTCTCTATGTGGGCCTACCTTTGAAGGTGACCCAGAAACTACAACTAATCCAGAATGCAACAGCTAGATTGGTGACTGGTAGCGGCTGCCGAGACCACATAACACCGGTCCTGAAGGACCTACATTGGCTCCCAGTACATTACCGAGCACAATTCAAAGTGTTGGTGCTGACCTTTAAATCATTCAACGGCCTCGGCCCAGTATCCCTGAAGGAGCGTCTCCACCCCCATTGTTCAGCCCGGACACTGAGGTCCAGCTCCGAGGGCCTTCTGGCAGTTCCCTCTCTGCGAGAAATGAGGTTACAAGGAACCAGGCAGATGGCCTTCTTGGTGGTGGCGCCCACCCTGTGGAATGCCCTTCCACCAGATGTCAAAGAAATAAACAACTATCTGGCTTTTAGAAGACATCTGAAGGCAACCACCAGAAGGCCCTCAGAACTGGACCTCAGTGTCCGGGCAGAACGATGTATGCAATTTTGACTAAAATACACACATATATATTTTGCAACTTCTCCATATGTGTGTGTGTGTTTTATTTTCACTAATGTATGCACTAATTTTGTGTGCCCTTTCCCTAATCTATGGGTTTCTGCACACTTTGTTTGTGAAACTTGAATTGCAAAATTCAGATAGGTGTAATTTTGAAGAAGAGTTGTGCTTCAGTTTGTGCATTGGTTCATAAAATGCAAATTAAATAGTTTCTTATTAAAACCTAAACAAAGTTGCATTTCTCCCCACCCTGATGCCTAACGCTACCTGAACATAATTCACAATAGTAGCAAGGCCCCCTTTTCACAATGATTAACTGCCAAAAATAGCTATTGATACAATTGTTCAAGGCCAGCTCCTGATCTGAGGAAGCCTTCAACAAAATGCCCTCCTAGGGTGATGCTTCGCCACACCTGTGCAGGTGAACCCTGATCGGTTTACCTGGAGGTGAGAGAGAAACAATATGAAAACAAAAAGCGGATACAGATTTGCCTAACATTTGCATATGCTTATGTTCACACATAGATGCCCATTTTTGAAATAATTACTTTAAATGGTAATGCAATTGGACCTCACCTTTGTGTGCCGCCATACCTGGGGTGTTTTGGTTAGAATGCCAGAAATGGCTTCTATTTAGTTACAGGCTTCAAAGTGATGCTAAGGTTCTGTGTACAAAGATGGTGCTCTACCAATGAGTTATAGTCGCTCACATTTTTCCTCTTCTTCACACCTCCCAGAGATCAAAAATAAAATGTTAGCAAACTTGGGAACAGGAATCACATATTTATTTTTGCATTTTTCTAACAATGTTTTTTAAAAAAAAATTTTTTTTTTTAATAAAATTGCCGCGTGTGGCATTTTTCCACATCAACAGCATGGCTGGTGGAGAAATGCCTGCCTCGTATCAATAACATCTGCTGATTCCCCCTTTTTGGGGAGCTGAGTAATCAATCCTTCCCAGCAGGCTGTTCAAGAGAAATGCAAGCTTTGCAGACTGAGATCACCATCTGCGTTTCCCTTCCAGCCAGTCTTGTGGCAAGACTTGCCAGAAGAAGATTAGTCTTTTTTCTGTTTCTCTCTTCCACGTTCCATCTCTCTCTCTCTCTCTCTCTCTCTCTCTCTCTCTCTCTCTCTCTCTCTCTCTCTCCAAAGTAACCATCAGGATTTTTTAATAAAATCAGGATGTGGGAACAAGCAGGATCAATAAGCTCTCCAGAAATTGAAGGTTAACATGGATCTCCACATATTAAGCATGCCTTTGTATCGAGCATCATTATTATGCTATTTAATCTTTAATTATATACCCCTAAGCAGTTTACAAAAATATTCATTAAAGAACACCAATGGAAGCAAGAATTAAAAACAAGTCAACATGGTTTCTCAGTCTGATCCTTTTACATGGTTTTGTTTGTATTTTTATGCATTGTGATTTGCTGTTATTTTTATTGATTACAAATTAGTAATTCTTTGTTGCAATATGTGTAAACTGTTTAATTATTATTTGCTGATGCTTCATTTTACTGTATACTCTTAGATTCTGAAGTATTCTTGAATGCTGCTTTCTTTGATATAAGTTGTTTATTTTAAACTTATTGCGACTTTTCATATTGGATCAGGTTATTACTATTAATGTTTGGTGTTTTATTATTATTTTATATGTGTTGGGAGCTGCCCAGAGTGGCTGGGGCAACCCAGCCAGATGGGCAGGGTATAAATAAAAAGTTGTTGTATTTTTAAAATCAAAATACAAATAAAACCAGTCATTTTTAAACAATAAAGCATAAGAAAAATATATTCCAGGGTAGGCTTGGTGAAATAAAAATTTAAAAAAGGTTTCAGTGGGTGCCGGAGGCAAACCAGTAAAGGTGTGATCTCAATTATCAGGGAGTTCCAAAGAGCAGGCACTGCCAAACCAAGGGTCAATTCCTTGCTCTGTGATTCCCTTCCCAATAAAGTAATGCTGAATGTTCGCAGAGAAGGAGAGCCAGACATGGCCAGGAGAGCCCAGTCATGTATGAACAGATGTAAGGTAAGGTAAAGGTAAAGGGACCCCTGACCGTTAGGTGCAGTCACAGACGACTCTGGGATTGTGGCGCTCATTTCGCTTTACTGGCCGAGGGAGCCAGCGTACAGCTTCTGGGTCATGTGGCCAGCAGGACTAAGCTGCTTCTGGCGAAGCAGAGCAACGCACAGAAACACCATTTAGCTTCCCGCCGGAGCGGTACCTATTTATCTAGTTGCACTTTGACCTGCTTTCGAACTGCTAGGCTCACCCCGTCGCGGGGATTCGAACCGTCAACCTTTTGATCCGCAAGCCCTAGGCTCTGTGGTTTAACCCACAGCACCACCCGCGTCCCAGATTTAAATGTAAGCTTCCACTTTATTGCAGAGGCTCCTAATTAGAATGGACCTGTGACCTTCCAGAGGTGGCTAGCAGGAGGCAGGTGGTGCTGTGGTCTAAATCACTGAGCCCCTTGGGCTTGCTGATTGGAAGGTAGGTGGTTTGAATCCCCACAACAGGGTGAGCTCTTGTTGCTCTGTCCCAGCTCATGCCAACCTAGCAGTTCTAAAGCAGAGGGTGGCTCCTTGGGCCTGAAAGCAAGATGAACGCCACAACCCCATAGTTTGCCTTTGACTGGACTTAACCATTCAGGGGTGCTTTACCTTTTGGACTCCAACTCCCATCATTCCTGAACACTTACCATATTGGATATGGTTGATGAGAATTGCAGTCCAACAATGTCTGTCCCTCCCCCCTCCCCCCAAAAAAGTAGAGAATATTTGGAAAGGTGGAATGAGGGGGACATGCATGCATGCATGAAACCAGTACAGTAGTACCTCTGGTTACGAACTTAATTGTTCTTAACCTGAGGTACCACTTTAGCTAATGGGCCTCCCGCTGCTGCCATGCCACCAGCGTGCGATTTCTGTTCTCATCTTGGGGCAAAGTTCTTAACCCGAGGTACTACTTCTGGATTAGCGGCGTCTGTAACCCGAAGTGTTTGTAACCCGAGGTGTTTGTAACTCGAGGTACATCTGCTACATTGGTCCCCAAAGGGGGAATACTCGTGGTCCCTTATACGTACAAGTATATAAGTACTTAACCTTGGGTTAGTATATAAGTAGTTAGTATATAAGTATATAAGTACTTAACCTTGGGTTAAGTACTTAATTCGTTCCGGAGGTCTGTTCTTAACCTGAAACTGTTCTTAACCTGAAGCACCACTTTAGCTAATGGGGCATCCTGCTGCCGTTGCGTCGCCAGAGCACTATTTCTGTTGTCATCCTGAAGCAAAGTTCTTAACCTGAAGAACTATTTCTGGGTTAGCGGAGTCTGTAACCTGAAGCGTATGTAACCTGAAGTTACGCTGTATTGCATAAATCCAGAGTGCTGTTGCACTTGCAGACTTCCCCTGGGCATCTGGTTGGCCACTGTGAGATGCTGGCTTGGATGTGGCACTGGCCTGACCCAGCACGCTCTTCTTATGTCTAGCCTGACTTCTGCCCATATGTTGGCAACGTGAACTCTTGTTTAAGCAAACAAGAGCTTAGCACAGAGGGTTGTCGATGATAACCTTCACCGACATTTCAAAATGGCATCGAGCAAATTGAATTCGTCTTTCTTTCAGCAAATAGAGCAAAACGAATGGGGCTGTCTTCCCCTTCCTCACCCTCAATCATCAGTTCTTCCAAACTTACCCCCCCCCCACACACACACAAACACACTTGCTTCAGTTTACAACAGTGGATGCATTTTCTTACAAATATGGATAGGCCCTCCAGCATTATATTGGCAGGGGATAGCGGGTACCACTGTGTTGCCAGCACATCATGATTATTTGAATGGCCCTTTGGCCAGCGTCTTTGTAATATCATCAGGCCCATTCACTTGGCCACTGTAAAGACTGTTGGCTACGAACAGTCACAATCTGACTGACATTTTAAAAGCTGCATTTGCAGATTAAATTTCTAATTTGGTTTTTGAAATTACATTTCCTCTCATGATTCCTCTAAAGCAGGCATGGCCAAACTTAGTCCTCCAGATGTTTTGGGACTACAACTCCCATCATCCCTAGCTAACAGGACCAGTGGTCAGGGATGATGGGAATTGTAGTCCCAAAACATCTGGAGGGCCAAGTTTGGCCATGCCTGCTGAAGGGTATGCAAGGTCCCTCCCCCGCCCCCAATATTATCCCTAAAACACATACCCTTCAACATTTCTCTGATGAAATAGGGATGTCCTATTTCATCATCATCATCATTACCCTGCCCATCTGGCTGGGTTGCCACACCCACTGGGCGGCTTCCAACATATATAAAACCTTAAACAACTTCCCTGTACAGGGCAGCCTTAAGATGTCTTCTAAAGGGCCTTCTGGCGATTCCTTTTTTTTATATATATATAATAATTTTTATTACATTTTTCCAGTTACACATACAACAGAAAAAAGAAAAAACATAGAAAATAGAAAAGAAGAAAAAAACAGAAAATCCTGACCATTTCAACAACTTTTTTCAAATTTCCATCGGACTTCCCCACATCTCCCGCCTAATGCATTCTTAACAATAAAAATTATCAGCAAGTTATACCCTTGTTTCATGTGTTTCTTTGTACTTTCAATTGCAATTTAAGTTTAAATCCCTTATTCTCCATTTACTCTAAAAATATAACATATTACTGTTTTTACACGTTTAAACTTTGGTTCTTTCATAAATATTTTCCAATTTCTTACATAATCCACTCTCCTTGCTGGGGCTAACATTCCAAGTCATACGGCATCTCAAAGTTCATATAACTTATAATACTTTTGCAAATAGTCCTTAAATTTTTTCCAGTCCTCTTCCATTGCTTCTTCTCCCAGATCTCGGATCCTGGCAGTCATCTCAGCTAGTTCCATGTAGTTCATCAGTTGCGTCTGCCAGTCCTCCAGTGTGGGCAAATCTTGAGTCTTCCAATGCTTGGCGATAAGAATCCTTGCTGCAGTAGTGGCATACATGAAAAGAGTTCTATCCTTCTTTAACACCTTCTGGCCGACAATGCCCAGGAGGAATGCCTCCGGTTTCTTAGGGAAAGTGTATTTAAACACCTTTTTTAACTCATTATATATCATTTCCCTAAAGGGCCTTCTGGCGATTCCATCCCTGTGAGAAGTGAGGTTGCAGGGAACCAGGCAGAGGGCCTTCTCAGTAGCGGCGCCCACCCTGTGGAAACCCTCCCATCAGATGTCAAGGAAATAGACAACTATGTGACTTTTAGAAGACATCTGAAGGCAGCCCTGTTTAGGGAAGTTTGATGTTTTATCATGTTTTTAATATTCTGTTGGGAGCCGCCCAGAGTGTCTGGGGAAACCTAGCCTGATGGGGAGTATAAATAAATAAATTATTATTATTATTATCATTATTATTATTATTATTATTATTATTATTATTATTATTATTAAAGGTTGTATATCTTTGGCTCTGGGATCACAAAACCCCAAACCCTCCAACATTTCTCCAATGAAAATGGGGTGGTCCTGAGGAAAAGTGGGCTCCCACTCTGGGCGGCTCCCAACATTAAATACATTAAAACATCAATCATTAAAAAACTTCCCTAAACAGGGCTGCCTTCAGATGTCTTCTAAATGTCATATGGTTGTTTATTTCCTTGACATCTGATGGGAGAGTGTTCCACAGGGCTGGCGCCACTACTGAGAAAGCCCTCTGACTGGTTCCCTGTAACCTCACTTCTCTCAGGGAGGGAACCGCCAGAAGACCCTCGGAGCTGGACCTCAGTGTTTGGGCTGGACGATGGGGGTGAAGACGCTCCTTCATGTATACTGGGCCGAGGCCATTTAGGGCTTTAAAGGTCAGCACCAACACTTTGAATTGTGCTCGGAAACGTGCAATGAATGACGTCGGTTCCGCGAGGCCTGCTGCCATATCATCTTTTTCCTGTCCCTTCCACTCATTTTGCAAAATCAAACCTATCATATAAAAAGTAGTTCTAATTCTGATTTTATTCCAAGCAAGTCAGGTTGGGGGGTAGGCAGCGGAGAGGTGAGCATTTTGCCAATGACAAATTTAATGAAAATAAAGTCTCGACACCAAGACATTATGGGACAGCATAAGCTACCTCCGCTGTTGCCATTGGAACTGAAGGTTGCATTCAGTCGCTTTAAATTATATCGATTTCCCCTCCCCCTACATTTTCTGCCTTAAACTTATTTTTCATCTCTTCGAAATCAATACTATGGATCCTTTGATGTGGAACAGGGAGCATCTTGCTGCAATCTGGAGCTGACGGTGGAAGAAACTGGAGATATTTCCACTCAGCCTTCTTGTTCTGTCAACACAGAAATGTGCAGAGCAATTTTAAGGATACTTTGTGCAAGGACACCAGCGAACCAAAGAAAACCAATCCAAGGTGCAAATATATCCCTTTGTTGTTTAGTCGATTAGTCGTGTCCAACTCTTTGTGACCCCATGGACCAGAGCACGCCAGGCACTCCTGTCTTCCACTGCCTCCCGCAGTTGGGTCAAACTCATGCTGGTAGCTTCAAGAACACTGTCCAACCATCTCGTCCTCTGTTGTCCCCTTCTCCTTGTGCCCCCCATCTTTCCCAACATCAGGGTCTTTTCCAGGGAGTCTTCTCTTCTCATGAGGTGGCCAAAGTATTGGAACCTCAGCTTCAGGATCTGTCCTTCCAGTGAGCACTCAGGGCTGATTTCCTTCAGAATGGAGAGGTTTGATCTTCTTGCAGTTCATGGGACTCTCAAGAGTCTCCTCCAGCACCATAATTCAAAAGCATCAATTCTTCGGCGATCAGCCTTCTTTATGGTCCAGCTCTCACTTCCATACATCACTACTGGGAAAACCATTGCTTTTACTATATGGACCTTTGTTGGCAAGGTGTTGTCTCTACTTTTTAAGATGCTGTCTAGGTGTATCATTGCTTTTCTCCCAAGAAGCAGGCATCTTTTAATTTCGTGGCTGCTGTCACCATCTGCAGTGATCATGGAGCCCAAGAAAGTAAAATCTCTCACTGCCTCCATTTCTCCCCCTTCTATTTGCCAGGAGGTGATGGGACCAGTGGCCATGATCTTCGTTTTTTTGATGTTGAGCTTCAGACCATTTTTTGTGCTCTCCTCTTTCACCCTCAATAAAAGGTTCTTTAATTCCTCCTCACTTTCTGCCATCAAGGTTGTGTCATCTGCATATCTGCATATATGAGGTTGTATCCAGTATTAGCTATTGGAAAAAGGATAGCATTCCAACAAAAAGACAATGGCTGGCGAAACTTTGTGAGTACCTGGAGCTAGCAAAATTGACAGATTTAATAAGGAGAAAACCTAAAACTATGGTCATGAAGCGATGGGAGAGTTTAAATGATTACTTACAGAACCAGGGCTCGGCTACTAAAATCTGATTGTGTTTAGAATAAACTTGTGAGTAATATAAAAAATACAAAGTGAGACATTAAGGAGACTCAAAGGAAAAATATGAAGAACAGAGGTTTTGACGAATGATTACCAAAAATGCGTGAGGCAAACAGTGGAAGTCTTTTAAAAATATTTTAATTATGATAGATAAGTGTCAGGGGTTCAGGAGCAGAGGTGAGGGCAAGGGAGGAAACAGAGAGCGAAGGGGAGGAGGCAGAAGAAAAGATGAGTGATGACGACGACCCGAGGTCTCCGAGTCTTTCCAGTGAATCAGAAGATTCACAGGAAGGGGCGTCAGTGGCTGGAGCAAGGGGGGAGCCTAGGGGGACACCCCAGGAAGAAGGGTCCAGAGGGGGCTCAGAGAGCAGCAGTGGGAAATCGGGACCAGCATCACCAACAGAACGCAGTGGAGAGGAAAGGCGCCAGGTACCGAGCTCTGGCAGCTCGCAGCAGGAGGGAGGGCATGAGTCAGGAGTGGCCACACCTCCATCGGGGAGCGAAGAAATGGTCAGGTGGAAAGTGGAAGGTTGGGCGCGCGCGCCAAGTTCAAATGCACAGGAAGGTGACGCAGTAAGCAGCCCGGAAAGGGAGCCAGGTCCTAAAGCCCGACGCAAGGAGACAGAAGGGTCCGGGGGGTCAGCGTCAGAAGCGTCCCGGAAGGAAGAGACTACGGGGGGCAGAGGGACCCAGAGAAGAACGGTCAGGCGGAAAAGGTGGAGTAAGGCTAGGGCATTTAGCTGGTGTACAGGGGGCGGAGACTCAGACGGAGCTTCGCCGGTCTAACCCATAAGACGTAGAGTTGCACGCAGCAGCTTGAGAATGGAAACTGTAACTCAATAAAGACTTTTACAAAATGATCGCTGGCTAGCGTGATCCTCTGTGAGCTAGGATCTGGAAGCAGCTCTGACAGTAAGCTCCGTCTCAAATTTGTGGGCATCCACGGCCTCGCGGAGAGGAGAGAAAGCGGGTGCCTACTAGCGAGCTCACGAATGGCAGACAATATGACGGCCGAACAGCAGATAGCGGAACTCAGAGAAGCAGTGACACGACTGAATGCCGAGGCACTTGCATCCAGGAAGAGAGAGGAGGACGCAGCTGCCGCCTACAGGGATCTCCAGGTCAGGTTGGAAATGCTTACGAAGCAAGGGCAACTGACACCCAAACCGGAGGGGATTGGGTTGGGGAGACGAACAGGCGGTCTGGTCTCTCACTTCGATGGGAATTTGCAACAGTACCCCAACTTTAGAGCAGATGTAATGTGTGCACTGCAACTGCTGAACAAAGACTTTAGAGATGAGCAAGAGAAGGTGGGATTCATCATGTCCCATTTGCATGGAGATGCTAAAGCATGGCTGCGCAATTTGTGGAGAGATAAGGATCCGGCGCTCCAAAATGTGGATGCCTTTATTAAAGCGATGGATGGGTGCTTTTTATCAAGCATAGACGTGGATCTTGCTCGGAAGGAGGTACATGGACTGAAGCAAGGGAGGGCCAGCGTAAGGCAGTACCATGCCCGCTTTTTCGCTTTGGTCAGTGCCCTGGAATGGGACAGAGATTCGGCTCCAGTCAGAGACCTGTTTTGGGAAGGATTGAACAGCGCGGTTAAAGATGAAATTGCGAGGGGGGAGAGACCCCGGACCACGCAGGAGATCGTTCAGAGGGCGTTGGCGGTGGGAGTGAGGCTGGAAGAACGTCCGTGGAGCAGGGACGAAGGGCGTGGAGGGCGCGAACCAGCCAGGGGCTACTCCTTCCTTCCCAGAGAAGCAGCGCGTGCGCAATCCACGCCTCCGCCAGGAGGAGGAGCGGAACCTATGGAGGTTGGAGGTGCAAGGGCTCAGTCAGCAACCAGAGCCCTAGCACCGGGAGCAGTGAAAGCGAAGCCTCCTAGAGGGAACAGGAAGTGTTACATCTGCGATGATTCTCAGCATATGGCGAAAGAGTGTCCCCAGCGGCTCCACAAGCACACTGCAGCCTCAGCAATGGTAACTGCAGCAACGCAGCAAGGAGAACCACAGCAGGGAAACGACGGAGTCTGGCTGGAGAAAGAGGCACTGGGGCCCAGCCAGACGTGTCAGTGAAGCAGTCCCCAGAGATTTTGCAGCCCATGGACCCCCTCCCGCCCAAACCAGTAGTGAGGCTCACCGCATCGCTCCAGCTGCCCAATGGAATCACCATGGACGTGCCAATCACCATTGACTCAGGAAGCAATGCAGACTTTATAGGGCAAGACTTTGTCGACCGGCACGCTATACAGTTGCTGCCTGCCACGCTGCCCCTGCAGGTTGTCACGGTGGATGGCAGGGAGTTGCTTGGAGGGCAAGTGGTGAAGCAAACGCCACCAATGGTGATGCGACTTGGAAATCACAGGGAAGTCATCAGCTTCAACGTCACTCAACTATCGGACACGCCCATTGTATTGGGCATGAGTTGGCTGGACAAGCACAGCCCGACGCTGGCTTGGTACCAGAGGCAGCTGACCTTCGGCTCTTCCTTTTGTGCTGAACACTGCATCCTGCCCCGGCAGGAAGGAGAGGAAGAGGAGTCACAGCTGCAGCTAGGCACGCTGCAAGCGGTTCCACACAAGTATGCAGGATTTTTGGAGGTTTTCTGCGAGAAGGAGGCGGACAGGCTACCCCCCCCCGACCATATGACTGCAAAATTGACCTGCTGCCAGGGGCGGCGCTGCCCAAAGGGAAGCTGTATTCCATGTCTGAGGACAAACTGCAGGAACTCAAAGAGTTCATAGATCATAATTTGGAGCGCGGTTTCATCCGAGAGTCCAAGGCAGCGGGGGGCAGTCCTGTATTCTTTGTTAAGAAGAAGGACACGCCCCAAAAAAGGCTTGTAGTCGACTATCACACCTTGAACAGTGTGACCAAGCCATCGGACTTCCCCATGCCCCGAATCGACGACCTCCTCGCAAAGGTACGCAAGGGCGTTCACCAAGTTGGACCTGCGAGGGGCGTACAACCTCATTCGTATGCGGGAAGGAGATGAGTGGAAGACAGCCATGTTCACGCCCCTGGGCACCTACGAATATAGAGTTATGCCTTTTGGACTGCAAAATGGCTCCCACTGTTTTCAAGCTTTCATGCATCACGTGTTAGCGGGGCTCCTCTACAAGACATGCGTCTGCTTCTTGGATGACATCCTGATCTTTTCGGAATCGCAGCAGGAGCATGACAGACACGTCAAGGAAGTGCTGAGCAGGCTACAGCAGCATAGGCTTTACGCCAAGCTGGAGAAGTGCCAGTTCGACGTGACGGAGGTGGATTTCCTGGGCTACAAGTTGTCTGACAAGGGGCTCGCCATGGACAGCGCCAAGGTTCGAGCAGTGTTGGATTGGAAAAGCCCGCGCAACCGGAAGGAGGTCCAGCGGTTTGTCGGCTTTGCGAACTTCTATCGCAAGTTTATCAAGGGCTTTGCTATGCAGACAGCGGCCATCACGGACACGCTCAGCTCCAAGAAAAAGAAGTTCATCTGGACAGAGCAGGCGGAGCAGTCCTTTCAGGCACTCAAGCGTCTCTTCGCGTCGGAGGAGCAGCTGCTTCATGTCAACCCCAGCAGGCCGATGAGGGTGGAGACAGACGCTTCGGACAGAGCCGTGGGAGCAGTCCTGCTGCAGAAAGACCAGCAGGGGGCTTGGAGGCCGGGAGCGTTTTACTCCAGGAAGCTCAGCAAGTCTGAACAGAACTACACCATCTGGGACAGGGAGTTGCTGGCCATTCATGCAGCATTCAAGGCGTGGAGGCACTTCCTGATCGGCGCCAAGCACACGGTGCAGGTCTGCACGGACCACAAGAATCTGGAGCACTGGCGCACGGCGCAGTTCCTGAACCAGAGGCAGATACGTTGGGCTGAGTTCTTTGCGAACTTCGACTTCCGAATAGAGTATGTCCCGGGGGACACCAACATCATGGCGGATGCCCTATCCCGTAAGCCACAGTACCTGGAGGAGGCGACGCCTGCGGCCGCCATGCACATCTTCACACCGACAGTGTGGGCGTGCGCTGCGGCAACTGTTGACCTGGATGCGGTGCGACGAGCGTTGCAGGATGACTCCTTCGCGCAAGCAAAGATGGCAGAGGTGCACAGGGGCACGGCAGCGACCGACAAGTTCCAGGTGCGTGATGGATTGCTCATCCGTAAAGGGGCCATCTACGTGCCGGGAGACAAACTTCGTGCCAAGGTACTGCAGCAGCTGCACGACGCGCCCACTGCTGGGCACTTTTGCAAGGAGAAGACGGTGGAATTAGTCGCCAGAGACTTCTGGTGGCCCGGACTGAGAGGGGAGGTCGCGGACTACGTGGCGAGGTGCAACACCTGCCAGAGGGCCAAACCAGTGCACAGACCGCCGGCCGGACTGCTGGAACCGCTGCAAACTCCGTTCGAACCATGGGAGAGAGTGGCCCTGGACTTTGTCACGGATCTGCCCAGCTCGAGGGGCAAGACGGCTGTGCTAGTGGTGGTGGACTTGTTCTCCAAGATGGCACATTTCATTCCGTGTGCGAAGGTGGCCACGGCGGAACAGACCGCCAAACTGTTCATAGATCACGTGTTCAAGGTTCACGGTCTGCCGCGGTCTATTCTGTCCGACCGGGGGCGACAGTTCATCTCGAACTTCTGGCAGAAGCTGATGGGCTTCCTGAACGTCAAAATCAACCTGGCTTCGGCTAGACACCCGCAGACCAACGGACAAGCGGAGCGGGTCAATGCCATCATGCAGCAGTACCTGAGGTGTTATGCGACTCAACAGCCCGCGACGTGGGTGGATTACCTGCCTCTCGCCGAGTTCACCTACAACAACACGAAGCACGTGTCCACGGGGGTGATGCCGTTCTTCGCCAACAACGGAAGGCACCCCAGAACATTCCCGGGACTGGAAAGGATGGGGGAGGGGGACCCGCAAACAGCAGATGCGTTCGCGTCGGAGTTGCAGGCGGTCCACGATCAGCTTCGGCGGCAACTGGAGCTGGCTAAGCACGCATACAAGGTACAAGCGGACAAACACAGGAGGGTTGGCGAAGAGATCCGTGTGGGCGACTGGGTATGGTTGGCAGCCCACACAGTGCCGGCCAGGTCGTTAGCGAAGAAGAAACTAGGGCATAAACAATTGGGACCCTACCAAGTCGAAGAGCAGGTCAACCCGGTAGCTTTCAGGCTGACGCTTCCAGAAGGCTCCAGGATGCATCCGGTGTTCCACAGATCGGTGCTCACTCCCTACAAGGCACCGCACAGGTTTCAGGAACCAGGAACGGCGCCGAGTCCGCTCCGAGAGGGAACCGAGCAAAGGGGAGTGCCACAGGAGGAGCCCATCAACGAAGTCACAGAAATTTTGGACTCGAGATGGGGGGAAGAGGGAGTAGAATACCTTCTCGCCAGAGAGGGCACCCCGGCCAGTGCCAACAGCTGGGTGCCAGGCTACGCTTTGGAGGAACCTCTGCTCAAAGATGAGTTTCACGCCCTCTTCCCACACAGGCCCATGCCAGCAGACTTTTTCGACGATTGGCTTTTCACACCGACGCTTTCAACCAGCACGTTCCGGGGGTTCGACTCGGATGAGGAACCGACAATGCACACACGTTCCCCGGAGGGGTCGACAGCGGGATCTGCATCAGAACCCTCGTATTGGTGGGATGATAGGCCAGAGAAACAGTGGCGCAGGAAGTGGCTGGAGGTTGTAAGTCGAGCGACGGACCCGGGAACGACTGAGGTGGAGACGGACGTGGACATGTACGGGGAGGATTTTGGGTTCGAGCACGGAGGCACAGAGATGGAGGCAGAGGTGACCGTTGTCGACGAGCGCAAGGAGGAAGAACCGGAAGTCTTCAGTTGGAGGCCCGCCACGGGAAGCGAACTGTATCCGACATTCGTCCCCATGACACCGCAGCACCCAGCTCCCGCACCGGAAGGAGGGGGGAAGGGGGGCTTCGAAGGGGAGGATGGATGTCAGGGGTTCAGGAACAGAGGCGAGGGCAAGGGAGGAAACAGAGAGCGAAGGGGAGGAGGCAGAAGAAAAGATGAGTGATGACGACGACCCGAGGTCTCCGAGTCTTTCCAGTGAATCAGAAGATTCACAGGAAGGGGCGCCAGTGGCTGGAGCAAGGGGGGAGCCTAGGGGGACACCCCAGGAAGAAGGGTCCAGAGGGGGCTCAGAGAGCAGCAGTGGGAAATCGGGACCAGCATCACCAACAGAACGCAGTGGAGAGGAAGGGCGCCAGGTACCGAGCTCTGGCAGCTCGCAGCAGGAGGGAGGGCATGAGTCAGGAGTGGCCACACCTCCATCGGGGAGCGAAGAAATGGTCAGGCGGAAAGTGGAAGGTTGGGCGCGCGCGCCAAGTTCAAATGCACAGGAAGGTGACGCAGTAAGCAGCCCGGAAAGGGAGCCAGGTCCTAAAGCCCGACGCAAGGAGACAGAAGGGTCCGGGGGGTCAGCGTCAGAAGCGTCCCGGAAGGAAGAGACTACGGGGGGCAGAGGGACCCAGAGAAGAACGGTCAGGCGGAAAAGGTGGAGTAAGGCTAGGGCATTTAGCTGGTGTACAGGGGGCGGAGACTCAGACGGAGCTTCGCCGGTCTAACCCATAAGACGTAGAGTTGCACGCAGCAGCTTGAGAATGGAAACTGTAACTCAATAAAGACTTTTACAAAATGATCGCTGGCTAGCGTGATCCTCTGTGAGCTAGGATCTGGAAGCAGCTCTGACAATAAGGATATGATGTAAATACATAATTGAACATAAATATAGATTGAAAATGGCTGTGTATACTGAATACTTATCTACTTTAAAAATTCTCATTCCTGATCTTATTTCCTCCTTTTCTTTATCTTCTTCTTGTTCTTTTCTTTTATATTTTACCTTTCATTTCTTTTCTTTATTGTGAATATTGTTTTGTAGAGGGGTAAATAATTGTAATTGAGTGCTCACTGGAAGGACAGATCGTGAAGCTGAGGCTCCAATACTTTGGCCACCTCATGAGAAGAGAAGACTCCCTGGAAAAGACCCTGATGTGGGGAAAGATGGAGGGCACAAGGAGAAGGGGACGACAGAGGACGAGATGGTTGGATAGTGTTCTCGAAGCTACCAGCATGAGTTTGACCAAACTGCGGGAGGCAGTGGAAGACAGGAGTGCCTGGCATGCTCTGGTCCATGGGGTCACGAAGAGTCGGACACAACTAAACGACTAAACAACAACAACAAAATAATAATTATAAATATGAGAAGAGGTAAAATGTTTTCTAATTTTCTCTTGGTTACATGTATTTTCCTTTTTTTGTACATTTGTATTTTTTTCTAATTCGTGCTGGAAAAAATTAATAAAAAGAATTATTATTATTTTTAATTATCCAGTATGCAGCCAAGAGCGTGAGGCAAACAGCTCCAGGTGCAGTGCCAGATTTACGTATAAGCTAAACAAGCTATAGTTTAGGGCCCTCACTTTTGATTCTGGAAACATCCCCATTTAGAGGAGGGTGTTGCTTATGTATCTAGATTGAGGAGAGAAGTTTAGTTCTGGTTCATATGAGCTCTAAATGAAAGCATGGTTCCTGCTGAGCTACATAGGCTGCTGTTTCATTCAGCTCATTTAAATCCCATATTTATATCTCTCCAGGGACCCCGAGCCATGAATTATAGATTGCAAAATATGAAACTATGCCATGCCTAAGAGCACTCCGTCCCCTCGCCCCAACCATGCTGGCTGCAGAACTGACATTCCGTGTTGCGGCCTGGTCCCATGCTTTCTCAAGATCTTATAAATGGCAAGACCCGTTTTTAAAAGGCCACGCTGCTGTCCTTGGAAGTGACCTCCTCCTTCAGGACATGAACAAACGTCTCCTGATCCTTCTGATCTTTGGCTGCCTGGAACCTGGGTCTCAGCGAGCCTTGGACTGTATATTTACACTGAACACTGAACACATACAAAATCCTGACTGCTTGATGGACAACCAAAGTTGCGAAGAGGCATATACCTCAAAGTTGGAAGAACTGAAACTCATCATCTGTTACTCAATGGCCTGAAAACCTCACCGCCTCTTTCTGTATTTGAACATGTATCATGTAACATGTAATCTCATCTGGATAACCAGTTTGGACTTGTGGACTGGACATTTTTATATATATTGTGATTCTGCTGTGGGTTTTTTTTAACCGAATGTAGTCTAACAATCATTTATGGTGATGGTTGGGAATGGTTTACTGTTTGATTATTAATATTTTATGATATCGAGAATTGATTCTATCATATACAGTTGTACCTTGGAACTCGGAACACCTTGGCTCCCGAACAAATCGACTCCCAAACGAGCGAAATCCATAAGTGAGTGTTCCAGTTTTTGAACAATTTTTGAAAGCCGAATGTCTGACAGGGCTTCTGCAGCTTCCAATCAGAAGCCTTGCTTTGGTTTCTGAACATTTTGGAAGTCAAATGGATTCCATTCGACTTCCAGGATACAGCTGTAATATTGTATTTCAAATGCATTATTGAATATTACTTCAAATGATTTAAATTGTTTGTTTATGTGGTCACATTTTTCATTATGCATTGGATCAGATTGTTTTAGGGTGTGTGATCTTTTGTTCCTGTTGCTTGCAAATTGCCTTGCGCAGAGCAAAGCAGAAAGGCGGCGTACAAATTAAAAACAGGTATTTGAAAAATCAACATAGGTGTGTAAATTTGGATCGATGGATTGTTCATAGTTCTGATGTGAGCTCATGTTGTTCCTTTTCTCTTTCTGTTCTGTTTGCAATCATGGATGATTTGCAAGACTTGTACTGTTTTTAATTATGTATTACTACTGAACACCACGTTGACATTGCAGTATATAAATGGCGGCATATTGAAAAGTTCATGAATAGAAATATTGTTTTAAGTAAATACAGTGGTACCTCGGGTTAAGTACTTAATTCGTTCCGGAGGTCCGTTCTTAACCTGAAACTGTTCTTAACCTGAAGCACCACTTTAGCTAATGGGGCCTCCTGCTGCCGCTGCGCCGCCAGAGCACGATTTCTGTTCTCATCCTGAAGCAAAGTTCTTAACCTGAAGCACTATTTCTGGGTTAGCGGAGTCTGTAACCTGAAGCGTATGTAACCTGAATCGTATGTAACCTGAGGTACCTCTGTACATAATACAGTCATATCTTGGATCCTGAACGTCTTGGTACTCAGACATTTTAGCTCCCGAATACCACAAACCTGGAAGTGCTTGTTCCAGTTTGCAAAGCTTCTTTGGAACCCAAATGTCCAACGGGGCTTCCACAGCTTCTGATTGGCTGCAGGAGCTTCCTGCAGCCAGTCAGAAGCCGTGCTTTGGTTTCCGAACATTTTCGAAGTCGAATGGACTTCTGGAATGGATTCCATTTGACTTCTAAGGTACGACTGTAAATAAAGCGGACAGCTTCTGGCCTGACAGCAAAGCCCTGTTCAGCCAATAGTCCTGAGGGCCGGACAGAGTGATTTGGAGGTCATATTTGGTCCCAGGTCCTGAGATCCCTGCCTTCAGCTTTACACGGTTAAGTATTTTCACCAGTAGAAGAATCCTTTGAAAATTCCTTCCCTCTTTCCATCTTCCTCTATTTCCTTCTACTAGAAAGAACACTTTGATTTGTATTCCACTGCTACTTTCCGTAAGATAACAAATCTAAAGGGGGGAAAAATCAATCTCAAATCCCCTTTCCCCCCTTCATCGTCACCCCATGGTTTTCTGGTGTGTTGTGACTGTTAATGGTGGCTTGCTTTCTTGGTGGAATAAATAAGAGAAGAACACTGAGCGGAAACCTTTTTTAGACCTGCTAACGTTGGCTCAAAGGTCCGAAACATTTGTGTTTCCTTCCCAGTCACATCTGAAGACCATTATCATGGAAGGCACAAATCCACAGGGTCACAGAACCACCCACGTCTCCACAAAGCTATGAAAAATTCAATTTCGCATGGGTACCTGTGTCTCTTCTGCGCTATTTTTTCCTTCTTGAAAAGCTTGTTCCTTTTTGCCAATATTCCAGTGTTATCCATAATACACCACACAGTGTTTTTCAGAATTTCATCAGGGAAGTTTTCACGGGAGACAGCATGCTGTGTAGTGGTTAGAGAGTTCAGAGCACATGGGACTAGGATTGGGGGTGGGGAGGTTAGAGTCAGTTTGCATTTTAAGGCAAGTTTAACAAATGGCACTTTCCAAACTAATATGCATGCTGGAACACAGCCAGAGCATGGTGCTGATAACACCAAGGTTGCAGGTTCGAACCCTGTATGGGACAGTTCCATATTACTGCATCACAAGGGGTTAGATTAGATGAAACTCTGGGGTCCTTTCCAACTCTACAATTCTATGATCCTTCACACTTTTCTGAATTTTGCAATGCCGTTTCCCCGGTCAAGAAGTGTGTACAAAAATTAGTAGAGGGTAAAGTGGGCATAGAGGGACAAAGGTGGCATTGTGGTCTAAACCACTGAGCCCCTTGGGCTTGCTGATCAGAAGGTCGACGGTTCAAATCCCCATGACGGGTGAGCTCCCATTGTTCGGTCCCTGCTCCTGCCCACCTAGCAGTTCGAAAGCACGTCAAAGTGCAAGTAGATAAATAGGTACTGCTCTGGCAGGAAGGTAAATGGTGTTTGCGTGCACTGCTCTGGTTTTGCCAGAAGCGGCTTAGTCCTGCTGGCCACATGACCCGGAAGCTGTCTGCGGACAAACGCTGGCTCCCTCAGCCTATAGAACGAGATGAGCGCCACAACCCCAGAGTTGTCTGCTACTGGACCCAACGGTCAGGGGTACCTTTACCTAAAGTGGGCATATAAATGTGTATGTCAGCGAAAGTAACATAGAAAAGTAGGTTATATTCGGGAAGATTGCTTCCAAACCTGTGTATAGAAAAATGTGTTTATTAGAAGAAATTCAAAGAAAAATGCTGGGGGGGGGATACGTTTTGTTAGTCACTGTAATATTTATACACATACATATAAATTACTGCAGAAATGTGGTGGCCTCCAAAATGTGGAGTTCCAAAAATGAGAAACTCAAAACAAAGTTATGCACACACACACACTTGAAAATGACATTAACACTAATGAATCGTAATACAATAATCACTGGAATGGTTTCATAGTAGAGGGCATAGAAAACTGCATAGAAAAAATGTGTTTAATAGGAGAAATTCAAACAAAAAATGCTGAATAAGAATTTTTTAAAAGGCACAAGGCAAGGCATGAATGAATGAAGAGGGGGAACCTCATCTTTTTAAGGAGGATTGGGCGAGGTTCAATAGCCTGCGCTGCATTTCCTTGAATATTGTACATTTATTTATTGATGGGGATCTAGCTTGTTTAATGAGATGGCTAAGTAATTGCAAGGCTGAGTTTGTTTTCTGCATGGGACACTTTGGATCTAATGTGATTATATTTAATTACTGCCTATTGGGGAAAGATGCAAAATGCCAAGTCGAGCGCAGGGGGGAAGTAATGTGGTGATTTATTTCTGTGTATCATGATCGCGTAGGATGTGAAAAGACTCAGGGGCCCAAAGCTCATTAGAAAAATGGGAAATGGGAAACATTTTTTACCCGATCCCATTGGAAACATGGGAAATAATCAGATTGCATGCAGATTTGATTTGTGCCAAATTATCACAAAGTGAGAATTTTGCCTTTGAAAACAAGCACACGGGGGGAAAGAACTGGTTGTTTCACACAATTAAAAGCAGAGTTAGGTTGAGTCAGAACTATGTCAAAACTTTTGTGAAAAAATATTTCAAACAGCCTGTCCAACATCACCATGAGATCAAATTATCATGAAACTCCAGTGGGTGCAGAATGCCATGGAGACTCCTTACCCTCCATACCCTCCAACATTTTCCCAGTGAAAATAAGAACATCCCAAGGAAAAGCGAGACATTTTGGGCTCAAACTGGAAATCAGTATGGCTTCTGTAAATCCAGGACTGTCCCTGGACAATAGGGACACTTGGAGGGGCTGGGCCTCTTCTTATATGCAATTTCAACTTTAGAGGGTGGGTGCAATTGCACCCCCAAAAAATCACAGAGGGCTATGTTTTGCATTTTTTTCAGATCTGGAAGCTTTCCAGAGGATGCTCTCCCATCCAAAAAGATAAGTCAGGAATCTTTGACCAGAGGAAAAGAAACAGTTTGGATATCAAACCATCATGGAGTATGGCAATGAAATATCACACTCAAAATGCTTGAGTAACCTATTAAGAGAACAGAAGATTAGACAAATGAACGAGAAAGCTAACGATTTTATTGTGTCCTTGGTGGGTAAGTAGGTAATGAAAATCTCATGAAAGATAAATGGCAAAGTTAGCTTTAAATGGATGTGAGGAAAGCAAAGGAGGGCCAGCGTTCATTCTGTTCTGATGATTTATGCTTTCCACATTTCGGCTTTCGAAACACAGTTCTGCTCCATACAAGACTTTAGAAGTTTAGAACCGTGAAAAACTTCCAGTGGGAATCTCCCTGGAGATTCGGCTAGCTGGGGAGTTGTAGTACAAAACATCTGGAAGGCATGAGGTTGAGGGAGGCAGGTTGGAGTTTTCAGACTAGGCCTGAGGAGACCTGAGTTCTTAATCCCCACTCAGCCATGACACTCATTGGCTGACCTCAGGCTAGTCACTATGTTTTTTCACCTAACCTACATAGCAGTACTTAAAAAGTAGAGACATCACCTTGCCAACAAACATCCGTATAGTAAAAGCTATGGTTTTCCCAGTAGTGATGTATGGAAGTGAGAGCTGGACCATAAAGAAGGCTGATCGCTGAAGAATGGATGTTTTTGAATTGTGGTGCTAGAGGAGACTCTTGAGAGTCCCATGGACTGCAAGAAGATCAAACCTCTCCATTCTGAAGGAAATCAGCCCTGAGTGCTCACTGGAAGGACAGATCCTGAAGCTGAGGCTCCAATACTTTGGCCACCTCATGAGAAGAGAAGACTCCCTGGAAAAGACCCTGATGTTGGGAAAGATGGAGGGCACAAGGAGAAGGGGACGACAGAGGACGAGATGGTTGGACAGTGTTCTCGAAGCTACCAGCATGAGTCTGACTGAACTGCGGGAGGCAGTGGAAGACAGAAGTGCCTGGCGTGCTCTGGTCCATGGGGTCATGAAGAGTCAGACATGACTAAATGACTAAACAACAACAACATAGCAGTTGTGAGGATAAAATTGAGGAAAGAGAAGAACTGTGTGCATGACCTTGAACAGCTTGGAGGAAAGGCAAGCTATAAATGTACCAAGCAATGGTGGTGGATGTTGTTGTTGTTGTAAATTCAGTGTGGAGAAAGCAATGCTGCATTTGTGGTGATTAGCAGCTACCTCCTTTGCTGAGTTCTTGCGTATTAAAACTGGGACATAAAAAAAAAAAGGTCTTGCAAGCAGAGTGGAGGCAGTTCAAAACTAAAATGCAACAAAGGGAATAGACGCTTAGAAACTTTATGAAGACGGAACGCTTCTCCAAATTAGCTGCACATAAAAGTCTCTGTTTTGCTTTGCCTTTATGGCTTCTCAAAAGCATCTTCCGAAGTCATGAGAGCTAATTTACTCTTTCTGCTTCCATAATTATCATATTATTATCATATTGCTTATATCTCTCCGGTGCTCCGAGCCATTTCTGCCCGCCACCCTTCACGAGAATTGCTGATAATTTTGTGTGAAGAGTGTGTTTATGAGTAAACGGCACCACTTGAAGCTGCAATTCGAAGAAGGCTGCTAGAAGCAACTTCTGCTGAAATGAACAGCTGAAAATAATCAGTTAGGGCCAAACCAGACTCTTGTTATTAGGATCAGCCATTGTTTTTATTTTTTCCCTATTTGCATCTCCCAAACAGCTCCGAAGTTTGGGATCTAGATCTCTGGGACAGGCATGTAGCACTTTTCTTCCATGCCTTTTCGCTGATGGCCTCAGAGTCGCCCCATTCAGTGGCTTAGCACACGCTCTACATACAAAAAGGCTCCAGGTTCAGTTGCTGCTCTCTCCGGATAGGGTTAGGAAAGATTTTGGAGAGCTGCTGCAAGTCTGTGCAAACAGTACTGAGCCAGATGGACCTGTGGTCTGACTCAGTATCAACCACCCTCTTATGTTCCCACCAAGTGAGCTAGGAACATACAAAGCCGAGTCAAACCATTGCAGACCCTCCAACTGTGTTCCGATTTTCCAGGGATGGTCCCAGATTTACAGAAGCCAGCCAGGTCTCCGGCTTGATCCTGGAATGTCCCGCTTTTCCTTAGGATGTCCCTATTTTCATCAGAGAAATGTTGGAGGGTGTGGAGTTATGCAACCCTTGCGTCAAGGAGATAACCAACTATACAACCTTTAGAAGATCTCTGAAGGCAGCCCTGTATAGGGAAGGGTTTTTTTTTAATGTTGGACGTTTTATTATGTTTGTCTATATATTGGAAGCTGCCCAGAATTGCAGAAGCAACCCATGGCTGTTGAAGTGGTACATTAGTGCTTTGGATCTCTGCCTCTCACTCAGAAGAGTTCTGTACTCGTGTGTGTGTGTGTGTGTGTGTGTGTGTGTGTGTGTGTGTGTGTTGTGTGAGAGCAAGGGGGGAGGGAGAGGGTTTTGAAAGCAGAAAAAGCAGTTCAGACTGGAAGGAGGCAGTCAATCCCTAAAGCCATGTATTTATGACAGTGACTAACAAAACAGAAAGAAAAAATGTTTTTTGTTCTGCCTTCTTCAGCCGCTTTGATTTGAATTGAAGGGTGGTGTCACCAGGACTGCAGAGCACTGAGGTTAGGTTGCAGAAAGATACTGGTTCAAACTTAAGTCAGATGTCAAGGAAATAAACAACTACCTGACTTTTAGAAGACATCTGAAGGCAGCCCTGTTTAGGGAAGTTTTCAATGTTCGAAGTTTTATTCTGTTTTTAGTGTTCTGTTGGGAGCCACCCAGAGTGACTGGGAAACCCAGCCAGATGGGCAGGGTATGTATGTATGTATGTATGTATGTATGTATGTATGTATGTATAAATAAATAAATAAATAAATAAATAAATAAATAAATAAATAAAATAATAATAATTATTATTATTATTATTATTATTATTATTATTATTATTATTATCTCCACTGTATTGTATTGCAGTGTATTGTTTTGTATTGTATATATTTTTTAAAATTGCTATAGAAGCCCCAGTTGCAATTAGCTCCACTCAGTGTCTTTTTTCCCCTGCATTTCCCCTCAGCGACGTTTTTCCTAAGACATCTCTAAGAAGCCACCAAGTGCACAAACAGCTTTTTGAAGATCAAAATTGAATTCCCCTCCCTCTTAGCCTCCAAAGGTTCCCGGGAAGAAAACTCAGTCTGTTGATTTCAAGGGGGAATTGTGCCCACTTGCAGAGAGGGGATTAATTTGATGCTTGAAGAGTACCTTCCTTGCACTGTTCTCTGCAGTGTACAGAGTGCAAGACTGGAGAAGTTTCAGACAGATGGGCTCTGGGATTTCAGAAGCTTCAGAGGCAAGAGCTGCAAGGGAAATATAAAACCACAACCCATTTCCTCCGAATACCCAAAACCCTTTGTGCGAAACACTCCAATTTCCAGATAACATGTAATATCGTTACAATGTCACAGTGCTGGGCAACTGTCCTTTGTTGAGGAGATTGCTTCTTAAGGATGCAGAACGACAGAGATGTGCTAGCCCTGATCAGCCATTCAAAAGGACGTATGGGGTTCAAACTGTGCAGGGACGCAGGATACCAGCCTTGCAAGCCCCTCTCTAACCTTCAGCATATTGTCGCATGAAGCGCTACCTGGAGATTCTAGCTGAAAAGGGTTAGAAACCTCGCTGCAACTGGGAACCTTGTGCAATCAGAGCTCCAAATGAAAGGGAGGGTTCTAACAATATTCAGCTGAACTCAGTTGGAATGCTCCCCACGATCAAGAGTGCAGGTTCAAGGGAGGGTTCTAAGCCTGCTCAGCCAAACATGGCGAGAACGCTGCGTAATTAGGGTTCCAGATCAAGGGGAATACTTGAACTGCATTCAGCTGGGTATATTTAGACTCCTGCAATGGAAAATCCTGCACAATCAGGGTTCCAGGTCAAAGTGAGGATTCTAACTGTGTTCAGCTGAATGTGGTTAAAATCTATTTGTCCTCCTTCCTTTGGCAATAGCTCATAGCTGAGTGAGACTGTCTTCCATGAACACGGTCTTAACCGTGAGTCCATAAGGGACTGTGGAGGCCAATTCTGGATCCACACGTCCTTCCACAGTGGGGACATAGGTTTCTGGGTGGGAGCTGATCACAATGAGGGTATGCCAAACGTGCCGTCCTCTTAACTCATTCCTCCTTTTCGCCCTGAGTTTGTGCTTCTTCAAAGTCCATGACACCTTTGGTAAAAGCTGTTCTCCAGTTGGAGCGCTTGCAGGCCAGTGTTTCCCAGTTATCAGTACTTACACTACATTTTTAAAGATTTGCCTTCAGAGTGTCTTTAAACCTCTTTTGTTGTCCACCAGTATTTTGCTTTCCATTCTTCAACTGGGAACAGAGTAGTTGCTTTGGAAGATGGTAATTAGTCATCTGAACAACATGACCAGTTCAACAAAGTTGATGCTGAAGAAACATTGCTTTGACACTTGTACAGACCTTCATGCCCACCATGCAAAAAATCTGGAGAGGAGAAGACTGCACATATGAGGATGTTGGCAACAGGGCTGTTCTGCACATACCCCTATGCCGGCTGAGACCCTCCCTGCCTGCACACTGTCTCGCCAGAGTGGTACATGCCCTGGTTATCTCCCGCTGTGTCTATCGAAATGTGCTTTACGTGGGGCTACCTTTAAAGGTGACTCAGAAACTACAACTAATCCACAATGCAGCAGCTAGACTGGTGACCGGGAGCAGCCGCCAGGACCACATAACACCGGTCCTGAAAGACCTACATTGTCTCCTAGTACATTTCCGAGCACAATTAAAAGTGTTGGTACTGACCTTTAAAGCCCTAAACGGCCTCAGCCCAGTATACCTGAAGGAGCGTCTCCACCCCCATCGTTCAGCCCAGACACTGAGGTCCAGCTCCAAGGGCCTTCTGGCGCTTCCATCACTGCAAGAAGTGAGGTTACAGGGAACCGGGCAGAAGGCCTTCTTGGTAGTGGCGCCTGCCCTATGGAATGCCCTCCCATCAGATGTCTATTACTACTACTACTACTACTACTACTACTACTACTACTACTCTGTGCCCTTTTGAATGTCTGCACAGGGTTGTTTTATCCCTAGGAGCAAATGGATAGGAAATCTCTGGGGATTTATCTTGTTTTTAAAAGGAAGATGCTACCAGAATTTGGAAGCTAATACACATCCTTCCTCCCTCCCCTCTGGGGGGAGGGGGGCATATGTAAGGAGCCTTGGTGCGCAAATTTCTGAGCTATGCTTTTTTACTTAATGAATTAATGTCTCCAGTTAATGAATTAACTTAGCTGGTTTAAGGAAAGCCGCTGCTTGTTCTTAAGAGGAGCACAAGTATTGTTAATTGCTACATATGTCCTTAGGGAACCCCAAACCGGCTGCGATAAATAAAACCGAACCTTCCCTTCCTGGCAAATGCAAATCATGAAAGGAGGGGGAGGGAACAGTGAAATCTATGTTTGGAATGCGTAATGCATTCTAATTAGCTCCCTGTTAATCAGAGCAATTACCAGAGGCTATCGCAATACTGAAGGTTGCACTCAGGCCGGTCCTCTGCGATGCGTCTGTCAAAATAATTATCAGCTTGCACTTCACAGAGTCGACACCTTCCTTTTGAGATGAACAACAACAGGCAGCAGCACAGTCATGTTGGGGGTGGATTAATCTGCTCCCCTTTGGAGGAGAGAAGCACAAGCTAGATTTTGATCCTAAAGATGTCAGCACTTCCAATGCTCATTCCCTCAGGTTCTATGATTCATGAACTGCAGTAACCTGGATTCTCCTTCTTCTTAGGTAACATTGCAGTCAACCTGGGCGTGTGTGTTTTCAGTTGTCTTCTACTCATGAGTAGGCCCACTGGAATGGGTGGGCCTAAATTAGTCAGATTAATCCACCCTCAACATGGGACACGGGTGGCGCTGGGGGTTAAACCACAGAGCCTAGGGCTTGCCGATCAGAAGGTTGGCGGTTCGAATGCCCGTGATGGGGTAAGCTCCCGTTGCTCGGTCCCTGCTCCTGCTAACCTAGCAGTTCGAAAGCACATCAAAGTGCAAGTAGATAAATAGGTACCGCTCCGGCAGGAAGATAAACGGCGTTTCCGTGCGCTGCTCTGGTTCGCCAGAAGCGGTTTAGTCATGCTGGCCACATGACCCGGAAGCTGTACACCGGCTCCCTCGGCCAATAAAGCGAGGTGTGCACCGCAACCCCAGAGTCGATCACGACTGGACCTAATGGTCAGGGGTCCCTTTACCTTTACCTTTAAGTTAGTCATGCCCATCTATTTCAACTGGCCTGCTTTGAGTAAGGCCTCCATCTGCACTATAAATTTAAAGCAGTATTGTTCCACTTTATTTCAATGATTTCTAGACCAATTTAACTCTGGTTTCTAAGCAGTGTACAAAGAGATGTCGGAGATAAAATCAATTAAGATAGTTTAAGCAGTCATGGCTTCCTCCTGCCCCACCAAAGCATCCTGGGAATCATTGTTTGTTAAGGGTGGCTGGGAGTTGTCCCTCTTCCCTGGGAACTCTGGGAATTGTAGCTCTCTGAGGGGAGTAGCTGGTCTCCTAACAACTCTCAGTTCCCTTAACAAACTCAGGATTTTTTTCAGGGAAACCATGACTGCTTAAAGTGGTAACACAGCCCTTTAAATGCATGGTGTGAATATGACCCTTGTTTCTCACGTCTGTGAGATCAAAGCTGTTATATTCCCCATTGGGAGCATGAGACTCCCGACGGCTTCGCTCACAAGGGTCATAGGAATGTGCAAGCCCACTCACCACGACAAGGTGATGATCCAGCGAGTGAAGCGTAGTATAAACACCGACAACTGGGAAACACAGACCTGTGAGTGCTCCAGTTGGAGAACAGCCTTTACCAAAGGTGTAATGGACTTTGAAGACACTCATTTTTAAAAAATAAATATTTTTATTAGGAATTCCCTCAGCTCCTCTCTCTGGTTTCTCAGCACATGTTATTCTCTGTATGTTATAAAATTGTAAAGATCCTCAATTTATCTATCTGTATATTACCAATAAAGAGTTTGTGAATGTTTATTCAAAATCTGCCAAGGAGTCCAGTTCATTTTGTTGTTTCTTTAAATACTTCGTAAAAGGTTCCCATTCTTCTTTAAAGTCACAGTTATCCTTGTCGCGTAGTTTATGTGTCAATTTCGCCAATTCCACATAGTCCATCAGTTTCTCTTGCCACAGTTCTTTAGTCGGGATTTCCTCATTCTTCCATGGGCTTTGAAGACACTCAAACTCAGGACGCAAGGGAGAAACGTGCCAAGAGGAAGGCAGGTTTGGCAAACCTTCACTGTGATCAACTCCCGCCCGGAAACCTATGTCCCCGCTGTGGAAAGACGTGTGGATCCAGAATTGGCCTCCACAGTCACTTACGGACTCACCCTGTTTTGGAAGACAATCTTACTCAGCTACAAGTGATCACCAAGGAAGAAGAAGAATGCCCCATTGATATGCCCCAGAGGTGTGCATAGGCTATATTAGAAACCAGGCTTTTTGTGTTGCTGTCCCAGTTCAATTACCAGCCAAATTCAGGCAGGTGCTTTCCATGATGGTATCTAGGTGCCTACCAAAGACATTTTTAGTTTAGGAAGGCCATCCCTGAAGTGCAACCCAGTCATTTATGGAAGATCAATTTTATAACTGATGAAATTGTTTTGTTGCTCTTTGAGCTTGATTGGATGGTTTTATTGTTTGCTGAATTGGTTTCATTCTTCTAGGAGCTGGAGCTTGTTTCTGCTTTTAGCGTGTACTTTGATGGCTTTGTGTTAGGAATACGGAATTTGCTTGACAGATGAATATATTAAAAACCAGTCATTTTAAGGAGGCAGTCCTACGTGCTTACCTGGGAGCAAGTCCGACTGAAGTAAGTGAGGCATCCTTCCAAGGAGATATGCATAGGATTCCACTGTTAGTGATTTTCATGATCACCTTATGCCTAGAGTAAGACCAGTGAGACCAAACAGCTATAAACTGAAATCTTTTGACTTGAATGCATGAGATTATGTCAGTTGGGTTATAAATACATTTGGTGCTAACTTCCTAAGTGTCAGTTTGCATTTCTTAGTACAGATAGTATTGATCTAATGTGTAGAGCTCTGCCCTATTCTACTTAATTCAAGAGGGTTCTGGAAGCTTCTGGAAGCTTCTCTGTGAAAGAAACAAGCAGAAGGTTCATGATGTTTGGGTTATTCCTTCAGAGAAGCGGAGTACAGCTGGTTTAAACTGGTTCTTTTATCTCTTCTGTCAAGGTCTTGCTGACTATAAAAGTAAGGCCAGAAGGAGCCCGGGTTTCACTTTCTCTTTCTTCTGGTGTGGTGTTCTGTTTCAAGTGTTACAGTTTAGACTTACTATAAGTAATTGTAAGTTTAAGGTAAGTCTGCTGCAACTGAATTTCTTATGGACTGTGCCAATCCTAAATGTTTTGAATTTGTAACCATTATGCTCATTTGCCTTCAGTAGCAGTAAAGCTCTGCTGGACGAAATATTAATTGCCTCTGGTCTGTTTTGGGGGGAATCCTGCAACATGTTTAAGTTGTTACTCTGCTAACTACACATTGGAATCTACTCTGGATCAATATTGAGTAGAATTCCATGACAATAAGTACAGAGGGTAAGCCCTGAGGATTTCTTGTTCCTAGGATGTTTCTGGTGCGCCTGCTGGAGAGCTACAGATGGCCTAACTCCCATCTGGATTTCAACATTTATGTGGGTTTCCGGCAAATGGAGACCCATGTGCCCACACAGCTCCATCTGTCAAGGAGCATCCATCACCCTGGACTATCCAATTTGGAGGGCCACAGCTCAGTGGTAGAGCATCTGTTTTGAGCACAGGATGTCCCAGGTTCAGTTCCCAGGAAGAGTTGGGAGAGAGCCCTCTCTGAAACCCTGGACATCTGCTGTCAATCAGGAGGCCCAGACAGAGGGGGGGGCATATGGGCCACTTGGCCCGGGCCGCTGATTCCAAAGGGGGCTCGGTGCTCCTCCTTAAGCGAACTTTCGATACGAATTTCAAACTTTCAAATTCTCGGCCACTGAAAGAAATTGCCTATCAAATACTAAACTTGAATTTGGAAAACGTTTTTCTTATCATTACCAGCTACAGTGGCCTCCAATGAGAGGTTTCAATATATTAAAACGAATTAAGTCTTTCTTTCAATCAACAATGGCTCAAGAACACCTAAATGCTTTATCAATGATAAACATAAACCACGATAAGGAGAAGTTGCTTGATTTTTCCTGCGTAATTCAAGAATTCGCAGAAAAGAAATTTATAAGACTTCAGTTATCCCCATGGTAAAAAAATGGGAGGGCACATTATCTACCTGGCCCGGGCCTCTGCCTGGCTCTGCAAGGCCCTGCCAGTCAGTGCACACAATACTGAGCTGGATGGGCCAGCAGTCTGACTCAGTGTCAGGGAATGGTCTGAAGACAAGGACTGAGGAATGCATTCCTTGGCAGACCAGCTTCTCTCTGATGGAGAGCTGGAGGGGGAAGAGTCACCCCCCACCCTTGTCCGCAGCATGTTCAGAAGCAGAGAGACAGAAGCTGAACAGCTTAGGGGGGAGTTACCCACCTTTGATATAATGACAAGGGAACCGGAAGGGAGGGGGCAGCTAGTCAAGATGTCATTTGAGAGTGTGGGGGACCCCCCTCTCCACGGACTCGGAGGTCCGAACATATCAGAGAGCAAAGGAGTCAGAGGGAGGGAGAAACCTCCCATTGGCTCCCAAAATGCTGCAGAAGTCAGAAGGAGGGTTTAGAGCAGGCATGGCCAAACCTGGCCCTCCAGCTGTTTTTGGACTGCAGTTCCCATCATCCCTGACCACTGGTCCTGTTAGCTAGGGATGATAGGAGTTTTAGTCCCAAAACAGCTGGAGGGCCAAGTTTGGCCATGCCTGGTTTAGAGTAGCCATCTTGCAGAGAGCTGTGTATTTGTGCTTGCAACATGACGCTATAATAAAAGGACTATAAATCTATCAACCACTCGTTAATTCTTATCTATGAAGTTACCAAAGGGAGGGGAGGACTCTCCACGCCTGACACTCGGCATAAGGCAGCTTTCCATGTTCCCAGGAGCCTATTCATACTCATATTTCTCCACAGAGGTCAAGGCAGCCTCTATGGGGATTGTCCCATTTTATTTTCAAAGCTGACAAAGTGTTCTGCGATGCTGCCCAGCCACCCCCATCTTGTCCCTCGGCTTCTTTTTCGCTTATCTAGGGGTGCCACCAATAGCAAAGATGCTGGAGGGTTGGACTAAACCCCATCCTACAGTCAGGAACTGAGGATCACCGCCCCATGAGATTAAGCAACCTAGTGTCGGACGCTGTAAGCAGCTGCCTCATGTGGTGAATCACTAAACAGAAGGTATCAGAACCCTTCCAGACCTGGTAAAACCCACCCACCCAGGTGTGGGAATGTTGTGGATAGTAGGAGAGGATATATTGATTAAGTATTATCCTTCCTCACTCACGCTAGCGAGTCGTATATCAGAGCTCATTCCCCTTTACACAGCAGGAAGCTAGTTTGCAGATTCATTTGAATCTCTTTAGTTAAGCATTCCAATCTGGCATGCCCAAACTGGAGTTTATTCCCTTTAAGTTCCCTTTTGTTCCCTCTTTAAAAAGAAGTAAAGACACAACAGTCTTTCCTTAAAGAGTAACAGGAAGTTTACTTACATTCAGTTCACAGTATGATCGCTAAAGGCAGGCTTTAGATCAGACTTCCTCAACCTTGGCCCTCCAGAAGTTTTGAGACTACAATTCCCATCATCCCTGACCACTGGCCCTGCTAGCTAGGGCTCATGGGAGCTGTAGGCCAAAAACATCTGGAAGGCTGAGGTTGAGGAAGCCTGCTTTAGCTTATAGTTACAGAAGATGTGGATTCATCCCATGAGGATTTATCCCAGTGTAGTCCAAGAGAAGAAATGGCATCAAAAGAGGAAGATGACTGCGTGACTGGTCCCTTTGTAGGGTCTGCCAGGGTCACGCCCACCTACCTGGTCACATGCTCCAGACCAGGTGTAACAGGAAGTTCAACTGGGTGGAGTAACATCCCCCTGTCTGTGTCCACTCTAGGAAAACAAGGAATGTTGTATTTGACTGCTCTAATGGGTTACATCCCACTCCAAATTGGCCATTTGAGCATTCTGGGTAGAAAAAAGCTGAGCCTTCAGTTGTCTCTTGCTCTTCTGTCCCGACTCCATGTTTGTTCTCTGATTCTGCCTTCTAGCTATAGTCCTCTAATCCTGATTGCACTTTCTTCCTGAGGACCCGTCAGTCTCGAGTTGCAGTTCTTAGTTCCTGCCGTGTTCAGGAACGTTGCACAACACCCAGCCCTGACAACTCCATTGAAACAGGAAAGAGAATGTCCTAAAACCCAAATGTCCTGCACTATAGAACTCCTGGAGGTGCTTCAGTCAGTCACAACCCACTTCATCCTGACTCAGTCAGAGCAGCATTCTGCCATTCATTGCCATAGCATCTGTGTGCTAATCATATTATGGGGCATGTTCCCAAAAGGCGGATTATGAATCCTATAAACAAACAAACAAATAAATCCTGAGTTACTTCGTAACATTTTCTACTAGCATTTTTTAAATGGTTGCTCGTCAGACTTCTGAAACAATAAGAATGTAAACAGGAAAGAACAAGAACAAAAATTAATCTCCCTTACAAATGGCTTAAGCAGTCCCACTGACACGTTCCCCCAAACTTCTAATCACTTTGTGGAACACTTCTTTCCGAGTTAAAATTGGAATGAAAGGTTTACAAGAAGAAGGCGCACGGCCCCCAAAATGTCTATAGGCGAGTGAGAGACAAATCTTAATTCAACGCAAAGCCTTTCGGGTGAAACAAATAATCTTTTAATCACACTGAATTGTCAGATTATGAGACAGGTGTATATCCGATAAAACACAAATGTATCATGTTCTGTTATGTGTAAAAATGTGATCCGACTTTTAGGAGACACCTGAAGGCAGCGTTGTTTAGGAAAGTTTTTAATGTTCAAAGTTTTATTCTGTTTTTAATGTTCTGTTGAAAACCGCCCAGAGCGGCTGGGGAAACCCAGTCAGATGGGAGGAGTAGAAATACTAAATTATTGTTGTTGTTGTTGTCGTCATCACCATCACCATCACCATCTATATTGCACATTCTGTGGACTCCACTGGCTTTGCATGGAGAAAGAGCTCTTCCACTCAGATCCTGTCCATTGTAGGTAACTGGCTGGCCACTGTAAAGCCACTTCCGAGTTCGAGGGGAGGTGGGGTTGCGGGCTTCACGCCCTCCCCATGTGCGCGGGGGCTGGCTCCCAGCCTTCGCACCATTGAGGGAATTCTTGGCCGCATCATCTCCCTAGCCAGCTAATCGGCTGGCCTGGGGGAGGCGTGGTTTGTGCTATTTAGCACTGACGCGGCCAAGGATCTCCCTCTTTTGCCGCCGTAGCTCCTCTGGTTTCCCACCCACCCGCCCTTTAGGTTTCATAAGACCTTGCTATGGACTTCGGTTGGTCGCCGTCAAGGGGCCTGGTAGGAATTTTTCCACTTGGCAAATTGGCACCAGCCACTTGGTTTTTTCACCTACCTCGTAGCAAATCGTCACAGCTTCCTGGGATTGGTGGTTAGGCATTGGTAGGGGTATTGTTATGTAGAGGAAGGGGGGGAGGAAGCCCCATCACCTCCCCCAGATTGCGAAGGGTAGTCCAATAAAGGATTCCGGGGGGTGTGGCCCTGTCCGAAGCCTATGGGGGTGAGGGCCTAAGGCACACCCCCAAGCCGTGACCCTGGGGGAGTTCCTAGTTGATGTGCATCAGCAGGACTCCCCCTACTGGCAGTTAACCCTTCCCGGTCTTCAAGCAAACAGGCTGAAGCCGGATAGTCGGTAGGTCCAATGCTTAAGCCAATACCGCTCATCATCTGTAACCAATAAAGTTGTGGCCATTTTTAGCACATTAACCTAAATACTTGTGTCATGTGTCGTTATTTCCACCGGGGGGAGGCGGGAACTCGCTACGCAAGACCAGGATGCTAGACTAGATGAGCCTTTCACTCGATCTGTAATCTGGAGCAAGCCTTTCAGACATGTTACTGCAGCCAGCGGTGAATGTGCAGTTGTGGACCAGCTCTACAGCTCTTTAGGAATTCATAAAAACTGGTTCCAGGTCAGTTGTCTTCAAACAGGATTTCATCAACTTTCACATCATTTTCAGAGGCAGGGACCACGTCACATACTTGTTCTTTAAAAGCCAAGGCGATTGTGTAAGGTTTTCCTTTGGGATGCTGTCTGCACCTGTTCAGGTATGTATCATAGTACCCCTTTCCTCTTCCCAGTCTGTTGCCGGTTTGGTCAAAACCAAGTCCTGGCACGAGGATGAGATCCAGACCCCCTGTTGAAAAGAGAACATAGAAACACATATTTTGAGTGAAACAGTACTGACTTCACCAACTCATTTCCTTTTTATTTATTCAGGAAGGGTGGCATATATTGACGTGTTCACAGACCTCAAGATTTGCCTTATAGCTATGTTGTTTTAAATTCTCATCTGTTTCTGAGTCACTCTGTGGGCTCTCTGCTTCGATATGCAGTTCCGCTCCTGAGCCACGCTGTGTAAAATAAAAGCTCTGTGGTTCCCCATTCACTAGAATGGGGAAATCTAAAAGCAGCTATGACTTAAAAGTGGGGGAAATGAAAAGTTTGAGAGAAACCGAAATTGTACCACCCCCTCCCATGTACAGAAACCAACTTGAGTGGCAGTAGAAATTTACTCCCAATACTGGCGATGGATGGGACAATGTCCTCAAGTGCAGCTGAAGGCAGCAAGCTAGCTCTGCTCTCATGCTAGGGACTGATGGATTCTTCTGATCTGTGTCAATTACCCGTATTTTTTGCTCTATAAGACGCACCAGACCACAAGACGCACCTAGTTTTTGGAGGAGGAAAACAAGAAAAAAAATATTCTGAATCTCAGAAGCCAGAACAGCAAGAGGGATCGCTGCGCAGTGAAAGCAGCAATCCCTCTTGCTGTTCTGGCTTCTGGGATGGCTGCGCAGCCTGCATTCGCTCCATAAGACGCACACACATTCCCTCTTACTTTTTAGGAGGGAAAAAGTGAGTCTTATAGAGCAAAAAATATGGTATGTATGAGTTCACTCACAGGTCTATTCCATACAGATTTTTTTTGTTGTGGATTTTTTTTAATGCATAAAAATTGCACCAATTATCATTATTATTACAGTCATACCTTGGTTTTTGAACAGCTTAGTTCACGAACAACTTGGAACTCGAACGGCGCAAACCCGGAAGTAGGTGTTCCGGTTTGTGGACTTTGCCTCGGAAGCCGAACATCCGGCACAGCTTCTGATTGGCTGCAGGACACTCCTGCAGCCAATTGGAAGCCATGCCTTGGTTACTGAACCTTATGGAAGTTGAACGGACTTCCAGAATGCGTTGTGTTCGAAAACCAAGGTACAACTGTATTATTATTATTATTATTATTATTATTATTATTATTATTATTACTGGAATTTATATACCGCCCTATACCCAGAGGTCTCAGGGCGGTTCACAGAAGAAAATCAAAATATATAATCAAAATAAAAACAACAACCCAATAAAAATACCCTCGAACAAAACACCACCACATTTTAAAAAGGCATAGGATGTCAATCGAATCAATCAAAGGCCTGGTTTAAAAGGATCATTGTAGGCATTTTGTACGCATTCTTTCTCTAAATAACCCTTTTTAAAGTAAACTACACCATGAAATTCAGAGAGCAGAACAGGAGCACGGAAAGCTCACTTGTACAGAGTCAGACCATTGGAAGAAGAAGAAGAGTTTGGATTTGATATCCCGCCTTTCACTCCCTTTAAGGAGTCTCAAAGCGGCTAACATTCTCCTTTCCCTTCCTCCCCCACAACAAACACTCTGTGAGGTGAGTGGGGCTGAGAGACTTCAGAGAAGTGTGACTAGCCCAAGGTCACCCAGCAGCTGCATGTGGAGGAGCGGGGATGCGAACCCGGTTCACCAGATTACGAGTCTATTGCTCTTAACCACTGCACCACACTGGGGTACCTTTATGTTAACTACTGGTAGATGGGCCAGTGGTCTGATGTGGTATATAAAGTCTGCTCCTATGATGCCAGCTGTGCTGACATCATTTAAAAACAACAAAGTGTGAGTACACAAACACACACACAGTGCTATCATTCTCAATCATGCAGATTCATTTCAATCATTAACAACACTTACGCTTGGCTAGGATTTCTTTAACTGGTTTGAAATCCTAGATATATGCACCATAATTTACATTTCAATCACATAAAGGTTACAAGTGATTGGTAAACAATATGGATGTAGAAACAACTAAGCAATCTCTTAAGGATAATTTCCACATTCCTGGTACTTCTCTTTAATTCCACTTTTCTCTCTTGATATTAGTGAGTGCTGCTGGCCAGGGCACTTTTATGATTGTTTCTTCCACAGTTTGGTTTTAATTCATCCAAGCAGGCTCACATCCCTGACTCTTTCTTTTTTAAAAATTACAAACTAGGATTGCTTCGCTGCGGGCGCCTTCCCCCTCCTGCTCAAGCTTTTCACAGGTATAATTATTTTTGCAATTGATCTATTATGCAATCAATAAGATGAAAACTCGGCTTGTGCAGTTAATAATAATCAAGATTCTACCCCGGCTTTCTTTTTAATAGAAGAAAGGAAACATCTGGTAGTTCTACAACACTGCAGCATTTTAACTATAGGCTGGTTAATTTGGACTGTAGCATAATGGATAAAAGGAAAATAGGATTCATTATAGATTGGGGCCCTGGCTGGGACACTTCTCCAACCCAGAATATATGCCTGTCCATGTCGTCATGGGCTCACAGGATAAGAGCATACTGGATGAGGACCAATACTCTTTAAATTTACCCTTGCCTTAGAAAATTGATGTCTCTTGAAAAAAAAAAAAGGAGAGACATCACCTTGCCAACAAAGGTCCGTATAGTAAAAGCTATGGTTTTCCCAGTAGTGATGTATGGAAGTGAGAGCTGGAACACAAAGAAGGCTGATCGCTGAAGAATTGATGCTTTTGAATTATGGTGCTGGAGGAGACTCTTGAGAGTCCCATGGACTGCAAGAAGATCAAACCTATCCATTCTTAAGGAAATCTGCCGAGTGCTCACAGGAAGGACAGATCGTGAAGCTGAGGCTCCAATACTTTGGCCACCTCATGAGAAGAGAAGACTCCCTGGAAAAGACCCTGATGTTGGGAAAGATGGAGGGCACAAGGAGAAGGGGACGAAAGAGGACGAGATGGTTGGACAGTGTTCTTGAAGCTACCAACATGAGTTTGAACAAACTGCGGGAGGCAGTGGAAGACAGGAGTGCCTGGCGTGCTCTGGTCCACAGAGTCACGAAGAGTCGGACACGACTAAACAACTAAACAACAACAAGAAGAAAATTGAAGAACTGATTAGGATGTCCTCCCTGTAAAACAGTCGTATCTTGGTTCTTGAACTTAATCCGTTCCAGGAGTCCATTTGACTCCAGAAACAGTTCGAAAACCAAGGAACAGCTTCTGATTGGCTGCAGGAGCTTCCTGCACTCAATCGGAAGCCACGTCAGACATTCAGCTTCCAGAAAGCGTTCAAAAACCGAAACACTTACTTCTGGGTTTTCAGAGTTGGGGAACCAAAATGTCCGAGTACCAAGGCATTCAAGAACCAAGGTACGACTGTATATTGAATGGATTGTGATTTGGGGGCTATGGATGGAGTTCTTGTTTTTACAGGTTTTTATCATGCTCTGTATCATAGAATCGTACGATTGTAGACCTGGAAGGAACCACCTTTTACCCAGTGCTTTTTTTCTTCAAAAAAGATGTTTAGGGGTACTCTCATTTTGACTCAAGAAAATCACCATTTTATAGTTTAAATCGGGAAAAGTAAATACAGTAAATGGACAAAAGCATAAAAAAATAAAATGTTTAAGGGTATGCGTACCCCTGCGTACACCCAGAGAAAAAAGCACTGCTTTTACCCAAGGCGAGACTCAAACCCACAACACTCAGATTAAGAGCCAGTGTGGTGTAGTGGTTAAGAGCGGTGGACTCGTAATCTGGGGAACCAGGTTCGCTTCCCCGCTCTTCCACATGCAGCTGCTGGGTGACCTTGGGCTAGTCACACTTCTCTGAAGTCTCTCAGCCCCACTCACCTCACAGAGTGTTTGTTGTGGGGGAGGAAGGGAAAGGAGAATGTTAGCCGCTTTGAGACTCCTTCAGGTAGTGATAAAGCGGGATATCAAATCCAAACTCTTCTTCTTAAGAGTTTCAAGCTCTACTGACTTAGCTATTCAGTAGTAGAAGAAGAGGAGGAGGAGGAGTATGGACTCGATATCCCACCTTTCACTCCCCTCAAGGAGTCTCAAAGTGGCTAACATTCTCCTTTCCCTTCCTCCCCCACAACAAACACTCTGTGAGGTGAGTGGGGCTGAGAGACTTCAGAGAAGTGTGACTAGCCCAAGGTCACCCAGCAGCTGCATGTGGAAGAGCGGGGAAGCGAACCCAGTTCACCAGATTACGAGTCCACCGCTCTTAACCACTACACCACACTGGCTCTCAGTAACACTGTGGTGTCCATCTTCCCAACGCCACCATTTGCTTGTGTGTGTCTGTCCCATCTCCCACCCCCAACACAACTGTTGCTTTCTTGGTGCAAAATAGCATTTCAGGGGCTGGAAAGAATTCTCCGCAAAGAGGGAAACAATAGCAGGGAAAATGAGGAGTGAAGTCCGGGTGTTTTCTCGGCTTGAGTTGCATGTTTGCACTCAGGAGCTGAGGTTTTGCTGGCCATCGGGCTTTCAGACGTTGATTCATGCCTCTGCCAGGGAGAAGAAGGGAACCGGCTGCCGTCCTGAACCGCTGCCAAGCTTAAAGGCAACCATTGTGCCGATCTGCTATTTTTGTTCCGATATGGAGTGGGAATCGCCAAGGGGACATTTGAAACAAATGAGCCTGCGGCGGCTGTGCAACCCTTTGGAACGAACCTCATCATCTTACTTGTTAGTTTTTGCAGAGGAGGGAAACTTCAGGAACTTTTATTCGCTGGGGGGATGGATGTAGGAGCAAAAGCACTGTATTTCATTACGAAAAGAAGAGAGCCTGTTTCTGATAGTCTGTGTACGCTCTTGCTGAACCTGCTGTGTACAAGTAGAAAAGTGGGAAGGGAGTTGCTGGCTATTCCTGTCATTTGGTTAAGAGATACCCTGGGATATTCATGGCCTGTTAGTAAGCTTTAGGCTCACTTAGTTTTCTTTGATATGCTTTAAACGAATTCTTAATTAAGCGGTATATACATCTTGTTAATTAATTCTATCCTCTTGCTGATAACGCTTCAAACATCTGACAAAGTGGGCTTTTGTCCACATATGCTCATACCACAATAAATCTTGTTTGTCTTTAAGGTGCTGTGAAACTCTTGGCTGTATGTGTGTGTTTTCGCTCATTCAGATAGGTGCCAATGATGTGATACTGATAAAACCTCATTGATGTGGGCCTGTTGTATAGCGTCCTCTTTTGGGTGAAATATTATGGTTCATAATAACTTTGCTTTGGAAACAATCCTTGACATTTGTAGGTGCTCATACGCTTCTAAATTATATTCCTGCGATGTGGAGACTAACATGCACAGCAAACGTGGAAGCTGTTTCAAAGTTGGAAGGGTAATCTGAACATATTACTGTCCTTTCTACATTTGAATGTATCTGGTATATATTAGGTAAAGGTCAAGGGACCCCTGACCATTGGGTCCAGTCATGACCGACTCTGGGGTTGCGGCGCTCGTCTCGCTTTATTGGCTGAGGGAGTACGGCTTCTGGGTCATGTGGCCAGCATGACTAAGGCGCTTCTGGCAAACCAGAGCAGCGCATGGAAATGCCGTTTATCTTCCCGCCGGAGCGGTACCTATTTATCTACTTGCACTCTGACGTGCTTTCAAACTGCTAGGTTGGCAGGAGCAGGGACTGAGCAACGGAAGCTCACCCCGTCGCGGGGATTCGAACCGCCAACCTTCTGATTGGCAAGTCCTAGGCTCTGTGGTTTAACCCACAGCGCCACCCGCGTCCCTTCAGTATATATTAAGGTTGCCTAATTAGGGACGTGGGTGGCGCTGTGGTCTAAACCACTGAGCCTCTTGGGCTTGCTGACTGGAAGGTCGGCGGTTCGAATCCCTGCGAAAGAGTGAGCTCCTGTTGCTCTGTCCCAGCACAAGTAGATAAATAGGTTCCAATATGGTAGGAAGGTAAATGGCGTTTCCATGCGCTCTGGCTTCTGTCGCAGTGTCCCACTGCACCAGAAGCGGTTCGGTCCTGCTGGCCACATGACCCAGAAACCTGTCTGTGGACAAACGCCGGCTCCCTCGACCTGAAAGCGAGATAAGCGCCACAACCCATTCTTGCCTTTGACAGGACTTAACCGTCCAGGGGTCCTTTACCTTTATTTCAGTTACAAATCCGGACAGTGGTTGAGCTTTTCGGACAAAACTGCTTTTAAAAATGCCATTTCAGAGCTTTTTTTATGGAAATACAGCAAAAACGGCACTGCCAACATAAGCTGCCATACATCCGGATTTCCCCCGGACATTTGTAAGATTTCCGCCAGGGCACTGTTGCTGACTGCAGTATTCCGTATATATGTCTGGGAAAATCCGGACGTATGGCAATGGCCTAGTATATATTTTTGAAAATTCTTTGTTGCCTATGCATTTGGACACCTGTGAAGGAATCATAACCCAATTCTGTATAATAGTTCCTGAGATCAAGTGGAAGGATTTCATCTCTTTTGGAGACAATTGGATTAACACGATGGACCGAACCTTTCAAAACTACACATTTTGGGGGGTGTTTTTTTAGAATTCCTAAGCAACGCCAGGTATGAAGCTGTTAGTATTTATCTATGTTAGTATCTATCAGGGCATATGGTCTTCTGATATTAATATATGTTTAAACTGGAGTTGATAGATTATTTTTTACTGTCAGTATGGACTGATGTGGTATCTTCCTGTTATATTTGCAACAGAAATCTACCACGAGCTTCCCCGTCTCTGCTCTTCCCTCCCCAATCTTTTTGTTTAATGTCTCCAGTCTGGAGTAAATTGTTTCCTCTCACTTAATTATTTGAGGTGTCTGACTGGGAGATGCAATTTATTTGTATATTGGTATCAGTGGCGGTTGGATGGGTGTTGGATATGTAGTTACTGCCGGGCCCTCCTCACAGCTCCTGCCAAAGCTTCTTGTGCTTATCTGAATAGAAAATGCAGAAATAATAAAATAAACGTAAATGTGTTATTTTTCAAGTAAGAATGGAGCCCAGATCTGCAATATCCTTGAAAGGTATAAATATTTCAATATGTCTGGTGCTGATCTTGTGAGTTCAAAGTGGGGGAACACTCCAGACTGCAGGGCCATGTTCCCTCATAGGTAATCTTCCAGGGGCCATATGCCAATGGCAGACAGGGGTAGAGGCAACAAATAGTTGGAGCAATGGATGTGATGCTTATTACCATCTGTACTTTTCTACATTTAAAGCACATCCTTTCTCCCAAAGAATTATGGGAACGTTAGCTTTTCCCTCCCAAAGCAAAATATAAAACACTATAGCGTGCAGAATTCTTGACTAATATGTTTTTAAAACACTCTAACCAGCCAATGCAACCCTCTGCCTGTCTACTCAGAAGTAAGATCCGCTGAATGCAATGGTTTGTGCTTGAAATGCAGCAGCAAGGTGTCAAAGGCAAACATACAGTTAGCAGGGCAAGCGAGAAGTTGCAGGAATTCGTGACTGAATAAATGTGCAAATGTAGCCTTAAATAAATAGCGTTCTGAATAAATATTGAAACAATACTTCGGAGGATGGGGAGAGGGGGGGGAAGGCCCTCTAAGAAAATAAATCCTCAGAGTTTGCAAATGAGCAGCACATTTTCTACCTAAATTTGCTTCCTGCATATAGACCAGGAATTGTCAAACACTCAAAATCAAATATACACTATTGCTCCAGCCCTGCTTTAGAGATGGCATATTAAGTTTGAAACAGCCACCCAATGGAATGGCAGAGATTGATACATTGAGGTGCCATCTTTGCCAAGAGCTTGCCCCATCTAGTATAACAAAAAGCAAGTTAAATTTCTCTGCCATACTATCTCAAAAATAAAGTGGATTTCTTCTTTTGTCTTTCTATTGCAAAGCAACAATAATGGATCGGCAAAGAAAGCCCGTTTGCTGGGGACAGATTTAGCTAATTTTATATATATTCCATGTTAAGCTGTTTTTTGTACTTTTAATTTTTCCAAACAGACTTTTAGGAAGCTGCCCTTAGACCCAATCGGTATTCTCTGTTCCAGGGCTGGAGAACATCTCCAGATGTTGGACTCCATCAGTCCCAGGTAGCATAGTCAACCATCAGGAATTGGAGTCCAGCAATGCCTGGAGAGGACCACAAGTTCTCCATCTCTGGTCATCTCTCCCTGACACTCCAAAGGCTCGGGAATACTTTCCTTCCCCATCAGCTTTTAGCAGGAGATGTCGGGGATTGAATCTGGGACCTTCTGCATGCAAAGCTCTACAACTTACCTTCAACCTTTGACATACAAAGCAGGTACTCTGGCACGCAGCTGTGACCTCCTGCATGCAAGGCAAATGCCGTACCACTCAACTATCTCCTTCTACTTGAAGTTCAGGTGCAACACCAATAAGCTACAGTTCCTCCCATAGGTGACCTCCACATAGGTGACCGTTCCAGCAGAAACACTCAAGAACTCTCCCTCTGGAGTGTATCTGTGTCAGAGACGTGGCCGAATCGAATGCCTGAGAAGAGACTGACTGTGAAAATGAAGGAATGCCATTCCACAGGGAGCCAGTGTCTGACTCTGGAGAGAGGGAATGCCGGCAAAGCAGGGGTAGGATAGTTTGGGCCCCCTTCATCTAGAGCTCCCATACTCAGATAAAGCAGCAGACTCAGAAAGCTCACAGACAGAGGGGGAGGAGGAGATAGACGACATTGAGAGGGTTGCTATGCAACCAGGAGGGAGGCAGAGTTTAGAGGGCTCTTTGTTTGAGAGAGGAAGGGGAGTCCACCCCCCTTCTCCCTGAACCAGAAGAGCTGAAAGGGTCAAAATGCAACGGAAGTACAAGAGCGGAAGGACTGGACTTTGGCGCCTTTCATGCTGCAAAAGGGGCGGAGACTCAGAGTGACAAACTCGTAGCTAAGAGCGGCAGGCACAGAGCCGCTCTCTGGATGTGAATTGTAAATAAAGGTACCATAAAACGGCCAGAGACTCGTTAATTCTTGTCGGAGCTTGCTTGCCTGCCTGAGATCATTACAATCTGTAAGCGGTCTTCCCAGAAAATGAGGGCCGTCAGCAGAATCCGCAAGTAGGTTCCAGGTAACAGAGCCCTATCCCTCTCTTCTTCTGTGTCAGAGATCTGTGTCAGCATGAAGAATTTACCTTCCCGGCCCACATTTGCCCTCCTGAGCAAAAAAGCATGGCTCTCCCTTGGATGGATATAAGTCATAAAAGTTTAAGGCAAAGGAATACTGACAATTCATCACCTAACAGAAGCAAAGCAGAGGCATAAGCTAACAACTATTCTTCCTGCAGCTTCCACTCCATTCAGGTCTGTTGGGATTTGATAGCTCTTGTTCAATTCTCTCTCTCTCCTTCCTTCCTCTATTTCTGTTCCCCCAAAGCTTCACTTGCAACAATGTCCACTTTAAGGCAAAGGATGAAGGTGTGGAGGGGGGTGGTGATACATTTTGGAATGGATTTATATTAATTCTTGTATGCACTTTTGACCAATGGACATGTTTTCATAAGCAATTTCTCCTCACAGAATGCATTTTTTGCATGCCGTTTTCACCAATATATAAAATATATGCATAATATTTTTTAAACGCTGTTTAGTTGGGACAACTGCATAGCAAATTTCAGGTAAGTGCAGATTTCAAAGGATGGCTGCGCTTCAGTTTCCACAGTGTGATTTGGCTTTAAGTGAGAACTGAGCTAAATTCCATCCCTACCTATGAGGAAAGTTGTGTATGTTTAACCTGCAGACAAGATGATTAAGAGGCAACAAGTCAGCAGGGCTAGACAATATATTGATATATCATCCAAAACCGTTTTCAAGAAGAATGGCAGACGCAATTGATGGACTATATGGAACTGGCTGAAATGACTGGCAGAATCCGAGACTTGGGAGAAGAAACAATGGAAGAGGACTGGAAAAAGTTTAAGGACTATTTACAAAAACAGTACAAATTGTTTGAATGTTAAGAAAGTGCATGATTGGGGAAAATATGGTTCCAGTAACTCGTTTGAAAGATTTAGAAAATTAAGTGATATGCAAGAAAAGGTCGAAATCTAAACTAATATTATGTTTAATTTAAGTCATAACCAACTGTTAAAAACTATTTTAAGATCAGAGGTATAACATTTGAGAGGTATAAAATAAGAACTGAAACAAGGTGATAATTTGCTGAAATTTTTATTTATAGAGAATGCAGGGTAGGGAGATGTGAGGAAGTCCAGTTAGTTATACAAAAAGTTAAGAAGTAATGGTTTTTCTTTTTTCTCTTTTCTCTTTCTTCTTTCTGCTATATTGTTTGATGGTATGTTTTTTATGTGATCTTCTATTCTATGTTTAAAAAAACTGAATAAAAAATATTTATTTTTTTTAAAAAAAACCGTTTTCAAGTCCACATCATGGTATATTGGTTTCATATTTTTTGACCTGGCAATAGATTACGAATCATGGGGTGGGTGGGTGGGTGTGCTGTGTGCTATTGTCAGGGAACTGCCATCAGTGCCGGAGGGAGAGAGCAAGCTCCAGAGGGATCCCAGAGAGCGTCCCGGGATTGGGAGAGGCAGCCCATCTTCTGGGGAAGGGAATCAGCGTAGCTCCAGTGGAGAAGGGGGGCAGATGGGGGAATCAGAGAGGTGGTCACATGACTCCTTGCCAGGGACCAGCGGGGAGAATAGGGGTCTTCCGTTGCCCACGCCCTCCTTGCACAGAAGGCTTCCGCGCAGGGAGAGTAGGAGGAGACTGGGCGTCAAAGAACTTCTTTGCTGGAAGAAGTTTAAGAAACGCCCACTGACGGATTCTGCCAGCGATTGAGACAGCCACGGGTGAGTGGCTGTCCGGACAGGAAAGGTTCACTCAGGCAACCCAGCCAGGTGTTGGGACAGGCTTACGCACGAGCAACCCCTAGAACCATTACAGCTATGCAAAATGTGAGAGAAACCGTGAAGCCAGCCAATTCCTCTTCACAGCCCCCTCCTTATTTCAGACATTGTGATGAATTGGTATATTGTGATGTTTAGCTGGAGATATATTGTGATGATGAAAACCAGATATTGTCCAGCCTTACAGGGCAGCTAGCTTCAAAATAATTGGAAGGGCAGAAAGCAGATTGGGATCTGGCGGTAGTGCGTAGCAACAGGTAAAAAAATGTAAAGGGACTCCTGGATGGTTATGTCCAGCCAAAGGCGACTATGGGGTTGCGGCACACATCTCACTTTCAGGCCAAGGGAGCCGGCATTTGTCCACAGACAGCTTTCCGGGTCATGTGGCCAGTAAGACTAAACTGCTTCTGGCGCAACTGAGCACCATGACAGAAACCAGAGCACACAGAAACGCCGTTTACCTTCCCGCCGGAGCGGTACCTATTTATCTACTTGCACTGGCGTGCTTTCGAACTGCTAGGTTGGCAGGAGCTGGGACCGAGCAACGGGAGCTCACTATGTCGCGGGGATTCGAACCGCCAACCCTCTGATCGGCAAGCCCAAGAGGCTCAGTGGTTTAGACCACAGCGCCACCCACGTCCACAAGCGGAGAGAGCGTTGTGTTCCCACCGGAATCTGGATGGCCATTGTGAGAGCAGGATACTGAACTAGGTTGAGTGTTTGGTCTGATCTGGTCTTTTATTCCAGCCAGACCCCAATATCCCCCCCACTCTCTGCTTTTTGGGGGATTTATCCCCAACCAGCCATTGCCACTGAGCATGGCTGCTTTGCAGGGTGTGGAGATCCTGGTGGCAGAATCCCAGCTGCATTAATATCTCGGATGTCTCCAATGATCTCTATGGGCAACTCACTTCCAAACCAGAGGGCATTTAAGAATAGCTTCTCAGTGTGAACCAGGAAATTTTACCTATCCAGACAAGATGGCTCACATTCTACCACGTCTCTCCATTGTCCTTTTCCAGGATGTCCCATTCCCACTCCTTTGAGTTACAGCCCACCCCTCACTATAAAGGATTTTTCTTCAAACTTCTGGGTTGTGCCAATTCTGCTGTGTGTGGGTGGTGAAGCACAACCAGTCAAAGATTTGAAATATATTCACATGGATTAAACAAAAAACAAAAAACCCCAAGCATAAAATAACCACACGTCTTATCAGTTTACAATCAGCTGCACCAGTTCCACCTAGCAGCGCTGAGAAGCTGTGAACATGTTGAATCAAAGCAGAATAATACGCCTGTCTCTGAGTATTACTTTCTGCAATTTCATCTCGCTGGCAATTTAGCAACCTGCCTGACAATAAACTCGCAAGCGAATTACCTGCAAAACATACAGACTGCCAAAGACAAAAGCTATCCTTTCCTCCTCCTTTCAGTGTGGAAGTGCTCATTCCGGGGGGGAAATGAAGATGGAAAGGTTAGACGCACATGCATGCCAGGACTTAGAATCATAAAATTGTAAGAGTTGGAAGGATCATCTAGTCTGACCCGGGCGGATCTCAAGCCCAGGGGCCAAATTTGGCCATTCTAGCTGGCCCCGGTGCTGGAGGAGACTCTTGAGAGTCCCATGGATGGCAAGAAGATCAAACCTATCCATTCTGAAGGAAATCAGCCCTGAGTGCTCACTGGAAGGACAGATCCTGAAGCTGAGGCTCCAATACTCTGGCCACCTCATGAGAAGAGAAGACTCCCTGGAAAAGACCCTGATGTTGGGAAAGATGGAGGGCACAAGGAGAAGGGGACGGCAGAGGACGAGATGGTTGGACAGTGTTCTCGAAGCTACCAGCATGAGTTTGACCAAACTGTGGGAGGCAGTGGAAGACAGGAGGGCCTGGCTTGCTCTAGTCCATGGGGTCATGAAGAGTCGGACACGACTAAATGACTGAACAACAACTGCTGGCCCTTTGGACTCTCAAACCTACACCCCGCGCACACACACTTGCAACACCCTTTCCCAGCTCTGCTTTGTACCCTCCTTGAGTGCTTTTGCCTAGTTAGAATGTGTCATTGTATAAACTAACCTTCTTATACCAGGTAAAATTAATACTTGTTGCTCTGTCCACATCCAATCAATTTTGCCAAGTGGCTCTGAATTCTGGCGTTATGAGAGGGGGAAGAAAATCCCAGCAGAACATTCACTGTCTCCAGATATCTCAAGGACCGCCTCTGAACCGATCCAGACCCTGCATCTGAGGCCCTTTTTCATGTGCCTCCTCCACAAGATGTCCGGAGGGTGGCGACAAGAGAACAGGCCTTTTCTGTGGTGGCTCCCTGTTTGTGGAATGCTCTCTCTCCAGGGAGGCCCGCCTGGCACCGTCATTACATATCTTTCGGCATCAGGTGAAAACATTCCTATTTACCCCTATTTGGCTGATTAACAGAGAATCGTTTTAAATGTGTTTGTAAGAGGTGGAGGTTATTTGTTTGTTTTTGTTTTATTGTGTATTTTGCTTTCTCATGTTGCATTTTTATGTTGTGGACTGCCCTGTGATATTCAGATGAAGGGTGGTATAAAAATAATAAAATAAAATAAATAATAAAATAAATAATAAAATAAAATAAAATAATTTTAAAAAATGTATTGTCTCCAAAGTATTCATGATTTCATTGGCCCCTGTCACAGCCCCTACCCCACAAGTATTTTTCTTACACTCACATTTAAGAGAAATGACTGCACATCATGGCACAGCTGCCTTCAGACTTCCCCGGGGACACCTGATCTGTCTCCTATATGTGACTGCAATGCCTGAGCAAGAATTTAATTACATGGAGCGAAGGGGGGGGGGGGAGTGTCACTCAATCTCACTACTAAATCTACAGAATACTGACACCTGCTGGCTAAAGGAAGCGTTTTCGGGCCTCTAGTAGCCCTCGTTGCTCAAGTTCCAGAAAGAAAGTGAGCCGTTTTGCACACAGCTAATCTGGGTCAGCCATTTCCCACAGACTCGACAGATTTTGGTTTCCTGACCCAAATTCCCCCACCCACAGTTCTCTGAAAAAACAACCCCAAAACACCTTCCACTAGATCTAGCCCCGCTGTGGTTAGATTGTCGGTTTGGGACCTGTGAGATCAGAGTTCAAATTCCCACTAAGCCATGAAGCTCTCGGGGTGACCTTGGGCCAGTCGCTGCCTCTCGGCCTGACCTACCTCCCAGGGTTGCTGTGGGGGTTAAATGAGGAGGGGGACTTATGCCTTGTGGGGGGGGGGAGTGGGAAAGTCAGCGCAACAAATTGATAAAAATAAATACTCCGAGTAAGGCTAGCTTTGGATACAACGTGCAGTTTCATTTCCAGTTAGTGTGTGCCCCACAGCTTCCTGCTAAAACCCTGTAATATTTATACCACAAATGTCCCGGAGGGGGGATTGTCTTGCTTTTGTTGCACTATAGTGCCAGAGGAGCCCAATAATGAAGTAACACTGGGGTTAGGTAGGTAAGGTAAAGGACCCCTGGATGGTTAAGCCCAGTCAGAGGCGACTATGGGGTTGCGGCGCACATTTCACTTTCAGGCCGAGGGAGCCGGCGTTTGTCCACAGACAGCTTTCCAGGTCATGCGGCCAGCAGGACTAAACTGCTTCTGGCACAATGGGACACTGTGACAGAAGCCAGAGCACACGGAAACACCGTTTACCTTCCCGCCGCAACGGTGCCTATTTATCTACTTGCGCTGGTGTACTTTTGAATTGCTAGATTGGCAGGAGCTGGGACAGAGCAACGGGAGCTCACTCCGTCGCGGGGATTCGAACTGCTGACCTTCCAGTCAGCAAGCCCAAGAGGCTCAGTGGTTTAGACCACAGCGCCACCTGCATCCCTGCATTGCAGAGCAACTAATAAAGTGGAATGATGTGCAGGCAGCCCAGTATAAATCGTCCACTTATGCACTCTTATTGCCCCAGTGACATGTTGCAAAACACACCCACAAAAACACAACAAAAAGGGCTCTGAGAAATGCGTGTATCATTTTTCACCACTTGCATACCCAATGGATCGTTGACTTTGCAAGTGATGTTTTTCTGCAGATCCCACTGTATCAGTAACTCCATTCTACACAAAGTAAGAATCAGGCCTTTAGTGTGGCGAAATTCCCTCCCGTTGAACATTTAGATAGGCACAGTCTCAGTTGTCTTTTCAGCACCGACTGAAGACCTTCCTCTTTCAACAAGGCTTTTCAGTTCGGATCTTTCCTGGTCTGGATCCGAAATGGATTTTATTTTAATTTTTGAGATGTTTTTATTATTTTATTACCTGATGTTTCCAGCCCTTGGGCTCCTATGGAAGGAAGAGAAGGCTATAAATTTAATAAGGAAATTAACTCCGTGGAACTGAGTTCCGCCTGCAAAGGACGGTACCGTTCGATTCATCTCTGCCTTGAGAATCCCTGGCAGTTTAGAAGCACTACTAGGATCAGGAACTGCTCCAGCTCCCCCTTTTTCCCCAGAGGGGCTCTTTCACCAGCATACTAATGCCTTGCTAGACCCAAATCCCTTCTCCCGATACCCACCCACCCGACACAGAAGTGCCATGGCTCATTGTCTTTGAGCAGAAGTTCATTCCAAACTTCAAATCATTTCATTAAAAAATAAATTACATTAAGAGCTAAGCCTTGATTTTCAATTTTGTCTCATGCCATGGTCTTTTTTATGACCAGTGTAAAAAAAAAAAAGGCAGGAAAAAAATACTTTTTAAATTAATCTCTCGCTTGGATATATATTGTACTGTAAATTTTAATCAACCCTCCCTGAAGGGAAGAAAATCTAATAGTCCTGGCAATCACTTTACAATCCTGTTTGGACCATTTTCTGTTTTTCCCATTATGTAGTTATATTTAACATCGCCGCTTCCAACATATGCGCTCCATCTATCTGTCATTTTGCACACATCTTATTTAAATCCTTCAATGGGGCCGTCAAGACGTTATTTACTACACGGGTGGATTTTTTCCAGGGCTTCTTAAATGCAGGTATGCACCTAATGTCCATAGAATGTCAGTCTGAGAATGATTAAAATAGCTCACTCATTATACCTTCATGCAGACGTATGCGATTAATGAATTTTTTCTGCCCACAATTGAAATTGCTCTTCCCCCTTCTCTTAGCTTATGTACCAATTCTAAAGTCCTGTAGGAGAACGAAGTATTTTCAATTTTAAAAATTGGAGGGGGGCGGAGAGGGATGTTTGAAGGACTTTTCTGTGACCCTTCCCCTCTGTAGGGAGGTGGGACCAATTCAGATGGTCCGCCCCCACCACTTAATGGATCCAAATCAGGCTTCCTCAAACTCGGCCCTCCAGATGTTTTGAGACTACAGTTCCCATCATCCCTGACTACTGGTCTTGCTAGCTAGGGATCTTGGAGTTGTAGGCCAAAAACATCTGGAGGGCAGCGTTTGAGGAAGCCTGATCCAAATGGTTTCCAGAGAGTGGTAGGGGATGTTTTATCCCATGTTGATGGCCTTTCAGCTGATTCCCTGGTGGACCACTGGATTGTGGAGTTAACCAGGGCTATCGACTGTCTGGCTCCGAAGCGCCCTATCCGATTGCATGGAGCCCGGACAGCCCCGTGGTTTTCCCCGGAGCTGAGGGCGATGAAACAATCACTGAGACGGCTAGAGCGCCGGTGGTGGAAAACTCATTCTGAATCGGACCTGACAGATGTTAGAGCTCAACATCGAACCTACCAAGTGGTGATAGCGATGGCGAAGAGGACCTTCTTCACCACCTCTATTGCATCTGCAGAAAACAGCAGCAGGAAACTCTTTCAGGGCTTTCTGGCAGTTCCCTCCCTGTGAGAAGTGAGGTTATAGGGTACCAGGCAGAGGGTCTTCTTGGTGGTGGCACCTGCCCTGTGGAACGCCCTCCCATCAGATGTCAATTATCAACAATTATCTGACTTTTAGAAGACATCTTAAGGCAGCCCTGTTTAGGGAAGTTTTTAATGTCTGATGTTTTATCTTGTTTTTAATATTCTGTTGGGAGGTGCTCAGAGTGGCTAGGGAAACCCAGCCAGAAGGGTGGGGTATAAATAAACGATGGTGATGATGATGATTTGATTCAGACCATGTTTTTAGGCAACCCTGGTCCATACATCTTGTCAATTAAAAGAGAACTGATCTGATTCACAGACTAACATGCAGATATAGTCCCAGTCTGTTTCCAGAACAATTGCTCTCTCTCTCTCTCTCTCTCTGTGTGTGTGTGTGTGTGTGTGTACTGTATTGCATGTGTGTTTTTGCAGTGCAACAGAGCACAGATGTGGAAACTGGAGTCATCCAGATGTTTTTGACTACAAGCCCCATGATCCCTGACTGTTGGCCATGCTGCCTGAGGCTGATGGGGATTGGGAGACCAACATCTGGAAGGCGACAGAGTCCCCACTCCTGGTCTAATCACTGTACCACTTTGGATATTTTCCGTCAATGACCGTCCATGCCTTGATATGTCATAACATTACTCATCTCTCCCACAAGGATGTATTCTGGCACCAAATTACAGCCCTGTGCTCGCCAAGCTCACCTGCCGCTGACAAGGCTTCTTCCCTGATGTCATTTTCAGCTGGCTGATGGATGTTCCAGGAAGTCAAGGGGAGCAAAGCAATTTCTTCGTAGGAAGCTAGCCTCACCATGTCCATGTGGCTGCTCCGGGGCTTGTAATGCGGAATGAAGCACTCTTTGCCACGCTGGAAAATGTCCTTAATGATTTCTTCTGTCTGGACCTCATCTGACATGCTTAGGAAGACTGCAATTCTCTGAGAAGCTTGGTATTTAGGATGTTCCAGCACCTGCACTGGGAAAGAGAGGAGTTTGCAGTCAGAGAGATTGGAAAGTTCACGAGAAAAAACGGTGGGAGAACCCACCTTTTCTTAACCACATAATCCAAGTTTCCAACTGTAACCAGGGTTGTTGTTCTTTTAATAGTGTATCGAACCATACAGTTGGAAAGGACCTTAGCAATATAACTTTTTCTTTTAAAAACCCCAAAATCCCAAGCGAGTTGCCGAAATCCCAAGGGAGCAGAAAAGACTATTTATGTATATGACCATGGCTGCACGGATTTTATTGGCCCACAGATGGAAAGAAGATAAAGTCCTGAAATATACTCGGAGTTGAGAGTGGATTTCATGCTCTTTATTCAGCTCCTAGTGGTGAGGAGGAATGAAAGTTCCCCCAATGTATCTGCTTTATATACATTATTTACACAATGGGCTGCACGTGATTGGCTAATTCCAGAATTCTCCTGTAGGCCAATCAGGTTGTGGATTCACTTCCATCTGGAGCTGGATTGGGTGGCTCCTGCAGACCAATCATACTGCTGCATTGTTCTAGGACCAATCAGACTGCTGCATTCTGAATCCTATTGTTCTAGGACCAATCAGACTGCTGCATTTTGGATCCTATTCAGCTCAGTACATAACAGTCCTTACCAGAGAAAAAATGGCAGATCAAGTTGATGGATTGTGTCGAAATGTCTAAAACGACCGGCAGAATCAGAAATCAAGAAGACCAAAATTTTAATAAGGAGTGGGGGGAAATTGTAACTTATCTTAAAAACCATTGTAAACTGTTAAAATCATTAGTAGGATTGGGATAACACTTGTAGTTTAATGGTGAATTTTGGACACAATGGAGAGGTAACAGATTTGGATGATCATAAAAGATGCAGGAGGAAATGATTGACAATGGGACCCACAAAGGGGAGGAGGGAAGTCCAAGAGATTAATTGGAATCTTGCTTTTATGTTGCATGTTGGATATGTGACTGTAAAATTTTAATCTGAAAACCAAATAAATAAATTTATATAAATAAGGAGGGGAGGAAGGGACCTTAGTGGTCATATAGTCAAACGCCCCACACTAGGTGGACCTTTGGTCTGATCCAGCAGCCCTCTTCTTAACAGACCTTCTAGGGAGCTAGGCAGGTGTTTGGGTTCTCTTGGGCAACCAATTTCATATGCCCCCTAAAACCTACACACACACACATGCACTCTTGAATCCCCAAATTCCCCCAAGTGTTTAGCTTCTGACAGCTTCTCCGCAGGGAGCACCACCATCTGGTAAACAGGATTAAGAAACGGGATTATTTTCAGAGGGGCTGTGGAGTCTCCTTATCTCTGCAGCGGGACTCGATGTAGCCGTAATAGTTACAAGCATGAACTCAATCTGAAAACTGAGCTGGGAGTCCCTAAAGAGATCCCTGCTCCTCCTTGAGCTTCACTTGGATGACCTGAGGCAAGACACTCTCTGTAATGTGGGCATAATGCAAGCAGCCAACATTACAAAACTGTTATTAGGATCGTGCAAATAATGTAGATGAAATCCCTTGAGCACTCAGGAAAACACCATAGGCATACTAAGTATCAGCTAGTTCAGCCATAATTTTTGCCAATCTTTACACGGTTTCTGGTGAATTTGTGTTGCTGTTAGGCTTTGGAGCCCCCTTCCCTGAAGGCTTGAAGACGCCAAACTAAAACATGTTTTATTCCAACAGGTTTATGGGTCAACTGGCTCTTAAATCATCCTCTTACAAGCAAGTTTATTTGTTGTGTTTATTGGTCTGACGGTTGTATATACTGTATGATTCTTTTAATCTGAAATCTCATTAGCTGCCTCAAGTGGCTCTCAACTTACTGCAAGCTGGAAAGGCAGGATATAAATATATATTTTAAACTGATATATGTGAACATTACACCCATTTATTTACAAGGAGCTACTCAAGGCGGTTGTCAATACTGTGTTTTATTTCATTATTAATGTCTGCATCCTTCTGTTCTTTCAAGGAACCAAAAATTGGGGGTATGCTTTTTTCCTGGCAGGTTTCCCAAACAAGTACTGGGAAAAGGCAGATCTTCTTAGGCTCAGAGATGACACAACACTGGGCATGATCAGGCCGCTTTCCAGATTATATTTAAGGTCATCCAAGTTTGGAAGCCCACCACTTAGAACTATCTCCCTACAAACAACGGGTTCTACCCAATGCTGGTCCTATTCAGAGTGTTGAAAATAATGGGCATGACCAACTTTGATCCATTAATTTCAATGGGTCTACTCTAAGTAGAACTTTGATATGACCTGCAAATCAAGATCCGGTCTTGTGAAAACGTACTCCCTTCTCACCCCACCTCTTTGGAGAGAACGTTCCTCTTCCTGGTGCCGATCAGAGTTTTGAATCACATGCATGCCAATGAAAACCATGGTTTATACAAACAACATGGCAGGATCACCATAGTTTGCAGACCCACCTCAGACCAAGGGGTCCACGGTTTGCATTAAGCATGGTTTAAACTGGTGCAACGCAATATGGAGCTGTGATTGACACAAGGAAGGTGGGGGGGGGGAGAGAAATCACTCTAGAGCCAGCCATGGTTTGGATGCAGAGCTAACCTGTTAAGTTGTGGGTGAACATATCAGACAACACAGCGATTCTTCAAACAGCTCTTGTTTATTCACAGGCCAGAACACAACTGAACTGAACTGAAGGGTTCAGCCAGCCTGCTTATATAGAGCTCCACTAGAACGCAACAGTAACCATTTTCTGTAACTATCCACTGAACATCACTTTCAATCCCTTATTTGCATATGTGGACCTGAGTGAAAACTATCTACAGTATCCCTCTGCTGGACCAGGGTGAGAACTTCAGTACACCACATAACCGAAGACATTTTGCTGCCCAAGAGGGCAGAACAAATGATGTTCCCCCCAGAATATCAAAGGTGTATCAAGGTGTTCATGTTATGCTGGCACCTGAGGCTGAATGGCCCACAAGCACCTCTCCTCATCCCTGGAAGTGAAAATACAATGCAATATTAAATATGAAATTAAATAACCAACGCAATCAGTAGAGCATGAGTCTACTCAGAGTCGTGGGTTTGACCAGATGACTCCCGTGGTCCCTTCCAACTCTACAAATCTGTGATTCTGTGAAGAATTTCACAACACCCAAAATCAGTCACATTCCCCCTACCTAATGATAGGGCTGGACCAGTTTAGAAGAGTCCAGAATTACTTCTACCCTGGGCCATTGCCAGGTTTAAACTGGCCTAGAAACTTGAGCTCCTTTCCTGATACCAAACCTTTCCCTCCCAACCAAGCTTCAACATCAGGCAATAGGTTATTTTTAAAATTTGCAAATTTCCCACTATATTTGCATTTAAATTAAATGTACTTTGATGTGCACTGGCCTCGCTCCCACTACCCCTGGGAGATTCAGAGATCTTATTTAAAGGCAGAGAAGTCACCCACAGTGGAAACTTCCACAGCCACACAGCACTGTGAACAACACAGGAAACTATACAGCAGTTTACCAAAAGCAAGAAAGAAAAAAAGGAATCTGTTTGCTGTTCTGGATCAGGAAATGGCTATTATTGCCTAATCAGAGCATGCAAACCAGCAGGACTTCAGTCACAAAAGGAAACATTCAGCAAGCAAAGGCACCCAGTGACTAATTAAACGCCAGTGGTGAGGTCAACCCAGTGCAGCTACTCTCATTTCAAATTAAGACCTCTGTCAAATGAGTAATCATTCGAATAAATAAATTTTCTCTCCATCTCCTTTTCGTTTTCTGGCATTTCAGTGGTGGGCTTCTTTCATCTCTCTCCCCCCATCTGTTACTCAAATACATCTCGTTCAGGCCCTGACTGACAGCAACTTGTTACATTTCAGGGTACTGAAAAGCCAGATGAAGATGAAAGGCGAATTCTCATCGGATGGAGCAGGGCTCCTAACTTCACTCTGGTGTACAAGAAACAGAGATGCTTTAAAAACTGGTTTTAATTTACTGGGAGAGAAGTGTTGTGGGTGAACATATCAGACGACACAGCGATTCTTCAAACAGCTCTTGTTTAATCACAGGTCAGGCCAGAACTGAATTGAAGGGTTCAGCCAGCCTGCTTATATAGAGCTCCAGTACAACGCAACTGTAACAAACTTCTGTAACTATCCAATCACTGAACGTCACTTTCAATCCCTTATTTGCATATGTGGACCTGAGTGAAAACTATCTACAGTATCCCCCTGCTGGCCCAGGGTGAGAACTTCAGTACATAACAATAAGGATTCTCACATTATTATACAAGTGGGGGGGGGGCTGCAAGGAATTACACAGGAGACAAACTATTGAGCCATCCCTTATCACAAGAGCATTCAGCAGGTTTAGTGGGTCAGTGGATATACAACTTATATGCAACTTGCAACCCACGTCCCCAACCTCCCTTCCATAATACTTCCCCCCTTCTTATTATTTATTAAATTTGTATACTGCCCTATACCCGTAAATCTCAGGACGGTTCACAACATAACATCAAGAAGCTGCTTTGATTAAACGATTGTGATTTCTAACATTTCCATGCACCAGGGCAAGTTATAACAACCAGAAATACAATTACAAAAACAGGATAATAATGTAATAATGAAACAAAAGACCTGTTCAGAGCAAAACCATGATCACAATCGTTCACTTGTATGTCGCCTTTCCATAGTGAAAACCACGCTCAAGGCAGCTTACGGACACAGAAATATTTGCGCAGGTACGAAACTGTAACCAAAGTAGTCCTAAGTGATGCGTTTTAAGCATTTAACACCTCTGTCCCACACACGGCGGACAAAGTGATGGAGATGTGATAAATTAGGGAGAAAAAAACACTTCCCCTCTGATACTAATTAAGGCACACACAGCATATTGAGAAGGGGTCAGCAAACTTTTTCAGCAGGGGGCCGGTCCACTGCCCCTCAAACGTTGTGGGGGGCTGGACTATTTTTTTTGGGGGGGGGATGAATTCCTATGCCCCACAAATAACCCAGAGATGCGTTTTAAATAAAAGGACACATTCTACTCATGTAAAAACACGCTGATTCTCAGACCATCCACAGGCCAGATTTAGAAGGCAATTGGGCCAGATCCGGCCCCCAGGCCTTAGTTTGCCTACCCATGATCTTGAACCTCGTGCAAGGAGGAGGGGGAAAGGCTCAGAAGATATGCATCCCATGGTTCGTAACCCTCAGTCCCCAGATAGTGTAAGCATCAACACTGGCATCACATGCCATCAGTGTTACAGGAAAATAAGAAGGGAACTTATACAGAAGGGAACAGTGGAACATCTAGGGAGCACGTGGCGCTGTGGTCTAAACCACGGAGCCCCTTGGGCTTGCTGATTGGAAGGTTGGCGGTTTGAATTCGCGCGACGGGGTGAGCTCCCGTTGCTCTGTCCCAGCTCCTACCAACCTAGCAGTTCGAAAGCACGCCAGTGCAAGTAGATAAATAGGTACCACTGCGACAAGAAGGTAAATGGCGTTTCTGTGCGTTCTGGTTTCCGTCAGGGCGATCCATTGTGCCAGAAGCAGTTTAGTCATGCTGGCCACATGACCCGGAAAGCTCTCTGTGGACAAATGCTGGCTCCCTCGGCCTGAAGCAAGATGAGTGCTGCACCTCATCGTTGCCTTTGATTGGACTTAGCCATCCAGGGGTCCTTTACCTTTACTTTTACCTACACTGACTCCTAGCAGCTCTCCAAGATTTCAAGCAGGGGTCTCTCCCATGTGGGAAATTTGCCCTGCCTGAAATACTCAAGGCGCTTCGAGTTAAATGGACCATTTCTCTGACTCAGTACAGGGCAGCTTCCAATATCCTTATTTGATGCCATTCTCATGCTGGGTCCAGTCTAGGTCTAACACGTTCCATTCGTAGGACATTTTCACTCATCTCAAAATATTATGTAAGCAAAAGGAGGTTTCAGTCTCTGAGAATGGGGTGAAAAGGAAACAGAAGGTGGTTATGAATGATAGAAAAAAGTCATTTTTATGTTAAATGTATTGTGAGAACTATTTAATATAGTTGTTGTTTTTCTTCCTTTTTTCCTTTTCAATTGCTAGGAGGTGATGGATATTTGTTTACTTCTATATTTCTTTTTTGTGTGTGATGTATTAAAATGAAATAAATATATATATATATAAAAGAATGATGAATGGCATGACAGAATTGATGGATACTGCACAAAAGTGAAGCATCTTACTTTGCATCGGCAGTGCTCAAAGCTTTGCTTTTTATGTATTATGTTCCGCCCTATGAATTCATGATGTGTGAATAAAGTAGAGGCTGCCTCTGAGCATACACAAAATGCATCTCTCTCAACTGCTGAATTCTACCCCATGTCACCACATGTGGGAAGGAAAAAGGTTGCCAGGCCAGAGTATGAGAGCCTCCAGAAAAGTTTCAGCCCTCAGCCCCGCTCCCTCTTTTAAAGCGTAAGGCTTGCAGTCCCTAAACCCCTTTAATTCTGCATTTATTTCCAACATTAATTTGTTTCACCATCGATGGTCACAAAGCGGCTTGCACAACATCCCCTCAAAGCAATACACAAACAAACGCAATAGGTTTTTAAACAAAAACAAAAACCAGTTCCATAAACACACGCAATCCATTTTTGGGTTGAAAGCAGCCGCAATGAACTCAACGGGACATCTCACTTCCGAGGGGGCCTGCGTATCCGCAGGGGCTCCCCACGCACACGTTTCCGGGGGATGACGCATTACCGACCTCACTTCCGAATAAAACACACTTCCCACCCTCTCCAGGGGCATATCCGCGTCCGCCCCTTTCCACGTGCGGGCCGTTCCCTTGCGTCACCTTAGGCGCCCTCATTCAACTCAAGGAGGGGTTTTTCTCTGGGCGGGAGGGAATCCCCCCCAGACGGAACTTCACACTCTCACTTTCTCTCGGTCTCTATCTTAAACACCCGCGCGGGGGGGTGGGGGGACGAGGGCGCACGCGCTGCGCTTCCCGGGCAGCCGCGCGCGCCGTTCCGTGGAGAAAGTGGCTTCCCCCGCTCCCCGCTTTGTTTTTCTAATTGCACGTGAACCAGCGTCGCGTGGGAAGAGGGCAAAAGAGCCTTGAGGGACACGGGTTGGCCGGCCTCTGGGGGAAACGCCTAGCCGGGGCCGGGGGGAGAAAAAAACCCACAGAAAAGACTTTTCCCCGAGACAGGCTTGCTGGCCCTCACCCACCTTGCCGCGCACGAGGCGCGACTGGCGCAGCTTCTCGGCGGCGCTCAGGGCTCCCAGGCGGCGCTTCAGCTCCGCTCGCAGCGCTCCCTTGGCGGCGTGCAGGGCGGCCATGTCGCCGGCGGAGGCGGCTGCGCCCTCCCCTCGGCTCTCCATAGGCAGCGCAGCCTCCGCCGCCTCCCCGAGGAGGCGCCTCGACGACACCGGCTCAGTTCAGGAAAAGGAGTGCAGGGAGCGCGCAGAATTGGGCTCCGCGGGGGCTGTCGGTTGCGCTTAAATGGCCTCAGCGCGGAGGGAAAGGCGAACAAGCTGGACTCCCTCGCTGGGAGAGGCGCTCACCTTTGTCCTGGCAAAATACCGGCTGGGGGAAGATTTTCCCTTTCATCTGGTGCCAAAGTGACTTCAAAGCAATCTATTGCAGCCTAACCGGGTGACCTCTCTGGAATTTGTCACACACGCACGCACAAATCCACATAAATGTGTGCATCCCCCCCCCCCAAAAAAAACCCCAGTCCTTTCTGCTAGGGATAATTCAAACTGAAATTTCCAGGTGTCAAAAAAGGTTATTTATGTATGCCACTACTCCGGCCCATGTTTTCAGCGAGGTCCCAACTAAAGAATAGCAACTGAAGCTGACGGAATATGTGCAGCTTGCAGATCTGACATACAGAATTAGAATAAGAAGAAAAGACTGGAAAATGTTTATTGAATATATGGGGGGGATTGTGTACACTTGAAAATGCTGGCAGCATTAAGATAAATTAAACAGTGTAAATAAGTTTTGATGGATGTAATAATGGAATTCTGAATGGTTCAGTTTATGTAAAATATGCAGGGTTTTAAGATATGCAAAATGAACCGTGGAAAGGGAAGAAGGGAAGTCGCTGATATTTTAAGGATGTTTAAATGCATATTCTAAAATGTAAAACAGAAAATGTTTTATATATATATATATATATATATATATATATATATATATACACACACACACACACACACACACACACACACACATATTGGAAATCTGTCTGTCCTTGGCTACCTGGAACTTAAATACATGACCATTCACACACCCTTTCAAACATGCATTTGGAGAGGATCCCTAAATTGGTGCAGAGAGAAGACCTGAAATACAGGACAAAACTCTTACCAATTCAGAACATAGCATTATTCATTGAAATATGGGACCCTCCTGTACTATATACAGGACAGGTGGCAACCCTAAACATGATTCTGCCCACTCAGGACAATCTTACTGATTTCATTTTCCAATTTTAGAGTTGCTTTTCATTATAAATCTAAAGCGCTTCTTTTCCATGACACCCCTCAGTACAACTGCCGAGGGAACTGGATGCTGGGGTGTGCAGGACAGACTAAAGAAAGGGTGTTACTTTTCCCATGGAGCGTAAACAATGAAGTTTGCTCCTACAAGAGGCAGCGGGGACTGCCACCTTTAGACAAATTCATCATGGAGGGTGGGGTTGTCTGGCTAGTAACCATGACACAGCCTTCTACCTCCATTGTGGAAAGTGGTGTGCTTCTCAATAATAGCCATTTCTGGGAAGTGCAGGGAAAGATGCAGTTACTGCTTGTGGGCTTCCCATGAGAGGCGTCGTGCTGAGAGCAGGATGCTGAACTCAATAGGCCATTGGCCTGATCCAGCCCTGCTCTCTTTATGTTCCTCAGGTGATGCCAGCAAATCTCTGAACCTGAAGTAGGGCCAGCTCCACGAAGGCTTCTATCAGATGAGCCTGTGAGGACAGTGGGCCCGAACCCACCCCAATCCAAAGTTGTGGTACTGCTGTCCTAGACTCAGGATTCATCTGTAGATGACCTATAAGGCAGCGGTAGGCAACCTAAGGCCTGTGGGCTGGATCGCCTTCTCAATCCGGCCCACAGACGGTCCAGGAATCATCGTGTTTTTACATGAGTAGAATGTGTGTCCTTTAATGTAAAATGCACCTCTGGGTTATTTGTGGGGCCTGCCTGGTGTTTTTACATGAGTAGAATGTGTCCTTTTATTTAAAATGCACCTCTGGGTTATTTGTGGGGCATAGGAATTCGTTCATTTTTTCTTCTTCAAAATATAGTCCGGCCCACCACATGGCTGAAAAAGGTTGCTGCCCCTGCTATAAGGGCTTTATTTTAGCTTGCTAGAGCATTGCATGAGCCTAGGGTCCAGCCTGAATTTCATCCCACCTTGCCTTGTGTCAAGCCTGAACCTTGTCTTGTCTTCTCACCGTTGTCGGGTCCTGCCCTGCCTCACCACACTGCAAAGTGGAGCAGTTCAGATCTAGAGTTGCCCAGCAGAAGTCTGATGCGTCATTGTTGAGGATGCCCCGGATTCATGTTAGCAAAAATTGCGACAGTATGTGTGTGTGACATCACAGGCATGTGACGCTGCCCCCCCAAAAAAAATCTTGGATCCAAGCCGGCATCTCTGCCTTTTACTCAGATTTATCTGTCTGCAGTGCACGTACGACAAAGCTACAGAGCAATAACAGTTAGGCAAAAGTGGAGTGGTGTGAGATAACAGCTTGGGGAAAGGAACTGGCAGCCACGAAGGAGCCCTGCGCAAAATGAACTCTTGTGACAGTTTCCTGTGACAGCACAGCTTCGATGGGGAAATGAACATCCTTCACTGAAAAATTTCCACATTTTGGCAAGGTGAAGTGGTGGTGCTGCTGACACGGGCGGTATTTATGTCCTGTTCTAAACATGGATTTTGCTGGCGCAGAAAACTTCAGGATAGAAATGTGTCTCCTACAGTTCTGTCTCCCAGACAGCAGGGACTTGCTGAAGCATAATGGCATTCATTCAGTTTCGGCCCCTGAGATAAATGCAGCTTTCTCGTGAGAATGACATTTGCTCCAGAGAAAGAAAACCTCTTGGATTTGCACCCTAACTCTCTTTCTGGCAACAAGGCTGTTCCATATTTTAATGCACTACAGGCAGCCATGACACCTGATTCCTTTCTAAAGCAGATTGTAGGGTCAGTGGGAACTGTGTTACAACCCAGTGTGAACTGGATTGCAAACTTTAAAACAACAGTCTTGCTGTGTATGCTAAGGTGATCAGGCCTTAGGCACACAGCCCTTGTACTTTCTTTGCAAAGGAATGAATTATTATTATTATTATTATTATTATTATTATTATTATTATTATTTATACCCCACACAGCTGGCTGGGTTCCCTCAGCCACTCTGGACAGCTCCCAACAGAATATTAAAAACATGATAAAACATCAGACATTAAAAACTTCCCTAAACAGGGCTGCCTTCAGATGTCTTCTAAAAGTCAGATAGTTGTTTATTTCCTTGACATCTGGTGGAAGGGTGTTCCACAGGGTGGGCGCTACTACCAAGAAGGCCCTCTGCCTGGTTCCCTGTAACTTCACCTCTTGCAGGGAGGGAACTGCCAGAAGGCCCTCGGAGCTGGACCTCAGTGTCCAGGCTGAATGATGGGGGTGGAGACGCTCCTTCAGGGATACTGGGCCAAGGTCGTTTAGGGCTTTAAAGGACAGCGCCAACACTTTGAATTGTGCTCGGAAATGTACAAGGATTTAACGATAAACAACCATACCAAAAATGAAAGTTCCAAAGCTTGCATTCCTAACCAAAAATTTTACACATCTAGGGCATCCTTTACCTTATGGAGAGTAACCCCGAACAAAGGAAAATAGAAATTTGAGTGAAGGAATTATCCTACCTAGGCAAACATATCTCCAATACAGACACAAGGTATCTGAGCTAAGGATCCTTGTAACAAGCAAAATTAGGGATGGGGGGGGCAGGAGTGAGACATGCAAGAAGGAGGTGCCTACAAATACATTCTGTCTTGGGGTTTTCCTGTACAGTGGACCTCAGGTTAAGTACTTAATTGGTTCCAGAAGTCTGTACTTAACCTGAAGCGTTCTTAACCTGAAGCGGACTATCCCATTGAAAGTAATGGAAAGTGGATTGATCCGTTCCAGACGATGGAAAAACACCCCCTAAAACAGCAATTTAACACGAATTCTACTGTTTCACGAGACCATTGATCCATAAAATGAAGGCAATAATCAATGTACTGTACTATAAAATAAATAAGACAGTATTTTAGATGAAAAAAATTAAAATTTATTTCCAAACTCACTGTTTGGAGGGGGCTCAGGGTCCTCTTCCACAATCACAATCGGCTTGGCTCCCGGCATTTGCGGAGGCCTCAGAGAGCTCCTGCGGCTGGAGCCCAGTCGCAGAGACTCTGCAGGCCCCATGGACGTCGGGGCTTGGCTCCCAGGATTCATGGAGCCCTGCAGGCACCGCAGATGTCAGGGCTTGGTTCCCGGCATTCGCAGAGGCCTCAGAGAGCTCCGTAGGCCCCACTGATGTCCAGGTTTGCCTCCAGGCAGCGGCGAGGCCTCAGAGAGCTTGGACAACTTACTTCCGGGTTACAATTGTTCGTAAAAAAAAAAACAACGTAAGTTGAAGCGTCCTTAACCCGAGGTACCACTTTATATCCTTGACATTGAGACAGAACTGCCTTTATGTACACTTGGGATATGAACTCCAATCCCACACAATCCAGAACACCATAAAGTTACACAAGCAGCAAACCATTGCCAAAATACAGGTTTATCTCAATATTGGCCCTCTGCACATGCATGGGAGCATCTGTTACATAGGTCCAAGGAAGTAGCGAAGTCCCAGCAGATGTGACTGGCTTGAACTTCACATCCACTGCCCCGGCCTTCCTTGTTTGCTTCAGGCTCTATAAGCAAGAAACATTCGCACACTTAACTGAAAGTAATGTTGCCTGCTGAACAGCTGCCCAGATATTTCTTAGCTGTATGAATTTATGCATATTGGCAGCACTGTTATCTCTCAGCACACGCTGCTCTGCAAAACTAGCAACTTACATTTTTAGTCTGAACTGGATTAAGAGCACAACTTTACTTAACTTTAAAAATAAAAGGGCACTGTAGAATGAAGGGTCTATGTTTTCTATGTAATAAAATAATTAGTATATCATAAGCATAGATGTCTCTTAACATAAGCGTTGACTGACTGGGTTGACAAATGCAAAAGTTTCTCCTTTATTGTTGTTGTTTAGTCGTTTAGTCGTGTCCGACTCTTCGTGACCCCCTGGACCAGAGCACGCCAGGCACTCCTGTCTTCCACTGCCTCCCGCAGTTTGGTCAAACTCATGCTGGTAGCTTCGAGAACACTATCCAACCATCTCGTCCTCTGTCGTCCCCTTCTCCTTGTGCCCTCCATCTTTCCCAGCATCAGGGTCTTTTCCAGGGAGTCTTCTCTTCTCATGAGGTGGCCAAAGTATTGGAGCCTCAGCTTCAGGATCTGTCCTTCCAGTGAGCACTCAGGGCTGATTTCCTTAAGAATGGATAGGTTTGATCTTCTTGAAGTCCATGGGACTCTCAAGAGTCTCCTCCAGCACCATACAATGGTACCTTAGATTAAGTACTTAATTCATTCCGGAGGTCCGTACTTAACCTGAAACTGTTCTTAACCTGAAGCACCACTTTAGCTAATGGGGCCTCCCACCGCCACCTCGTGATTTTTGTTCTCATCCTGAAGCAAAGTTCTTAACCCGAGGTACTATTTCTGGGTTAGCGGAGTCTGTAACCTGAAGCGTATGTAACCCGAGGTACCACTGTAATTCAAAAGCATCAATTCTTCAGCGATCAGCCTTCTTTATGGTCCAGCTCTCACTTCCTCTCATTTATTAGGGTAGTGAATTTTCTAGAATCCTGTTTAAATAATTCAAGTTGCAATGTAATTGCGGCACTGGGGTGGAGCTTTGCAGCAGAAGTCTAGGGTCCAGCTCATCAGAAAGAGCTGCACCAAAAAAAAAAAATGCAGTCCTTGACGGGGAAAAACCTGGCTCACCCCGATAAAAGGATTATGACCATTGGGAGCATTCTCTGAGGGAATTATGGTTTGAGTTTTCGTGAATAAGGCTTTGAAGGTGCCATACTTTTAAGGCACATTTCTCCACACCGACCCAAAGGTTCTTGGGAACTGTGGTTTACCCCTCACAGAGCACCCTTCTTAAACGGCAGTTCCCATGATTTTTTTTTCAGTTGGGGGGAATGTGTGATTTAAATGTAGAGTATTTAGTGTTTACACAGCCTCAGTTACAAAATGGTGGAAGAGGAATGCGCTACAGCAGAACTATGTTTCGTGGTAAGGGATTAAGGTATTTGGAAAGCAAAAACAGAGCAGTTGAAATGTTTTTTAAAATGTAAACCTTCTTGAAGACCTGTGGATATAAATAATAAGTTGTGCAGGCCTAGTTTGAACAACACATCAGTTTGGTAAAAGATAACACCATTCCTTTGATTTTAATCCAGGAGAACCTTGCTTGTGGTCTCAATGGATCATTTTACTGATTAGCTAGACTTTATTTATTTAAGCCCAGGTCTTATAGATGAAAGTTAAAGTTTATATATGCTTTAGCTGTATATTTCTTGTTTAAAGGCTGGAAACAAAGTCTTGTGTTCTATTTTGAATCCACAGGGTCTTAAAATGTTAATTACACATTAAGCTGCCCACAGTTATTTGTTTCTTAAAGTTGAAGGAGTTTCCCCCATGCAGATTGAAGGCTTGTACCCCAGTATACTTGATCATACAAATTTCCAAAAATGTGATAGGATTGTAACTTGAAAAGAGATTGTGCCTTATGAACATACAAACATATAGTCCTGACTCAAGTTGTTCAAGTATTTTCCTGTTGAAGACCTAGCCAAGTAAATACATACTATAATGGTGGTCTAAAAAATTGGTGGGGGAGGAATTTGCATTTTGTTTGCATTTTAATTAGAAACTACCTAAGTCACACGTTTTGACCCAATACACAAAACAAGACACAACTGTCCTTCAAAATCCACGTTTCTCTGAATCTTGTGGCGCAGTTCTGCAAGCAGAAAATGTGTACAAAAATAGTATGTTCGGTGGGGGGGGGGGTACTCTGAAATGCTGGGATTTTTTTAATGAGGATCCCACTCCTCAAAGTTGTAAACTGCTGGAGAAATGTGGCTGGAAAAAATGAGAAATAGAGATATCAACAAGTATTCTGTCTTAGAAAATTTCCAGTGTGAAACAACTGCCTCTCTTTTAAAACAATATTTGGCAATTCAAAATGGAGGGAAATGCAATAGCAAGGATTGGAGTTGCTTAATCTCAACCTAAGGCTGAGTTATGTTGTTGTCTAGTCTGTTGGTTAAAGGTCAAGCTGAAAAGTACAGAATTTAGATTGGCAGAACTGGATGAACTTGGCTTCCAAACGCTTCCTCCTGTTGCAACTCCTCCAGTTTAATATTTTACTTAGCACCAGTTGTCCTGGAGTCCGCTTGCAAAACACAGAAGTGGAACAGCAACTGTCTCGAGGAGGTTATGCTATGTCACAATGCTTCTCACCCAGGGCCAGATTTCAGTTTGATGAGGCCCTCAGCTACTGGCAGTAATGGGGCCCTTTATATGTTCAGCTGTTCTTTGTCAACAACAAATTGTCACTGTTCTTTGTGTTGAATATACAGTGGTACCTTGGGTTACATACGCTTCAGGTTACATACGCTTCAGGTTACAGACTCCGCTAACCCAGAAATAGTACCTCGGGTTAAGAACTTTGCTTCAGGATGAGAACAGAAATCGTGCTCCGGCGGCGCAGCAGCAGCAGGAGGCCCCATTAGCTAAAGTGGTGCTTCAGGTTAAGAACAGTTTCAGGTTAAGAACGGACCTCCAGAATGAATTAAGTACTTAACCCAAGGTACCACTGCATGCTATATGGTAATTTATGGACCTAATAGGTATCTAAAGACATTTGCTCAGAACAAAATATGTATTCTATCAAAGTAATTGTTGAACTGAAATACAATTAAGAAGTACCGTAGTTTTCCGTGTTTTCCCCTGTTTTTAGGGGCACTGTCAGATGGCAATGGTGGTTGCTCGTGAGTAACCAGTCAGGACTCCGACCTGCATTTTACAGGTTTTATTTTGGTGCAAAATTATTTACAGTGCAGAGCCACAAGTTCATGTCTGCCTCAGTCACTAGCAGAATCCGGGAGTGGTTGTTTCCCGAACCTCCCCCAACATAATAGCTTAGTCACCCCCGCCCTTTTCCTTCCTTCTTTGCGTTTTACACCTCTGCGCAGGGTGGGCGATGGAAGGGCCGTGCTTCCCTCCTGGTCCTTTCCCTCCAGGAGTGGTGCTGAGGCTCCGAGCAGCATCCTCTGGTCCTTTTCCCTCTTCCCCACTGGAGGTGTGGCTTTCCTCACCACAAGAAGAGGAACTGCTTTGCAAGATTTTTGGAGGTTCCCTGTAACCCAACTGCCCCTCTGCTTCCCTATTATTGTTGTTATGTTATTGTTATTCAATACAAAACATTGCAGGCATATATTGTTTCACCTTAACTAATGGCAAGGCTAGGGGGAGCCAGACTCTCCCCATAGAAGAAGCATGTGAGTAGGGGAGGGTTAGCCCTCTGTTACAAGGTCAGAACAGAGGCTGCCCCCCACTGCCTGGGTTAACAGCCATAGAAAAAGAGTCCCTGTGGGTTGGCCCTGCAAACTACAGTTCCCATCGGCCCCAGCAAGCATAGCCAGTGGCCTGAGATGATGGGAGTTTTAGTTTGGCAGCATCTGAAGGGCCAGAAGATATTTCCCTATCTGCCTTGTTGGGACCTACAAAGTTCCAAGTTTTCAGCCACTTAAAACTTTCAGCCACTGAAGTTCATGGTTTCAGCCATTCTGTTTTATGTGTTTCCCCACCCTTTAGCAAGCCAGTTTTCTGCAACCACCTGAGCACGCTCAGCCCTCAGCGAATTGTTTTCGGGACTCCCCTCACTAAGGGTTTTCCCCCTTATAGATTTTCATACTTCTAGGCACATTGTGCTTCTGCAAACTTCTGTTCCCCTAAGCCTGCTGATATCTTCCCCTTGTGCGTAGGTGTGCCAGTGGAATAAGCATCTTAAACATCTGGGGGTTGTGGTCAACTAACGTGTACTCAGAGTACACGTTATTGCAATGGATGGCCATGACTGACTGAGGTTCACGAATCTCAGTGGGTCTAACTCTGAGTAGAAGTAAGTTGCATGTTTACCTTTGGAACGTTGGGAGTGAAGTAACAAGGCTTGTTATAAGTAGGGTTGCCATGTTTCCTAAAGAGAAAATCCGGACACAAAAGCTTGCAGATTCTCAAAGACAAAATGAAGTTTTGGAGTTATTTTTAAGGAAATTCATCAAAATCTACTGGTGATTTCCTCCCAGCCACTGGTTCAGACTGCTGTATTCTGGCTATGTCCAGAAAATTCCAGACGTATGGCAGCCCTGCCTGGACCACTGGGAGGCAGTTGGCAGAAAGACATCATATTTTCCCCTCGCTGATCCCTTCCTGAGTAACTAACTGCCTGTAGATCTTCCCTCAAGCTTTACTTCCTTCCTACTGCTTTTTCAGTATTAAGTGTTGGACTCTCCTTTTGTAAGTTGGTTCTCAGAATGGCCTTGTTTGCCAGGAGTAAGAAACCTTTCTTTATTCTTCAACCAGCAGTCTTAATGGACTATTTATTTCTGCTCTCCTCCGATACATACACACACACACACATGGAGAGAGACCATTTCAACTTGATTATTTGAGAAGATTTAATGTAATCTGAAGGAAGCTGTCCGTGCATCATGCGATAACAGTTCTGATTTACTGTGAATTGTATCAGATGCAATGTTTCCAACACAGGCATACAAAAACATAAATAAATAACAGATAAATAAGTTTGGAAACTGGAAGGACGAAGTGCTCCCTTTGGTTCAGTAAGGCAGTCTTGGTTTTCTAATAGCAGGAATCCTTCCCGGAAGGCATGGCGATATAAATATCTGGTGGTCACCAAGGAACCAAGTTTGTCAGTAATATTGACTGAAGAACGAGAAAGCGGAGATGAGTTTTGTCTTGATGTAGTGCAAGGCCAGCCAGGGACTCTTCTCTTCACCCAACTTTGCAAGGAAGCTGTCCTGCAGTAGGGGAGAAGAATAACATTCTCGTTAGGGGTCAATTTCTTATGACAAAGTGCTGTTTGCTTCCCCTTACCAAGAGGGCAAATCGGTTTGAAGGAAGGTGCTCAGATTATCTTTCTTTTTAAGCCAAGAATATTGCAGTACAGTGCTATCTTGGGTTAAGTACTTAATTCGTTCCGGAGGTCTGTTCTTAACCTGAAACTGTTCTTAACCTGAAGCACCACTTTAGCTAATGGGGCCTCCCACTCCTGCTGCACTACTGGACCACAATTTCTGTTCTCATCCTGAAGCAAAGTTCTTAACCTGAGGTACTATTTCTGGGTTAACGGAGTCTGTAACCTGAAGCATCTGTAACCTGAGGTACCACTGTACCCACTGTTGAATAGTGGAAAAGATTGATGAAGGCCACAGCTCTGTTGGATTCACAGCTCTTTATTGCAGCAGTTAGAACTGCTCCTGGAATCAGACTGACTGCAACCTAGCTGGCTGCTTTATATAATACTAAGTAACTTGAAACAGTAACAACTCACAACTAGCTAACCAATCAACGACAGTTTTCAATCCTTCATTTACATACTGGTGGCCCTGAGTGAGAACTGCACAAGGGGTCCTGCACTAGTAGACAGGCATGTTTTAACATTGCAGGGCAGAGGAATCCAATACGATAGTTGTGCTAACTCACTGTGTAACAGAATGCACAATCAATTCTGCAAGAAAGTTACCAGTGACCTGCTTATAGACTCTCCTGGAAAGGGACCTTCTGCTGGTGCAAATCATTTCACCAGTGGGAAAAATATACTGCTGAGTGAGTTTGCCTTCGGCAGGACAAGAACAGCCCTCCCCTTTTGTTTTGCGACGGGGTGAGCTCCCGTTGCTCGATCCCTGCTCCTCCCAACCTAGCAGTTCAAAAGCACATCAAAGTGCAAGTAGATAAATAGGTACCACTCCGGCGGGAAGGTAAACGGCATTTCCATGTGCTGCTCTGGTTCACCAAAAGCGGCTTAGTCATGCTGGCCACATGACCCGGAAGCTGTACGCTGGCTCCCTTGGCCAATAAAGTGAGATGAGCGCCACAACCCCAGAGTCAGCCATGACTGGACCTAATGGTCAGGGGTCCCTTTACCTTTACCTAATTGTATATATTGGGTGAAAAATTGCTTTCTTTTATCTGCCCTGCTTATCTACATTGCTTGTCTCTTCAATTTAAAATTCAAGCAACAACCGAATGATGCACAATCACGCACGCACACACTGAACCCAGAAGTAGCTCCCAAACTTCATAATGGTGTCATGAAAAGGAGTGGAGCAGGGCGAAATGGAGCGGGCTTATGCACACTCGGCTGACACACGTGGGGGTCCAGAGCATAACCGCCACGCAAAACAAGGATTGCCTGTATTATAGGAAAACAACAAGCACTGTAACAAAACACCATTTACAGTGCCAGCACCTGGCTATTGTTGTGCCACCTCAGAAAGCAATACAGTCGTACCTTGGTTATCGAACACCCTGGAAATCGAACGTTTTGGCTCCTGAACGCTGCAAACCTGGAAGTGAGTGTTCAGGTTTGCAAACGTTCCTTGGAACCAGAACATCCGACGGGGCTTCCGTGGCTTCTGATTGGCTGCAGGAGCTTCTGCTGATTTTAACCCTCAGTGTCTGAGGGGGGAGGAGATGGTCTTTCAGGTATTTGGGTCCCAGTGCCAGATTAGCAAACTGAGTAGGCACCTTTTAGAATCCCCATGACAACAGAGGAACAGTAATATTTGATACTGAAAGAAAATGACAAACTAGCTTTCTTAGTGAGGGAGTGGGTGAGATTTTGACTGCCTAAGGGCCTCCGTGGGGTTTAATCCAGTACTATAGGGACCCAAGTCATTTAAGGTTTTAAACAATGCCCAACTGAGGAAACTGAGCAGCAAACTTACCCAGCCTCCATTTTCGCTGATCCACGTAGCTTTGGTGTTTATAAATTCAGTGACACAGTGGCAAACCGGTTCCACGTTTTCTCTTGTCAAAGGAACTCCGTGCTGTCGCAACTTCTTTGCGATAATTCCTGCGAAGACGAATATTGTCAAAATCCGTCCCCAGTTGGTGTTCCCGTCGGCAAATTCCTGTGCCATCACCTGGCTGAAAATGTGACTGGCCTCCTCGACAGAACTGATCTTGATGGAGCGCCAAAGTGGCTTTATCTTCTCTTCCACTTCTTCCTGAAGCGAAGGTGCTACTCTTGCCAAGACTTGGGCAACTCGACTCGGGGCAGCGTCCACTTCAGCATCCTGACAAACGTGTTTCAAGTAGTCTTGGACCAAAGTGTAAACAGGCTGCAACTGGTTGTTTTCCATTGAGAAACGAGCACAGAGGGCAAAATGCAAGCTTTGACCTCGACAGTGCAGCTTCAAATGATTTTCAGTTCAGAGCTGAACTTAGTAACTTCAGCCTTTTCATGCAGTGGTTTCCTCAATGGGGGTGGGGTGGAATTTTTCGCCACACTTTCAAGAAAGTCCATTTGCATGCAGCTTGTGGCTAGGAAATGGAAGTTTCCAGCGTGGGGAAAAAAACAGGTTTCTAGCTTAGACTTCCCCTAAAATGATTTGTGAGTTCTCTAAATGCAGATAGAGGAACCGTTAAAAGCTATAACACAGCGGAACCTCGGTTGTTGAATGTAATCCGTTTCGGAAGACTGTTTGACTTTTGAAACGTTCAACAACCGAGGCGCAATGGGCGGTCAGCAAAATCCGTTGAAAAAATGGAGAAACATTCCTCAGAAGCCATTCGACGCCCGTTTGGAAATGGAAGCATTCACTTTCGGGTTGTCGGTGTTCGGAAGCCGAAATGTTCGACTTCCAAAGAGTTCGACAACCGAGGTTCCACTGTATATTAAAAACCCAAGTAATCAGCAGCTGCAACCTGGCATATTAATGTTGCTAGATCAAGTAGGTTTACACAGGATCAGATCTGTGTACAAGACAATCAGTGTGTGTGTGTGTGTCTAGACACAGATAAGCATTGCTGCAAGCTGATGTACCAGCACAAGGGTTCATAGAAATGTTAGCATCCTGATTTTGGCATGGCATCAGTTCCAAGACCTAACGCCAACCTCAATAATAGTACTTTGGAGTCAAGAACCAGAGCAGTGTAGTGATTGGATCAGAGTTTTGGATTAGGGCTGGAAATTCTCTGTTTGGTCATTTCAGATGACCTGGCTATCTTCCAGTCTAACCCACCTTGCAGGGATGCTGTGAAGATGCTGTCAGTGAGGGTAAGGACCCCTGTGCATTGCCTTAAGTTCCTTGGAGGAAAACACTGGATATTTGGGGAATGGTCATAGGTCAGGGGTAGAGCATCTGCTTTGCAAACAGAAAGTCCAAGGTTCAGCCCCTGACTTCTCCAGGAGAGGCTGGGAGATGCCCCAGTCTGAACCCTAGAGAGCCTACTGAGATAGATGGACCAATAGGCTGGTGTGGAACAAGGCAGTTTCCCATGTTCTTATGAATGTAGCTGATTAAATAAAGGTGTTGGGGAAAGCAAGCTATGTCATGTTCCGTTAACAGATGAGTAGGACCTCGCTGACTTCTATTATAAGAATTTAAAGCTCTCAAATATAGAATAAATATTCATAAGGTAAAGGTAAAGGGACCCCTGACCATTAGATCCAGTCGTGTCCGACTCTGGGGTTGCGGTGCTCATCTTGCTTTACTGGCTGAGGGAGCCGGCGTACAGCTTCCGGGTCATGTGGCCAGCATGACTAAACCGCTTCTGGCGAACCAGAGCAGCGCACGGAAACACCGTTTACCTTCCCGCCGGAGTGGTACCTATTTATCTACTTGCACTTTGACGTGCTTTCGAACTGCTAGGTTGGCAGGAGCAGCGACCGAGCAACGGGAGCTCACCCCATCGCAGGGCTTTGAACCACTGACCTTTTGATCGGCAAGTGCTAGGCTCTGTGGTTTAACCCACAGCACCACCTACGTCATAAATGCACACATAACAAAATGCATCTCTGGGTTATTTGTGGGGCATAGGAATTCGTTCTTTTTTTCTCTCTTCAAAATATAGTCCAGCCCACCACATGGTCTGAGGGATGGTGGACCAGCCCATGGCTGAAAAAGGTTGTTGACCCCTGGCATAGACCCTCATTTTTAAAGGGAACAGGGAGATAAGGCTTCTCCAAAAATGTTAGAATGCCACAAGTATGTGTCCTGACCAGGCCTGCGTCCCTTACAGAGATTTTCATAGGAAACAGATGTTTCCCTTCAAACAGGATAGGTGGACCTCTAAGATGAGCAACTCATCCCTTGAGCACAAGACTGCTGCCGAAAATGCTTTTAAATGTCTTTAAACCTGCCCAAAGTGCTTTGAAACAGTTTTAAAATACACATGGAGCCATACTTTAAGACCACCACTCCAGCCTGATTCCTCAAAACAGACCCTACCTAACAAAGAGAACATCTGACACCAAGGTTATAAGATATCTCTTATGTTGATGCTGCTAAAGTGAAATATACCTCTTCGTCTACATAATGAAGTGATTTGTTGCGACTGGGGAAGCTCCATCATGTCAGTGTGCTATAATGAATTTATTGCATTGGCTCAGACTTCACTAGATAAGTCTATCATGTGCCGAGCTGGGAAAGCATTGAGATAACACATAGTCGGAATTTCCCGTTGTTCCCTTTTCAAATAAATCATTCCATAAACAGCCAATAGTGCTGATTACGCCTCGCCTCGCTGGGTTCCTCTTGCTGAGATGATCTAATTTGTGCAACTTTGCAAATTGATGAACTCGGCTCCTGTTCCCAACACATCAGAAAAATAATTTATGTGAACGGCAAGGTGTTTGCTTCTGTCTCACAAAGGCATCAGCTGCGTGGGTGGGGATCGGGACGGTTTGACACCAAAGTGTCTGCTTTGCAGAGTCTTGCATTACAGGACCCAGGGTCAGGGCTGACCCATTGGCAGCAGTCCCAAGGGAAATGGAAGCTGGGAACCAGGCATAGGCGCCGACTCCATGGGGCTTGAGGGGGCCCGAGCCCCCTCAAAAATTCGTTTGGGGGGGCTCAGCCCCCCCAATAATCTCGGGCGGCGGTGGGCGCGTCCGCGGCTTTTATAGGGCGCCCGGCGCGCACCAGCTCGATAACGGGCACCGGCGCGGCGGGGGGCGCCGGGCCGGGGGAGGGGGGCGGCCGGCCTGTCTCCTTGGCAACCCCATTGAGCAGCGCCGGCTCCCCCAGGAGGGCCATTCCCCCGCGCCGCCGATCGCCAACACCGCCGACGCTGTGGCTGCCCGAGCCCGAGCCTGAGCCTGAGCCCGACCCGGAGCCCGAGCCTGAGCCCGAGCCCGAGCCCGAGCCCGAGCCCGACCCGGAGCCCGAGCCTGAGCCCGACCCGGAGCCCGAGCCCGACCCGGAGCCCGAGCCCGAGCCTGAGCCCGACCCGGAGCCCGAGCCCGAGCCTGAGCCCGACCCGGAGCCCGACCCGGAGCCCGAGCCCGAGCCCGAGCCCGTCAGTCAGTCAGGAAGGAAGGAGAAATGGGGAGGGAGACGAGGGAGGAAAATTGCGCGCAGGGTGAAGAAAGGAGAAGGGCGAACGAGACGAGCTTCCAACCCAAAAAAGGGCTGGAAGACTGGGAGGATGCAGGATCGGGAAAGAAAGCGACGCCTTCCCCGCCCGCAACGTCGCCCGCTTGTCATTGGCAGCGCAGCGGGCGCCCAGAGGGGCTGGGCACCGGCGCAGGGCCGCTCCGCAGCCGCGGAGGACAGCTGCGCGGCTAGCAAGGTGCGCCGCGTAGAGCGCGGCCCTTGTGTGGCCCGGTGGCCAGGCAAGCTCGGGCGGGGACCCCCATGCGAATCTAAGACGGGAGAAGAGGGCAGAGCAAAGGGGGTCCCTTCCCCAACCTCCGGCTCTGAGACTTCCCTGCGCCCCAGAAAAGCGAAAGGATTTTCTCTTCTTCTTTTTTTATAAATATTTTATTAAGTTTTCAAATACAAAGTTAGAAACATACACTGAAGAAAAAAGTAAAAGAACAAGAAAAAGAAAAAAAGAAAAAGAAGAAAAGAAAACCAACCATTCAACACATTTTTTATATAACTAACTGGACTTCCTCGCATCTCCCTTACCCTGCATTCTTTATAATAAAGATATCAGCAAATTATTACCTTGTTTCGTACCTTATTTTGTACTTTTCAAATACTATACCTCTAAATTTAACATACTTTTCATCAGTTACTTATATCTTAAATTAAACATAGTATTACCTTAGATTTTGACCTTTTCTTACTTAAAATATAATTTCCTGTTTCCCAAATCTAATTGCTGAAGCTATAGTTTCCGAATCGTGTAAATTTTTAACATTCATACAACTTATATTGTTTTTGTAAATAGTCCTTAATTTTTTTCCAGTCCTCTTCCGTTGTTTCTTCTCCCAAATCTCGGATTCTGCCAGTCATTTCAGCCAGTTCCATGTAGTCCATCAATTGCGTCTGCCACTCTTCCAGTGTGGGCAAATCTTGTGTCTTCCAATATTTTGCGATAAGTATTCTTGCTGCTGTAGTTGCATACATAAAGAAAGTTCTATCCTTCTTTAACACTTTCTGGCCAACAATGCCCAAGAGGAAGGCCTCTGGTTTCTTGGGAAAGGTATACTTAAATACCTTTTTTAACTCATTATAGATCATTTCCCAGAAGGCCTTCACTTTTGGACAAGTCCACCAGAGGTGAAAGAATGTCCCTTCAGCCTCCTTACATTTCCAACATTTATTATCAGACAGGTGATATATTTTTGCAAGCTTGACTGGGGTCATGTACCACCTATAAATCATTTTCATAATATTTTCCTTCAAGGCATTACATGCCGTGAATTTCATTCCGGTGGTCCATAACCTTTCCCAGTCCTCAAACATGATGTTATACCCAATATCCTGAGCCCATTTTATCATGGCTGATTTGACTGTCTCATCCTGAGTGATTTTCTCTTCAACCTGCCCTCCATCCTCTTGCAGAAAACTCTTTGCCTGCCCTGCCCGTATCTCGTTTTTGCTTTTTAATTCCACACACGCACCCTTCGGACTTCGTGGCAATCGGGCGCGCGGGTGCGTTTCCTAAGAGAGTGAGGACCCCCGCCTCCTCCCCACCTGCTCCCTCGCCAGCCAGCCAGCCGCGCGCCCTAGCCGGAGAGCCCCGGCCGTCCCCGTCGCGCAATCGGCTGGATCTCCCTTCAGCAGGCCGTGCTCACAACTCGGCCCAGGGACCCCCAGCAGCGGATCTCCGGCTCAGCTGAAGAATCCAGCAACAAGCCCCCTCCTCCCCAATCGCTCCGCCGAAATACGCTCCAAAACCCCCCAGATAGGCCGCTGGCCGCCAAGTCTAGTGGCGCCCTGAGCGAGGGTCTCTCCCCAACACCGCCACCTCGAACTGCGTTCTCCCGGCTACCCGAGCGAACCAGCGGCAGGACCCCGGTATGGGCCCCCCCAATATTTTTTATAAGTCGGCGCCCCTGGAACCAGGAGCCCTAAGAGGGGCTAGTCGGTGGTGGCAAAGGGCAGAAGGGCAAGCCAGTGTCACGATCTGGTTCACGGGCGATCGAAGTTGAAATATACTCAGTCAAGAGTGGATTTCATGCTCTTTATTCAGCTCATAGTGGTGAGGAGGAATGAAAGTTCCCCCAAAGTATCTGCTTTATATACATTATTTACACAATGGGCTGCACGTGATTGGCTAATTCCAGAATTCTCCTGTAGGCCAATCAGGTTGTGGATTCACTTCCATCTGGAGCTGGATTGGGTGGCTCCTGCGGACCAATCATACTTCTGCATTGTTCTAGGACCAATCAGACTGCTGCATTCTGAATCCTATTGTTCTAGGACCAATCAGACTGCTGCATTTTGGATCCTATTCAACTCAGTACATAACAGAAGTCCTGGCTGGGGACATCGGGACTGGGGGCAAGATGGGAGCAGGAACGGGGGTCCAGAAGCCAGGAGTCAAGAAGCCAAGAGTCTGAAGGTCAGAGAGCTGGGAGTCAATAAGCCAGAGGTCCGAGGGTCAGGAAGCAAGGAATCAAGAAGCCGAGGTTCAAGGATCAGGAAGCAAGAAGCCAAACACAGCAAGACAGACAGCGTGTTGCTGTGGCAAAGAGCCGAAGGGAAATGCTGACCTTATATCCCTTCCTGGCTCTTGCCACCAGGTGCTGTGAGTTACCAATCGGCCTCACCTGTAAGGCCACGCCTTGCCTCTTCAGAACAAACTTAGGAAGGCCCCAGTCCTGCAAAGTCCTATTGGTCACAGGGCCTGGCTCCTGCACACACACACCTGACAGCAGGACAAGGCAGCTACTGCTGCAGCTGAGCAGTAGAGCATCAGCTTTGCATGCAGAAAGTCTCAGGCTCAGTCCTCAGCATCTCCTGGAAATCGGCTGCCAGTCAGTGCAAGCAATTCTGAGTTCACTGGATTCTGTAAAAGGCAGCTTCTTATGAACCAGGAAAATCAAGGTAGAACTCGGACAAATTTTACTCAAGGTAGACCCAATGAAATTAATGGACCTAAGTTAGGCCACATCTGCACAACACCTTTATGTAATTCACACATGTAATTCAAAGCCAAAGCAATAGGTAAAGGTAAAGGTACCCCTGACCATTAGGTCCAGTCGTGGACGACTCTGGGGTTGTGCACTCATCTCGCTCTATAGGCTGAGGGAGCCGGCGTACAGTTTCCGGGTCATGTGGCCAGCATGGCTAAGCCGCTTCTGGTGAACCAGAGCAGCGCACGGAAATGCCGTTTACATAGCTATCAACTTTCAGATTTGAAAATAAGGGATCAGCAGCCTCGAAAATAAGGGATCAGCACGGTTTACCTTCCCGCCGGAGCGGTACCTATTTATCTACTTGCACTTTGACATGCTTTCGAACTGCTAGGTTGGCAGGAGCTGAGACAGAGCAACGGGAGCTCACCCCATCGTGGGGATTCGAACTGCTGACCTTCTGATCGGCAAGCCCAAGAGGCTCAGTGGTTTAGACCACAGCGCCATCCACTGAAATTAATTAATTAATTAATGGACCTAAGTTATGGCCCACATCTGCACAACACCTTTATGTAATTCACATGTGTAATTCAAAGCCAAAGCAATACTTAACCGTAAAATGACATTTTACTGGTTACATTTTATCCTGCCTCTTATCTCAGTTATCTGGTGTTGTTGTGGTTGTTGTTTTTTTAAAAAAAATTCCAAATTACACAACACACACTAATTTATATATACAGTGGTACCTCGTGTTATAGACGCTTCAGGTTACAGACTCCGCTAACCCAGAAATAGTACCTCAAGAACTTTGCTTCAGGATGAGAACAGAAATCGTATGGAGGAAGCAGGAGGCGCCATTAACTAAAGTGGTACATCAGCTTTAAGAACAGTTTCAGGTTAAGAACGGACCTCCAGAATGAATTACCGTAAGTTGTGTGTGTGTGTGAGAGAGAGAGAGATTGGTTATTGGTTATTGGTTTGCTTTGTTCTTGTGTTTTTATTTTGTGCTCTTATGCTGTGAACAGCCCTGAGATCTTCAGATGAATAATAATATAATATTGTGTGTCAAAAACAAATCCAGTATGTATAACTCAGAAGAACGTAACAGTAATAAAACATAGATTTATTGCAACACACGACAGGATCTGATTTCCTTGCATTTTTTCACGCCGTCCTTCTATGCCTTAAAAATAATATCTATTGTCAGATTATTGGGGGGGGGAATGAAAACAAAATCTCATTTTGCGAGGGGGAGGCCCTGCTCTTCTGCTGCCCTGAGCACATACTTAGCCTGCCTGATCCAGCAATGATCAGGCAATTTATTTACCACCAATTGTGTGATACCACCAATTTATTTATTTATTGGTGCTACAGAGCAGGAATGCTTCTCCAGATGGAAATAATGTGATCATGTTTGGGAAGTGCTACAGAATGATTCATAAACCTAAATGGTGGCTGGATGGTTCAGTCTAAATTTGCCACTTGTGAACTATTATGGTTTCGATGGCATGTTGCTTGCATGTAAAAAAATGTTCCTGTCTGGAAGGGCCCAGAATCTCATGGATAGGATATGTGACTTTTAAAGAGGGTGTTCACATTGCAAATTCTGTGTTGGCTTACTCTGTGTAGCACTGCCACCTGGCAGCAACTCACAAGTTAGCAGGTCAAATACCAGCCCTCAAAAGCAGAAGAAAATGCATTTTAAAAAAATAAAAATCTGTTATAAGCTATGTTTAGCGACAGATTGGGAGAATCAGGAACAGAGTTGTGCAGACCACAATCTCACACTGTCGTATGATTTAGAATGATAGACTGCTAGAGCAGGAGAGGGTGTTGTATGCCATCTGAACCAGTTTCTTGGCTAGCCCCCTCTCTGGACTCAGCTACATTAGTAAAGAAACAGCTATTTGAATGCGCTATAATCATGCAACACCAGATGGCGCCAGGGTGCAGGGAAATTTTATACACAATTTTCCATAGGGATTTCTTTCTTTTGTTATAACGATCTAATTTCTGACTTATTTATAGCATCCCCCCCCCCCCCATGTCTAGATCCACCTTCTCTTTTCCTTTTCCCAACAGACAAAGAATTATTGGTTCCAACAAGCATTGGGCTGCTGTGGCAGGGTCTTCTGAGGGTGGGTGTTGCATGTTTTGTGTTTGTGCTTTTATATGGTTTCAAACAGTGCTGCTTTTCTAGAAAAAAGGGTGCCAGAAATCACCATGAACGCCTCTTATAATGGCAATGGTGCCCACCTGAGAGGTGCCAGAACTGAGTTCCAGCTGAAAGAAAAGCTCCGGTATGCTATTTTTAATGGGGTTACTAATTTAAATTGTTGTCTGATACGGACCGGGAAAGGGGGGGGGTACCTCCTTCCCCCTTCTCCTTTGAACAACCGAGGCGATGACCTCGAGGGTGCCCACAATACACCCACCCTCAGCCCCCTCACCGTTACACAAGCACCACACGTCTCCCGTCACCCCCTTTTCCTTCTTTCTTTCTGGAGCGAAATAAGCTCAAATATATGAACATATCCTCCTATCTCTTCCTATGGCTATTCGCGCTCCATTCTTAGAACGGGTAGACCTGGCGTTCCAGCTTCTCCGCTAATTCCTATGGCTGCGCCTTAGCCAATCACAGCCATGCATTTATCCTGCACGAGCTAGCTCACGGAGCCCTTGCACGCCTCGTTGAGCCTACTGACAAGCTGCTGACGGCCCCCCACGGTGAGAACAATGGATCCGAAACCAAGGGCCTCATAAAGCTGTCAAAATGTATCCATTCTTGCTACAATGTATCCATTTTGTTTCCACTTTCAATCACCGATACGGAATAGGTCAGACAGCATAGGAAACCTTAGGAAACCTTTAGAAATTGATATAAAATCAACCGTAACTCCGATTTCTTTCCTTTTGGTGTCATTCAACTCGGCTCCCTATGGACTCCATGATGCTGCCCCTACCTCCATGATCCCCTGAGCGACAGGTCACGTACTCAGGAAGACCTTAATCCTGTCAGATCGTTCTGCCATACCCTTCCTCCGGGCGATGCCAGGTGGCAGACGATGCATATCTCCGCCATTGTCTTCCCATCACCTGTACTCAGGAAACGCTTATCTGTGTTTATCTGTGCATATCTCTTACTCTGCATATTTCCCCCTCCCTTCCTGAAATGTTAATCCATGTAATCCCACCTTCCTGTAATGTATTCATGATGTAACCTGGAAAACCCAGCCTTCTTTTAATGTATTCATGACGTTTTGTTGCACTGTATTCTGGGACTTGGAGGGAACTTTTAAAAGTTTATGTCGCCCCATGCTCGGGGTTCAATCCCACTTTGAACCTGTTGCGCAATAAACTTGGATCTTCGCATTTTGCTCCTGCGTCCGGCTGAGCTTCCTTTTCTTCCGCTAGAATCCACGGACTTGGTCCGATTGGCTGGGTGGCAGGGTAAATACGCACCCAGATTTTCCGTAACAGCTTGGCGCCCAACGTGGGGCTGAGCGGTTCTCCCGGGTTGCTGACCGGGGGCCCCGAATTCTTCAGCCGGCTGCGGGCCAATTTGCCCGAGAAGACCCTTTTGGACCTCCGACCATCTCCCGGGCGGTAATCAACAGCCCCAGGAGTTCAGCCGGGGAGCAAAAGGGATCCAGCCGGCTTATTCATCGATCCCGGGATCGGATCGACGTAGAAGACGCGTGAGTATAGGAAAATCCAGTGCACTGGTGGGAAGGGGTGGAAGTCTCCTGGCAACTGAATTCTCTGCCCTCCTCTCTATCGTACCTTCTTGCCTTTCTCTTGGTCCAGTCAGTAAGAGAGATCGTGGACCGCTGCTCGACCCGAAAGGGGGGTTCTGAGCTCTATCTCTTTATCTAAACTCTCCAGCCAGCCGCACCAATTGGGAGCCCGAAGGGTAAGACGGAGAGATCCGACTTGAAAGATAGCCGACTCTCCGCAAACGGGTATCCCAGTTGAAAGCAAGGGGTTGGAGCTCTCTTTCCGATCTTCCCGAGCGTCCTTTCTAGGGGGCAGGAAGTGGTCTTGCTTTCTATCCCAATCCCAGCCGCACCGGTCGGGCTACGTGCCACGTGTATCGTAAGCCCGCTTCCGAAAGCAAGGGGGATTTTCGACCCGAAATTCTGTCCAGGGATCACCCGATCTGGCACCGCACGGCGCGGGCGTTCAGTAGGGCCCCTTTTCCTGAGAAGTTTGACGATAGGTAGGAGGTTGCCAGGAGGGAATAGCCCATGAGGAATTGGGCGGGATCGGCAGAGTGGAAAAGGGACCCCAGGTAAATGGTTAAGGAAAACGGAAGGAAGGAATACCGGATAGCTAGAGCTCTTTAAAACCTCCCTAGGAAGTTGCCAAGCGACTAAAGACCTTTCCTTTTACAAGTCCTTTGTCGGACAGCCCTAGACCCACAAATCCTTATCGACCCTCTCCTCTCTCCTCTTTCCTATCTAGACACGCGTGAAATATACTATGGGTACCCAGGCTTCCAAACATGAGCGGACTCACTCTGGGAGGAAGGCTTCCCGGAAGCCATCCCGTTCCCAGAGGGATCCCGACTCTCCTCTCCAATTCGTCATCGCGTGTTGGAAGTCGATTCCTGGCCACAAATTGTTATCTAAAGAAAAATTAGAAGACCTCTGCTCCGAAACCTGGCCCGCCAGTACTGCCTCCGCCAAACCCGAACTGCGGTGGCCACCGGGGGGTTCGTTTAATGAAGAACGCTTGAACCACCTAAGGAAAGCCCTGATAGAAGAAAAACCCCGCCAGTTAGAATACCTGGCCACCTTTGAGGCAGTAAGGAGGATGCTTCAAGCCCCAAAGGGAACGACCTCCTACCAACTGCCTATATTAAATCCCGGGCGACAGCCAATGCCCCACCCTTACGAGGATGACGATATACGACAGACCCTGGTCCCCTTCTACTATCCAGGACCACCGCCGCGAGCCCCAACATCCAGTGACAGCAGCTCTAGTAGTGGGGAGGAAACGGGGGAGGATGAGACACAAGACACTGACAATAGGAGGGTCACACGACTACAAGCGAGAAAGGACAAGGGGGGCGCCAAACAAGTTAAAAACCCCGGACAAGCTAGGACTAAAATCCCCTCTTCTACTCTCCACAACACCATTGAGAACTCTACCCAAGTTGGGAATAAGCCCACTCCCACGGAACCTCATGGCTCCGCAACGGGGACCCTGGGCTGCGATAAAGAGACTCCGGGGACTTCTGACCAAGTAAGCTCCACCGTGACTTCTACTGCAGTCCAGATGCCCTTAAGGGCCCTGCCCATCCCTCCTCTCGAACCTGATGGGCCCCCACGGATGGTTTACACGCATCAACCCTTCTATACCTCAGACCTGGTAACCTGGTCAAATCAGATGCCCTCATTAAGGGACGACCCGGACAAATGCCACCGCCAGGTCAGCGCTATCTTCTCCACACACAATCCCACCTGGCCAGATGTACACGTCCTTCTGAATGCCCTCTTCAATGAGGCGGAGAAAGCGGACATCCTAACCAAAGCCGGGGAAGCCATAGAACTACCCGACTACCAAAGGGGACGGCCTCAGGGATTACAAGCGCTCACAGCACAATGTCTTAGAGTAGAACCAGAATGGGACTATAACACCACCGAGGGTATTTGGTGCTTAAACCTATTTAAGAAGGCCATTTTGGACGGTGTAAAGGCCGCCGGACGACGCACCGTTAATTGGACCAAAGTCCAGTCGGTCATGCAGGGACCAAACGAACACCCGTCCGATTACTACACTAGATTGGTCTCTGCCATTAAAACATGGGGGGGAATAGACCCCGAAAACCCACAGCATGAAGTAATCGTTAAAGGGTTCTTCAAAGATCAGGCATGCCCAGATATCAGAAAAGCTCTGAATCTCCAAATTGGATACGATGGAAAGAGCGTAAGTGAAATCTTGTCCATCGCAAAATCTGTCTACAACTCTCGGGATGAAAGAAAGAAGAAGGAAACAAAACCCGAAGTTGAACAAATACTAGCCTTAAGCATGGACACTGCCTATGGTCCTAATCGAGGCAAGGGACTCCCTCGAGGAAAAGGGATCCGTGGAGGAGGAACCCCAAATCCCTACAGGCAATGGGGACCGGGGACGGGAGGATGCTACTACTGCCAAGAAGAGGGCCACATAAAAAGATTCTGCCCCTACCTAAATGCGACACCCTACGGGGGACCAGAGCCTAAGTCTTTCCCTGTTCGGAATACCCACCCCCCTTTCTCCCCGCAAGCCAACGTAACTCCAGGCTACAGCAACCACAACCCAGCGGCTTATACCCCACAGACGGCCCCAAACCCGATACCTCAAACCCGACCACAACCGGGACCCCGGACCCAAATGCCGGCCATAGACCAGCCCACCCACCCTTGGGCGAATGCTACTGCTCCCCCCTTGCACCCTCCAAACCAACCACCTCCCGATGATCGGGACACTTATTGACAATTAGAAGGGGATCCCAGTCAGACCCACACCATCTGCCCTGTCCTTACATTGTCACCTGAGGACCCGGTCTGTACTATCGAAATAGACGGCCACCCCTATCAATGCCTACTGGACACAGGGGCTACCTATTCCACCCTAACCGACAGTCACCTGGAACCAGGGACAGTGACCAGGAAAGTGATGGGACTGGATGGGATACCCCGCACTTGCCCACTCTCGCGACCGGCCAAGGTCACCCTCGGACCATTACTAGCGGAACACACTTTCCTTTTAACAAGCAGCCCTGTCAATCTCCTCGGCAGAGACCTCCTCTGCAAACTTAACGCAACTATAAAATGCTCCCCGGATGGCATTTACCTACATATGCCAGGGAACTCTATCCCCATGTTCCAAGGTATCGTTCAAGAATCTAAAGCGGACCGACAGTTTCCCGAGCTCCCTCTAGACCTAGAACAGGAATTGCCCCCCTCCCTATGGGGCACTGAATCAACTTCAGTCGGGCTCTTACTCTCCGCTACTCCGGTCAAGATCACTTACCGAAGTGACCTACCCTTCCCGTGCACCAAGCAATACCCTCTGCCCAAAGAAGCCATAGACGGTCTAACACCCATGATTGAGGACTTCCTCGAAAAGGGGATCCTAGTCTCATGCGCTTCACCCTGTAATACCCCAGTTCTCCCGGTCAAGAAGCCCGCTAAGGAGGGGACACCTGTACGGTACCGTTTTGTGCAGGACTTGAGATTAGTGAACCAATTCGTGATACCCCGACACCCGGTAGTTGGCAACCCGAACTCCCTCCTAAACGCCATTCCAGCAGGGACGACCTGGTACTCCGCTGCGGATCTGTGCTCTGCCTTCTTCAGTATACCCCTGGATCCGGCTAGCCAGTTCCTTTTTGCATTTACCTGGGGGCCTGGCCAACTAACGTGGACCAGACTGCCCCAAGGCTACGTAGAGTCACCCGCAATTTTTTCGGCCGTATTACATCAGGACTTAGAGGACATCCACCTACCGGCTAGCTCCACCTTACTTCTTTACGTGGATGATATTTTATTATGTTCTACCAGCGAGGAGGCGTGTAAGATAGATACCAAACACCTCCTATCAGAACTAGCGAGGAAAGGACATAAGGTATCTCCAAAGAAACTCCAGTATTGTAAACAAGAAGTTAAGTATCTGGGACACATCTTGGGAGTAGGGACCAGAAGTCTAGCCACTGACAGGATTGAGGCAGTCACTAAAATCCCTCTCCCAAAAACAAAGCGGCAGCTGCGCGGCTTCCTTGGCATGGCCGGCTTCTGCCGGGCATGGATCGCTGGTTACAGCGAAATAACGAAGCCCTTAACTGTCATGACGCGTCAGGACCACCCAGACACCTTGGTCTGGGAGGAAGAAGCTTACAGCTCTTTTGAGCGACTAAAACGGGAACTCAGATCCGCTCCTGCCCTAGGACTACCCGACTACCGAATCCCTTTCAACCTGTTCATCCACGAGCAAATGGGGGTAGCCTCTGGTGTCCTAACCCAACCCTTCCGCGATCAGGAGAGGCCAGTAGCATATTATAGTCTACAACTTGACAACACTGCAAAGGGGGCTGTCAGTTGCCTCAGAGCCATCGCAGCCGCTGCCGTCCTCCTCGAGAAAGCCCAAGAGACGGTTCTGGGCCACGAAATCACCCTTCACGTTCCCCACTCAGTCTCAACCCTCCTAACCTTAAAGGGATGTCACCATTTCTCAAACTCCCGCCTCAACCGGTATGAAGCCCTCCTGCTAACCCCAACCAATGTCACCATTAAACGTGTCAACTCGCTAAACCCCGCTACCCTACTACCCCTTCCCGATGATGGCACCCCGCATCATGACTGCACCACTATAGTCCGGCAAGCCGAAAAGCCCCGCGAAGACTTAGATCATCTTCCCCTGGAGAACCCGGACTTAGTACTATATACTGACGGTAGCTCTAAAGTAATTGATGGGGTTAGAAAGACTGGGTATGCGGTGGTCTCCGACTTCGAAGAACTAGTGTCGAACCCAATCAACTCCCAGTACAGTGCCCAAGCTGCCGAGTTAATTGCGCTGCTGCGTGCCTGCGAGATTGGTGAAGGGAAGCGAATAACCATTTATACGGATAGCAAATACTGTTTCGGCCTTGTGCACACAACTGGCCAAATTTGGCTCCAGAGAGGCTTTCTAACCGCGGCCGGGTCTCAAATCTCGCACGCCGCCCTAGTTGAGCGACTTCTCACAGCGATCCACCTACCTGCCGCTATAGCCGTTGTCCACTGCAAAGCCCATACCAAGGGCAGGGACTCAGTTTCTAAAGGAAACAGACGTGCCGACAAAGCCGCACAGATGGCTGCCTTACGCATCCCTAACAATGAATCCGAGTTTCAAGCCCTCCAACTACCAGCAGACTTAGATCTCACAGAAATTTACAAATCTGCCCCAGGGGATGAAAAGGCTACGTGGGAATCGCTAGGGGCCACCGAACAACAGGGTGTCTGGGTCCTCCCCGATGGAAGAACCGTCCTTCCAAAGGCCTGGACTCCAAAAGTAGTGAGGTTTCTTCATCAGCGGACACATTGGGGAAAAGGGAGATTAATGGAGCATGTAATTAGATCTTGGTACGCACCCGGGATAGCGGCCGCTGCAGCAGCAGCATCAAAGAATTGCATTACCTGCCATCGCTTCAATCCCAAGCGAGAGCCCAGGAGACCACCAGGAGCCAGACCATGGGCCTTTGTCCCTTTTGAGAACTTGCAGCTTGATTTCATTGATCTGCCCCAATGCCAAGGCTTTAAACACGCTTTGATTATAGTTGACCAATTCTCCTCGTGGGTGGAGGGATTCCCTTGCAGAAAAGCCACCGCATCCGTAGTTGCCAGGGCCCTCCTACAGGATATCATTCCCCGCTATGGCATACCCCGCCGCCTAGACAGCGATAGGGGAACCCACTTTACTGCAGAAGTGGTGCAATTAGTGGCCAAGGCACTCCAAATTAAATGGGATCTCCACACTCCATACCACCCACAATCCTCTGGCCAAGTGGAGCGTATGAACCAGGAGATAAAAATACAGTTGGGCAAACTTTGCGAGCTCACTGGCCTAAAATGGGTGAATGCACTCCCACTGGTCCTTCATAACATCCGCAGCGCCCCAACCGGACGTTTGAAACTTTCTCCATTCGAACTCTTATTCGGGAGACCTCCTCCCGTCTACAACACTTTATTCCCACTATCAGAACTGGAGCTGGGGGAAGCAGAACTTACTAATTATGTTATTCAGCTTCAGACACAACTACAGCGCCTCCACCACTACGCGGCCATCGAGGGACAGAACCTGCCCATCGACGTCCACGCTCACTCCTTCCACCCTGGTGACTGGATCCTCGTCAAAGTCTACCAGAAGGAACCACTCCAACCCGCGTGGGAAGGTCCCTACCAAGTACTCTTGACATCGCCAACCGCCGTGAAAATAGGTGAGAAGAATTCTTGGTTACATCACACTAGGTGCAAGTCCTCACCCCCTCCACCGGAGACTGAAGAAAGCAACGGCGAGGACTTCACCTTTTCGACTCCACCTGCTCCACCGGCCTCATATATTGACGACGACGACCAACAGACCGGACTGGATCGGGGCCAAGTTCGGGCCCAACAGACCGGACCAGCAGATCGGGGCCAAGTTCGGGCCCAACAGACCGGACCAGCAGATCGGGGCCAAGGTCGGGCCCAACAGACCGGACCAGCAGATCGGGGCCAAGGTCGGGCTCAACAGACCGGACCAGCAGATCGGGGCCAAGGTCGGGCTCAACAGACCGGACCAGACACCGCGACACCCAACTGGACGTCTGAAATCATCCCAGATACCAACACCATCAAGCTACGTTTCAGACGCGCTGACAGCCACGTTTGACAGCTCCGTTTGACAGCTCCATTGACAGCTTGCTTCGTTCATCTGACAGCTCCGTTTGACAGCTCCATTGACAGCTTGCTTCGTTGATAGCTTCGCCTTTTGACAGCTCATCTGACAGCTCCATTTGACAGCTCCATTCAACAGCTTCCTTTGATAACTTCACTCTACAGCCTCGCCCTACCTAACACCTTTGTTCGTTAGACCATCTGCGCCCTCCCTACACGCATCCGAACCATGGGTCTGCTTGGCACCGCCCTTCTCCTCGCTGCCCTATCCTCGGTCGCGTCCATCTCATCAGACCACTGCACGGGCTTGCAAACGAACTACCACTTCTTGGACTATCATGAGGTCGAGACGGGAAGGTCAAACCCTGATCGAATGGGGGACTTTGATTTCTGCCTTCCTGAGTCCCGAACCCTGCTGCGCCATTCCCTAGTTCCCCAACTCGCCGAAAACGAATATTGGGAACTTTTCATCCGGAACAAGGATTTACACCGCATCGGCTCTGCGGCTCTCACTCTTGACCACTCCTCTTACCGGCTGACCTGCAGAAATGGGACTTATCTTCTTTACGAGAGTGGAGAGGTCTCACAAACCCCAAATTGGACCGAAGTCGAGACAGGAGGGGCTACTCACGCTTATACGCAATCAAGCCACCCCTCTGGAAACTTGATTTTCGGGTTCCAATGCCTCCGCTCCACCCCAGAAACCCGAAAGCCCCAACTCCAAGGACTCTGCCTGCGACGGTTCTGCTGTTTATGGGACTTAGGGGTCACTCATGAGTGGAAAGGGGCTGAATATCTCGAAGGGTGGCACCACCCTATACACCCCTCACTCTCCCCCTCCTGGGACCACGTCGGACCCCTGCGATGCGGCGGTATCGCCAGGGACAGGCGACTACTGAACACCACCGACCCCCTCCATCCGGTTGGTACGGCACCCCGACAATTCGGCACTGACTCGGCACTCCCGGGAGAAGATCTCCTATCATCTTGGGAGCAGAACTCCTACATTAAGCTTCTCAGCCAGGTGGCGAAGGAGTCACCCTACCCGGACTGCTGGATTTGCGCTCACGCACCCAGCCATCTCCAACAGAGCCTCCCACTGGTCCCTGTACCAGTGACCCTAGAACAGTTCCGTTCCGGAAATGTTACCTCCTGGAACTTGACCGCACTCAACTTAACACATCAATACCTCTACCTCACCGGCCCCACAAAGGGACCCCTTTGCCGCAGCTTCTCAGGGGAAGGAACCTTCATCGGATCCAGTACATGCATCAACACTCTAGAAATCCTACCAACTGGACTGGTCACCGTCTCCAACACTAGGGACTCCCGGACTTTTCCTAACCTTACTGTTGCCTGGGCCGCTGCGGTCGGACACCCCTTGGACTGGAAGCCACAACCCACAGACACCATGCTGCTGCAAACTTTTGCCTCAGGCCGAATGGAATCTTACCTCAGCGGCCTATTCTGGGTGTGTGGACACCGCGCTTACACATGGGTGAGCCCACACATGTCCGGATCCTGCTTCATTGGCTACATCGTTCCCGGAATTAGAATAGTACCACACCTACCCCCTGGAAGACAACGAAACAAAAGGGAGCAAAAGGAGCTGTCAGATCTGTCAGATGTCGCTGCAAATGGAGAGACCGTAGGCCGGTCGCTTTTCCCCGCCTACGGTGCCGGTTCAAATCATGTGGATATTCTCCGACTCACCGACATCCTCCTTAAGTTCATGCAGGAGGCGACTCAGATCACAGACTCTCTCATGTCGGAACTATCCGAGGTAAGACAATTGAGCCTACAGACGAGAATCGCGACAGACTTCCTCTTGTCCAGTCAAGGAGGCACCTGCGCATTAATAGGCACAGAGTGCTGCACATATGTGACTGACCAGACTTTGAATATAACTGGACATTTAAATAACATTCATGAGCTAGCAGGGAAGCTCCACGACATCCAGCATGAGGGACTATCCGACGTGGACTTATGGGGATGGTTGCCCAAGCTGGGTTGGCTCAGGCAGTTATTGAAAGTCGTGGTGTTCATCATTTTAACTGTTTTCCTTTGTGTCTCCATCCTCTGTTGTACTATGCATTGTATTACCCCTTGCTGCTCTTTCCTCCGTCATTCTGCCTCTCCTAGCTCCTTCCCTCTTCGAGCCTATTCCCACTCCCGACATGCTCCCACTTTCCCGGACTACGTACAGATGAGGCATTTGGGAGAAGGGGAATATGAGATCACCGAAATTTGATGCTCCAATGGTGCGGAGAAAGGATTTGCAAGTTCTTACAGAACTTTAATGCAAATCTATCTCCGAATGGGGGACTGATACGGACCGGGAAAGGGGGGGGGTACCTCCTTCCCCCTTCTCCTTTGAACAACCGAGGCGATGACCTCGAGGGTGCCCACAATACACCCACCCTCAGCCCCCTCACCGTTACACAAGCACCACACGTCTCCCGTCACCCCCTTTTCCTTCTTTCTTTCTGGAGCGAAATAAGCTCAAATATATGAACATATCCTCCTATCTCTTCCTATGGCTATTCGCGCTCCATTCTTAGAACGGGTAGACCTGGCGTTCCAGCTTCTCCGCTAATTCCTATGGCTGCGCCTTAGCCAATCACAGCCATGCATTTATCCTGCACGAGCTAGCTCACGGAGCCCTTGCACGCCTCGTTGAGCCTACTGACAAGCTGCTGACGGCCCCCCACGGTGAGAACAATGGATCCGAAACCAAGGGCCTCATAAAGCTGTCAAAATGTATCCATTCTTGCTACAATGTATCCATTTTGTTTCCACTTTCAATCACCGATACGGAATAGGTCAGACAGCATAGGAAACCTTAGGAAACCTTTAGAAATTGATATAAAATCAACCGTAACTCCGATTTCTTTCCTTTTGGTGTCATTCAACTCGGCTCCCTATGGACTCCATGATGCTGCCCCTACCTCCATGATCCCCTGAGCGACAGGTCACGTACTCAGGAAGACCTTAATCCTGTCAGATCGTTCTGCCATACCCTTCCTCCGGGCGATGCCAGGTGGCAGACGATGCATATCTCCGCCATTGTCTTCCCATCACCTGTACTCAGGAAACGCTTATCTGTGTTTATCTGTGCATATCTCTTACTCTGCATATTTCCCCCTCCCTTCCTGAAATGTTAATCCATGTAATCCCACCTTCCTGTAATGTATTCATGATGTAACCTGGAAAACCCAGCCTTCTTTTAATGTATTCATGACGTTTTGTTGCACTGTATTCTGGGACTTGGAGGGAACTTTTAAAAGTTTATGTCGCCCCATGCTCGGGGTTCAATCCCACTTTGAACCTGTTGCGCAATAAACTTGGATCTTCGCATTTTGCTCCTGCGTCCGGCTGAGCTTCCTTTTCTTCCGCTAGAATCCACGGACTTGGTCCGATTGGCTGGGTGGCAGGGTAAATACGCACCCAGATTTTCCGTAACATTGTCCAATGTGTATATTTACTTGCATCTGTTTCCAGTTAAGCTGTGAACTGCCTTGGGTACTGGGAGAAAGGCAGGACATTAGTTAGATTAATAAATCCATTCTTTCCATGTCCCTTGTTCTACCGTTTGAGTTTTCCCTTTGTTTTTCCTTTTGTGTGGGAGAAGGCAGTCTGTCCCCTTCCCAAAACCTGGTAAGTGGTAGATGAGGAGGAAGAGGGAATGGCTAGGGCAGGCGTTCCTGGAGAACAAATAATAATAATCAGTGCTTTTTTACTGGGGGGACACAGGGGGGCGCAAACCCCTAAACATTTTGTGAATCTTTGTACTCTTGTCCATTTACTGTATTCATTTTCCCGATTTGAACTGCGATTGGAGGGAGGTAGCAAGGCAGACACATTGCCAGATTAAACCTTGTGGAGGCCCCTAGGCAGTCAAAATCTTGGGGCAGGGGGCTTGCATTGAACTAAGAAAGCTTGATTGTAATTTTCTTTCAAGATCCAATCAATATTATTTTGATCTGTTGTCACCGGGCCCCTAAAAGCCCATAGGCCAGTGCCTGCTCTATTTATATAGTAATCCAGCACTGGGCAGACAGATGGATCAATGGAGGAGAAGGGGAGGCGGTGCAGAGCAGACTGTTATGTACTGAAGTTCTCACCCTGGGCCAGCAGGGGTATACTGTTGATAGTTTTCACTCAGGTCCACATATGCAAATAAGGGATTGAAAGTGACGTTCAGGGATTGGATAGTTACAGAAAGTGGTTACTGTTGCGTTGTAGTAGAGCTCTGTATAAGCAGGCTGGCGGAACCCTTCAGTTCTGTTCTCTTCTGGCCTGTGAATAAACAAGAGCTGTTTGAAGAATCGCTGTGTCGTCTGATATGTCCACCCACAACTTAACACAGACCCAACTCCGAGGGCTGCAGAAGAAGTCACTGGTGGACTTCTTTTTGAGTTTCTGGTCCATGGTCTCTCCTTGGTTTCAGAGGCGAAGATACATCTCCTTGCCAATCGCTCAACGGAGCCAAGGTACTCCTCTGCAGGTATCAAATGCCCTGCAGTAGAATTGCACACACCAGCCATGGACATCAGCGGCCATTAACTTCAACGGCCATTAAGTTTAGGAAGCTTCTGATTCAATCTGGTGGAATTGCTTCAGCATAGATTGCTCCTCTCCCTCCGTCCTCTTAATAGTGCCTTTAATCTATGCAGGAGGATTCTATTAAGTTAAACATTTGTATGTCTGGAATCGAGCTACATATCTCCTGGCAATGTTAATGGGTGTCCCACCGCTAAATCCCTGTGCGTCGAGTGCTAAATGCTTTTGCCTAATGATCCTGCTTGAGTCTAAAAACAAACGCTTGCGAACATTTGCAAGTTAAAGCTGATTCCGTTCTTGGGTCTCCCTCATTTAATTATCCGGCAAGCTACACAGGGGGCATTTTCCAATATTAACTTCTAAACCACACACACACATTCTTTCTCTCTCTGTGTTTGTGTGTGTAGCTTATGAGTAAGGAAAAGCAGAGAACATAGGGCGTATATTATATTTCTGGGATACACTGAAATGTAATGGGGCATGCAGCCTGAACCTGTGCATGATTACCCAGAAGTGGAACTGAAAATTCAATTGGGCTTATTCCCCCAATCGCCCCCCAAAAAGGTGCGTAAGAGAATGACAATCTTCATGTGCCCAACTTGGGCTGGATTGTGGTCAGGGCCAGATTTAGGTTCGATGAAGCCCTAAGCTACTGAAAAAGAGGGACGTGGGTGGCGCTGTGGGTTAAACCACAGAGCCTTGGACTGGCCGATTAGAAGGTCGGCGGTTAAAATCCCTGCAACGGGGTGAGCTCCCACTGCTCGGTCCCTGCTCCTGCCAACCTAGCAGTTCGAAAGCACGTCAAAGTGCAAGTAGATAAATAGGTACCGCTCTGGTGGGAAGATAAACGGCGTTTCCGTGCGCTGCTCTGGTTCGCCAGAAGCGGCTTAGGCATGCTGGCCACATGACCCGGAAGCTGTACGCCGGCTCCCTCGGCCAATAAAGCAAGATGAGCGCCGCAACCCCAGAGTCGGCCACGACTGGACCTAATGGTCAGGGGTCCCTTTACCTTTACTTTTACCTTTTAAGCTACTGAAGGTAATGGGGCCCTTTATATGTCCAGCTGTCCTTTGTCAACAACAAATTGTCACTTTTTTGTGTTAAATATATGCTATATGGTAATTTATGGACTTAATAGGTATCTAAAGCCATTTGCACCTAACAAAATAGGAGCCTACACAACACAAAACACTGTTGCTGTATGTAGGATTTATTGTTGTTGTTTTTTATCTTATACAGTGGTACCTCCGGTTATGAACGGGATCCGTTCCAGAGGCCCAGCCGAATCGCGAAATCTTCATAACTGGAGGCGGCCTTTTGCGCATGTGCATGGCACGATTGAGTGCTTCTGCGCATGCGTACACTGCAAAACCCGGAAGTATACACTTCTGGGTTTGCCACGTTTGCAACCCGAAAATTACGTATCCCAAGGGTCCACTGTGTTTTGGAAATGTACATCCAGGTGTTTTTTTTTCCTTTAATTTTTTTGGGGGCCCCCAAGAAAGTTGGTCCCTAAGCTATAGTTTGTTTAGCTCATACGTAAACTCGGCACTGATTGTGGTAGACTAGGAGCAGCCAACGTGGTGGTCACCTCTAGATGTTCTTGGACTATAACTGCCAACCGTCTCAGCCAGCATGACCAATCATCAGGGATGGCCGGAGTTCTGTTAGCATTTATATTGTATTTGTTAGGAAATGTATTTTACAGAGAATAAATTGTACTGGGGAGAAGAAAACCAATGTAATGTAACGTAACAGCGGCAAAATCTTGTGACCACATTTAAGGTCACAGGAATGCTGACCCTACATGGCTTCTTCCTGGCTCTGTTGCTGAAGGTGAATATTGAGGGGGGGAGAAAAGTTTTTTTAATTCATTTTTAAAAATAAATTTTATTTTTGCTTTTTCTATCTTACATAAACAAATGAAATTAAAAACATAAGCCAGTGTGGTGTAGTGGTTAAGAGCGGTAGTCTCGTAATCTGGGGAACCGGGTTCGTGTCTCCGTTCCTCCACATGCAGCTGCTGGGTGACCTTGGGCCAGTCACACTTCTCTGAAGTCTCTCAGCCCCACTCACCTCACAGAGTGTTTGTTGTGGGGGAGGAAGGGAAAGGAGAATGTTAGCCGCTTTGAGACTCCTTAAAAGGGAGTGAAAGGCGGGATATCAAATCCAAACTCTTCTTCTCTTCTTCATATAATCCCTTCTGACCCCCCCCCCTTTGTGGATCTTTGAAGGACCCAAGTTCAAATCTTCACCCACCCATGGAGCTCACTGGATGACCCTAGGCCAGTTGTCCCCCCTCAGCACATTCTATTTTGCAGGGTTGTGGCAAGGCTCCAATGGAATTTCTCGACTGTACCATAGCAGCTCATGTGATTTATTTCATTTTCATCTTCTACACTAATGGGAAATTCATTCTGCGAGTACCAAAACTAGCACAGCGAAAGTACCACCACCCACACAGAAGAGGATGTCAGCACACTTGAGGAAAACCCCGAGATTTGCAGAAGTACAAAAAAAGTTGTGAGGTGAGGTGTTTTTCTTTTCTTTTTTAATGAAAGGAGCTATGGTGGCTGACGTAGTGCCCTCTGGAGATTTTCCTGGGTCCTAGCGGTCCATTTAAGTTTCACATGTGTTCTATTGGCGCAGAAATGGAAACTAGAAGAACTACCGACAAAAGAAAAATGGCAGACAAAATTAATGGACTATGCAGAATTAGATAAGATGACAGGAAGGATCCAAAACTGTGGCTTCTCAGAGGACTGGAGTAAATATTTGAACTATTTGAAAAGCAATTGTAATAAACAGATTATGCTAGTAGGATTGCAAGAAGTTTTGTAAGGAGGACTATGAGAAATATTGCAGAGAAGATTATGAAGAGAGTTATTAGTCAAGGACAATTAAAAGTAATAGAGAAATAAAGAAATGTAGATTAAGTTATAAAGATTGAAAAATCTTCAGATGTGGTTGACGGAAGTCTAAAACATTGTATAAGACAAGAAAATATGTTATATGATTGTTGGGAATGATATGTTAAATATACATATGTGTATATATATATGTGTGTGTGTGTGTGTGTATAAAACATATGTTCATTCATAAAAAGCCTTGTTTGCGTTCATTGATAAGTCCCATCCCTTGTGTCCCATTTTGGTCCATGTCAATTTCACTGTGTTCATTCATAAGTCCCATCCTTTCTGCCTCGTTTTTGCTTGTGTAAGTTTTGCTTGTGTTCCTTGGCATTACTCTGGAATTAAAAAGAAACCTGTATGAAAATTTCATATCTGAATGCACATTTTTGAATGCATTTTCTCACGAAGTTCACATTTCCGAATGTGCATTATTTTAAAGTGCGTATTTTTAAACGTATCTTATCTTTATAAGACATGGGTTCTGTTCTGCTTTCATAGTTGACGTAGGCTTATTGAAATCAACAGACTTTTTTTTAAAAAAAAACTTTATTGAAAGTTCAAAAAATACATAATTATATGTGCACTAAACATGGTGAGGTGAAAATAAAAAAGAGAAAAAGAAAAAGAGAAACAGAACCTGTGTGGAAAGGAAAATAAAGGGGGGAGAGGGGAAACACAAAACTGTATACGTACCGTATTTTACAAAGTTGTTATTGTACTTCACCAGATCTTAAACTATTACAGTATTTGTAAGAATGGATTCCAAATATCATTGAATTTGTCCATGGCAAGTCTGCATTTATATGCAAGTTGTTCATATGTTGCAAGTTTGTATAAAGTCTTCAATCCGATCGTAGAAGGGAGCCGCATTTTTATTTTTCCAATTCATCAGTATCAGTCATTTCGCTGTGGTAACAGCACAGAGAATCCACTCATATTGTCCTTTAGTAAGGTTCCATGTGCTGGGTATATAATTCAAGAGGATATTTTGCTCTGTAAATGTAAGGTTGTTCCTTATAGTTCTGTTGATGGTTTCAGCTACCTTCTGCCAAAAATCTTTCAAGATTGAAATCCACAGATTTAAGTTAACTTGGTCTATGGAATTAAATGAGTCTACCCTGATTATGACTAAGCTGAATACAACCCCATCTTTTTATACACATTTCAGAAAGTTTTTTGAGAACACAAAATCCAGAAGCATACAAAATTTATGGTTAGCTGGGTTCAGCACCTTGGCTACAAAGGTGAAGAGGTCAGAATTTGCAAAGATCCTTAGTGGCCCATTTGATAGGGGAAAGGATTCTTACATACCCTACAACACTTCTCCGATGAAAATAGGGATGTCTCATTCTATTATTATTATTATTATTATTATTATTATTATTATTATGGCCTGCCCATCTAACTGGGTTGCCCCAGCAACTCTGGGCAGCTTCCAATATATAAAACAAAATAAAAAATAAACATTTTAAAAACTTCCCCTTTTGTCTTCTAAAAGCCGTATAGTTACTCATTTCTTTGGCTCAGGGGGTTGCATAACTCAATACCCTCCAACATTTTCCCGATGACAATAGGGACATTCCAGGGTCAAATCCTGGGAAATCCTTAGGAAAAGTGGGACATTCCAGGGTCAAATCAGAAACAGGGACAGCTTCTGTAAATCTGTGACTGTCCCTGGAAAATAGGGACAGTTGGAGGCCTGTTCTTAAGTCTTAGTCCTACTTAATGCCTCACTTCCCTGAAGCTCTCATAGTGTAAGAAACAAAGTACAGAAGCACAGCAGTGAATGAAACATTAACTAATGCTGAGACTTTCTCTGGCTTTTGTTTCCTTAATAGTTACATCTCGCTACAGCGTTTACCTAATTATCTTGACAGTGAGCTAGTACCTCTGAGGCTCTTGGAATAAAAATCTAACACAATCACCTAAAATATCGCAGTGGCAAGAGACTCGAAAAGACTCTCTCAGATTATTGTTATTTTTAAACCCTTGATTGAATTCCAAGTGTGCTACTCAGGCATAAAGCCCTGGTCCAGCAGAACGAGCCTCTTACGATATCTCTGTATATTAGGTTAGCTTTGTCGGGGGGGGGGGGTGGAAAGAGAGATGGGGATTTGGGCATTCCAAAAAGAAAGATATCAGAACTGATTCGCCCTGGTACTGGATAGAAAAAATGCACACCCTTCGTAGGTGCCAACTCTATGGAGCCCTGGTTCTTTCGGGGAGCCCCAATAAAATATTTTTGTTGTTGTTTAGTCATTTAGTCGTGTCCGACTCTTCGTGACCCCATGGACCAGAGCATGCCAGGCACTCCTGTCTTCCACTGCCTCCTGCAGTTTGGTCAAACTCATGCTGGTAGCTTCGAGAACACTATCCAACCATCTCGCCCTCTGTCGTCCCCTTCTCCTTGCACCCTCCACCTTTCCCAACATCAGGGTCTTTTCCAGGGAGTCTTCTCTTCTCATGAGGTGGCCAAAGTACTGGAGCCTCAGTGTCACGATCTGTCCTTCCAGTGAGCACTCAGGGCTGATTTCCTTCAGAATGGATCAGTTTGATCTTCTTGCAGTCCACGGGACTCTCAAGAGTCTCCTCCAGCGCCATAATTCAAAAGCATCAATTCTTCGGCGATCAGCCTTCTTTATGGTACAGCTCTCACTTCCATACATCACTACTGGGAAAACCATTGCTTTAACTATACGGATCTTTGTTGGCAAGGTGATGTCTCTGCTTTTTAAGATGCTGTCTAGGTTTGTCATTGCTTTTCTCCCAAGAAGCAGGCGTCTTTTAATTTCGTGACTGCTGTCGCCATCTGCAGTGACCCCTTCATGGATCACTGCCTTGCCGTGGCGAAGGGGCTTGAATAACTCAGAGAAGCTATGAGCTATGCCGTGCAGGGCCACCCAAGATGGACAGGTCATAGTGGAGAGTTCTGACCAAACGTGATCCACCTGGAGCAGGAACCAGCAAGCCACTCCAGTATCTCTGCCAAGAAAACTCCATGGACAAAGACAACAGGTATATAAAATAAATATTTAGGGGGGCAATATTTTCTGCACGTTGGTGCCTTCTGCCCTCCTTCCCTTGGGCAACCACCTCCCCCTCAGCTGGGCACTCTGGTTTTGGCACCCTTCCCAAGTGTGTCTGGGCCAGGGCAGCTGGGGAGAGGGCTGGCAGGAGGGGCGAATGGGGGGGGCGCAAGAGGCAGGCAAGCAGGCAGAAACTGACTGTGGGTTGGTGGGGGCAAGAGGTGAGCAGCGAAGGGGGGGGAGGCCTGCACCCAGTTGTATGCAGTGGGGGGGGTGCTTCACAGAAGTGCGGGGATGGGGGGAGAAGTGGGGGTGGGGTACTTGACTTCCAAAAGGTTCGCAAACCAAGGCACAGATTCTGATTGGCCCCAGAATAGAATACATAAACTTTATTCGCATTAGCCAACGGCCATAGCAACATAAAACAAGCAATATATACAAATAAAAAGACAGCAATGGGTAAAAGGGCAATCAAATGACCAAGATTACCGTTCAGATAGTGGCCCTTAATCTCATTGCACCCTCGATAAACCTAGCAACCTTTGCTGTTGTCTGATCATTTTGATCTGATAAAAGAAAGAACAATGTGGTCTCAGATGGGCGGCCTGGGATGGTAAATAAGAGTGGGGTAATGATCTCATTCCTCAGATCTTTATAATGGGGACAGGACAGGAGAACATAAGCCACTGTTTCCAGGCTGCCATCTCCACAGGGGCAGAGTCGTTTCTCAGTTGGAAGAAACTGAGTACGGCAGAGGGCATCACATCCAATCTGGCCAGTGTGAAGGCACCTCTGTATTTGGGGATAGTTAATTTATACAAATATGGTGCCAGGGAAATTGGCCCCGGAAACAATGCCAACAGCCAAAGTGGACGTTCGGCTTCCATAAAACGTTTGCAAACCAGAACACTTACTTCTTGGTTTGCGGCGTTCGAGAGCCGAGCTGTTCGGGAACCAAGGCGCCACTGTTCACGTTGGTGCCTGGGACGCCCTTTAAGGAACCTATGAAATAGCATTTTAAATGCACAGGATTCACAAAACAGTGGGAAATGGCTATGACTTGTTCAGAACTGCCAACCAGGTAATATTTAAGCCATTGTTGCACTTTTCCAGATGCATTTATTGGCCCTGTAAGTCCCAATGGCTGAATCAGGATAGGGAACTGTACGTGTTCAGAGGTGCTCCTATCTGGATTGGGATGAATATCTTGTAGCTGGTGGTGGGAATACTACTGAAGGCCACATTCATTGCTGTGTGAAATGTGCTTTGCACCAGTTTCACCACAGTTTGCCACTCAAAATAAATATTTTACACACTTTGGGTCGCCCCAGGACCTGTTGACGTCCCAGTCACCTTCGGGACTTTCTTTGGGTCACTCGTTGCCTACGAGTCACCCCAAAACTCCAAAATCAGCAGCCAGTTCGCTGCTGTACCGGCTTCCTTCTCCCCTCATGGCAAACCGGAAGTCCTGGAAGTTTTAAGCATCTCTTAAATATTCACTTGCCTTGCTCAGGCCTATGTTTAGGATTACAGTGGCACCTCGGATTAAGAACATAATTCGTTCTGGAGGTCCATTCTTAACCTGAAACTGTTCGTAACCTGAGGTACCACTTTAGCTAATGGGGCCTCCCGCTGCCGCCACCACCACACGATTTCTGTTCTCATCCTGAGGCAAAGTTCTTTACCTGAGGTACTATTTCTGGGTTAACGGAGTCTGTAACCTGAAGCATATGTAACCCGAGGTACCACTGTAGGAGTCTTTATCCTCTTTCGTTGCTGGCTGTGCAGCTGTGAATGGTGGACTTTTTGTGATGAATTTACTGATTTCTATTGGGAGGTTTTTATTCTATTTTGATATTTAACGCTTTCAGATTGTTGTAGGCCACTTAGAGATTTTGCCCAAGATGCTAAGGGGGATATAAATCACCTAAGTAATAAGAACAACAAGAAAAACAATAATAACCCTGTTCTGCCTAAAGGAGCTCCATTTTCAGTGTATTTTGTTTGAACGGCGGGTGTGCCGACGCATCTTGATGAGAGCTGTCGGAAGCCTTATAATGCTCTGCTTCCCAATTTATAAGCTTAACAATCTGTGTCTGTGTAGTTTGAAATCAATATTAATAGAGAGGCATAAACACAGTAGGGTCGTTTCTGCTATTAGGAGCCCATGTCCAATTAATTAGTTCTTAGCATGCTTGAGTATCCACTTCAGCCAATATTGTGTGCTGTGTCTCCCCCACCACAACCCCTCACCACTCTCTTGAACTTGGATAAAGCATGGTCTCGTTTGGCATTTAAGTTGCTCCTCTTATTTATTTACTTCCCCGGGAAGATTAATAAGCCAGAAGCTACTAAAATGGTGTACAACAAGGTAAAAGGAGAGAAAATATAAATAAACAATAAAAGCATGTTGATGATTATACGGCTAATATTCCAGCAATTGACTGGGGCTGTGTCTGCACAGCAGTTCGGGGTGAATTTTCCCTCACTTACCGTATTTTTCGCCCTATAGGACACACCGTCCCATAAGGCGCACCTAGCTTTTTGGGGGGGAAGTAAAGGGGGGGAAATTATTTCCCCCCCAGGCGCAGGGCTGGGGCGGGGGAAGCCCGAGCTTCATCCGACCCCAGCCCCCAGAACAGGCAACTCTCCGCAAAGCTCGAAGCCTGGGCGCACTGAGCTCAGTGCGCCCAGGCTTCAGCATGCAGGCAACTCTCCGCAAGCCATGGGAGAGCTGCGCGAAGCCTGGAGAGCGAGAGGGGTCGGTGCGCACCTACCCCTCTCGCTCTTCAGGCTTAAGTGAAAGCCTGCATTCGCCCCATAGGACGCACACACATTTCCCCTTCATTTTTGGAGGGAGAAAAGTGTGTCCTATAGGGCGAAAAATACGGTACTTTGGGTTTCCCCAGCCCACAGATAATATGGTAATGGAGGGCAGGATCCATGTTATCAAACTGTGGACATAATGAAGTGCATTGTGTGTGGTCAGGTGCATTTGCACATGTATGGTGGTGTTTTTCTGGGTGTCGTCCCTCACCAAACACCCTAGTTCTGTTGACAAGGCCCTCCTTGGTTAGCTGCCGGTACAGGAAGGCAGGACAACTTACCACAACTCAGTTCCGGCATCTCTCAGGTGGGAACAATTGCCATTATTCGAGAACGGCCTTGGCCCAGTATACCTGAAGAAGCGTCTCCACCCCCATCGTCCAGCCCGGACACTGAGGTCCAGCTCCAAGCGCCTTCTGGCAGTTCCCTCCCTGCAAGAAGTGAGGTTACAGGGAACCAGGCAGAGGGCCTTCTTGGTGGTGGCGCCCGCCCAGCGGAACGCCCTCCCATAAGATGTCTAGGAAATAAACAACTACCTAACTTTTAGAAGACATCTGAAGGCAGCCCTGTCAGGAGAAGTTTTTAATGTTTGATGTTTTATTGTGTTTTTAATATTCTGTTGGGAGCTGCCCAGAGTGGCTGGGTATAAATAAATTATTATTATTATTATTATTATTATTATTATTATTATTATTATTATTTGTATCTCTTTAGCTCGGGGCTGCATATAAATAAAATAATAATAATAATAATAATAATAATAATAATAATAATAATAGTATTTTTCAACCAGCTGAATTGTGCACGTCTGGAATATCAGAAAACTTGTATTTCAATTAAATAATAAAAAACCGACTGTGTGCACAGGTAAACAAATGCCCACAATGGACTTCAGGTTTCCGGAACCCAATGAGGGTTGGATATTCAGTTCTTATTTAACTAGGGGCTGTGCCTCTGCTCACTTCATTCAACAACCCTACCTACTGACTACCCTTCCCAGAGCTACCACTCTCCACTCTCCTTAGACCTCACTAAATCTTCTCTCATTGGTCCAGGATTCCCATCTGGCTCTTCCTCTCTCTTTGCTGCTGCTGTGATGTCCCAGCACTTCTAAGTGTCCAATTTGTCATGATGCTGCAGTTTGCAGCACCACCTTTTGGCAGCCATGTGAACTGCATTGTAACAACATCCTTGGGAATATATGTATTGAGAGAGATATAAAGCAAGATTTCTGCTTTGCAAGCCCAGAACGGGAGATTGTTGTTTGAGACAAGCTAACACACAACTACATGGGGAAATGAAAGTAATCCAAGAACACACTAAGGAGTGGAGTCTTAGCCCCAACCCATAATAACTGTTCTCTTCTTCTTTAGCAATCACTCGTAGCTGAGTAAGATTTGTCTTCCATAAACATGGTTTAAGTGACTGTGGAGGCCAATTCTGGATCCACAGATCCTTCCACAGTGGGGACATAGGTTTCCGGGCAGGAGTTGATCATGGTGAGGGTTTGCCAAGCATGCCTTCCGCTTAGTGCCTTTCTCCCTTGCGTCTTGAGTTTGAGCGTCTTCAAAGCCCATGGCACCTTTGGTAAAGGCTGTTCTCCAATTGGAGCACTTGCAGACCAGTGTTTCCCAGTTGCCAGCGTTTATATTACTTTCTATTTTTTAGATTTGCCTTGAGAGAGACTTTGAACCTCTTTTGTTGACCACCAATATTGTTGTTGTTGTTGTTGTTGTTGTTGTTGTTGTTGTTGTTGTTGTTGTTTAGTCGTTTAGTCGCATACACTTCCAGTTGTTGTTGTTGTTTAGTTGTTTAGTCGTGTCCGACTCTTTGTGACCCCATGGACCAGAGCACACCAGGCACACCTGTCTTCCACTGCCTCCCGCAGTTTGGTCAAACTCATGCTGGTAGCTTCGAGAACACTGTCCAACCATCTCATCCTCTGTCATCCCCTTCTCCTTGTGCCCTCAATCTTTCCCAGCATCAGGGTCTTTTCCAGGGAGTCTTCTCTTCTCATGAGGTGGCCAAAGTATTGGAGCCTCAGCTTCAGGATCTGTCCTTCCAGTGAGCACTCAGGGCTGATTTCCTTCAGAATGTATAGGTTGTATCTTCTAGCAGTCCATGGGACTCTCAAGAGTCTCCTCCAGCACTATAATTCAAAAGCATCAATTCTTCGGCGATCAGCCTTCTTTATGGTCCAGCTCAGATACGTCAGATGTTGTTGGGGAGCCTCTGCATGCCAAGTGAATAGCAAGTCTAATAATCAGACAAACAAATAATAAAATCTCACTTTCACAGCAGCCATTTTCATATATAATAATAATAATAATAATAATAATAATAATAATAATAATAATTTATTATTTATACTCCACCCATCTGGCTGGGCTTCCCCAGCCACTCTGGACGGCTTCCAACGAAATATTTAAATACAGTAATGCATCAAACATTAAAAGCTTCCCTAAACAGGGCTGCCTTCAGATGTCTTCTAAAAGTCTGGTAGTTGTTCTCTTTGATATCTGGTGGAAGGGTGTTCCACAGGGTGGGTGCCACTACCGAGAAGGCCCTCTGCCTGGTTCCCTATAACCTGGCTTCTCGCAGGGAAGAAACCGCCAGAAGACCCTCGGCGCTGGACCTCAGGGTCCGGGCAGAACGATGGGGGTGGAGTCACTCCTTCAGGTATACTGGATTCTCGCGTTCTCCCTGGGCTCCCAAATTGACAGCAGGCTTGCCAGCAGCAACCCTGATGGGTGAGCAACCAAAGCAGTATCTGGGACCGGTCCAAGATCAGGGTCCAAGTAAGCAGAGTACACAGCAAGGGTCAGGCGAGACGGGACATCAGAGCCATCCAAGGCCAGGTTTGGCTTGGGCAGGAGGCAGAGCTGGATATTGTTCCAGCGGCTCTTCTGGTCCAGCAATGGCGGTTTACCTGAAAAGGATATTTTAAGACAAAAATCCTCTTTTAATCCCTCTTCCAATATTAACTATATTAAGGCCTTTCAGGATCAGGTCATCAAAGAGATAAGCAATATAGACGCAGGCTAGCAGGCCACACCTCTTTGGCATAACTCGAGCAATTGACCTTGCGGAAGTTGAAAAACAGAGAGGCTGTTATCATCAGACCAGCAGATGAAGATGGAGCTTTAGTTATCTGGGACAGAAAGAATGACATTAAGGAAGATTTGGGATAGCTAGGCAATACGGCCCATTGTATTCATTGTGAAAATAACCCCGTGTGGGGAATAAAAAAAAGACACAGCATGTTTAACAGATGAAGCACTTATTCAGGGGTATATTTCAAAATCCACTTATGAGGTTGTTGTTTTTACTGACACAGAAGGAGAGAATCTCCCAATTTTATTTACTTCCTGTTATTCATAAAGGGATATTCCCAGTGCTAAGTAGACACATAGCAGTGGCTGGGGAAACCCAGAGTATAAATACTAAAATTATTATTATTATTATTATTATTATTATTATTATTATTATTATTATCAGCAGTATGGATCCCTTCCTAAAACCTTTCATGATATATATACATATGTATCTGAAAAATACAACACTTTTTTTGAATTTCAACAATAAAGGTTCATTTTGGTTCAGTCAATATTTGGCTTGCTCCTTTGGGATGAATGTGCTTTGTACAGCAAGAATCCACAGGAGGGAGCTACCCTGGTGACAGAGGATACTCTAAACCAGGGGTCTGCAACCTTTAAGACAAAAAGAGCCACTTGGACCCATTTCCGAAGAAAAAAAAACCTGGGAGCCGCAAAACCATTGCGACATTTAAAACAAATAGATCTCCAGAGCCGCGATCTGACAGCGGGTGGGAAGGTAACGTCGGGACGGTGCGCGACTAACGCACGCACCGCCCCCATGCGACGTCACAGCCAGTACAGCGCCCGCCACAGTGGGGAGTGTCGGGGCACACAATGCGCCTCCTCCCCTTGCTAGTATCCGCCCCAGAGCTGCGGCAAAGGTGTAAAAGAGCCACATGCAGCTCCGGAGCCACAGGTTGCAGACCCCTGCTCTAAACAAAAAGGAAGCACATCACCAGTTTCGTTTGTGCTTTGGCAGTACTAAGTACTAAAGGGGGAGGGGGAATCAGTTTTCAAAGATTGAACTTGCATATTTCAGGCACAGCCTGGGGCTGCAGATTTGCACCTAAGATACTGAATTTATTTCTTGGATATATTACTAGCAGCACACATATTGACTGGAAGCCATCTGTATAGGGGTGTACAATGGAGACTACAATGGCAAGGAGTTTGGAATATTTTCAGTTACACTGATGAACAGACAGCTAGGCTAATATCAGTTAGGGAATTTTTTAAATGTTTGATGTTTTATTGTGTTTTTAATATTCTGTTGGGAGCCGCCCAGAGTGGCTGGGGAAACCCAGCCAGATGGGCGGGGTATAAATAATAAATTATTATTATTACTATAACCATCTTGGGCCCTACGATTGTTGGCTGAGGGTTTCCTGGCGTGGTGTCACCGGGGCAGAGCTGACTCGAAGACATTTCAGCTCCTGAGGAAAACCATAAAATGGCGCCCCCTCCCCAACAGGGAAGAAGGAGTGAGTAAAGTTCTCCATCAGGAACAAGGGCGAGATATAGATCTACATCCAGATCTGCTGCCCCTGTGGATTCTGCCATCTGAAGTGATTGCCACATCTTGCCTCATGGGTGGACTGGGTACTGCCCAAATGACACTGACAGGACCTTTTCAGTAGTGGCTCCATGGTTGTGGAATGCCCTCCCTTGCAGGGTGTGGCTTTCTCCACCTCTATCGTTCTGCCCGGACACTGAGGTCCAGCTCCAAGGACCTTCTGGCGGTTCCCTCACTGCAACAAGTGAGGTTACAGGGAACCAGGCAGGGGAGGGCCTTTTTGGTAGTGGCGCCCGCCCTGTGGAAAGCCCTCCCGTCAGGTGTCAAGGAAATAAACAAATACCTGACTTTTAGAATACATCTGAAGGCAGCCCTGTTTAGGGAAGTTTTTAATGTTCGATGTTTTATCATATTCTGTTGGGAGCCATCCAGAGTGCCTGAGGAAACCCAGCCAGATAGGCAGGATATAAATAAATAAATTTATTATTATTATTATCATCATCATTATTACTATCATTACAGTGGTACCTCGGGTTAAGAACTTAATTCGTTCTGGAGGTCTGTTCTTAACCTGAAACCGTTCTTAACCTGAGGTACCACTTTAGCTAAGGGGCCTCCCGCTGCCACCGCACCACCACCACACGATTTCTGTTCTCATCCGGAAGCAAAGTTCTTAAACCGAGGTACTATTTCTGGGTTAGCAGAGTCTGTAACCTGAAGCGTCTGTAACCTGAAGCGTCTGTAACCCGAGGTACCACTCTACTACTACTACTATCATCATCATTGTCATCATCATCAACAACTTTCAGGAGGAATTTTAAAACATTCCTGTTTACCCAGGCATTTGTTGACTGAAGAATACTGTTCCTGGCAACCTGTGATCAGGGCTGACCCAAGACATTTCGGCACCTGAGGTGAACCACACAATAGTTTTTTTCTACCCAAACCAGGAAAGAAGGGGTGAGTGAAGACCTACGTCAGGAACAATAAAGATCTGAATCAGGAATAAGGGTGGGCAGTGGTGTAGCATGGGGGGTGCAAGGGGGGCCGGCCGCACCGGGCGCAACATCTGGGGGTTAGGGTTAGGGGGCACAAATCCACGGGTTAGGGGGCGCAAATCCACGGGTTAGGGGGTGCAAATTACTTGCCTTGCCCTGGGTGCTGACAACCCACGCTACGCCACTGAGGGTGGGAGGAGACAAGCAGTATCTCCTATTTGTCAAGAGGCTGCTGTAGTTCGTGGTGGCATGGGAGTGCTGTCAAGGAGGCAGCAGAGGCAGCCTCTAAAGTCACCACATTTTCTTGGAGGCCAGATCTGCTGCACCTGCGGATCCTGCCGCCTGTGGCGGTCGCCATTGCAGGTGCCCCTCTTCAGCAGCGCATGCAAACCACACTCTTTCAGTCCAGCTGTATTTCTACCTGCCCCACATTCGACGTAATTGATAGTGTCAGGTGTGGTGCAAGTGGGCACGGCTTGCCCAGAATGACCCCACGGGCCAAACAGGGAGGCCTGGAGCAACTAAACAGTCCTGTGAGCTCCCCACCGCTGGGATATCTGGTGTTCTCCTGACGGGTTATTTTGGTGGTTAGCAGATATCAAATTAATTCTGCACCAAGTAATTTCATACAGTTATTTTTTGTAACATGATATTGATGTCATTGAACTCGCAGAGAAATTTCCGCAAGAGCCCAAAGGTAATTTAAAAAGCAAACCAACGCCAATGAACTTTACTCTCGGTCTTGTGTGAGTTTCACTCCGTACTATTCACAAAAACAATGCACAACGGACAGCGTGCCTTATGAAGCAAGGCCAGAGCTCCAGGACTTCCAAAGAACTTGATGTCCTCGTACGAACCTTTGCAGGACAAGCAAAACACCCGGCAATGTGGGATTGCCTCATTTGGTACACCGACTTGGCTTCTGGTAACAGATGCTGCTCTTGTGAAAACTGGCGTTCTGCCAGGTAAGAAAACAGAAGCTGTAGCCTGCAGGTGTGTGTAGGGACTCTATTCTCTCATGCATTTAAAGTCTGCTGTTTATAACTTTAAAGTCAGGGAAAGGGAAGAGGATGTGGGGATGAGGTTGGGGTTGGGGTTGGGGTTGGGGTTGGGGCTGGGTCCAAAGGTGGGTCACTTTTGCAAAGGGCGGCATATAGGGCTAGGCGATATTTGGTTTTCAAATTTGTGATATATCACCAGCTAAACATTGCAATATACTGATACAGTGGACCCTCTGGATACAAATTTAATTTGTTCAGGGGGTCCGTGCGAACCCCAAAAAATCCGTATCCAGAGGCACCACTTCTGCGCACATGTATGGCGCGATAGAGTGCTTCTGCGCATGTGCGAGCAGCAAAACCCAGAAAAATACTTCCAGGTTTGCCACTTTCACAACCTGACATTTACGTTACTCGAGAATAACATAACCCGAGGGTCTACTGTATGTTACAATGTCTGAAATAAAGATGGAGCTATGTAGAGGCATAGGACGCGGTGGCGCTGTGGGTTAAACCACAGAGCCTAGGACTTGCCGATCAGAAGGTCGGCGGTTTGAATCCCCGCGATGGGGTGAGCTCCCGTTGCTCGGTCCCTGCTCCTGCCAACCTAGCAGTTCAAAAGCACATCAAAGTGCAAGTAGATAAATAGGTACCACTCCAGCGGGAAGGTAAATGGCATTTCCGTGCGCTGCTCTGGTTTGCCAGAAGTGGCTTAGTCATGCTGGCCACATGACCCGGAAGCTGTACGCCGGCTCCCTTGGCCAATAAAGCGAGATGAGCGCCGCAACCCCAGAGTCGGCCACGACTGGACCCAATGGTCAGGGGTCCCTTTACCCTTTACTTTTATGTAGAGGCACCAGCTGGCTTCATGGTTTCCCCCACATTGTGACTTTTGCATAGCACACACAAACATCATGATTCGCAATATATTGACAGGTCAAAAATTATGAAGCCAATACCATAATATGGACCTGATACCGGTTTTGGGCGATATATCGCCCAGCCCTAACACACACCATGATTTGCAATATATTGTCAGGTTAAAAACTATGAAATCGATGATATCACAATATGGACTTCCAAACCGGTTTTGGACAATATATCGATATATTGCCCAACCCTAGTGACAAAAGACGTGAAAGCAAAGTTTGTGTTGGGTGGAAGTGGTAAGAGCAGGATCATGCCAGTGGCCACCTGGTCCAGCATCATGTGACCAAACAGACGACATGGGGAAGACCTCAAGCTGGAACTGTGTGCAACGAAATCCCTCTCTCCTCACCCTTCTCCTCCCAGGATACTGCAGGGACTATTTGTGCTGGGCCCGGGGGTAACCCATGAAAAGCGATCCCGGACTGGTCCAGAATCCAAAGTTTCCACTAGGAGTCAGTTCGACAGGACCAAGACAGGATACGAGGCAGGAAACCAGGCAAAGACAGAGGCAGAATGTAGGATACAGCAATGTTGCTCCTGCAACCTGGGGTGGGGTCTGACAGCCTTTTATCTTTGTCAGGGTAGCGGCCGGTCCTGATCCCTTGGTGACTCACCTCCCTGTTTTGCCCAAAGGCAAGCACTCCTCCTGTGAGCACTCGGGTCTCTCCTTCTCTCAGACCTTAGTCTCTGCAGCTCGGGAGACGTCAGTGGGTTACTAGACCCAGGGGCCGCCTCAGCCTCCCCTGACCAAACCGGTTGTGGAGCAGCTGTAAGTGATGGCCCAGCCGAAGGCAACGAGGTAATCACCGCATCTGGAGCCAGGGCAGGCTCAGGCCCCTGACTCGGCCCAGCTGGTATTTGTTGCAGGGACCCTGTGCAGACTGGGACTCTACAGGATCAGGCCCCAGACTTGGTTCAGATGGTGCCTGAGGCAAAGGATCTGGTGCAGATTGAGACTCCTCTGGTTCCAAGTCCGAGCCCAAGTCCTAGGCCATCACACTATTAATGGCAAGGCACAATCTTGCAGATGAGGAGAACCATGGATGCCACCTTGAGCTCCTTGCAGGGAATAAATGCAATAAATAATACAACACAACAATGCGCATGAACATCAGGATTGTAAACTGCTTTGTGTTCTTCCTTTAGCAGTGTGTCATATAAACCTATGCAATTGTGCGCATTTCTACATGTGAACGTGTCCATAAATCTGCTTGCGGAACACATGTCTTGGGCGTGCATTTGCAGGACTATTGAACCTGACGACACCAAACTACTTCAGGGTGTCAAGCAAGCCCACACTCCCTGGTTTTCTCCTGCAGTGGTGGCTCCTCTTTGCCAGGAAGGGAGAAGGAAGGAGAAGGGATAGGATAGAGAGGGGTTACACCACTCTGATGTCATAATACTTCTGCTGACATCACAGCCCTGCCGCTTAAGAGGAAGTCATTTGCCAGTCAGCAGAAAGAAGGAAAAGAACGTGAGAAGCAGAGAGGGAAGAAAGATGAAGAGGGGGAAGGGGCATGGAGAAGAAGAGAGGAGACGCTCTAAAGATCTGATGTTCTCAGATGCCTGACACACACCTTCAGCTGATAGCTGTGCAGTTTTCTTCGTGGCTCTTAAATGTTTCGGCAAGTGTGATGTTAAGGACAAGCGGTACCATCTCCACCCATCAAATTCCTCTCCTCTATGCTTCCTGCACATTTACATGCAAAGTCCAGGTGGGCATGCGTTGCGGATGGTTGATGTGAGAACGGTAAGTGTTCCCCCTGTTCTATTGATCGGCCATTCTATTGTAAGATAGGGTGGGGTGTTCAAAGACTGAACAGAGAGTTCTGAAGCAGACCTCCAAAGGCCACCCAAAGGCCAATGGTCTGTAGCCTGGAAATATGCAATAGGCTTGAAATGCTTGGTACATCTTCTGCGATATTTTAGCCCAGCTGTTGTGGGTTCGAATCCTACTCACTAGAGATCATACCATTTGGAAAGGCTTCAAAGTTTAGGCCTTGCCTGTACAGTGGTACCTTAGTTCTCAGACGCCTTGTTTCTCAGACGCCGAAAACCTGGAAGTAAGTGTTCTGGTTTTTGAATGTTTTTCAAAAGCCAAACATCCGATGTGGCTGTCGGCTATTGTTTCCGGGGCGCCTGCACCAATCAGAAGCCACACCTAGGTTTTTGAACATTTCGGAAGTCAAACGGACTTCCGGAATGGATTAAGTTTGAGAACCAAGGCGCCACTGTATTTGGTGCTTTTGTTTTTGCTATTTATTTTGCATTTTGGTTTTTGAGGCTTTTTCGGTTAATTTGTTGTTGTGACCGTGTGGAACCCAGTTCAGCTACTGATTGATTGATTGTGTGACTGCGGAAATGGATAAAAGCCTCCCATCCAAACAATGACTATCATCAGTGCAGGTAAGGGAAAAAAATATTTTTTATTTTTATCATCTACAATACTGTCTTGTTGATTTTATAGTACATTGATTATTGCTTTCATTTTATGGATCAGTTAGATAGTAGAATTCATGTTAAATTCATGTTAAAAGTCTGGAATGGATTAATCTGTTTTGCATTACTTTCTATGGGAAAGCACACCTTGGTTTTGGAACGCTTTGGTTTTGGAATGGACTTCTGGAACGGATTAAGTTTGAGAACCAAGGTACCACTTCATGGTGGGATCTGTGTCTGAGTTGCCGACTGAAGAGGCCCAGAGGGCTTTCAGGCAGAGCAAACGGTACAGGGTTAGATGTTAGATGCTCTGCTGATGGATCTTTAAATTAGCCTTTGGACCTAAGTTTATGGCAAGAGATGAAGAGGATTACTACTACTACTACTACTATTAAGGACGGCAGCTTAATTTTGCTTCTGGGGCAGCCATAGCTTTATGTTGCAGCATCTGTCTTTTGAACGTAAGCGCCCAGGTTCAAATCCCGCTGCCTCCAGATAAAGAAAATAATAATAATAATAATAATAATAATAATAATAATAATAATAATAATAATTTATACCCCGCCCTTCCCAGTTCAGAAAACTGGGCTCAGGGCGGCTAACAACAAATTTAAAACACTTAATTGATGCAACAACAAAACAACATAAAATACAGTATAAAACATGAATAACAATAAATTCGGAATTCAAAAATCAATTTAGGGGGGAAATCCATCCAATAAACATTAGATGATCACCAGGGCTAGCTGGTGGAATTAGTCCTATTTGAGCCAGTGAGGAAACCAGGGGAGAATTAGCTGTGGGATCCCATAGCGGGTAATCTTCATAAAAAGGGGAGGGAAGGAAGGGGGGGGGGAGATCAGACTAAGTTCAAAATTGAAAGCCAGGTGGAATAGCTCTGTCTTACAGGCCCTGCGGAAGGAAGTTAAATCCTGCAGAGTCCTGGCCTCATGGGACAGAGCATTCCACCAGGTCAGAGCCATCACTGAGAAGGTCCTGGCCCTGGTAGAGGATAATCTGACTTCCTTAGGGCCCGGGACCTCTAAACTATGATTATTCATGGACCTTAAGGTCCTCTGTGGGGCTTACCAGGAGAGGCAGTCCCATAAATACGAGGGCCCTAAGGTATCAGGATCGGGAAAGTAGTGGGTTATGTGGACTAACAGAATTATTCTGCATTAAATAACTTCAGCTATCAGCGTTCAGCAATAAGGGTCAGCCCCAAAACAGGTTGCCACCAAGTCCCATTGACACAACCGCTACCCCTTCCACATATTCTCCTGCTTCTAAGCTGGCAGCTGGAGGAGGGGGGTAGCTGGTGCTTCTCAAGAGCATAGCTGTCAACCGTCCCTTATTTGGCGGGAAAGTCCCTTATCCCAGCGCCGTGTCCCACTGCTGTCCCTTATTGATGATGTCCCTTAAATTTCCAGGGTTTCAAAGGAAGCAGCTCCTCTCCCTCCCTCCCTGCCGGCCAGGGAGGAGGGAGGCTCCAACTGTGTTGCTTGGCTGTGTTGCTCACCCAATAAGGAGTCTAAGAACGACTGGGGGGTGGAGCTTGCATGCCTTGTGCCGATCAAATCGGCCACGTTGCCTGGGGACTCGCCTTTGCTCAGCGCTTCCCAGCGGAGAGGTGATGGTGGTTTTCCTTGCTGCATCCCCTTTGCTGGGTTGCTGCGCTGTGGGAACCACTGCTTGAGGCTTCATTTCTGCTTTTGGCTTGGAGGGGCTCAGAAGTCGAACATACCTGTGCTCTGAAAATCCCTTATTTTGGCTGCTGGTCCCTTATTTCCGAGGCTGCTGGTCCCTTATTCTCAAATCTGTAAGTTGACAGCTATGCTCAAGAGGGTTGGATTTGGCCCTGGGACTTCCAGTTGCTGATCCTCGCCTTACAAGGATATGATGTGCTGGTTCAGCACAGAAGAAGCAATAAATGACACAGCCTTCCGGGCACACCTTTCCGGGAGTTATGTTAATAGGGGTCCTATAGGGGAGGTGATGCTGACCCCCATCATTGTATTTCAGGCCAGATGTTATTTTCCCGGAGAACATCTCTATCTCTGAGCAGCTCACAGGTGAACCCCCTGGTGCCTCTGTAAACAATACAAAATATGCTAGGTATGAGCAAAGGCAGGAATAGTTGTCCTTCGGGAGCCAAATTGCTTTTAAAACAACAGTTGTGTGTCAGCAATGTTGCTACAGTTTGATTGCAAAGTCTAATAAAAGAAAAATTTGCAACGAATGTTCTTAAAATTTGCACTCTCAACCTTGAATGTATCCAAGAGCTAGACTTTCAATGCTGCAGAATTTAACCTTCCTGGCTCCAAACTAGTCTGAAATGGAACTGGGGCTACGTTAGAGTGGGACAAACCTTGTCAGTTGCAGGTTTTCATATTTCAGTTTGTGACGTTTCTGGATTTGTTTGCAATTTAAGCAAATAAGTCCTCATGAGTGTCTGTCAGCATTTTGGGGGAGCAATGTTATGCATAAGAAGCTGGAGGAAAGCAAGCCGGTAAAAGCTAGGGTTGCCATATGTCTGAAATTTTCTGTACATGGCCAATATTCAGCCATTGGAAATAGTGTCAAGAAGGAATTACAGTGGTACCTTGGGTTACATACGCTTCAGGTTACAGACTCCGCTAACCCAGAAATAGTGCTTCAGGTTAAGAACTTTGCTTCAGGATGAGAACAGAAATTGTGTGGCAAAGGCGCGGCAGCAGCAGGAGGCCCATTAGCTAAAGTGGTGCTTCAGGTTAAGAACAGTTTCAGGTTAAGTACAGACATCCGGAACGAATTAAGTACTTAACCCGAGGTACCACTGTAGCTGAAATCCAGATGTATGGCAAACCATGTCAGAAGTGTAGAGTATTCATCAACTTTGGGCAAAACTTTAAAAAGCTCAAAAAAATTGACCAAAAGGGGGGGGGATAATCTTCTGTGTCCACATTTTCACTTTTTGAATTTTGAAACTTGCCAACCCTAGATAGAGTTAGGTAAAGGTAAAGGGACCTCTGACCATTAGGTCCAGTTGTGGCCGACTCTGGTGTTGCGGCACTCATCTCGCTTTATTGGCCGAGGGAGCCGGCATACAGCTTCCAGGTCATGTGGCGAGCATGACTAAGCCACTTCTGGTGAACCAGAGCAGCACATGGAAACACCGTTTACCTTCCCGCCAGAGCGGTACCTATTTATCTACTTGCACTTTGACGTGCTTTCGAACTGCTAGGTTGGCAGGAGCAGGGACCGAGCAACGGGAGCTCACCCCGTCGCGGGGATTCAAACCGCTGACCTTCTGATCGGCAAGTCCTAGGCTCTGTGGTTTAACCCACAGCGCCACCCGCGTCCCTTAAGCCAGTGTAAATTTACATCAGCTCCAAACTCTGTTCAGCAGAGTTTATATAAATATCTGTATAAATATATTTGCAGAGCAATTTCCCCTGATATATCACATTTTCATATGCTGTTTTCACTAATATATGCATTTTCATGCAGACTGTACTTCAGTATATACATATATGTGCACATTGCTTGGCTGGAGAACTGCATTGCAAAATTCAGAGAATTCAAAATTTTAAAGATGGCTGAGTTTGGGGAAGAGCTCTGTGGCTCAGCATCTGCTTTGCATGCAGAAGGTCCCAGCTTTGATCTCTGGCTTCTCCAGGTAGAAATGGAAAGTTCCCCTGCCCCAAACTCCAGAGAGCGGCTGCCAGCTAGTGCAGACAATTCTGAGCTAGATGGACCAATAGGCTGACTTAGTATTAAGGCATCTTCTGTGTTATGCTATGCTATGTTTCAGTTCGCTGATCATTTCAGAGAGCGCAAAACAGGTAGGCTCACCTTTAAAAGATGTGGAAATGCGGAGAACCGAATTTAAGATTGGCAAAATGAGAAACTTGATATATTTGCCTATCCCTATAGCCTATAGGTGCTGGAGGAGACTCTTGAGAGTCCCATGGACTGAAAGAAGATCAAACCTGTCCATTCTGAAGGAAATCAGCCCTGAGTGCTCACTGGAAGGACAGATCCTGAAGCTGTGGCTTCAGTACTTTGGCCACCTCATGAGAAGAGAAGACTCCCTGGAAAAGACCCTGATGCTGGGAAAGATGGAGGGCACAAGGAGAAGGGGACGACAGAGGACAAGATGGTTGGACAGTGTTCTCGAAGCTACCAGCATGAATTTGACCAAACTGCGGGAGGCAGTGGAAGACAGGAGTGCCTGGCGTGCTCTGGTCCATGGGGTCACGAAGAGTCGGACACAACTAAACGACTAAACAACAATAGCCTGCATAGGATCCATAACGACATAGGTGCAGGGTTCCACCAAACTTGGGGGATTCGAACCACCAACCTTCTGATCGGCAAGCCCAAGAGACTCAGTGGTTTAGACGTAAAAGGGGAAAGGGGAAAGGAAGCAAGCTCAATTCTTTAAAGGTTATTTGTTTGAGCCTGCTAACATCAGATGCAATTTTATGTTTCACCTCACAGTAGGTTTGCAACTAACGGTGGGTTTTTATTTTACTTTTTCGGGAGAGTGAGGTAGTAGCAGGATGGCTGGCATGAAAACGGAAAACTGCAAATGAGTTGAGCAGACAAATGAAGCAAGCAGGGACATTCACTGGATCAGAACCAGAAAATGGCCAGCACAGAGCGTAACAAATCGGCAATACAGCTGTGCCCCAGGGCATTCAGACAGGAATCTAGCAGCTGATGATAAGAAAACAAAGGCAAAACAGAATTGGAGGAGATGGCCTGTGCAATTCGGAGATTTTTTCCCTTTGCATTCCTACATGGAGTCAATTTAAATATTAAGAACATACGAAGGTTAGCATAGCCTCCTTGCTGGACCACACCAAGGTCACATGAGACTGGCATTCTGTTTTCAACTGCAGATGCCTCTGAAACAGAGGTGTTGACTGACCAGGAGAACCAAACCAGTTTGTCCTGCTCCTGTGCTTTTTAAATAGCAGCTTGATCTACACAAATCAGTAGGTGGAGCATGTTTACCTACTAATAATTGCAGATCATGTCTGCTTAGAATCAGTAATGGACTGAGTGAGGACTAGAGAACTGAAGCTTCGTCCGGATAAGGCAGAGGAATTGCTGGCAAGCTGTTCATCTTCCCAGGGCAGGAGGGTTCAACCACTTCTGGGTGGTGTGTTCTTCTTTGGCGATCACTCATAGCTGAGTAATATTGTCTTCCATGAACACGGTCTTAGTACTGTGTCCAGTGGCGTAGCGTGGGTTGTCAGCACCCGGGGCAAGGCAAGTAATTTGCACCCCCTAACCCGTGGATTTGCGCCCCCTAACCCCCAGATGTTGCGCCCGGTGCGGCCGGCCCCCACTGCACCCCCCACGCTACGCCACTGACTGTGTCCGAGGTGACTGTGGAGGTCAATTCTGGATCCACACATCCTTCCACAGTGGGGGCGTAGCTTTCTGGGTGGGAGTTGATCATGGTGAGGGTTTGCCAAAATTGCCTTCCTCTTAGCTCGTTTCTCCCTCGTGTCCTGAGTCCCCATGTCTTCAAAGTCCATGACACTTTTGGTAAAGGCTGTTCTCCAACTGGAGCACTCGCAGGCCAGTGTTTCCCAGTTATCGGTGTTTATACTACATTTTCTTAGATTTGCCTTGAGAGAGCCTTTAAACCTCTTTTGTTGATCACCAGCATTACGCTTTCCATTTTTAAGTTTGTAATAGAGTAGTTGCTTTGGGAGACGATAATCAGGCATCTGAACAACATGACCAGTCCAACAAAGTTGATGTTGAAGAATCATTGCTTCAACACTAGTGATCTTTGCTTCTTCCCGTACACTGATGTTAGTTTGTCTGTCTTCCCAAGTGATATGTACAATTTTTCAGAGACACTGTTGATGGAATCTTTCAAGGAGTTGGAGATGGCATTTATAAGTGGTCCATGTTTCACAAGCGTACAGTAAGGTTGGCAGTACAATAGCTGTGTAAGCAAGCATTTTGGTTTCCCTGCGAATGTCCCAGTTCTCAAACACTCTGCACTCTCCTTAAATCAGGAATGGGGAATCTGTCACCCTCCGGATATTGCTGGACTTCAGCACATCATTCTTGGCCATTGCTGATTGTCTCAATACTGATTGCAAATCTCTACCACAACTCCCCATTTAAAAAAACAAAACAAACAAAGAAGCCCTAAACTTTGCACGTAGCAAAGGCACTGCAGCCCTTGGATCATTTTGGGGTTTTTGGTGCATTTTTTAGATAGCACAGCTGGAACTGGCCAGATCATTGCCTCAGTCTCAGCCTTGCTCCGCCTATTGCCAGGATGTGAAAGATTGGAATAACGCAAGTAACCACCAGTCTGATTACAAGGCAGTAAAACATTTGAGTCTATTGAAGTGCTGTTTGAATGATAAATAATAACACTGGAGAGGATGATTACAAAAACAAAGGACAAATGAAATAACGAAGTAGATAAACTCATAAAAATGACTCTGATATCATGCGTGGATATTTTATGAACCCAACTAAAGTTAACTGCACATTTTTAACGTCCAAAACACAATAAAGAACAAACAGAGAGTTGCTTCTCATTTTAATAAGACACAATTATCCTTGTTTCTGGTAAATGCCAATGTCTTCCTAGACAGAAGTGTGCAGAGTGAAAAGCTGAAAGTCCGGAATGATATAAAAATCTATGGAGCTGCTCTTCTATAAATTATGGATGTAAAAGGGAAAACAGAGCATACTGATGTAAAATGAGCAATCATTTCTTTTTACTCTGAGGGACTTCAGAGGCAATGCTAGAGGAATCTGGTCTCCTCTACTGACAACAACCAGGTAACGCTTAGGTATCTTGATTTGCAGAGAAGATAAGTAACACCTTGACATGAGGTCAAGCTATTTGTCTGTCCAGCTCAGCACTGTCTACTCCATATGCCGCAAGTGTCCTGGAAAAAACGAGACATCCCATTTCTCGCCCGAGAGCACAGCAGCCATTTTCGGTGCCATGATCTCACCTGATTTCACACCAAACTCTCCCCCTCAAAGCATTTTTTCAGCACCATGATCTCATGTGGTGCCCCCAAATATGCCTTTTTGGGGCACAGCTCCCCCCCCCCCCAAAAAATCTTTTGAGCTCCATGATCTTGTGCAGGAGAGCACGGGAGGAAGATGCATGTCCCAGTTTGGGGACTCAAGACGTTGGAGGGTGTGTTGCTTTGACAACCAGCAGCATTAAGGATAATGTTTTAATTTCCTGAAATGAAAATGTTTGCTTATGTTGAATTGCTGTGTATTTTTAGTATGGGGTTTTCCCTTTAGCAATAGCTCTCATCTGATTGGCGAACTGTGAGTCACACGAGAGAGGCATTCCATTCTGTTGTGACTATTATTCAAGTCACTGTCGTTTTTAACTGTTCTCAGTTTTTTCTCTGTGTTTGAGGGAGAATTGATGCTGAGAGACTTCTCAGGATACTGCAGGGGACAGAGTTTCAGGAAGAGGCCCAAGAGAAAGGGTAGCTTGTTTGAAGGCCCCCTCAAACCTAGAGCCAGCCCTGAAACCAGATGCAGTTATTGAAGCTATTGAAGCTATTCTTTTAAATCACATCTGAAGCACATTCTTCCCCTCAAAGGATTCTGGGCACTGTTGTTTACCCCTTGCAGATTTACTATACCATGCAACACTCAACAAACTACAGTGCCATATCCCACAACTGTCCCAACAAAACTGGAACATCCCGTGTTTTCCTGCAAGAGCACGGCGGCCATTTTGGGCACTGGCGTCTCATGCAATTTTGGGATGCAATCTTGTTTTCTTTGGGGTTGAGGTCTTGCATGGCACCCCAAAACACATTTTTGTGGGGTGCCATGCAAGAAAAGTGTTTTCTGGGGTGCACGTGATCTCACGTGGGTCATGTGACCCAACATGGGAGTGCAACCCCAGAAGATGGTCTCCAAGTTTCCCCCCGTGTTGCAATGGAGGATATGTCGTGCCCAGCCTTAGGCCACCTTCACACCAAATATTTAAAGCACTATAATACCACTTTAAACAGTCCAGAATCTTGAGAGTTGTTAAGAAACTCCTCTTTCTTTCCCAGACCTGCAATTCCCAGTGTGGAGTGACAACCAATCCCCCTTCACAGGGCATAGCTGTCAACTTTTCCCTTTCTTAAAGGGAACTTTTCCCTTTTTTAAAGGATCTGATTTCTTTCCGCAGGGCCTGTATGACAGAGTTGTTCTGCCTGGCCTTTGGCTTGGAGCCAATTTGATTCCCTCCCCCTCTTTCTTTTTCCTTTCTCCTCCTGTGATAAGGCTGCATTTTAATATTTTAATGTTTCAATATTTTAATGTTGTATTTTAATCTTGTTTTTAAGTTGCATTCATTCAACTTGTTTTTATTATTGCTTGTTAGCCGCCCTGAGCCCGGCCTTGGCTGGGGAGGGCGGGGTATAAATAAAAATTATTGTTATTATTATTAAATTCCCTTATTCCGAATAGGATTTCTCGCAAGAAAAGGGGAGAGTTGACAGCAATTAAGGTCTCCTAAAAACTCTCAGCGCCCTTAAGAAATCCCAGGATTCTTTGGGGGAACGCATGACTGTTTAAAGTGGTATTGCTTTAACTCTGGTGTGAATCCTCATTCAGAATCTGATAACAAGCCACCTTTGTTGAGGAAAACCCATATTGCTGAGAACATCATAAAATAGTTCTCACACCACTGACCGGAAAGGGAAGGTGAGTCACACACACTGACTGGAAAGGCATTACTGGCTGCTGAGAGACCATTTCTTATTTTATTTTGCGCAGCTGTACCCTTCTTTTTGGAGAAGGGCTGGTAACTTTAATTAATTAACCTGGGGATCTAAAATGTTCCTTGTAAAAATGCAAGCTGATTAATATGAGGCAGACTGCTGTACTGTTTTTGACACCTCCAAACCCATTTTATTTATTATGTTCAGTGAAACACTATTGCATTCAAATAATTACAGAGTTACCTGTCAATTACTGATTATTAACTTGACGAGCCTTTCCGTTTTTACCTCAAAAGCACAAAAGACAATAGCGAGTTGTAAAAATTAATACTATTGCAATACTAAAATATATGTATATATTTGAAACATACTGATATCTTACCACAGTTGGTTTTGACGTACGAAGGGGGGGGGGAGAGAAAGAAAACAAACATAAGTCATCTCTAGCTGAAGTAAGAGTTTATTAACTTGAAACATTTCAAAACCATGCTGAGAAAAATTCATTTGACAATAAACTGTAAAAGGGGACTAAATTTCTCTAAACACTCTTTGGCCATATCCTTTTTGTTTACTTGTTTGGGGCAGGCATACCCAAAAGCTCTGCCACTATGGCCCTATCCCATAATAAGCAGCAGGTCCCAGGAGTTTGGAGCCCAAGGGTTGAAGGGCTATTGGGCAATAAATAGGAAAGGGAAATATAGGTAAACGTATCTTCTTGATTGGGTGATTGCATTTATATCCCACCAATTTTTCTCTGAGGAGATCAAGTTGGTTCTCCCCCTCCTCATTTAATCCTCACAACAACCCTGAGAGGTTCCAGGTTCGATCCCCAACATCTCCAGAAAAAGACTTGAAACCCTGAAAAGCAGCTGCTGACCAGTGCAGACCATATTGAACCTGATGGGCCAGTGGGCTGGTTCAGTATATATGGTGGCTTCCTAAATGAGGCAGAGAAGCAGGGACTGGCCCAAGGTCATCCAGTGAGCTTCACGGCTGAGTGGGGAATCGAACCCTGTTCTCCCAGGTCCTAGTCTGACACTCTAACCACTACACCACACTGGCTCTTCTATGCTATATGGGGTTGTTGTTAGGCTGTGGATTAGCTCCTCTCTAATAGCTACTGCTCTAATGAACAATGAAGTCAGCTAGGTAGTCATTCAGCTGGACAGGGGTGTGTGCCTGTGTCACTAGGTAGGTCAATGAAATGTCTTCTATTAGGACAGCAACGTAAAATGGAAGAAGTGCTATTGAACAACACAGGACTTGACTTCCATTTGCAGTAGATTGTATAGGATTGCACTGTGAGGCAATGAAGGAAGCCCAGTGATGTGCAATGGGGCGTACGCCCAAGTAAATGGATCTAGGATTGCAGCCTTTTTGACTCATAAAAAGTGACCCAGTTAAGCGGGTAGCAGTTAATTCAAAAAATGAACTATAAATTCAATACAATTGCACTTGGGATGGCAGGTGCCTTTGTTGGACTGACACACAACAGAGAATTTCTCTTGCAATTTTTTGTTTTGTTTTGGTATTATATTTGGATGTGCGTTTTCCTCCAAGGAGCTCAGTGTGGCTTGTCTTCCCTCGTAATTTCATCCTGTGTTACACTGGGTGTGACTCACCCAATGAACCTCATAGCCTAGTGGGGAACTAAACCCAGGCCTCTCAGGTCTTAGCCCAACACTATAACTACTATGCCACACAGCCTCTGATGATTAATTTGCATGTGTCATCTTATGTTTCCCCACTTCAGAATGATTGCTTTTATTCCTTTGTGAAGGCTTGCCGTTTAAACCAATTAATTCATCGATGAATCAATTAAAAATCATCTGATGAATGACTAATGTTTCTTTTGTCATGCGGCAGCCTTATTTTCTCATGCTTAGTGTCTAAAAAAAACTCCCACTGAACCTTGTGGCACCGGAAAAATGAATGGCATGAGCTTTTGTTAAGTATGCTACCATCTTGTCCCGCTGTATGCTTTTGAATGTGGACATGATAGGTTAGTGGGAGACTCTAATTTCCCTTATAGAGCTTGCTTTGTTTATTGAATATATTTCTTCCCCAAGTCTGGATTCAGACTTCTCTATGAAGAATTGGTTGTTAAACCACTCTGAGAATTGTAGCTCTGTGTGGGGAATAGTGGGTCTTTTAACAACTATCAGTGCCCTTAACAAACTACATGTACTGTAAACGTATGAATTGTATGTGCTGTAAACGTATGAATTGTAGAGTTGGATGGGACCATTAGGGTCATCTAGTCTAACCTCCCGCAGTGCAAGAAGCTTTTGCCCAACAGGTGTCAATGAGACCTCACCCTTCTCCAGAATGGAGATTAAATGGCAGGAAAAACCCCACCTATTAAATAGCTGCCAGACTAACACACAGGTGATAAATACACAGGAAAGCAATGCAGGCACAGAGGAAGACTATTGGCACTTCTAGTAAGGGTAGGCTGTAGCGTCTCAAGGGGGTGGGGATGGGGGAAAACATATTTTGCACATACTCAGAGATAAAAAAAAATTCCATTATTATTTTGCATAGTCAGCCAGGATCAGTATTTGGTATAAAAAACGATCTCAGGCAAAGCTCAAAAGTAACCTCCACACCATACATCAAAGCATTTTGATAACACATCAACGATCATGTCGGCCCCCCCCCCAAAGCCTGGGAACTGTAGTTTGTCTCGGAACTACAATTCCCAGCACCCTCCACCAAACTACAGTTCCCCAGGATTATTGGCAGGAAGCCGTGACTTTTAGCTTCGGTTCCAGGCAAGAGTGCAGCCCCAGCTTAACCGGGAGATGTCGGCATTTGAATCGGGGACCTTCTCGGGAAGCCTTGCCTCTGAGCGACAGCCGTTCCCTTATCTGTCCAGAGCATAGCTGTCAACTTTTCCCTTTTCTTGCGAGGAATCCTATTCGGAATAAGGGAATTTCCCTTTAAAAAAAGGGAAACGTTGACAGCTATGGTCCAGAGCCTAGTTGCTTGCAGCTCGCTTGTTTTCAAGAAACATTTAAGTCCCTTAAAAATAAACAAAGATCCCAGAAAACGCTGCTTCAATCAAGCGTTGGACTCCAAGTCCCATCAGCCTCCCTCCAGCGCGGCCGCTACTCAGGGCTGATGGGAGTTGTAGTCCAACGAGCATCTGGAGGGCATTAAAGCTGGCTTTCAAGCCTTCCCTTCTTCCCATTCAGCCCGCCCCACTCGCTCTTATTAGTTTGGTTCGCGTCGCGCGCCGTCCCCGGCAGTCGCTGCCAGTCACCAGGAAGGGAAGAGGAGGCGGAGGCAGCAGCCGTGTCAGAAAGCAGCGACAGCGCCGCCTTTCTCCCTCCCTCCCGGGTTTTCTTTACCCCGTCCCCGCCCCCTCCTTTTCCTTTCCGCCCGCCCGCCCGGCTTCCGCCAATCAGCGCCCGCCCGCGTCGGTTTCTGTCGGACAGGGCGGGGCCGGGGAGGAGAGGAAGGGAAAGGAGGAAAAGGGGGAGAGAGGGAAAAAAAAGTTTATTGAAGACTCGGAGGAGCCAAGCGGCGGCTGGAACTCTGCGGCGCGAGGACCCTCGCGAGCCCCCCTCCCCTCCCGCGGAGTCAGGTGAGAGAGCGAGAGCGCGTGCGCGGGCCCGTGGGCTAGTGGCCGCCTTTTCTCCTCACTCCCCCCCCCTCCGTGTGTGTGGGGGTTGGGGGAAAGAGTGGGTCCCCCCCTTTTTCTCTCTCTCCTCCCTACCCAACACGCATGGGGTGGGGCTCTTCTCTCTGCCCCCCATCCCCTCCCCAAATTACCCCCCCCCCCATATTTACTTAAGCTGCCCCACTTTCCCTGGGGGCGAATTCAGTGGGGCTTACTCCCGAGGAGGCTTGGTTAGGGTCGTGTAGGAGAGGGAGGGGGGGGTCTCTTCACATTATTCTTCTCACTGCCTCTCCCCCCACACCCTGTCCCCCACTTACATAACCTGGGAGAGGGGCGAGGAAAAGGGGGAGAAATGATATGGGAGACCACCCCCCTCTTTTTGCCTACAGCCCCACCTTAGGAAAGAGTTGGGGCGAGCTCCCCCCCCCCTACAAAGAAAAAGGCTCTTTGGGCCCAACTTGAAGGAAGGAAAGGGGAATTCTATGGGGATGTAACAGGCTCTAGGGAGGGGTGCATGTGTTCCTGCCCCCCACCAGGGGACCTTACTCTTTTTGGTGGGGGGGGATAGGGGTCTTAGGCAGCCCCTCTTCCCTTTACTTCCCCCAGAAGGAGGGTTAGAGGAATATGTGGGGAGGGTGAAATATTGGTGGGGGGGTATAATCCCCTTCAGAGGACTTTGCCCTATGGAGGGCACAGGGCTCTAAAATTGCTTGTTTATTTGTCCCCTTCACACACAGGAAAGGAGGGTGAAAGAATGACAAGGGAAGCTTTTGCTTAAATACTTTTAGTTCCCTTCAGAGCACTTTACACTAGAGGAGGAAGGGGGTTGGGGAATGCTTCCTCTTCTTACACCGCCCCCCCCCCCAAAGGGTAAAGTTTTATGCTCCAAGTGGTAGACTTCAAGGAAGATAAGAAGGAAAAGGGTATTGGGAGAGGGGAAAGATCTTAGCAGTGCCTTCTTTTTCTTCTTTGACACCCCCTCCCCAAAGCTGAAGGAAGGGTTAGGGGTTATATGGACAGCTGCCACTTAAAGACTGAAAGGTTTTTGGCTGGGTAAGAGGAAAAGGGAAGACCAAGAACCTTCTCTCTCTCTCTCAAATAGGGACCGACCCCAGTTCACACACTCATGGGGTAATTGAGAGGCAGGGGGTTCACTGGGAAACCTCCGCTTAAAGGCAAGGGTGGGTATCAGAAAGACCACAGGGCAATTTCTGGTGGGCCCCTTATTTGTTATTTTAACTTGCCTGCTAGTTGCTGCAGTTCCTTACTAAAGAGCCCAGGCTAGATGGGCCTTGATATCATCTGGCAAAACTCTTTCTAGCCTCTTAAAATGGAGAGCGCAGATTTGGGATACCTGGTTAGTTGTACCTTAACCCTTTGGAGATCCTGAAAGTGCACTCCTATTCTTCAACTTAGAACACATCATGGAAAGGTAGGGTTTCTAGTTTAAAAAAAAGTATGCTATGAAAGGCTAAAGTCAACTTAACCTATACTGTATGTAGGGGAATGTTTACCCCTTCCTCATTTTCAGAAGATTGTACATACCCCTGTGGTAGATTAAGAGAAACTGCAGCAGGGGCATGAAGAGACATCTTCCTTTGCCTTCTAGGTAATATTAAATATCTCGTAAGGAAGAAAATGGAATCTTCGTTGTATCAGGGAAGGTAATTCCCTGTTTATTATTTGTGCCTGTGTTCAGAGATCTCAGCTGGTGGAGTCTTTTACAAAAAACAAAAGCTTCACAACAGCCCTGTGAGGGCATTTAGGCTGTCAGAGAGAATGACTGCTTCAACGTCTGTCAGTGAGCTCCAAGTGCGGGAATTAGATTCCGAGTTCAGTCCTTATGCAAACCTTAAGGAAATAGAACGAGGTTCTTCTATAGCAGGCTTCCTCAACCTTGGCCCTCCAGGTGTTTTTGGCCTACAGCTCCCATGATCCCTAGCTAGCAGGACCAATGGTCTGGGATGCGGGGAATTGTAGTCTCAAAACATCTGGAAGGCTGAGGTTGAGGAAGCCTGTTCTATAGCCTGTGGTCCTCCTTATGCTGTTGAACTACAACTCCCATCAGCCCCAGCCAGCATGATCAATGGCCAGGGCTAATGGGAATTGTGCAGCAACATCTCAAGAACCACAGGTTCCCCATCCATGTACTATATAGGGTACATTAACTCCTTGAAGTTCTCTGACAGTTGTTCCAGCATGGGGCCTTCAGTCATCCTAAAACTGCTATGGGAAACCTTTGGCATTTTGGCCCTCCAGGTGTTGCTGAACTGCAGTTCCCATCAGTCCCTGCTAGCAAGACCAATGGCCAAGGATGATGGGAATTGTAGTTAAGCAGCATCTGGAGGGCGGAAGGTTCGCAATGCCTGTCCCAAGGAACTGAGGAAGAAGACATTAGGATGGGGAATGAAATGTGATGTGACGTTACACTCTTCAGTAGCTTCTGAGCAGGCAGAGAACTCTGCTCGACATTTGGGACAGGCAAAAACAAAACAAAACAAAATGCTGCCAGAAGGGAAAGGGTGCTAGGTGATTGGTATCTTCTTGGAAATGGGTTGGGGACAAATTGTCCTTTCTTAGGCCTGCCTACTGGATGTATAGAGGAATCTTACAAAACGGGTGGACTAGATTCATGGGAGGACAAGTATTTTTTGTGTGTGTGTGTGTGTGTATGTGTTTGTGTGGCAGTGGTGGTTATCAGCACACCAAGGGACCTATTAGAGCCCTGGAAGGAAGTAGCAAAGGAATACAGAGACCTTATCATGGGATGTGGGAGGCTTGGTAGAGTTTTAGGAGAAACAGGAAATAGCAGCTCCTGCCTCCAGCAGGTTCTGGAAGGCAGGGGCATTCCCCAATGGGGAAGAGTTGGTATGTGATTTGGGAAGAGGGGAGGTGATGTGGGCTGATGTGCAGCCTCACTGCCCCCAACATGTAAACATGCTGAGGGATGTGAGTTTAACCTCAAGCAGCTGTTGTTTTTGTCCCCAGCTGCCTTGCCCTGTGGAGTATGAGTCAATCAGGTGACGGGATATCCAGGAAATAAATAGACCAGTTAGAAGTGCCTGTGGTTTGGGGTGCTTTGGTTAGAGCTGTGGGGCTCTGAGCTGGCCTGGGGGCCCCACAGACTTTGGCAAAGAGACCACCTGTAGGGTTTGTTTGCGGTCACTGTTCATTGTATTTACTTCTGGGCTGATTTTTCTTCTGTTAACCTGCACCCTGGTTCTAAACTTTTCATTTGATCTCAAGAGAATTAGATTCTAGGTAAGTCTGCTTTGGATTGTATAGCCTTCCTTAATGCCTTTCATGAGGTGTATCATGTTCTGCATTATATGTTTAATCTTGTTAGAACTGGGAGCTTTGTCTTTGGCTACAAATTCCCTTTTTTGTCCAGGTGGTTATTAAACTCATGGCAATGCTAGACAATGTGATTTAATTTTATTAATGTTTAGCCTATTACAGGAAAGATCAGAATACAAGCTCTTGGGCAGAAGAAGGTCAAAAGTGATTTAACTTGCCTGGAGCTGTCGACTGGGACATTTTTTTAAAGTGAATTTCTGCAGGTTACTGTTCCCTGTTGTCTTAGACCTAAATATGGCAATGAATTGAGCCCCCCCCCCCACCCGCAAAGTCTATCCAATGAGAACACATTTGTGTCTACTTTTCCAGACAGCTGCAGTTTATTTCAAGCAGTAAAGTTCTTCATTTTTGCCATTTTTGCACTGTTAGCACTACCACTTTTGTTGTGGGATGTATGCTTAGCCTGTTCCTTCTGCTTTGCCTTCAGGCTGAGAGGAAAACTAGTGACTTGTATAGTATTAGTCTTTTGTATTGCATTGGGGTTAGAGTGGATGGAGAATTGTGCCTCCAGCCAGCTGTTTCTGCCCAGGAGGGCAGAAGAGTACACTACTCCTCACTTTTTTTCACATTGGTTCGGTGTGCACATTGCACTAAGCTACCCTATGGCTTAGCATGAGTGTGCGAGCTCCCAAAGAGGATAATATATCTGCTTAGCTGGATCTCTTTTGGTCCTGCTGATGCTGTACTGCTGGGAGCTAAGCCATGGTTTGGCTTAGTACCTCCGAAACCGTGATTTCCCTCTTCCAGAGTTCATGGTTAGGGTTCATGGTTTGCCTGGGAGACTAGGAGTGGGCTCCCTGCAGGGTTGTGGGAGCTTACAATTGCAAGCCTGATGTTGACCTCGTTTCCACCTTCACAAGAACTCAGTCATAATTGGGTTTGTGTGTTTTTTCACTCTTGTTTTGAGTGCTGTTTGTGAACGTGTGCCATAGATTTGTGCCTTGAATTTGGACCTGGAGAACCTTTTAGTTGTTCTTAATGATCTTCTGACACGTGCGTACGGTGTGCTGTTTATTGTTTCGTTGAGAAAAGAATGGGTGGCTGGCAACCGTATCCAAAGTTTACAAGTGTGCCATGCACAGTTTTTTTTTTTTTAAAAAAATAAATAAATCTGTGCCTGGACTTGTTTCTGTCTGCAACCTTGCCCACGAGGTATGAGAGCAGAGAAGACACCCAGAGCCGAGGGTGATTTGCTTCCTGTAAAGAATCATTGTGGTACTGTGCCATTGCTGACTCCCATTTAATGTTAGTAGGTGACTCCTGTGGTTTAAGGCTGGTACATAATCAGACTTCGTAACTTTTGCTCGGAAGCCTTAAGCAGAACAGTAAAACTCCTTGTGTAATCCCTATAAGAAACTGCATTTAAATAACTTAGTTCCTTTCTTGAATTGTAGATGCTTATTGAACCTTGGGTACTTTTAAAAAATGTGCTTTATTTTTAGGCCTTATAATTTATTCCTCACTGTCTTTTGGCTTTCAACTCATTGATGGCTTTTATTGCTGCTCTTTGAATTTTCTCTCGTTTGACAATGTTTTTCGGTTGTGGAGACACCCAGAAATGTAAAAATGCTTCTAGGGTACAAAATATCAGCCATAAAGGTGGGGGAATATCTTTCTGCCTCATAGTGACTGTTAAGAATGCTTTGTTTGTACATATCTCATGTAATGTTCATCCCTCACTTGCAAGGAATTGATAATTCATTATGGCAGCACCTGGAACTCCCTACCTATTGATATCAGGCAGGCAATTTTGCTGTATTGTGTTTGGCACCTGCTAAAAAGATATGTTTCAACAAGCCTGCACTGGCATGCATTCCCGCCCCCCTTATAATAGTTTGTAAATTGCTGGTTTTGTTTAGTTTTTGATACAATTTCATGTCAATTTGTTTTTAATGTTTGCTTTCATTGGTGTTTTAAGGAATAGTTTAGATTGCCCTTTGTAAACCATTTAGAGACTTTCTGAGTAAATGTATAAATTTTGTTAAGTAATGCAGAAGTTCTAAGTCTAGAGAGCTTGGTGCTTATCCCCTTGAAAGTTTTGCTTAGGGTAGCAGCCTTGAAACAAAATGGAGAATTTTGACACTTTACAAAATACCTGGTTTATTTATAGCTTTACTTTATTTCTGATAAATATTTTGATATGTCGTTCAGCCATGCTCCCGAGACTGTAGTGTCAGAAGTTTTTCTAGAATAAGTGATTTGGGTTTCTTGCTGCCTCAACTCAATGGCTTATCTCTGTCCAAAAGATGTTCTTTCGGGCCTCTGTTGCTACTCCCTCCTTTCCTTCCAAAGAACTATTATTTCTCAACTGTTTGCTTCACCATTTGATTGCAGTAGAAACAAATCTTTCACAGATCCCACAGACATGAATTTCAACCTTAACATCTTCACTAATTCCTTTCATTACGTCTTCCTAAAATTTTCAGTATGCAAATTGCCACAAAACTTCTTGTAATAAGCAGAGTGCTATGTCTTTGAAAATAGACAGCACTTCGTATTAAGACCACTTGCTGCACAGTATAACTTTTGGGTCTCTCCCCCCCCCCCTTTTAATTGAGTGACTTCTTGTATGAAAAGGGGCCAAGGTGGTGAAAGCATGTTGTTAGAAGCCGTTTTTACTTGGATGGTGCCTTGACCTGGATGGTGTTATTAGATCAGGGGTGGGGAATGTTTTTCAGCCTGAGGGTGGCATTCCCTCATGATCAACATTCTGGGAGCTGCATACCGAATGCTGAGCAGGTCAGGGACAAAAGTGGTTGGAGCAATGAATTGTTATTATTTTATTACATTTACACCCCACTTTGCCTCCTCCAAGGAGCTCAAGGTGGTGCCTACCATTCCTCCCTTTCCCATGTTTTCCTCACAACAACCCTGTGAGGTAGGTTAGGCTGAGAGATGGTGACTAGCACAAGGTTGCCCAGCGAGGTTTGTGGCGGAATGGGGATTTGAACCCTGGTCTCCCAGTTTGTAGTCCAATGCTCGGACCATTACTCCACAATGGGTGTGACCATTACCCTTGTGCAGTAGGCTATATTCCATCTGCGCAGAAGTCAGAGGTTTATGTATGTACCCACTTATCTTCACAGCCCATCCAAACAAGAAGGTTAGTTATCACAGTCCGAGGAAACAGCCCGCCAGACAAAAGCAGTTGAGCAGATCCAGTCCATCAGGGGCATGGCCCAAAGAGTGTCCTGGGGGCTAGATTGAGAGGCTGGAATCTGAGGTCCCTCAACGCTGTATTAGATCTTGCTCACAGAATTGTCCGCGAACAAGGTGGATTATATGTTGCATCATATCCATTCGTATTGATAACTGAAAAAGTCATCCCGTTTGAAATGTACCTTAAATGAAATCTTGGGCCCTATCTGCACTATACATTTAAAGCTGTATCATAGTGCTTTAAATGGCCACAACTTCCCCTAAAGAATCCTGTAGCTCATTATGTGTGCTGAGAGTTGTTAGGAGGGCCCTATTTCCCTTACAGAGCTACAGTTCCCTGATTAGTTTAGCATTCATTCCATCTTCACAGGGAATTTTGGGCAGTGTTACTTTAAAGGAATAGTGGAGGAGGGGTCTCCTAACAACTCTCAGCACCCTTAAACTAGGTTTCTGTGGAAGAAACCATGACTGTTTAAAGTGATATGATACGGCCTTGAAATTATAGTGCAGGTGGGGCTTAGCTGTTTTTAAAACACATTATTCCACTTAAAGAGATTCGAAAGAGGGCATGGCTAGTTATCAGCAGGACAGTAGTATTATGGATTTAAACCAAAGAACTGAAGAATTCTTAATCTCTCTGGCTGTTAAAGCAATTGCCCAGTTGATTAGGCAACAGTTAAAATTGTTGGAGGCAAAGTATTTTTAATTAAGAAAAAGCTTAATTACAGGGCAGTGTTTAATAATAATAATAAATTTATTGTTTATACCCCAACCATCTGGCTGGGTTTTCCCAGTGTGGAATGAAACTCCTAAGTTATCTGATAATGATAGGTATGAATACCTTTTTAAAAGTCATTTTATTGTTTCTGTTCCATTGAATTTAGGTCAGAGAATGAAGCATCTATGATTTTTTGCTTTTTATTTTTTATTAATGTATGAATTGCTTTTTACATTTGTATTTAATAAATACAGGGGTGTTTTTTCCAGTTACCAACGAAACCCCAACTAAATGCAAGTTTAAGAAGCCCAAAGTGAAGATCTTTCACACACACCCAGCTTGTTGAAACAAAAATGCCTTCATTTGTTTCTGTAAAGTACAGCTAGTGGGCACTTGTCTTATCTCATTCTGGATGTTATTCCACAAAACAGGAGCAGCCACACTGAAAGCCCTGCTCTGAATTACAGTGTTGGAGCAGACTTCTGATATTTGAGGGACTTTAAAAAGAAATACTCTTGCAGAACACAGTGACCTGCTGGAAAAGGGCAGTCTCTCAGGCTGCAGGCCTCCTTGACTCAAGCTATCAAACCTAGACCCCAGGTAGTCAACACAAGAGATTTGTGATTGTATTCCTGCCTCTTAAAAATAGTAGCTGTAGGGCACTTGGTCCAAACACATAGTAGCTTTTTTCTGTTGAGGGTGGGGGGATATTTATCAGCAAAGTGGCAGGAAGGGAAGCTTAAACTCCTCCCTCCACACCGTGGTACAAAAACCCAGACAAATCAGAAGTGCAGTCATGCATTTTCTTGTCACTTCTAGTGTTGTTACGTGCCCCATATACCCTCCAGTTTGTTTCTTAAAGTCTTTTCCTAATGGTATTTTCAAAAAACGTAAATGCATTGCTTTTGAATCCCTTGACATCTGCTTTTGACATCTAGAAAATGCTGCTTAAAAATTGGACGCTATATTCCATGCCAAAGTGGAGACATAGATCTCCAAAACTTCTCTTTTCATTGTAGTGGTGAGAGACCTGCACCTCTCCTTGAACCTTGAACACTGATTTATATGCCTGGTGTACAACAGGGTATATTATGTCACCTGTCAAAGATCACAAGGGTCAAGGGGTGCTCCAAAATGTTTTGAATTCTTCAAATATTGCATGTGAAAGGTACTGATGAACAGCCCCTTTTGTAACTTCCTGGTTCAGGGAAACTCTTAATGCATAAGGAAATGTTGGTTAAAGATGTAATTGAAGGCACCTTAAGAGATGGAAATGTGGAGGTAATGTTTAGATTTGCCATTGTTGTATTTGGCTTGTGAGCCTCAGGAAAAGTTCTTGGCATCCTTATGTCTCAAGAGACAATGGTGTGTGTGTGTGTGTGTGTGTGTGAAGCCAAGCCAAACCAAGCCGCTGTTAGCAGCATGGAAGTGACCTCCCTGGAAGTGTGGGCATCATATATGGAAGTCCTGGGCTGCCCAGACAACAAGACCTCTCTCTCAGCCTCGCTGATTTGATCCAAAGGAAAGCAGAACAATTTTTTTGGAACCAGCTTGGCTGGAAAAGTAGTGATCCAAATTCTTCAGAGTTGTGACTTCTAATAGTGGTAAACAAATGCCATCTCATCTGATACTTCATTTGCTGGGTCTTTGACCTGTTGGAACAATTCAGTCCCTATTCTGAAGAATGGGTAGGACGTGGGCTATCTGAAAGAGTGTCTTAACCTCGGGGAATGCGAAACCTTAATCCTATTAAGGTATAAACATCATCAGCACAGAAGATGAAGATGAGGATCAAGTTTGAACATACCTGTAGAAATTCAGCTCAGCCAACAGGACAGTGCAATTCTGTGGATCAGAAGAAGATCTGAACTGCAGCTGGATTTTTCTGCATCCCGTATAGCTAGTCCTAGCCCTATATGCAGCTGTTAAGGTGTGGGTATGGGATGTGACATTTTTGTTCTTCCCACCATCTCTACCCATTGGCCATGCTTGCTAAGGTTGATGGGAGTGGGAGTCCCAACAATAGCTGAGAGTTGCAGGTCTCCCCTCACTTAAGGCTACAGATTGATAATGTCATTTATCTGAGCTTGGTTATAAATAATGTGTCCTCCTGGCTTATGCATATAAATATTTTTATCCTGCTCTTGTTATCATTAATTCCTAGGGTGGCAAAAACCATGTAAAGCCGCCTTCATGTATTTGTCATTTCTGGTTATTCTGATGCAGGTTCCCTGTGCATGTGGGATTCTGAAATATGAAGCAAAACTTGCTAGGTAGGGCACCTGGGGTTGCCAAGGGAGAGGCCAACCATTCTCTGCCATCACCCTCAAGCCCAGTTTCTGTTTTGGCTTGGCTGGGCCACAGTGCAGTGTGCCAAGAAACTTTGTGCCTGTTGGGTTAATTTCAGAGCTCAGAAGTAATGGAGCAGCTTGCTGGGATTCCTACCCCCACCCCACCGGCCACTATTGTTCTTGTTTGTGTGAGGATCTGCTGCCTAGTCTGAAGCTTGTCTTGTTGTGCACTTGGGCTGTTGATTACTTAAAATAGGAGGGACCTACATCTGAAGACTCAGTCTGGCACCCTGCACAGCTCATGATTCTCCCTGCTCCCCACCTCGCCACACACAGCTGCTTTCCTTCCATGTCCAAGGCATCTGTGGACCTTGCCACAGGACCCTGTGGTCAGGCGCTCTCCCTCTGCTGCTAAATTACGGGCTGAAGATGAGAGCATGCGCTGCCAACTTTGTTCAGCCTTGCCTTAGGTGCCCCCAGAAAGGCATATTTGTTCCTGCTTTGGGAAAGTTTTGGCTTCCACACAGTTGTCAAATGAGAGAGCAGAGCTACGCTTTCCCCCTCTTCTTTGACTGGCAATGTCAGCAGCAGTAGCAGAGAATAGATTTATTTTTCTCTTTTGGTTTTCCCAGAGCACTATCTACAGATCATGGGGTTGCAGGCTCACCACTCACTTCATTTCGTTTGTGCATTTTAGTTTCACTTAGTGGTTGTATAATAATTCCTGAAAGCTTTTGAGAGGCTATGGGCTTAATGCCACACAAACTTTGCCTAAAATCCTAAGAAGTTGAGGAAGCTGCTCTATGCTGAGTCAGATGGTTGGTCGTTCTGTTTCAGCATTGTCTACATGCTCATGTTCCCAAACCATTTTTCCCCGTGGACAACTTGGAAATTTGCTGAGGGTCTTCGCAGACCACATAATGATTTTTCTGCTCGTTGTAGCAATAGTAATGCAGTACGCCGTGCTAGGTGCTGTATGCTTGTTAATTGCTGCTTTTACAGTGGTACCTCGGGTTACAGGCGCTTCAGGTTACAGACGCTTCAAGTTACAGATTCCACTAACCCAGAAATAGTACCTCAAGTTAAGAACTTTGCTTCAGGATGAGAACAGAAATTGTGCGGTGGCGGCGCAGCGGGAGGCCCCATTAGTTAAAGTGGTACCTCAGGTTAAGAACAGTTTCAGGTTAAGAACGGACCTCCGGAACGAATTAAGTTCTTAACCTGAGGTACCACTGTATTTATTATACACTGCATTGTGTTCAAATGGTGATACTACGAAATAACTTACGAAATAAAAGAAGCAACAGAATGCAATTAAAAATAAATATGATTATTTAATGGGATGGAGGTGCTTCCTCTCATCTTCAACTACAGAAATGCCACAGACCACCTGAGTAAACTTCATGGGCCACTGATGGAGCACGGTTGGGAACCCCAGATCTACATGGTCTGGCAATGGCTCTCCAGGATTTCAGACAGGGGGCGTTCCCATCCTTACCTGAAGATTGAATTTGGGACCCTCTTTTAAGATGTAAAACATGTGCTATAGGGCCTCATTGAGCTATGGGCCCCACAAGGGTAATTCAGGGCTGAAGCGTGCGGGTTTTTTTTGCTTTGTGAGTTGAGATAAAATGACTTTTATGTTCTTGCTGGTCTCTGAGACTGGGCAGAAGACCAGATAGCCAATAAAAAATAGAAATCCAGTCTGTGCATTGTGTGGTCCTCGTGTGTATACTTCATCTGATCATTATAATGATAGGGAGCAGCTGTAAACTGGCTTGGAATCTAATTCCCACCTCCCTAATTCAGGGCCCTCTCTATCTTCAGATTGCACCACAAGACCAGTTAATCTTTGCAATAGCCTAAAATTACAGCGTGATTGGATAGCTTCCTCTCCCCCCCCTCCACAATCCTCTTGACCCTGTGCTTTATGCCAGTTGTGCGTCCATATGTTGCAGTTCGTTTGGAGGGATGAGGCAGCTACATTTCTAGTGCCATGTCTTCGGGAAAGGACTTCACGGAGCCAATCTCATTTTGGAGTATGATGCTTTGAAAAACTAATTTATTTAAATGTATAGCCTGCCCTTCCTTCCAAAGGAGCCCACTTTGCATTTTATTATATTGATTTATTTGAAGCATTTCTATACTTCCCATCAAGTCACCCAGACGACGGAGCAGTCACTTCGAAATAAACAAGCAGCAGCTTTAAATTGGCAGTGTATAAAATCCAGCATGCCTTAAGGTGCTTATAAGTCAAAGTTAGCCCTGTGCTGTGCCCAGGTTATCATTTACTTAATTTGGGTTGGGATAGGCCACTGGGCTTTCAAAGAGGACAGAGAGGTATTTTGATGGCATCCATCTGTCTGTCTCGAGAGACAATGGAGTACATCTCCAGGGGTGAAGTGTTAACAGCACCAAAGTGACCTCCCCAGGGCATAAGCCTGGGTAGTGTGTTCGGAGGTCCTGGGCTGCCCAGACGACAAGACCCCCCTCTTGGCCTCGCTGATGTGGTGCAAAGGAAAGCATTACAAGACACTTAGCACCAGCTTGGCTGCAGGAGTTGCACAGAAGGAGGCGTACAAGGCACCATCCAACTGTCTTAGGGGCTCCACTCCAGATTTGTGTAAGGTTTACTCCTTAGCCTTTTCTTCTCCTGAAAATGTCCCACCAGATAGCAGAGGTTTAGGGTCAGAGTTTTCCTTGTCCTAGGTGGGCTTCCTTCCCAGGTTGACGAGCCCCATTTGCCCCTGCTACAAAGAGGTATATGAGTGCAGAAACTAGCTTACTGTACAAAGGTAAAGGTTGCATCCATTGCTGTTCTTCCTTTTACCCCTGGCTTACCCAGCACGGGCATGTGGTCCCTGAGAGGTTGGCCAGAAGGGGAGGCATCCCTAGGACTGAAAAAGGCCCCCCTCCCCTACTGTGTACAGCTGTAAAAACTACGTAGGGGGGTTCCTTGTAATGTACCTCAGCTGCCTCATCTCATCCATGAGCCAAGGCAAATGGAATTGAGCAGCTGCAGTTTATAAGGGGAGGATTCTGAAGAGCAGCAGAGGCCCTAGCACATTGGAGAAAGGAGGAATAAAGAGTCTTATGTCACTCACAGCTATGAATCAAGACAGCTGAAGTGCACCATGGGGGCTACTGCTGCTTTTTCTTTATTTATATTCCACCTTTCTCCAAGGAGCAGCTAAAGGTGCCTTGCATAGTTCACCCAGTGTGATCCTCACAACAGTTCTATAAGGTAGGCTAGGCTGAGAGAGAGAGAGAGAGAGAGAGAGAGAGAGAGAGAGAGAGACTGCTCGCAGGTCACCCAGTGAGTTTTTATGGCTAGGATTTTAACAGGGGTCTCCCCAGCTCTGAGACAAAACACTCTAACCACTGTACCATACTGCCTGTCAATCAGGATTTGCACTCTGGATTGAGTTGGGACAGGCAACTGTGGGTATCTGACTCTGATACGTACGACTTGGCAGGGCAGCCAATGTGATGCCCTCCAGATGTTCAGGGCTCCAACTCTCATCTGCCACAGCCAGCATGGTGAAAGGGTTTGCTGTCACTTCAGCCTCTGGAAGTCACAAAGGCCACAGTGTCTCTCTCGCTCCCTCCCTCCCCTCCCCATCTAGCTGAACATGGCATACCAACCTCTGAAGACAGCTTAGAGGAAGTCCAATGATATCACAACTGGTGCTTGAGCTTGCTTGTTTTCCTCTTTCCTCCCCACCCCATTTTTCCTTTTGTGACATGTCTTTTCCCCCTTTTAGATTTGGCACAGGGAATGTCCTGTCTTTTATTGATCTTTTCTGCTGAATAGCTGGGTAAAAATGCTTTAAGCGAATAAAACAAAATTGACCCTGTAACTTAAAATAAGCAGGAACAGATGCACTTACAGTGCTTTTTCACTTGGCAAAGTTTCACATAACCTCTCTCTCTTTCTCTAATAATAGACTGACCTCATTTTTCACACCACTGTTTTGTAAGGCTTCTTCACGTTCCTTGCTTAAGTGTTGTGCTTCTTGAGTAAGTGTGTAATTACTACGTTCAGGTTCCCCAGTGATGATCGCGGTTTCATTTGCGTAGTTTTCCTGCAAAGGCTGCCTGATCTGTGTGTCTGTGCTGTTTTGGCACCCAGTTTCATTGAAAGCTGCCCTTTGCCTCTCTACGAAATCTGCGCATTGTTCCTTTAAGAAACCAGCTTGCTCAGGGTGTCTTAACCTGCTTAACCTACCCTGCTAGCAAGGAAAAAGTTCTTTAAATAATGGATATTAGCTTTTACCAATTAGGATTATAAGCTTCACAAACAGGGTGGAGTTTCCCCAGTTCAGCCAGTCACATTTGGAGAAGGTGGGGCGTAATGTTCAGGGTAGGTTGCACGGGAGCACAGCTTCAAGTGAAGTTAATCTGGGGTGAAGCAAACAGAAAATTGTGCAGATCTTGTTGGTAGGTCTTTTTTTGTTGCTCTGAGAGTGTCTGTGTTTTTTCCACTTTGACTCCGAGACTGTTTGGTCAGCGTGCTTTCGGCTGATTTTGCCATTGTTCGTTTTGTGGTGCTGGCAGGATATTAAAATTTATGCAGGGAAGCAGAACAAAAGGGGTCTTTGGACAGGAAATCAGGTGTCGAGACACAAACTTGACTTGAGTTTATTTTTTCACCAATCTCCAATTTAAACCACCTCCTTTATACAGAAAAGTGATTTTTCTGTGTATGTGGCTATTTCTACAGTGTTGTGGGCTGTGTTTTAATTTTAATGTGGCACTGCAGCTCTTAAATCTCCTTGGTCTGTGTTTAACCTCTTAATTTCTTTTGAACTGATGATTATTGTTATTGCTCAGTTGGGGGGGAGAGAATGACATTTTTTTCCTTACAAAATAGAATCAACTGCTTTTAAATGCTTTCTCCTTTTCACCTGCATCTTCAAGATCGTATTTATACAGATAAATATATTATTTTGGCATGTTTATTTACAAGAGGATGGAGGAGAAATTTTCACAAAGGTTCCTGTGTATTTTGGGGGGTTTGGGATGGGTTCAAAGTTGACATTCCTGAGTGTGTGCCTCTTTTTAATGCTGATTTCCCAGAATGAGGCTTACCCAGGCTATCATCCTACCTTTTCAGTGTAAGAATAGAATTTCTCACAAGCATTGGTCAATATCAGCCGCACATGAACCTCAGAAACACTGTTGTTCTACATATTCAGGTTCTCTCTGTTTGTGGTGTGTAATGTGTGCCTGTGCTTTGTTTTTGTTTTTCACCAGTTGGTTTTGACTTGAAGAGTGGGTGTTAAATGTCTCTTCCTTGGCCTGACTGCATGATTAGTGCCCCAAAGACAACAGGATATTTGTGCTTCTGTAGTGTGACCAGGACAGATTAGGCAAATATCAGACCTTTTGCCTGCCCTAAGCAGCATAAAACTTTTTAAAAATTATTTTAACCCGAGGTACCACTGTATGAAGGGACGCGGGTGGCGCTGTGGGTAAAACCTCAGTGCCTAGGACTTGCCGATCGTATGGTCGGTGGTTCGAATCCCCGCGGCGGGGTGAGCTCCCGTCGTTCGGTCCCAGCTCCTGCCCACCTAGCAGTTCTTAAGTGCAAGTAGATAAATAGGGACCGCTTTATAGCGGGAAGGTAAACGGCGTTTCCGTGTACTGCGCTGGTGCTGGCTCGCCAGCTGCAGCTTCGTCACGCTGGCCACAGTGCCCGGAAGTGTCTTCGGACGGCGCCGGCTCACGGCCTCTAGAGCGAGATGAGCACGCAACCCCAGAGTTGGACACGACTGGCCAGTACGGGCAGGGGTACCTTTACCTTTACCACTGTATGACTTAAAACTGAAGGGAAAGCTGAAATGGGCCATTCTCACTTACTTGGAGCAGACATTTCTGTATTTAGGATTAGTGTTTGGATGTTCCTTGGAAGTGCCTTGGAAGTTCCAGAGTTTTGGAAGGGGCTTGTTGTTATTGTAGCAAAGGGTCAAGTAGAGAGGGCTTTGGCATGCTACACTCTACCCCTCCTCAAAAAGGCATGCCCATAAAGTTAGTGGCTGTCACCATAATCTTAGGGGCATTCACAGGTGTGCACAATAGTTAAACTGTGCAAATCAACAAGTGTGTGCATTCTCACACCAACACTTGTTTTCTGAAGTCTCTCGGCCTCACTCACCTCACAGAGTGTTTGTTGTGGGGGAGGAAGGGAAGGAGAATGTTAGCTGCTTTGAGACTCCTTAGGATAGTGATAAAGCTGGATATCAAATCCAAACTCCTCCTCCTCCTCCTCCTCCTCCTCCTCCTCCTCCTCCTCCTCTTCTTCTACATGCATAGAGCCAACTTGTACCTGTGTTCATTGTAAGCTGTGAATGAGCCGATTGAGTTAGACTAAACATGCAACTGTTAGCCTTGAAACTCAGACTTTCCCCCTCTATTCACTTGGTGCTGCTGGAATCTTCCTATGCATGGGTAGAGTTCAAGCTCAAACTACTTGTGGAAGCAAAATATGCCCTGAAAAATAAACTTAGTCTGCTGGCATGGATGGAGAGCATCTCTCTGAGATAGGGCCAGCCTTCCTGCCCCTCTTCACACAGAGCTGGTATTACTCCACCATGCCAATATACCAGTAGTCCCAGAGGGATGCGCTACAACACTGTTTGCCAACCTGGTGCCCCCCAGATACTTTGGACGGCAACATTCTTCCCTTACATTTTCAGTGCATTGGGGAAATTTTGAGAAGCAATCTCCATATATGTTTTTTTTCAGAAATCATGCTTCCGTGGGGCAGGCGGGCTTTGAAATGAATGGAATCTTGAACCTTTTTTAAAAAATGCAAGTCCACATTGGTGAACACAGGGCTATTTTAATCTGTTTCCTAGCCATTAGTGGAGAATGCAAGTGGTGGAAGAAATTGCCCCCAAGGGACAGGCAGTTTGGGTTTGCCTCCTCTGCAAGGGGTCTCCGGGGTGGGGGTGTTCTCTGGTGGGATCCACACAATTAAGGCCCTCTTGTTAGAAACAGAAAATGAGATGGTAAGCCTAGGTCTGGGCCATACAAGAACATAAGAAAATCCTGGTTGGCTTAGGCAAAAGATTTTGTGGTTGGGGGAGGCTTGCATGACTGAATGTTCATCCCTCCAAAACTCCAGGTTCTTCTAAAACAACTTTGTCCAGGAGAAGGATTTGCTGATTTTCTGTGTGCAAAGAATTGTGTGCTGTCAAATTTTCTTAAATGGAGGAACATTCAGTCATAGGAGTCCCCATCCTGCGTCCCATGCAGTCTGATATGGTGCGGCTCAGACCAACTCATCTGCTTTCTTGGGAGAACTAGCTCTGGTTTTGTGTAGATGTGGTATGTAGTGTCAGAACTGGACTGGGCAGATCTGGGTTCAGATTGCCACTAAAGATGTATGATTTCTGGAAATTGTGAAGCAGCAGAAAAACAACAACTTTTTTTTTAAGGGAGATGAACATTTTGTGGAAAATTGTTGCTTCCCTATCTAACCTAAACCCTACTTAACCACTTTAACAGCACGTATATAATTTAGTTGGTATATAAAATTGTATTATTTGGCAGTCATGAAAACAGAGCAGACCTACTTTGACTTGGAAATAATATCCATTCAGTTTGTTGGTGCTTACCTCCCAGGTTTGAACACATAGGATTACTGCCCATGAAGTGTAACAGCAGCGCCTTCTGTCTCAACTTTCAAAAGCTGCTGAAAACTTTTCATTCCTTCAGGCATGTGCAAGCAATGAAGAACACATCCATCCATAACAGTTAGCTGATTTTTTTAAAAAAAAATTGTATGGTTGTACAATTGTACAATGGTTGTAAACCACTCTGGGGTTTGTTTTTTTTAATAACTAGCTGTGCAGGCATTCCCGTCCCCCCTTACATGCATTTTACTAATGCGTGACTATAGACATGTGGCACCAGAAAATAAATAAATGAATAAATGGAATCACACCAGGAAATGGTGGAAGAGAGCTAGGTAGTAATCAGTGACTTGTGAGAAGGCCCTTCCTGGAGCCCAAAAAGGATGTCAGTGAGGGTGGAGGAAGTCCCAAAGAGACCATAGGAGTAGCAGGGCTTAGTTTAGGCTGCTCAGCTTCCTCGCCTAGCAGCTGATGCATGCAGTAGCGCAGCAGAAGCCACTGTCCTGTGCATCCTCCAGCCAACCCCAGAACTTTGACTCTAGTTGAAGAGAGAGCTGGAGCGCAGGAAAAAAGGAGCGTTTGGAGACTTTTTAGGGAGTGCTTCCCAATTTACGCACTTGTGTGCATGAGGGCCCGTAATGTAAACCCCAGGTAAAGGGGGGGGGGTGCTGTATATAGATAACTTTAATAAATAAATACAGTAAAACTCCATTAGGCTGCAATCTCACACTACAACCCTGCAAAGAGGAGAGGGTTAGAACTGTGTATGCATGCTTTCCCTGCAGGAAAGGCAGGATATAAATGTAGTTTTAAAACTGTCACATGGGAAATCACTTACCAAACAAACAGAGCTTTTCAAAAACAGTTTGTGAGATGCCATGCATGAGGGGCTGCCGTTTAAAGATGGAAGAAGTACAATAGCTTGGGCATATCTTGAAATTTATCTTAGGCACATATATAATATACGTGTGGGTACTCTCTTAGAATGGTTTGTTGAAGAGGGTGACATCCAGAGCTGGAAAAACTGCAAGCAGCAAGTTGCTTAGGAGTTTGAAATTTGTCTGGCAACTGTTTCTAGATCTACTTATTCACAGTGCACCTGGGTTCCTTGTCCTGAATTTGTACGTAATTGTGAGACTGTTGTCCATAGGACTTTAGATGGTTGATATTGGGGAAAGGCGCTCTTTTAGATACCCGAGTCCCAAGTCATTTAGGATTTTGTATTTGTAATGTGTTCTTTTCATTGCAAGCAAATAAATATTTTGGTGATTATTACAAGTAAAGACATAACAGTCATTATGGAAACAAAAGTAACACTCCAGGTCTCTAGCTGCCCACAACACACTGAAATCAAAACTGCAAGAATTAACTAAGAACATTTTGCCAAAGGTTATCTTGCCTTTCCAGCAGTTGTATATCTGCTTATTATTTTTCACTGTGAGCAATAAATATGCACCAAATCTTAATGAAATCATTATCTGTTTGCAGCAAGTCTCTGTTCTCCCTATCAAAAATCATTAACAGAGCTAATTGTGGGGTACAAAGAATGGACTATTCAGTAATGAAAGATTGTCTTCCAAAAAACGGTTGCAGAGTCACATAACCACCACATGTGGTAGGAAGTTCCAAGATGGCTGCATTTTTAACATTGAAGGAGTGCTTGATGTGTTCCAGTTCACATGAATCTGCAGATTAGACCTTGAGGCAACCGAGGCCTTAGATTTCTGATGGGCTTTTCTCACGCCTAATCTGTGTTTGAGTTTGTTCTAAATAAGGGTCATCAGCCTTCACGTACAGAGCACATCTTACATGACTAACACATTGAATTGGGCCCAGTAGCTCACTGTTGTCTAGTACAGCACTTTCAAGACAGGAGGCACATGATTCCATTAGGCCAGTGTTTCTCAAATTTGGGTCTCCAGGTTGTTGGGACTCCAACTCCCACCATTCCTGACCACTGGTCCTACTAGCTAGGGATGATGGGAGTTGTAGTCCAACAACAGCTGGAGACCCAAGTTTGAGAAACACTGCATTGGGCTGTCGCACTCCTAGCCACAGAAGCTGCTTCAGACTCCAGTGCCAGATGGGAATCTAGGAATACTCCCAGACAACTGCAGAGTGAGCTGGGTTGGGTGAGGAGCAAAGTTCGGTTCCAAATGTGGTAGTGAAGTTTTTTCCTCAGGTACATATTGTCAGACGCTCGTCCTACTCTCGAGTAGGACCCTGGCAGAGACACATGCCTGACTGGCATGTTCCCTCCCTCCTGGTCGATCGTTTGGGAGCTTCAAAAGCTTTCTTCTGCCCGAACATCACAGCGACCGATGCCAACAGACATCGGCACACTTAGGGATCCCCAGAGTCTTCGCAGCTTGCGTTACAGACCTCAGCAACTCAGCATTTTGGCTAATCTACTTTATTTACATATAAACACACACGGAGCACTGCAACGTGGCTCCCTCTCTCTCTAGCATCAGACAGCAAAGAGAAAAAACAAAGGACAAAAAACAAAGGTCCCAGTTCACAGACCACAGTAACACAAACATCCTGTCTCCATCACTTCCCACTTTGTGGAGTCAAAACATACACCGTCATGTGAAAGACAACAATCCCATGACTGCAATCATGGAGCAGGAATTCTAACACATGCACAAACCCTTGATGCACAAACCCTGAAATGCCCTTGCCCCTCCAGCATCAGCTGTCACTGATGACCACTAGAAAAAGTCCTGTCTGCGGGGAACCAAATTTAACTCCCAATTGCCCTGTGAACTTTCTAGGATCCTATGCACATCCATTTTTCATGTTTCAGTTCCTATCTGTGAAATGGGAATAATAATTGTCGGCAGCAGAGGACGACAGAACAAATGAAAGGACTGTGAAACACTACACTTGTTAAAACTAACTGAGTGATATAGTTTAAGAGGTGTGGATAAGCAAGAGCTAAATTGTGGACCTATAGATGCTGTTGGAATGTAACTCCCATCATCTCCAACCCAGCATAGCCCATAGTAATGGACAAAGGGAGTTCAACAGCAACTGGAGGACTGGAGGTTAACCACTCCTGCTAGAAAACAAAATTTTCAGTATGGGCACCATATTATTTTAAAAATCTCTTAGATGATGGTGGTGTTTGTTCCTTGCGTTGCCATCACCTATCTGAATGAACGCTCTAAAAGCATGGCTTGAATTCTGAAAGTTGCAAAACTGCATTTCTTTATGGACTTCAAAAGTACTGAACAGTCACCTTCCTTGTAACTTTAAAAACACCTTAAAGTAGGGTTAGGCCAACAGGGTTCCCATCAGATGCTGTCGGAATCCAACTTGCCTCAGCCAGCCTGGCAATGGTAGAGGATGATGGGATTTGTAGTCCTACAGCATCTGGAGGTCATCTTAAACACCAACAAATTTAGTGTTTATTATTATAAACAAATTATATTTATTAAAAGCTCAACAACTTTGGGGTTTTTGTAAAGAAAGCTCAGCAATTGGGGGGGTTTCCTTAAAAAAGACAGTTTTGGGGTCTTCCTGAAAAAAAGCTGAACAATTTCTGTAGTGTCCTGGCTTTTACTTTTGGAAATATGGCAACCCTAACTAATACTTCATCCTATAGAATTCTATCCATGGTATTTTAACTTCACAATCAGAATGAATTTCAGGAACCAAAATCCTTTTTCTGTGCGGCTTGAGCAGGAGCCATAATTATAGTTAATTGTTGTCACTTGCCTTCACTTACCCAACCCCACTGCCCTGCTCACAATTGTGAAGAATATTATTACTTTATGAATGGTCTGTGTCACCGTTATGAAAAAGAGGTCGGAATAGGCCAATATATATGTGGGCTGTCCCTGGATCAAGTGACTTTTCTTCAAGTTCTCAAAGCTCTTAACCTAGATCAAGGTTGTCATCTGAACTAGCCAAATATTTAACAGATAATCAATCATAGACAGTCCATAAGACTTTAGAGCCATCTTGTCCAAAAATGGCAACTAGACATTCTGTTTTGGTAACTGTAACCTTGGTTAAAGAAGCCATTTGGTGTCTAGTTTATATATCTGAGCTTCTAACACTGCACAGGACACCTAGTCTGTTGCAACAAAACCAGGAAACTCAACTACCCCTCTGGAAGTTCTTTAAATGAGTAGACGGAGGAGAGGAGGAATCAGGTTTTCCTTGCTGCTTGTATCTGCTGACCTTGCTTGCCTTGTTTTTCCTGAATTTCGATTGTTTAGAAATGGAGAAGCAAAGGTCTATTAGTCGGTTATTGCAGAGAAGTGAAAAACCTCCTCCTTCCTCCACTCCCTTTAGCTCTCCTCCAAAGCGGCTTTGTGAGTCTGTTCTCTTGTGTCCACAAACAATTGAAATCTTGAACTTTGTGTTCGGATCAAAGTGTAGGGACTGGAATCCTCTGTGTTGCTAGGAGAGGGGTGGGGGGCGGCCCAGCCCTTTGGAGTGTGTTCTGCTCTGCCAAAACAAACACCTAGAACAAAAGGAGTTCCTTTGCTAGCACAAAGCCATGTCTGAATAGCTTAAAACAGCTATCCTCAAACTATGGCCACACTGACATTATACGTTGAAAGCAGTATAATGCCCCTTCAAAGTCACCTTTTCCTCCAAAGCATTCTGGGAAGTGTGATTTGTTAAGGGTGCTGAGAGTGGTTAGGAAACCCCAGTACTCTCACAGAGCTACAGTTCCCAAGGAAGAGGGAGGTTCTTCTGGCGCCTTCATTATACGCAGGTGGCGCTGTGGTTTAAACCACCGAGCCTCTTGGGCTTGCCGATCGGAAGGTCAGCAGTTCAAATCTGCGACAGAGTGAGCTCCCGTTGCTCTGTCCCAGCTCCTGCCAACCTAGCAGTTCAAAAGCAGCACCGTGCAAGTAGATAAATAGGTACCGCTGCAGTGGGAAGGTAAACGTGTTTCCGTGTGCTCTGGCTTCTGTCATGGTGTTCCATTGCATCAGAAGCATTTTAGTCATGCTAAACATGACCCAGAAGGCTGCCTGTGGACAAACGCCGGCTCCCTCAGCCTGAAATGTGAGATGAGCACTGCAACCCCATAGTTGACTTTGACTGGACTTAACAGTCCAGGGGTCCTTTAACTTTTTGACCTATAAAGCCTTAAACGGCTCAGGACTGCAATACCTCAAGGACTGCTTCTTTCCATATGAACCTACCTGGACCCTGAGATCATCTTCTGAGACCCTTCTTTGTGTGTCACCTCTACTAATAGTAGTACAGTCATACCTCGGGTTGAAGTAGCTTCAGGTTAAGCATTTTGGGGTTGCGCTCTGCAGCGACCCGGAAGTAACGGAGTGCGTTACTTCTGGGTTTCACCGCATGCGCAGAGGCTCAAAATGACGTCACGCACATGCACAGAAGTGGCGAAACACGACACGCACAGATGCGCAGTCGCATGTTATGTTCTACTCAGGATGCGAACGGGGCTCTGAAATGGATCCCGTTCACACCCAGAGGTACTACTGTAGTGGTAATAATAATAATAACTATAATAATAATATAATACTGTAATAATATAACAATAATAAAATAATACACCGTTAGGTACCAGGCAAAAACATTTCTCTTTAACCAGGCCTTTGGCTGATTGACATCCAGTGCCCTTTTAAAATGTGTTGGCGGGGGGTTATTGGGTTGTTTTTGGTTTTTATTTTGATTACGTATTTTTTGTTTTGGTTTTGTGGACCACCCTGAGACCTGAGGGCATAGGGCAGTATACAAATTGAATAAATAAATGAAATAATAAAAAGAGGGATCGATAGTTAAACCACTCTGAGAATTGTAGCCCTTTGAAGAGAATTGGGGGGGGGGGGAGTCTCCTAACAACTGTCAGCATCCGTAACAAACTACACTTCCTAGCATTCCTTGTGGGAAGCCATGACTGTTTAAAGTGGTGTGATACTGCTTTGAATGTATAGTGCAGATAGGACATATGTGTTTAGGGGGCTGCCAGGGTGATGTGAATGGGGCTGAACTGCCCTTGAAAAATGAATGTCATCATCCGTGGACTAGAAAACCCCCGAGAACCATAAGGAGAGCCCTGCAGGGTCAGACTATAGGTTCATGTGGTATGCAACCAAGTTTTACTCAGAGCAAACCTGTTGAAATTAATGGACCCAACTCCAGTCATGTTCATTAATTTAAGTGAGTCTACCACCACAGCAGTGGTCTCTCATGCAGTGCAGCTGATGGACATAGGAGAATCCCAGAAGCACCATCATTGCCTTGAGAGATGGGTCACAGGTTGGGGCCCCCATAATTAATATTAACTATCCTGCAATAACAAGGAAAGTTGGGACCATCACTTAGTGGTAGAGCATTTGCCTTTGCTGAAGATTCTCTGCCTGAAACCCCTGTAGAGCCACTTCCACTCATTGTAGGCAGTACGGAGGTAGATGTGCCAATGCGTCCGGCAGCTTCCTGTGTTCCTAAGAAGAATGCTTGTTCATTGTGTGAAGTGTGTCCAATTTCAGTCTGGGAGTCTGTGTTGGTGCTTTGGGTATCAAAAGCTTGGGAAACACCAGCATAAAAGCTTTGCCAATGCACCTCAAACTTGTGATATAAATAGGGCCTGCTTGTTTTGGCAATCGGGTCTGCACTTGGTAGGAACCATGATAATGCAAGGTTGTCCTCCACCACTTATTTTCAGTTTAAGGGATGATGACTTGTCTCCTGTGGCTTGGAACTGGTTCAGAGACATGGGAAATTAACTTCATGATGTGGTACAGTCCTTCCAAGACTGAGGTTTTTGGGGGGTTGTAAATGGAGGGAATAAGTGTTTGGATGTTCCCTTGTGTTTTGAAATGACGACTCATTATCCCTGGAGGGCTAGTGTGTCAAGAGAAAGCAATTGTAATTGAGGGAAGACTGGATGACACTTAAGCCACAGCCATTCTCAAGGAATTAGTTATGTTAGAGTCTCAGTTGTGTGTGTTACCAATAGCTACTTGTTCATTTATTGATTGAACAAAATAAATACAGTCGTACTTTGGTTGTCGAACGCCTTGGTACTCGTACGTTTTGGCTCCCGAACGGCGAAAACCTGGAAGTGTGTGTTCCGCTTTTTGAACGTTCTTTGGAACCTGAACGTCCAACACGGCTTCTGCGGCTTCCGATTGAGTGCAGGAAGCTCCTGCAGCCAATCGGAAGCCGTGCCTTGGTTTTCGAACATTTTCAGAAGTCGAACGGACTTCCGGAACGGTTTGAGAACCAAGGTATGACTGTATCCTGCTTGCTTGAAGAGCCATAGTGCAGCAGCTTCCTTGTTGCTGCATGGATTGGGTTTGAATTGGCACAAAATAATTTCGGGCAGAAGCAGGAGACTGGGCAGGCAGCCTCTGAATTCGCAGAACCTGGAATTGGGACTTCTGATCATTAAAGGTTATTCATTTTATATAATGAGACATTTGTAGCATGTAGTTCAAGGTTAGAAAAGACCTAGTGGGAATGATCAGCTGCTTCCTGGGAATCTCAGCACTTTTATTCAGAGGCCCAAATCCAGACCTAATACCTAAAACATTATTATGCATTTTATGAGTGGATCTTTGGAATGTAGTGGGTTGATTCAGAGGTAACACATGATCTCTGGTTGCGCAAACCACAGTTTAGACTCCAAACCATGACACAAATTGCAGACATGTAGGCGGACAATGATTTGTGCAGTGGTTTGCCCGGGATCCTATAAGGCCAAGCAACTTCCCATGGTTTGCACTTTGGGTGCAAGGCCAAACCACAGTTTCCTCAAACTGTGGTTTGCAAATCAGCTTCAAACTGTAGTTTCAGTTCCTAGTTTGATTTGGCCACTCAAAACCATGGTTTGTCAGATGTTGGTTATGTCACAACAAAACATGGTTTGATATTGTGTCTGAAGTCAGGGTAGGAATATCCTATTCAGTGTTCTCACGCTGGCCTAATTCTCACTAAAGTTGTAAACCTCTCTCTTGGCTGGTTCAGATAGAAGAGGTGCCCAGTTTGGGGAAGGTCTTTCCTCCCCGTTGCAGTGCTGCCATAGGAAGAGGCTTTCTTCCTAGCCCAGTACTGGAATGAGGAGCTAAAACACAAGCATATTTAACAGCTTCTGCAAAGTAACAGGCTTGCTGGCTTGAGTTCTAGTGGCTGTGTTGCTCCTCTGTTAAAAGTATATCGTGATTGTGAATTTTGATGTCTGTTTCGAAATGTTTTTATTTTACATTTGTATGGTACTTTTGGGAAATATTTATACTTTGCAAGGTGGCTCAAAAGTGCCTTTAAATAATTAAATTACCTGTTTTGGTGTTTGGAATAACCAAAAATTTGCACGAGTTCACCAAGCTTGCCATTCACTGTAATGTATAAAATGACCTTTTTAAACAATCCATTTTGTGTTAACTTATTATCATAGGTCTGTTTAGCGCCGAGAGATAGAAGGTTTGATACCAGACAGCACAAAATGTCTTTTCAGCTGTGTGTGTGTGTGTGTGTGTGTGTGGAGCAGAAGCCGCCAGAACAAAAAAATCCTTCCTTCTTCCTAGCACAATCTCATAGTCTTATCGTCGTATTATCTGTCATACTATTCAAAGCAGCTTAAGCTGGACAGAATGGAAAACATACTGGGGACACTTCTTTTCATTAATGAAAGCTTTTTTATGTCTCACTGTCTCTGCTGGTGAAAAGGCAAAATGAGCAGTAAAAGGCCTGCTTTTCTTGTCTTGCCTCTTTCACCTCGGCCTCTTGACACCTGAGCTGCGTATTTTTTGAACCCACCCTAGTTTTTGTGACTTTGTCTGGTTTTTAAATTGTTTTTAATGTTGCATTTTTAAATGGTGGCAACCCTCCCCATAGGGCCTTAGGGTGAAGGGCTGGTAATAAATTAAAATTAAATCTTAATATCAAATCAGGTAAACAGTTTGTGTGATGGCTTGTGTCATTAGTACAAAAAGTTTGTCCTGTTGTTGTTTTTAATTGAAGCAAGTACTCTCCAAGGCTGTGTTAGCTAGGGGTGTTCTGTGATGTTTGTTGATTGGGTTCAGCCTTTCCAGCAACTGCTTTTGAATCATCTGTTCAAACTTTTTGCTAAGGGTCAGATGACTTGTTATGGCAGGTCGTGGGACGGATTCCCAGTGCTGTGTTTTCTTTCTTTCTCCATGTTACACATAACCTCACTTACCTGTGACATGATTGGGCCCTTCCGGATGTCCTTTTTTGCCAATTTTTTAAATTGATTTTTCAATTTTCTATTGTGCATTCATGATAATTTGTGCTGAGTGGCATTGGGGACAGGTGTATGTGATTCCCCCCTTTCAATCCTGTTTGCAGCTCCCAAAGTTTCAGGGTGTTCGTGCTGCTTTGTTTTCGGTCTGCGCCCATCCTGTAGCTCCCTGCTGAAATCCTGCAACTTTTTAATACCACAAATGTTCTGGACATGGTGGGAGGGTGGTTGTCCCACTTCAGTTGCACTGTAGTGCCAGAGTGCCCCTCCAGACTGCAATATTGTGTTAGCATTGGAGGGGCACTGCAGAGCAACTAATGAAGCAGAATTATCCGGTGTAAATCCAGCACGACTCTACTACTACAGTGTCAGTTTCTTGTTGCAGAATACTCCAGCAGAAGCCACTGCAAACAGTGGTGGCACCCACCCTGACTTTTCCCAATTCACAGCATTTGCCTTTAGGGGTGTATGTGGGGGGAAGAACAGGGAAACTCATAATGCAACATTATAGGCAAATGAACCATTAATTATAGAGGAGAAGGTGACATAAGGAGACATTTAGCAGCTACTCTGTGTCTTCTACAGGGTGTAATTTGGCACCATTGTAAAGTTTAAGAGGAGAAAACATGTCAATTGGTTGCACTAAAATCTCTCTCTCTTTCTCTCTTTCTCTTAAAAAAAGTTAAGAAATTACCATCTCTTGGGGTGGAGGAATCAGGCTTCAAGGAAGGCATTGTATTCTGTATCACCTTCTATAAACTCACTAAGATATATATTCATTTCTCTTTTTTAGAGTTATCCGGTACTAGCAGCGTTGTATCCAGTGTTGCTCAGGATATCAAACAAACAAACAAACAAACATCAGTGCAGTTTTGAAAAGTTCAGTCCGCCATCTTGAGTCAAAATGGCAGCCAACTGTATCCAAACATAGACAAAAACCTGCTTCTAAATCTCAGGAAGCATCATGCAATATTTGGTTATGATATCTTAAGAGGTGTCCAAATGTCTAACAAACAGAGCAACAGTTTCCCGAAATATTTAGTAGATGGGTTTGGATAATTTATTGCCCTCCAAATGTTGTTGGACTCCCAGCTGGGAGAGCCAGTGTGGTGTAGTGGTTAAGAGCGGTAGATTCGTATCTGGGGAACCGGGTTCGCGTCTCCGCTCTTCCACATGCAGCTGCTGGGTGACCTTGGGCTAGTCACACTTTTCTGAAGTCTCTCAGTCCCACTCACCTCACAGAGTGTTTGTTGTGGGGGAGGAAGGAAAAGGAGAATGTGAGCCGCTTTGAGACTCCTTCGGGTAGTGATAAAGCGGGATATCAAATCCAAACTCTTCTTCTTCTTCTTCTTCTTCTTCTTCTTCTTCTTCTTCTTCTTCTTCAGCAGCCCCAGTCAGCAATGGCCAATGGTAAGGCACAATGCAAATTGTAAGAATATCTGGATGGCTACAGGATAGCCACCTTGTTCCAGGAGGCCAATCATAAGATTTTAAAATTAGATGTCTGCTGGTTGACATGGACAAGTTTGTTACCAAAAGGGTAGCTTTATATGCTGCTAGCAGTGCAGAACATACGGATTACAGGGGTAGTTCAGTTGGTATAACATGAGATTCTTAATCTCAGGGTTGTGGATTTAATTCCCACATTGGGCAAAATATTCCTTCATTACTGGGGGTTGGATTGGATGACCCTTGTGGTCCCTTCCAGCTTTACAATCCTATGATTCTACTTTTTTAAGGCCCAAAACCATGTAGGCTGCCATGCAGACTTGTTAACTTAAATGATACAGGATATTTTTTATTGTCTTAGGTTTTAACTATTTGTATTTCTGATATTTTATGTTAATGTCCTCCTGGATTATCATCATCATCATTCTTTCACTTTACTTACAGTTTGTTTAGTGGTTTGTATTGTGATGGCCATTGGCTATAAGCAATACAAATCTTGACTTTTTGTGACAGGCGAAGGAAAAGCTGAGTTGGCGAAGATAGGTTTTTGTGGGTTTTTAAGGTACTTTGAAGTAAAGCTAGACTGCAGTGCTGAATTTCTTTCCTGGAGAGTAAGCCCAACACAGTGGGACTTCCAACTAAACATGCATGGGGCTGCAGAACACACACAAGCTTGATATATTGCCTCAGAGTCCTATTGCCAGCTAACGTCATGCAAATATTTGAAAGCACCTGCTTTATTTGGCACACACACTTTTGGCTTCCTTTTGAGGAAAAGAGATACGATAATGACATATTCATAGGTTTTTCTCTGGAAAACAACAACAACAACCTCCTTGATTCATTTTGGTACAACCCCCTCCCCATTGTATGCTCACAACAGCCCTGTGAGGTAGGTCAGGGTGAGAATGGCTAGCTGTCCTAGAGTCCCTAAATGAGCTTCATGGTAAAGATTTGAATCCAGGTCTCCCTGGTCTTAGTCCAAGACTCTAGCTATTACGTCCCACTGCCTCTATAAACTTCTCTCTCTGTTGTGAAAATCCTAGTAATTTCACTATTGGGTGGATTAGAATCGAAAGGCTTATCACATGAAACTGAAGTGCTAAATTGCACAAGGATTTTACCACCTAGGAGGCCAGCATATGAATCAACTGTAGGACATAATTTTGTTTCACAGCTTCAGGAATTCTGGCCCGTTCATGACCCCTTAAAGACAACAGGCCAGTTGACAGGTTTTATTGTGCCTCAGTGCTTGTTATATTGGAAAAAAACAACTTTTCTTTTTTTGGTATCGTTTCAGTACTGGAGCAAATCCTCTCCGCCTCTTTCATTATCTGACGTGGCGCTTTGCTTTTTCAGATGGTGACTAATTTAAAAGCTGCAGAGTCATGTGCAACTTTTGACCTATTTGTGGGTTGTGTCAGTCAGTGTTAGCAAGTTCTTGCAGGATGCCACTCATTCCCTGCTTAAGATTATTTTCCCCACCTACCCTCATCATTGACAAACCTCCCTCCATCTATCTTTGTCACACTGCTAAAGCTATGCATCCTGCAATTAAGAATTGATTGAACCCTGTTTATCAGATGATGCGTCTTGGAATAAAACTGCATTGCCTTACTTGCATTATTCATGCTTGGCATTTATAAAGTGCTTTGATCGCTCAGCAGCATTATCACATAAACGTTGATCAGTACGGGAATGTGCTTAGGTCAGTCTCCAGCTCATGCAGAACTCTTTCTCCTTCTCATCCTGGAGACCGGTTAGATTCATCAATTTAAAACTTTCAGTCAACTAAAAAGATGTCCCATATTAATTGGGCAACAATTTTTTTAAAAAAATACACTGAATAGATGTCCCAGACCCTCCAAGTGTCCCAATTTTCCAGAGACAGTCCCAGATTTACAGAAGTCATCCCAGGTGTCCCTATTTTCCGTGGAGTAATGTTGGAGGGTAGGGAATTATCTGACCCCCGAGCCATCTGAAGGCAGCCCTGTATAGGGAAGTTTTAAAACATTAAATGCTTTATTTATTTTGTTTTTATATATGTTGAAAGCCACCCAGAGTGGCTGGGCCAACTCAGTCATATGGGTGGGGTATAAATAGTAAAATTATTATTATGGAATAGGATGCCACTATTTTCATCGGAAAAATGTTGGAGGATATGGATCTCCCGGTACTTTGCCAGGGTATATATCTTAGGCCATAGGGTGCATTCACCTGCTAAAGCAAAGCAGCTTTAAGTCTGGATGGGAGACACATGGCAACCCCATGAACATTGCCTTGAGCATATGGCAGGAAAAGGACAATATGTAAATGTATGAAATGCTGATGATACAGCTATTTACCCTGGCCGTTTGAGATATATATATTTTAGGGCCCACCCTATTCCTGTGATTGCAGTTTGTTTTAACTGCTTTTGAATGTTGTACTTCTAATTGACCCACCCTAGGACCTTAGTGTGAAGGGCGGGTAAACATTGCTAATGATAATAATAATAATGAGATTACGATATCTAGTTTATTCATTCATGATACTGTCTTTGGCCAACACTTTGTGTGTATTCTGCTATTTAGGCATTTCTTCAGTTGGATAACAATGACTCTGGAAAGCTAAGTGAATGATATGCCAAGATGTTCTCATAGTAATGACATCTTAGACTTGTGAATTGGTACTTGCCTTGTCACTTGCTTCAGGGATTCACATTACATCAGGCAGAAGGGTTTCAGTAAATGGGAGCAATATTGACTAGATTTCTCTTTCTTTCAGTATTAGCAGGAAATAACTAGTGTAGATTTCTGAAACTGTTGTTTCAGAACAACTAGTCCATGTTGTGGACTAGTAACCTGAGAGTGCATGGCTTCACTTCTTCAGTAAGAATGGACCTGGTGTGTGTGTTTAAGTACATCTCATTTTGGCAGACTGATTCCTTCCTTAAGTAGGAACGCTTGAGGAAATTAAACTAAACTCATCTGCATCTGCATCTCCTGCACGAATTGTAATTTAGTTTGTGCAGATTGTAATTTAGTTATCTACTGGCTTTTAGGCTTCCTAAAACCGCCAACATGGTTCCTTGTTTCAAAAATATATTAACATGCATTTATCAGAAATATTTATCTCGAGAGCAAATATGTTGAAAGGGGTATATTTAAATGTTGATTTGTGTGCTTTGTGTTTGGAAAATGTCAACACACTGACAGAGAAACATTGATTGTTGTTGTTGTTGTTGTTCTTTTGAACTTATCATACAAACCCTGGTTGAAGACTGTGCTGCTTGGGGTTCAAACAGCTACTTCAGGCATGCTTATTATGTCTTGGGCACGCTCAGTGGAATTATTGGCCCTCTAGAGCAAGGTTTCCCAAACTTGGGTCACCAGCTGTTTTTGGACTACAAGTCCCATCATCCCTGACCCCTGCTCCTGCTAGGTAGGAATGATGGGAGTTGTAGTCCCCAAACATCTGGAGACCAAAGTTTGGGAAAGCCTGCTGTGCCACAAACTGCTTTTGTAAAACAAATTCCTAGGCTGCAAAAGTGGTTTGCCATGTGTTGTGACGAGGCTGGTCCAAATACATAAATAAATACAAACATTCATACACTGCCGAAGACTCCCTTCGACCTACAGAAATAGCTGGGCTGTTCATTGCCTGTCTTTCTCTTTCAAGATAGGGTGGTCAGAATCCATAGGGTGGTGATCTCCAAATGAAGAGTTGTGTAAACTCAGCTCAGTTCCCCATCTGTCTCTCAGCCAGCCTTCCCTTCTAAAAATAGCACCCCCTTTCTCCCTCCCTATTCTTAGACGGTGCATTAAGTTCAGAGTGTCAAAGCAGGAAGTAGCGGTCAAGTAGGGAAGCAGCCACGGGTACTTCCTTGGGGTTAAAAGTAAGATAGACGTCACGTGTTGGCTAGCGTCTAATCTCGCCTTCCTGCAAAGCCAGTGATTCTTCTCTCCTTGCAATATTAATCGTCCTTGCTAACGCGTGCGCACACTCCTGTTCAATCCGTATTCATCCAGGCAGCTTGATTTTTGTGACAAGATGACACAATAGGAAATTGGCATCCTGCCACATAGTGTGTATAAATCATTGTGCTCTTTCTTTGGTTGGAAAGAGGGTGTGAATGCAGTTGTCAGGAGTATCTGTCTTTCTTCCTGTATACGGATTCTTTCCACGGTTTGTTTGTTTTTTCTAGTGTGCAGTTGGACACAGAATGTACAACTGGGAGGGAAATGTGCAGTTGGAAAGCTGATTATGTGCACTTGGAAAGGGGGGGTATAACTGGACATACATCAGGTCTATGTGCTCATTAACCCCTTAAACAACAGGCAATGCCAGGGACAGCGTATACACATTATTTGGTAAAGTGCACTCAGTTTCCATACTTAAACTGCCCAAACCATATTAAAATGCCTTCCTTTTTCAGCAGAACCACTTCTTCTTAATCTTCAAGCAGGCAACACTTTGTTGCATCCTTGCAACTAAGCTTTAAAGTTAACCTTGGACCTGTCTTGCATCCCGTTCCTTCTTTGGCAGCCAAGTAGCTGGTCTGGGGCAATGTTAGAAACTCAGATATATATATAAACTAGGCGCCAAATGGCTCCTTAAACCAAGGTTGCAGTCACCAAAATGGAATGCCTTGGGCAAGATGGCTCTAAAGTCTTACTTTTCAAATGATGGACTGTGATTGATTCTCAGTTGGCGAGTTCAGATGACAACCTTGAGCTAGGTTAAGAGCTCTGAGAAAGAAGAAAAGTCACTTGATCCAGGTGTACATTGGCAAAATCCAACCTCTCTGTCTTAATGGTGACTCCTCCTGCTCAGGCTGCACAGAAAAAACAATATGGTTCCAGAAATTCATCTGATTGTGCAAATAAAATATAAGTGATAGAATTCTACAGGATGGGGTATTAGTGTGTGAAAACAGTCCTAATCCAATGATCCCCAGATGGTGGAAAGGCCAGGTGCCATCCTGGCACCTGGGCATCTTCACTTGGTTGCAAGTGGTTGAAAGCCAGGTGCAAAATGTGCCTGGTGCCTAAAGGTAAAGGGACCCCTGACCATTAGGTCCAGTCGTGGCCGACTCTGGGGTTGCAGCGCTCATCTCGCTTTATTGGCCAAGGGAGCCGGCGTACAGCTTCCGGGTCATGTGGCCAGCGTGACTAAGCCACTTCTGGCGAACCAGAGCAGCGCGTGGAAACGACGTTTACCTTGCCGCTGGAGCGGTACCTATTTATCTACTTGCACTTTGACGTGCTTTCGAACTGCTAGGTTGGCAGGAGCAGGGACCGAGCAACGGGAGCTCACCCCGTTGTGGATATTCGAACTGCTAACCTTCTGATTGGCAAGTCCTGGGCTCTGTGGTTTAACCCACAGCAACACCCACTTCCCTCCACAGCACCACCCATGTCTAGCACGTTTCAAACACTGTCTGGGCTCCCATTCAGCCAATGGTGGCATATTATAATAGGTGCAAAGATAGAAGTTTCCTGTTTCTGCAAGTAGTCGGGCCGTGCTTTTATTTTTTAGTACAACACTTGCACTTATGAGTCTCTTGATGTTGGATAATGGGGTTTGGCAGCAAACACGCAGCCAAGCACCTGCACAGTGTTTATGTAATTTGGCGACCCTGAAAATAATTTGACCTTGTCCTCAAAGGCACACTCTCAACACACTCAGTGCCCAGAATTTGATCAATGAAAACAGTTGTTGTCATTTGCTTTCCTGAAGGAGTGTTACAGTCACCATTTTTTTATGTCCTTCCTTCTCCCCCAAACTCCGTGAGAGACAGGGAGAGAACTTCAGCTTGGTATGAGAGGCAGAGGAGATCCGGACAGCCACTACTAATATATTTTAATCCCCTCTGGGTTTGCTGAGTTAACTCCTCTGTTTCCTAGTCAGTTTTTTCAGATCGCCCAGGTGAGTCTGAAATAAACCATATAGAAACCCTCTGGGAAAAGCTTTCATTTGTTGGCAACTTGATTCTGCAGACCATCCTTAGAAATAGGAATAATTAAGCGGCGTGTCTTAAATAAAATAAATAAACCCTTCTGTTTGCAGAGCGCACTGAAGACAACTGCTAAGCTGATTCTGGCTCTGCCTTGACTCCACTGAGTCACCTGGCTGAAGGAGCAACTTGTGCAGAGTTTATTCCTGCTTTGGTGCGGGCTTGTTTGTTTTTGAATTCACATGAGACTAAATATCATTTTTCTCATTTGAAAGTATTTTTTGGACCATGATCAGGCTATAGTTCAGAAAATCTGTTGAGATTTTAGCAGGCCTGGCAGTATCGGAATAGGCCCAGGCCACAAACTTGTATCTCACTGGCCTTCAGTTTCTCTAGAGGTCTGGTGTTAATTGGCCTACCTAGTTTGGTCTGTGGGGCCTGGTAGATGTCAATCTGGGAGTCTCTTTAAGCTTGTGCTGCAGCTGCTATATATAAACTGAGAGGAGAAGAGCTGGAGTAGGGAAGATGAAGAACTGGCAAGTGGTTGTCTCCTTCCTTCCTTCCTTCCTTCCTTCCTTCCTTCCTTCCTTCCTTCCTCTCTCTCTCTCTCTCTCTCTCTCTCTCTCTTCAAACTTCAGTTGTTGAATGTAATACGTCCCGGAAGCCCATTCAGTTTCCGAAATGTTTGACAACCGATGCACGGCTTCCAATTGGTTGCAAGAGCTTGCTGTACTCAGCAGAAGCTGCGTTGGACGTTGGCTTCCGAAAAATGTTCAAAAGCCGGAGCATTTACTTCCGGGTTTTAGGCATTTGGGAGCTGAAACATTCCAAAATGGAGCAGTTTGGGAACTGAGGTTTGACACTGTGTGTGTGTATGTGTGATATACATATACATATACACCCCTGATCTCACAAGCACCCAAGCAATAATACCATAAGCAAGGAGCAAAGCACACCTTGTTCATTTGGCTTTTTACACTTGTTATTTTGGGATGTCCAACAGGGAATTTGTGCAACTGGAAAATCTCATTTAAAAAACCAAAAACCTGTTTCTTTGATGTGAAATCCTAAATCTATAGATTTCCCCCCTCTTTTTGAAAGTGCTTTTTGCGAAACATCTGAGGCTTTGGTCTAAAAATAGTAAAACCTGCCATTTGCTGAGACAAATGTGGCAATGTCCCCTTTTTAAAGAAGAAAATGTTTTTCATATCCTCTGGGCAGAACTGTTTTTTCGTGCTTTGCTGTTTACGTGCATAGTTTGAACAAGCAGAAAGCAGAAGTATCAGAGCAACTTCAGACGAAGTGTTCTACCTGGGGACAGAGAACTCTGATAAAACATGCTCTGCGGGTAGGCAATTCCAGACCTGCTTCCTGACCTCTCCACGCAAAGGCAGAAGAACTGGGAAAGACATCTTCTGACCTGAGGCCAATGAAAGCTGCTGACAGTCAAAGATAGTACTAGGCTACTGGATCAATGATCTGGCACAGGATAAGGGCGGGTTGTGTTGTGGAGTTTTGTTTCTTTTGCTGTAGAACTGAGTTGGCTGAAATTAATTTTCAAGGGCATTGACTTGGATTGAGCCAGAAATTTACTCTTGAATGGCCAGTTCTGAAATCATAGAGTGGAAATTAAATATTAACCGTGTTCCCTTTTGCTTCTGGATGCCCCAAACTGCATACCAACAAGCAGGATACACTCACATTTTGTGTGTTTCATCTTTGAACAGGGTGTACTAAAGGAAAGGGATTAGTGCCTTTGCTTACCATACGAAAGACAGACAGACACAAGGCATTTTGTTCGGAAGTTAAACCTTGCAATATATCCCAATACAATGGTACCTCTGGTTGCGAACGGGATCCGTTCTGGAGCCCCGTTCGCAACCTGAGCAGAACGCAACCCGAGTCTGCGTGTGTCGTGATTCGCCACTTCTGTGCATGCGCGTGACATCATTTTGAGTGCATGTGCAAGCAGTGAAACCCGGAAGTAACCCTTTCCGGTATTTCCGGGTCGCTATGGGACACAACCTGAAGCAAACACAACACGAGGTATGACTGTATATCACGGTGTCGGAAAGGTGGGAGGAAGAAGGCGGTTGCCCCCCCGCCCTCGGCAACTGGCCACACAGACAATCAGCAGCATCATGCGCAGCTTCTGCCGCTTCATGGTGAGGGTGGGCTGCACAGCCCCGGGCAGAGCGCATCTGCAAGGGCACCTCATGGCAACGCAAACACGGACCCCTGGAGCGCCGCCAGCCTCCCTGGAGCTCTCATCTTGCAAGTGGTGGCTACCAGGAGCTACCCTCTGGAATGTCACGCAAGGCACAGGAGGCAGCTCTGTTCCACCTGGGTGTAGCTCAGCACCTGGCATGAGGAGAAAGGGAGTGAGGAAGCAGCCGCTTGCAGGACCAGAGAAAGAAGCAGAGGTGCTGGCTGGCTGGCAAGCCTTACTTGAGTCTTGGGCTCCCAAGGCTGGCGGCTGGGCTGAGGGAGGAGTTGGCAATCATTGGGCAGCCTTGCATGGCGCCTGGGAGCGAAGTGCGCAATGCTGGCTGCGCCCAGGGGGAGCGGGGGTTCGCGACACATTGCCTGCCCCAAAACTCTGAAATCGCGATCTCAACTTTAGATCAGTTTTGGACGATGAATCGATACATGACTCAGCTCTACTCGTAGCACTAGAAGTCGGGGAGATCCAACAGAGATTCAGGACAGACAAATGAAAGTCATTATTCACACAGCTCTTGGTTTTAATTCTCTCCCACAAGCGGCAGTGATAGCCACCAGCCCAGATGGCTGGGTTATTTTAAAGGATTAGACAAAGTCATGGAGGAGAAGGCTCTCAGTAGCTGCTACCCCTGATGGTAATTTGCTTCTGAATACCATTTGCTGAAAACCGCAGAAGGAGAGGGTTCTCTTTCACCTGGGTCCTGCTTGCAGCCTTCCCATAGGCATCTGGTTGGCCACTGTGAAAAAAGGATGCTGGACTGTATTGGCCAGGGGTCAGCAAAATTTTTCGGCAGGGGCCGGTCCACTGTCCCTCAGACCTTGTAGGGGGCCAGACTATATTTTGGAAAAAAAAATATGAATTCCTATGCCCCACAGATAACCCAGAGATGCATTTTAAATAAAAGCACACATTCTACTCATGTAAAAACACACTGATTCACGAACTGTCCGCGGGCCAGATTTAGAAGGCGATTGGGCCGCATCCGGCCCCCGGGCCTTAGTTTGTCTACCCATGGCATTGGCCATTGGCCTGATCCAGCAAGCTCTTCTTATGTTCTTAAGTGAGGCTTATTAGGGCAGTATAAAAGAACTGAAACAGCTAGCCCTGCCCATATTTTATTCTTGGAGTTCGCTGAAAGATCAGCATATGAGAATGATTCCCTACAGTTGTTATATACTGCCCAGTCTGTGACACTAATCAGAATTATTCTCCAGTCAGAAGTTTTTTAAAACTTTTCCGCGCTCATGAATGACTGTGGCCCGATTTCTAAGAGATAATTTCTCATCTTCTCAAAGGAAGAAGCGTTGTCATTTGACGGCCATCTAAAGAATTTTTTTTGTTGGGCTGTTTCATTTAGTCTTTTCTGCCCTCACAGGCACGTTAAGACACTTTGGCGTAAAGTGGTACATTCAAAACAATTAAAAACCAGTCAATAGCTTCTTAATAAATCACTTTGCTTCTGGAATTGACACTTCTGTGAAATGCTCTCCTTTCAGTCCACGCTCAGAGAGCCTGAGCTTTGTTTACTGCTCCTTTTCTTAAGTCGATATTGAAATGGCGTGCTGTAAAATAAAAGCTGGTGTCATGGCACTTCTTTATAAATCATGTTCAGAGTGGCATATTTCTGATAATTACTGTGATAGGACTTGAGGACCCGCGCAGTAGGATGCTGTGAAAGCTTTTTACTTAGGAAAGGGTGACTTTTCTCCTCCTCCCCACTTGCTGCTTGTCAGGAATGTTTCGTGTAAACGAAGTTTTTCCTGCTGTTTGCGTCTTCTTCGCCCTGAGATTAACCAGAGTTATTGGCGTGTTCCACTTTATAGCCCATTATAATCTTTGATCCTCAAGCCGGTGTTCCACTAATCCGTATCACAGCTGCACTCAGCCTTTCTTGTAAGTAGTAATTACTGTTTCCGTGTAACTAAGCTATTCACGCCGTACTATAGACTCAAAGGCCTGCTCTGAAGATGAAACTTCCTAAAATTATTGATTGAATTTGTTTCCCATTCTTCCTCCCAAAGGAGTCCAAGGCAGCAAATGTATATACAGTTTTAAAACAAAACCAAAATGCTCTAAAAACACCTGAAAGCAGTTGCAATTGAAAACAGACTTCCAGCAAATGATTTCAAGATTCCCAGGAATCGTAGTCTTCAACCACCAAATGTCTATTTTTCTAAACAAATCACATGTCTCAGGGCGATAAAATCACAATATAAAAACACAGAATGTAAACAAGAATGTTTTCAAATTCCTCCTGAAAGTTAATAATGATGGAGACAGGCACACCTCACTAGGGAAGGCATTCCACAACCATGGGACCACCAATGAAAAGGCCCTGTCGTGGGGCAGTTCCAACCAGGCAGCTCTGGTGGCCCCACATCACAGAATTGTAGAGTTGGGAGGGACTGTGAGGATCATCTAGTCCAATCCCCTGCAATGCAGGGATCTTTCACCCATAGTTGGGCTCAAACCAACAACCCTGAGATTGAGAGTCTCATGTTCTACCAACTGAGCTGTCCCAGGCCTCACCTGCTGATCATAGAGGCCATGACAGTTGGCATAGAAAAAGGTACACTATTGGGTCCCAAGCCATTTGCGGCTTTATATTCTAGGATTAACACGTTTCATGTGGCCTGGTAAGACATTGGTTGAAGGCATTTCAAATGTTCTTGCAATCCGCCTCCCCGAGGGTGGTGGAAATAGAGCAAAGATGGAACTCTGGTTTCTCCTGATAGGAGTTTAGACAAACACAACCCAAATACTATCAACTCTTCAGCTCTTTGCCTCCCGCTCTCTTCCTGGCCTAAGTTCCTGCCTTGGATACCTGTTTCAGTTTCATAAGTTTGTGTCCACGTAGTGTTGCATATTTGCATTTAGTAAATCTTGATTTGGGGGAGGTGGGGGTTGAAAATGATGTAACATTTTGGTGGCCATACTTATAAATATTGTGTTCTCTCCAACTAAGTCCTACTCGGAGAGGACACACTGAAATGAATGAACCTAAGTTAGTCATGTTCATTAACTTCAATATGAGCACGCTTGATTGGAGCCAAATCCTTCCTCATCAAAGCTCGGCACGTAAACATTGGTTATCTTGCAGCCAACATGGTGCCCTCCAGGAGTTACTGGACTACAAATCCCACCATCCATGACCATTGGCCGTACTGGCTGGGGCTGATGGAAGTTGGAGTTCAACAACATTATGCTGGCTCAGTGCTGTCCCCCCTGGCTCAGGATATACCTGTTGACTTCTGCTCTTGCTTTCCTGTGACTTAACAGTATTAGCAGACTGCCACTGGGTATTTCTTTCTGCACCTTTCTCTCCTAGCTGTGTTTGATGGGCACCCTTGTTTTCTTGATCAAAATTATTTGAAAGTTGCAGTCTTTCTGAGCCAGTCTTGCTTAGGAGTTGATTGGGGCCACAGTGGCCACTGAAGACACTACACAGGTTGGGGTACAGCATGTGCCTGGATAGCTCAGTTGGTTAGAGCATGGCGTTGATAACGCCAAGGTTGCAGGTTTGATCCCTGTATGGGACAGCTGCATATTCCTGCATTGCAGTGAGTTGGATTAGATGGTTTTCAGAGTCCCTTCCTACTCTGATTTTATGATTTCTATGTTTACACTGTAACAAACAGTTGGTTAAGCTGTGACTCAAGATCCTGATTCCTCCTCACTCACCCTAGTTGAAATTGGCTCTTTGTATAGGAGGATTAAAAGCCTGAGATTTGGGGGCTAATCCTACTAAATGCAGCTGTCTCTGATCCTATTAATTGGCTTCTGTAGCCTGGGAATGCTAACAGGTATGCAAGGTTTCGAGGCTGGAGTAGTAATATTAAATAACAACTCCTGGCTTTGCTTTCTTGCATCCTCATGCTCCACAGTCATCAGCAATTGTTCAGCTGTTGTTTCTTGGTAGTGTTAAGCTGAATGAGATCACTTGCGCCTTGGTAGGTTTATTGAATCACACACTCTCTCGCCTCCAACCCTGTTGGAGGTGATCATTCATTTCCCTCACCGCTTAAGACCCGCTTGATGCTCTTCCAGATGTTGTTGGACTACAACTTCCATCATCTGTTGGCTGGGGCTGATGGGAATTGTAGTCTTGAAACATCTGGAGGGCAGCGGAGAAGACAGCTCAAGACCATGTGATCCCTTCAAACCCTTCACTAGCTGCTGCCTTGCCCTCTTAATTTTTAAAGCTAATCACAGCCCAGCTCTCACAGCCCAATATTTATTCATCCACAGTCTGTGCTCTTCAGACTCATCTACCTTTGTTGGACTAGACGGGTCTCTGGTAGGGCGGTTCCTATGACAGGGTGGGTGATTGAGGAGAAGGCTATCAATGACTACAACTCATGACGGCTGAGATTATCTCCATTGTTGGCGACATTGAGTCTCTGAATGATAGTTGCGCAGGGTCACAAGTGGAAGGGGGGTGTCGTTGCATCAGGTTGGCCACTGTGTGAACTTGGGTGCTGGACTAGAGGGACCTTTGACATGAATCCAGCAGGGCTCGTCTTAGGTTCTTACCTTTCCCCTTGTTTCTCCATATGGCTCCTCACCTCTTTCAAAGTCTGTTCTTCCATAAAGCCTCGCCTTACCCAAAAGTCTTAATCACCACCTGAAACAAAAGCTGACATCTCCCAACCTCTCCAGGCACCACTAGCAGATCTAGATTGTACACTCTTTGGCACAGCACCCTGTTACTACTACTACAAAGCGGCCCTGTATGTCAAAGGGCTGGTATGAAGTTCTTTGTATTGTTAATAGAGCATTTTCCACCTGCATTGTTGATTTCAGGACCAAACTAGGCTGTGTCTACATAGGGGGAGCATACATGGCTCTTCCCCCAACCCCCATGGAAAAGCAATCTTTGAGGAGACAAATAGCGGGAAGAGAAAGGGTTAAATATCCTTCTCACCCCTCCCTCCACAGCTGCTTTTTGTCAGGGGTCAGGAAAGGAACCCAGTACTGTACACTTAACTGATAAGCTTGCTGCATAATGTCCCCTTCTGCTCTCACTAACATGGCGAAATCTTGATCGGCTTTTAAGTTCAGCTTAATTTTTTTTTTTTTCATTTTCATCTGGGGTTTTTTCCCTGATTCTTGAGGAACTCAGGTTTATTTACATCTTCAATATTTTGTAAGTGTTGACAGTGTGCAGAATGCTTTTTCAAGAGTCCTTATCCTAGATGCTGTCTCCTGCCTTCATCCTCCAGCTACAAAATTGGGGAGCTGGCTCAGCTAGAACTGGATCTGGTTTTTCTTGTTCTTCTTCAGAGGTTTACTCATCCTCCTATACTACTTCCTGTTTTTGTCTATTTGACAGTGTTGGTTTCCCCCCCTCCCCCAACCTTCCTACACTGCCACTCATGGTTTTAATAAAATCACTCAAGTCAAACTTTCAGATTTCAGGGAATTGTTTCTGCATGCACTGAGCTGCCATGGATTTTCCTCCTGGCACCTCTGTTCTGGTATATGTTCTAGTCCAAGCACAGGCCCCATTTGCTCCATATATTTAAATCAGTCTCTAACCACTTTAAATAGTTACGACTTTCCCCAAAGAACTCTGGGAACTGTAGTTTTGTTAATGGTGTTGGAGGTTGCTAGGAGACCCCTATTCCCCTCACAGAACTACAATTCCCAGAGTTCCCTGGGAAGAGGACTTGAGTGTTAAACCACTCTGAGAATTAGAACCTGCACCCTGTTTGTTAACAGCTTTAATAATATTAATGACTGAAAATTGTAAAGTTTCATTACTCACTTCTCAGAAAGATTGGCTTAATAAAGTTTGGGATTTGGCTATAACGTCAAAAAACAAATTATCTAAGTATAAGAATTCCAAGTGATATGGAAGTCAATTATGGGAAAACTGGTTGCACCTCATACATTTTTGTCAAGAAAATAATTACCTCCCGCAATGCAAATTCAAGTAGGCTTTGAGTTTTGTTTCATTTTTGTTAATGGTAATTTTATGTTAAGGGATATTTCCTTGTAGAGTATTATTTCTGAAGTATTTTTCTCTGGAGCAGTTTTCCTTATAATTGTTAAGAATTGTCAAATGGTTGGGTAAAAATGTAAAAATACAGATTCAAGCTACAAAAGCTGAGGCGGCCAGAGACCATCTTGGCTTTAAGACCTGGAAGACCTGCCCCCTGCCTTGTGGCTTTCCCCCTTCTGGCCTAGAAAGGCCCTGACATACTCCAACTGCAAAAGCTGAACAGATGCTTAAACTGCAGTATTGTTTAGTGGGGTGCTGTTGGGTTTTTTGTTGTTGCTGGTGCTGCTGTTGATTTTTTTTTTTTATCTTTCTTTTCAGCTCTTATTTTGATTTATGTGGCAATTGTCCAGTTTTGTCAATTTTTATATTTATTGTTTATAGCTTCTGCAATTATGTATCCCCCCCGTAAGCTGCTTTGACCATGGTTTTAACTGTGGAAATACAGTGTACAAATACAGTGGTACCTCAGGTTACATACGCTTCAGGTTACAGACTCTGCTAACCCAGAAATAGTACCTCGGGTTAAGAACTTTGCTTCAGGATGAGAACAGAAATTGTGCTGCGGCGGCAGCGGGAGGCCCCATTAGCTAAAGTGGTGCTTCAGGTTAAGAACAGTTTCAGGTTAAGAACGGACCTCCAGAACGAATTAAGTACTTAACCCGAGATACCACTGTAAAATGATTGTGATGATAATGAGAGGCACTACAGTGGCTAGCCCTGGTCAAAGAACAAGCTTTTAGCTACAGCTCATAGTTTGCCCAGAGTAAGATATGTCACAATATTGCAATTATACCATCCTCTGCATTGCTGTTGTAAGCCAACTTGAATAAAAACGTCTTGCACCACCAGTGAAAGATGCATAGGCTGCAGCTTTGGCAAGTCTCCAGAGAAGAGAATTTCAATGGAGAGGGGCAGCCACTGACCACCTCTTTCTGCAAACTTCTTATGACTCGGTGTATAGATCCCGATGGTATACTTGAACTTAAAGGTCATGCTGGTCTCAGGTTGGTAGGGGCTTCATGATGACTTTGTGGAATGTCTCGAATGCAAAAAACTTAAGGGCGGGTCTGAACTCCTTGACTAACCCGACTCTCTTGTTTTCCCAGGTCACTAGAAAAAGAGTATGGCTCAAGAAACCAACCATAGCCAAGTGCCTATGCTTTGTTCTACTGGGTGCGGATTTTACGGAAACCCTCGTACGAATGGCATGTGTTCGGTATGCTATAAAGAACATCTTCAACGGCAGAATGGTAGTAATGGTAGAATTAGCCCACCAGGTGAGTTCAGATCTCCAAAATGTGTCAGGGTTGACTTCTAGATGCACAAGCCCATGTGGCTGCGGTAGGGAACCTCCAGTTTGCTGGTCAGTTTGGTCCATAAAGCCATCTCTCTCCCCCCCCCCCACTCTCCCAAACCAATCAGCTGACGTCACTGGGTGACATCAGGCGATGGGCAGGTTGTGGGGTTCACTCCTGCCAGGTGCTGCAGGTAACATAGAGGAACTTTAGCCACATCGTGGTGTTTCCGTGTGCTTTGGCTTCCATCACGGTGTTCTGTTGCACCAGAAGCTGTTTAGACATGCTGGAAAAATAATAATAATAATAATAATAATTATTATTATTATTATTATTATTTATTATTATTTTGTATCCCGCCCATCTGGCTGGGTTTCCCCAGTTACTCTGGGCAGCTTCCAACAAAATTAAAAGCACAATGAAACATTAAACATTAAAAACTTCCCTAAACAGGGCTGCTTTCAGATGTCTTTTTAAAGTCAGGTAGTTTTATTGCCTTGACATCTGCTGACATCACAGGGCAGGCGTCACTACCAAGAAGGCCCTCTGCCTGGTTCCCTGTCATGGCAAAATAATGGGGGTGGAGGCACTGTCTGTGGGCAAACGCCGGCTCCCTCAACCTGAAAGCGTGATGAGCACTGCAACCCCATAGTCGCCTTTGACTGGACTTAATCGTCCAGGGGTCCTTTCAGGATATAAGTGCATGGGTCAGATAATTGACAGGTGGGTGATCCCTACCAACTTGTCAGAGTTGGCCCACAGGGTGGCGGCAAGATAAAAATCTGGCCCACCAAGGCCCAAAAGATTCCGCACTCCTGCAAAGATCTCGTGACCTGTCCAAGACAGCTGGGATTTCCGCTTGGCCTGTGTATGTCGAATGGGCCATGCTAAGACTGCCTTCCTTTGTGTTGCAGCAGGCAGTTGCTAATTGTAGAACGGGAGAGAAAGAGAGAAGGAAAAGAAGAACTGTGACTAATTGTGTGTGGCCTGTAGTATCACCAAACAGATTATGATTCAGCTTCAAATGGAACATTAGGCCTACACAGTTTTAACAGGGGGGTTTTTTTGTCAGTATAGTCTAAGGGTCATTCTTGCAGCTCGTATTTTACTTGTGGTAAAGTATTGCAAGCTTAGTCTGCCCGGCACTGCCGTAAATAGCTGTAGAGCAGGAGCGGGGAGAAGTGTTCAGCCTGAGGGCTGCTTTCCCTTCTGTGCAGTCTTCCAGGGGCCACATGCCAATAGTGGGCAGAGTCAGAGGCAAAAGTGACCTGAGTGTGAATCTTACCTTTGTACAGCAGGCTCATAGGAACCAACTCCTAGGGGGCAAGGTCTCTTCAGCCCCTAAAAAAATATATTTGAGGGGGCCAGCCAGTCGTCCTCCCCCCCCCCAGTTGATGGTCATTGCCATTCAGCTGGTGTGCATGTACTGCGTCTTGGCGATCGATTATGTGGGTTACCTGCTCCCCCAATATTTTATTCAAGTTGGCACCCTGTCCTCCATCCAGGCCAACTGCATTATTAGAGTATTAAGTGCACATTCCAGACTGGCAGGAAGGCTGCAAGGTGGGGCTGGTGAGAGAGGTCTTGAGGGCCAGGTACAGAGGTCTAAGGGGCCGCATTTGGCCTCTGGTTCCAAAGTTTCCCATCCCTGCCATATTGAGGGACTGGTTTGTTTGTGAGCCAAAACCGGCCAATGTAGGAAGGGATAGCTATGTTGAGGAGAGAGAGAAAAACAGGTGATCTGGAAACAGCTGCTGCCAAATTAAAACGGCAACACGCGACTTGCAGAACCTCCCATTACACTGTTGACCTTCCTGCCAAATAGCATGTTGCACATCATTTAGGATAGTGCAACTTTTCCAGGAAGCGACCATGAATACTTTCTTAACTTAGGCCACATCCACACCACCTGTTTAAAGCTCTATGATTCATTAGTGCAAAGCCATGTCAGAATTACTTAAAACAGCAGCCCTAAAAGTATGGCCTTATCTGCACTATTCACTTAAAGCAGTATCGTAAAGCCAATCCCCCATGAATTTGTCTGATCCTCTTTTAAAACCGTCCAAGCTGTTGGCCATCGCTGCAGTAAATTCCGTTGTTTAGCTATGTGTAGTGTGGATTGATTATCGTCCCCCGAAGAGGTATTCTTTGTGTTTTTAAAATATCAAATTTTATCTTACTTGAATTTTAAAAACACATTAAATTCAAAGGCACAATTGCCATCTCTTGTAGTTGGGCATATATAATTGAATTGTAGTCCAACCCCTGCAATGCAGAAATATGCAGCTGTCCCATAGGGGGATCGAACCTGCAACGTTGGCATTATCGGCACCCTGCTCTAAGCAACTGAGGTGTGGTTAATAACTTAGGTGTAGATTTCATTCTGTCCTGAAATCATCACAGCCTAAAGTCTCCCCCAGCCCTAAGATTGCAACATCAAGCCTATGGTGTCCAGTTGTCTTCTAGCGTGGCCAATTGCTGTCTTAACACGAGTGCCTCTTCTTTCAGCAACTTCTGTTAGTAGCCTAACTGAGTCTTTACCAGTTCAATGCACTGAAGGCAGCATCCAGGAAACTTCATCAACACTAGATTCTACACCTGTACCACCTATGCAGCCAAGGTAAACGTTGCCATCCTGTGTATGTGTGTGTCAAAGGCCTATGTGGAATTGTTACCATAATGTTAATTGCGGCATTTTCTATTTTGGGGACAGAATGGTATCTGCATGAATGAGAGCATTCTCCCTTTTTTGGATTGGGAGTGCTGCACTATAGCTGTCTGTGATAGTTTCGTTAATGTATCTGGGGACAGAGCAGGAGCCCGTCTTTCTACTCCCTATAATAGCAAAACTCAGGTGCTGAGTGCTGATAGTTACTTAGACGGAACAGGAAAATGTGAGGGAGGCATTGCCATACTCAGGTGTGCTTTGAGGTTTGTAAAAGTACCCAGATTTGCCGGGGTGCTCCCCAAAGATGGCCCCATACAGATGTTGACTGGGGAAGATCTCAGCTTAAAACTTGTTGGAATGGGCAATGGCACAGCAAAATCTGCACCTCAATGTATGACCTAAATGCTTGTAAGATAAGCATTTGCACTTTGAATTGGAAGCATGCCAGTGAATCTGCTTTGGAGCTGGCAGCTCTGGTCCCAGTACCTGTCCCCAGTTTCTGAACAGTCTTTCAAAGACAGTTATATTATTTTCAGAGCTCTGTGCTAAATATACAAGATAAACACAGTGGAGGCTAGTCCGTGGGGGTAAATGTGACACTGCCTTCATCCACCCATCAGCTGACCATCTTCTTAAATTACAAGCAGTCCAATGGGTGGCAGCACTTGTCTTTGGACAAATACTTTGCTTCTGATGATTTTATTCGTTTTGTAATTTTGTTTCTGCCCTGCCTTTCCTTCGAGGAGCTTAAGATGACAACCGTGGCTCCCTTTCCCTGTTTATCCTCACGCCAGCAGAGAGAGAGAGAGGAACTGACTCCAGGTCACTTAGCAGCATCATGGCCCAGTAGCATCTCGAACCCTGGTGTCTATAATATCAAGTTGCCTTTATAAGCAGTTGAAACAGTTGCCTGCCATAAGCAAATATTTCATGTGCTAGTTATGGCAAAGCCTGTACCACTTTCTAAAGAAATTCTCTCCCTGCCACCCCGCTTCTAGCCCTGTGTCAAGCCCATCATCACTCTTAGCAGAATCTGTAGCAACATGTGAAGTGGAAAGTACAGACATAGTGGACAAGGCAGGACCTGAAAGAGAAGATGTCCAAGGTTAGTATATGAACTAGTTGGATGCCTTCACTGTCTTTGTTTATGCTTTTTTGGAATGCCTTGAAACACGAAGAGAAAACATACATTGTTGTCCTATTTGATCTACTGCTGGTTATCAATAACTCTGCAATGCCAATTGTCAAAAACTGTAGAGGCCAGAACTGAAAAGAAGAGACTTGAATTGTACACTGGCATTTCCCAGTGAGCTTGCTGACAATTGCATCTCCTTGAGAGTGGAGAGAATCTGTAAGCACTTAATAATTTGTCACAGAAGTATAAGGCAACATGAATGTGCCAGGATTTCTCACCTCCCCCCCCCCGAAAAAAATACTACTGTTTAAGCATTTTGGAAAGAGGTAAATAAAGCAGTTGGGTGAGCAGCTCTGCATGACCAGAAATTTAATCTTACTGGTTTCGGACTCCAGTAAATCCCATCTTTTGTCTACCAGCCCCTTTTGATTCCAAAGCTTGAGTGTGTTTGTTTATCTTGCTATATTCAGTCATATACTGCATATCCAGATTAATGCCATGGACATGAATATTTCAGCCATCCAGTTCTTATCTCGCTTAATTTGAATCCACCCTGTGGCTTTGCAAAGAAATCACCTATATGTGTGAAGCTGAATTTCACTGCAACAAGCCTAACAGACTTTAAAGTTTCTTGTCAGTTGTGTGGCAAGTAATGCAGTTATGCAAAAGTACCTGTGTTAGTCTTTTGCTGAAAGAGAGTCCTGGGACTTATTATGACATGAGCTTATGCAGGAAAAAAATAAAAATCTTGCCACAATAGATTTTTTTTTAAATCAGCATGGTAACATATAACTCCTTTGCATGTGGGTTTTTTAAAGTGACATTCAAGGAGATTCCCCTTTAAAATTGCTATATGTATTGTTCATGGAACTGAGCTTTCATTGACAGATGTTGGGGCATCCTTGTGCCCTTTGGGCACAGATAACAGTGGAGAGTCTGGGCCCCCAAAACCTGCCTTTGAGCATTCTAAAAACAGATTGTGCTCAGTTTCATCTTTTAGGGGGTTTTTTTTGCACAGTGACTCTAAACCATGTCATTAATACAGTTAACAATGTGATCCTTCCTACCTAGAAGTGAGTCTCACTGTGTTCAGGGAGACTTACCCCCACGTGAAGCGTGCCTAAGATTATTTGAGTGTTCCTGAAATTCAGAAACACAAGCAGCAGTGCTCTTTCTCACACACATTCTGGGAAGACGCAGTGAAATGACATAAGCACAGCATTACTCAGCTCATGCACCCATCTCTGTGTACTCATTTCTGCCATGGGGGTAGCTGTTGCAGATGGCTTGCCAGTTAAGCTGGATCTCAGACACACACTTGACAGCTAGGGCCTTGAGATAAGAAAAGGGGTATTAGACGAGTGCTGTGTGTACTAGAGTAAGCGAAAGCTTTATCTGTATTTTCCTTTGGTCCACTCCCAGTATAACATAGCAGGGTTTCTTCCTTTCTTAAGAGAAGCCCTTGTGGGCTCCCCCTTGTGCTCATTGGGCTACTGATCACATCTTCTGCCTTTGGTGGGGGTTTTTTTTTGTTTGTTTCATTGTCCTTCTTTTAGCTAAGCAATACCTGCCCTTTTGGTTCTGTGGTCTGGGCTCTGATTTGCTGCATATTCAAAACAGAGCACTGGTGTGGGGTTTTAAAAGAAAACACTACACTGAGGTCAGAGGAAGGGGCCTTCTACCAGGTCTAATAATTTGTCCCCAAGAGCCTGCCATTGTCTGTTCTGACTGGCAGTGACTCCAGGATCCCAGGCAGGGATTTTCTCATTTTTGACTGAAGAGTCCATGGATTGAACTTGGGAGCTTCTTGATGCAAAGCATGTACTCCACTACTGAGCAGTGGTCTCTTGCCTGTATAGAAATGTGGCCACTCACTGGCTTGAGCCACTTCTGGGTGGGCAGGGGGAAGAGCCTTAGCTGCAGCTGAGCTTTCTTCCTTGCTAAAACCAGCTGTGTTTGTCTATGTGAATGTGGCATAACCCCCTTTTCTGTTTGGAGCCATCTAATTCTCAGGGTGTTGTATTGTGTGATACCACATCTGTAAAAGAGATGTGAGCTGGGTCTCCTAGCCATAGAACGGATGGTGCACTGTGAGCATGACCACTGACCAAGGGTGATGGAAGTTGTAGTCTGACTACATCTAGAAAGCACCACATTGAGTGATGCTGCTCCAGACCCTCTCGTGTGCTTGCCAGTTTCTCGCGGAGTGAAGGTGGGATGTAAACCCTGATGTGAAATATAAATGAAGGGGGCACAAAGCCTAAACAGAATGGAACAAAGTTGCTAAAATGCAGTGCCGTATATATATATTCTTTGTTTATATCGGGGATCGGCAAGGTCTATCTTGCCTGGGTCAGATTGGTCCCGCGGAGATTCCTCCGTGGGCTGGATTATGTCCGTGCCTGCGATTTTCAGCATCTGTGTGTGCACAGACGTGATTTCCAGCGCCGCGGAAGCAAGTCCCTGCGCTGCGCTGTGCCGGTATAGCGCAGCGCGAGAGCGGGCTCCTCGGTTCGGGGGTGGCTCGTGGGCCGGTCAAACAACCTCCATGGGCCACTTCCGGTCCATTGGCCTTAGGTTACTGACCCCTGGTTATATGTTAATCCAAGTCATGACTAGTCAAGTCTCTGTTGGTGAACAGAGAAACCATAAAATGGACTGTATCTCAAGATAAATAGATGATTTGAAGATGTAATGCGATTCCAAGACATCTGCTGAACCCTTTAGTTGGTGGAAAGCTCGCCTGTATGAAATTTTGGTATGCCAGGAGTTCTCTCCACAATCCACGAAAGGACACTACAGGGTATGAATCTATGCTTTCCCATTAGAATATATTCCCCCAGTGGCTGGTTTCTCCTATTATATTTTAAAGATACAACTCATGCGTAGCATCAAGAACTGAAAGTACTGATAATGTGTTTTACTTGGGGAGCAAATGCTCACATGAGTTGGAATCGTATATTTGAGCAACTCTTTTACGAATTAGAAAAGAGAGGTATAAGTTTTAAAAATATAAATATATATTCAAATTTATTTGCCTGTAATGCTTGGATATATCTGTGGATCTAAAGCTACATAGTTTGGTGCAGTGAAATGTGGATTGTGTGAGTCTGTGTAAAATTCAATATGTGGGAAATAGCTTGGACTGCAGTTCCGTCCATACTTACTGCTATGAGCTTTCTGCGGTTGCAGTTTGGGATAGCACAAGGCTCCTTCTCCTAACCATAGCTCAATGGTAGAGCACATGTTTTGCGTTCAGAAGGTCCTAATTTCAATCCCTGGTATCTCCAGTAAAAACAGGGGATCAAGGAAGAAAGATCTCTTTATCTCCCTGAGACCCTAAATAACCCGTGGCCTGGCTAAAATGTTCTACTAAGCCAAACCACAGTTTAGCACGAATGTGTGGACTCTTGGAGGTTGTGACTGCTTTGCTTTTTCCCAGTTGTTCTGTTCTGATGTGCCTTGCTAAACTGTGGCTTGGTGACCCAGCTGAGCCTTTGCTCATAGTTCAGTTCTCTCTAGACTACCAAGCCGTCACCAGGGTTTGTCCTGTGGTTTACGGCTCATGGACAATTCCAGGAGAATTAAACCATGAACCTGGTGGGGACAGAATGCTAAGCCAAATCATGGCTTAGTGCAGCAGCAGAATCACCAGGGGGAGGAGCAAAGCAACCTCAGTTTCCCTTCTGAGAACCTGTACATTTCTGCTAAACCATGGTTAGCCACATGCCACTGGCAATTGAAGTAGATAATACTAGCCTAGATTGACCAATGGTTGGACCTGGTAAAAGGCACCTTCTTTCACACAGTTGGACCCTCTAGCCCTGTGCTGACTGACTGGTGAGTAATCACTCTCCAAGGTCTCAGAGATATTTGCCTGCCTTCCTACCTGTAATTTCTTTAGCTGGAGTTGGTAAGGATCAGAGCTTGGGCTTATGCATCCCCTAATCAACTGCCCCCACCCTCACCCAAAATCCCCGAAGTTCGGCACTTAGGAATCCTCATCCTTAATATGCATGAATTGATAGATATCCTTGGCTATGGCCCCGGTGTGGATTTTCTGAAAGGGAAATTTATTGTCTTTCCCCCAACCCCAGTTAGCACAAAGCAATTTCTCACATGCAGCTGACCTTCGAGCTGCACATATTGGGGATTTTGCTTTGGATAGGAAGCCATTACAGTCATACCTTGGTTGGCGAACGCCTTGCGACTTGGAGCGTTTTGGCTCCTGAACGCTGCAAACCCGGAAGTGAGTGTTCCGGTTTGTGAACATTCTTTGGAACCCAAATGTCTGATGGGGCTTCCTATTGGCAACAGGAGCTTCCTGCAGCCAATCAGAATGTTGGTTTCTGAACGTTTTGGAAGTCGAACAGACTTCCAGAACAGATTACGTTTGACTTCCGAGGTACCACTGTACTAACTTTCCAGTGTGTGTCCATGCATTTATTCAGCACTTATAGGGACAGGTAAAATAGGAAAATCTGAAAGCCACGTGTAGATTTAGCCATGGAGAATAGCTTTCTGTGTAGTGGGGATGAAGAGAAATATTTTTTGTGTCATTTAAAATATTTGTATGCCGCAATTTATCAAGGGGATTTAATGCATGAAGAAGAGCAGGAAGGACTTTTTGCATACCTCCAGACCACAAGAGCTGTCTGCCTGAGGGCCCCCATGTTGCTTCATGACATTCATGCGTATTGCATTTCTGATATCCTCCCCAGTTTCCATTGCTCATTCAGTTGCAATTACCTCTTTGCTAGAAGAATTGTCCTTCTGAATCCCTGCACAAAGGAATTGATCCTACTGTAGTTCAGAAAGGAGGCAGGGGGGACCACTTGATCAAACTACAGGGTGGGAAAACTTCGTTCATATTTTTATGTTTAACTTTCTCCCATCTACACTCCCAACACTTTTCGTGTCCTCTGTTCCCAGCGGTAACCAAGCAGATCAAAATTGCATCCCTTGCTAAGCAGTCCTCGCTCGCCACCCTCACCCTTGATGGCTTTGCACGCAGAGTCGATCAGCCCTGCGCTGCTGTAGCCCTCGGGTGCAAGGAACTGTAGGAGTGGGTGGGTCCATTCTGAACAATAAACGAATGAAAACCACTTTCAAAACTGACTACGCAGCATGTTTGTGTGCGTGTGTGTGTTTTCTAAAGAATAAAAATACATACCTAAAATACATGTCCCGTTGAATAAATAGAACCAACATCAGTGGACCTTGCCGAAACAATTTCAATAGACAGTACCGGAGAGGAATTGTCGATGGATAACTCAGATTTACCTGACACTACCAGGGGCTCAGAAACAGAGTGTGATTATGATGCAAGCATAGAAACTAATATAGATGATCCCGATTTCCCGGATGAGAACTCGAGAGTGAAAACGAAGAGGCGCGATACAGATTTAACACTAAACACAGTAGGTAAGTGAGTTTCCTTGTTAACGTAGGTTATAGCAGTGATTCCCAAACTGGGCTGGGGCAGGAAGCAAGTGTGTGCCACGAGAGGGGCTGGAAAATGAACCTTGGTTAAAACGAGTGCCCAAACCAGGTGCATTCGCTCTGTAGGGATGCCCTCTTCCCCAGCAATGACCTCTATCAGGGGTGGGGAACCTCACCTTTGCCCTTTCCCCAGGTTGCACCCCTTGCCCCGTGCTTTCCCCCGGCTGATATGTGTTCCGAAACTGTGATGGTGTCTCTGCTTGTCTAAATGGAGAAGAGGCGGTGCATGGCTGGGATTCGCACTGCCGCACTAAGATCACATCCATTACTCTATCCACTTTTGCCTGTGGCCTCACCCACTGTCAGCATGCGACTCCCAGAAGGTTCCTCACCCCAATCTACACCCCCACACTGTTTCTGCCACTCTTATTGGCAGAGATATCATCCGAAAGAGAGGGTATAAGGAAACACCAAAATTCCCTGACAGCACCTTGCAATGCAGCAGAGAAGGCAACAGGTGAATCATAGAAATGTCACAGCTGCCAAGACAGCATCCTGGGTCCCTACCCTGCATCCGGGGTGAAAGGGGGCGCTGGGTGCAATTTTAGCTGTGCTCTCTGGCAGTCATGAAAAAGAGGCCCGCACTGTTCGTCTAAAACAGGTGTGGGATGAACCTCTGGCCCTCCAGATGTTACTGAACTACAACTTCCATCAGCCTCAGCCAGGGATGATGGGAGGTATAGTTCAGGAGCATCTTAGACCACACCTGGTCTAAAAGCTGCATGAGAAAAGGAAGCAGCAAAAGAATGAGACTTCTCTCCATTCTACACTCAAAAATGGGCCAAGGGAACTGTGCCCCAGATACTAAAAGTTTTGGAAACGCTGGATTAGGTAAAATGGAGCACAGAGAGAAATAAGCATCTAGTTCTGATAGTATGTAGATGGACCCGATCTAGTACTCTTTTTAAACCTGTTCATTTCAAAGGCGGGGAGATCTCACCCTGTGTGTAATTCTCCTGTTGGAATGCATGGGAATTCAAAAGGGCTAAGCTGTCTAGATTGTGCCCAGTCTTAGCACCTGGCAGTGAGTCAGACCTCAAACACTTTTTATCCCATCCTTTCCCCCCAGTCTTGGTCTAGACATTGTCCTCTATTTGCTAATGTCTTTTAACATGGTTCTGCTACTAACTTTGTTATATGCATGGCATAGTTGCTAATTTAAAAAGCTGCTCTTTTTAAGCTACCTTTGAGAAAGAGTAAGCTTACCATAGCAGTTTTCCACCTTTTTTCTGCATGTTTCTGCATTCAAATGTCTGTATATCTTTATTCTGTGTCCTAATCCTGCTCTAATAACCTCTCTTTCTTTCTCTTTCTCTTTTAAATTCATACTTCCATTTGCAGCTCCAGCTCTTTCAACTTCATGCTGTTCTGTAAAGAGCAAGGGTGTAGCAGGAAAAACAAAAGCTTTAACCATTAAGTGCACCCTTCCTGATGTCCAGGCTTTTCATTTGCCTCTGATGTGCTTGCTGGTGGCTGTGTGTATCAAGCACCAGCCTCCCCTTTCCTTATAAAATATCATTTTTCTGTTCATATGTTCATATAAGGTACAAAGAGATCAGTGGCCAGCTCCAAAGGAAATGTGCACCCAGTGGCTTGTATTAGATCTTTTTGACTTCTGCTGTGGCTAAGGGCAACCTCAAACCCCCATTGCCATATCTCAGAATGCTTCTAACTCTCCCCGTTCGAGATGTAGTCTGCAGTGCAGCAGAGGAGTGTAAGCTGCTGCTGTACGGCAGGTCAGGCATCTTCTCCATCTAACCTAAGTTTTACTTCTCCCAGCATATTTCCTCCTCCCTTTAAACTGAAGATTTAACTGAAGGTACAGTGGAACCTCGGTTGTCGAACGTAATCCATTCTGGAAGACCATTCTACTTCCAAAAACGTTCGACAACCCAAGCGCAATTGCCGGCCGGCAAAATCCATTGAAAAAATAGAGGGGGGAACTGGAGAAACGCGACGCGGAAGCCATTCGACTTCCAAGGCGTGATCGAAAATGGAAGCATTCACTTCCGGGTTTTCGGCGTTCAGGTTCCTAATTGTTCGGCTTCCAAAGCGTTCAACAACCTAGGTTCCACTGTGCAAAGGATGGAGCTTTGGGATCTTCTGCATGCAGGACATATGCTCTTCCACTGAGCACTGCTTCCTCCTCATTTGGGAAGAAAGAACATCTAAATTCTCTTTTCAGCTGCGCAGAACTCATTGCACGGTTCCTTGGATCCTGGCCAGTGCGTAAAATGTTCTTGTGTGTTAACCTACAGTTGTCCAGGATAGTCCTGAGTTCATCTGTCACCCCCTCCAATATCATCTTGATTCAAGTATATTGTCTGTAAACAGTGAGAGTCTGGCATAAGGCAGGGGTGGGTAGCTTGTGGCCCTCTAGATGTTGAAGGACTCCAGCTCCCATCAGCCTCTGCCAGCATGGTCAATAGCCAGGAGCGAGAGGAATTGTGGTCCAGCAGCACCCAGAGAGAACCTCTGCGCTCTCTTTGGAACTGGGGAGCTGGTGCAGTTTTAGTAGCTAAGACCATCAGGAGAAAACCACAGTGGTGGGAATTGTAAGACAAAAACATCTCCAGAGGGCACCTGTTTGGCAATGGCTGCTGTAAATTTTTGAGCAATGTGCCCCAAACTTCTAGTACTTAGAGCAGATTTAAATTATTATTTCCTCCCTGAGTTGAAACTGGATGCACATTGTTCGCCAGATACCTTGAGCAGGCTTGGCATCTCCATTGATACTGTCTGCTGTCCTTCGCCCTGTGCATTGTGCAGTTGTCTGTAACTCAGGTACAGGCTGGCGCTGTCTAGCCATGGGATTCCCTCCTCTATTAGCAAAAGGCTGCATCAGGGAACAGACACATCCTTACTCCCTCCTGCCAGATTGCATCTCAGTCTTGTCCGTATTATTGGGAGAGAGAGGGAAGATAAGTGCTAGGCATGGTCTTCGCCTCCGCCAATATGATATTGCTCCTTGCTCATTCAACAGGTTACCTTAATGTTCAATGCTTTCGCTCCACTGTTGTGGAGACACTGTTGTGGTCTTAGCTACACTGTTGTGGCACAGAGTTTGGTCTTTGAATTTTTTGGCTGTTCTGGAAACTGAGTCCTGCCCAAATTGCTCCTCTATTCCCTGTTCCTCCTTGTGGGCTCTGGTATAATAAAACTCCTCAATCAAAGCCTTGTAACTCCAACCAGTTGCCATATTTCATCTAACTTTGCAGTTAGGTTTTCAACACTTCCCCCTCCCCTTTCTGTATTTGTCTGTCTGTCCTGGAGCTGACTTTTATGTACATTCGTCCTCCGGCAGTATTCTGCCGGGGACAATCAGTTTGTTTCGTGGCGTCCAAAGGTCAGAGAAGGGAATTCTAAAAAAGTTCTTTATTAACTCAGCTGCCTAGCAGTTTCTTGTCTCTTAGGAGAAGTGTGTTGAATTCTGAATGGCTTCTCATAACAACAAAATCTCAAAGTGGTCTACAACAAGAATAAAATACAGTAATCAAATAAAATGTATTAAAAACATAAGGGTAAAAACACCCAGCCGCTGATGCTGCAAAAATGAAACTACTTCTCAGGGAAGTTGGTTGCCCATCCACAATGATCACCTGCAAGCATGCAGGTCACATGGCCACACTCTTCCCCCACTAGGGCGAGGTGCTTTCTTATCTCCTTTAAAAAACAAGCGAATTCATTTTAAATTTGCATCTAAATTAGCACATGCAAATATGTGCCTTTTTGTTGTTGTTGGCAGTTAACTTTCTCTTATTTTGGGGGTGTTGCACAAGTGCCCCCTCTAGCTGTTGCTGGATACGTCAGCATCGTTTAAGTTCAGGCACAAGCCAATCTTTTGGGGAGTGTGGAATAATAGGGCATAAAAAGTCACAGTACTGCTTGGATTCGGGTCAGTCTCCCCCTGAGGATCTCTCCTCAAAACCCACCTCTTCCATGAAGGTGTTGACTTTATCCCTTGGTCCCTCACCCTGGTCCAAAACTAAGCAGACATTTTAATTGTTGCTGATATACACACACATTACGTCTCCATTTGTTGTCTCGCCGCACAATTGATGGCATGTTCCTGGAGCTTTGGTCCAAAGGCAGACGATGTAGCCACCTTTCGGAAGCCAAGCAAACCCGGGTCTGGCTCTTGGGGATCCTTGCAGGATATAGCAATGCAATTAAATGTATTTAAGGCTGTAAGCTCCTCAATGCAAGAGGCTGAGAGTTCTGTTTGATTTTTCTCCTTTATTTACTCTTTAAGTTTACCCCGTTTATTCCCCCTCGACCACTTTGTTGCAGGGACCACATAATACTCGCTCCACATTTGTAAGGAATCAATTTTTTAGCATTGCACTTCGGAACTCCCTGCCTCTTGATATCAGGCAGGAGGCTTCACTATACGTTTTGGCACCAGATAAAAACATTTTATGCAAGTGGTCAAGTGGGTATATATGGGGTATGCGAGTAAACTGTTCCCAAACTGTGAAGGGTTGTTACCTTGAACTTGTCCCAGTAGCGAATTGGCAACCAGCACAGGCCTCTGAGCAAAAGTGTTATATGCTGACAAAATCTCGTTCCTGGCAGCAGTTACGCTGCAGAACTCTGCACTCCCTGCAGCTTCCAGATCAAGCTCAAGGAAAGCCCCACAAAGAGCACATTGCAGTAGTCTAATCTCAAAGTAACCAATGCATGAACTACTGTTAAGGCATCAGATGTTGGGAGGGCAGGGTTATTATTGTAAAACATTCTACCTAATCTCTGTCTTGTTTCGATCAATGACTTGCAACATGAATTTATCTCGCTTGAATAGTGATGCGCTTAGGTAATTTTAGACTCTGGTTTCTGGCACCTCTCGGGCGTGTGCCACTGCGGGCCGGCAATCTCCCTGCCCGCTTCTTGCCTTTACATACTTCTGAGAAAGAATGAAAACGAACATTTCATGTCAAAATGGGTGGTGGCCAGTGTGTGCGAGTCTACACTTTTTTTTTAGATCTATGACTCCACCTAGCTCCTAGCCGCTCCTGGGTGCAATTGCTCATGCTATGGGACAGAGCCAATTTGGATTTCCTTTTCTTCAATCCGTCTCCCATGTAGTGGTAGTGGGCCTTAAGCTTTTAAGCCAGGCCTTTACCGTTGCACAAAAATATTTTCTCAAGGGCCCGTCTGAGCTGCCCTCGCCATCTGCCTAAATCTATGAGAACAAGGGAGGCAGAGGTGTGTTTATTTGACCAGCACCAGAACCAGGGGCAACCCCCAAACCAACTAGGGAGACAGCTTGCCATAGTTTTTAGCACCTCCTCAAGCACTGAATGCAGCTGTTGTCAAACCGGCATCCGTTCAGGGCTGCCCCAAGTCACCTGGTGACTTGCTGTAACAACTTCATGGTGAGTTCCGGCACCTATTTTTTCTTGGGGGGGGGGGAGCACTGGCTGTAAGTAAAATGTATTGCCTTCTTTGCTGGCTCTGGGAGCTGCAACTGCTTAAGTGGTTCTAGACCAGGCAACTTAAGCCTTTTCAGAGACCCAAGACCCAAACATGCATTTGGGGACCCATTTCTCAATCTTTCACCATACATTTGCATGGTGGTAGTATGCCTGTTGCAACCTGCCTTGGATCAGACCACAGCACACTAGTGAGTCCTCGCCCAGCAATTGGAAGACCTAGGCAATCTTCAAAGATTATATTGAGGAGTTCTATGTTAGAGTTCTGTGTCTCAAGTGACTTTTAAGGCTGTCTGCAAAGACATGTTTTCAGTCTTATATAACCCCCTATTTCAGCCGTCAGTGGCCCACTTCAGATGTCATTATTTCAGTCTTATTTCAGACTAAGTGGTATTTAAGCCAATTCATGAAGACAGCTAAAACTAAAGGCGCACATTTCCAGCCTTATTGAACTGAAGTTCACACTTCTCTCTCCCTGTTTTAAAGGTGTGTGATGATTTCAGGATTATTATTATTATACTTTTATGGCATGGAGCAGATCTCCCAATGGGGTTGCATCCGCAGGAATCCCTCTCTTGCGGAGCACAGTGATCAGTCAGGGCGTAGACATAAATTACTGGCATGGTAATTATTATTTATGTCAGCCACTTTGTGAGGCTTGCCCGAAAAATGAAAATGTTTCATATGTTGGGAGCTAGCTGAGGCTCGGTGGGTATTCTTTAGTTGTGATTCCTGTTGGGGTGCTCCCCTTCTTCACCCTCCCCTTTGCAGTCCCCTGCACACCCCCAAATTCTGTTCCAGGGGGCTTCCAACTTCCCCCCTTCTTTTCTGCAGTGTGCTCCCAAAACAAGACCCTTAACAGCTTGGGCCCAGGATATCTTATTCCTCAGATCCCTACCTGATCACTCCCCTAGAGTGTCGCTGCTATTGGTCCCTTGTGGCTTAGATGCACAGCTTGCGTCCACCAGGAGCCGTGAAGTCAGTAATGTGGGGCTGACTCTGTGGACATCTCTCCTGGCTGAGGTCAGACAGATCCCCTCCCTTTTTAACTTTGGGTGCTTTGTGAAGACCTTTTTAGTTCAGCAGGCTTTTTAAGTAGGGCCCTCCCCCCCCCCCAATTTTATGGATAATTTAACTTGTATCTTTTGTATCTGTTTTGTACCTCATTGTACACTGCTTAGAAACTATAGTGCTTTTTAAATTTGTCATTATCGATACATATCCTGTATATCAAAGATTTCAGCATAAAATTAATTGTGTTGCAAGAAACCCACAACCATGCATAAGGCTGCACATTTTCTGGAGCTCTGTTGCTCCACTGCATAAGAAACATACCCCATTTCACCGTAAAAAATATTCTTCTGTTGCCCTCCCTCCCCTAACCCTTGCTATATTCATTTATTTAGCCGTATTACAATTTCCTATCTTTGCACAATCCGTTCTTCAACAATTGGCGTTTCTTTTTTGTTTATGTTTTTCTTTTTAAAAAAACCAACATAGGTTGTTTGCCCTTAGAATGTCCAGCTTCTCCGCAATGGAAAACAATACCTGTATTGTTTCATCTTCTGTATGAGAAATAAATGAAAAACGTGATGTTAATGTGCATTGGACTGAGGGTGAGCGAGGAGTTAAACGATGGAACACCCTCCTACAGGATTCAGCGATGGCCACCAATCTAGATGGCTTTAAAAGAGGCTGGGACAAATTCATGGCAGAGGAGGAAGAGGTTTTGTTCTACTTCCATGGTCAGAGGCAGTCATGCTTCTGAATACCAGTTACTGGAAACTGCAGGAGGGAGAGAGCGCTGTTGTGCATCTGGGCACAACATCTGGTTGGTCTCTGGGAGAACAGAATGCTGGACTAGATGAGCCATTGGCCTGATCCACCAGGGATCTTCTTTTGTTTCTGGGAGGAGATAAAACTTACGTAATTAAACACACCCACATACAAACACCCTGGTGTTAATCAGTATATGAATTGTTAAAAGACCTACTCCAAAGCAGTGGCTTAGCATGGGTTGCTGGTGCCCAGGGCAGGGCAAGTGTTGCACCCCTCTGGTGGACTGGGCAGCTGGGGGGAGGAAAGGGCGAGCTGGCCCAACCTCATTGGGGCATCAGCTTCACGGAGGAGGCGCTGTCCCAGCCCTGAAGGCTTGGACCGGGTGCAGCTTGCCTCCCTGCAGCTCCGGAAGGTTGCAGGAGCTCAGCCATGCTGAGGGAGCCTGCTGTGGGTTGTCTGGTTGTGCCCATCTCATAATTTTGCACCTGAGGCCACCACCCCTCGGACCCCCGCCCACTACACCACTGCTCCAGAGGAGCCCCAAACCCTCTAGAGCAGAGTTTCTGGGGCTGCACAGGGGAGGGAGAGGAAGAGGAAGGCTTGTTGGGTGAGCAGAAGTCTGTTGTGCTTGGGCAAAGGCAGTGTTGCACACATCCCCTTATACTCCCCAAACAAGGCTGTGTATTGAGCCTCTCTGCTGGGTTTCCAGCGCATGAAGTGCTCTGTGTGCATCCAGGGGAGCAAGCGGGGTGCAGGCTTCCTGTCGAGTAACCCCTTTGGCATGGGAGATTTTCATGTGAGCAGCATAGGGCCATCATTTCCCTCTGCAAATAAATGTCCAACTGCCTCTGTATACGAAGCTAAATCTCAGTCCTCAGCTTGATTTCCACCTCTCGTGACCGGCAGAGAGATTAAACAAGGTGGTGAGTGTACGATGGAGCCTTCTGGAGTATCTGAACGATGAAGGAATCTGATTAAAGTTCTGAACATGGCCAGATTTGGGTCTTCGAGGGAGGAATTTAAACCCCAAGGGCGCAGGACCCGAAACTGCAAAATTCAGATTTTTGCCTTGTCTTTATCTCTCTCGCATCTTTTTGCTCTCTTTCCCTGCAGCTTCAGCATCAGATAGCGCAGAGCCATCCTCTGAAGAACAAGAGAAATCACTCGACAAACCAAAACAGAAAAAAACTCGCTGCTTCATGTGCCGGAAGAAGGTTGGGCTTACCGGTAAGTTCCTTTTCAGTAACTTGAAATGCGAGCTGTAGATCAACAGTAAGAGCTTACTTCTGCCTTTGAAATACAGTGGTACCTTGGGTTACATACGCTTCAGGTTACAGACTCTGTTAACCCAGAAATAGTACCTCGGGTTAAGAACTTTGATTCAGGATGAGAACAGAAATCGGGCTCTGGTGGCGCGGCAGCAGCAGGAGGCCCCATTAGCTAAAGTGGTGCTTCAGGTTAAGAACAGTTTCAGGTTAAGAACGGACCTCTGGAACGAATTAAGTACTTAACCCGAGGTACCACTGTAGACACGTCTGGATCCTCTAACATTGAGCTCAAACCAGCTCCTGCCTTTTACTCCCCCGTTTAGAGGAGGTGGTGCAAAGCTTGGTGATTTTGTGTGTGTCTTTTAAACTACAGTAGTACCTTGGTTTACGAACATAATCCGTTCCAGAAGTCCGTTCTTAAGGCAAAGCATTCTTAAACCATAGCGTGCTTTCCTATAGCAGCAGGGGACTCAGTTTAGAAATGGAACACACTGAACATGTTCTGCTTCCAAGGCAAAGTTCACAAGCCAAAACACCTACTTCCGGGTTTGCAGCATTCTTAATCCAAGTTGTTCATAAACTAAGTTGTTCTTAAACCAAGGTACCACTGTATCTTTATAGCAGCTGCTATTTGATGCATCTTATTATTACTGCTAATTAGGGTCGGTAGCCTGCTCTTAATTGTTAAATTGGGTTTTTATAAGACTTGTGTTTTTTTAATGCAAGTTTTATAAGACTTGTGTTTTCTTTATGTAAGTTGCACATAACTTGGCAATCCACCAAGCTGAAGGGCAAGTTGTGAAGGTTCTGTGCAAGGAATAATGAAATGGTGTATTTATTATTAACATTACTGGTGTCACGTTGTCACTGTGCCCTTCAACTTGCGATGAGCTGACAAGCAGCCTTTCAACCAGTCTGATCTGAAATGTTGTGCAGAAAATTACTTTGGGGGTCCCTGCAGCACAATATACACCCAGAAGGATTTGTTTGGCCAGTATTGAGTCTACACTTCCAGAACTGATGCTTAAATACATTACTTCTTGCAAATGAACCACCATAGCCAGTAGAGGCCCGTGAAAATTTGTGTCCTGGGCTTTTTAGACTCGTCTATTCATGTACTGGGACATGGGTGGCACTGTGGGTTAAACCACAGAACCTAGGGCTTGCCGATCAGAAGGTCGGCGGTTCGAATCCCTGCGATGGGGTGAGCTCCCATTGCTCGGTCCCTGCTCCTGCCAACCTAGCAGGTCGAAAGCATACAGTGCAAGTAGATAAATAGGTACCACTCCGGCGGGAAGGTAAACGGCGTTTCTGTGCGCTGCTCTGGTTTGCCAGAAGTGGCTTAGTCATGCTGGCCACATGACCCGGAAGCTGTATGACGGCTCCCTTGGCCAATAAAGCAAGATGAGTTTTGCAACCCCAGAGTCATCCGCGACTGGACCTAACAATCAGGGGTCCCGTTGCCTTTTACCCATGTACTATCTGAAACCAAAGGGGCACACATTGCTTTGTACCCAGGTGTGTGGCTGAAAGGACTCCCTTGGAAGGGGGTTGACTCTCCTTCCTTGGCGATTTTTAAATTGGATGGATGGCCATCTGCCCTGGATTCTGCAGTTGAGATCCCTGCATTGCCAGATGCGAAATACATAGACATTAAATTCAGCTCTCCTGCCCCGCTAAGCGCTTTGAGCAAAGGAAGTGCACCCCACTCTCCTCCTGACCCCCAGGCCTCTTACAGCCTCCCTGTCTTCTCTCCTCCGCAGGATTTGAATGCAGGTGCGGCCACGTTTACTGCGGCGTCCACCGCTACTCAGACGTCCACAGTTGCTCTTACAATTACAAAGCGGACGCAGCCGAGAAGATCAGAAAAGAGAATCCTGTAGTCGTCGGGGAAAAGATCCAGAAGATTTGAACTGCTACACTCTAGCTGGAATATTAAACAAAAACGAAAAAACACACAAAAAATATATGACCATCTGCAGATGAAATTGACTTGAGCTTCTTCCCCTCGCCCACCCCCTTCCCATTCTTCCTCCCCTCCTGCTTTAGTCATGCCGAATCATGCATGTCATCCGAAAGCATAGGTTCCCCCCTTTCCCTTTTAGAACATGACTAAACTTTATTGCAATGCCCCCACCACCACCACAACAGCTGAAGAGTTAAGCAACCTTTACACTTGTGAGATTCACTATAGGAGTCCCTGTGGGGCCCCTGAATAAATACGATGGCTATTCAAGTATTATCCTTTTGAAATAATTTTTAATTTTAGTTGAGTGCAGAGGGCTTTTTATAATACCGACACAGAGATATATCGGAAGGCAGCAGCGCTTTTGTTTGTATTTCTCTCTCTTCTGTTGTACTCAAACATGCATGCATTAACCTGGCCGTTTTTGTTTTCCGGGGATTTCCCCATCTCTCTCTTTTTTTGTATATAGCTTTCCTTTCCTTTTCTCTGCAGCACGATTTCCCTCCCTCCCCCCCCCCAATAACGCCTCGTACGGCACAACTAGCGATCAGTAACTGAATGTATTTTAATCATTGCGGCTGCTTGGGTTTTTGTTTTTGTTTTGTTTTCCGTTCTCCTCCCCCATTAACAAAGGTTTATACATATGTTAGCATAATAGCTTGTTTGCACCCCCCACTACCTATTTATGTATGAATCATTTGTAATGCGTGAGTCTGAGCGTGTGATTGAGAGAGAGAGAGAGAGAGAGAGAGAGAGAATTCTGAGATCCTAAAGTTTGTGTGTGGGATTTTTGTTTTTCCTTTTCAAAGATAACTTCTAGGATATTTCTTCCCACCCCTTTCTCCCCTGTGTGTGTGTGTTCTGGGACGGGGGGGAGGGCGGGGGGGTTGTCTGCACTTCCTTGCCGACTGCAGGTTTTCTTGGGGTTTATGTTATTGGGTCCTTTATGTACACCAATATGAAGAATGATGAAGTTTTAACTGTATTGTATTTATGTTCATCCACGTCTTTAACTTTGATTAAAATAAAATTTTAAAAAATTGGGATTTGGAGGCGATGGTACGCGTTGCTTTGTATCCGGAAGGTCTCCCTCAGAATGGGGTGGACTCTCCTTCCTTGGAGATTTTTAAGCAGAGGTTGGAGGGCCATCTGTCATGAATGCTGCAGATCAGATTCCTGCATAGCAGAGGACTGGACTAGATGACTCTTGGAGACCCTTCCCACTCCACAACTCTGTGGATGGACCGTAGCTCAAGTGGTAGAGTATCGGATTTGCACCAGGAGGTCCCAGGTTTAATCCCCAGCACCTCCAGGTAGGACGGAGAGGGTCTGGAATCGTCATACAGAGCATCATCTCCCCGCACTGAGCTATGGCTCAGTCTGCTTCAGTCACTCATACAGAATCTCTCTACCCTCATCACCACCACACCAAACTCACTTAAAGTGCGTGGCTTCCCCCCCTCCCCAAGAATTCTGGGAACAGCAGTTTGTTAGGGATGCTGGGAATTGTAGCTCTGTTGCAGCAGTTCTCAACCTGTGGGTCCCCAGATCTTGTTGGACTAGAACTCCCATCATCCCTAAGCTCTGGCCTTGCTAGCTAGGGGTGATGGGAGTTGTAGTTCAACATCTGGGGACCCACAGGTTGAGAAAGGCTGGTTTAGGGGGTCAACAAGAGAAGCCATGTGTTTTAAATGTCTGGGGTGGAGCATTGGTCCAGGAGCCTAGGTGGATGGACCCAGACAGTGTGTGGTCCTCAGACACACTGCCTTTGGCCTGCCAAGCCCTAACACATTGGTAGGCAAGCTAAGGGCTGGGGGCCGGATGCGGCCCAATCGCCTTCTAGATCCGGCCCACGGATGGTCCAGGAATCAGCATGTTTTTACATGAGTAGAATGTGTCCTTTTATTCAAAATGCATCTCTGGGTTATTTGTGGGGCATAGGAATTCAGTTTTTTTCCAAAATATAGTCCAGCCCCCCACAAAGTCTGAGGGACAGTGGACCGGCCCCCTGCTGAAAACGTTTGCTAACCCCTGCTCTAACGCTTTCCCCGCCGTGTCCAGCTGATCAGCTATCACTTGGATGACGCGGAAAATGTCACTGTTCTCAAGACTGCGAAGCAGCTTAGGGTCCACAATCTTGCTGAACTGAAGCTCTGGGGAGCGGAGGGGGGAGGTTTTAAATAAGTGGGCGTGGAATAAGTGTGTTACTCCGTGTGCCCCCTGCGTGGTCTCACAGCAGGTGGCAGCAATTTAAAGCACAACATGAAAAACTAAAAACAACTTGCAGGAATAGGGCAGGTCCTAATCTCAGATTTTCAAAGCTAGGGTTAGAGGCTGAGGTGCATCTTCAGCATTCACAGAAAACACTAGTGAAATTGCCACACTGCCATTATTCAATTTAATTTTTCAGTATTAAAAGACTGTTAAAAGTGATTTTAAATGTGGTGCAAGCCTATGCATGTTTACTCTGAAGCCGGTCCCGCTGAGCTAAATAGAGCTTCCCGGAAGGGTGTGTTTGGTAGTGCCAGAGTGTCCAAGCTGTTCCAAATATGTTTATCAGTTATCCTGACAACCCTGCTTGTAGTACTGCAGTGCAGTATTGCCCCCATACTGCAGATAGGAAGACTGACGCCCCGGAATGCCTTGCCTACTGCAACCTAATGTTTTTTGTGCCTTTCCTCCCAAAGAACTCATTTGCTTGAAGGAGCTTCCCAAAGTGTTTGCCTAAACGCAACTACCAAAGATCCTGTGCGTTTAAGGAATTCTTTCTGAGCTGCAATTGAGAGACAGTCGCGCTGAGACTTTGGGCTTTGCCCTGCCAATATAGACAACGTTCAGGGCTGCTGGAGGGCTACAGCTTCCCCCGTCCTGGATTAGGCCCTGCGTGGTTCAAAGGAAATTCAGGCAGCATCAAAGATGATTGGGAAAGAGACTCTCTTTTTGCCTGTGATTCCATGTCTCATGCCAGCAGCCTTCCCTCAACCTGGTGTCATCCAGATGTTTTGAAAGCTGCTGGCTGATGGGAGTTGTAGTCCAAAACATCTGGGAGACACCCGGTTGAGGGAGGCGCAGTCCAAAGTTCATGAAGTTTGGGGAAAGTGTGCCTGCCCTCCCTCAACTGCTTTTGTTATATTCTCTCCAGCCTGGATCTGGTTAGCAAATGTTTGGAAAGGGCTGGGCTGGTGGGGAGGGTGGGCAAAGGGGGATGAAGGTTGCTGTCGAGTCACGCCAAACTCTGGGATTCATTAGTTTCCTGGGCTGCCGGCAGCAACCTTCGGAAGGGGTGGTCTGCGGTTAAGGGCTCTGATTGGCTCTTTCGTACAGGGAGGGGAGGGACTTGTCAGAAGTGCAGAGGCGAATGCCACAGCTGCCGAGTCTCTTTTGACTTTCTGTGTCTGCAAGAAGGAGGTGAAATGTCGTTTATCGCTGTGGACAAGGATTCGGACTTCCCCATTCAGAATCTACCTTACGGGGTCTTCTCCACCAAGGAGCAGGTAAGGAGGAGGCTGGCTTTGCAGGTAAATTTTGGGCTATTTGTCTCTGCTCTGAGGAAACAAAGATCTGTTTGTGAGAGAGACGCCATAAAGTTAAAGCACACAGAATCCTGGGAACTATAGCTTGTTAAGGGAGGGATAAACTACAGTTCCTAAGATACTTTAGGGGAAACTGCTAAATATGTGCTTGGGTGTGACCATAGCTAGCAAAGCTGGGAACTTTGCTTGATGATTGCTTAGTTATAACACTGTCTATATTGCTACATTTATATGTCTATATTGCTACATTTATATATCTCTCCCGGGAGATATACATATAGTTCTTCCTGTTTTAGCCTCACAACAACCCCTTGAGGAATGACGATAAGCAAAGGCTGTTTTATTTTGTTTTTTTATATATATAAATATTTATTAAGTTTTCACAAATTTTAAAAACACATACAATATACACAATACAAAAATATACATACAATAACAAACAAACACGTATAATTTCAACTCCTTTTTTTCCTTAAACTTACTTCATCGACTTCCCCATACCTCCCCTTTCTGCATTCCAATTCCCAAAATTATTTCAGCAAATCCTTCCCCTTAATTTTATCCGATTTTTTCCTTTTCTTTTCTTTTACTTAATCTTTAACAGCTGTAATTCCTTACTTTATATAACCACAACATTTTAACATTCATTGATTTTGCAATATTTCTTAAGATAAATTTTAAATTTCTTCCAGTCTTCTTCCGCCGTCTCTTTCCCCTGGTCTCGGATTCTGTCAGTCATTTCAGCAAGGCTGTTTTATTTTGACCCTTCTCTGTGCACACACTTTTAAAAGAATCACAGGGTTGTAGAGTTGGAAGGGGATCTGAGGGTCATCTAATCCAACCCGCTGCTGCAAAACTCTTGCCCAACATGGGGCTCAAACCCACAACCCTGAGATTAAGAGTCTTGACGCTCTACAACTGAGCTATCACTGGTCATATGGCAATGGATGTGTGGTGGTAGCTTCAATTATAAGCTGAGCAACAACCCAAGTAGTATGTAATGGTACCAAGAGACACTCTGTGCAGGTGGTGATTTTATCAAGAAAGACTTCATTTTGTGCCAATTAATAGATGCTCTGATTTTCTTGCTCTTCCTTCCTGCTGCTTTCCAAACATTCTTTCCGAAATTAACCTTTCCTTCCTGACTTTTTGGCAAAGATCGGTGCCTCATTTTTACCTTAATTGAGTCCTAATTTTCTGAACTTTCAAACACTGTTGGGAAAAACTGGGAGCATTTCCAGAAGAGACATTTATTGAGCATTGTTTGCAGGAATGTTAGGCAATGTAAGTTTATTTCATGAACATTTTTATTCTGATTTGTTTGTGGGGAGGTTAGATGACGATGCATCAACACTATTGTTATCCCACATTTTCCGGGGCATTTTCTTGTCCCTTTCTTTATTGCAAAACATCTTAACTTTTGGGGAAGCATTTGTCCGGCTGGGAAAGCCTGTCATAACAAAAATGTTTTCAAGTGTTTCCAGAGGGCAGATGTCTTCTGTATCTTGACAGGAATGCCGTTTCAGGGGCAGCCAAACAAAAAGCTCTGCTCCACGTCAGTGGCGTAGCGTGGGGGGTGCAGGGGGGGCCGGCCGCACCGGGCGCAACATCTGGGGGGGGGACACGCTCCACGGGTTAGGGGGCGCAAAATCCACGGGTTAGGGGGCTCAAATTACTTGCCTTGCCCCGGGTGCTGACAACCCACGCTACGCCACTGCTCCACGTTACTGCAGCACAGGCTTCTGAGATCTTTGGAACTTGCAAGAGAAACTTTCCTACAGAGTTTAGAGTGTTGGAAGGTTTGGATCACACAAAAGAAAATACTTCTTCATACAGTACAGAGTTAAACCATGGAACTCGCTCCCACTGGAGGCAGTGGCGGCACCAACTTAGATGGCTTTAAAAGAGGATTAGACAAATTCATGGGGGGGGGGAGCTCCTCAGCAGGCTCTTTTCAGGTTAAGATAGGATATTTAAAGTTTTCCCAAAAGACAACATGGGGACTGTGGTTACCCAGAGGCAGCTATCAGAAAAAAATCAGGGCAGTTGGCACATATGGTTTAGCCCTCTAAGCTTCAGGTCATGCATTAACTTGTCCGTTTGCAGAAAGTCCTGCTAAGCAAACATTTTGGGATGTGTTTGTGAATATTTAGATAGAGCTAGATTTGTCTCCTGCTCTCCCCTGTCCTATGCATGTTTGGGGGAAAGGGCTGTAGCTTACCTGCCCACAGAGTGTCTCACCAGAGTGGTGCATGCTCTGGTTATCTCCCACTTGGACTACTGCAGTGTGCTCTACGTGGGGCTACCTTTGAAGGTGACTCGGAAACTACAACTAATCCAAAATGCGGCAGCTAGACTGGTGGCCGCTGAGACCATATAACACCGGTCTTGAAAGACCTGCACGGGCTCCCAGTACGTTTCCGAGCACAATTCAAAGTGTTGGTGGTGACCTTTAAAGCCCTAAACGGCCTCAGCCCAGTATCCCCAAAGGAGCATCTCCACCCCCATCGTTCAGCCCAGACACTGAGGTCCAGCACCAAGGGCCTTCTGGCGGTTCCCTCCCTGCGAGAAGTGAGGTTACAGGGAACCAGGCAGAGGGCCTTCTTGGTAGTGGCGTCTGCCCTGTGGAACGCCTTCCCATCAGATGTCAAGGAAATAAACAACTATCTGACTTTTAGAAGACATCTGAAGGCAGCCCTGTTTAGGGAAGTTTTTAATGTTTGAACTTTTATCTTGTTTTTAATATTCTGTTGGGAGCCACCCAGAGTGGCTGGGGAGGCCCAGCCAGATAGGCGGGGTATAAGTTATTATTATTATTATTATTATTATTATTATTATTATTATTATTAGAACCTCCCTGAGACCTTATGATTAAGGGCTGTATATAAATTAATAAATAAAAATAAACTGTTGGAAGGTTACAGCACCTGCTGCATCTGGGGCAGACGAAGGCATCTGGTTGTCCTGTTGCAGGTGTACGGTACTTTGGTGTTTCCACTTTCTACACTCCTCCCAACAGCCACCCCTCCTCTGGTCACTGCTATGAATGCACAACCTGACTGACTGCCTCCAGACACTGTAGTCATCTGCAAGGGATTCCCACATAGCAGGACTAATGTTGCCAGCCTTCCTATCACAATTGCAGACATCTTTGTAGCACCGACAAGACTGGTGCTGGAAGCCAGCTTCCCACAGACCATCCAGTCTGCAACCAGCTGATTCCAGGTTCAATTACCAAGTAGGGCTGGGAATGACCCCTGCCTGAAATCTAGCTCATTATTGTCGACACTGACTGGCAGCCTCCTTCCCAAAGCCTAGTTAGCTCTTGCCCTGCTTTGGGAAGCAGGTGTGAGGGGTCTAGGACCATAGCTGTCAACCATCCCTTATTTGGCAGCGCCATGTCCCGCTGCTGTCCCTTATTGATGATGTCCCTTAAATTTCCGGGGTTTCAAAGGAAGCAGCTCCTCTCCCTCCCTCCCTGTCGGCCAGGGAGGAGGGAGGCTCCAACTGTGTTGCTTGGCTGCGTTGCTCACCCAATAAGAACGACTGGGGGGTGGAGCTTGCATGCCTTGTGCCGATCAAGTCGGCCGCGTTGCCTGGGGACTCGCCTTTGCTCAGCGCTTCCCAGCGGAGAGGTGACGGTGGTTTTCCTTGCTGCATCCCCTTTGCCGGGTTGCTGCGCTGTGGGAACCGCTGCTTGAGGCTTCATTTGGCTGTTGGCTGGGCTTTCTGCCTTTGGCTCGGAGGGGCTCAGAAGTTGAACATACCTGTACTCGGAATTGGATGGATACGTCATCGACGGCCCACTCACCCTTGCCGGGGAAAAGGTCTGTCTGGAGTGGGGGCACATGGTGGGGGGAAAGGAAAGGAGCTGGTTGAGCACAATGGTGGGTGGCAATCTTGTGGGGGGGGGGCTTGTTGACTAAAACCCCTTATTTTGGCTGCTGATCCCTTATTTTCGCGGCTGCTGGTCCCTTATTTTCAAATCTGTAAGTTGACAGCTATGTCTAGGACCATACCGGAGCCATGGCTGCTCCTTCCCCAAGCGTGGCGTGGCACGAGGGGTGTGGGGTGTGTGCCAAATTTTGGCTTAGCTCAGGGTGCCATAGTACAAAGTACACCCCTGCTAGAGCCGCTCAATCAGCAGGAAAGGGGAGCTCTTTTAGCCACTGAGAAGAAGCCTTTCTCCCCCTTTGTGCTGACTGGAGCCAATCAGAGTGAAAGGAGGTGTGTCAGCGACGGAGGATTGGCTCCTAGGGTCACTCTGGAGAAGGCTTGTGGGAGAACACTGAAGACTTGCTCTGTATACTAAGCATTTAGGAACACTGAAAACAACAAGGTGCTTCCGTTTCAAGAGAATGGGGCGCAGGTTCTATTACATACAACAGAAAAGTCTTGGCATTCGTACCACAGGCCAGTATACCTGAAGGATCGTCTCCACCCCTATCATTCTGCCCGGACACAGGTCCAGCTCCAAGGGCCTTCTGGTGGTTCCCCCCCTGCGAGAAGTGAGGTTACAGGGAACCAGGCAGAGGGCCTTCTCAGTAGTGGCGCCTGCCTGTGGAACGCCCTCCCATCAGATGTCAAGGAAATAAACAACTAGCCGACTTTTAGAAGACATCTGAAAGCAGCCCTGTTTAGGAAAGCTTTTAATGTTTGATGTTTTATGGTGCTTTTAATATCCTGGTAGAGGCCCAGCCAGATGAGCAGGGTATAAGTAATAAATTATTATTATTATTATTATTATTATTATTATTATTACTTAAGTCCAAAATAATTAGCCCCTGTACGTGCACAGAAAAAAGTAGATCTAACATAAAGGCAGCACATGGAGTTCTGCATTGATCATTTCAATGCATCCCTTCTTATTAATATTATTGCAGAATTATCAGATCACTATATAATCTTAGAAGGGTGTAGCTGTGACAGTGTGTGGCTGTGGCCATCATGAAGAGACCCTCAGCTTCTGAATTTACCGCTACACTACTGGTTGCAGCTCTATTATTTGCTCTGTGTTTACCGCTGGCTAGCGTCACATCTGGAAAGTATGGATCAGGGGTAGGCAACCTAAGGCCCAGGGGCCGGATGCGACCCAATTGCCTTCTCAATCTAGCCCGCAGACGGTCCGGGAATCAGCGTGTTTTTACATGAGTAGAATGTGTGCTTTTATTTAAAATGCATCTCTAGGTTATTTGTGGCGAATAGGAATTCGTTGTTGTTTTTTCAAAATATAGTCCGGCCCACCACATGGTCTGAGGGACAGTGGACTGGCCTCCTGCTGGAAAAGGTTGCTGACCCCTGGTATAGATGCTTATCTCATTCTATCTTCTCTCGCAGCCCAGACCCAGAATTGGAGTTGCCATTGGTGACCAAGTGCTGGACCTCAGCGCCATTAAGCATCTGTTTGATGGGCCTATCCTTTCTAAGCAGCATCATGTCTTTGATCAGGTATTTTGCCAGGGTGACCTTGAGCCCCCAAACCTGAGGTTCTCCACCCCCGATGTAAACCATACTGAGCTGAACGAAACAATGGCCTGACTCTTTATAATGCTGATTTCTATGTTGCTGTGAGCTCCCGTTGCTCAGTCCCTGCTCCTGCCAACCTAGCAGTTTGAAAGTACGTCAAAGTGCAAGTAGATAAATAGGTACCACTCTGGCGGGAAGGTAAATGGCGTTTCCGTGCGCTGCTCTGGTTCGCCAGAAGCGGCTTAGTCATGCCGGCCACATGACCCGGAAGCTGTACGCCGGCTCCCTCGGCCAGAAAAGTAAGATGAGCGCCGCAACCCCAGAGTCGGCCACTACTGGACGTAATGGCTAGGGGTCCCTTTACCTTTACCTATGTTCCTAATGACCTGCCAAAAGCTTGGAGGTGGCAGGACGTCAGTATGACATTTCACAAGATTACCTGTAATTCAATGCTCTGCCATTGCAATTTGCCATTGCATTTGGAGGTGGGCAGAAGATGACTTGGGGTTTGTTGTGCATCCATGTGCTCTTTCCTTCATATCACAATATGCCTCATGTGCTGTGTGCTCAGAAAAACATGTCCGCCCTCCTTTGCAGCCAACCCTTAACCGTTTCATGGCGCTGGGCTGGGAAGCATGGACAGAAGCCAGAGCGCTTCTCCAAAAGCTGCTGTCTCACAAAGAGCCGACGCTGAGAGATAACGTGGAATTACGCAAAAGGTAAATAAAAAATAACTAAAAACTGGGGAGAGACTAAGTGGCTAGGACTCTGTAGGTGTGCGTGCTGCTATTTTATGGGAGCCCAGAAAAGCTGCAAAATGTGCTAGTGGCCAATAGAGTCCATTTCCTAAGATTCCAAGATTTTTTTCTTTTAAAAATATGTAAGTTTCTAGTCCCTGTGGTTTCTTTGCTCTCTTTGTGCCACACAGTGATGTTGAGGGCTGTTAAGTTGCAAAGCTAAGCTTGTGTGCAAATGCTTGTTTGGAATGTCAAGAGCCAAAGAGATTACTGAATAATATTATTGATCCTCTGGGATTCCTAGTCTTCTGAGGCTGGCTGTGCTAGAAAGTTCTCAGCTGGGAGCTCCATAATGTCCAAAGCAGGGCTTGCTGTCAGCTCTGATCAGCTGTCTTCTGGGCAGGCCTTCTTAAAAACATGACATCACAATTTGCAAACAGACAAACAATGCAATTCAAAGTTAGCACTTCTGAGGGGAAAACAATCAATATGACAAAAACAGTGACAATTCTTAGTCACTTACAGGATTTGGTAGGTGAGTAAGAATTTATTTATTTTTTTATTCTATTGGAAGATGCCAAAAACATGTTTGCTCTACTAACGATTTATAGCAACGCCTGCCTGCATACAAGACATTGATTAGATTGTAATGTACACAGGCCTAAGATAGTTGGTACTGGGGGAGGTGCTCTTTTAAGTGTGCTGCAGTAAACATTCGAAGATTGGCAAATGCTGACATTGACCAGTTGTAATATCGTAAGAAGCCAGAGAGAGAGAGAGAGAGAGAGAGAGGGGGGGGGAGGGAGGGAGGGAGGAATGTCAGAAAATTCACCTTGAGTGAATTACATGCGTTGGCAGGATTCACAGAAAACTTGTAGTAAAAAATTTGCACAATGGACTGACAAAGGATTTATAAGAATAGAGATACGAAAGAGACGCAGAGGGGGAAATCATTATATTAAAATCCAGAATGGGGGGGGGAGTCAAAAGGGATTATATGTTTATGTATTTAATTCATATGTTTATGTAAAATAGAAAATGCAAAAATAAAATTTATTTTTTTTAAAAAAAGAAATTCACCTTAGTGTTTGAGAACTAAACATTATTTTTGTTTGTTTCTTTGTTTGCCTTCTAGAGCATTTGTACCACAGGCTTCGGCAATAATGCACCTTCCTGCTGAAATTGGTGAGTTCCTTTTACTGTCAACAAGATCCATTTAACCCTTGTTCATTTCCTCCAGAAGCAGAGTTCTATTCTCCGAATTACTGGGAATGTCAGATCCCGTCTCTTGATTTAGCTGTAGTGTATGCTAGAAAAGTGGGTTAAACCACAGAGCCTAGGACTTGCCGATCAGAAGGTTGGTGGTTCGAATCCCCGTGACGGGGTGAGCTCCTGTTGTTCGGTCCCTGCTCCTGCCCACCTAGCAGTTTGAAAGCACGTCAAAGTGCAAGTAGATAAATAGGTACCACTCCAGCGGGAAGGTAAACGGCGTTTCCATGCACTCCTCTGGTTTGCCAGAAGCTGCTTAGTCATGCTGGCAACATGACCCGGAAGCTGTACGCTGGCTCCCTCGGCCAATAAAGTGAGATGAGCGCTGCAACCCCAGAGTCGGCCACGACTGGACCTAATGGTCAGGGGTCCCTTTACCTTTACCTTTATGCTAGAAAAGGGGTAGAAATTTGATTCCATTGACAGTTAAAGGCGAACCCACCTAATAACCCTCGCTTTCCGAACCAACACACAGCTGCCCTTAAAAATCCACACTTCTCTCAGTTTTTCAGTGCCATTCTCCAGCTCAAGTGATTTATTCATTCATTTATTTTTATTAAATTTGTGTACCGCCCTATATCCGCAGGTCTCAGGGCGGTTCACAAGATAAAATCACAAAATACATTATCGAAATAAAAAAACAAGAACAACCCAATAACCCCACTTTAAGTAATGTGTACAAAGAAGCATTTCTGCCCCCAACAGTGAAGGTAAAACAGTAACCGTGGATAGCCTTATCCTCTGTGAATTTGACTAGTCCTCTTATAAGAAGAGAATAGGCAGGACTAGTGCGAAGGGACTGACGCCTCAGTTACCACTCGCGCCAACTCACCTGCTCTCTCTTACATATATTTCCCCCACCTCCCTGAACAACCCTTAAAACAAATGCTAACTATCCCAGAGTATCCTGTGGGAGACCTTGGTGTGGGGGACAACCAATAAGCTGGAGTCCCAAGCGGATGTTTTTAAAATAACAATAAAGATTTATTTTAAAACAAGGTATTATAATACAAGTGGAGAAACTTAGGTTACTTCAGAATTAATAAGCTAGTTTGGTGAATTCGTTTCACAGAGGTTTCGGCTTCTTAGTTTGGTTCCTTTCTGAGGTGGCACTTTCCTTCAGGTTGTTGTTGTCGTTTAGTCGCGTCCGACTCTTCGGGACCCCATGGACCAGAGCACGCCAGGCACTCCTGTTTTCCACTGCCTCCCGCAGTTTGCTCAAACTCATGCTGGTAGCTTCGAGAACACTGTCCAGCCATCTCGTCCTCTGTCGTCCCCTTCTCCTTGTGCCCTCCATCTTTCCCAACATCAGGGTCTTTTCCAGGGAGTCTTCTCTTCTCATGAGGTGGCCAAAGTATTGGAGCCTCAGCTTCAGGATCTGTCCTTCCAGTGAGCACTCAGGGCTGATTTCCTTAAGAATGGAGAGGTTTGATCTTCTTGCAGTCCATGGGACTCTCAAGAGTCTCCTCCAGCACCATAATTCAAAAGCATCAATTCTTCGGCAATCAGCCTTCTTTATGGTCCAGCTCTCACTTCCATACATCACTACTGGGAAAACCATAGCTTTAACTATACGGACCTTCAGGTACCCACTCCTTTAACAAATCCAACTCCTGAGGTAACTTTCAGTAATAGTCTTAAGGGCTCACAACCCCCCCTTCCTTAACTGGGTTTTGGGAGTCTCTTCCTTCCACAGAAGAGTATCTCCCCTCCAGAATAGTGAGAGACCTAAGTAGACTGATCCTTTTTCAGCTCCTCCTTCTCCTGTCTCTCCCTCATTCGCCCAGCAAGATTCGGTCCTATTACTCCTGCAGGACACTATACTCTGTCCTTCTGTTTTCTCCTGAACCAACGCTCCCTCCTCAGCACTCTGTATATTTCATCCTGTCTCCTAACCTAACTCCCAACCTCTCCAACCTCAATTCCTACCCCCTCCACAACCACAACTCAAACCCAACCTAACTAACTCTCTCCCTCCAAACACAGCCTTTCTCAGCCTGTGGGTCCCCAGATGTTGTTGGACCATAGCTGTCAAGTGTCCCTTATTTGAAGGAACAGTCCCTTATTCCAGGACCATGTCCCGCTGCTGTCCCTTATTGATGGATGTCCCTTAAATGTCCCTTAAATGATGTCCCTTAAATTTCAAATGAAGCAGCTCCTCTCCCTCCCTCCCTGCCGGTCAGGGAGGAGGGAGGCTCCAACTGTGTTGCTTGGCTGTGTTGCTCACCCAATAAGAAGTCTAAGAATGACTGGTGGGTGGAGCTTGCATGCCTTGTGTGTGGTTAGTTAATGCAAGCTGAGGAGGTTTTTGAATGCTGGACGCCACTTTGTTGCACATGCTGCTGCAAACTTTCCAGTGCAAAGCCAGGCCGGGGAGCCATCTTAAGTTGAGGCTGCATAGGCCTTGTGGTGCATGTGATTCAGATTCTATTCAGTTGAACCTCTGGTTACAAAGTTGGTTGGACAGTGTTCTTGAAGCTACCAGCATGAGTTTGACCAGACTGCAGGAGGACAGGAAGACTGGAGTGCCTGGAACAGGTGAGGCTGCAGGTTCCTTATTTTGGCTGCTGGTCCCTTATTTTCAAGGCTGCTGGTCCCTTATTTTCAAATCTGTAAGTTGGCAGCTATGTGTTGGGCTACAACTCCCATCATCCCTGAGCTCTGGCCTTGCTAGCTAGGGGTGATGGGAGTTGTAGTTCAAAAACATCTGGGGACCCATAGGTTGAGAAAGGCTGCTCCAAAGTCTCTCCTTTTAAATTCTCCCTCCTGGAACCTCGGCCAATCAGAGGCTGCCGTTCTTTAACCATTTGCTGGCAGGAGATAAAAGTAAAAAAGAAATACTTGTGGAACCAACTTTTCTGTCACAGACTAGTCCTGTCAGCTGTGTTGGAATCATAGAGTTGGAAGGGACCACAAGGGTCTGTTGAATGGTTTCTTTAAATGTAAAGGTTCATCATTGTTCCACTCCATGTGTATGTCTTTAAGGGGCCAGAGCAAGGGCCAGAGCAAGATAACGAGACCCAGCTTTACAGCTGTGTAACATAGCAGGTGCTGCTGAGTTGTATTTGATTAAGGTGTGTCAGCATCTGGGTGTAGTATATAAGGAGCAGCACCTAGCTCTCCCATTACCCTGGGGGATGGGTTGGTGGTTGGGTCATGTTTGTTTGGTAATATATTTAGTGTTAAAGGAGTTTTTGTTTTTCTTATTAAAACCTTCTTTAAGTTATTTTTGAGTCCCTTCTTTTTAATGCATGATCTCCCCAGCAAGCTCTCTGCAGCGTCACTATACTGCAAAAAGCCAACATCTTTGGTTATGGGCCCAGCTGCTGAGTGGATGACTGCATATTTTTGGACTCTGAGAAAGGTTTGAAAACTCCTTATCCTGTTAGCGTAGTTTTTGTGGGTCTGGAAGAGTTCCAGAATGGTTGACCGGGTTCCTGAAGCTGAGAAGGCTCTGGTCTTCCCACAGCTAACAGATGAGAACTATAGTTTATGGTCTTTTCGGGTGGAGGCGCTTTTGACCTCTAGAGAAGTATGGACCTATGTAACTGATGACCCTCCTGACCCTGTAACTAATGCTTGGTCGAAAGGAGATGCAAAAGCCAGGGCGATAATTAATTTGGCAGTCAGCGACCAGCAAGTAGTCTATATAAGAAATAAGAAAACTGCCAAAGAAATGTGGGACAGTCTTGCAGCAGTGCATGTTAGAAAAGAGTCAGCGTCTGCATTGACGTTTTTCAAGCAGTTGTACCAGACGAAGTTGCAGCCTGGTGGTGATTTGGCAGCACACTTGAGACGTCTGGAGGCAATACGCGGCGAGTTAATTCGAAGGGACATGGAGATACCTGATATTCAGTATGTTTTTATCATCCTTTGTTCCCTTAATGAGGACTTTGATGGTATAGCTAGCCAGATATCTGCCGTTCCACCAGCACAATTAACTGCGGAAGGGGTAACGGCAAGATTAATGGGCGAGTTGGATAGAAGGGAGGCTTGTGCCATAAGCACTCCTGTTTCCAGAAAGAATGAGGAACGCCATATGCAAACCTGTGGTGATACAACTGCATTTAAAGCTGCAAAGCGTTGTTGGTTCTGCAATAAGCAAGGACATTTTGCAAAGGACTGCAGAGCCAAAAGAAAGCAAAGTACTCCCAAGCCTGTTTCTGTTCATCAATCACGGTCGTCAGCCCAGCAGCCGGCATCGTATAGTAGAGACAGAAACGAGCCGCGAGCTTTTCACGCTCGGACTAAAGATCGTAAAAGAATTAAAGGTGCCAAGTGGAAGTCTTTTGTTGTCGACTCAGGTGCATCCCAGCACGTCTGCAACAATCAAAGCTTGTTTATTTCTTTCGAAGAGGAAATTGGTAATGTACATTTAGCCAATTCACAAGTCCTGCAGTCACTTGGCAGGGGTACCATTAAACTTGACTCTTTAAACATTACAATAGTGAACTGCATTTACTGCCCGTCAGTGGACAATTTATTGTCAGTAAGGTGCTTTGCCCGTCAAGGCATAACTGTGCGTTTCTTAAAGTCTATGTGTGAGTTTTTCGAGGGGAACAAACGTCTATTGTATGCCCGGGAATCTGATGGTTTATATAGACTGTATTTTCGCACCTACTCACAATCGCATATAAATTGCAGAGTAGCACAGTCAAGCCAGGGGTTGAGGAATGTAAGGCCACATTCTGGGTGTATCCACGTGGCGCACAGAATTCTGGGACACCTGAATTTTGCTGATGTAATTAAGACAAAGAATATTGTCAATGGCCTCAACTTAAAACCATGTAAATTCTTTATGCAATGTCTATCCTGTTGCAAGAATAAGATTAAGGTGGCACGCAAGGGTAGGTGCTCAGATAGGAAAGTAACTGAGCCATTTGAGCGTGTACATTGTGATTTAGTTGGGCCACTCCCACCATCATTAGGAGGTTCGAAGTACTGGCTTACCCTCATAGACCAGTATAGTAGATACTGTTGGACTTATGCAATAGCTGAGAAGTCCCAAGCATTTGAGAAGTACAAGGTTTTTTGCAACTGGGTAAAAACACACTTTAACAAACCAATTAAGAACCTGTTTTCTGACCGGGGCGGAGAATTTGTTTCTGAGGATTTTGAGAAATTCCTGGAAGCGCAGGGGACTACTCATGAGTTATCTTGCCCCCGAAGTCCCTGGCAAAATGGGCTTGTTGAAGTTGTGCAGCGTGACTTGCAGGCAGGGGTTAAAACTTATCTGCATGATGCTAATCTGCCCAAAGCGTTTTGGGCTGAAGCACTCCATGCTTTTTGTTATGTTAGAAATCGCAGTTATCATTCTGGTTTAGATGTCACCCCCTATGAGAAGTTATTTAAAAAACGTCCTAATCTGAAATACCTACGTATTTGGGGTTCAGATGTAATTATGCATTATCCTGCTAAGCAGAAATTGGGTGAACGTAGTGTTCAGGGAAAATTAATGGGCTACCAGCAGGGGGCGTACAGAATTTACATACCAGCAACTGGCAAATTTCATATTACCAAAAGCATGATACAAACTGTAAATTGGAATGGAGTTGCTGTTTTCCAAGATACTGATGGTATAAATGATACTGAGGAAGAAGAGGAAGAAGCAGCAGCAGCAGCAGCAGCAGGAGAAAATGGTGCTTCTGAATTAATAGAAAAAGACAAAAAGCCTGTTGAATCTGATAATTTGTTTGACTTAAAGTCACAGGCATCTGAGGGGAGGTTAGATTCTCTTGAGTTTTCTGACCGTGAGCTTAGCCTACAGGCACCTCTTCAGTCTGACAATGATAATTTACAACCTGAAACTAGTAGTTCATTGAGTCCCATTAAGTCTGAGGAGTCTGACTCTCCTTCCGGACTGAGACGTTCAGATAGAAAGAGGCAGAAGCCACAACGTTTTGCAGATGAACATTTTAATACTGTGTATGCCAATAAGGTGGTTTTTGAGCCAAAAAGCTACAGTGATGTTCAGAATTTACCTATGCACCAAGCTGTAAATTGGTATAAAGCTATGAACTCTGAGATAGCTTCTTTAAAAGAGCATAACACTTGGTCTCTTGTACCACAAACCCCAGATATGAGACTTATTGATTCAAAATGGGTTTATAGAGTTAAAATGAATGACAAAAATGAAGTTGTAAGGTACAAGGCAAGACTAGTTGCTAAGGGTTTTCAACAAATTCCAGGCGAAGATTATGATTTGTGCTATTCACCAAGTGTAAAATATGAAACAGTTAAGCTTTTGTTAAAAGATGCATCACAACGTGGACATTCTGTTTATCACCTAGATATAAAAACTGCATATTTGTTTGCAGATTTAAAAGAACAAATTTTTATGCGTGTCCCTGAAGGCATAGACGCTGCTGAAGGTTTGGTATGCAAATTAAATAAATCCCTTTATGGTCTGCACCAAAGTGGAAGGAATTGGCACCAAACTTTAGCAAAAGAATTGCTAGATATTGGTTTTTCACAAGGAAAGGCAGACAATTGTGTGTTTATAAAAGAAAGGGCAAACTCTGTAACAAAAATATGTGTGTATGTAGATGACGTGTTAATTTCTACAAAAACTAAACAGGAATATGAACAGGTAGTTTCACAGTTACAGAAGAAATTTGATGTGGTGGAATTAGGCATAACTAAAAACTACTTATCCATGCAAATTGAGAAAGGCAAAAATGGATCTTTTCTGGTTCATCAAACTGCAAAAATTGATGATCTAGTTGAAATGCTACGTCTAGAAAATGCAAATGGGAAGGAAACACCTATGGTGTGTGGTTTCACCTTTACAGGTGAAGATAAGCCATTTCCTAACAAAACTTTGTATCGTTCTGCTATAGGCAAGCTAAATTTCATTCAAAGAATCTCAAGACCAGATATAACTTATGCTTTTCACTTTCTAGCAAAATTTGTGGAAAAGCCCACTACACAATGTTTCTCTGCTCTTAAGAGAGTGGTAGTGTACCTTAAAGATACCAAACATTATAGGTTGCAGTTTACACCCAGTATTGATAAAGGTTTTGAAATTTTCTGTGATGCATCTCATGCAGTGGAACAAAATAATTGCAGGGGTGTGTCTGGTATGGTGTTTTGTTATAACGGTTGTCCATTTGAATGGAAGTCCCAGACACAAACCATTATTTGTCTCTCCACAACAGAGAGTGAATTATGTGCATGCGTTCAGGCCACTCGTGATGTAGAATGGTATCTGCAATTATTTGCAGACCTACAGATGCAAGTAACACTACCAGTAAAAGTTTACCTTGATTCCCAGAGTGGACTTGCTATCCTGTGTTCAGAGACCAATACGCAGCGCACCAGAGTCTTAAGATTACGTTTAGAATTTGTAAAGAAACTAAATGCTGATGAAATGGTTGTATTTAAATATGTTCCAGGTGACAATCAAATTGCGGACATTTTTACTAAAGCACTTCCAAAGGTTACACATGAAAAACATGTACAAAGTATGCTTTATGTTTTTGTTCCACAATGATGAACCGCAGGGGAAATGTTGAATGGTTTCTTTAAATGTAAAGGTTCATCATTGTTCCACTCCATGTGTATGTCTTTAAGGGGCCAGAGCAAGGGCCAGAGCAAGATAACGAGACCCAGCTTTACAGCTGTGTAACATAGCAGGTGCTGCTGAGTTGTATTTGATTAAGGTGTGTCAGCATCTGGGTGTAGTATATAAGGAGCAGCACCTAGCTCTCCCATTACCCTGGGGGATGGGTTGGTGGTTGGGTCATGTTTGTTTGGTAATATATTTAGTGTTAAAGGAGTTTTTGTTTTTCTTATTAAAACCTTCTTTAAGTTATTTTTGAGTCCCTTCTTTTTAATGCATGATCTCCCCAGCAAGCTCTCTGCAGCGTCACTATACTGCAAAAAGCCAACAGGGTCATCTAGCTCAACCCGCTGGAATGCAGAGAACTTTTGCCCAGAGCGGCACTTGAACCCACAACCCTGAGATTAAGCATCCCATGCTCTACTGACTGTGTTGCCCCTCCGCTTCCTGCACAACTGACATGCCCACAAATGTGGACACGAAAGGAGGAAAGTCAGAGTAAAGTGAATGGAAAGTTTAGCCATGCTGTTTCCTATCACAGACACCAGAGGGCAGTAAGTGAATTGTATTTGAAATAATTCACTGTGTTGTACTTGTGTTTTTGGTTTTTTTAACAGAAAAAAACAAAGGAAGCAGGATTTTGCTTTCTGTGCTTTGGAGGGCAAGCAGATGAAAGTCAAACACTAGTTTCCAAGTCATGAGAAGCAACAGCTCCATTTCATTCTGCACTAGTCAGAGCTCATCTACTCTCTAGTACTGTGTCCAGTTGTGGTTTGTTTTTTTTTAAGACAGTATGGTGTAATGGTTAGAGAGGTGAACTAGGACCTCAGAGACTCGGGTTCCAATCCCTTACTCAGCCATGAAGTTCACTGGGTGACCTTGAGCCAGTCTCTCGACTTGTCCTACCTCACAGGGCTGTTGTGAGGTAGGTCAGGCTGGGAAGAGGGGAGACACATGGAGAGCTCCTTAAAGGAAAATTGGGATATAAATGTAGTGATAATAAAGAATAGTAAGGAAGAAAGATGTAAAATTGGAATGGGTTCAGAGTCAGGCAACGGAGATGGTATAGAGAACAAGTCCAGTGAGGGAAGGATGAAGGAATTGCTTTGTTAAACCTGGAGCAGAGAAGACTGAAGGGAAATGTAATATATAAAAAGCTATCATTGAGGAAAAAGTAAAAGCTGCATTCACGGTTGAACCACATGATTCCCAACCCAAGAATGCCAGGAACTTTTCTCCTCACAGAGCTAATATTCCCAGCACTCTTGGCAAACTACAGTTCCCAGGGTTGTTTGCTGGGAGTTGTGTACCTCAGATATGCACTTTAAATGTTTACATGCAGCCTTTTCCCTTTCTGCCCCAGAAGGCAAACACAAATGTGTCATGGGAGAGTAGATCAGATGAGATCAGACCCTCGCAAAACAAAATGTTGTGAAGATAAGATATGGCAACCTCAGCAGAGATTACCTCACACCACGATAAAAACGCAACACAGGCAAGCTTAAAATGACCACAGATTTCCTCAGAAGTTCACAAAATGCCCCATTAAAATGCTAAAAAAAGATCCCTCTTTTGACATATATTAAAATAAAATATCATTTATTATCTATTGCACTTAATTATTACGTTGCTTTGAGTTAATTTGTGTGTGTGTATATAGTCGTTTAGTTGTGTCTGACTCTTCGTGACCCCATGGACCAGAGCACGCCAGGCACTCCTGTCTTCCACTGCCTCCCACAGTTTGGTCAGGCTCATGTTTGTAGCTTCGAGAACACTGTCCAACCATCTCGTCCTCTGTCGTCCCCTTCTCCTTGTGCCCTCCATCTTTCCCAACATCAGGGTCTTTTCCAGGGAGTCTTCTCTTCTCATGAGGTGGCCAAAGTATTGGAGCCTCAACTTCAGGATCTGTCCTTCCAATGTGCACTCAGGGCTGATTTCCTTCAGAATGTAAGGTTGTATCTTCTTGCAGTCCATGGGACTCTCAAGAGTCTCCTCCAGCACTATAATTCAAAAGCATCAATTCTTCGGCGATCAGCCTTCTTTATGGTCCAGCTCTCACTTCCATGCATCACTTAGTCGTGTCACGAAGAGTCGGACACAACTAAACGACTAAACAACAACAATATATATAGTAACTCAAAGTGACTAACCAAAAAGCACAGGCATTAAAACCAAGGCCTTTTTCCGGCACCTCTCAGGTGAGCTCCATTGCCATTACAGTAGTACCTTGGGTTACATATGCTTCAGGTTACAGACTCCGTTAACCCAGAAATATCACCTCGGGTTAAGAACTTTGCTTCAGGATGAGAACAGAAATCGTGTGGCGGTGGCACAGCAGCAGCGGGAGGCCTCATTAGCTTAAGTGGTGCTTCAGGTTAAGAACAGTTTCAGGTTAAGAACAGACCTCCAGAATGAATTAAGTTCTTAACCCGAGGTACCACTGTATAAGAGAATAAGGGAGGTGTTCATGGTGAGTCCTGGCACCTCTTCTTTTCTATATAAAAAAGCAGTGATTAAAACCAACATAAAACTAACACAGAGTAAAAAGCTAAAAGCCTATTCGTAGTAAAAAGACTTTGAAGGAGACCACAAATAAGAAAAGCCCCCCCCCCATTAAATGCCATTCATGGTTGGTGGCACCACAGGTCTGTCATCCTTCACCATGAAGGCAATAAAGTATTGCTGCTGGTATCCAAAGTCGTTGCCAAGTTCTGCAGCTTCTTTCAGTTCATTTCTCTAACACCGCTCTTTGCCAAATTCTCATCCCTACAGGAGACTATACGGACTTCTATTCCTCCCGGCAACATGCTACAAATGTCGGGGTGATGTTCCGAGGAAAGGAAAATGCTCTGATGCCCAACTGGTCAGTAGTTGTGTTCTAAGAATTCTAAGGTCTCAAATATAAAATAAATGTTCCTAAATGTACTAGGCAAACACATACATAAGTATATAAGCCATGGGTCTGAAATAACACAGGACAACAATCCTGAAGCCATTTTGACTCTCCCAAATTGACCTCAAATATTTCTATGCAAGGAAGAAGGAAATGGGAAAAGCTTTCTGATTGTCTTTTGACTGTAGGGGCTTATACCTCCCATATTAAATACAGTCTCCCATATCAAATACAGTCTATGTTAAGCTGAGCACACTCTCAAATTTCTGCTGAAGACCGCCTTCTTCTGTGATGTATGCATGATGTTTGGGCTGGTGGTCTTGGGCTACAGGGTGGGAAATTTCAAAAGTATATATAGGGGCCTGCACACCATTGTTCGGGGTTCCACTCCCTCCTGTGTGTGGGGAGTGGGACCCCGTTGCAACAGTTCCTAGAATAAAGATAAGGCTTACTAGCCGCTTTGCTTCTCAATTTACTCTGGTTGGCCTCTGTTATTTTCTCCTACCAATAGGGAACCCACTTAAGGACTCTCTCTATGGGCTCCAGAATACCCCAAAAGGGAAAGGGAGCAGTTTTTCTTATAACAGTTGCTTCTCCAACGACGTTTGGGAGGGGTTGAGTGGGGAGAAGCATCATTTGGGTGTCCATTCGAGGATAAAGCATTATCTGGATGTGATGAGTGAGAGGATACTCATGAAGCGATTTGAACCCTTGTAGACTTGGGGACGCAGGTGGCGCTGTGGGTTAAACCACAGAGCATAAGACTTGCCGATCAGAAGGTCGGCAGTTCGAATCCCTGCGACGGGGTGAGCTCGCGTTGCTTGGTCCCTGCTCCTGCCAACCTAGCAGTTCGAAAGCACGTCCAAGTGCAAGTAGATAAATAGGTACCGCTCCGGCGGGAAGGTAAACGGTGTTTCCATGCGCTGCTCTGGTTTGGCAGAAGTGGCTTAGTCATGCTGGACACATGACCTGGAAGCTGTACGCCGGCTCCCTCGGCCAATAAAGCGAGATGAGCACCGCAACCCCAGAGTCGGCCACGACTGGACCTAATGGTCAGGGGTCCCTTTAGATTTTCCATAGGCATCTCGTTGGCCACTGTGAAAACAGGATGCTGGACTAGATGGGCCACTGGCCTGATCCAGCTCTTCTTATGTTCTTATGCGTTGACCACATTCTCCTTTTAGTTAATGATCACAACCCCCTGTAATTATTCCTCTTTTCAAGGTTGCACTTGCCAGTTGGGTACCACGGACGTGCCTCTTCCGTCGTCGTATCTGGGACGCCGATCAGGAGGCCATTGGGACAAATGCGACCTGATGACGGTAAGCCTTTTGGCCTTCCATTCACCATCTGGTTTCATGTTTATAAACGGAATTAATATATAAGCGGTGGTGTCAAATTAAAAGAGAGAGGTTCCTTTCTGTTTGGTACGATTTTAGTATACAGTCGTACCTTGGTTTTCGAACAGCTTAGTTCTTGAACGTTTTGGCTCCCGAATGCCGCAAACCCAGAAGCGAGTTTTCCGGTTTGCGAACTGTTATTGGAAGCTGAACGTCGGAGAGAGCTTCCACGGCTTCCGATTGGCTGCAGGAGCTTCCTGCAGCCAATCAGAAGCCGCGCTTTGGTTTCTGAACATTTTGTAAGTCGAACGGACTTCCATAACGGATTCAGTTCAAATTCCAAGGTATGACTGTATTTGTCAGCCATGATGAACATGGTCAATTGCCCCTGAGGGATTTCCAAAGATTTCAGTTGATAGAATAATTCTTCCTTTCTTATGTCTGTCTCCCCTGAACAAGTGAGGGGTACACATATATTGTATTATTAATATGGTGAGGTTAATGTAAATAGATTTGGTTATTATTACTCCCCTCTTTTTTCTTCTGTAAGTACATTCATCTTGTTTCTACAGCTTTGGACTGATTTGGATGTTTATTTATTGTTTCTTAGCCCCTTCATGGTGAGAGGCTTTGTCTCATATTCTGTACTGCAGAATAGTCTCTCTCCCTTTTCCTGACTTGTTTAAATAAGTACAGGTATTCTCTTTTAAAAAAGCAGTTGATCCAGTGAGGTGGCATTGTCAAGCTTGCAAACACCATCGCTTTCCCTATTAAAAGAAACAGCATGCTTACTTTTTGTGTGTGTTTGTTCTGTTTAAATCACAGCAAAACCCCCGGTGTTCGGTGCTTGCAAACTTTTGGATATTGAACTGGAAATGGTAGGATTTTATTTGCTTATGTTGTTCCCTTCATCTCTCTATCCCTGGTTTTAAGAACCCTGACCAAAAAAGGGGGGGCAAACAAGACAACCCATTATTATTATTATTTTAAGAATAATTTTTTTATTAACCGACCAATCACATCAAATCAAACCAAATTACATAAATTCCAAATTACACAGCCGAATTTTAAATTTTTGTTGGGGGTACCCATATTTCAAGTTCCAAAGGGATCCAATCAACTTCTTGCTTCTTACTGCTGTTTAAATGTCCACAAATCTAACCTTATGATGTTCACAGTACTATCCAGTCCTTTCTTATTATTTTTCCACATCTCTTGTTGTTATTTTCATATATTTTTCCTTTCTCTTTGTGACCTCTGATAGTCTCCGCAAGCTGGTTAGAACAGTTTGTAATCCTGCGTGGATATTTTTTTTTTTATCCAGTAGCCATATCCAGACGTTTTCCATATAACATCACTTCCATACATCAAAACAGTCTTAGCGTCATTAATCTTCACCAATCTGCCTCCTTTCTCAAAACCTCTGAGGAGATTCACTAGGAATGCAGTCTGAAAACAAATCCGTTCTTCCTCCCGGCTATAAATCCTTTGGCAAGATGGCGACTCCGAATTAATTGCTGTGCCATTCCCAAAAGCTCTTATTGCTTCTCAGTCTCCATAAAGCATACTTTTGGTTAAAGTTTATCTCCACACAGACCTTAATCATCCTGCTTGGGTCAGTTCAACTGACGGTTCTAATGAGGAGGGGTTCTTGTAAATCACATAGAAGGAAAGTAAATAAGGTCGTCCCCCCCCCCCATTCAGCCCCGTTGTCAACATACCCCGCCTTTGGTGTATCTTCATTGTAAAATATTCCTGTTTCTTCAGCCCGTCGTCTTCTTTCGCAGAGGTCACTTAAATTAGCAGACTTCACTCCCCTTCTTCCCTTAAAATATGTGCATTTGCTTCTTTTGTAATTAATTATTCCACATTGCTGCAACTAGTGTGTGATCAGAGACAGCGTCCAGGAGAGCCGAAGTCCACACGGGGGCATTCTGCCTAGGGCCCTCACCCCCTTCTTTCGAATTAGGGGGTGATTTATGGGCACAGCAGGCAAGGGCAGTGTTCCCCATTTCCTTGGGGCAACAAGGGAGGCTGCCTACTCCCATAACAGCCTCTTAATAACCCCGTGTGGGTCGGAGAGATGGTATTGTCGGCCATCTTCCAATGCGCCTCCTAGTGGCCCCCCAAGACAACCCATTATTAAAAGAAAATATAAAATTTCAGAAATGCGAATTCTCAAAATTGAAACGGTCAGAACTCCCCCAAACCATTTAGATCTTTTCACAAAAGAAAAAAAAACAGCCCTAACTAGTTGACACTATTTTGGATTTTTAAAAATTTGGCTGCAATTGTCTCTCTACTAGTGCTTATAAAGCAACAAACTTGTCTATAAGGAGAAAGATGAAATTAATTGATGAGGAAACAATTTTCAAATTCTCTTCACTTAAAAATGCTTTTGTTGTGGTTTTTTTTAATCTAGTGAATTTCTGTCTGCCTTTAAACAACAGCAACACCAATAAACCTCTGAGGCCAGAGCATGATCAAATCAAAAACCATTAAGTTGTTTACAACTTAATTATATTCAGAATAAACCTACTGAAATTAATAAGTCCAAGTTAGCCATACCCATCAGTTTCAGTGTAGGACCAACGCTTCAATTGGATTGGGCCAATTAAAGGAGCGGGGGGGGGGCGCAGGGAACATAACAATAAAACCACAATTAGAAATTAAAGCAGCAGGAAAATAGGGCATATATCTAGGAGCAAGTTAATGTTAGGAAGGATCTAGGAAAATAAGTACTACAATGTTGTTGTTGTCGTCGTCATTGTTTTACTGCAACTACTATTAATTCAATTTCTTATGCACCCTTCACCATAAGGTCCCGGGGTGAGTTAACGACCATTTAAAATACATTATTAAAACAGTTTAAAACAAATTGCACTCACAAGAGTAGGGTAGGTCATACAAACACCATCTCAGGTGTCAAAGTTGAGGGAAAGAGGAGCATTATGATGGGAACTGCATGATGATTTGATTTCCTCTCATAAGAGCCCTGAGGCAACTCATCAATGAAAACGCAACCATTTAAGCAGAGTTAAAACCACAGTTCAAAATAAGACCAGATGCTCAGCAATCAAACAAATAAACTTGCATTGTGCTCCAAATCCTGTCCTGTTTGCACCGAAAGGGCCATGTAAGAATCGAGGAATTGGATGGGATAAGCTGAGATGAGTGCATGTTGGTTACCATGTTGGTTCTATTGTATAAAATGGCATATTTCCATTTCTGGAGGATACACCCTAACAAAACCACCTCCTGTATTTTCCCAGGCTTTCTTTGTAGGCCCCGGAAACAAACCTGGAGAGGCGGTTCCCATCACCGAAGCTCACAAGCACATCTTTGGGATGGTCCTTATGAATGACTGGAGCGGTAATGAGCCCTGCTGATGTTCCCCACGGCAGGAAACCTCTTGCTATGCTTTTGTATTAGACAATGTAGTGAAATGAGGCAGACTTCTGAAGATTCCTTCAGGAGAGCAAAGATATAGGAAGCGGCCTTATGCTGAATCAGACCATTGGTCAATTGAGCTCAGTATCGTCTCTACTGACTGCCAGTGGCTCTTAAGGATTTCAGATAGCAGCCTTGAACCTATGACCTCCTGTACGCAAAGCAGATGTTCTGCTTCAGAGCTAGTGTTCTTCTCCAGTTAAACATTGGAACCTGTCATATATCATGTCAGACCATTGATCTGTCTAACACAGTATTGTCGTCAACGTCGTCTTCTTCTTCGGAGACCACTCGTAGCCGAGTAAGATTGTCTTCCATGAACACAGTTTGAACAGTGAGTCCATAAGTGACTGTGGAGGCCAATTCTGGATCCACACGTCCTTCCACAGTGGGGAGATTGGTTTCTGGGTGGAAGGTTTGCCAAGTGTGCCTTCCTCTTAGCGCATTTCTCCCTTTCATCCTAAGTTTGAGCATCTTCAAAGCCCATGGCACCTTTGGGAAAGGCTGTTCTCCAATTGGAGCGCTTGGAGCCCAGTGTTTCCCAGTTTTCAGTGTTTCTACTACATTTTTTTAGATTTGCCTTGAGAGAGTATTTGAACCTCTTTTGTTGACCACCAGTATTACACTTTCCATTTTTAAGCTCGGAATAGAGTAGTTGCTTTGGAAGGCGATAATCAGACATCTGAACAATGTGACTGGTCAAACGAAGTTGATGTTGAAGAGTCATGGCTTCAACACTGGTGATCTTTGCTGCTTCTAGTATACTGGCATTAGTTTGCCTGTCTTCCCAAGTAAACTTTTTTGGAGTATTGTATGCACAGTATTGTATGCTCCAGCTGGTAGCAGCTGTCTAGGTCTTTCCCAGCAAGGGAGGAAGCTTGTGTCAGGCATAGGCAAACTCCAGCCCTCCAGATGTTTGGGACTACAATTCCCATCTTCCCTAGCTAACAGGATCAGTGGTCAGGGATGATGGGAATTGTAGTCCCAAACATCTGGAGGGCCAGAGTTTGCCTATGCCTGACTTGGGTAATATTTCGTAATATTGCACCCTGTGTGAGGCCAAAATTTGGCACCCTAAAAATTGATATTCCCAATTATGGATCTTCTCAATTTTGTGCCCCTTCATTTGGGCATCCTGTGCAGTGGAACCGCCTTCACTGCCCTAAATTGTTCCCAGTCCTGCCTGGACATGCCAGGATTTGACCCTGGGTCCTCCTGCATGCAAAATAGATTCTCTTCCACTGAGCTACAGCCCCTTCCCTGAGATGCAGAGCCTAAAACTTATATATACAGTGGTACCTCAGGTTAAGAACTTAATTCATTCTGGAAGTCCATTCTTAACCTGAAACTGTTCTTAACCTGAGGTGCAGTCATACCTCATGTTGTGAATGCTGCAGGTTACGTCTTTTCAGGTTGCATCCCGTGGCGACCCAGAAGTACCAGAAAGGGTTACTTCCAGGTTTCGTCGTTCGCGCATGCGCAGACGTGCAAAATGACGTCGTGTGCATGCACAGAAGCGGCAAATCACAACCTGCGCGTGCACAGGCGCGGGTTGCGTTCCATCAGTGGCGTAGCGTGGGGGGTGCAGAGGGGGCCGGCCGCACCGGGCGCAACATCTGGGGGTTAGGGTTAGGGGGTGCAAATCCACGGGTTAGGGGGCGCAAATCCATGGGTTAGGGGGCGCAAATTACTTGCCTTGCCCCGGGTGCTGACAACCCACGCTACGCCACTGCGTTCCATTGAGGTTGCGAATGGGGCTCCAGAACGGATCCCATTCGCAACCAGAGGTACCACTGTACCACTTTAGCTAATGGAGCCTCCTGCTGCTGCCACACCGCCACCACACGATTTCTGTTCTCAACCTGAAGCAAAGTTCTTAACCCAAGGTACTATTTCTGGGTTAGCGGAGTCTGTAACCTGAAGCATCACTAACCTGAAGCGTCTGTAACCTGAGGTACCACTGTGTATCTATATCTATATATATGTCTATATCATCTATATCTATATCTCTATATCATCTCTTTCCTTGCCTCCTAGCACGTGACATTCAGAAATGGGAATATGTCCCCCTGGGTCCATTTCTGGGCAAGAGTTTTGGCACCACCATCTCTCCGTGGGTGGTGACTATGGAAGCTCTGATGCCGTTTGCACTGCCAAATCCTATCCAGGTTAGCAAAAAGTGATCAGATGTATCCCATGTGACTTACGGGGAAATATATTCTACATGACTTATGTGGAAACAAGGCTACTTGTCAGGTGGGTGGGGCGTACATAAATAACAGAGATGAGCATGATTCCCTACCCCCAATCCAAATTTTGTCCCGACCCAGCACTTCAGAGCACCCAGGGTTGGATGAAGCATTAAGCAAAATGAGCACATGCTTAGGGCATCAAGGGAAGAGGGGGGGGCACCACAGAAATTTTCCTTTGCCAGATTCTCTATGGTGCATTTGAACCAGGTTCCACAAAAAATGATCCCACAATATGTGCATTGTAAGTTCAGTGCAACAACAACAAAAAAATAGAAAAACGAGATTCAGTCGTGCTGAACTTTGTAAAATAATTGCAGAAGGCAGTATTTTATGGTTTATTGTTGTGTGTATATATATATATATATATATATATATATATATATATATATATATGCAGGTTTTGGTGTCTTCGGGTGTCTTCCCGTGTAAGAGTTGGGGTGTCTAGGCGACGTTTCGACGAGGTCTCACTCGTCATCTTCAGGCGAGTGAGACCTTGTCGAAACGTCGCCTAGACACCCCAACTCTTACACGGGAAGACACCCGAAGACACCAAAACCTGCATTCCTGTACCCGTGAAAATCTACGAAAGCATATATATATATATATATATATATATATATATATATATATATATGGGCATCAAAATCTTTTTAAGTGCTGGGGGGCTCTAAAGGATTTAAATCCAGCACTGGGAGAGGCCTTGATCTGACCTGGGGACAACCCGAGTAAGATCCTGGCTCCACCACCTTTGGGGTAGTAGATGGCAGAATTTAAAGATTGAACAATGAAGGAATCCAGTGCAACTTTTGTGCTAGCAGAAGCTTGGTGCACAACAGCTGGTTCTTGTGCAACAGTGGATTTAGTTGTGAAACAGCTTGCACTTGTGTTTTTCCTTGCGCAACATCATCCAGCCAGAGCAACAGGTGTACCACAAAGGGACTATAACCTAGCAGTATGTTGGATGCAGCCCTCTGTTTTCACTTCAAAACCGATAGACACTCAACCACTTGAGTCTGCTATTATAGAGGGGTATATGACGCTTCTTTTGCTTCTTCAAGGATCCCAGGCCACTGCCCTACCTCTGCGATGATCAGCCTTATACTTTTGACATCAACCTTTTTGTTGCTATTAAAGGTACAGTACTCCCTCCTATGATACATTTTAATTTTATTCAGGCTTGCGGAGCTCCAAAATAAGAAAAAAAATTGGGAGGCCATAAGTAAATGATGTATTAAAAGAATCAAAACGCCAACAGTACTCTGTTAAGCTACTAATGCCCTTCTATTCAGCCTTGTTTGTAAACTCTAAGAAACCCAAAAAACACTGCAATTGTGTAAGGTTCATTCTCTATTTTGATTCAAAATGGTGTCTAACTGTATCCTAACATAGACAAAAATATTCCCCTTGATTTTCGGAACCATCATGCAAAACGTGGTTAAAATCAGTGCAATTTTGGAATGGTTTAGTCTTCCATTTTGATTCAAAATGGTGTCCACTGATATTCAAACATAGGTGAAAACCTCCTCCTTGATATCAGGAGGCCCTAGGTAAAAGTAAAGGGACCCCTGACCATTAGGTCCAGTCGTGACTGACTCTGGGGTTGCGGTGCTCATCTCGCTTTATTGGCCAAGGGAGCTGGCATACAGCTTCCGGGTCATGTGGCCAGCATGACCAAGCCGCTTCTGGCAAACCAGAGCAGCACACGGAAACGCCGTTTACCTTCCCGCCAGAGCGGTACCTATTTATCTACTTGCACATTGACGTGCTTTTGCACTGCTAGGTTGGCAGGAGCAGGGACTGAGCAATGGGAGCTCACCCTATCGCGGGGATTCGAACCACCGACCTTCTGATCGGCAGGTCCTAGGCTCTGTGGTTTAACCCACAGCGCCACCCACGTCCCTCTATCAGGAGGTCCTAGAGGTGCCCAAATGCAGAGTGAAGAAAACCTCTCAAAAGATATAGCAGAAGATAGTATCTTGATAATACTTTAAAGTTGTCTTTAACCAGGCATAGGCAAACTCGGCCCTCCAGATGTTTTGGGACTACAACTCCCATCATCCCTGACCACTGGCCTAGCTAGGGATGATGGGAGTTGTAGTCCCAAAACATCTGGCGTGCCGAGTTTGCCTATGCCTGCCTTTAACCGTTATGCTACATCTCACAAATAAATGAGGAAGCCTTCCTTGAAATAAGAAACAAATGGCAACTCTAGCAGAGTCCTAATGTGAGAAGTGTACTCCATACACAAAGGTTTCTTCATTTAAGTCCTATTTCACCATCATAAAATTCCTGCATGGACAAAACTCCCCTGCAGGAATTAAGATGCAGTTGATACGCAAAAGTTCCACGTGGCAATTGCATCTCTCAGTTTTTCAATCTGTATACCCTTGTGCAATGGCTGTTTTTGGTGGTGGAGCAACAGCAGACATTAAGCCCTCCAGCACACCAAATAGATGTTGGGACTACAACTCCCATCATCCCTGAACATTAGCCATGCATGCTTACTGGAGCTGATGGGATTTGGAGTCCCAGAATATCTGGAAAGCCACAGGCTCCCCATCCTTTATCCAAGCCATCTGTGATGATCAGCGTTTTGTGCAAAAGGCTGTTATACGCAGCTTTCCAATTTGCACTCTCCAGTTTTTCCCTCCCGGCTGGGTTAATTACTTTTACCCTGCTTTTTTCCTGCAAGAAGTATCCAAAGCAGCTGATGAACTGAAGATAAGGCATAACAGAAAATGTTAGCAGAGTTAAAAGAAACAAGAATATTAGATCAGGCATTTGAACCAGAGAGCAATAAAAACTAAGAGGAGCTACCAATTAAAGCTACATTAAACTCTCACACCGGCTGAGGGTTTTCTTTAGATCTCCCTTCTCAGTACGCACTCCTAAGATATCTTTGCAAGGACAGTTTCTACCTTGGAACAGAAATAGGGAGTAAATTCTATGGCAAATCCCAGAGGAAAAGGTTTATGGTTTTGTTGAAATGCACAAGACTCTCTCTCTGTGTGTAAAAGGAGTCAAACTCCCTTGCCTGAGCAGTTTTATGACAGGAACTGTAAACACCTCAGTCTGTATTCTGCTGGAGTTGCACATTGCCTTACTGTAAATTTGGATTCTTGCTCTCATACTTCCACCACGGTGAAAAGATTATGGACAAAATGAGCAAGTGAAACCTCCTCTATAAGGTAAAGTAAAGAACCCCTGGATGGTTGAGTCCAGTCAAAGACAACTATGGGGTTGCGGTGCTCATCTCACTTTCAGGCTGAGGGAGCTGGTGTTTGTCCACAGACAGCTTTCCAGGTTATGTGGCCAGCAAGACTAAACCGCTTCTGGTGTAATAGAACACCGTGACAGAAATCAGAGCGCACGGAAATGCCGTTTACCTTCCTGCCACAGCGGTACCTATTTATCTACTTGCTGTGGTGTGCTTTTGAACTGCTAGGTTGGCAGGAGCTGGGACAAAGCAACAGGATCTCACCCTGTTGCGGGGATTTGAACCGCCAATCTTCCGATGGGCAAGCCCAAGAGGCTCAGTGGTTTAGACGCCAGTGCCACCAGTGTCCTCCTCTATAGTACTGAGATCGGAAAAGTAGGTATAAAGTTGCACCTAAAGCTTACAGTGGTACCTCAGGTTAAGTACTTAATTCGTTCTGGATGTCTGTTCTTAACCTGAAACTGTTCTTAACCTGAAGCACCACTTTAGCTAATGGGGCCTCCTGCTGCCGCCACACCGCCGGAGCCCAATTTCTGTTCTCATCCTGAAGCAAAGTTCTTAACCTGAAGCACTATTTCTGGGTTAGCGGAGTCTGTAACCTGAAGCGTATGTAACCTGAGGTACCACTGTATTGTCCAGAAAGCCGCCATCCAAACCTAGGGATTGCCCATCCCTACGAATATCAGACACAGAACAACTCTCACACATTTGCTGCATCCATATTTATGTTGACTGCAGTTACTTGGACACAGGTGATGGTATTTAAAACACTGAGTCCTCACAATCCTCCTTACTGCAAACTTATCGATTTGTTTTCAGGAGATGGAATGAGCAAGCCTGCTAATATTTGCCGCTCAAACTTTAAGGTAAGAAATGTTTTCTCTCCCGTGTTCATGGTGTTTTTGGCTGAGACAGGATTTGAAGTGGGCACTGCTACAAACCTCACGCCAGCCATTGAGCCACATTGTCACCTATTGAGTGCCTAAGTACATATGGTATGAATGGTGTAAAAGCAGAAAGGGGAGGCTTCTGAGAATCTCAGTTAGTTAGTGGAAGTAAAATTCTGTTTTCTGCGTGTGTGTTTTCACAAATGTTAGATATGCATGCATGTTATGTGTGCATATTATATTATATTATAATGTTATAATGCCTGTTACTTTAATAAATATATGCATTTATATGCACGCTTTACCCTAGTTATAAGCATTTTGGTACACATTACCTGGCTGGGGAATTGCATTACAAAATCCAGAAAGTACAAATTTTGAAGGATGGCCGTGTTTTGGTTCGTGCATTGTTTTGGAGAATGCCAGTTATATAGGTTTATCTCTAAATGCAAACTGAATCTAATTTCTCCCCGTCTTCCGGAGGCGGCGCGTTCGGTAATGGCTGCCTGCTCCTTGTAAGGAGAGGGGAGCTCCGCTGAAAACGGGTCGTCCGCTACGGCGAAGCGGAGACCCACTTAGGAAAACCACAGGTGGTAGAAGCCTGTGGTCCCGAGACCCGGCGGGTGCCAGAAGCAGCCCCTAAAACGTTGAAGGGACCCCGTAACGGGGCTCCGGATCGCGGAGGGGGTAGCGGCACTGAGGGTCGTTTCGCAGTCAACGGAGCGAAGCCGCGCTGCTGTTGCCGATCAGCGCTGACCTTTCTTCCTGAAACCATCAAATTTGGAAAATTACAATCCGTGAGTAATTGGGACTTTACAATTTTAAGACTTTTAAGACTTTCAAGACTCTGAATTTGGCTGAAAGCGGAGTGACGAGAAACAGGAAGTCCGTCTTCCGGCAAAGCTTACAGATTAAAGGCAAAGGAACTGACAGGCTGGACGCAGTGAAAAAGGATTTTAAAGTGGAAGCACTATGCGTCTGACAGTACTGAGGTTTGAAATGAAAGGCAAGTTTTCTTACTAATTTACTTTATAGTGTGGAAGCAGTTTGGGAACCTTCTCCTCTGGTGGACTTTAAAGTTCAAGACCCAGCCTCGGGGTGGCAGGGGAAAAGAATGTCTTTTGCTGATACAATCTATAAAATTGAAACAGATACATAGAGGCAACTTTGGACTATATAACTAAGTAACTGTATCCTGCGCCTTGAGAGGTGATACTTGTGGCAACTTTGGAAGGGCTCTGCCAGTGGAAAAAGTTTTAAGGACTATTGGAAAATTATTTAGCTGCAGGAACTTTAATGGCGACCATAACTTTTTTCCTTCCTTCCTGAACTCCAACTGTACTCCCTACAACTGTACTCCCTCTAGTGGAGACTGGGATTTACAATTCCTTGGGAACTAACTTTGTTTTGTCTCTCTGCTGTTGTTATCTACACTGAGGCCTGTCCTTCCCATGGAACTTTTGACAGCTTGACCTTGACTCATAGACAGGTGGGGAATGAGTGGCCAACCGAAAACAAGATCTGCAAAAGCGAAAGCAACAAAAGGCCAGCTTGTGCAAACAACTCTGACTTCTCAGTCACGTAGATCATCAGTCCCCGCTGTACTGAAGGGAATTGAACTTCTAACAGTAGCTGAATTGAAGGGAACTGAACCTTCAACAACAGCTGAACTTAAGGAAGCTGAACAAACAGCAACAGAGGATATGGCTGCAGGTGGATCCGATGCACTTCTGAAGGAGATGCTACAACAATTTGCAATCTTAAATAAGAAGGTTGATGACCAAACAGCAAAAATTGACTTAGCCACATCCTCCATTACAAAGCTATCTGAACAAGTGGCACAGCACTCACAAACAATTGGGAATCTAAAAGACGCTACGTCTGAGAACCGGAAACTGGCTGAAGCTGCGAACGAAAAAGCTGACCAAGCGATTCAAAAAGTGGATGAACTGAAAGGAGAGGTAAGGCCACTACACAAGCACATCAGTGACCAGCAGGCCTACCTGTCTATGGTGGAGTTGAGAAACAGGGAAAATAATTTAAGATTACGTTCTATCCCAGAGATTGAAAAAGAAGATTTGATTGGCTTTTTGACAGTAGAATTCTCCAAATTCTGGGGAATAAAGGAAGACGAAGACTTTAAAATAACAACGGCATTTAGACTGGGAAGTGTTACCAGAAAGGACAGACCCAGAGACTGCCTGATCATCCTAAAGACTAAACAGGAGAGAGACAAAATACTTGACCTTCATTTTAATAAATCACTTGAGATCCAGGATAGAAGAGCGGAAATTTATAAGGATATACCAAAACAACTACTGGATCTCAGAGCCATCTACACTGACCTAGCAAGACTCTTGAGAGGCAACGGAATACCTTACAGGTGGGAGTTCCCACAAGGCTTATCATTTAAATACAAAGGAAAGAAGGTTAGAATTAAGTCAAAAGAGGACAACCAGAAGTTCCTGCACGACAACGGAGAAGATCTTCAGAAGGGAATAGCAGTCCCTTGGCCTCTGCCACAGCCTGGACCGGAACCAACACCACCTCCCTCGGACTCGGACAAAAAGGAGGACACCCCATAAAGAGCAACAACAGATTGATACAGGATGTCTCTGCAGCTGTACAGTTGGAACATTAATGGCGCAAATTCCCCGGAAAAACGAAAAAGGATCTTTCATATTTTGAAAAAGGAAAATTTGGATATAATTTGCTTGCAAGAAACGCACGTGACTAGGCTCCATAGGAAAGTACTAATTAACAAAAGACTAGGCCAAAAATTTATTTCATCAGACAAAGTAAAAAAGAGGGGCCTGGTGATCTACGCAAAGGAGAACCTAGCACCGAAATTTTTGTTTAAAGATGAGCAAGGGAGAATCTTGGCAATTGAAATACAATCTCAAGGAGAAAAAGTTTTGATATTAGGAATTTATGCACCAAATGAGGGGAAAGCAGAATTTTACAAGAAGCTACATGAGACACTACTGGACTATCTGGACTATTCGAACATCATTATGATGGGAGACATGAATGGGGTGGTCTCCACTTTGATGGATAAGTCACAAAACCAAATAACTAAGGACGGCAGACTACCGAAAACCTTCTTTGAACTGACAGACAATATGGATTTGATTGACATTTGGCGGACAAGGAACCCCCTTGGTAGAGAGGGAACTTTCTTTTCTGAGGCCCACTCATCATGGACGAGAATCGACCAAATTTGGACAACTAGAGGGCTGGCACCGAAGACTACAAGAGTGGAAATCTGCCCAAAGACTTGCTCCGACCACAATGCCCTGAAAATGGAATTGAGACTTACTCCAGCCGGTTCCTTCAGATGGAAAATGAATGACACCCTCTTTAGAGATCAAGAGATCGTAAAGAAGGCCCAAAAAACTTTAAAGGACTATTTTGAAATCAACTTGAACACTTCAGTGGAAAAAAGAACAATCTGGGACGCCAGTAAAGCTGTAATGAGGGGGTTTCTGATACAACAAAACACAATTAAGAAAAAACTCTGGAATGGGAAAAAGGATAAAATATTAGAGAAGATAAGAGATGGAGAGAAAAGGTTGAGATCTAAACCAAAATCCAAAGAGATCTTGCGAGAAATTAAATTCCACCAGGCACAATATTTGAAATTGATAAATCAAGAAGTGGAATGGAAAATTAAACAAATGAGACAAAGATCCTTTGAGTCAGCAAACAAATGTGGGAAACTGCTGGCATGGCAGTTGAAAAAAAGACAGAAACTTAATTACGTTACCAATCTAGAGGTGGAAGGGAAAAATATTCAGAAACCAGGTGAAATTAGAAAGTGTTTCCAGAAATACTTCAAAAAGTTGTATACACAAGGGCCTGAGGAAGTGTCTGAGATGGAACGATTTTTGAAACTCAATGGCTTACCAGAACTGTCTCAGGAGAAGAGATCAATCTTGAACTGTAAAATAACACAACAGGAAATTGAGGATGCCATTCAGAACATGCAGCTGGGCAAATCTCCAGGCCCAGATGGGCTTACCTCCAAATACTATAAGACATTAAAAGACTATTTGATTCTACCACTAATGGAGGTTTGCAATCAGATTATGGGGGGAGGAAGGGCACCGGAAACGTGGAAAGAAGCTTTCATCACATTGATACCCAAAGTGGAAACTGAAAAGACTCAACTTAGGAACTACCGTCCCATCTCACTCCTAAATGTGGATTACAAAATATTTGCAGACATTTTGGCAAGTAGATTGAAAAAGGTTTTAAATGAAGTAATTCATAAGGACCAAGCAGGCTTTCTTCCTGGCAGGCATTTGTTTGACAATACTCGGAATATTATCGATATTCTGGAACTTTTACAAACAAATATTAACACTAAAGCAGTGTTAATCTTTATAGATGCTGAGAAGGCCTTTGACAATATTTCTTGGAAATTTATGAAGAAAAATTTGGAAGGGATGGGAGTGGGACGAGGGTTTGAAAATGGTATAGAAGCAATTTATTCAGAACAAAAAGCTAAGTTGATAGTGAACAATGTGGTGACAGAGGAGTTCCATATTGAAAAAGGAACACGCCAGGGGTGCCCCCTATCCCCCCTGCTATTTATATCAGTCCTGGAGGTTTTGCTGAACATGATTAGGAGGGACCGGCAAATACAGGGGATCACGGTCGGAGTGAAACAATATAAACTGAAAGCATTTGCAGATGACTTAGTAATAACATTACAGGAGCCAGAATCTAGTACAAAAAGAGTTCTGGAACTGATACAAGAATTTGGTCGGGTGGCAGGATTTAAGTTGAACAAACAAAAAACTAAAGTTTTGGGGGAAAACTTGACGCCTTTAGAAATAGAGGGGTTTCAGAAGGAAACAGAGTTAGTTGTGGTTAAGAAGGTGAAATACCTGGGGGTAAACTTGACGCCTAAAAATTTGAACTTGTTTAAGGATAACTATGAGAAATGCTGGTCAGAAGTTAAGAAAGATTTGGAAACATGGTCGAGACTGAAGCTCTCCTTGCTGGGCCGAATTGCTGCTGTTAAGATGAATGTTTTGCCAAAAATGTTGTTTCTATTTCAAACCTTGCAGGTCGTGGACAGAGTGGAATGTTTTGGAAAGTGGCAGAGGGATATCTCAAAGTTTGTCTGGCAGGGCAAAAAGCCCCGAATAAAGTTTAAAATACTAACTGACGCAAAAGAAAGAGGGGGGTTTGCCCTGCCAGACTTAAGGTTATACTACGAGGCGGCAGCCTTCTGCTGGTTGAAAGATTGGATTTTATTAGAGAATACAGATGTCCTAGACCTGGAAGGTTTTAACAATTCGTTAGGATGGCATGCGTATCTGTGGTACGGCAAGGCAAAAACACATGGAATGTTCAAAAACCATATTGTCAGGAAAGCAATTTTTATGGTCTGGCTGAAATACAAAGACTTACTTGAAAGTAAGACTCCGAGGTGGTTATCACCAGTGGAGGCTAAGGCGTGGAAAAAACCCAATATGGAGGCCGGCTGGCCGAAATATTGGGAACTAATAGAAAAAGTTGGTGATAATTGGAGGTTGCGGAGCTTTGAAAACTTAAAAGATAAGGTGCAGGATTGGTTCCATTATGCCCAAATTAACGAGGTTGTTAAGTTGGATAAAAAAACAGGATTCCAGGTGGAAAAATCGAAACTTGAGACAGAGTTGTTAGAACCAAAGACCAAGGTTTTATCGAGAATGTATAACTTGCTGCTTAAGTGGAATACACAGGACGAGACAGTTAAATCAGCCATGATAAAGTGGGCTCAAGACATTGGTTACAATATCATGTCTGAAGACTGGGAAAGGTTATGGACCACCGGTATGAAATTTACGGCATGTAATGCCCTGAAAGAAAACATTATGAAAATGGTATACAGGTGGTACATGACCCCAGTCAAGCTTGCTAAGATATACCATTTGTCTGATAACAAATGTTGGAAGTGCAAGGAGGCTGAAGGAACATTCTTTCACCTTTGGTGGACTTGCCCAAGAGTGAAGGCCTTCTGGGAAATGATCTACAATGAGTTAAAAAAGGTGTTTAAGTACACCTTCCCTAAAAAACCGGAGGCCTTCCTCTTGGGTATTGTCGGCCAAAAGGTTTTAAAGAAGGATAGAACGTTTTTTATGTATGCTACCACTGCAGCAAGAATTCTGATCGCCAAATATTGGAAGACTCAAGATTTACCCACGCTGGAAGAGTGGCAAACGCAACTGATTGACTACATGGAGTTGGCCGAAATGACTGCCAGAATCCGAGATCTGGGAGAAGAAGCAATGGAGGAGGACTGGAAAAAATTTAAGAATTATTTGCAAAAACTTTATAAGTTATATGAACTATAAAATGATGCATAATCTGAAATGCTAGCCCCAGCAATGAGAGTGCAATATTTATGAAATTTGATAACAATATTGAAGGGATCAAAGTTTAAATGTTAAAAAGGATAATACACTTTGTTTTTAGAGTAAATGGACGATAAGGGATTTAAACTTAAATTGCAATTGAAAGTACCAAAGAAACACACGAAACAAGGTTATAATTTGCTGATAAATTTATTATTAAGAATGCATTGTGCGGGAGATGTGGGGAAGTTCGATGGAAAGTTGGAATAAGTTGTTGAAGGGTTATGATCTTTTTTATTTTCTTTTATATTTTTCTTTCTTTTTTTCTTCTTCTGTTTTCTGTCTGTGTCTGAAAAAATGCAATAAAAACTATTTAAAAAAATAATAATAATAATTTCTCCCCCATCCCTAATTTCTCCCCCATTAGTGAGGAGCTCACTAACAGAGCAGGTGGTTTGCATGTAAAAGGTTTCCCGGTTCAATCCAAGACACCTCTATTTTAAAAGGACCCAGTGGTGGGGAAGATCTCTGGCTGAGTCCCTGGAGAGAGCTGCTGACAATAAGAGGCAGTCATGGGCTAGATGGAGAAACAGCTTGACCTTGTATAGGGCAACACCCCATGTATCTCCAACACTCTAAAACCCTCTCCTCTCTTTTATCTTGCAGCACATGTACTGGACCATGAAACAGCAACTGGCCCACCATACCGTCAATGGCTGCAACCTCAGACCTGGAGACCTCCTGGCCTCTGGAACTATTAGCGGGCCTGTAAGCATTTAATTAACCATACCCTGATTGCAATGCATTGTATTTGCAGTAGAGATGATGGGGAGCTCCACCAAATCTAGATTTTAAATCCGAATATAGGGAGTCCAGTACCTGTGGGTCCACTGGGTCCCAGGCCATGTCTGATCTGAAACAGATCCAGATAAGACCTTCTGATGTTTCCATGCCCAGGATGACATAGGCACACCGGGGTTTAGAAGTGCCCCCTTCAATATTAAAAACAGCTTCCTCCTGACCCATCCAGTATGAATTACTGGAAGTAAGGCAGCTGGGTGATAGCTGTAAGGTAAAGGTAAAGGGGGGGTGGCGGGTGGGACGCAGGTGGCGCTGTGGGTAAAACCTCAGTGCCTAGGACTTGCCGATCGCATGGTCGGCGGTTCGAATCCCCGCGGTGGGGTGAGCTCCCGTCATTCAGTCCCAGCTCCTGCCCACCTAGCAGTTTGAAAGCACCCTTAAGTGCAAGTAGATAAATAGGTACCACTTTATAGCGGGAAGGTAAACGGCGTTTCCGTGTGCTGCGCTGCTGCTGGCTCGCCAGAACAGCTTCGTCACGCTGGCCACGTGACCCAGAAGTGTCTTTGGACAGCGCTGGCTCCCGGCCTCTTAAGTGAGATGAGCGCACAACCCTAGAGTCGGACACGACTGGCCCATACGGGCAGGGGTACCTTTACCTTTTTAAAGGTAAAGGGACCCCTGAGCATTAGGTCCAGTCGTGACCAACTCTGGGGTTGTGGCGCTCATCTCGCTTTATCGGCCAAGGGAGCTGGCGTACAGCTTCCGGGTCATGTGGCCAGCATGACTAAGCCGCTTCTGGCGAACCAGAGCAGCGCACGGAAATGACATTTACCTTCCCGCCGGATCGGTACCTATTTATCTACATGCACTTTGACGTACTTTCGAACTGCTAGGTTGGCAGGAGCAGGTACCGAGCAACGGGAGCTCACTCCATCGCGGGGATTCAAACCGCCGACCTTCTGATCAGCAAGTCCTAGGCTCTGTGGTTTAACCCACAGCGCCGCTGAAGCAGGTACCAAAGCCATAAATTGTTGCACATTCATAGCATATCAGGAAAGCTGGGAGCCGTGGGAAATGCAGTTTTCATATTTCCCGGTGCCCCTGGACGTAGTGTTTGTGTAGTCCAGGCTGTAAGTGTCATAATCAAAACTAGATCCCTCCTTGCTACCCACCACCACCTGCCTCTAGTGCAGCGGTTCTCAACCTGTGGGTCCCCAGATATTGTTGGACTACAACTCCCATCATCCCCGACCACTGGTCATGCTGGCTAGGAATGATGGGAGTTGTAGTCCAACAACATCTGGGGACCCACAGATTGAGAAACACTGCTCTAGTGGGAGAGGGAAAAGGGTGGAAGCTGTTTTTCTTGCACAGTGAGAGAAAAATGCTGAAATAGGTTTGCCTCCTGTTTTGTACTTGATCAGGCACCTTTGTGGAAGGCTTTGCTCTGTGTTGTTTTAACAGACTGTTCAGAGATTTTAAAGGCATTAGCTCTAAAAAAAACAAAACACCCCCACAAACGCTCTGTAAGCAATTGCATCTCCCAGAGAATAAAGGATTACATTATAGCCAAGTGACTAAGCCGTAGCACGTCAGCGGACTGGATCAATCGCTGTTTCTGGCAGAGATCCACTCTTTAGGATCCAAGAATATCCTTGATTTCCTTTAGCCCAAGGTTAGGGAACCTCAGATCTAAGGGGCAAATGCAGCACTCCAGGGTCATCTTGCCAGGCCACATTCTTTGCCAGCCTTACTTTGCATTATCCTGGAGTATTTTGCCTGGTTGGAATATATTGGTAATGGATCTTCCTTGCCTGGATGAAGGATAGGTGTGTGGGTGGGTGTTTGTAAGTGTGTAGAAACTAGCTTACTCTCAGGCACCAGGGACTCGACTTCCTCCCCCCCACTTTGGCCATAGATAAGCAGGACAAAGTGAAAAGAGTCGCTTACCATTTAAAGAGTCTTTAATGATCACAGCAAAAGAACAAAGCAGCCTTTCTCAGAGTGAAGGTGCTCCCCATTAAGGTTTCCACCCGCTTCCCTGATCAAGCAATCATTGTGCTTTTTGTGTAGCCACCTTATCTGCTCTACGTAACCTTGGACTGATAGGCTGGGCACTTTCCAGTGAGAGAGAGAGTCTGTTAGCTCTCTCTCTCCCAGTTCTTCTTCACTTTGCTGTTCAACCCCCAGTTCATCCCAACTTTTGTCTTCGGAACTATGCCCCTCTGCAAGCCACTGTTCCAAATCTATACTGCTCCACTGCGCCTGGGTAGCTTCAGGATCCTGGTCAGGAGCAGGGAGAAGGGGAGGCGCCCACCATTCCTCATCAGAGCAGTACTCCTCAGCTTGGTCTCTGACACTTACTACACCTAGGTAAAACTTGCATTTGTTGCTCCATCCCTTTTTGTCCATCCCTCTTGGAAGGTTGCCCTCAGAGGATTGCAACCATGGATCTGAAATTAGTTCCCCACCCCTCCTTCAACCAGTGGGTCCAAGATGTACAGCAGCAGGACATCCACACGCAGAGCTGATGCTAAGTACCTGTTTTCAATTTCTGCTTGAAGGATCCCGAGAACTTTGGTTCCATGTTGGAATTGTCGTGGAAAGGAACAAAAGCCATTGACCTTGGTCATGGCCAGTCTCGTAAATTTCTGCAGGATGGAGATGAAGTCGTTATAACAGGTGAGTGCATTTGCGGGGTAGGATGAGATAGAGTACATGTCAGGGTCAGCATGAGACTCCTTAGAGTAGTGATAAAGCGGGATATCAAATCCAAACTACTCTTCTTCTTCCTCACACCCACACATACCCCACTCACACACAAAAACAAATCTCGCTACAGCCAACGAAAGACAAGAAAATACAACAAGAAAATACAGTAGTGAGAGAACCCGTGCTGTGACGCTGACAGAAAACCCCACACATACACTAAGAAGAAGAATAGAGGCATTGCCACCCCACCCCACCCCACTCACCATTCCCCCCTCCCCCTCTTTTCTTCCTAACCTAACACTGTATGCAACACTAATGTCTCACAACAAATGAAACTGATCTGTAGAAAACGCTACTTGAAAAAAAGAGAGAACACATGTATCTTTGTAAACTAAGAAATCTTTAATAATAATAAAAATTATTATTTTTTAAATGTTCCATATCTGAGATGTAGAGCCAAATAGCGAATGCAGCTAAGCGACGCCAGTTAATCTCAGGCTGCTGGCTGCTGACCTGCTTATGTGAATTCGTCCTGCAATCTCCTTCAGTCCATCGCTTGCTGTGATATCTGTGATGCCTCTGGCACAACCAAGAGTGATCCTTTGCTCCTTGGCTGCCAAAATCATCACAGTCTGCTTCCTACTGGTGCTATTTTTAGCACACCTGGAAGCATTGATGGAGGAGGCGAACAGGACGTTTTCGGGAGTGCTCTGAAGCCCTGGTGCATAGGAAACCATTGAATATGGGTTAAAAAATACCAGGTGTCAGGATTTGCCATGGACATGCTGCAAGCCCCTGCAGGCCACCCCAAAGTGTCGGCCACAGGCAAGGACAAATCTAGTACAGTGGTACCTCGGGTTACACACGCTTCAGGTTACATACGCTTCAGGTTACAGACTCTGCTAACCCAGAAATAGTGCTTCAGGTTAAGAACTTTGCTTCAGGATGAGAACAGAAATCGTGCTCCAGTGGCACGGCAGCAGCAGGAGGCCCCATTAGCTAAAGTGGTGCTTCAGGTTAAGAACAGTTTCAGGTTAAGTAAGGACCTCCGGAACAAATTAAGTACTTAACCTGAGGTACCACTGTATGAAACTAATGAAGCTTAAGCTTAAGGACCCCTAATTCCTCTCTCTCTCTCTCTCACACACACACATCCCATAACTTGAAAACTATAAAGCATAGGAAGTATTTGTTCACACTGGTGACTTTGACATGTGAGACAAATCCAGTACAGCAATTTTAATCAAATTCTGAGATGCAGTAGTTAATTTAAAAAAATAAAATGGGATGATCTATCATGAGACAACCACATTGAAAAAGATAACTGTGTTTACCCTGACCTGGAGTTCCTAATAGTTTTTAAAAGACATTCTTTAACTTTCCAAAAAAGGACACAACAAGGACAGTAGGAGTATGA